>NC_143174.1:20012500-21270000 GCF_047325235.1 Durio zibethinus
ATGGTACTGCCGGATACAAAAAGCTTGATTACTAGCCCAAAATATTTGGCTTAATTAATGAGAAAAATGATTAATACGAGATTAAACTTTTACAAAATAATTTCATATGAAGTGACATAACAATAATGGTGCTTAATTCTTACAAATCATAAGAGATTTTTTTTTAAACAAAAATCGACGAGGTTTTCTATACCATTTTCTTACAACCCTTCGCAGTATTTTTTATAGTCAACAACTTTAAATACTTAAAAATTTAATTTTATAGAACAATTATAAAAAAATATATAAAAATGTTATCTAAATTTTACTATGAATGGTATTTGTCTAACATTGTTTAATTGCATGAATAAAAGCATACCAAAAAGTGGATTTTTTTCACCTTTGTAAGTAGAGATTAATCTGCGCTCTTAATGCTACATTATACAAATCGAAGTTTACAAAAGTTAAAAAGTTCTTTTTTACTTGAACTTACAATTGGAAATATAAAAATTGAAATTCGTTTTCATCAAGCATTTTTCCTCACTCACTAATTCTATTGTCAATAAATTTATTTGATAAAAAAATCTAATAATATCATAAAATATAATATTTTTATTAATAAATATTTATCAATTCAATATTTTGATTAATAATATTAATCAATGATTAAAATGTTGACACAAATAAAATTTAGATATCTAATTATAAATTTTTATAAATATTAAATTATTAAAAATAATATAATTCAACGATCAAATTAAATATTAACTCAAAAAAAAAAAAACTACAAATTTGTTTTTGTGCCATTTCTTCCACTTCAATTGCTCACTTCGCATGAGTTTTGCTCTCATTAAGCAGCGCGTGAGGAAAAAGCATAAGATGTTATTAAGGTAAAACGGTTTAAAATAAGGAAAAAAAAAAATGTACACCTGGGTTGGCTGGTAAGGAGCACGTTATAAAGGAAGGGGACTCTTCACGCTTGCGGGGCCACACCATGGGTCCCCACGTGTGGACCACACCTCAGGATATAGTCTGCTGGCGTCAACCTCACGTTACAATCACTTGTGGGCCACTTGTCAATCTTCCATTCGCTGTTCTAAAATTTCAAAAAAAAAGGGAAGAATTTAAAAATTTATCTTCTTAGTGGCACCGTTTTCAGTGTAACAAGCGCGAGTGGCGGGGTATGTTATGCTGTTAGCTCTTTTACCAGCCCCCTTCCTTCTTTTTTATTTTTTTATTTTCTTTTTTTTAAGCCGTTGACAAATTGTAAAAAAATGGATTAAAACATTAAAAATTTTACCACTAAACAGCATGATATAACCTTTTTTTGTTTCTTCTTTTGTGTTAAGCCACTGATGTCCAATTCCACCTAATCTTTCAAGCTTAGATTAGGAGTTAGGTTAACCAATAATTGGGGTACACTAAGATTTTTTCATATAATTGTAAAAAAAATTATTAACAAACAAAATTGATTAAAATAAAAAAAATCAACCCATACAATTTTAAAATCCAAATTCGATTTAATTTTAAATGAAAGAAAATATTAATAAATTAAAATCTAATTAATTCGAATCCAAACTATTTTAAATTTAATATTAAATTATTTTATTTTAAAAATAAAAATTATAGATTTGATATGGTTTGAATTTAAATAATCTAAATATTTAATTTAAAAAAATTCAAATATGATATAATCTAAGTTGAAATTATTTATCTTACTTAATTGCCAGCTCTAAGTAATGTAAAAAAATTAAAATTAATTAAATTAATAATAAAGGCGGACTAAAGTCTAATTAAGGATGCAGGTAGTGGAAGAATCAAACACCATGCACTTAAGTTGGTCTGCCATTGCTTGATTTTTAACCAATTGCTTAAACATTTGGAAGCCTTAGATTTTCATTTCCCCTTCAAATATTAATTTGATGTGGCTGGTGTTGATGGAGACGAGAGGAGAAGGGGTTTTGAAATGGTGATTGTTGAGATGACCTTTCATTGACTTGGCAATTTCTCTTAAATGGCATTGACTCGTTTCTTAGAAAGAGATCGATAGTATCACAAAAATGTGTAACTTTGAAACTTGTTGTCTTAAATTCAACTTTTTTTTTCTTTTGTTGAAAAGACATAGCTATTCCCTTGCCGTCAAAGACTTTTCGTATGATCATTTTCATACATATTTTTTGCGTTTTGGAAATTAATTTAGTGTACACACATTTTTAATGTAATTTTTTTCATTTAAAAGAGATCTTATTCTAGATAAAGGAGAAATTTTTTTAAATATTGAAATTAAAATTTTAAATTTTGTAAATATAAATTTTTAATAATATTTGTGTGAATTAATTAAATTACATATTTAATTCAAATTTAGTATAAATTCATTTTTCATATATAAACTATAAAATAAAAATTTGTATTTGAAAATTTAATAGTTAGATTCGATTCATCTTTAAAATAATCAACATGTATCAAATGTAAAGATTCAAAGATGGGATTTTTTTTTTCCTCATACTAGTTAGAAAATATATATCTTATATAAATATATAAAAATTAAAATTTTTGGCAAAAAAAATGTCTAATGTGGATAGCTTATAATATTGACATGTGAACGATCTTTATTAATCGTCACGTATCTTATATTAATTATATTTATTCATATTTATTTTTTTTTAAATTGATTTGATTTTATTAAAATTTTAAAATATTTTAATACATTAATTATATTTATTTTCTTTTAAATTTTTAATTGACTTACTTTTTATTTCAATAAAATATCCTAAATTATAAATCAAATCTAAACCAATGATACATTATAATCAACAAATTTCTTAATGATTCAAAGAATTAATAAATAGTATAATTACAGTCATTAAACATTTTTTTAATGATTAAAGAATTATGGTCAATATTGATACCTTAATCAATTATTTAATATACTCATATTTGATTAAATATGATATTTAACAGAGTAATAGATGTTATTCAGGTATAAATATATATAAATAATATAATGATTTTATATGTTTATATAAGATTAATGATACATTATAATATTGTATTTTTGTTTTTATTATAAAATCAATCATATATTATAATGTTATGTCATGTTTGATGTATAAGATTATTGATAGGATATGATGTTAATCATCCTATATCATGTTTGATTTGTATATAAAAAGAGAGATAGAGATTGTAAGGAGGATTTATATCCTCTTGGCATATGATTATTCAATCTTCATCAAGTGAAGAGGATTATTTTTAATCCATAGAATTAAACTTATATGTTTAATTATACCCTTAAAAATTATATCAATAATTTAAATTATATAAAACTTTGAGGAATGATAATTTTGATAAATAAATAAATTATCCTATCATAATCATTCCATACATCAAATACAAAATAAGATAATGTTATTTAATTTAATTATATTCATAATATTATCTTATCATATCATATCATAATTTTGTATACTAAACATGACATTATATTTTATGTATATGGGTTGCAAATAATAAACTATGCATCTCATTATATATATATATATATATATATATATATATATAAACAAAAATTTTTGGTAAAAAAAAAAGTCCAATGTGGATAATTTAGTTTTTTGACATGTAGATTATTTTGAACAATTGTCATTGTATTAAATTATTTCGATTTCACTTCATATACATTTTATTAATTTAAAAGATATTTATTTGGCTAAATTATCCAATACTCTCGCCTTTTATAAATGTGTTACGATTAAATTATCTTAAATCATTTTCAACCAAATTCAATTCTTAATTTTAAACATCAAACATGTATACTATAAATAAAAAATTTGCTTTGAACGCATTAACTATTTAATGACCGTGATTTTAGTATTTAATTAAGAAATAATTTATGTATTTATTATTAACCTAAATGAATATATAAGGCATATGATGCTAAAAATTCAAACCTAAAACAAAAGCCTAATTACTTGGAAAAATATTTTCATATTTCTTTCTATATAAGTATTAATTACAATTGATATAATTTATTGTCTTAGAATAATTTTTCAAAATATTATGTGTAGACTTCAAAATAAAAAATATATTACATAAATAATTAATAACCCATTGTAATTTTTTGCTTAAATTACTCTTAATTTATAAAAATCTCTCAAATTTTTATTATAAATAGAGAATCTTGTATGCTAAGAGTACTAAGAGGTTACTCTTCAAAACCCTTCAAATGTATTGATTTCTTTATGATGAAGAAAATTTTTATCACCGAATTGCATGTTTTTTATGTTCATAAACTTTTTATCTTTATCATGTTTGTTAGTTGATTTTATTTCTCTTTTTATCTATTTTTTATACATGTTCATACTTTATTTATCTATTCATTTTCAATATTAGCTTTTAAAAAAAAAAAAAAACTTTTGAATGGAATAATTTCATATGTTTTATCTCTTTTTAATTTTTAGTCCTTGGAGATTTTATCATATTTTTCTTTATAACTAATAATGGATGTGAACAATATAAAATTTTTTAGTTAAGTTTGGAGTGTGCTAGAATTTGTCACAAGACTTTGCTCTTCTATTTACCTTTCATTTACAGTTTTATCTATGTTTAATATGTAATATACGATTTCAATCCAAATTGTTAAAGAATGCAAATTCAATTTGAACTAATTTAATATTTGTTAATATAATGTAAGGATGGATACCACCTAGCTAAGGGTTTACTGTTGTTACTGTGAGTTCTAGATGTTTTGCACCAAAGTAAGGGGCAACACCAAGCAAACGTTTCCACAAGAAATTGATTTTAAGTAGAATAAATTTCTATGGTTTAGAGTCAAATATTATTTAATTTTGTATAAATATTATTATTAGATGAGATATGATACAAAGTATTTTTCTTTATATTATATAGAAACATATTGATCTACAATATTTTTATATTTTTATTATTTTACATTAAAATTTTTTATCTTTTATATAAAATTTATTAGTTATATTGTTTATAATTGAATTATATATATAATTATATATTTGTGTATCGTACGGATATAAAACTAGTGCCAAGCACTTGGTATGAAAAGCTTGAAAACAATTGAAATTAGCCTAAACATTTACCCTTCTAATTGCAGTATATATTAATATTTTCCTAGTTCTTTTCTTTTTTTTTCTCCTTTATTTTTGGAAATTAGGTAGGAGAGATGATGATGAAGGAGATATGTTTTTATAAATGATAGCTTTGAAAATTATGGTGGGTAATCTTTTGGATAGCATCCAAGGAAAAAGATTGAGGCATATATTTGATTATGTCACAATATAAGGGAGTTAAGATGATGATTACGGGAAAGGAAAGGTGGTGATCTGTTATAAGAAATGGAGGCAGCATGCAAACACCTTCATAATTTTTTTCCTCTTTATTCACAACCCATGCATCCATTCCTTCCTTTTTTATCTTTGTCTTCTTTTTTTTTTTTTTTTCAAAATCCTCACATTATATTTATAACTTTATTATAACCTCTACTTATTCAAAAATAAAAATTTTAAGTTCAAATACTTTCATTTTATTTAATATATAATATAATCCATGCAAGACAATGTTAAATTTGTAACTGGAAAAAATTATATGATTATTTTATTTGACTTTTTATATTAAAAGTGGATTCAAGTTGTTTGAATTTGATTCAAAATTTTACATATTTTATAATTTTTTTTAATCACTTGATCAAGCGATTATTGGCTTCTTTTATTTAAGTAAAACTTTCTTTTAATAATAATAATAATCTTAATTAAGTATACATGCACTAGATCAAAGAAACAAGGAGGGCAATTTCGTCCAAAAAAGAAGATATGGAAGAACACGCGTTGAAACTGAGAGTATGGATCCTATCCAGTTCATCTGCCAATATACTATAGTTATTGTCATAGTTGGCCACACCAACGAGTGCTTTTAAGTTTTAAGTTTGAAGGGGGAGAAGAAAACCAAAGACAAAAAGAAAAGAAACGAAAAGAAAAGAAAGCAGCTAATGCTTATAGTAGCAGAAGTAACAGGAAAAAGGGTAGTAAAATACTAGTATTATTATGATGTGAAAACAAAAACGAAGTCTTATATTCTGTTCTGTCTGGTATTAAGGGGTCTCTCTTCCTTTCAGTCTTTTCCTTTTAACACCACACCATCCCACCCATTTTCTCCTCCTAAGCCAATCCCAATATCGAATCAAATCAATCCCTGTCTCTCTCTCTCTCTCTCTCTCTCTCTCTCTCTCTCTCTATTTTCCTAAAAAAAACTATCTTCATATATACCACCGCAGCCCAGAAATCGAGAAAGAAACCTCTCTCCTTCTTTCATTGTTTTGTTCATCAACAACAGCGGCTGCTGATTCTGATCTTTTGAACATGTTCCTGAGGTTTTGCTAAAGAAAAATCTTCCTTCATTTCTAGAGAATCCCAGCAAAACACACGAAGCTAAGCCCAAAGCAAAGAGTTTGCCATAGAAGGAAAACGGAAGTTGTTCTTTTTGAGAATTTGAATGGGTTTTTAAGGTCTCGCCGGTGATCCGTTTGTGTTTTCAAAGTTCCCCAAAAATAGAACGGTATAATTAATCTTTGTTCATGAGTTTTTTTACTACTATATCTATTTAAGTATGTTTTTTAAATGAAGGCTTGGTTTAATTTGATATGATAATAGACGTGATGATGGCGGTGACCTCATCCTGCAAAGAAGGGAACAAGATAGCAATGGATAATGGCAAGTATGTGAGGTACACGCCCGAGCAAGTAGAAGCTTTAGAACGCCTCTACCATGACTGCCCTAAGCCTAGCTCCATGCGTCGCCAACAGCTCATTCGTGAGTGTCCCATTCTCTCCAACATCGAGCCCAAACAGATCAAAGTTTGGTTCCAGAATCGCAGGTACATAACATAACTCAAAACTTTAATATTTCATCTTCCAAATATTTATATAGTACGTAATTCAGTCAGCCGAAAGAACTCTTGACTTCTAATATACTAGCAATTGTAACTTCTTTTTTAGATGATTTTATGCGATTTGACTTGGGGATTTTTGAATCTTGTTTTTCTTTGAGACAGATGTAGAGAAAAACAACGGAAAGAGGCGACTCGCCTCCAAGCTGTGAACAGGAAGTTGACAGCTATGAATAAACTATTAATGGAGGAGAATGATAGGTTACAAAAGCAAGTTTCACACCTTGTTTATGAAAATAGCTATTTCCGCCAACATACTCATAATGTAAGAAACTTGATCTTCCGTTTGACGTTTCATATCTTATAAAAGAAAAAAAAGATTTTAACAATCAAATCATTAACCTCATCTTAATTCAAAACGCATAATATGAACCCTTTCCTTGTAAGTATTTGATTTGCTTTTAATTATTAGTATTACTTTAATTAAGTATCTATTATGGGAATTGGAGTTAATTGCACTGGTTTTTGTATTGCAGGCGACCGTAGCCACCACAGATACAAGCTGTGAATCGGTGGTGACGAGTGGCCAACACCATTTGACTCCTCAACATCCTCCAAGGGATGCCAGCCCTGCAGGGTTAGTGGAATATTTGCCGTTTCACTCCAATTGTTATGTCCCTTTCTTTCCCCGTTTCTCTATAAAATTAACCTTTGTTCATTGCTGTATGCTTATGCGCCTTATGTGCTTTGTATGCTTTCTAGACTTTTGTCCATTGCAGAGGAAACTTTAACAGAGTTTCTTTCAAAGGCCACTGGAACTGCTGTGGAGTGGGTCCAAATGCCTGGGATGAAGGTTACTGCTCTCTCTCTCTCTCCTGTCATTATCTTTACTCCATTATTCTTTGTCATTATCGAGAATATCTATAATAAAGTACAAAAATCTTGCTAATCTTCTAAGCAACACCCAAACCCATATTTGTTATGTCAATATCTAGGACAACCCCACTTTCTCTATTGAGTACTAATATTTTCCCTTTTCCCATTTTAGTTAATTTGTTTTTTATTTTTAATCAATTCTTATAATTTCAGGGAAACATATTGGTTTAAAAGATCTGTTTTGGAAAACTCTGTGGATTGTTAATAATTAATTAGTTAATACTAATAAAGATGAAAATGGAGAACCAATAAGTAGGTTATAGCATGCTGCTACCTTTCTTTTGAAACATCATCCAGACAGATCTTGTCATAGGTACTCAAACATGCCTTTGTCTTACTATGAAATTCTTAAACAGTTTCCTGTTTTTTTCCCTTTATAGAGCAGCGTAATTTGAATTTATCCAAAAAAACAACTTGAATTAAATGGCAATCCAGTATCAATATGCTGATTATCAAAAAAGCTTGTGTTTTGAAACTTTCTTTTTTTATGAATAGTTGTCCTGATTCCTGAATGCCTGCCAATTTTACATATTATTAATATCTTTCCTGGCTGTGCAGCCTGGTCCGGATTCCATTGGAATCGTTGCTATTTCTCATGGTTGCCCTGGAGTGGCAGCACGTGCATGCGGACTTGTGGGACTAGATCCTACTAGAGTAAGTTCGTTTTTGCTTTCTGTGAGAAGACATTTGTTGCTTCAAATTTTGTGAAGAATTGACTGATGCTCTTTATTTTCTTTCCTGTAGGTCGCTGAAATCCTTAAAGATTGGCCTTCATGGTGCCGTGATTGCCGAGCTCTGGATGTTATAAACGTGTTGTCCACTGGAAATGGTGGGACCATTGAACTTCTTTATATGCAGGTAAGCTCCCTTTTTTTCCTTTTAATTTGCAACTAAAGTCTGGAATTAATGGTGCAATTGCTTATAGTGAAAATCTTAAAATTTGGTTGCCTTCTTTTAGCTCTATGCGCCAACAACATTGGCACCAGCTCGTGACTTTTGGTTGCTGCGCTACACATCTGTTTTGGAGGATGGTAGTCTTGTGGTATGTTTACTATGGAGCTTTTGCTATTCTTTTGCCTTAATGTTGTCTGAAAGTTTTTGTGGCCTGATTGTTGTAATTGTTATATGCTGCTTAGGTATGTGAAAGATCACTTAACAACACCCAGAATGGTCCGACTATGCCTCCAGCGGCAAATTTTGTGAGAGCAGAAATGCTACCTAGTGGTTATCTGATTAGACCTTGTGAAGGGGGTGGATCCATCATTCACGTCGTTGATCACATGGATTTGGAGGTATGTAAATCACCTTACTTCCATTGTGAAGTATAGACATTTTTTCTGCATGAGGGAACAGTTTTAATTTTCTACTTGCTTATATGTAGCCTTGGAGTGTTCCTGAAGTGTTGCGGCCCCTTTATGAGTCCTCAACGTTACTTGCGCAGAAGACAACCATGGCGGTAAGACTATTCCTTGCATCTGTACTTTGGATTATTATGTCTTACTCCTTTGCAAACACTTTTAGAGATCAAATTGTGTATTGTGCTAAGAATGCTGCAGAGAATAAGAGTGTGGTGCTAAACCAAGACATTAAATGTCACCTGGCATTTGTGCAGGCTTTGCATCATTTGAAACAGATTTCTCAAGAAATATCTCAGCCAAATGTTACTGGTTGGGGGAGAAGACCTGCAGCTCTACGAGCAGTTAGTCAGAAATTGAGCAAGTATGTTGAACTCTTCACAATTCACATTGTTTGTGCAGTACTAGATCAATTCTTGCTAGATGGCAATCTAACATATTCCACTGTCCAGGGGCTTTAATGAGGCTGTTAATGGATTTACTGATGAAGGATGGTCTATGTTGGAAAGTGATGGTGTTGATGATGTTACCCTCCTTGTGAACTCATCTCCTGGCAAGATGATGGGCATAAATCTTTCCTATAGTAATGGATTTCCTTCAATGGGCAATGCGGTTCTATGTGCCAAAGCTTCCATGTTATTGCAGGTCAATTTCTAAATGTGTTTCAAGTATGTCTATTACAGCAGATCTAGAGATATGAAACAAAACAAAATCACAATAAAACAAAACTGTCTTTTCTTCCCGATGTTGTGATCACATGGCCTCAAGATTTGATTAATGGATATACTAATTCCATGATATAATGAGCATTCAATTGCTTTTTCTTGGTCAATGATTTCAAAATTTCTTTGGTGCGAGCATGAAAAGTATTGATGGAAATCTTGTGGAATAAAGACAAAATGCAATCTTAACATCCAGAAAAAATAAAATTTAGAGGAAAAAATTAGTGGTTAGGAAAGGATGAAAAGTATTGATGGAAATCTTGGTTTTTTTGGAGGTGTGGCACACTGAACATGTATTAAGGCACATGGGGCACTTTAGTTTAGGGGAGTCACTGAACAGATAAAATAGTTGCATATATAGCTGTTAAAACCTCAGAAGCAGTTCCCTTGATGGTTTAGTGCCTGGTCTCATTTATGTTTGAAATGAGAATAGTATAACAGGCCAGAATGTAGGTTGTTTGCTCTTTAGAAATATACTATGAAAAACTCTTGCTGTTCTTAAAAACCCTTCAGAACTGAAACATTACACTTTATAGCTTTTCAGCTTCGTCAGCTATTAATCTTGTCAAATGTGTTTCATTTTATAAACCTATGCTTTCATTCTATTTGTAGAATGTGCCTCCAGCAATACTTCTCAGATTCTTGCGAGAACATCGATCAGAGTGGGCAGACAGTGGTATTGATGCTTACTCTGCTGCTGCTGTCAAAGCTGGTCCCTGTAGTTTGCCAGTGTCTCGAGGTGGAAGTTTTGGGGGTCAGGTCATTCTTCCACTGGCTCACACAATTGAGCATGAAGAGGTAAATAATTTGATACTGAATTTTGGCACTTAGAGTATAGTCCTTGGCATCAATCGGCAAAAATATCCTAAAAATTTCTATCACTTTTTTGTTATAGTTCATGGAGGTCATTAAGCTTGAAAATATGTGCCACTACCAGGAGGACATGATCATGCCCAGTGATATCTTCCTCTTGCAGGTACTTCAGTTTTCAACAACAATCTCTCAACTGATGTTATTTTATGGCATGGCCAATTTTTAGTTCTCATTTGCATTAAATAATTATAATCTCTTTGACTCTTCTATTATTGTGATTTATGTTTTTCCTTGTTATATGAATCTCTCAGCTTTGTAGTGGAGTTGATGAGAATGCAGCCGGCAGCTGTGCTGAACTCATCTTTGCCCCTATTGATGTCTCATTCTCTGACAATGCGGCTATTATTCCTTCTGGTTTCCGCATCATCCCCCTTGATTCTGGAATGGTAAGTGTTTTATCATCTGTGGTATTATCTAAGATTCTGTCTTTCATTATCTTTTTTGTTTTTCTTTTTATTTTTATCTATGTTAGTTTTACTAATTGAATTTATATCTACTGTAGGATGCATCCAGTCCAAATCGCACACTTGACCTTGCATCTACTCTTGAAGTTGGAGCTACCAGAAACAGAGCAACTGCTGATCATTCTGGTCGATGTAGGAGCACAAAATCCGTGATGACAATTGCATTCCAATTTGTGTATGAGATCCACCTTCAAGAAAATGTGGCAACCATGGCTCGACAGTATGTCCGTAGTATTATTGCTTCTGTTCAAAGAGTGGCACTGGCACTCTCTCCCTCCCCCTTTGGCTCTCATGCTGGTTTCCAGACACCTCCTGGTACTCCTGAAGCACAGACACTTGCTCGTTGGATTTGTCAGAGCTATAGGTGTATCAGTCAAATCTCGTTTTACTCATTTATCCCATTTCCAAGAATCCTGGACCTAATTCTTAGTTGTTAATATCAATTATGTCATTCTGGACTTATGTTAACCAATATTTTTGGATTGTTTATCTCTTTACAGGTGCTATCTGGGGGTGGAGCTGCTCAAACATGAAGGAAGTGAATCCATTCTAAAAATGCTTTGGCATCACATAGACGCAGTTCTCTGCTGCTCTTTGAAGGTATTTACTTGAAATTTTTGTTTCCTTTTCTCCCAAACGCCCATTTTGAGTCAAGTTATATGTTAGCGTATCCATTCTGAAAATTGTCTTCTTGGTAACAAAAAGTTTTTAACCCTCTTCCTAGCTGCTTGTGTGCTTCAGTTAGCTATAATTACAGAAAATTAACTTAGTGATTGCCATGGAATTAATTGTGAATTAGATTCTTGATGCTAGTTTGTTAGCTTTCTTTCCCCTTCTCTTTACCCTTTTTTTTATTGCCTTCTCATCTTTCCATTTTTGTTACACCTTGTATCATATAAAATAAAACCTTCTTGGCAATATATGCAGGCACTGCCAGTTTTTACATTTGCCAATCAAGCAGGACTCGACATGCTTGAAACAACTTTGGTAGCACTTCAGGACATAAGTTTGGAAAAAATTTTTGATGGGAATGGACAAAAGGCCCTATTTGCAGAGTTCCCACAAGTAATGCATCAGGTATAATATTTTTCTAGATAAATGTAATACTGACATATAAAAAAATTATATAGATAAATGGAATATATAAAAAAATAAAAAAAGAATAAAAAATTCAAAATTTCTTGTTCATGAAGATTTAAGACACATCTATTATTTAATTTATTATTCAGTCTTACTACCATAATGCATAAGCAATATAACACAAGCGGGGATTTAACTTCTTACATTAAGGAATCTATGGTGATTGAAAATTTATAGTAATGTGTGTTGATTAGCTTATATCAGTTGAACCACATTTACTATCTAGAGGTAGTTGCACAGGAATGGGATATTAAATGGGCAATTTAATTTTAAGTGAGACAAATAACTTGAATGCATTAGATATCTGAAAAATCTAAAGCAAAGCAATCCAAAAATATAATAAACATACAAAAGGTGAACAATATGATTAATTGCTTGGAATTGATCAATGATGATTTATCAGAGTTTATCAACATAGGATTTTGTCAAAGAGTTAATAAGATGGATTTCGGCTGGCTTTGCATGATAGTTTTCTACAAAAAATCTATCTCAACTGTCAGCTTGTGATAGATCTGATTATTTGGATGAATAGAGTTGTCACCAACTCAAAAAATTTCATCATAAGGGAATGTGCTTTTTTGAGATATATGTTTGATTATTCTTTCCTCTGTTATGGTGGAGCAGGGTTTTATGTGCCTTCAAGGTGGTATCTGCTTGTCAAGCATGGGGAGGCCAGTCTCCTATGAGAGAGCAGTTGCTTGGAAAGTAGTAAATGATGAAGAAAATGCTCACTGTATCTGCTTCATGTTCATCAACTGGTCTTTTGTATGAAAAATTCGAAAAAGAAGATAGGATATAGATAAACTAGATTAGAAGAAGCTCCCTTTTCATGTTTTTAGTTTGGAGAAACCTTTTAAGTGATATGATACTGTAACAAGGATGTTGCACCAAATGGTATCTGGGGGCCCCGATATTGGTTACCCCTTTTCTTTGTATTTGCTTCATGCTTGATTGATCATTATCGTTGCCCCCTTGTACATTTTCCTCTCTTTTCCATGTTTCCTTGTTTCTTTGTTTTCAAAAGTTAATTTAACCATGGAGTTCTCTTTGCTTTTCTTAACTTATCATGTCACATCGCTGTTTGTATGTGCCAATGAGAATATTGCTAAAGTTCAAATATGATCTTCACATCGTAGAATTTCCTGTCTCATTTGCCCTTGTTTTATTGGAGGGCTTGTTTTCTCCACCCAATCATGGTTGAATTATGTGGATTACGAGCAATTCACTGTGACCCCCTCTAGTCTTCCGTAATTCCTCCGTTTTTTTTTTCCAGCCACTAAATCTATTGAACTGTTTTAACAAAATCAAACAGCCTATGACACTACCACTCTCGTAATGCAAAAAGACCTAACTCAAGTCATTTCATTTCCTCCGCCCTCAAATTCAATGCCTATGATTCATCTTTGCATACTCGGACATTTCCATCGACATCGCGTTCGTTCTCTTCTTGTTTTACGGAACCAACAAAAATTTTCTTGTTCACGTGATCCTTGATATGTAGGCATGGAAGATAACTCTCACATCTGTTAAATATTAGGTTTCTTGGGTCTTATATTCAAGTTGAATTTTCACTTATAATCAATTAAGTTTAGTTTAGATGTTTAATATAGTATCAAGGTATAGGCTTTGTTATATGATTTTTGTCTTATACTCTTTCTAAATTTGTCACATAATAATTGAGGTCCGGTTAGATTAGTATTATCTCATATATGTTAAATTTTGGGTTTGTCTTCTATTCAAGTTAGACTTCTTCATATCTTATTGATTATAGGTTTATGCTTAACAAGCACATAGGATAACTTGATTGAAGGGAAAGAAAAGGTTAGGAAGGATGGTGAGAGTGAAGAAAAGGGAAATTATCTATGCTTACAAGATAACAGGAAACTTCAATTGGAGGGAGAGGCCAACAGGTGCCAATGGTGGAACTTGGTCCCTGTTAGGAATCTCATGATGAAGACCCAATAACCTCCCTAGTCATGGGAGTTTCATTGCCTGATATTAAGACAATTGCAGGTATTGACATGTATGTCATTTTCCAAAAAACGTTTTTCAAAAGAACAAGAAGTTGAGGATCTAACATGGAATCTAGACATAGATCCCATGATATATTACTCACCCCTTTTTTCTATACCTTAAATGGCAAATATGTCAGTCACATCTTCTATAGCTGTTAAACAAAAGCTTCTTGAAATGTGTAAATCAGATAAGGAATTATCAACCCACTATGATGAGGCTGTCCAATTTCGATTGATTCTTTTGCTTCAGATTCAATACTGAAGATTAACCTTTATTCTTTTTCCCTTTTCTTTTCCCTGGTGTGGAGGAGCACTATGTTGTACAATTGGAGGACAAGAAAATGTCATCCTCCCAACTCATAATCTGCTTTGCTAAAGACTTCCACTAAAAAATAATATGATTATCAGATGTTCCATACCCTCCAATCCTCAGACTTTGTTTTCATAAACTGACCTGTAGTAGTCGAGTACATTTGATCATTAAGATTCTTTCCATGCTTATTGACCAATTCACATTCCTTGATCTTTTCCACGAAGAAATAGCCTATCGAAAGACAGAAAACTGATGCAGTCCTATCATGTGTATATTCTCCCCTTTATATTTTAAATCATTGGTCTAAATTTTCTTTCACATCTTTAGTCAGTGTCAATCTTTGTATTTTAACCGCGAGTTTGCAAGTGAATAAAAGCTAATCCTAAAGGACCAAAACCCTTTATTTGTGAGAAATCATCAACTGCAGGTTTGTAATCTAAAAATGGAAACATTATCAGCGGAAAAATTGTTTTAAGAAGTAGCAGGTAGGAGCTATGGGTGTCGGCCGATTTCAAATCGTTGCCGTTGCCCTGTAATCTGCGGAGAGTAAAGGAAGGTGGAAGACTAAGTACGCATTAATTACTTTTTGTTTTTGATGAATAGTATTGACATTATTACCGTGGATTAGAAATGATTGAGATATAAGGTATAATCGATTAAATTTGAATTGATACAATATTAAGTTTAAGTTTAAATTCGATTTGAAATTTGAGATTCGAAATTTAGTTCAAATTCGATTGAATTTTATCATTTTAGTTCAAATTCGACTCGAGATAAAAATTGAACTACTCGAACTCGTTTTGTTAGATTCGATTAACATGTAAAAATAAACTCGATTATTATGTTCGACAAAAGCTCAATTATTTAAGCTCGAGCTCAAGCTGAAATTTGAGATATTTTATTAATTAAAATAATAAAAATATATTTAAATATAAACGCTCGATCAAGCTCATAAGCTACTTGAGCCGAATATAAGAATGCTCGAACTCTGCTCGATCGATCAGTTGAGTTATTCGAGCTCGATTCGATAATAATTGAGCCGAATTCGAGTTTTATTCGAATCGAACTTGAATAGCTTGCGAATACTAATGTATCATTTATATCCCTACTTAGACTATATCAACTAAAAAAAATATTCACGTTTTATCACAGGTAATTTTTTTTATTTAAATTATATTTTTATTAAAAATTTTATTTAATTAAAAAAATAAAAAAATGTAAATACTTTAATTAGTTTTTTTTTCATAAAATTTATTCAATAAAAAATTAAAGACCAAAAACAAAAAACATTTAAAAAATGAAAAAAAAAAATGAAAAAAAAAAGTGCTAACAAAAGTTGCCACGTTAACACCCCATACTTAGCTTAAAATATTAATTTCTTAAATTAAGATAAAAAATAATTTTATTAATATAATACATTTATATATATAATTAAATAAATAATAAAATATATTTTTATATATCTCAAAATGAGTTAAGATAAAACATTTTAAATACGCTTTCAATCTAAACTCATTTCTTTTTAATAAAGTTTTGCCCTTTTTAAGTCAATCTAGATTTTAAAAAATCATCTTTTATTACATCGAGATGGATTGAAACTCGTTAGATACGAATTATTTTGATATTTCTATTAATTAACATCTTTCATTACAAAATTTATTTAATTAAAACATAAAATAAATTGAAAGACAAAAAAGTCAAATGAGATATCATGTTGATATGTTGGGTCTTTTTCACAAAATTACTTTAATTAAAAAAATAAAAAAAGAGAAAAACAAAAATAAAAATAAATTGAAAAAAGAAAAATACTTAAGGTACCATAGGGACTTATCGGGTACGAATTATTTTGTCATTCATATACATTGGTTACTTTTGTTGTAAATTTTATTTAATTAAAAAATAAAAAAAAAGAAAAGCAAATTGAGGTGCTATGTGAACACCTACATATATTTTTTTCATAAAATTTATGTAAATTAAAAAAAAACCAAAAAAAAGTTAAAAAGAAAAAAGAAACATAAGATAACATGTCAAATCTTGAATAAAAGTCAAATAAAAATAAAAATGAGTCAAATTTATAAAATGGATGGATAGATGGATTACATCTTAATTATATATAAATATAATATTTTTATTAAATTAAAATATTAAATAACTAATTTTTTTACCCGTGCCATGCATGAAATTTTTTTATTATATTTTTCATAATTTAAAATATTAATTCATACTAATTTTTATATTATATAGAGATAAATAAAAAAATTGTTAATCATTTATAATTTATAGTTTAAAATTCCAAAAGTCATCTATATAAAAATTATTATGAAATAATTTAAATAAGCATTATGAAAACTTTGAATCATAAAAAAAAATTACATACAAATCTCAATGAGAAAGTCAATCTCTTGTTTACAATTACATTCATTATTTTAATATGAAAACTAAGATTTACACACGTATCATAAAAGATTTTTTCAAGTTTAATTTTGAAACTTTATCATGTTAAACTTTTATCACGAAAGTCTAATTGCTCTAGCTTTTATAAAGAAGAAAATATTAATTGTAAGAAAAAATCATAAATATATGTTTGATAATTACTTAATTTTAAAAATTTTAAATTTTTTAAAATGTAGTTTATCCAAATTTAATTTTAAATTGGGATAAAAGATGTTAGTATAATTTTAAATTTAGACATATGTGTAATTTTAAATTGAGATAAAATATATTTCTATTTTATTTTAAATCATAGATAAATAAAGACAAAAAAAATTAGTAAATAACAGTGGTTCAAGCACAAACTTTATTTATTTAAATTTATGTGAATATTGATTTATACGGTATATGATTTTTTATGAGGTATGAGATATATTTTTTTTATGTTTAAATTAGAATAAAACTTATATATATTTTAAAAGATTTGGATAAATGTAAACTTTGAAATTTTAAAATTTTTAAAAATTGAATAATTGATTGAATAAAGTTATGAGTCAATAGTATAGGTTATCCACTTAAGTGTCCTCACAAGCAAATTTTATTAGGTTTCTATGTATGTTGTAATATAATTGTCATAATGTATCGATCTAGGAACTAAATTGCTAGAAGTTAAAAGTCAAGAGTTACCACCAATTTTTTTTGTTGAGGTGCGATTGACCACCAAGTTATCTTTAAGTCTAAGAATTCGAGATTGAGTTCAAGAGTACGATTACGCGTGAAAAAAGTTATAGCACCCTCGTAACGTCGATTCGAATATAATTGTTATAATGTATCAATCTAGGAACTCAATTGCTAGAAGTTAAAAGTCAAGAGTTACGATTAATCTTTTTTGTTGAGGTGCGATTGACCACCAAATTATCTTTAAGTCTAAGAATTCGAGATTGAGTTCGAGAGTAAGGTTACTCGTGAAAAAAATTATAGCATCCTCATAACGTCGGTTTGAATATGGTACCAATTAATCTTATGTGATTCTAAATTGGTCTCGTTCAAATAGTTTTTTATTTATTATTTTATTATTTTTATTATTTGAATATTGAAAATTTTCTAAATTATTTTCAACACTTTCGGTATAACTTAAGAAATTTTTTTACCTCAAGAGTATTAAAAGAAATCACTTATTCCCTTGAAAAGGCTTCGTCGACAGACTTATTTTAATATTTTTTTAAAACAAAGTAAATTATAATTTTCCTGTACAAACACTTATGATAAAAATTTGGAGGAAAGTCACCACTTGTAACTTCTTCTTAATTTTATCATTGACAAAAATTTTAATATATTTTGTAATGTTTATTTATTATTTATTTTATTATTGAGGTAAAAAATTTTATTGGTTAAATTTTCAAAATATTTTCAACAGTTTTATATTATTTTGAGAAAAATATCTTGCTTAAGAATTTTAATAAAATCACTATTTATGACTTTTATTCTTGTAAAATTTTATTTACCTTGACAATTTAAGTATTTTATATTTTATTAATTTTTATTGAAAATATTTTCAAAAATCTTATCAATACTTTTGACAACATTTTGAAAAATACTCTTTAAAAATCACCACTTATGATTTTATTATTATTGTTATTATTTTTAATGTATTTAATTAATTCTTGCTATTTATTCAAAATGAATATTATTGTTATTATTTTTTCGTTTGAAAAATTTTAAAATATTTTTTTCATTTTTAGAATATTTTAAAAAATTTCTTTATATGAATATTTTCAATAAAATCACCATTTATGACTTTATTTTTATTAATAATATTTTTTTATGCTTGAAAATTTTTAAAATATTTCTAACACTTTTAGAATATTTTAAAAAATTTCTTTGTATGAATATTTTTAATAAAATATCTACTTGTGGCTTTATTGTTATTTTATTATTTATTATTATTGGTTTTTTTTATCTTTTTTAAATATTTTTCTTTATTCTTGTTCATTAAAATTATTATTATTATTTCTCTTTTTTTAAAAAAAATATTTACGAGAAAATTAAAATTTCAAATTTTCCTAAGTTTATTTTTTTAGAAATTATTTTAAATTAATTTCAATTAAAAATATTTTATATTTTCTAACATTTATTTTTATTTTTCTATGAATAGTTTATACAAGAATAAAATAAAAATAGCACAAAAATTAGAAATTAAATAATATAAATATATAAAAAAATTGAGCAAAAAAATAAAATTATAATAAAATACCTAAAATACCTTTGGTTAACTCTAGTCAAAGCAGACGATTCAACACCAATTCAAACAAATTGGTCAAAGTCAACAGAGAAGCAAGTCACACATTGAACACACAAACCCCAGGTTGGGTCATGGGTTCCGTGCGAAATATGGGCCCTAAAATGACGTTTTAATTTTTTTACTATATAAAAACCCAAAAAAATATTTTATTTCATTTTTTCTACTTTTTTTTCTCTAAGAGAGAGAGAGAAAGAGAGATTCTCTTTTTAGAAAAAATCTCCCAACCAACCATCGCCCATTCTAGATTTCAATGGCCTTCACCATCATCGCTACTGCCATTCGTTAGTCACAGACATCGGTTGGCTTTGAAATTACACCAAAAGTTTCCCTTTTTCTTCATCTTTATCCTTTTCCACCTAGTTTTCCCACAAATCAATCGGATTTACCTAGATTTAAGTTGAAACCTATGGTTTTAAAAATAAAAGCTTCATCTTCCGCAGCTCCCAAATGCCACTGTTTCAAACCATGCCTCTCACCTATTTTTAGCCTTCTTTCTCACCCAATAACCTAGCCTTAAAAAGTCCTCAAAATCAACCAAACCCTAAGCCCCCCTTTTTGTGTTATTTTTTGGATTTACGGTGCTGTGATTCCCAGAAAATGGAGGTGACCATTTTTTTTTTTTTTGCTAAGGTTTTTTGATGGGTTCTTCAATAGAGGATTGTGGCTTTTTTTATTTTTGATTTCTATTATTGATGGTAATGGGGTTTTGGATTGTGGTGGGCAAGATAATATTTTTAGAGGTAGGTTGTCGTTAAGGGCTAGGATGATGGTAGTCACAACAATATTGGCATAAGGTGATTAGAGGCATGGAAATGTGGTGTCGTTAGTGGTTTGGTCATTTTGGCTTTGAGTGCTTGAGGGTGGTTTTAGCTAGGTTATCATAGCTGATGAATGGTGGGTTAGTGAGTCTTGGGTGATGGTGGCTATGAGGCTAGGTCATGGTGGTTCCTGGTAGTGGTAATGGCCAAAGGTGTCATTTTTTTGCTACTTGCTAGTAGTATTAATGGGGATATGCTTCAGTTTACAAGGGATTGAGTTTTATGATTTTTTGTAGGATTTTTTTTGAATTCCCCCCTCATTTTTTTAAAATTTTAAGCATCAATTTATCCCTCTTAAAATCTAGACTAAATCCCTTAATTATAGTGATCACAATCCATTTTTTCAATTGGTTAGGTGGCTGTCAATGGAAAATATGGTAGGGCTTGGACTTTAAGCTCTTAATTGATTATGCGATATCCATCTTTTGAAATCTTCCTTTTTTTAACATTTTTTTTTCAATTTTTTGACTTAAAAAAATTAATGAAATAATAATATATATAATAATTATACTTAATAAACAAAAAATATGATCAAAGTATCTGAATAGCTTTAAACCAGATATATAGATGCAATTCGGATCAATTTCGATCAATCTGAATAAAATTAGGTGTCTATAGCTACCCTTTTTGCATATTACTAAGAATTAGAATAGGTTTAAGACTAAAAGACAACAATTTTGTTCGGACAAACTTATACTGATTTTTTTAAAAAATCAAATTTAAAAGTTCTTTCATTAGAGGCTTTGAACAAAAATAAATTGAAACTAAAGTATAGGTATCATTGTAAAAAAAATAACTTCGGATATCACCACCGAAGAAAATTTTGAATATAAATATTGAGGAAATACAAATGAGTTTAGATATCATCACTGAAGAATACTTGAATATCACCATCAAGAAAATACAAATAAATTTGGATATTGCTAGTGAAAAAAACTCAAATATTGCTATCGAGAAAATACAAATGAGTTCGAATATCGCCATTGAAGAAGATTCGAATATCATTATCGAAAAAATGCAATTGAGTTAGGATATCGCCACCGAAGAATGCAAATGAATTTGGATATCACCATTGAAGAAGACTCGAATATCACCATAGAAAAAATGTAAATGTAGGGAAAAAATATAAATTCAAATTTAAACTCAAATATTACCATCGAATTATTTTGAAAATGTCTTGGATATCACCATCAAGAAAATGAATTTCAAGCTTTAACATTTGGATATCACCACCGAAAAAATGTAATTTCACTTTTAACACTCGGATATCACCATTGCAAAGATGAAATTTAGAATTTTAATACTTGGATATCATCACCGAGTGATTTTGAGAACAAGTTTGGATATCACCATTGAAGAAAATGAAATCCATATATTAATACTAAGATATCACCACTAAATACTTTGAAAATAATTTACCACAACATCTTTCTTGACAAATGCCACTTTCACTGGGTTTTCAAATTTCATGCTAGCGAGATTGGGCTTAAAGCTCTCATCTTGTGTCATATCATTGAAATTCCTAAAAAATTTTTCTCTTTTAAATATGGTTTTACCCATTTATTTTTTTTTCTTTTTTAATATTTTCAAAATTGCGAAAACCCTACGATACAAATGTTTTCTCTTAAAATGATGATGCAAATGCAATGCAAATGTCTTTTACAAAGATGCCAATGCATATATCCTTATCAATAATAGGCAAGCTAATGATGCAAAAGCAAAGTCAAAAGATGCAAATGTTTAAAATTTTCTTTTCTTAAAAAAAAAAAAAAACCAAGTCAAAATATCTAAATCTTTTTCTTAAGATTTTCAAAGTTCTTTTTCTTTCAATCTCGAATCTTTCATCTTATTTAAATTCCAAATCCTTTATTTGCTGCTTATTTTTTCATCAATTTCTATTTTATTTCTTTACAACTTGGATTTTTCAACTTTCATTTTCATTTTATTTTCATTTTTAGATCAAACATACATATGATTAGCTTGAACTTAATGAAAGCGAAATAAAGAAAACAAACCATCAAACTACGATAAAACTCAATTGATTAAAAGTGCTTCCCATAATGCCACTTATTTTCTTCAATATTTTTTTTTCAAAATTTTATTTTTTTTCCCAAAATCATTTTATTTTAATAACAATATTCTCATAAAGAATTGCCTTAATCAACCTTTATGAAACAATGTGACTCTTAAGTCTCTAAAAAAATGGTGGTCATTATTATGCACATGTCTGGACAAAGTGCTAATTCCATCTTTTCAAACGGCTTGAATGGTTAATTGTTATATTGAGGTCTTGATTATCAAAAAAGAGCTCATGACTTGACGGGGGAAATTGAATTCTATTTATCCAGGCTCAACAACAAATTCTATTGAAAGGTTTTTTTTAGATATAATCAAATTTAACACCCTTTTTAGTATCACAATGTGATATTTTAATAGATATCAAGATTAACTATGATAGGTTCAAGATCATGCCAGGATTTTTTATGATAGCCCTTGCACACATCTCAACCATTGTTTGCAATGAGTTTTCATCTTGCAATCTCATTTCTGCTCTAGATTGCCCATTTTTGAGTTTTCACTTAAGGGTTTCATTCTTTCATTTTTTTTTTTTTATGATTTCATCGTGCACTCAAGTACTTTTATGAAAGAAAAAAAATTTGCAAAAAAAAGACACAAAAGCAAACTTGGTCATGAAGATTTTATAAGAAAAAAACTTTTTAATTCATTCATATTAAATCCAAATGGATTTTTTGAGATATGTAACATAGGCCAGGGTTCGAGGTTTAGAAGAAATGGATAAATAGGCACAAAACATGTGTTTGAAAGTGATCAAACTAAGTATCATTTCATATCATGTGAAGAACTTTTTTTTAGGCATTTATCCCTTTTATTTCTTTAGTCTTAACATCCTATCATCTCCTTTCTTTTTCCCTTTTTTTTTTGTTTTGTTTTTGTTTTATCATTTCCACTTTAATTCTTTCTTGCATATTTCCACTTTTGCTGAAATATGTTAAACTTCTAAAACTTAATTTATTTGACATTTGCACTTACAATATAAGGCATTGTTCCTTTGTTGTCGAAACATGATTTCATCAAATAGATCTTTCTTTATATTTTTTCTTTAAAGTAGAGGGTGATCCTCAATCAAGATTTATTTAGAAAGAATTCACTACACTCAAAGGGATAGCAAATTTATAATTTTTTTTTTTGTGAAAAGATGAAGGAAGATGGCCATTTGTCATCTCAAGCGTGGTCACTTGTGCTAAAGAGTGATTCTTTAAAAATTTTAAAATTTATTTTTATCACCTCTCTTTTTTTATTTTATCTTTTTTTTTTAATTTTTTTCATTTTTTTTTAGGATCATTTGAATATCTAGAGTGTATGATGTAATCATTGATATTTTTTTTTTCTTTTCTTCTTGTTTTCACAACTCATATGACAACCAATTTTAGACTTTTTTTGATAAGTGAACAAGGTTTATGTGACAATGAAAATCATGTTGAAAAAGTTTATTTAGGTCTCGATTGTGCATATCATTACCAAATTAGTAGTGGCATGAACTAGGTAATCTTGGGGTAATAGGAAATCATGTTCTTCTGTCAATATGCCCCTAGACGTGAAAATGGTGCATTTGTGTATGACTTTGTGTTTGAAGCATAGTCTTGACACCTATCAAATCACCAACATCTAAATAAAAAAAGTATAATATTTGTCTGATTTTTATGGAACTCAGAAGGTTTTTCCAAATTGATCATTTCAATGTTTGTTGCTTTGATGAGAGGTATCACAAAGTTCAAACTTGTATCCTTTGGAACATTAAATATTTTCTGTGGTTTTAGGACATGAAAAGCACATGAAAATATTTTATTTGTATGTCTTCATAATAATGACCACTAAAAAGTTTTTAAGGCTTTTTATTATGAAAAGAAAAGATTTTTTTTAAAAAAATTGAGACAAAAAGAATGGAAAAAACATTCACTCAATTAGCATTTACATTCAAACTTCCATGCAAGTCATAAAGTTCATATGCATGTCTAAAAGTGAAATATTAAAAAAGAAACAAAAGGGTCACATTTTTTATTTTGAATCAATCATTCTCTTTGCAACACTGAACGAAGTATCCATTATTTCACCACAAAAGCACATTAAACCATTCTCCAATTCCTCATATGACTATTGTATCAAAATTATCCATATTGATGCTTTAACACCCTCAGTTCACCTATTTTTTAATAAATTAAGGTAGAGAGTCTTCAACAATATGATGTCCCTTTCAGTTTCAAATTTTATTTTTTCAACTTTAATGAGATCTCTAATCTTGTATTTCAATGCGGGATAGTTTTTGTTAAGTGGCATTTATTTCTTCTGTGGTAATCACATTTTGCATTAGGATCATACCATTTTGGGTAAGGGGTTAAAGAGGTTCTAAACACATAGGCTTCAAAAGTTGATTTTGAATAAGTTAGGGTAACAATTCGATGTAAGATATGGGCATAAGGTTGACATGATTCTTTCTTTTATTACTTTGTTGCCCTTTTTTGTTATTTCTAAAAGGATTTCATTGATTGGCTGACTAGGGCATAATTGCAGGTGTTTGGAGGCGAAAACTTGGTTGAACCTCTAATTCGTTCAGGTAAAGATTTGGTGAAACATTATTTATGACAGGTTAATAAGGGTGGTAAATTGGGTAAAGATAATACGAGGTAAAATCACTGTCTCATTACTCATAAATTACAGTTTGCACATCTTCATTTTTTTTAGATACCCCATATTTTTTCTTAACTTTACTATCGAGTTTTCTACTCTTGATTATATTCTCAATTATCTCTCCAAAATCATCATATCCATAAAATTCTTTGTGGCATTCCTAATTATCTTATCATAATAAGGTGCTTGAAAAGTGTAACAAACAAAATGGTGATTTTTTCTTTGTAAGCGATGGTTGATTTGGGTGGCTCTATCTCTCCATCTCTGAGCATATTTTTTAAAGCTCTTAGTAGCTTTTTATTTATTTTGCAATGATAAACAATCTGAAGCCAAATCTATAATAGTGTTTGTATTAGGTTATAAATGTCTTAACTAGTTCTTTCCACTTATGATGCAAGTTCTGTCTAACAAAGCATACCATCTAATAACAAACCCCGTAAGATTGTCTTGAAATACATGAATTAAGATCTTGTTATCACGAATATGGACAACTATTTTCCTGCAGTAGAGAGTGACATGGGCTACTGGGCATTTAGTCCTATTATACTTCTTAAATTCTAAGGCCTTGAATTTAGGTGGAACAATCACATCTAGCACCAAACAAAACTCGATACATCCATAGATCCATAAAATTCTATTCCCTCAATAACACGGAGCCTTTCCTCTATGAGATCCATCTTTTTTTGGGCACTTGAATTTTCTGTTACTTCAAATGAAATTTTATTCAAATTTTCTCATTTTTCAAAATCGTTAGTGATTTAAATTGGATAAGATTTATCTTCAAGAATAGTGTATCCTTGGGACTGTTCTTATGCATTTACTGAAAGTATTTCAAAATAAGAGTATGCCTAAAAAAATGGGGCTTATAGTGATTGTACTCTTGGGATACTTAGACTTAATGTGAACTAAACCCAGTAAGGTATAAGAAATCTTTGATTCTTCGAACGTGGCCTTCCTCCATTTTTTCATTCAGGTTTTTCAATATTTTCATTATCTATGCTAGGTATCATTTCATTTTATCTTGAGCTTTCTTAAATTTCTCAATTTGGCTATTTTGTTCTTACTCAATGGGTATTAGATAAGTGGCAAACAGATTTCTTTAAAACTTTTAATGATCAAGCCCTTGAACCATTATTACCACAATTAGGAATTAGGATGATGGATAGCTACAAATTTATGCAAACAGAAAAGATTTATATGAATGAATGGATAAATGCATGCATTGAATGTTATCAAATAAAAAAGCTTTTAAAAATTGAAAATCATTCTGACAGTAAAAATCTCTAAATGACATTTCTAAACAATCATAAAATATATTACTTGATCTTATATTTCAATTTCAAGATCATGGTACTACCATTGATAAGTTCTTTAACTAATACAATTAGGCAATGAACTTTCAACAATCTTGAACTCCTTTTTGTTCTCTTAACTTAATCGACCAGCTTTGATTAAACCCTACATTTTATGTTTGAATGTGAGGTAATTTTTTTTTGAATGGCTTGCATTCCCATAATGATAATCACATTGAGCATCAGTGTCATACTACTTTGGATAAAGAGGTTTTAGTGGTTTTAGAGGACATGGTGCAATCAAATGATTTTTAAAGAGTTGTGGGAATAGCTCAATGTAAGTCATGAGGATTGGATCAATGATGGCTCTATGCTTATTTTTACTCAATGATTTTTTAAGTTGAGTAGTTGTTTGTCTCACCATTGTAGGCTTTGAAATAGAATTAGGTGTATATGCCTGATGGTTTGTTAGGAAACTTGGTTATTGGATGGACTACCAAGCATTGGGGTTTCGGGACGCATTACTTATAACTAAAAAATAGTATGGCTTTGGGTTGATTTTTATGGGTCAAATTGAAGTAGGTTTTTTTTGGGCAACCTAAAAAGATTGTTGAAGGATAATTGGATAGGGGTGTAAATTTGGGTATAAACTAATTTGTAGAGTTTAGACAAAATTAGAAGACCTTATTTCTTTTTATTTTTTTTTACTAGGTCCTTTCTTGAGTCATCAAATACATTAGTTGCATCAGTATTGTGAGAAGCTTTTTGGTCTTGACTAGTATTTGCTTGATGCATAAACAAGTTGGGTGTGATAAAGCTTCTTGAAAATAGGCAGCTTCAAGCTTTTCCATCAACTTGGTAAGTTACATTTTTATTTCTTGCATATCTTGACCAAATTTATCTTGGTTGAGATCAAAGGTTTGTATTCGTACTTCTAATTGATCTCTCATATTTTTTGAATTGCTAACCCAAATCAAGCAAAAAATTTTTATATTATGCAATGACATGATGAATGAATGATAATAATCTATGAATGAGTGAAATGCATGAGCATCATATTTTCAACAAAGACTGCATTTTTTATCTTGGAAAAGTCATTTTTGTTAAATTTTAATTTTTTTTTATATTTTCAACAATGGTTTTGTTTTTTATCTTAGAAATTCAGCTTTTCAACAAAAACTACATTTTTGTCTTATAAGCATCATCTTTATTGAATTTTAAAAAATATATTTTTAATATTTTCCCAACAAAAAATAAAATGAAAATAAATAAAATTTCTTTCATCACTAATTATTTTTTTCAAAATAAATGATAAAAGATAAAAATAAAAGGGTAAAACTAAAGATTTGTAAAATATTAAATTGGTCATTTACATATTTTAATTTATGTTTGCATCACTTTTTTACGTCATGCTACATTGCTTACCTATTGTTATTGTCCAAAAGAAACAAAAAGTAAGAAATGGTAATTTTGAAAATTATTTTTTAGAAATAAAAACTAATAGTCCTAAGTAAAAATAATTCTTGGACCCTTCCAGATATTGAAATGCCTTTCAGTAATTATTTTTTATAAAGAAATATTATGCTAGATTTTGAGGATTATTATGAGTGCTTTAAGTGGAGGAATAGCTTTTGAAATTTCACCTAAAAATTGAGGAATTTAGGAAATATTTCAAAATTAAAAAACATTCATTTTATTCCTAAATAAAATATTTTTTTTAAAAAAGGGAAGATTTTACATAAATAAATAAAATTAAGGGAATTATTTTAAATATTAAGATAACACCATTTTTATCAATACTAAATAATAAGGTGTGACTAATTTGTATCATTTTTAAACAAGCGTTGTGGGTTCCCCACGGGTAATTGTACTCCCAAACTTAAATTTATTTTCTCAGACCAAACAAAAAGTTATCTTTTTAATAAGTTTTAATTAATTTTAAATTTTTATTAAGAAGATAAGGTTTTTTAGGTGACAAATCACATTTAGCAAAAAAAAAAAATAGTGATGACTCTTTCGATTTTGAAACTTTTAAAATTTTCTTTTAGCACTCCCCAAAACCATTATGATCGAACCATCAAGCAATCATGATGCTTAATTATGAATAAACTCCCTTTTATTTTAGATCGAGGTCTACGGTCCACCCAAATACTGCCTACTCAATGTCTATATCTCGATTAGATGGAATGGGATATAGCTTTAGAATTTGTCAAGCCCAACACTAAACCTAATACTATTCAATTAAAGGCTTCGATATTTTTTTTCTATAATTGAAATGTTTTATTCCAAAATCCAAGATAAGTAGAACAATTTCCACTACAATGAAAAATCATATGGGCATGAATCTTGTTCAAAACATCAGAGGGCGTTTAGTTCATGAATTCTTAAATTTTGGGAGGGAAAGTGATTTAGGAAAAATGTGACACTAAAGGAGAATGTGTGATTCCTAGGTTTTGTTAATTTAGGGAATGTAAGATTTTTGTGTTTAGTTCATAAAAATATAAGATTACGTAATAAAATCTTTTACTATATTATCTTTGATAACATGTCAATAACATGTGATATTCATAATACTAATATGTGAATAACACATGTCACGTGAATAACACATTATCTTTGTTGAAACTAAATAATTTTGAAAAATAATTTTGTTTATTTTCAATAAATTTAATCTTACTATTCTAATTACTATCATAATGTTGATTGTCCCTATATAAAGAAAATACGCGGATCAAGCTTTGTAGTAAGGTTAACATAAAGCCAGTTGGAAAGGGGTGGTATGTAAATAATGTATTTTAGATATATTACAAATTTTATTGTAATAACATTAAGTAAATGTATTTTAGATTTTACATGTAATAATATTAAGTAAAGATAATCTTACGTATTATTATTTTTATATATTTTCAATAAAGACTATATTTTTATCTTCGAAGAGTCATCTTTTCAACAAAAACTATGTTTTTTTTTTATTTTAGAAACGTCATTTTTATTGAATTTTGAATTTTTTCTATATTTTCAATGACTGTTTTTTTATTTTAGAAAAGCAATCTTTTCAACAAAGATTGCATTTTTGTCATAGAAACATCATTTTTATTGAATTCTAAAACTATATTTTTTTAATATTTTCAACAAAAACAACATTTTTATCTTATAAACAATATCTTTTAAATAAAAATTGCATTTTCTATCTTAGAAATATCGTTTTTGTTGCATTTTAAAAATTATTTTTATTGCAATCTGAAAATACTTATTTTTAATATTTTGAACAAAAACAACGTTTTTATCTTATAAACAACATCTTTTAAACAAAAATTGTATTTTCTATCTTAGAAACATCATTTTTGTTGAATTTTGAAAAATATTTTTTTATAATTTCAACAAATACTACATTTTCTATCTAAGAAATGTTATCTTTGTTGAATTTTGAAAAATATTTTTTTCATATTTTCAACAAAAACTATTTTTTATCTTATAATTGTTGTTTTTTCAACAAATTGTCTTTTTTATCTTAAAAATGTTGTTTTTGTTAAATTCTAAAAAATATTTTTTTTCATATTTTAACAAAAACTATGTTTTTTGTCTTAGAAATATTGTAATTATTGAATTATGAAAAATAATTTTTTCTATCTTTTAAAAAAAAACTGTATTTTTAATCATAACTTTTGTGAGGATTTTAACAGCACTATATTAAAAATGTAATCGTTGTTTAAAATATATTAAAAAAAATTATTTTCATAATATTTTTATAAAAAAATTATTGCATTTTTAATATAAATAATGTTGTTTATATAATTTGAAAATATAATTAAGTGAGGATAAATAGAAAAAAATTTTCATTTTCCCTTTAGAATCTTCAAAAACCTAAAGGAGATGAGAGTTTTTTTATTCCCTTTACCTACTCACTTCTTAACACCGTTAAAATTTTTAAAAAATCCTAGGAATCACATTCCCATTAATTAAACTAAGATCAAATTACAAAAAGTAATATTTCAAAAGAGAAAGGTATTTTCTCTAGAACCAAACGCCCCATAATTTATATATGATGATTGGATCATCATATTTGATAAACACTAAGCAATCTTATAAGACGGTGATCTTTTATAACCAAAAGTGATTAAATTATTAATTTGGAGGATAATGTAATTCTCATTCAAAATGTTGAAAAACTTTTATAATGGTTGTGAAATGATATATAAAATTAACCATAGTCAATTTACCTAATTATTATGGGAATTAAAAATTTGACTCCTCTCAAAATTATAAATATTTAATATTATAAATTTTGTATTTTTAAATTAATATTTATTGTAACTTGTTCAAAAAATTTATGTGTTTTCTTTTATTTTTTATGATTTGTATAATACAAATTATTTGTTTGTCTTTTATTATTATTTTAGTAAATTAATTTTATTTTCTAACTCAAATGTTTTTACATATTTATATTATAAAAATTAATTTATCTATCAATAAATATATTTTTTAATTAATTATATTTTATTATGAATTAAATAAAAAATTACTAATATTTAATAAATTATTATCTTTAAATAATATTAAAATTATTAACTTTTGTAACTATTGCTTATATATGATTATTTTTGTCCTTTCAAACAAAATAATATTTGATTTTTAGTGATAACGAATTACATAATGATATTTAATTCCTAAAATTAATGATTACTAATAAAATAAAATGATTCTAAATCACAAACAATAAAACCATATCGATAATTCAATTAATATAATAATCTTGAAAATATTGATACCAAACGCTATCCAAGTATAGCCGAAGTTAATTAATAGCTGCTCCATTAATTTGCCTCAAACCCCGGCCCTCGTGTAAAAGGAAATCATGCTACCTACATTCTTTGGCATGTATTTGAGATGTCCCCAAGCTTTTCAGGCTTTAGGAAAGAATGGAACAAGCAGTCGTGACTGATTTCACCCGAAGACAAAAAAAGAAGCTGTATAATGGAGGAGATCAAGCTAGTTGTTATTGTAAAAGTATATATATTCATCTTAATTACAACAATATTCTAGTACATTAAAGTCACCATATACGTTCACAACAGCTAGAGAAACTAACTATCAATTTGTCAGCCTAATGCCTCGAAAGCATCAAAAGGAAGTAAAACCAGTTAGTGTTTAAAATCGATCTTTGGGACACAGCTAGTGCTTCTATCAATCTTTGGTGCTGATAAATTCTTAGAACTTCGATACTCATGACTTCTTTTAGCTATATCCCTCATTGCACAAGCCAACGAAAGTTTGGGGTTGAGTCTAATAGTACTATTGAATTTCTGGCAAAATTCCCTGTGGAAGCTTACTGCATCTTGTATGGCTGTCTTGGGAGCTGGATATAACCTTTCTTTTACAGCCTCAGAGCAAAGGCCGCAAACCCATTTGCCACAATGGCAACTCTTGACTATTGTGATGTAACCTTTGGTGCAATCCTCTTTGAGTCCACAGCATTCGCATTCTGCTTGCATGACTTGATCATCAACTGTAGAAGATTCTAACGCTATATACTTTTCGATTTCCGAAGAAACATCAGACACCACCTTTCGAAGAAGCCTTTGCTCATTATTGGGTAGAAAGACAAAGAATTATAGGATTTTGAATCAATGTAAAATGTACGTATATAAGAAGTAAAAGAAGCAATATAATTGTAATTGTGCGATGATATATACCATGGCTAAAAATTAGAGAGTGGATGATTCTTCAATTAGTTATGAATTGAGTTTTGAATGTGAAGAATATATAAGGAGAGAGCATTAAGGAAGAAATCAAATGTATTAGGTTGAGGTAGGTCTAGCTATTCAAGTTTACACTTTACAGGCAGAAATATCTGTTTTCTTTTTTTTTTTCAATTGATGTGAAGCAGTTTTCATCGCCAAAACCTACTGGCAAATTGAACCACTAGCAGGGAGATGGTGTTCTGCAATTTGGAGAGGGAGGATAGTGATGGGGAAAGATTACATGCAAGAAGGGGATTATTAAAATTTAAAGATGCCCAATCCCATGTGTTGCACAAGGTATGGAATTTTGCAATCTCGTGTATGGCCATGCACACTCGCGAGGACTCACAAGCCCCCTTCACTGTATAATATATATATATATATATATATTTATTATTGTCAAACTCTAAATATAATTCGATTATTTCATACAATTATTTTTAAAAAATAATATTAAATGCATATAATTTCTTCTTTTATGTTCAAATTGTAACTTTCTTTATACCAAAAATACATATGTTGCCATTCTAATGTTTGCAAAATTTTATATATAGGTGTGGAAGCATTTGTATGTATCTATCTATTTTTGTTCATCCAAGAATTATAATCTAATTAGTCCTTAATTTTAGGCTCGAGTATATATAATTGAATACCATTGAATCATGTCTTTTATATTCAAAAAATTAAGTTTGAATCTCTTATATATCTTCAATATTAGAAAAAAAAAAAGACTATAAGATCAAACAAAACAAAGATGACTTGGATTTGAATTTTTGGATAATATATAATTTCTCTGTCAATTATCAAATATTAATTTACAATGTTTTATGGTGCAACAGATTTGTGCATATCCCAACTATGAATGGATAAGGGATAGATTATATTTAGCGAGGGAAAGATCGATTTAGAACATAGTACAAAAATAGAATAAAGTTGACATCCAAATACAGAGGGACGAGAGAGATTTGCATGTAAATCATGAGAACAGAAGCTTTGTTTAATTAATAACATATGATCCCCCATCTACCCTACCCTAGCTAGCTATCAACTAGCCCCCTAAAAACCAGAAAAGCGGAAGAACAAGGACATTTAAAAAGAAACCCATCTTCTTTCTCGTGCTGATGATGTCTACAGTTATGCATTGCATGGATTTATCAGTTATTACTGATTGCCATGCATGCCAAACCACCCCATGTTTACATGCATGCATGCATATCCCGCCATGTCATCAACATATATGTATACATATATATATTTGCAGCAATATCTCAAAAATGATCTCGAAGTTTAATCATAGTTAATTATTAGTCTCTAATTGATATTTTTATTTTTCGAAGTATATGGAGCTGATTGGGGAAAACGTATAGCAGTTGAAGTTTAGTTTATTCAATGGTTAATTTTTTAAGTCCCTTTAAAATTACGCATTGTATACAATATATGCATTCCAAAGCATATATATATATATATATATATATATATATTACATGCACTTAGCTTGCAAATACTGAGTCCATTCATATCTCTATTGATTTCCATTGGATCGAATACCCTTTGGAACATCAAAAAATCAATCTGTGATGTATATCCCTTTTATATTTTCTATTACTGAGGATATAAAAATAAATATGCCATAATGGAAAATGCCTTTTACAAAACTTAGGTAGATCAATCCCAAAATTCAAAATAAAGTTTAACAAGTTTTAATGCTTTTTAAATAGGCATTTTGATTAAAGATAACAGCATAAATTTCTTTTTTTAATTTTCGGCCAAGAGATTATGAGTTTATGACATAAATTTACTTTATATATACTGATATATGCCTCTAATGATTTGTTGAGTTTTATCAATTTATTTATTTTGATTAACAATGTAAGATAGTATATGATTTTAGAAAACAAAGTCATTTTCTATTTTTATTTTCTTGAAAAATAAAAAATATGAATGGAAATGCGTTTGATAATTGAAAATGAAAATAGGTTTTTAAAAAATAAAAATGAAAATAATTTGAAAGATGAAAACAATTAAAAAAATAAAAGATATTTTCCATTGTGAAAATAAAGGTTGTATAATAGGTTTTTTCATTAGGTTTTACAAGTTATCATATTTGAACACTTTTTAATGTCATTAACTAATAAATATATATTATATTTATAATTAGATGATATTAATAATAATATCATTGAATATTTTATTTATTTCCTTATTTTTGTATTTTTAGAAAACATTTTTTATTTTCGCTTACCAAATACATTTTTTAGAAAACAAAAAATAGAAAATAAAAATTATTTTTTTAAAAAATAAAAATAAAAACAAAAAAAAAATCTGCGAAAGTTTCTGTTTCCGTTTTCTGATTGTGCCAAGATTAAGATCTTTCAATCAGTTCCATTTTTACAAGCCCACGACGTCCAAAGACTGTCAAAAAGATTGTTTCGCTGATCCTTCTTTTGGGCCCAAACAAATCCAACTTCCTATAAGATTGACCCATATATTCTCTGTTCAATTTTTTGGCATTTAACTTCTATTTGCCAACTTACATTACAATTTGATGAACCCTTTGGCCAAAAAAAAAAAAAAAACAATGATGAACTCATCAGTCTAATTTGAACCTCAAACTTTCAAACAACTCATCGATTAATGATCCTTTTACCATTATATCAAGACCTCATTGTTATAAAATTCATTACATAAGACTTTGCATATAACTTGGTATTAGATGGAGTGAGGGAAATTCCAGCCCAAGAAATTAAAGGAACGGTTATAGTTATAGTTTTGCTTGTATTTGATACAAATTTAACTGAATTTTGAAGAGAAAAGGAAAAGGTGGGGCATACAATGTATGATAATGACCCTCTTAAATCCTGGAATGTTGGGAATTCAACAATTAATGATTGGATTTCCTGACACCTTGAACCGAGTATGTGCGCAACTTAATTATATGATCCATTTTTTATAAACAATCATCAAACTGATTTTGGCTCAATTACTGGAATAAATTGATTTCCACCTTAACAAGAAGATGAAACACAAGTCTTATTCAGCTTAACTTAACACAATCTCTTAAGTTTTGCTTGATATGAAAGATGAAAATGAGTAAGAACGAAAATCTTTTTAATCCTTTGCAGGTGAGACCTTTCCTTCTAAGGTAAAAGATTGCAAATTGGATGTTAATAAGGGTAGTAATTTTATATCAAAGCTGTTAATTTTGCCTATTAATAAGAAATTTTTTTTATCCACTGAACAGAGGATAGAGAATGGGGATGGTGGGGTTTGAACTTCCACTTTATATGTTTTCCTAAATATTCTTAACTATTAGACCAAAAAACTAAATACAAATTCAAAGATCTTTCGTTTCAATAACTCGATCTCCACTTATAATTAAAATTCAAACATAAGATTATTAAATTAAATGTTTCAATTGCAGATTATATTCATATCTCATTAGAGTTAAAATTAAATAAATCACATAAAAAAAAACTTTCTAATTTAAGAAAAAACAACTATGTAATGGAAATATATGATGATAGTTACAATAAAAATATTCTAAAATACAATTGCTAATTACTCCAAATATATCACTACAAGATACAATCAGTTGTTGGAACGCAACTTATAAACGCTAGCTAGGGACAAGTAGTAACTTAGTACAACATAGCCACAAGAAAATCCTAGAATAATGTCCTAGAGTTGTTCATCATATAGAAAGTTAGAACTTTCAATTTTGAAGGTTTTGAGTTTAAATATTGGTAACTAAGTGGGAATTAGAAGACGGAAAAACTCAATTTCCTGATTCTGTTACGTACCACAAGATTTATTAGGCTTAATTTCAAGTGTAAAAAAACAAGCGATTAAACAAAAATGCGAGTATACTGCATACAATTTCAAAGGCTTGTTCCATGCACTTCCCTTTTGTCATTAATCTGGTCCGTCAGTTCACCATTGTGCGGTCACTAATCTCCTTGGCGATAGCCGGCATACAACTGGAGCTCCTTGCAATGCCACCCTTCTTAGGACCACTCTTGTCTCTTGGACTCATAGACTTAGCCCTGATTCTTGAACTCTTTTTCAGGATTTCTCTCATTGCCTCAGCTTGGTACAACACAGGGTGTGTCCGACCAAGCCTGTTGAACCTCACACAAGCACTCATATGCTCGTTTAAGGCTTCTTCTCTTTTGCCTCCATTCTTCTCCATCTCTTCATTGATAGCTTCTGCACAAAGCCCGCATACCAATTTCCCCGAGAACTTGTCTCGAACTTGACTAATGTACTCAGGAGTGCACTCCTCAGACATGCCACAGCACTCGCACTTGGCATCCTCAACTTCGGATATGGGCGGAAGCGTACTTGCATCAATGGCTTCTTTGCTTAGTTGAAACGAAATATCAGATATTGTTCTTTGAGGACTTTCTATCGAAAGCCTATGCTTGTTGATAGTACCGTTGCTCTGAGAGTGTGAACTAACGATATTCTTTTCGCTATTGGGTGCCATGGCAGCTGATAAAATAAATAGTCAAAGGGGAAATGAAAAATGGGGAAAAACGAGTTTCAGTTTCTTGCTCTTTCGTGTAGATTCGATCGGTTTTTAACTGATCAGACCAACGAGTTTCATACTTTGGAACAGATGTGAGTAACCCCTTAATTTAATTTATAGATGTGGTATTTCCTCTAGAAGCCTTAGGATAAATGTATCTGGACTGCTGAAACTATTTATTCCTGCAAAGTGCAATCAATAAGAGACTGAGAGCCAGGATCCTGAATAAGCTAGATTTTTCACGAGCATATAAGAATCCATGTAGTACTATTCTAGATTTAAACGCTAAAGAATCATGTGGTTGCTGCCTGGTGATCGGCTACATCAATGTAAATAACTAAATCCGGATTATAGGTAAAACCTTAACTACTAAGACTGAATACATGCACTATCTAACAAGAGTAGTCAGCTCGGGTGAACAACTACCTAGCTAGATAGAGAAATGTTATACTTTAATGGCGACATCTTGATTGACACCTCATTCATGTTCACACATGTTCACTAAATCATCATGTCATCATTTGTGAAAAATGAAATCATGAGATAAAATGGAAAAATCAAACCAGGTATGCATTAACTCTATTTTGCTGGTTCTTTGCTTTTTATTTGGCCATCTGTTTTTACTTTTTGCTTCTTCTCTTTATACATTAGATTGAATTGAGTGCCGTGCCCTACAGTATTATCTTCAATGCCCCTTAATTGTCTTCTTTTTTATGGGTCTGACACTATTTCGACTTTAGCTGTCAACCAGCTTCTCCCTCATCAAAATCCGTAATTACATCAACAAGGAAGATAACGACACCCGGATGCCTTGAGGAAATTATTGCTAAGGGTTTTTTCATCCCATGGGAAAATCTTTGGAAGAAAAATTAAAACATTATGGTTATTCACGAGATAGTCTACTCCAACCATACGAATTCCAATTGTTCCTGCTATGATAAAAAGGTAATAGAATATGATTTTTTCTTTTTCTTTTTAAAGATGTGATTTCTGAAACAACTGAGCATATCAATCTAAAGAAATCTAATATCACGAGAAATACATCAGAGCATGTGATCACAGAAAGTGAGAGACGAGAGGAAAGAAAATTTTGTAATAAAAGCATTCACAGGGGTCCCGGCGAAAAGGAAGAAAAGAGTTTTTGGCTTGCGTTTCGATTGAAAATTTAATCAAAAAGGCTTTTAATTGTGTGGTTTTCGTTTTCCTGAGTTATTTATACGGGAAAAGGGTGAACGCTTTTTGAACTCTATATGTTGGAAAGGTGCGCTTATCAATTAAGTTAAATGTATTCTGTCCGCCCTTTCAAGTATATATATTTGGATACTGTTCTAGGGAACAAACTTTTTCAATTTCTGTTTTCCTCTTGCGATGAATTTGGATGAAACCCATTTAGCCAATTGGCTATTTGTTTTAATCGCTTTGGTTTAAGCCTTTACGATTCTCAGAAATTCTAGGTGGAAACTGGAAACACAAACTTCTTTCTGGCTATTTATTGCATTGTTTATTTGTTAAACTGGCAACCAACTAAAGCATAAAGTGGTTGTTCTTGATTTTTAAGTACTTCAAAATACAAAAATCAACTCTCTGTCCTCTTATTACAGAGCTGAATTTAATGATCCATAATTGAAAATAAAAGTAAAAGTAGTAAATTACAAGATCTCCTACCACTGATTATGATCACCAGTGATAGGTAAACTAGCTAGAGTTAAAAACTTAAATAAATTCAAAGCTCGCTAAAAGCATTCCTTCTGTTTGAGAGTCAAGAGCCTACTGCTTCTAAGAAACATGCTTCATTATAATTTTGAGCAAAGACAAGAGAAAGGAATGATCCATTCATTCAAAATTTCCTTCATTGTAGCTTCACTTAGCGGTGTTCCTCGGCATTAATCCTTCATCTGCAGGACTGAACCCGAGTTTTGAAGGTAACCAATATAATTAAGCAGCTTAACAACTATTGTTCCCAGACAATTCTTCATTTTTTGTTTAGAGCTCCCAAAATTATCTCCCCGAGAAAGCAGGCAACCCAGACTTCTAGGTCTAGCAAGAAACGACACGAATAGGTTTTGTCGGTCTGTTTCAGTAGATGGATTCTGTGTCTTTGGAAGAGTCATCCAAACTGACAGAAAAAGCCCGACCCTGTGATTCTGAAGTAGGCTGTGCCATACTATAGGCACATCTTTTTGGGACCCAAGTCAGTCCTAAGGGAAAATACTGAGCCCATTCGGGGCAAAAAGGTTTGGGCCACTTGAGTTAGGCCAGAACGCCCAACATCAAAGGTAAATTATCTTCATAAGGATTCTACTTCTCCTTCCCCCTACCAAGTATTTCACTCCCATTTAGTAATTTTTACGCACAGCCTAAAGCCGTCGTATCTTTTTGGCCTAAAAAATGTCATCATATCATTTTTTTTTTGGTTTCAAAGGGGAAAAGCCCTATTAGAAGAAAAAGAAGAAGCTTAATTCGAAATCAAACTACTATGTTTTTTTTAAAGGCTTCGTATCTTTTTCTTTGTTTGGGACCACAGCTTATTTAAAATCTCAAATTTCAATTTATCAACCCGCCATACATACGCAGAGGTTGACAGGCAGGCCATTTACTCGATTCAGATTTTTTTTTTTTTGGGAGTTCCATGATCAAACTTGCAGGCCAGCAATTTTTCCTCTTCAAGTAAAGTTTGTTTTCGGTAACCAATTCCAACAACTTCAAGTTCAGAAGAACGAAGAACCGCAAACTGGTGGCCCATTTACCAGTTTTTCAATTTTCGTCATCTTTCAGGCAATGCCAAAACCAAATTAACCAAAAATGAATGATGCCCGTTGCTTTATTTTGTTAAAAAAGAACACACTCGCCATAGAAAATCAATTAACCATGCGTTGATTAACTTCCCTTATTTCATGAAGACTTTTAGCCTATTTTATTTTTTTTACTTTATTTTTTATTTTATATTATACTATCAATTTTATTTAAAATTTTTTTTTGATACATTATTAGTAAAATTTTTTAATTTTATAAGTAAAATTAAAATGACGATATATATCTCATTTTTTTAGATTAATTTTTTATATTTTAAAATATATATTAAAGGACATGTATAAATTTATAAAATTAAAAAATTTCACTAATAATATTTTTAATATTTTTTTATAATAATACAATTAAAGATGTTTTCAAACTCTTCATTAAAATTAATTTTTTGAGATAACTTTTTTTTTGAATTGACTAAATCACATTAATTTAATATATTTAAAATTTTACTTACACAATACTCCTTAAAAATCTAATTTAAACGAAAAAAATTTCCTTTTTTTATTGAAGAAAGGAATCCCTTGTGCGTCTCAATCTGTTACTAAAAAACTATTCTTGCTATTTTTCTTTCTTTTTCTCTTTTCTATAATTCCTTGAAATAAAAATAAAAGAAAACAATTGTTCCCGTTTGGAAACTACATGCACCTATACAATTGCTTGCAAAATCCACATGGCAAATAGTTTGAAGACGCCAATCCACTCTTTATTTTTTTATCTTTTTTGTTTTGGTCAAGGTTTCGTTCCTAACTTTGAAAATTGAAGAAATAAGATATATAATTATTTCGGCTCCATTTTTTACATTCTCAAGAATGTCACTAAAAAGTTTGAGCAAAAGGAAGAAAAGGATGTTGTTGTCTCCATAAGTAGGTGACAACTTGATTTTGGACCATCCATTCATATTTCGTCCTTTTTCACATGGACAAAAGAAGTGGAATTAACATTTTCATAACTATGTCTAAAGCCTAAAAATTAAAAAAGAGGTCATTCTACTCCGAACTAATTTACAGTTTCTTCCAAACAAATATGTCATACATGCATTCAAACACTTGACTCACTTGAATAATGTGTATTTTTTTCTCAAAGAACATAATTCGGATCCTTCCCTTTTCTAAAAGAATTATAACCATTGAATATGTATCTATATGGATTACAGAACATCATCCAACAGGCTATAGCGACGCACAATGTTGAGAAGCTTTGATCAATGAGCTGACAGTAATCATTGAAAACCATCTGACAGTCCGTTTCTAATGTTCCCAGCTACTTATCCCCTTTGGCAACACACACCCCAAGAAAATGCTAAAAGCAATAAGTTTGAGTGCAATACTTCACCAACTTTCTGGTTGTCTTCAATAAAGATGTAAAGAGCAGCCAAACCTTTCTCAATGCGCAAAAGCACCATCCTTTTATCCCTTATCATTTATGTCCATGTATATTACCTAATTCAACAATACAATTATAAAAAATGTTTAGGATGAACTGTTCCCAAGTGATAAAACCCTGAAAACATGAGAAAAAAATATTAACGGCAAACGTCGACAATTTTTTTTTATTATTTGTACTTTGATGTTTAAATCAATATTAGATAAAAAAAATAGGAAAAAGAATAATTTTAATTGTAAGCTTAGAGGCTAAAAATTTTAGTTAATTTAAAAGCATTTGATAGGGGTTATTTGTACTTGTGCAAGGGAAACTTGAGCTTAAAAGGCCCAAGGTTGGCATAGAGGGACTGGGGTTGACTTCATAAGCCTAAGCTAAGCTGGCAATGGATGGTTTACTTGAGCGATGACAAGTCAATATTTTCATGTGTCAGTAAATGGGCAACTAAGCTGGTTGAGCTAACGTAGAGCCCCAGATTTTAGGTCAACCCTGCACGTCAGCTTGATCAAAATTATAGAAATACCCTCATTTGTTAGCTAACTTATACTTTAGAGAAAAAAGTCCATTTTACTTTTTGGACACCAAAACCCCCATAACATTATGTTTTCCCACAAAGTAGTCAAAGGTATCAAACTAGGAAGAATATGGTTGGCAAATCTGTTATTGTTTAGATCATGCTACTAGTTGAACGTGGGTTTTTTTTAGGGCTTTTATGGCATCATTTTGATGAAGAGTTTTCATGATTGTCCCAAACTCAATTCATCGAGCTAATCATGACGCTATGCCAATGTGGATAAGATGGTGTCATTATTTAAGTTTGAGGTAATGCAGCCGACATGGTGCTTACAGATATTACATGATAGGTTCTGTATAGTGGAAGAGCTGGCATGATCCTTATACAGATTTACCTGAATCTACATTTATTAAAGAGAAAAAATTTTGGTAGTTCTTTGAATTACGGCTGAGAAGTTGAAGAGTAATCTTCGATAACCATTGCAATGACATGGCTTAATCTATGATATACAACCATTTTAAGACTTGGCTATATAAAAGCCCTCTTAGGCCCCAGCTTCTCACTACCTAGACTTTTTAGCTTTCTAGCCGACTAGTTCTTACTAATCTTAAAATTTTTTGGCCTTCTTTCACATAACTTTCTCCTCAAAATATTTTCATATGTTTCTCTTCTTTTTATTATGTCTTTTGATTCTAGTTTGTCTAATAACTTTAAGGTAGAGATAGAGGAAGGTTAGCTCGGATAAAAGAATTTTTCTTCGGATGATAAAGTCTTATTTGTCAATGTAAGAAAAGATTATAGTAGAGCTGTCTATTAATTAAATTCGATGTCTATTGAAGGCTAAAAATAAATAAAAAAATAACACTCGAGTAAAGGTAAATGGTTTATCATGGGATGAATAAGCTTCTAGCAATAATAGATTTCTACCTCCAAAACCTTTCAGTTCTAATAATCATGGTCAGTTCGGCTCTTCTATTTAACATTTTTTCTGCTTCCTCTACTCCCCCTCCAAACAATCCAATCCCTTTTTCTTTTTGACCTTTCAATAGTCTAAGCTTAAAATTTAGCTCTGGCTCATCTTTTAAGTTTAAGAAGTCTTCTAACTCCTCTTTATCTTTTTTTTCCTCTGACATAGTGAAGGTCCCGGCCTCTATTCAGGCTCAATGCCCTACTTACTTTTTAGAAGCTGAGTAATCTAGTGATAAGGCTTCTAAGGCTAAGCAGGCTCAAGGTTCTAAGTAGGCCAAAAGGTCCAATCAAGCTAAAAAGAAGGGTGAAAATGAAAAAAAGGCAAAGACTATCGACAATGATAATGATAATGACCTCGCCCTCTTCTACACCTTTAACTCCGTAAGCACAACCCTTAAGAAAGTGATGAAGACTCTAAATGTGAGGCTAACCCCAATGATTGCCTTTAATTGTGCTTTATTCATCATTTCTTTGCAATGAAATACTAAGACTCTATTATGGTCGATCTCATTTTTTTTTTCATTTTTTATTTTTAAACTTATGTTAGCTTATAATTTAACTATCACCTAGTTCACTCTCAATTTTTTTAGGTATATAGTATGATTTATTATTCTTTGTAAAGAGTTAGGTATTCTCTCTACTATCCCTCTTTTTAATAAATTTGTTGTCGTCAAAAAGCATTTACATGGTAAAAGCTAATTCTATGTAGCAACTCAACACCCAAAGAAGATTTTTACCAATTGTTCAAGCTCAATAAAAACTTAGAAGGTCATTTTCCTTTATATGGAAAAGGGTCAAGGGGTTTAAAAAATTAATAATGGCCTGGGCATTTTTTAAAATACCAGGATTGGCCCCTTAACTATGGACTAACTTAGTACTTGACATTTAATAAACAACTTTCTCAAGGAAAAAAAGTTAATAGTTAATGCTTATGAATTGACCTTCTCTAGTATTATTAAAAAGATCAAGTATTGGGGTAAATGATTAGTAATTTTGCACAACTAACTTTGTTTTTATTAACTTTGTTCTACTCTTCTACTCTCAACTCGATTTTGTTATTGAGGTAGGTATTTACCAATTTTGCATAACTAACTTTGTTTTTATTAACTTTATTCTAACTTTTAGCTCTGTTTTGTTTGTTTGTAGATATGGCTGGCCGAGGTGTAGATGGCTTCGATATGTCCCATTTTGTATAACTTTTTAAGGGGAGAAGGAGTAGTAAGGCCCTTTTTCAACTTAATGCTCCCTATCGAGGGATTAAAATAATTGACACACCACCTCTTCAATAAGGCCAGGTTAATGACGAGAGCTCAGCTTCACCCCAAACGCTGAAGTAAAAGACTGCTACTCAGAAGCCCTAAAAAAGGCTAAGGGTAGAGTCTTCTTCCTTCAAACCTGTAGTCAAACTTTACCCCTCCTTTAAAAAGGTACGCATCATGATAAAGTTTGCCTCCTTAAAGAATGCCTATAAAGATCATAAAGTGGTGAGAAAGATTACGCAAGCCATCATATCTAAAAAAGGTTCATCTATCTTTAAGCTCGACCTACTTTAAAAATTAATATTTTATCTTATTTTGATCACTAAGCTCTAATTTCTTGTACATAGTTTCAGATTTACTTCTATCCTTTATTTTACAAAATATGGGACTAGACCTAATGTATTATCGAGCTCTCGATCACTTTTTCAAGATTGAACAGGATATTAAGAACTATGTTTGAGACCTCAACTATCTCAACGAGGGGATGAAGAAGCTTAAACTCTCTAATTCAAAGTATAAAAATTCTAACAAAGAGCTCGACATGAAAGTCAAGGGCTTAAGCCAAAGGCTTCAGGATATCTCTATCCAAAAAGCCACAATTGAATCTTTGCAATGATAGTCAAACCAAAGGCTAAGAACAACGCTAGTCGAGGTAAAGAGGCTAAAGAGCAAGCTCCATATTGATAAAGAAGTTGAGCAGCGGATCATGGATAACTTTTTCACGTCCAATGACTTTTACAACATACAAACAGACTTTGCTCAATACAGGTGCTTAGCTCATTCGACTTAGCATTGAAAAATGTGAAATTTCTTTATGCTAATCTTGACTTGTCAATGATTAGCATAAATAATCTTCAGTCCCAACATATTACAGCACCAATCAAAACAATCCAAGATAATGAGGATAGAGAGATTAAGGCCATTATAAATGTTGCTTTCGAAGTTGAGCAAAAGAGAAAAGGTGGAGAGTATGAGGTGAAAGCTCAAACTAGTAAGCTTAGAACACTAGTTTTTAAGAAATAACTCAAAGAATGGGCTTAAGATAGTTTTTTTCTTTTTTTTTGGGTAATTTTTTTGTTCTGATTTTATACATATTCATTAATGAAAAGTCAAAATTGTTTACACTTTTCAACTCAGTTCTGCTATATGTTCTCAACTTAACTTAGCATATCAGTACATAACTTGTAGCAAATAACTTCAAAAGTAATGAAGAACTAAAAGTAACTTCAAAAAGTTTTAAAATTATGCCAAGTCTAAAGTTGGTCATAAAGAACTTTGCCGAACATGATGAAATATCTTGGGCTTTAATTTTAAAGAATTTACCAAGTATTAGCTTGATATCACTATTAATCGATCTTCTCCGTAACATTAGTGATTTATGATATAAATGTTGTTATGTGACCAGCTCGAACAATTTGAACATAAAAACTTACTGTGCTCGTAATTCATATAAGTCTAAGGTCGATTTTTGGTTTCATTGCTCATGTAAGTCTGAGATTAGACCTCAAACAGTTTAAATATGACATTGTTACCTTAGGCTTAAAATGAATAAAAGAATTGACAAAATATCTTTGAACATCAAGCTTTTATTTAGCTTAGAATTAATTATTACAGGTAGATCTTTTAGTTACAAACTTCCTTAATTTAAGAACCTTTATTGATAATAAAATTTTAAATTATCCACATTCTATGCCTTTAGGATGGAATTTCCATTTAAATCTTACAGCTTACAAGTCCCAATTCGAACTACCTTTTTCACTTTGTTAGGGCCCTCCCAGCTTGGGGCCAACTTTTCATCTCGACCATCAACTCATAATCTTTCACCTTTTTAAATATCAAGTCACCTTTTTTAGTTTTTGTCAAATCTTTCTATTAAAATAGTTAAAAATCATCTATTAGTAGGTTGTTATCCTTATTAGAGTAATGTTTTTTTATTTGTCGATTAGATCTAAATTGGCCTTTAAGGCTTCATCTTTCCTCTTTTTAAAGTTAAGCTTAATTCGGAAGCTAGAGAGGTTAATCTCAACTAGGAGTATATCCTTTGTTCCAAAAGCTAAGTTGAAAGGGGTTCCCTTATTAAAATTTTAGTATTGGTCCTGAAAGCCCATAACACTATAAGGAGCTCATTGGTTTATTTGCCTTTGGCTTTATCTAGTTTTTTCTTAAAGGCTTTAAGTATGGTCTTATTCATTGCCTTGGCTTGACCATTAGACTATGGATAGGCGACCAAGGTGAAACTTAGATCAATGCTAAAGTTGAAACATTATTCTTTAAACTTTGGATTCTCGAACTGTCTTCCATTATGGACCTAGGTAGGCAAAATTGATAAATTATGTTCTTCCAAACAAACTTCTCTACTTGGGACTCAATTATATTAGTTAGTGCCTTGACTTCAAGTCACTTGGTAAAATAATCAATAGCCACCAACACAAATGTCCTCTACCTAGTGACTGAAGTGAATGGACCAAGCATTTTCATGCCCCATTATATGAAAAGTCATGGGCTTTTTATAGGAGTCAGCTTGGTCGAGGAAAGATATTGCACATGAGCAAATCTCTAACATTTGTCACATTTTTTCACCAGGTCGATTGCGTCTTTGCTAATGGTCGACTAGTAGTATCTTTGTCTTAAAACCTTATAAGCTAATGGTTGAAATCTAAAGTGATTTTTATATATTCTTTCATTGATTTCTTTAAGCACATAGATTGCTTTCTCTTCATTTATACACCTTAAATAAGACAAACTAAATGATATTCTATATAACTTTTCATTAATGATAGCATACTGAAGAGCTTTACTTGTTAGGACTTCAGCATGAATTTTATCCTCGAGTAGCTTTTTTATCACCATATAAGTTATGATTGGGGATATCCATGCCTTATTTTCTTCAATTTGGTGAAATTGTTTCTCATTGATACTCTTCTCAATCAACTATTTTACCAAGACATGTACTAGGTTGTCAGCTGTAATCCTATATGCCAACTTAGATAATGTATCAACCAAAATATTTTTTGACTTTAACATCTTTCTCACCTCCGTTTTTGAAAATATTGCTAGATATGCTTGTACTTTGTCTAGATACCTTTTTATCCTTTTTTTTTCAAGCCCTCAATTCTTTATTCATTTGTCATACCACTAGTTACTAGTCATTATACGTAACGAGACTCTTCACATTCAAGTCAGCACTAGTCTTAAGTTGACAATTAGTGCTTCATACTCTGTTTCATTATTCAAGGCCTTAAACTCAAACTTCAAAGCATATTGCAACTACATGTTCCCTGGATTGATCAAAATCAAGTTAGCTCTACTTTTTTTGTTAGTGACTGAACCATCTGTAAAAATTTCAAAGTCTCTTATTTTTTTAATCATCAACCATGATAGGCTACTGTTCTATCTCAATCGAGGTGTATTCAACAATAAAATCAACTAGCACTTATGACTTTAGGGTCAACTTTAGTAATATATACAAGTCATATTCACTAAGTTTGACCACATATTTGATCAATCTGCTTAACAGCTTAGGTTTTTGTAGGATTATCTGAATGGCTGGTCGATCAAGATGTTAATTGTATAGGATTAAAATTTTGATTTGAGCTTTTTGAGCAAAATGACTATAGCTTAGGCCAACTTCTCTATTTTTTGATAGTTGAGCTTTACATCGGTCAATACTCTGCTCACGAAGTATATTGGCCTTTGTTTTCCTTTTTTTTCTTAGACCAAAACTAAGACCAAGCTGATGGTTTGATCTATAGTTGCAATGTAGAGGTACAACATCTCATTAGTCTTGGTTTTGACAATATTGAAAAAAATGATAAAAATTTCTTGAGCTCTTCAAAAGCTCTTTAATACTGAGGTGTTAATATAAAATCAAAAATATTTCTAAATATCTTAAAAAATATACATACTGATTTGTTGACTTTAACATAAATCTATTTAGCATAACAACTCTTTTCTTAATATTTGTACTTCTTTTACTGAGGTCCATTTTTATTTCTAATGATGGCTTAAACCTTCTTAAAGTTTTTTTCTATCTTTTTGTGGTTGATCGTGTACCCAAATAATTTACCCGATGTAACCTTAAAATACATTTGCTCAAATTGAGCCTTATGTTTTACTTTTTTAGCATGTTTAAGGCCTCTTCTAGATCTTTTAAATGCTCAGCCAAGCTTTTACTCTTTACAATCATGTCGTCAATATATACTTCGATATTTCGATTGATCTGATTCTTAAAAATTTTGTTGGCTAACCTTTGGTAGGTCATCCCGATAATTTTAGGTAGAATGGCATCACCTTTTGTAATAGCATAAGCCCTTCTTAGTCATAAAACTTATTTTATTCTCATTATCTTTTAATATTTTGATTTAATTATAGTCAGAGTATGCATCCATGAAACTCAACAAGTCATGCTCGATACTATCATCTATTAACTAATCTATTTTGGTAAAGGAAAACTATGCTTTAGGGAAGTTTTGTTGAGGTTGATAAGGTCAATGCACATTTTTCACTTTTTATTTTATTTTTCACCATGACAACGTTGGCTATCCATTAAAGATAGTATGCTTCCTTGATGATTTCGGCCTTTAGCAACTAGTCAACCTTTTTTTCAATGGCTTTTTGCCTTTTAAATGTAAAACTTCTCTTTTTTGCTAAACTGATTTCATGTTTGAGTCAATTTGTAGCTTGTTAACCATCACTTTAGGATCAATTCCTAGCATATCTAATAGGATCCATGTAAATAGGTCGATATTATTCTTTAGTAGCCATACCAATTTATTTTTTGTAGTCGAGCTTGGCCCTTATTTACATATATTTATTTGTGTTATTTTCAACAAATGGTATAGGTATGAGGTTTTTTTGTAGGTTCTGATTAGCTAATATCAATTTAAGGCTTTGATCGATGATCTTTTTTACTTATTTAGGTTGGGACTATTTCTTACAAGAAATATAAATCTTGACATAAATGTTGACATAATTAATTCATTAACTTGATAAGCTAATACATTAATATGGAGATGAGATAAACAATTTAGTAAATGTAGTCATTTGTATTTATAGAACCGACTTAAGCGCTTAATTCGAATGAAATGATATCTATGTCGACTTAAAAACATGGCATCAAAATTTTTTTAAAAATCTTTAAAAGATATTTATAACTGGTGAACTTAAGAGCTCGGTATTAGCTTTTAAGAAAGTGTTCCTTGTTTCTCTTTAGTTCAGTTAGTCTTCTTATCCTATCTATTTTTTTTTATTTTTTCAACTTCTTTAACCCTAACCTCTGTTTTTATCTTACCAGGGGCTTCTCGACTTTGGCTAAGCGATCACTTGCTTCTCAATCCTACCATTCATAATCGTGACATAACATTATCTTACCATGTATTACTCTCTTCAGACCTCTTTAATCCCATTAGGACAAGGAAACTTGATTTTGAGATGAGAAGCTAAATCGAATATTCTCATTACAAACTGACTAGGTCGGTTCAAAATTATGTTATACGTTGAGGGGATATTTATCACCATAAATTTTATGATCAACGTAACACTCCTTGGCTTAGAGCCCAATGTGATCGATAGCATAATCGTTCCATTTACTAGTACCTATTCATTTCCAAAGTCAATCAAAGTGGTAGTAAATAGCTTTAGCATTTCCTCAGTTATTTCTATTTTCAACATGGTTAACTAATATAGGATGTCAATCAAACTCCTATTATCAAATATGATGCATTTCACCACATGATTATAGATCATGGTTTGAATGAAAATAGCATCATCATGTTTCAAATCCTCTGAACTAAAAGAAATTTACTTGTCCTTCCAATTTTTCTATTTATTTCTTGATGACCCAATGGCCACGATTGTTCCTTGATCAAATTTTTTCTTAGCCAATGTCAAATTCCCTTCAGTGATCACATTAATAATTCTCATGATAGATTTGTTGTCCACCTTATTTTTTTTTCTTTTTTTGATCGAGCCTACAGTCATCACCACTTTTATTACCTTATTTTTTTTTTCTATCTTTTTGGTTTATACGTATCTATTTTCCTTAATCTCCTCTTCTAAATCCCTTCTTTTTTATCCCTTCCTTTTTTAGTCCATAAGCCTATTCGATTAACATTTTCTAATTTAATTTTTATGTCATTCATCAGGTCGATACACTATTCAATTTTATGGCTTTAGTCTTTATAGAAAGCATATTTTTTCATCAAATCTCTTCTACTATTTTATCTCAATGGCTTAGGCCATCTAAGTTCGATGTCTTTCTCAATTAGCATCAGGATTTTCTTTCAGGAGGTATTCAATGCAACATAGTCATGATGTCATTCGCTTGGGCTTCTAACCTTAAAGTATTTTTTAATTTTTTTTCCTTTTAGATGATTGTTGATTTTTCTTCCTTGTCGTGAGTTAAGGAAGAGGGATGAGCCTTTCTCATCTCGACTATTTTTCATTGTAACTTCAATATTTATATATTTCTCAATGATGAATAACACATTCATTAGAGTCTTCGATGACTCTAAGGAAAATATATGCTTAAAGTGGTATTCTAGATTTTTCAGTCAATTTGTTAGGACAACCACTACAATAACTTATTCTAGGTTTTTAACCTAAAAAGCCTTAGTGTTAAAACATGTGGCATACTTTTTTAAGGATTCATTTCTGCCTTGATAGATCAAAATTAGTCTAAATGTCATTTTTTTTATTCGTCAACTACTAAAAAAGTGGGATAGGAAAAAGTGGCTGGGTTGTTTGAATGTGGTGAATAAACCTCGACTCGAAGTTACTATACTTGGATTAAGCTACCCCTTTAAGTGTTATGGTGAGCATTTTGCACATGAGGGGCTTGTCCGCTCTTTATATCATTATATTAATTCGAGGTGATCATAAAGATCATATGTACTATCATAAGTCTTCAAGTTCAACATCTTAAATCCCTTAGGTGGCAGTGCTTGATCTATATCCTCAATGAATTTGGAGGTTTCCAAGAATCTTAGCATGTTATCAAAAGTGAAGGCTTTATTTTTCTTTTTTTTTGTGTATTGCTTCTATCCAAGCTTCAAATTTTTGTTGGGCTATGGTTCTGAGGTAGCTTATTTGGACTTTTGGTTAGTGGCTTGTATTGGGGTATTTGTAGGGTAATGCATTGATGTCTCGTCCTCATCAGATGCTAACAAGATGGTCTATCATCGTAGGTTGATAGTTTTTGTGTTGGTGGGTTCTTGGGAGTTTCTTGGTTTAGTGCTTTTGAAGTTTATGGTAGGGTCAGGTTTTGTATCATTTTTTTGAGAGATTATAGCTATTGAGTTAATGCTTCAAACTATTTCATATTTAGGACTACGATAATAGGTCAATCTGTGTTTTGTTAGTTGAGCTAGGTATCAATCCCAATTACAACAGGTTTTTTTTTTTCAACTATTCTCTTTTTTGATGGCATGTTAGCTCAACAAAATCAAAATATCGCTTACCGAGCTTGTCAAAATGTTTGGGCTGAGCTGTTCATGAAGGGTAAAACCCCAAATACATGAGAAAGAGAGATCGATCAACGATAAAGGTCAAAAGTTTTTTTTACGTTTGTACCCTGATACTCAAGTTAATGCTTAGTCAAGGGATGGGAAGGAGAATAATGTGAAATGTAAGTTTAGAGGCTAAAAGTTTTAGTTAGTTAGAACTATTTGAAATGGGTTATTTATACCTATGCGAAGGGAAACCTTAGGCTTAGGCAGTCTGAGGTCAATGTTGGGGGACTAAGGCTAATCTCACTAACTTAAGTTGAACTTGTTAAAGATCACTACAGCTTTAATACCACTTGTTGAAAAATCAACACGTATACGCAGCACCCACAAAAAAAATAGCAAACTTAAATAAAAAATAAGAAACACAAATATATTTGTTTCGATCAAACTTAAAATGGCCTACTCCAAACCTAATCCACTATCAAATAAATCTTTACAACTTAGAGACTTTTGGAATGAGAAAAGTTACCAAAAACTCTTTACTCAAAACTTAATCCAAAACTCAATTACACTCTTTTAATAGCCTACTCACTAAGCTATTCTCTTGGTGTCTAACTATCTAGGATTACTAAACCAAAATCAAAACATCTTATTTATAAAGGTAAAACTTCTTATACCTTTACTAAACTCTCAATGTGGGATACAAAATAAACTCAAAACTCTTATAACTTTCTATTTGAGATTTTAAGATTCAAGGCAAATCCCAACAAATCATCCATTGACTTGAATCTTCAAACACTTTAATAGTTGACATGCTTACCTTTTTTTTTTCTTTTATCATAGAGATTTCAACAATTGAGCTTTCATCAAGCATGTACAAGTGATTTTTAACCCTATTTTCTTGTAAAATCATATTACAATTCTTGTACGCTCTCAATAAATCATTATTATCATATTATGTGTATTCTCGAGAAGCTAACTCACCCAAAATAATTAAATTGTAGCTACAACTCGATACAGACCTTACATGACAAACATCCTAACAACACCATTATGAGATTTAAGGCAAACACTCCCAATGCCTTGAATCTACACTTTTTCATTATTAGCAACCACAATGTCCCCATACTTCTTATTCTCATCTAACTCCACAAAGCATCTCTTATCATTGCAAACATGAATTATAACAGTTGAATCTAAAACCTAATCTTTATCACTTTTCAAAGTTTGAGTCTCATCCACACAAGTCATTAAACCAACATCATCATCATTAGACACAACAGCAGTAGTATCACTTTTTTTTTCATCCGATTTTTTATCGATATTCATATTTTTGAAAGCAGCTATATCCTTTCTTAGCTTCGTGTAACGCACTTGGATGTCATTTTTCACTATAATAATAACATTCTATGTCACTTTAATATCTGTTTCTTGACTTAGATATCATTCTTGATCTATCAATCCTCTTTTGAGTCCTTTTTCGATCAAAACCTTCTACAACTAGTGTACTACCCTCAGGTGATGAGTTATGTGCTCCCATAAACCTTTCGTTCTCATGCAATAAGGTAATCACATCATCTAACTTCAAAGTAAACCTACCCACTAACACAATCTGAATTAAAGGCCTATAAGACTTGGGCAAAGATGACGGTAAAATTAAAGCTTTCTCTTCATCTTTTAACTCATTAATAGAAATCATCAGCAATTAAAAAACTAATCTATTAAACTCATTTAGGTAATTATGAAGACTCATACCTTCTTTTATTTTTAGAGAATACAGGTTCATCTTCAAACATAATCTATTAGTCAATGACTTTAATGCATAAATACCCTCAAGCTTATCTCATAAATTCTTGAGAGTACTCTCAGTCAATACACTATATTTTACCTCTAGGGCTAACACCAATCTAATAGTACTAACAACTTTCTTTTGAATTCTATTTCAATTACCGTCAGATATTTCTTCAAGTTTACTACTCTTTAATGCCTTATCTAATCTTTGTTGTATTAACAAATCTTAAATCGTACTTTGCCATAACATGAAATTACTCTTTCCATCATATAACGAAATTTCAAACTTAGGCATACTAGACATACCTTCTTCAGACATCTTGAAATGATCTCTTGGGCCTACTTTTTTTTCACAGAACCTTGCTCTGATACCACTTGTTAAAGATCGCTATAGCTCTGATATCACTTGTTGAAAAATCAACACGCATACGTAGCACAAATAAAATAGCAAGCTCAAATTAAAAATAAAAACACACAAATATATTTATTTCGGCTTAACTCAAAATGGCCTACTCCAAATCTAATCCACTATCAAATAAATCTTTACAACTTAAATACTTTTAGAATGAGAAAAGTTACCAAAAATTCTTTACTCAAAATTTAATCCAAAACTTAATTATATCTTTTTAATAGTCTACTTACTTAGCTATTCTTTTGATGTCTAACTATCTGGGATTATCAAACTAAAACTAAGACATCTTATTTATAATGGTAAAACTCTTTATACTTTTATTAAACTTTCGATGTGAAATACAAAATAAACTCAAAACTCTTATAATTTTTGACGTAAAATTTTGAGATTTAAAGTAAATTCTAACAGAATTGACAATTAACGGTCTACTCAATGGATGATAAGTTAACACTCCCATATACCAAAAGGTGAAAAATTGAGGCAATCAAATTAATATGAAAGTTGAAATTTCACGTCAATTTGCTATATCAACTTAAACAAAATTATCAAAATATTTTCACTTTTCAACCAAATTATACTTTAAAAAAAATCTATCATACTTTTTTTGGACACAAAGTGTCCCTCACGTAAAATACTACAATTAATGTCACAATATTGTTTTTGTCAATTATACAATTATAAAAAATTCCTTCCTACAGGGTAAGAAATTTGGGTAAGATAATGAGGGAGGCCGTATCAGATCCCAAGGCTATCTCCTCTGTGAAATCCCGGTGATGTTTACGTGCCTTACGGTGACAGGAAAGAAAAGAACATGCCAATTTTTAATGTCTGTGGTAAAGTCCGCTTACTTCATTAGACTTTTAGCTATAGAAATGGAATAGATTTCCAATAATGTTTTTGTTTGAACCTTGCATTCAGGGTATGACACGTGGACGAATCTCAGTGACGATGATGAAGATAATAATTTGAGGCTAGAAATAAACGTTGTGGGTACGATTTCAGCGATGCTTCCCTGATTCTCAGCTCCTCAGCATTCAGCCGCTTGCCGCTATAGCTTGGCTATCTGGCTTATCTTTGGCCGTTCAAAGTCCAAACGTTTTACTTTGAATTAGTTTTTTTTTTTTTTTTATTTGGCCAACAACGTTTTACTGAGTTTGGTGGAGGCTAATTAAAGAGCGGTTACATTTTGGGTGAACTGATAGGGGGATTATTAGAACTCGAAAATCAGGATTTATCGACTTGTATGTATGCAATATTAGGTTTGAAATACACTTCATCTAATAATAAACTAAATATTAGCGTTGATGTGGAAAATTACTAACATTTTGCAATTAAGTAATGGAATTACTTCTACTTACAGTATCTAAAAAAAATGTCTATAATTCATCAATAAATAAATAAATTTACTTATTTTCCTAAAAAAGTAATTCCTTAAAGACAATAATATTACAGTGAGCCAATTATTTAGATTTTTATTTTTATATAAAAAATATCATAATTTTAAAATAAAAATTTATAAATATAATTTTTTAAAAATAATTATATAAACTAGTTAGATTAAGTCTGAAATTTATTTACATCTTTACTTTGATGTAGCATTAATAATATTCTAGTTACTATTATATTTGCACTAATTAATTCCAATTTTAATTCAAAACTAAATTGATGCCCTCACTTCGTGGAGGGATTTCTTAAAAATATTTATAATTTTTTTATTTAATTAATTTTAAAATATTATTTAAATTATATTATATTAAATAAAATTTATTTAATAATTTTTTATTTTTTATATATATTAAAATATATGTATTGATATTGGTATAATCATATTTTGTCAATTATGAAAATTTTATATATAAATTATTTATTTATAAATTACATAATAAAAAGGCATTTGAAAATTTATTTTATATGCATTTTAAAAAAATATTTCTATTTTATTTTATATCTTAACATATATTTTTCTTTATGGTATAAAAATATACTAATTTTTATGTTATCAAATTCTTTTAACAAAAAAAGTTTTTCTAAATAGTTTTTTTATCATTTAATTTATTTAATAAATTATTATATTTAGTTTTTATTCTTACCCTTTTATTTAAAAATTAATTGACAAATTTAATTCATGTAAAAAAATAAATAACCAAAAAAAAGGACTTGCAATTATTTAATTAACTTTTGGATTTAGTTTAAATTTTTAAATACAAAAATAAATGTAAAAAATTTAGGACAATACTCATAAATAGATCAATCTATTTTTTTTAAACTTTGGTTTTAAATTCCCAACCCATTAATTCTCTTCAAATAGATCAATTTTACAAAATTTTTTAAAACTTTAATCCAAAAATCATACTCAAAACACTTTTTTAAAAGTTACTTATGACAAAATTATTATTTTATAATATTAAACAGCTGTTAATTATTTTATAATTTTAAAGTTGCTTAGTTATTTTGCCTTTTGAGAATTGATGGTTTCTCAGGTCGTGTCTTGCATTGTAGTTGATTACAATAGTTGATTTACTCTTTCAGCATTCATCAGTTAGTGGCATGAAAAATAGATATTTGATTACTGGCAAAGATGTCGATGTAATTTATTATGCAAGTTATGAATACAAAGTAAATTAGTTGCCTGTTTTACCGATCTTTCCTTCATTCCAATTTTAAGGCTGACTCTAATAATTTCTTTCATGATATTTATATATTTTTCTTTCGTTGATAACATGACTCAAAGTTGAAATTCAATGTGAAGAGTTAGAAAGACCTAAGGCTTTAAACATTCAATAATTATAAATATAATGAAATTTGAAATCCAACAAAAATAAGAACAAGGATAAATTTCATCTAAATGAATAAAAAAATTGATGATATAACAGTAAATTGAAGCAAATTGAAATTTAAGGACAACTTATATATTGTTATTGATTTTGCAAAAATAATTATAAATTATAAACTTAAAGAATAAGGAAAAAAAAAGTTGAGAAATTATTCCTGAACTAATGAAACAAAAGTAAATTTTTTATTCATAAATAAGAGATAAGACAGGTACAGGGTCAAATTATAACAGATATATGCATGTTTCGTAGTTGTATAAAAGAGGTGTATGAATTGAGGGATAACCTTTTTGTAATTAAATCTAATAATATTTAATAAAGTCGATGTGGCAATAAAGTAAGTTGATTTGACATTTGAAATAAATAGTAAAATTGATAAGTTAACACAAAATTGAATAGAAATTGAATATGGTAGTGGTTTTCGTTTAGTCGATTCAGTTATTTTTGAATTAAATTATTAAAAATTGAATTAATTAAATTAAATTAAATTATTTTTATTAGTTGAATTAAAATTATTAATTTTAAAAATTAATTGATCGAATTTAATTTTTTTAATCTATTTAATTAATTTTTTTAATTAATTGAATAAAAAATACATTTAAATTAAATTAAATTTTAAACTCTTAATTTCTTATATTTTAAATAAATTAAATAAAATTATCCAACAAAATATTCAAATATCAAAGTATAATGTTAAAAACTCTAATAACTTATGAAATAAAATTATCCATTTTATTTATATTTCATCTCATATTTAGATTTTGTTATGTTTCAATTAAAATTTTGATTAATTCAATTTTCGAATCGAATTAATTGAAAATCAAAATTTTTTAAAAATTATTTTTGTTAACTGATAAAAATTAATTTGATGATTGATTGATCTATCTATTAATTCATTTAAAATTAAATTATAAACATCCCTAAAAAAAAGATAACTTCTATATATTGTATAGATAATAAAGTATAGAATATAGATGCCACGATACACTTATATTTTAATTATGTTTCAATTTTACAAATGACTTTAAATGATTGTTAGGATAGCTTTAATATATGTAAATGACCTTTTTAGTCTCTTCATCCTTATGTTCCTACCATAACTAACCTTACATTTAAAATTAACTTCCAAAATCACCCCTTAAATCAAAATAAAAGCCAAATATGATTTGGCTTAAAATTGCAGACAAAACTTTTAGGGGATTACTTTAATATAATGTAAAGATATTCTATCATAGGATAAAAAATGTGGTAAAAGGATATTTTGCCAAATATGAACTTATAAAGAATTAGCATACATTAAATGTTTACATCAATCTCTTCATTTAAAGGAATTGTTTAAAATATCTTTCCACAAATTTATTTTCATTACAATTTCTTTTTAATTGTAAATTAGTAACTAATTAAGAATTTTTTATCTAAAAATAAATTTTTTACTTCAAAATTTTCTATTTTACTTCAAAATTTTCTATTGAAACCGAAAAGGTTTCATTATACATACACATTTATTTGAGAACGTGGCATGTAAAACATCAAAATCATGGGCAATGTGTAAAGGACTGTTATCCACGTGATGAATTAAATTATAAAACAAAATTTTGTTCAATCACAAAAATAAAATTTTAAGCCGGGGTTGCTAACCAGTTTGCGGTTTCTCCTCTAATTATTCGCGCAAACGACAAACCGTTAAAACCCGAGCGATTCGAAGCCGAGCTGTCAGGCTGGCTGGCTACGCGGACGGTGTCTTTCAGTAATTAGTGCAGTTGTGCATACCCTTCAGCCTTCATTGTACTTTCGCCATTCACACAGGTCCACGACTTTTAATTGAAGAACCAAAGAGTCATACTCTGCTACACCCAAACTTAAAAGCACGAGCGACATCCTCTCTCCATCATCACCGTCTATCTTGCTTACAAAATAGAAATAGTATCCGCGACTGATTCAAACAAATCCACGTCACCTTCCGTAGTTAATTTCGTTTCCCATTTTTCTAGTTTCCGTCTCCGAAATCCCCCGCGCTCTATAAATTCCCTAACCAAATGCCCTCTGAAATCTCTCCCATTTTTTCTGAATTCCCCAACCAAATACTCCATTTCATATCTGTAGATTTTTATTTTCATTCCATTTTTTGTGAAATTTTAATTTGATTTTTTTAATATTTTTTGGCCATCTCTGCCATGTCAACGGGGGGCGAGATGGAGCAATTGACCTCGGGAGCGAGCAATAGGATAATCCCGATCCTAAAAACCCTAAGAATTCCTCTCATTTTCATTCAATCAATAATCTTGTACCTTCTTCTCCTACTCTTCCCTCGGCGTCGCCACTCTCAAACGACTGTTGCGGCGATTGACTCTGTTGCTGCGGCGCCGCAATCGCCAGTTAAAACCGCGAGGCGGAGGTCGGTATGGCGGCGAGAAGAAGAGGACACCTTGAGAAGGAGAGCTTTGGCGGAGCGTTTGGACATGGGGTTTGAAACCGGGGACGGAGAGATTGGTTGCCGCTGGAGCACGTCTCTGTTTTATGGGGTCCGGAGAAATGCCTTGTTTTGCCGGTCTTGGTTTCCGGTTGCCGGTGAATTGAAGTAAACGTTTTTATTTCTTATAGAATTGAGGGAAAGAAATGAAATTAAATGAAACTAATAAAATTTCAGATAAAGCATTTATTTTTCGTTTTGATTTGCTCTGTACTAAAGCTATTGACTTTTGAATTGCTTATGACTCGAGAAAACTAAAGCCTCTGCACAATTTAACTTAGTTTTCAATTTCCTATTTCTAGATTTCGAAAATGTTTTAAACTTTGGGAAAAATGCTTTGCTTTCTTCGGCAATTGAATTCTTTTGGGTTGATTTGCATATAATGATTAACTGTTAGTTTGTGTCTATATTATCATACGAATGAACAAATCTGTAGCTTGTGCATTGTTCTGTTCTGTTTTCTGTTGCTTTTTTGCTTTACTCTCTTGTCACCTGCGTGTTACTTGTTTGATATTTTAGGGGCATTTTAATCATTATACACGGGCTAAATGAGCACAGGTAAGATTAATTTGTTAATTGGACCCCTTGTACCTCTCAGTTTTTTTCCCAGTGGAAAAGAATCTCATTTTCATACTCAGTTTTCGTGGGTGTTCATTTACAGTGGAAGATATGCTCAATTTGCAAAGCAACTAACCTCTTGCAGCTTTGGTGTATATGCGATGGACTGGATAGGTACAGAATTTGGCACTAGTCTTTCCGCTTTTTCTTTTCCTTTGTGAGAGGTGTATTTGAAATTATTAGTTTAAAGTTGCGGTAATGAGATAAACTTCATTGCTGTAGGTCACGGTGGTAGTGATGGATTGCATGGGTATGTTCCTTCACTTGATCATGTTGTTGCGGACACTGTAAGTTCTCCTTGTGTTCTCTGTATCTTTTTAATACACAGTTTAAATTAACTCATGCTGGTTACTTTTTTCTTAACATTTAAATGGATAACCCTCTTCCTCCTATAATAAATCATTTTAAAAATTCAAAGTTTATTGACTATCATGCTACTGGTTGGTGATAAACAACTAAAAAAATTCAAAGTTTAGCAGCCTTTGTTTATTAAAAATATGCTAGCAAGGTGGGGCTAAGCTTTGTCTCTTCTCTTTCTTCAGGGAGCTTTCTTGGAAAAAATCAAATTAGAGAATCCAGGTGTACCTTGCTTCCTTTTTGGTCACTCTACTGGTGGAGCTGTGGTTTTAAAGGTATTGCGTCTATCAATTAGTTTTAGTAACTGAATTATCAATTTAACTTTTCAATTAATAAGGTGCAATTTTGCAGGCAGCTTCATATCCTTATATTGATGAAATGCTGGAGGGAATTGTGCTGACATCTCCTGCTTTGCGTGTTAAGCCGGCACATCCAATTGTTGGGGTGAGTTGCTGTTTCTTGTTCTTACTTTCTAATGTGCTAAATCATGCTGTAGTTGCCTCTGAGGTTTAAAGTGCCTTAAAACCAACCAATCACTCATCAATGAACCTGAAGAAAATTTGTAATTGCACTTTCATTTATGCAAAAACCAGGTTATCTGTTTTCAAAATGTCAAATTTCTGCCAAAACATTCTGCTAGGCAAAAGATATTTGGGGAGGTCTTAATTCCTTTGAAAGTTAGATGGTCTGGTTATAGTTTGAATCAGTGGTGAATCTTGAAATTTGATTTTTGGGATCAAGTCTCTCAACTAGATCTTTTTTTTTAATAAGATTTATTCTATTTTGTTTATTAATATAAAAGACATATATACATGTGTGTGTGTGTTTATATATATATATATATATATATATATATATGCAAGCAATACACTAACAAAGAAAAGAAGCTTACATGGTTGCAGTGGCTAAAAAGAAAGCCAAACACAATTGATATTTGGTTAGACACTGGGAGTAATGTTGTTGAGAAAGCTATAAAGTAATTTGACTTTTGTTAAATTTACATGATTGTGATTTAATACTTATGACTAATATCTTGATTTTAAAAATTTGTAAGTAATCTTTGGTGAATACAGTAAATAGACAAATAGAAATGTGACTTTTACTTCTCTTAAATTACAATGCATAAAATTGATTTATGAAATGGTAAGCAAGGTTAAATTTATTAATGTTTTTGGATCAAGATTATGTCCTGTATGTGTCATGGACTGTGCGGGTGTTAGGCTTAAGTTCCCGGCCTTTGACATATGCGCCATCTAACTAGTATGGTTGAGGAATGCCAAAAAAAAAAAAAAAAAACTGTTGAGATTAGTGAATTTCTTTGGTCTTGTATAACCCTTTTGCTATTGGGTAATGAAAGTGTATAGTTATAATATCGATAACATATTGTACAAAATAAGATTTGTCTGTGGTTTAATTCAGTTTCGAGCTTAATCTCCTTGCATCCCTTCAAGTTGGCATTTTAATACTGATTGGAACAGTTATGAAAAGTGTACTTTATTTTCCCATGTTAAATTTTTTTTTTTTTTTTTTATATTGTGTCAGGCTATTGCTCCTTTTTTTTCTCTGGTTGCTCCCAAGTTCCAGTTTAAAGGTGCGAACAAGAGGGGCATACCAGTTTCAAGGGACCCCGCAGCACTGTTAGCCAAGTACTCTGATCCCTTGGTCTACACCGGTCCAATAAGGGTCCGAACAGGGCATGAGATATTGCGCATTTCATCCTACTTGATTCAAAACTTTAAGTCTGTGATAGTCCCATTCTTTGTTCTCCATGGAACGGCAGACAAAGTCACTGATCCACTCGCCTCCCAGGACTTGTACAATAAGGCAGCCTCCAAGTTCAAAGACATAAAGCTCTACGAGGGCTTCTTGCACGACCTTCTCTTTGAGCCGGAGCGAGAAGAGATAGGGCAAGATATAATTGACTGGATGGAGAAGAGATTAGGCGCCAGAGCTTAAAAGACTGATTGTCTCTGGTAAATGATCTTGCGGGATAGATTGTGTTGTTCTTTTACACAAAGTTAGAACACCGGTGTGAAAGCACATGTAGATGTTTTAGGAAGTTAAAAGTTCATCATGCGTACGTCTGCGGCTATGCTTTATAGCTAAATTTGTAACCATGAATAAGTATTATATATGTAGTGGAATGTTTTGAAAATATCTTTATTTTAAATGGTCTTTCCGTTGATATGATACTTGCAAAAGTTTGATGCATTTGTCGGCGAGCGAGGACAGCAACCCTTTCCACTTTGCTCGCCCGTTTTTGGTTGGGCCAACGAGTGGACCACTTCGAAACAAATCCATTTTTCATGCGCGCCGGTTTCCCATTGTTCTAGGAAAGTGAAGGATTAATGCTTGTTGTAGTGACCAAAGCATCTGTCCTTTGGTCTCTTTCGGACTATTGTTAGTGTTTGAAAGCAATATTCACATATACGCTTACATGTGCCGTTTATTTAATGACATTTAAGATATTTTTTAATTTTAATTGTTTATAAATATTTGTTCAATCAATTATTAAAATTTTAAATATTTTTAAAATTAAAAAATTAGAATTATCCATTTCTTTTCATTTATATTATAGCTTTATTCTACTATAAATCATATAAAAAAACATCTCACAAATCACTATTTCTTTTATCACGGACAATAGTAAAATTCATTAGGAATATTAAGAACTATTTTTTCTTCTTTTCTCATAATTTAAAATAAATAGATATTCTCTCTCGATTTAAAATTTTAAAATCGTACATATTTTTTTCTCAAAAAAATCAAATATATTAATTTAAAATTAAACAAATGTCTTTTATCTTATCACTTAAAATTTATTAACTTTCTAGAATCCTAAGCAACTATATTTTTATCATTAAATGAGAGTCTCAATGTGCTTTTTTTAGATGCTTTTATGTTTTTATGCAAATCAACCTTTTAAAGATAAAATATATTAATTTGGAATTGCCAAATCTGTATATCCTTTAGTGAGGTTATAATATCTCTTTATTGTTTGTTTTAATCAAATTGAATATCACTTTTAAATTTATTTTGCCTTGCGTAGTGTTACAGAATTAATAAGTCATGAATCATTTTTTTTTTGATAAATGAATTTTTTTGAAATTATTATTTAACATGTTTGTGTTATCTTAAAATTAAATAAAAATTGAATATTGAAAATGAAAGAAAGAATATATAGTTATTGCTATTGCTACTACTATATTTTATTTTTAATAATTGATCTTTTTAGCTAACATTCACGTTTCTTTAATTATTTTGGATATCACAAAATTAAGCATACTTTTTCATTTACTAAACTAATATCAGTTAACAATAACATATATTAGTATAATTTACTAAATTAATATAGTTTCAAAAAAAAATCATTCAAATAAAATATTTTGAAAAACATCAACACTAAAAGCTTAAATTAAACAATTGCAAAATCGATTTTCTACAAGTTTATGACATTTGGTTATTATTTTTTTAAATTGTCCACAATAATATGTGATTTACTTAGACTATAATTTAAATAATTATGCTAACTTTTTGCACAAATTGAATAACCCATATAGATCAAAATGTTTCAAAAAAAAAATTATTTGAAAAGAAATTTGAAGAATTATCATAAAAAAAAAAAAAAAAAACCAATCATATGACTTACTATCATTATCCAAGTTAAACCTTCAAGCCCAAAAAAAAAAAAATGCTTGTTTTTCAAGACTTTCTATCATTTTGTGCATGAAATATTCCAAAACTTGCAAAGGAAGGTTTAGATAAATTGGAAATTACTCTAAGGCCAAAAAAAAAAAAAGAAAATAAATAATGTTAATAAAATTGATGAGATTGATGATGATCTATCAAAAATGATAGATGATAAAAATGATTATATAACTTATAAAAATAATGTTAGCAGCAAATATAAGTATTTTTAAGATAGTATTTGAAAATGAAATAATTTTTCTAATTATATTACAAATTAAAATTTATTATTATATTTTGTCTAATGTTCGATCTTTTTAAATTGATCAAATTATGTTAGAGATTATTATATTTTATGAAAATTTAAAATTTAATTTTTGTATTATAATTTATATAAATTTAATTCTTATACTATTTTAATTTGATAATTTTAATCTAATAATTAATTCAATTAATTTTTCATCATTAAAATGCTTATACGAACGTTGACTTTATGATATGCATTGATTTTCCTAACATGAGCAATCGACTATACGTAGCAGTCTAACTCCTTTTAATTTCTTAAAAAGTTTCAATTATGACCTCTTGAAAGACAGTTGACTCTGCTTTTATTAGCATTTGATTACTTTAATCTTAGACCATTTTCCATAAGACTATTAAACAATAATAATTGATTTCATTAGGATTTTAATTTGATTCCAATCATTTTCAATTATAGCAATCGATTTCTCAAGGATATTAGCTGATTACTATTCTATACAAAACCTAAATTTAGTTTTTGTTTATCAAAGTAGTTAATTCCACACTAATGACAATAAACTTTAAAAAAAAAAAAAAAAGCTTAAAGTAGTTGACTCCTTTTAAGTATGACAATAATTATTTGTATGATCATTCTTTTATATTTAATTATCTTTAAACCTAGAATCATTTTCTTAGAATCATAATTTAATATGAATTTTTTTATTAAATTAATTTATTTAATCATATTATTTTCATCTTTTAAAAATATTTCTAACAATATATATTTAAATAAGTAAAATTAATATGTGAATAGCAAAAGATAAACTAGTTTCATTATAATGACCAAATGACAATCATAGATGACTCGTTAGGATAACATATATATTAGGACAACATATATGGTAATACATAGTAACATATTAGGACAATCATATATAGTAATATATTAGGACAACATATTCAAATATAAATCATGTATCGAAACAATTGGCAGTTTCTCTATTACAAGAGCACCTGATCAGTTGTCAGGATTCAACAGTTCTTTTTTTTTTTTTAAATTGAATTGACTTGGGGTTCGTCGAAGAGCATTAAATCCATCTTTTTTTCTATCATAAATAATGAAAATAGTTTTCCAAGCTTGATTCAAAAAAGCACCAGAAATATTGCAAGATTCAAACTTCTACTGAGAAAGATACAGCTAATTAACATTTCAATACTATTCAACGTCAAATCTCAACCTCTAGATTTGAGCCTGGATGACAGAATCCTCAATTTTCTTTGCCATGAATTGGAGAAGACAATGATCAACATTAGAAAAGAAATCTTATTCCAATCCCAACCCTTCACCCGGATCATCTATAAACGACCACTCGATCTTGCAACCTGCAGTTTTCCAGCACCCTCCAATGGCAAGACTTTGAGAGTAGCCACGTAGTTCTTCAACCCAATATTATTTTTCAGGAGCTCGTATTAGAAAAAATATATAAAAAAAAAGAAATAATAGAAAAAATTTTAATTTTGAGGCATAAAAATCATTTTTTTTAAAGGTAATTATGCATTTAGCATATAATAAAATCTCAAATTCTATAATCAGAAGCAGTGAAAATAAATATACTGAAAGATTTATTTATAACGAATGAACGACATAAACTTTTATTCATATGGTTATGACATTCTATTTAATAATGACTTTTATGAATAATAATATATTTATATTCAAATAGCTCCTACCATTTGTCATATGATAATTATTTCTTTTCAAACATAATTATTTAAAATATTAATAAAATTAATATAAAAATTAATTTTATTCATCAATAATTAAATCTTTCTATCCATTATAGGATGTACTACATTCTAAATTACCAACAATCACCTACTAGTTTGGAATGTTGGTGCTTAATTTTTACCTTTTACATAAATAAATATTATAAATACAAGAAGAAATATCTCGATTTAAACCTTCAATTAGCGTATATATTAATTGTTGGTAGTTTAAAATGTGATGCATCCTATACTGGATAGAAAAATTTAATTATTGATAAATAAATTTATTTTTTGCATTAATTTTATTCATATTTTAAATAATTATGTTTGAACAGAAACAATTATCATATGATAAATGTTCATAACTATTTGAATATAAATAGATTATTATTCATAAAAGTCATTATTATACAGAAAGTCATAATTATCTGAATAAAAGTTTATGTCTGTTTATTTATTATAAATAAATCTTTAAGTATAACAATTTTTACTACTTCTGATTGAAAAGTTTGAGGCTTTGTATCCTAAAAGTATAATTGCCTTTTAAAAAAGTGTTCTTTGCGCCTCAAAATCAAATTTTTTTATTATTTCTCTTCTCTTATTTATTTTTTTTAATAATTTAAAGGTAATTATAAAAAATTTATATTTCGCACAATGAAGATACAAGGAAAAGAAATTAGTATGATTTGGAGATCAATATTAGAGGAGGCTCAAGGAGTCAAAAGATTAATATTCCATGGACAAAAATGTTAATTTTCATAAAGATCTTTATTAAAGGTATGTATTTTATTTTTTATATAATTGCTGGTAAGAAGATTGACTGAATGAGATAAACACATTAATAATTAATTTCATTAGTGTGTAAAGTCAAAACACAATATGTAAAATATTAATTACATTGCATAAATTTATGCATATACTGAAATTAGATTCACAATTGGGTTTAATGAATTATATTATATCTATTTGAAAAATCGATACTTATAAATATTGAGATGGGAAATAGCCTGAAAACATAAAAAAAGAAAGACATGAATTGATTTATAACCAAAAGAATTATCACTTGTTATCAAGTAATGAATTAAATTAGGTTATAATAGAATGACCGATTGTTTAATTGTCATGTTTTGGTTATATATAGATAAGCAAATTATCCCATGGTTTTTATGAAAAATAATTGGAAATGAGTAAAGGAATTTATCATGAAAAATTAGATGAAAATGGAGAATATATGCAAAAAATAAGATTTGGCTGTAAGATTAGTTTTATTTTTAAATCATAGCACTAAAATTGGATAATAAGTTGAGTCAAGTTATTTGTTTAGGTCAATCTTTGTTGGTTGTTTCTAAATCAAAGGTTGATATATATTTTAAATTTATTATTTGTTCAAATTTTGATTAGTGTTCAATTTTCATGAAAACCAATTAAAATTAAATTGATGTATGTTAATAATTATTATTAAGATATGGTGTTTCATGGATTAATTGGTGGATAAAAAACCAGATAATTGTTAGTATCAGAAACATCAGGAATATGATATGTATTTTGCCTACTAGATATATTACATTAGAAGTAAATTTACAAAATAAAATTTTATTATGAACAATCACAAAGAAAAAGTTAAAGGTACAATTCAATTTGTGTTTGATGGTTAAAACAAGTAAGACAAATAAACTCAAGAATTTGGAATATAAATGTCCCTGTTGTATAATTATGATTGATGAAACTGGCTTACAAAAGGTAGGAGATTAAATAGATGCTTGTTTAAAAACAAAATATTAAACTTTTATAACTATGAGGTTTATAAAGGTTTGGGTTTTGAAATATTATTCCCGTTAATGATAGCATTTATAAATTATTTGAATTTATAATATAATAAGTTAACACAAGTTTATTATATGCAATGAATTTATAATTTCATAAAGAATTGTGGTTGGTAGTAATGTAAAATACATTAAGTATGTATTTCTATGGCATCCCTATATTTTGTGAATTTTATGTTAGTATCACTAACTAAAATTTGGCCAAGAATTTGGGCTAATTAGATGATTGATTAAAAGAAAAGGCATGTCATTAAAAAAATATTGAAGCATTTGTCGGTTACTAGCATTTTCAAGGATGCTTATCAATGCCCAATTAAGCATGTTTATAAATTAAAAAAGAACATGGAAATCCAATGTTCCAAAGGCACCAATACATCATATGTTTGATTCCATTTTGTGATGGCATGGAGAACATTGGTACAATTTGCCATATGTTACGAAAATGAACTGAATGGGATAGACTTTTTTTTTCTTATACATATAAGAAAGATATGGACTATGGAGATAGAATGCCATCATCCAATTAATACATCATTGGTTAAAGACAATGAAAGTATTTTTTCTTCTTGTACTTGAAAAAATGACCTTTTGTAGGCTGTTAAAATGAAAAGTGAATAAGTTTATGAGGTTTTCAATAGTTTCATGATAATGGCAAGGATGTGACTATTTATATACCATATTAACATATAAGCTTGATAATAATATTGATTTGTGAAAGCCGTAAGTCTTAGAGTTAGCCAATTAATGATTTAACCAATGCAAATTCATCATAAGTTTTTGCATGAAATATGAATAGAACTCATATTATAATTGTTGTTTATACTATTTTATGAAAATGATTCTTTGGATTCATGTTTCATGACTTGCGTTGATAAGGTAATCTAGATATAAACATATTGATCATAAAATGATTATGAAAGTATTTGAAATTGGAGTTAAATATACTATGGACTTTTATTATACATAAGTATATTGGTCTTATGAGTAAAGTTTGATTTTATTATATATCCGAAATGTTATGACCAATTAAAAGCGGTAAATGACAGAGAGATATATAGACTACACGATGGTGGAGAAATAAAGTTCTCATAAAATTTTGAAATCAAGTTTAGAGATTTCAATAGTCATGAACTTGGAATTGGCCATTAGGCAATTAATATATGCATTGAAAACTCATGATAACATTTGAGATAGTTAGTTTTCACTAAAAGCCATTACTATAAATAAGATAACTTCAATAGCAAATCTACATGATTTGTAGGTATGATGTGGATTATTATAGTTGGCTTAGAATAGCCATAAGCCAAAATTGATGCCACAATCTTATACACGTTGTGGTAATTTTTTGTAATGTATATGGTCTAATTAATGGATTGTACAAATGATTTATCATATATGGTTTTATATAGTAAAAATTTCAAAGTATATTCGCTTTGGAAGCCATGAATGATTCAAAGATCTTATGAATATGAAAACTTTTATAATAGCAAAAATAATGCTATTTGATCCATTTGGGTGATGGGAATGGTTTTATTCATGGTAATAAAAATTATTAATAATATCCATGATGAAATAGATTCATATAAGTATTTATGAATTGACATAAAAAGCCTTAAAAAGAGACTATAAAAGTATGATTATATTTTAAATATGCTTATTAATGTAAACTCTTATATTAAGTTAAAATATAAAAGTTTTAAAACTTTTATAGAAATATTAAGATATTTGTTAGTTATCTTTCACTAAGGGTGGATTTGGAGGCCTCTTACTTAAAAAATAATAGTGAAAAGATAAATGAATTGGCAAATTGATTAAATATATATGATATCTTGACAATTGAATGAGACATTATTTAATAAAAAAAAATGCATACTTGTAAATGGTGTGGGTGATATTAATAAAAAAAAATAAAAATTACTACTATAGTGTTGTAAAATTTTAGTATAATTTTATGAGCAAATTATACAAGCTAATAAGTTTAGACACTTATTAAAGTTAAATCATAAAAAGGTCATTAAAAATATTAAAAGGACTAAAATGGTTTAGTTTATTCATTGAGTTTTTCTAATTATACTAGAAGTATAATTGTATTAAAGAGGTATAAAAGTATAGAAATAGAATAGTTGAAAGTTATGAGTATAGAGTTGTGGCCACAACCAAAATCAATTATTTTTTAAAATGATAAGAATGAGACAATAATGTCTAGAGCATATAAATGATATGCAAAATGAAAAGTTTGGACATATTAGCCTAAGTGATTATATTAGAGATTCAATTTCAAGTTGGGGTAATTACAATAAAAGAAAATTGAATTTCAACATATTTAGTTAGTAGTACTACAAGTAGAATGGATTTAAACCCTTATTATTAGACACCAATAATGGGAACTCAACTTTAAATTAGTAACCTCTAATTACAAAGTTTGATAGGTAAAAATAAGTTGTTGTTATGTGTCTGTTAAATACTGAAAAAATCATTCAAATTTTAGAAACTAGTATGATCTATTACATAGAGAAGATGAGTTTTTACACTCTTAATGAAGTTTTAAATGTCTAAAGTAATAGAGACATAATGGAAACTTTACCTATATAAACATAAAAGTGGTGCTGCTTCAACAAGAAGAATTATGTTCTCTCTTGTAAATGTTTATAAATAGGATAAGCACATGACCATAATAGTAGTAAAAGTAGTTATAAACCTCTGACAGAAGAACAAATAAGTGTTATGTGTGTTATATCTTCAATTCTAACACTAGGAATTGATATTTAATATGTGGACACCATCAACTTCGTTACAATTCTAAGATATATAAACTAATTGAAGGTTTAAATTAAGAGACACCTTCTTGTATTCATAATATTTATTTGTGTGAAAGGTAAAAATTAAGCCCCAACATTCCAAACTAGTAGGAATTTTTGGTAATTTAGAATGTGATGCATCCCACATCGGATAGAAAAATTTAATTATTGATAATAAAATTAATTTTTGTATTAATTTTATTCATATTTTAAATAATTATGTTTGAACAAAAATAATTATCATATGACAAATGATCATAATTATTTAAATATAAATAGATTATTATTCATAAATGTCATGATTATACAAAATGTCATAACCATCTGAATAGAAATTTATGTCTGTTCATTTATTATAAATAAATCTTTTAGTATAATCTTTTTTACTACTTATGATTGGAAAGTTTGAAGTTTTGTTGTATTCTAAAGTTATAATTACCTTTAAAAAAATGTTATTCATGCCTCAAAGTCAAAATTTTTTTCTATTATTTCTATTTGTATGATTCTATCTTTGTTGGTCGTTTATAAATCAAATGTTGATATATATATTTAAAAATTATTATTGGTTCAAATTTTGACTAGTGTTTAATTTTCATGAAAATCAATTAAAATTAAATTAATATATGTAAATACTTATTATTAAGATATGATGTTTCATGGATTAATTGGTGAATAATAAACTAAATAATTGTTATTATTAGAAACATGGATAGTATGACAAGTATTTTGCCTACTGGGTGTATTACACTAAAAGTGATTTTATAAAATAAAATTTTATTATGAATAATAAAAAATGGGTAAAAGAATTTAGCATGAGAAATTAGATACAAGTAGAGAATATATGTAGAAAATAAGATTTAGCCACAAGATTAGTTTTGTTATTAAATCATGGTACCAAAATTTAAGATATAATACATATAATACTTAATTATTATTCTATCAGAGTTTTCTAATCACTTTTAGCACTATTATGGCCATGTAATTATCATATTCATAAACATTTACAAGAGATACCCCAATTTTTCTTGTTGAAGTGACATCACTTCTATACTTACATAGGTAGAGTTTCCATTATATCTCCATTGCTTTAGACATTTAAAACTCCATTAAAAGTATAAAAACTCATCTTTTTCACGCAATGGATCATACTAGTTTCTAAAATTTGAATAGATTTTACTAGTATTTAATAAACACATAACAAAAACTTGTTTTTACCCATTAAACTTTATAATTAGAGGTTACTAATTCAAAGTTGGGTTCCCATTATTGGTGTTTACTAGTAAGGGTTTAAATCTATTCTATTTGTAGTACTACTAACCAAATATCTTGGAATTCAAAATTTTTTTGGTAATTATCTCAACTTGAGATTGAATCTCTAATATAATCACTTATGTCCAAACATTTCATTTTAACATATCATTTATATGCTCCAAACATTATTGCCTCATTCTTATCATTTTAAGAAATAGTTGATTTTGGTTGTGGCCTCAACTCTATATTTATTAATTTCAATTATTCTATTTTCCTACTTTTATACATTTTTAATACAATTATACTTCTAGTACAATTGAATAAACTCAATGAATAACCCAAACGATTTTAGTCCTTTAAGATTTTTTTTAAAGATCTTTTTATGACTACTTTAATAAGTGTTTAAACTTATTAGCTTGTATAATTTGCCCATAAAATTATGCTAAAATCTTACAAAACTATAGTGGCAATTTTTATTTCTTTTTATTCTTATCACCCCCACCATGTGCAAGTATACATTCTTTTTAAGGAATATCTCATTCAATTATCAGGATATTATATATACTTAATCAAGTTACCATTTGCATTTATCTTTTCACTATTTTGTGATTTTTTTTAATAAGAGGCCTCCAAGTCCACCCTTAGTGAAAGATAACTAGTTGATATATTAATATTTCAATAAAAGTTTTAAAACTTTTATATTTTAACTCAATATAAGAGTTTACATCAATAAGCAAGTTTCAAAAATAATTATGCTTTTATAGTCTCCATTTAAGGCTTTTATGTTAATTCATAAATATTTATATGAATCTATTTTATCATGGACACTATTAATAATTTTTTTGTTACCATGAACAAAACCATTTCCATCACCCAAATGAATCAAATAGCATTTATTTTGCTATTATAAAAATTTTCAAATTCATAAGATCTGTGAAATCACTCATGGCTTTCAAAGTAAATATACTTTGAAATTTTCACTATATAAAACCATAGATGATAAATCATTTGTATAATCCATGAATTAGACCATATAGATAACAAAAAATTATCACAATGTGATTAAGATTGTAGCATCAATTTTGGCTTATGGCTATTCTAAGCTAACCATAATAATCCACTTCATACCTACAAATCATATAGATTTAGCTATTGAAGTTATGTCATTTATAATGATGACTTTTAATAAAAAGCAATTATCTCAAATGTTATCATGAGTTTTCAATGCATATAGTAATTGCCCAATGTCATAACATAGAGATCTGAAAAATCTATAGCTAGACTTAAAAAATGAGCCGCCACCAATCTTTTTTAACTAGGTGTGATTAGCCATCTAAGGAATCTATCCTCTTAAGGAGATTCTAAGCTTGACTAAGGGTTCTTAAAAGAATAGATTTGGGTCTACAAACTAAAATAGGGTTCAAGAGTTTGGTTACATACGAAAAAGGTTATAGCACCCCTATATGCCCATCCACAAGATTGTACTATTTTATTTTAAATTTATCCTAAGGTTTTAATTTTACTGGTTTTAATTTTTATGTTAAAATATTGAAAATAATTCATAAGATTCTTCCATCAATTTGGTAGAATTCTTAAACATGTTTTCTCACCTCAAGAGTATTCAAGAATCTCATATGTTTTCTTGAAGAGGCTCTATCATCGAAAAAATATGTATTTATTATTTTTTTGGCAAGAATATATCTAATTATTCTACCATTTAGGACAAATTAGAAATATTTTTCTCTTTTTAAATTTCTAAATTTTTCACCATTGGGTTATTTAGATATTCTCTTTTTTTTATTTTTTTTATTTCTAAATTTTCTACCATTTGGGTCAATTTAGAAATTCTTTTTTTTTCTTTTTTTTTTGAAAAGAAAATAATATGACAATTATTTTTTATTGAAATTTCATTTAAATTCTTCCACCGTTTGGAACAAATTTAAAGAAATTTCTCACTTAGAGATCTTTTAGAAAATTTATCATTTGAAAATTCTAATAATTTCATCCTTGGATAATTATCAAATATTTTCAATTAAAATTTTAATTTGAAAAAGAATACAATTACTTTTATTGAAATTTCATCTAAATTATTCCACCATTTGGGACAAATTTAGAGAAAATTTCTCACATAGATATTTCTTAAGACATTTACCATTTGAAATTTTTAAGAATCTTATTCTTGGGTAATTTGTATTTTTTTTAAATTTTATTAAATATTATTTTTTATTATTTTTTATTATTTTTTTAATAAATTTTTTATTTGAAAATAAATATTAATTATTCTTATTAAAATTTTATCTAAATTATTCCATAATTTGGGACAAATTTAGACAAAATTTCTCACCTAAAATTTTTATAGAAATTTATCATTTGAAATTTTTATAAATTTCATCATTGGATAATTAATATTCATTGCCAAATTTTATTTTATTTTTATTTTTTTAAATTAAATCATGCAAAAATACTAAAAAAACACATAAATAAAATACTAAATAAAAATACCAAAAAAATAGAAACAACTTGACTGGAGCGACTAAATCGGCTAAATCGACTTGGCTGTAGGCACAAATGACCACTCAAAGCGCAACTAAAAAAAAATCGGCTCAGTTCGGTTCAGCAGTAAGGTCTGGCTAGGATGCAGGTCAACAGATCAGGTTACACTTAGGTCAGGCCGTCCAAATAAAAACACGTGGATCCTAAGAAGTTGTTTAACGCCAAAACAACATCGTTTCAGAGTGCTATAAAAGGCCAATTTCCAAATTTTTGCTCAAATTTCTCTTTTTTTCTCTCTCTTTCCCCTTTTTTTCTCTTCTTTTCTCTCTAACCCTATGAACTCCAGTTGAATCCTTCATCAGATTCTAGAAAACGTTATCAAAATCTAGGTTGGTTTGCCAAAAGGTCATCAAAAAATTCAATCGATGCTAGAATCTAGGTCGAATTCTGGGAAGCCTACCAAAAAATTCAATCGATGCTTAAAACCTCATTGAAAAATTCAACAAGTGTTGAAAAATTTCATCGAAATCTAAAAATTTTCCAAAAAATTTTCAAAATTTTTTTTTCTTTTCTTTACCCAAAAAACTTCAAAAAAATATTTTTTGCTTTATGCTTGCTTCTTCCTTGATTTTGTTTCTATTTTTTATGTGTCTCTTTTGTGTCTAAGGCTATATTTATAGGGCTTTAATCCGATAGCCCTAAACCGGATGAGATTTCAATCTTTTTTGATTTCTAACTCTAAACCTTAATTCAGCTTAAACTCTTCAACCCAGTCCTGCCCAAATTTAACCACCTTTTTTCCTGTTTTTTCAGCTTTTTTCATTTTTTTATTTTTTAATCTTTTTATTAACAGAATCCATATCTCGTAGACCTCCAGACAGATTAAGATATTTACAGTTGCCCCTCTTTGCACATTTTATGTGAAACATGAATTGTGTAAAGACGTAAATAACCCAATTAACTTGACACTTTTTTTTTGTGATAACTAGACATTATAACTGACTGAATGATATAAAACTCCCCTAAGTAGAGACTCACAATTTTGAAAAAATAAATACGGCTCCTCTAAATAGAGGCTTAATGACTTTTTGAAAAATAAATTAAGCTCATCTTAACAGAAGCACCACAACTTTTAAAAAGTAAAATGCTCCTCTAAACAGAGACACTGTAACTTTTAAAAAATAAAATACTCATTTAAACAAAGGCATCACAACTTTGAAAAATAAAATGCTTCTTTAAATAGAGGCACCATAACTTTGAAAAATAAAAGCTCATCGACAATCATATCTAAAGGAGTTATAGATGAAATTTTTATTGGAAATTCAAAGATTCACAGTTTGAGTTTGAAATTCAAAGGTTCAGATTCGTAAAAACCTTTTAGCTTCACAAGAATTCACTAAAATTTGATTCTCAAAATTTCAGTTTCACAAGAATTTGACTTGCAAAATTTCAAATATGCAAGATTTCTTATTTGTAAGATTTCAAGGTTCGCATTTGTAAATTACAAAACTCGCATCCAACATTTAAAGATTCTCATTTGAATTTTGAAGATTCACATCCCAAAGTTCAGATATTTTCATTCAAGTTCAAAGGTTCATATTTGACAAATTTGAGGTTTAACACCTTAAAGTATAAGGCTTTTTGTTCAAATTTTGAAAATTCACATCCAAAAATTCAAAGCTTCTCATTTGAGTTCAAAGGTTAAAGTTTCACATTTGAAATCTCAAAGGTTCTCATTTTAGACTTAAAGATTCTCATTCAAATTTGAAGATTTACATCTGACAAATTTCATAGTTTCATATCTCAAAGATTCTCATTTGAGAAAGACTTCATCCAAAGATCTAAAAATTTTTTTCCAGATGACTTTCAAACTTTTACCAAAGTCAAAATTTTAAATGTAATGAATGTCATGATCAATGATGCAAATGTTTTCTTAATGATGCAAATGCAACAATTTAGATTATCATAAGGCCCTATTTAAATGCTTGCTAATTGATATATGTCCAAACAAAATTTTAATTCATCAAATTATGTGCATGTACTATTCAAACAACAATACTAACATAATGCATGGAATACGAATGTCAATAATGTCATAAAATCCTAAATAATTATAGTGATATGATTTTTAAGACTCCACCATTTTAAGCTTCTTAGCACTAGTCATCTCAGAATAAATTCTATCTTTTATTACTTGATTGTCGCTCATAAGTTTCTTAGCATTAGCCATTTTGGAATAAATTTCATCCTCCATCACTTGGTCACCACTCATAGGTTTCTCAACACTCGTCATTTCAAAATAAATTATGTCCACTGATTGACATTATCTTCATCACTTGATCATAACTCATAGGTTATGTCGATCAATTCATCCACATATCCATCATTTGATCATACCACTTTTTTAAATTTTACCCTATCTTCTTTTTGTTGACCAATCCATCACCATATTCATCATTTGATCACACTATGTGTATTTTTAAATCATTTTTTTTTAGGTTTCTACCATCTCTTCATTTTTTACCCCTATCATCCTAGATTTTTTTTCAAAGAAATGCAAGAATGCTTTATGCACATTATCATTCATTCATCATGATTTCAATTTTTGACAATTATAATGCAATCAAACATTTTTTTAATTTATTTTAAGAATGCAACAATAAGATAGCACAAGGTGAATTGAGAGAAAGATAATCAATAAAGAACGAGTTTGGTACAAAAACAAATGAGGAAAGAAACAAGTTAGATACATGTCATTGGGATGAATGGTATATCTAAACAATAAATATTCAAACAATTCGAACATTAATCCAAGATTTTTTTTCAAAAATTCATTCCATTGATTGTCGAAATCATTTTGAACTCATTGAACTTTGGCCTAGCTTTGAGAGATTTTTAGATGTCTCTGATCTCTCATTCATGTGAATTGTTTATCCAACTCTCAGCTTAGATTTTTCTACCCAAATTACCTTTTCGAGTTTTCAATTTGAGTATTTCATTTCTCTTTTTTTTTTATTTTTTTTTCATTTTTTTCATCTTTCATCCATTATTAGCATTTCTCACACATCAATTTTTAGAATAATGTAGCATGATTTCATTGTTTCATATAAGCATGCTTTAGCCTAACACATGATCATTCAATTCGAGCACCCACATTTGATCCAAATGGACTTTTAAAGGTTATAACATAGGGCATGTTGAGAGGTCATGAAAAAAATGGATAAAATAGCCTCAAAATATATGTTTAAAGAGTTCAAAATCAAAAGATCATTTCTCATCATTTGATGTAACTTGGTATTTTACCCCATATCATTTCACTATTTTTTATTTTTTCATTCACATTCCTCATAAAAGGACTCTCATTATTTTACCCCAAATCATGTGTGGCATTCATTTTTTTTTCTCCATTTTTTCTTCGTTTTACTTTTTGTTTCTATCTTTGAGACCTTTTATGATCTTTTGTCACTTTTCTTTTTTAAAAATTATCCCCTAGTGTGGAGGATAATCATTGGTCAGGGTTCGTTAGAAAAAAAAATCATAATAAGCTCAAAGGGATAGCAATGAATAGTTTTTCGAATGGTAAAAGAAAGATGATCATTTTTTATCTCAAATGTGAATGCTTTCTTTGAAGATCATCTATTGAACACAAACAAGCTCATGGATCTTTATAAAAGATTGCACATCTTTAAGATATATTAATTTTACATTTACTAGCAGCTTGCTTCTTTTGCTCAAATAGTCTCTTCAAATCAATGTGAATGAGTTCTCAAAATTAAATCCTGAAATTATTATTATAATTGTCTAAACATTCATCATTTGGAATTCAAAAATGGGAATGAAAAGTTATGAAAGGTGACAAAACGTGGAACAATAGTTGAATAAAAGAGAAAATGTAATGAAATGAATTATCCTTGCCTTTTTATTAAAATGATAACAAATGAAATCCTATTGCATAAAAGAAATCTTAACATTATTCTAAAAAAAAATCCCAAAATAACAAACTTTCGATCAGCCTTAACATCCTTCTCCAAAATTATGCCCACGTGCAATCACATGAAGGATCTTTCTTAACATCTGACTTTCTAATCATTACAGCTCTCCAGACTTTTTTGAATCAATGTGTTCTTGATTCTCACTCAGAGCATGACATTGTGATTAGGCAATGGATTGTCACTAACATTAGGTGTTGTTACTCCTCTTTGATCAAAACTTATCATTTCATCCTTAATTAATTATTGTACCTTATACTTTAAAGCAGTGTAATTTTTAGTAAAATGATCAATAATTCCATAGTGATAGTCACAGTGGGCTATAGGATCATACTACTTAGGATAGGATGGCTTGAGCGATTCTAAATGATTAGGAGCAATCAAGTGATTGTTGTAGATATCTCGATATAATTCCATATAAGTCATGGGAATTGGATCAAATATGAGTTTTTCTCGGGTAGTTCATTACTTTCATGAACCATTTGTTGGGTTACCAGGACGAACCTAAGATCTTGCGAGTGGTTGAATGTTAAAGCTGTATATGAGAGCTTGGGAGCTAAAAATAAGCTGGTATGGGTAGGATGAGGTATTGTTCATAGCAGGATAGTATGAAGAATAATCTTATAGTGGATAGGGTTAATATCCCCTAAACTGTCTATCAAAACTCACGGCTTGAGCTTCAGTCTTTTTCTTTTCAACTAACAGTATTTTTAATGGCATTCTCAATGATTTCGTCTGAGATCACCATGTTGGTAAAATTTTTTGTTGCATTTCTTATTATCTTTTCATAATAAGAAGATTTCAAAGTGTTGACAAATAATATCGTGGTTTTTTTCTTAGTTAGAAGAGATTACACTTGAGAAGTAATATCTCTCTACTTCTGGGCATACTCTTTAAATGATTCAGTCACTTTTTTTTTCATATTCTGTAAAGAAAAATGATCGGGGCTAAATTTATAATATGTCGATACTGACTAATGAAATCATGGGCTATATCACTTCAGGATTGAATAAGGGTCCATCCAGTTGGACATACCATCTAATAGCTGAGGCTATTTTAGAATACATGCATCAATAGCTTTTATTATTAGCATGTGTTATCATCTTTTGATAATACATGGTAATGTGAATTTTTAGACACTTTGCACCATCATACTTTTCAAACTCTGACACTTTGAATTTCAGAGGAATAACCATATAGGGGATCAAATAGAGCTTAGCAGCATTCACTGAACCATAAAAACTGATTCCCTCTACTACACTCAACCTTTCCTCTAATAAGTTCATCTTATGTTAAACCTTTGAGGCTTCTAAAGTCTCTTTCTCCTTAGGCCTCAGTTTCTCTTTATCTTTTAAATCATCCAAATTGGGGACTAGTATTTGTTCTATTGCCTTCTTGGTAAATATAAAATTTACGTAACTCTGATACTGTCCTGAATTTAAAGTCGATGGCATTCTAAAGTATGTGTATCTTACAAGATAAGTGAACTGTTACGGTGGTGAACTTTGTATAAGGTGAGCTTGATGTGGCCCAAAATCATGAGGATACAATGGGTTATCCACCTCTTATGATGGATAATCTTGTTGGCTAGTACTTTTTATATTTTTTTCTTTATTTAACTTGATCAAAACCTCTAAAATCCTATTCAACTCCTATTCTAGCTTCTCTTGGGCTTTTTCTATCCTCTCAAGACGATTAGAATTTTCTTGTTCAATTAGTCTGGCTCAAGCTCTTGTATTGTATTAGTGAGTTGATTGTATAAGATTCTTGGTTGATGGAGTTATTTTTGAACCTTAAGTATCACAATTATGATCAGAAATGTTATGCTTTATGCATGATATGTTGATGTATGAATGAAATGTACATTTTCATGGATAAAATCTAATATGAAAATGATGCAGATGCACAATGTTAAATATGACAATGAAAATGATGGCATGGCATGCAAATGCACAAAGTTAAACAATCAAAACGGTTAGATAGGCACAAATTATTTCTTCTTGTGTCCTAACTTTAGGTTACATCTATCATTTGGTAGAAAGGACTCTATTTTAAGGTTGGACTCTTAAGTGTGAACTATATGCAGGGTTAGGTGATTTTGACCACTAATGATTTCTAAATTGTTCCTTACATCATAGTTCATCACAGACTAGTAAGGTAATCCGATTCTCACCCACCACAAGCTACTAACGAAAATGATTCAATTTGAGTGAGAGTATTTTGCTAGCTATTATAGAGATTATCATCTCACGAGAGTGTAGGTATTTTACTCTTTCTTAAGAGGGACGAAGTTCAAGTATAAAGCTCATGTAATGTAAATGCATGTGATAGTGTGTGTGAAGAAACATATAATTGTCAACCCCATAAATCAAACAAGAAACAAAAAAAGAAAAATGTTAGTAAACAAATAATTACAATTTAAAACCATTAGATCAAATGAATATAATAAATTTAAAAGTTTATGGCTTGACTCTCTATAGCGTCCCTAGCGGAGTCGTCAAACTATCATAACATATAGATCCAAAAATCTATAGTTAGACTTAACAAATAGAGTCGTCACTAATCTTTTTTAACTAGGTGTGATTAGCTACTTAAAAAATCTATCATCTTAAGGAGATCCTAAACTTGACTAAGCGTTCTTAAAAGAATAGATTCAGGTCTATAAACCAAAACAGGGTTTGGGAGTTCAGTTACATGTGAAAAATGTTATAGCACCCCTACATGCCCATCCACAAAATGGTACCATTTTATTTTAAATTTATTCTAAGGTTTTGATTCTAATGGTTTTAATTTTTATGTTGAAATATTAGAAATAATTTATAAAATTTTTTCATCAATTTAGTAGAATTCTTAAATATATTTTCTCACCTCAAAAGTATTCAAGAATCCCATTTGTTTTCTTGAAAAGACTCTGTCATTGAAAAAAGATGTATTTATTATTTTTTTGTCGAAATATATCTAATTATTTCACTATTTGGGATAAATTAAAAATATTTTTCTCTTTTTGAATTTTTAAATTTTTCACCATTTAGGCATATTTAGAAATTCTCTCTTTTTTTTTTTTTTTGGATTTTTAAAATTTTCACCATTTGGGTTAATTTAGAAATTCTTTTTCTTTTTCTTTTTTTTTGAAAATAAAATAATATGACAATTATTTTTTATTGAAATTTCATTTAAATTCTTTCACCATTTGGGATAAATTTAAAGAAATTTCACATCTAAATATTTCTTAAAAAATTTACCATTTGAAATTTCTAAGAATCTCATCTTTGAATAATTATCAGATATTTTCAATCAAAATTTTTATTTGGAAAAGAATACAATTACTTTTATTGAAATTTTATCTAAATTATTCCACTATTTAGGATAAATTTAGAGAAAATTTCTCACTTAGAGATTTTTTAAGAAATTTACCATTTGAAATTTCTAAGAATCTCATCTTTGGGTAATTTGTATTTTTTTAAAATTTACTAAATCTCTTTTTTTATTTTTTAAATAATTTTTTTGGTTTGAAAATAAATATTAATTATTCTTATTAAAATTTTATCTAAATTATTCCACCATTTCGGATAAATTTAGATAAAATTTCTCACCCAAAAATTTTATAAAAATTTACCATTTAAAATTTCTATAAATTTCATCATTGAATAATTAATATTCATTGCCAAAATTTATTTTATTTTTATTTTTTTAAATTAAATCATTTATAAATTAAAAAAACATATAAATAAAAAATACCAAAAAATAGAAACGACTTGGTTGGAGTGACTAAATCAGCTCGACTACAAGCATAAATGATGCTCAAAGCGTGGCTTGGGGAAAATCGACTCAGCAACAGGGTCTGACTGGGATGTGGGTCAACAAATCAGGTTACGCTTAGGTCAGGTCACCCAAATAGAAACACACGGATCTTGAGAAGTTGCTTAATGTCAAAATGACGTCATTTTAAAACGCTATAAAAGGCTAATTTCTAGCTTTCTGCTCAGATTTCTTCTCCATTTCTCTCTATTTTCCCTTTCTTTTCTCTCTTTTTCTCTCTAATCGAATGAACTTCAGTTGAATCCTTCATCGGATTATGAAAAACATTATCAAAATCGAGGTTGATTTGCCAGAAGGTCGTCAAAAAACTCAACCAACACTGAAATCTGGGCCAGATTCTGGGAAATCTGTCGAAAAATTCAATCGATACTGAAAAACTCATTGAAAAATTCAATCGACGTTGAAAAATTTCATCGAAATCTGAAAATTTTTTTAAAAATTTCCAAAAAAAAATTTTTTTTTTACCCAAAACACTCCAAATTTTTTTTTTTTATTTTATGCTTGCTGTCTTCTTTGATTTTGTTTCTATTTTTTGCGTGTTTCTTTTGTGTCCAAGGCTATATTGATAGGGCTTCAATTCGATAGCCTTAAACCATATGGGATTTTAATCATTTCTGATTTCTAACTCCAAACCTTAATTCAGCTTAAACTCTTCAACTCAATCCTACCCAAATTCAACCACTATTTTTTCCCGTTTTTCTAGCTTTTTTTAATTTTTTAATTTTTTAATCTTTTTATTAATAGAATCCATATCTTGTAGACCTCCAAATAGATTGAGGTTTCTGCACCCAATGGTCAATTCCAAGTTCATGATTATTAAAACCTCTAAACTTAATTTCAAAATTTTATGACTTTATTTCTCCACCATTATGTAGCCGATATATCTCTGTTATTTACCACTTTTAATTGGTCATAATATTTTTAGATGTATAATAAATTCAAACTTTAGTCATAGGACCAATATACATATAAACAACTAGAATCCATAATATATTTAACTCCTATTTCAAATACTTTCACAATCATTTTGTGACTAATATGTTCATATCTAGATCACCATATCAATACAAGTCATAAAATATAAATCCAAAGAATCATTTTCATAAAATAGTATAAGCAATATTTATAATATGAGTTTTACTCATATTTTATGCAAAAATTCATGATGAATTTGCATTGGTTAAATCATTGATTGACTAACTCCAAGGCTTACAACTTTTACAAATCAATATTATCAAAGCCTATATGTTAATATGGTAATAACCAGCCACATCCTTGCTATTATTATGTAACAATTGAAAACTTCAAAATTTTGTTCATTTTTCATTTTAACAGCCTGTAAAAGGCCATTTTTCAGGTACAAAAAACAAAAACATCTTTATTGTCTTTAACCAATAATGTATTAATTAGATGATGACATTCTATCTCCATATTTCATATCTTTCTTATATGTCTAAGAAAGAAATTTTATCCCATTCAATTTATTTTCATAATATATGGCAAACTGTAATAATATTTTCCATGCCATCACAAAATGGAATTAAATACATACATGTATTGGTGCCTTTGGAACATTGAATTTGCATTCTTTTCTAATTTATAAACATGCCTAATTAGACATTGATAAGCATCATTCAAAATGCTAGTAACTGACAAATGCTTCAATATTTTTTAATGGCATGCTTTTTTGTTTAATCAATATCTTATATGCAAAAAGTAACAATGTTTTTTTTTCTACAACCATTGATTAACTTTTTGACGGCTTTTTATGTTTTCCATTTTGTGATTGTTGTCACAAAAACTATGGGACAATTTGCCTATTTTATATATAACCAAAACATAACAATTAAACAATTAGCCATTTCATTATAACCTAATTTAATTTGATACTTGATAACAAGTGATAATTTTTTTTTTTGTTATAAATCAATTCATGTCTTTCTCTTTTATGTTTTCAGGCTATTTCCCATCTTAATCTTTATAAGCATCAATTTTTCAAATAAATATAATACAATTCATTAAACATAATTATGGAGTCAATTTCAGTATATGCATAAACTTATGTAATGTAATCAATATTTTGCATATTGTTTTAACTTTACACACTAATGAAATAAATTGTTAACATGTTTATATCATTCAATCAATCTTTTTACTAGCAATTATGCAAAAAATAAAATACATACCTCTAATGATGATCTTTATGAAAATTAACATTTTGGTCCATGGAAACCTTAATCCTTTGACATCTTGAGCCTTCTCTAATAGTGATCTCTAAATCATGCCAATTTTTTTCTTGTATCTTCCTCATGCGAAATATAAATTTCTCATAATCACCTTTCAATTGTTATAAAAATAAATAAGAAAAGAGAAATAATAGAAAAGAATTTTAGCTTTGAAGCATGAAGACCATTTTTTTAAAGGCAATTATGACTTTAAAATACAACAAAGCCTCAAACTCTCCAATCAGAAGCAGTAAAAATGATTATACTAAAAAATTTTTTTATAATGAATGAACAGACATAAACTTTTATTCAGATAGTTATGACCTTTTGTATAATCATGACCTTTATGAATAATAATATTTTTATATTCAAATAGTTATGACCATTTGTCATATGATAATTATTTCTGTTCAAACATAATTATTTAAAATATGAATAAAATTAATATAAAAATTAATTTTATTTTTCAATAATTAAATATTTCTATCTATTGTGGGATGACCACATTCTAAATTACCAACAGTTCGTAGCTTAGTAAGCGGTTGGTCAATTTGGTGAATGGTTAAAAGCTTCTCGTTGGCCCATTCAAGCTTAGCTTCACAGTGAACGGATTAGGCCAATGTTAGAAAAAATAAATAAGAGAAGAGAAATAATAGAAAATAATTTTGGTTTTGAGGCGTGAAGAACACTTTCTAAAAGGTAATTATACCTTTAAGATACAACAAAGCCTCAAACTCTCTAATAAAAAATAGTTAAAATGGTTACGCTGAAAGATTTATTCATAATGAATAAACAGACATAAACTTCTATTTAAATTATTATGACCTTCTGTATAATTATGATCTTTATGAATAATAATCTATTTATATTCAAATAGTTATAACTATTTGTCTTATGATACTTGTTTTTATTCAAATATAATTATTTAAAATATGAATAAAATTAATACAAAAATTAACTTTACTTATTAATAATTAAAATTTTCTAACTGATGTGGGCACCATATTCTAAACTACCAATAGCTAGGCTACCATAGAGTTTCATCTACTCGTTAACATGTATCCACAGTAGGAAACAACTTGTCTAAGTTGCAAAATTCCTTTAAGAACGACCATATTTGCTCTGTTCTTAAGCCTTTTAGCTCCATTATGGCCTTTTCTTCCCATTTAAGCTCTGTTTCTTCATCCATTTGAGAGAGAAAGAGAGAGGAAGATAGAATTAGAGAGGAGAAGAGATCAGAAATGTGAGAGGTAACCATTACCTATCTCATAAATTTCAATCCATCCATTCCAAGATTCTAAATCAAGACCTTTAAAATAAAATTTTAAATTGTAATTGTTAAGATTTGTTAGATGATATTACTTAATGGACAAGAAAACTTACAGAAGAAAAATTCTAAGAAGAAATGGATTCTTGATAGACATATATACTTATAAATAAGTGAAGTCTCTATAGGGTTAGAAATAAGAAAAATATATAAAATAGTTATAAGGTTTTATAGGATAGACACCTTATAGGACTATTGGATATTTAACATCCTTCTGAGTATGTATGTTTGAGTGGATTAGAAGAGATTGAGATAATTCACATAAGTATAATGCATGGATGCGCATAAATATGTGTTTGTTTGGATGCAGAATACTCTATAAGATTAAAAGAGATTGAGAGAGTCTATGAGTATTGATTATTGAATGAGGTTAATATAATTTATATGTTTGTAATTCTCTATAACTAGTGGATCTTATTTTTTATTTATGAACGTAAGGTGATTGGATTAAATTACATTAAATTATTATTTTTTGTATGGTCAATTGATTAATTATTTAATTTTACTTCCACTAACTTTGATGTTTGATTGGATTGGGACTTCTGATCCAACACATATAACATAGGAAACCAGACAGGATCTTGTGGGTTAACAACATTAATATTGAAGCAACAGAGAAAACATAACTGATACCATGATGCTATTCCAAGCTTGATTACAATAAAAGCACCAGAAATATTTTTAAGATCCAAATTTCTACCGGGTAACATACAACTAATTAACAGGACTTCAATACAAGTCAACGTTAAATCTGACCCTCTAGATTTGAGCCTTGACAGCATCCTCCATTTTCTTTCCCATGAATTGGATAGAATCATTAAGATAAGAAGCCAAATCTTCTAATCTCAACCCTTCACACGGATCAACTATAAACGACAACTCGATCTTGCAGCCTGCAGGTTTATCATCACCCTCCATTGGCAAGACTTTGAGAGTACCTATGTAGTTCTTCAAACCCATATTATTTTCCAGGACCTCGTAGCTTAGGGAGCGGTTGTTCGGATCAATGGCTAAAAGCTTCTCGTTGACCCATCCAAACTTGCCTTCACAGTGGCGGACCAGGCCAGGCTGCCCTGGAGTTCCCTCGACTCGGTAACATGTATCCACGTCAGGAAACAATTTGTCTATGTTGCAGAATTCCTCTAAGAACGGCCATATCTGCTCTGCTGTTGAGCCTTTTAGCTCCGCCGTGACCTTTCCTTTCCATATCGGCCCTGTTTCTTCAGTCATGTGAGATAGAGAAAAAAAGGGGAGGAGATGGAATTAGAGAGAAAAGGAGATCTGAAATATGAAATGATTATTCTTGATGAGACATCATAAAGATAAAGTGGTACAGCGGACCAGTAGTTGAATTCATATACTTATTTAAACTAAACGGTGTACAAGATTACAGAATTAGCCTCATCATTTCTATCTATTAAAATATACAATGGTATGGGTATTGTGGCTTATCATACCCTCGATTTTGTCTATGTACATTATTGGTCAAATTATGATAATAATCCTAATATTTTAATGAAATTAAAATTTTAATTTTTTTTATAATTCATAAAAATATAATTTTTTAATTATTTTATTTTTATAATTTTAATTTAATTATTAATTCATCAAAATTTTATCCTTAAAAATATTGATATTATCGTTGACTTAATGATATAAATGATGATTTTACTAGAATGTCATTGACTTTATTGATATGATATTAATTTTATTAATTTGATAATATAAATGAATGAAATTAATTATCAAATTATACAAATAGTACTTACATTTGCACAAAATTTGAAAATTTATCTTTTTAATAAAATTCATAAAAATATCATTTTCATACAAGTTAAATTTAATAATGTTAATTACTAATGTGATCATTTATTTTTTATTAACTTTGTTTACATAACTGTTATCTTTTTTAAAAAATATATGAAATTTCAAAAAAATCTCAAAAACCTAAGAAATTGAAAAGAACTAAAAATCCAAAAAAAATTTTAAAAAATCATTTTTTAAGCTTTTTCAAAATTTTTAACATGAAATTCATTTTTAAAAAAATATTTTAGTTTTTAAAAAAATCATATTTCGTGATTTTTTAACAATCATATTTCAATTTTTTAAAAAATAGAAAATTTTAATTATTTAGAGTTTTTTATTTTTAAAATAATAATTTTATTTTTTAATATTTTAATTTTTAAAAAAATAATATTTCTTGAATTATTATAAAAAATTAGATTTAATTTTTTTATAAAATATTTAAATATTTGTAAGTTTTATGAAATTTTTAGATTTTTTAAAATATTAAATTTAATATTTTAAAATTAAAGTATTGGACAAAATTAAATTTAATATTTTAAAATACCGATAAATTCTAAAAGTTGAAAACTATTTTTATAAAAATTGAAATCTGATTTTTTAAAAAATAAAAGAAATAATTTTTGTAAAATTTAATATTCAAAAAAATTAAATTTAATATTTAAAAAAATAACATTTTTAAATAATTCATAAACTTGAATTTTAAAAAAAATTAAAATCTTATTGTCAAAAAAATTCAAGAAATATTGTTTTTTAAAAACTAAAATTTTGGAAAAAATTTTAATTTAATGTTTTTTAAAAAATGAAAAAGCCTAAAATATCATAAAATATCATTTTTTATCATTTTTAAAATTTCAAAATTTTCATTTAAAATTTTAAGACTTTTTAATTTTCAAACATTTTTCTAAAAAATAATAGTTATGTTAGTAAAGTTAATAGAAAATAATTGATCGAATTAGAAATTGGATCACATTATCAAATTTAATTTATACGAGGACAAGATTTTTATAAATTATATTACAAGAATTTAAATTCAAATTTTGTATGAATATAAATTTCATTTGCATAATTTGATAACTGATTTTATTTATCTATATTATTACGTTTGTAAAATTAATGTCCCGTTAACAAGATAAATGTTTACATTATCAAATCAGGGACTACATTAGCATTTTTTTTTACGTAAAATAGTAAAACTACACTTTCTTAATCCACGATTGCTTTCTTGTTCATATTTAAAAATGTTTCCATATCAATTTTTTGGAAAAAAAAATTATATATATATACATATATATGATGCGTTCTATATATATTTTATATAAATTTTTACAATTGTATATGTATATATTATCAGTGAATCATATAATAATATTTAAAAAATAATTTAAAATTTTAAAATTTTTTTTTATAAAATATCATTTTATGATTTATTAATAATGTATAATATTTGTATTGATAATGCATTAAATATAAATATATATTATGCTTCATTATTTCATAGTTAAAAAATGGTTTATAATTCCATCAATTGCAAATTCAAAATTCCGAATTTAAAGATTGGCTTTTTTTCCTATTCAAATGCTCAAATTCTTTCTACAAATATAAAAAAAAAATCTAAAATCATCAACTTTTGTTTACAATTAATTTTTTTTTTATAATAGCATTGAAACAATAGTTTTTTTTTTTTCTTTTTTGCTGAAAGATTGAAATAAGAGCATAATGATTAGTATATTACATTTTCTACTAAAAACATGGACATTGAATTCAAATATGAAGCATCACTCTTTTAGTTGAAAAAAATGTAAAAAGATTGAAGTACTAAGTAGAAGAATTGGCATTGGTTTGAATTGTATGCCAAGTATAGTTTGATGTATTTATTTCATTTTAATGAACATAAAGATTAATTATAGTAATGGTCAACAACAACGTATTAGATTGTTGATCTATTGATTTTAGAAGCTTAAGTACAAATAAAGCTTAAGTAGTAATTATAAGTTGCAGTAGATTTGACTTTGTGAATGCAGATTAATTAGAGAAAATTGACACGATAGAGTAATGGGCATTGGTGCCATAGCCGCTATCTTGACACTTTTTAGAGGATCAGCAAATTAATAAAATGGCGTTGGGTGTGATATATAGAAAGGATATAATGGTGAAAAATATGTGATAGACCCAAGCAGAACACAAAGACTCATTGACAAGGTCTCCTGCAATGTTTTTAAACCCAGCTAAACGAGATCCAACTATGTTGGTAATTGAGCAAAATAAAATATGGTCTACTCTGCATAATCCTCCATGGAGCCTGCTGTTCTTTCCCTGTCCGAGATGGTAAATGTAGGCATTCCAAGCCAGCCTCAAAATGACAGATATGAGAGCCTTGCCCCTGCTTATGTCAATCACCTACTAGTCTACTAACGCCGCAAGCAGACAACACTTTTCCCCACAACTGCTTGGAATAAACGCAAGTAAAGAAAATATGTTTCGATCTCCTCTTGACAGAAAATGCATTCAAGTGATTGCAAATGCTCCTAGCAGCTGATCCTACTCCTGTTTAGCAATCTATCCAGAATTGCCATCCAAGTGATGATAGCATGTCTTGGGATACGGAATTGAAACCAAACCAGCTTGGTAACTCCACCGTAGGCAGACTTCTAAGTAGACCATGGAATTTTCCAAACCTTACCTCCACCCTGCTGCTGCATGAATTTCTGGGCTAATAATCTCAATTTCATTAGCTTCTTAGTTCTTACAGCTTCAACTAAATCTTTGGAGAATAGACATAATTCCTTTCAAGACATAAGCTTGAATCCATGCTACCCAAAGTGAATCTGCCTGTATGAAAAAACCACCCAAAGATTTCTAAGAATGCAAGTCTTATTCCAAGCCAACGACTCCTTAAGCCCACTCCTTAAGCCCCATACCTCCTTCTGACTTAGAGGATGAAAATTGGCTTGCCGGCTGATTCAAGCTTCTTTGTTATTGCCTTCCCCTACTTTCCAAAAGGAAGCAGCAAAAAGCTGTGTAGCCTTCTTTACATCCCTTGTAAGCAAGCAGTAGACAATTTCTACACCAGAAATTGCGAATATTGAAAATGAATGAGTGAATAAGTTGTGATTGGCCAAAAATAATAATAAGTTGTAAACATCCAGAGATGTTTTGCAGCCCAACCTTTGATTCTCTAAGTCATCTTTTCCAACAAATTAAGGGGAACAATCTTTGTCATTAACAAGTGAAACCCCTAAATACCTAAAAGGGACAGAGCCGCCATCCTTGAATAATATGATGAAGCTTAATGTAAGCGTCAAATTTTTAGACTTCAAAAATTAATTTTAACAAATCAATTTTAGTTTATATATAAACAAAATTATGTTAAATAGTGGTAGGAGTACCGATCGGCACTTTTCAGTGTCAATTGTGTGCTCGCTACTGCCGGTCGACACTTTCGTTATCGATAGAAAGTCATTAGTTGGTGTTGAGATAAAATTTTGGCCAGACCTTTGGATCTTTGAGGAATTTTGAGAGTAAAAGAAAACAGAAGAAAATGGTATCAAAACCTCAAATTCCCATTTCACTCTTGCTAATAAACGTGAGTCTCACAGAATTTACTAACATGCTCCATTCTTTATGTACTAGTCTATAATTAATGTTATTAGGCACTAATTAATTTTTTTTTCTAATTTAATTGGAAAATTATGAAAAATGATGAGATATAAATGAGAGAAAATTCTCCTTTTTTTATTTCTCCAGATATTGCAAAAAATGAAAATTATAATATTATGATGTGATAATTGCTCAAAATTATTGGATTATACAACAAGAGATTAAGATGTCAATAGATAGGATATAACAGAGTAGAGCATTCTTCATCTCCAGATTTTTATATTACACACATTTTCATACTCATACTCAATGGATATTTTAAATTTATCTTTATCTCCATCCCCATGAATATTTAATGGGTATAGATAATCCTCATACCCATAATTTTTTTTAAAAATTAAAAACTAATTTTTTTTAGCTTTTTTAATTTTGATCTTGTATATTCAGGTAGTTTTTTTATAAAAAATATATTAATATATATTTTTCAATTAAATTATATTAATTTTAATTAATATAAAATAATAATTTATATTATTTAATAAAAAATCTATATGCTAAATATATATAAACATTTATCAGGTATGTATATAGGGTGGGTGCTATATTATCCATCCCTATATCCACAATGTAATACCCATCCACATACTCACAATGTAATATCCATTCCTATCGTTATTTTCATTCAGATAAAAAATTAAATTTTTCATTAGATATAAGTAAAATTAATATCCTTACAAAAAATAATCCCCTCTGTCTTAAAATTTTTAATCCTTCCATTTGAGAAATCGAACTCAAGAACATTAAAATAAAATATTTAATCATTAGGAAATGAAGTAAACTTATATGGATGTCACCTTTTTTTAGAATTAAACAAGTTTTATATTTCTATAGATGTCACCTTTTTTAAGAATTAGCTATTCTATCCTAAAGTTGATATTTAAAGGGAGAGTTCTAGGGAATATCAATTTTGGGAGATCGAGCCATCATCTTATCCTTTCTCTATTTGTCTACCAATTCAAATACCTATTTCAAAAAATCCTTATTCTTCTTCCAAGTCAATTAATCACCCTGAGTCTCCAAAATCTTTTAAAATTACGCAAAAAATAAAAGTGAAAGAAATGATTGTATACATAAGGAGATCGAAATCTAAAAAGGAAATAGGGACCTATACATCTCCAACACAGCACCAAGATTCTAAACCAAATCCAGGGACTTCTAAAATTCATACAAGTAACACAATTGCTGAACCTATCTCTGATAACTTTCCTAATGATCTTAATCAACCCATTGCTATAAGTAAAGGTGTGTGATCATGTACTTAGCACTTTTTTAATAACTTTATTTCCTATGAAGGGTTGTTTCATGCTTATTGGGCACTGGTGACATCACTAACTATTGTTCATATACTGAATACCATCTAAAAAGCACTCAAAAAACCAAAATGGAAGGCTATGATAATAGAAAAAATGCAAGCATTAGAAAAAAATGGCACATGAAAAATTACTGATCTTTTTAAAGGAAAAAGCATGGTGGGATATAAATAGATTTTTACCATCAGACATAATATAGACGAAAGTATGAATAGATTTAAAACTCATCTTATGGCTAAGGGCTCACTCACTCTTACAAGACTAATTATGAAGAGATGTTTGCCCTTATAGCAAAACTGAATTTTGTCTATGTGTTATTATCACTTGCTTCAAACCTAGATTGGCTTTTTCATCAACTCAATATAAAAAATACATTTATGAATGATGATTTAATGGAAGAGGTGTACATGAAAATTCTTTCAAGGTTTGACAACTAAGACAACATCGACAAGGTGTGTAAGTTTGAGAAATCCTTATATGGCCTCAAACAATCTCTTCGCGCCTAGTTTGATCAATGGACTAAAGCTATTAAAAAAAATGAGTTTTTACAATGCCAATCAACCACATTATGTTTGTCAAATATTCACCAAATAGCAAGATTGCTATTATGATTGTTTATGTTAACAATATTGTCGTCAAAGAAATTATGAAGAGGAAATAGTTGGATTGAAAACTTTTCTAGCTAAAGAGTTTAAAATAGAAGACTTGGGACAGCTTCAATATTTCTTTAGCATGGAAATAGCTCGATTAAGAAATGATATTTTTGTTTCACAATGAAAATATGTAATTGATCTTCTCAAAGAGACAAATATGCTTGGATGTAAACCAATGGATACTCCGATGGACCCAAATGTTAATATGGGAATTAGAGATGGAAATCCTCTTGTAGACAAAAATAGATACTAGAGACTTGTGAAAAAATTAATTTATTTGGTGCACACTAAACCTGACATTGGCTTCTTTATAAGTATGGTGAGCAGATTTATGAACAATCCTATGAAGACACACATGGAAGGAGTATATCGGATCCTTTAATACTAAAAAAAAAATTCTAACAAAGGGTTGCATTTTAGAAAAAAACTAAATAAAGATGTAAAGATTTTCTTAGATGCAGACTGGGTTGGCTTTGTGACAGACCAAAGGTTAACCATAAGGTATTGTAAATATGTATGGGGCAACTTGATTACTTGAAAGAGTAAGAAACAAGCAATGGTAGCTTAAAATAGTATTGAAGCTGAATTTAGAGATTTGTGAAGGAATTTGGCTTAAGGGAATGTTATAGGAACTAAATAAGTCAACCAGGAATTCAATGAAGCTGTTTTATGATAATAAAACAGCTATTAACATTGCTAAAAATCCTATTCATCATGATCAAACAAAATATATAGAGATTGATCGCCTCTTCATCAAACAAAAGATTGAAAAAGGTACAATCAAATTGGTCTACACTACAACAGAATATCAAATAGCCAACATCCTCATCAAGGCTCTTCATCGTAGCAATTTCAAGAATTTGAAGTCCAAGTTAAGCATGATTGATATCTACCACCCAACTTGAGGGAGAATGTAAAAAACTGATTCCTAACCAGATTTGATTAACTGTCATTCATTTAGTATTTTAGTTGTTTCTTAAATAAAAAAGATTTGATTCATTGAATAAATTTCTACTTAGTAGTTTTTATTTTTGTTAAAAAAAATTTAGGTGAGTTGTTACTATCTCTAGGATACTATGAGATTTGTCATATTTGATATATTAGTTATATATATTGTCTTGTACTCAAATTTTAAAAATTTATGAAATTTACCATATTATTACAATTGTTCTTAAAAGAAAGGCCAAATTACTAATTTTTGGGAGGGCAAAATATGATTTTACCATTTTTTTTTGGATGAAAATATACTTATCCTAAAATGATTTTGTGGAACCAAGAGGTCACTCTTCTATCAACTTTTTTCTATTTTCGCTTCTTCTATCGACTATTTTGATCATATTATCGTTTTTTCTCTCATATATAAATAAAAATGAGGCTTAAGTACAGTATGAACTACGAATCTTTCTTTTTTAAGCTTCATAAGACTTGCAATTTATTTTCTTCCTCATCAGAAACCCCATACACTTGACTAATTTAAGTATTAGAGAGCGTCTCGGAGAAACAATTCAGATACCCTTTAATCATGTTTTTTTTACTGCAAGTTCAGGTCATCCCTTACATGACCTTCGAACCCTTACTTATTCCACCAACATCCAAAAACACCATCAACGATGGGTTAGAGAAGATTTGGATTCAATTGAACCCCTGATAAAAGCACAGTTACATAAAAATCTGGGAAAAACGCACCGGATACTTCTTTAGATTACAATAGTGCGATGAGATTGTTATCGATGGATCATCAGTGTGTTTTACTCCAGTTCACTACCACAGGTACAGCTGCATTACTTTTTTTTTTTTACTTTTTTATCCTCCAAAGTTAAATTGTAAAGACAAAACTATCCTTATAACTTAACTTTTTTCCTTTTTGATTTCTTTAGTTAAAAATTATAAAATAATTTTATTAATTTGATATAATAAATAAATTTTATTATTATATAATAAATTAATAAATAAATTTTATTATTATATGATAAACTAGCAAATAAATAAAATTTAATTATTTATTAATAAAATTATTATTTAACTTAAAAATAATTTAATAAAATTTTAATTATTTATTAATTTTATAAATAATTTAAAATTTTTATTATATATAATTTTTAATTGATGTCTTAATGGTTATTTAATTTCTCATTACAATTTATTTCATCATCATCATTGTATTTATAACTAAACACGTATCTCACAATTAATTTTAATATTATCTTTCATTATCCATCCAAATAAACCTTTAAATTTTTTAATGAACAATCCCCCTTTTTTTTTTTTTAAATAGAGAAGTATTTAATTCCTGCAACTATTTCGTTTGGAGGTTGAGTTATCAACTGATTATTAGTTGCATTAACAGCTGAGAAACCAATGTTTCACCAACCCGGTTAACAATTACAGCTAATTCAATATACATGGTCCCTTTAAGTCGTACTTGAAAAAATAATTGATCCCCTTTATAGGCAATTCCTCAGCCAAAAATGAAAACCTGCCATTATCATGAGGTGTCGAGAAGTTGGAATAGGGAAATCAATCAGCCTTAATCCCCAAACCCCAATTTCGCAGATCGATAAAGAAATCATACAGGCAAGCTGGTATCTATGTTATAATTTCAAATGGCAATTAACTGATTGTGAGGCAAAAAGTTCAATTGCAACCGCCTGATATCACTCGATTATTTTCATTTTTGCCCATATTTTGTCCCCAACAGCTGGTTCTTCCACTTGCCGGGATTAATTAGGATATTTTTCGATTATCATCACTATTAATCACTTAAATCTTATATAAATGTATAAAAGTTAAAATTTTTTATAAAAAAGGAAAATGTCTAATGAATAATATTGAGATGTGGATAACTTTTATCAATCGCAATGTGTCTTGTATTAAATATATTTATTTATATTTATTTTTTTTAAATTAATATGAATTCATTTGATTTTATAAAAATTTTAAAATATTTTAATGTATTAATTATATTCATTTTCTTTTAAATTTTTAATTGACTTACCTTTTATTTCCAATAAAATATCCTAAATCATAAATTAAAGTTAAATTAATGATATATTATAATCAAAGAATTTTTTAATTATTCAAAGAATTAATAAATATTATAATTACTATCATTAAATATTTTTTTAATGATTCAAAAAACTTATAATGAAATTTAATGAAAAATATTATAAAAAATTTAATAACCACTATAAGTATGCTCAATAGTTGATTCCTTAATCAATTATTTGATACATTCATATTTAATTAAATATGATATCCAACTGAGTAATTGATATTATTCATGTATATTTGTAAAAATAGTATAGTGATTTATATATTTATATAAGATTAATGATATATTATAATGTTAGATTTTTGTTTTTGTTATGAAATCAATCGTACATTATAATATTAGATTTTATATATATTGATTGTGATCAATAAGCCATACATTCCATTTTATATAAGTATATAAAAACCAAAATTTTTGGTAAAAAAATAATTCAATGTGGATAATCTATTTTTTTTGACATGTAGATTGTTTTGAACAATTGCCATGTATCTTGCATTTAATTATTTCAATTTGATTTCATATACATTTTATTAATTTAAAAGATATTTATTTGGCTAAATTAGGTTATTTATTTTCTTATAAATATCCAATATTCTTGCCTTTTATAAATGTGTTAGAATTAAATTATCTTAAATAATTTTCAACCAAATTCAATTCTTAATTTTAAATATCAAACATGTATACTATAAATAAGAAATATACTTTGAAAGTATTGACTATTTAATGATCATGATTTTAGTATTTAATTAAAAATAATTTATGTATTTATTAACCTTAAAGAAAATATAAGGCATATAATGTTGAAAATTCAAACCTAAAATAAAAGTCTAATTAGTTGAAAACATATTTTCATATTTCTTTCTATATAAGCATTAATTACAATTGGTATAATTTATTGTCTTGCAAGAATGTTTTTTAAAATATTAAGTGTAGATTTTTCAAAATAGAAGATATATTATATAACTTATTAATAACCCATTATAATTTTTTGCATAAATTACTCTCAATTTATAAAAATCTCTCAAATTCTTATTATAAATAGAGAATCCTATATGCTAAGAGTTCTAGGAGGTTATTCTTTAAAACCCTCTAAATATATTGATTTCTTTATGATCAAAAAAATTTTGATCACCAAGTTACATGTTTTTTTATATTCATAAACTTTTTTCTTTATCATGTTTGTTAGTTGATTATAGTTCTCTTTTATTCACTTTTTTATGCATGTTCATACTTTATTTATCTATTCATTTTCAATATTAGCTTCATTTTTTTTTATTTACTTTTGAATGGAATAATTTCATATGTTTTATCTCTTTTTAGTTTTTAGCCTTTGAAAATTTTGTCAGATTTTTCTTCATGACTAATAATAGATGTGAACAATGTAGTTTTTTAGTTAAGTTTGGAGTTTATTAGAATTTGGCACAAGTCTTTACTTTCCTATTTACCTTTCATTTTCGGTTTTATTCATGTTTAATATGTAATATATGATTTCAATCTTATTCATCAAAAAATGCAAATTTAATTTGAACTATTTTGACCTTTGTGAATACAATGTAAGGATGGATACTACTTAGCCAAGGGTTTGTTGTTGTTATTGTGAGTTTTAAATGTCTTGCACCAAAATAAGGGGCAGCACCAAGCAAAAGTATTTACAAAAGTTTGATTTTAAGTGGAATGAATTTCTATAGTTTGAAATCAAACATTATTTAATTTTGTATAAATATCACTATTAGATGAGATATGATACAAAGTATTTTTCTAAGTACATATTGATCTACAATATTTTTATTTTTCCATTGAAATTTTTATTGTTTATATAAAATTTATTAATTATATTATATATAATTGAATTATATATATAATTGCATGTCCGTGCGTTGCATAGGCTTAAAACTAATAAATATATAAAAGCTAAAACCTTTAGCAAAAAGGAAAAATGTCAACAGATAGTTTATATTATTGACAAGTGGACGGTTTTAAAAAACACCATGTGTCATCTAATAAATATATTTTTATTTTACTTGATACGTTTTGAATTTAAAAAAATTAAATTAATTATATTTATTTTTTATTATTTACATTAAATTACTCTCATTAAATTAATATGAAAGATACTACAACTTTGATTGCCATTAGTAATAAATAAAATAAATTTATGTCTCTTTTTCAATTATAAATATTCACATCTTGAATTATATTTATTAAAAAATTACACTTTCCAATTTTTTAAAATATAATCTATTGGCTTCATTTTTTAAGCTATATATATGTTTAAAATATTGATTTTAAAATGATTAATAGATAATTAAATCAATTAAAATTAATTTTAGTGTATCAAATCAAATTAATTTTATTATCATTATTAGATTAATTTCAAAACCTCTTTTTTCATTTCTTCCAAGCACATTGAATACACATTATATTTTATTATTCTAATTGCCAATTATAAATCTTATATAAATATATAAATGTCAAAAACTTAAAAAAAAAAAAAAGGTAATTGTCCTACGTAGACAATCTAATTTTTTTGACATGTGAAATGTTTTGGATAAGTGCCACATATTCTTTAATTAATAAATTTGATTTGATTTGGTTTCAATTAAAATTTCAATTCAATTTAATTTAATTTCAAGTCAAAATATATTTTATTATTAATTCTCTACCTTAAATCATGCCCAAATCTTATTAGTAGTATTTTTGAAAAAAGGAATAATACAAATGTGATTAACTCTCATTTATTTAAAAAATAATATTAGAAAAAAGTTTTACTGTCACTTAATTGATCATTTCTAAGCATAATTTACTCTAAATATGATATTGCTATTACTTTAATTTGATTCTTATTAATAATATAATCTTTAGTCAATTAACCATTAAAAATTTTTTGAATTATTTATCATAATTATTTCCAACCTCCCATATATATATAAATTCTATAATGCATTTGGTAAAGTTTTGTTTTTGCATATCTACTCTCCATAATTTTTCCTAGGAGTGTGGCTACTTAGAATGTTTTTTTTTTTTTATCTTTTTCTTTATTTTTTTTCTTTTGTTTTGTTATATACAGATTTTTTACTTTGTGTAGTTGTAAAAAATTTGCTAAGTGACTTAGCTGCTTTTAGGTTTCATATGTTTGTATTCTTTTTAAATATAAAGTTTTTTATTGGTGGAACAATAATTCTTTTTAAGAAGTCTATTTTTAAGAAGTGTTTAACTTATGAATATGATTTGATATATTTTTATATTAAAAGATTATTCAGCTTAAATTAATTATGTTTACTCCCTTTTATATATTCAATATTCTTATATTTTGATCACTACAAATAAGAATCTACTAAATGATCTAAAAATTAGAATGTGGGTTTGAAGATATACACTTCACTATTTCTTCTTGATTTCCTCTCTCTCTCTCTCTCTCTCTCTTTTTTAAATGCTCTTTTTATTTATTCAGCAAGTCTTCATTCAGCTTTATATTTAGATAAAATTTACCCTTTTTTCCATTTAATTATGCTAGATATTTGCAATGAAAATGTCCAACAGATTTATTTTATTTCGTATATACAAAATTTGTATTTTATTAAGAAAACCATTTGTGTATATAATTATATACATAATATATCATATAAATCACAAATTAGTGTAAATATAAAATTTGTATTTTTTATTAAAGAAGATGTATATTTATATATATAATTATATACATGAAAAAATTTGTATATCGCACAGACTACAAATTAATTAACATAAGATTCTTGCTTCTGTATGTAATGATTATGAGACCCAATATAGTTAAAAGCTAAAGAATTTCTTTAAGTATGTCAATTTCAAATTATGCATCATTGTATAATGCAGGGATAAAGCGTGGCTTATACCTAACTTGACATAATACATAAAGGATCACTATATCTTTTCTCTTTTACCCTTTCCCACTATATTAGTTAGTCCATACAATTGGATTTAATCATGCTTTAAGTCCATTGAACTTATCTAAATGCACACCAAATTCTCAATCAACTTGTATGAACAACTGATATATATATATATATATATATATATATAGATATCATAGAAACAATGATTTGGGATTTACTCCGATTTCAATTAATGTTTTTGGGATTTAGTCTGCTCTCAACTTAGTTATGAAAATGCACATCCTGCAGCAATGGAAATATCTATGTAAAACAAAATATCCAACAATCTAACTACAAACAAGATTTTCCGTCATTTCCTTCTGATTGGCAACTATGACGATGATGCTATGGTAAAATTCTTACCCACTTGCTCAATTCAATCAAAATTAAACCTCTTTTTTACAAGTCACTCCAAACTCTTATGGTTGAAGACAGAGAATTAAAGTAAGCAAAACAGACAGCACAAAACAAAACCGAGATCATCTTTCGACTTTCGTCGCTTTTAAATACATATGAAAACTCTCAAACTCATGTCTCAGACCAAAGCAATCCAAAACCCAAAATCTCCCTTTAGATATGGAATCAAGCCCATCCTTCATTGCCAAGAAGCTTTCAAACTTGGCTCGTCTAAGTTTCTTCATGATACGAAAAGGTTTCTCGAAGAGCAAGCTCGTGCTTGACGTTCTCAAATTCTTAATGAAACGTTGGAAGATCATCGAAAAAGCCTTAAACGAACTCATGATCACCAATCATGCTTCGCTGAGTTTTAGGTCACGTGACGTGCACCTGTCGTTCGTATCCCCGGTGGAGTACGAGTTCAGGTGCAGCACCAGCCCCACGTATCAACCTTACATTCCCTTCCATGCCAGCAAGCGCAAATCCCGTTATCCTTACGCGCTCCCTCGTATGCCGGACGGCATGGTTTTTGGAGCAATGGATTGTAGAGATGCGTGTGATTACGATTCGCCGCTAGTGGTACCAAAAGGACGGAGATTTCAGATTAGGGAGTCGCCATTCGTGTCAAAGGATGACGATGAAGACTACCGCGTGGACGAAGCGACCGAGGAGTTTATTTAGAGGTTTTATAAGCAGCTGAGGTTGCAGAAATGGTCGACTGTCCTGGAAGCAGCCGATCAGTATGGCTAAAGTAATTCCCTTCCAAGTTTGGACATAAATTCGTTTAAAGTTTTTCTGTTGACTTTGATCTTTAACATTTCTGCAGCTTTCTTTAACTGTAGGTTAAATCCACTTGAAGACAGAGGCAGGGCTCTTGACGACAAAATTGTTCTTTTCCTGTTTTCCTTTTCTTTCTTTCTTTCGTGCCCTGCTCTTTTTTTTTTTCTTCCCTGGTTTTGATTCATGGCTCTCAACAGTCAGGACAAAGGCCTGCTTTTCCATGTATAGAAAACTAATAAGTAATGAATATAATTCCGATTTGATTTAGTTTTTGGTAGTGGAAATTAATAAATTGTTTATATTCTCCTTAAAACTTTTTTGGTTCTGAAATTCTTTATTACAAGTGAGAATACTCTTCTCGTAATCTATAACTCTTTTAAGTTTGCTTGATAGAAGAAATTGTTCATAAAGACTTTTTTTTATTATTTTTAAATAAAATTGTTCATAAAGACTTCAATACTACTTCAGTAGCCATATATACACTACTTTTTATCTAGCTTTTTACATACTATAGCTCTATTTATTGATCGTAATCTATTTATCAATTTAATGTTAGACTTTTGTTTTTCTTTAATAATTTTGAATGAAAAATTTTACAAACTTAAGTTAGAAAAATTTATCCATGTATTTACCCATTTATTTTTGTAACTTTTTAAATAGATTAGTTTAAGCAGTTTTATTTTCGATAGTTTATAAAAAAAATATTTTTTCACGATTTTTTAACAAATTTAAACTCATGCAATAAAAAAAGGCATATTTTTACGCTTGAGCCAACCTCAATTAATATTTATTTTCATGACTAATTAAGCTAAACTAGTTAACCAAGAGTTAGGACTCGGCTTGTCACGGCGGAAGAGATCCTAGAACCTTACTAGTGGGCTAACAGAATGTTGAGTCAAGAGCCTGAGCCGAAATCATTAGACCCATAGCTGTCCTTGGTGGGTTTCCGGAGTCTGGTCTCTTAAGTGGCAAGGTGTTTAATTTTGGTAACTTCCTGGTCTGGGTTTACAGCAAAAAACATAATGGGCCAGACACTGCTGTAGGGGAGATTTGGGTGAAGTAATCATTTTCTAATACCCAAAAGAAAAAAGGCATGACAATGGTTGGCTGAAACATCGCCTGTGGGGACTCGGGAAAGGAGCTTTGCTAGCTTGGAATAAAGCTTGGAGAACTTGGTGATAAGAAGAACATACTATGGAGATGCAATTATGCCCTCTGCTGTTTAAACGTTGCTGCTGAGACTCGATTCTAAGTTGATTCAGAATTTCTAAAGCCCTCGCCAGTGGCATATTATACTGTGAGTCAATACTTCTTCCCCTAGTTTCTAATTTCGTTATGTACAACTACAAACTGAAATAATTTTCTGATCTTCTTGTTTCTGATCATTAGGAGGAAAAAGATACTAATATCTAGGCTGTTGGCTGCCTTTTGAACCTGTAAAAGTAACACCATATTTGCAGACAAATTGAGAGGTTTTTTATCAGCCGGAATTTGTGAAATCCTTCCAGGTTTACAAGCTTCCTCTGCCGAGCATCTGGTCTCATGTACCATCTTGACTGCTTTGTTGTACAATTTTAAGCATGCAACCAACGAAAGTGTAACGTTTTCCAACATTATATTTCTATAAATTAATACTTACTAATCAAATTCAATTATTCTTTTTAACCTTTTAAATACAAACTTAGGTTGGCAATACATTCCACGTTTTCCATCTACACACGTTTACAAATAAATTGATCCCGTAGATTGATTTTTAGATTGGTTAGTATGCATTGGAATTAATATTTAAAGATTATAAGTTTGAAAAGAGTTTAAGTGTGTAGTGTTTTTTTTTTTTTTTAAAAAATTAAGTATTAGGATATGATAGATTAGGAAATTAAAAAAAAAGGGTGAATTTTAATTTATATTGTTTAATTAATTGTATTCAATTTTTACGAAGAATACATGAAAAGTGAATAAAAAAAAGAGATGTTATTTCCTATCATAATAATTTTTTATTGTATAATGTAGTTAGGTACAATCTTCTATAGTATTTGGGGTGCAATTAAATCCAAAGGCATCTTTAATCAAAAAAGTTAAAATTAGATTAAAGGGTAAAAAATAATTTTGAATTATAATTCAATAATTATTGAAGTCTTTTAGTATTTTATTATAAATAATTAAGTTTTTAATTTTTTATTTTAATTCAAATAAATTGTTAAATAACAAAATTTATTTTTGTGTCAAAATTTAATCAATCAATTATTCAACTATAATTAATTAAATCCTTAAAAATCTTAAGAGAAAGTGTGTGAAGAAAATAAAAAAGAAAAAAATATTTTATTTAAGTTTTATATTTATTAATTATATCATGTGTCAAATTTTAATATATTTTATTAATATGAGATAAATTTTTATTAATTTTAACAATAAATTAAAAATATTAATTTTTTATAAAAAAAAATTTTAGTTGAATACAAATAAAAATTGAAAGTTAACTGATTATAACAAAAACATGATTTTTTTTTAACCCTTTAGCCTTAAAATTAAAATTCAAAATTAATAATAGGGCAAAAAATCAAAGAGCATTGTGTCTCTGTCACATCTCTCTCTGGTACAATAGAGGAAGAGAATGCCCTTTTTTCCGTTTCCCTCCACAGATCTCCAAAATTCCCACTGACCCAACCCTAATTTCGTCCCTATCTGTACAGATTAAATAAAAACCCCCAAATCTCTCTCTCTCTCTCTCTCTCTCTCTCTAATCTCTAGTTTTTTGGGGGGTTTAGCCCTATCTCTCAAAGCCAGCGATCGAAATATATGATTCTAGAACCTTCATGAATCTTCACCAAGCTACATCCCTTCATGGACGAGCGTAATCCCTACGATGCCTGAGCTGCGTAGCCACGCTCGCAGAAATCGGGCCTTCTTCAACCCTAACCCGAATCCAAACCCGATTGATATTCTCCCCCAACCTGATTCCAACGTCAAAAAGAACAAGTTCACTGTTCGCACTCGCCAGAGGAGAACCGCACAGAACAGGAAACAGAAAAACGCGATCGTTGCTGCCGTTGATGATAACAAGCTTAACAACAACGATAACAAAAGCAATAATATCGTGAGCGGTGCTGGTTTTGAAACAACACCGTCTGGAAGAAAGGAAGACGAAGATATTAAAGAGGTTAGGGTTTTGAGAGAAGAGGTTGCCGAGAAGAAGATGGACGAGTACGATAGTGGCGGCCGTAGCGGTGATAAAGGCCCCGGGGCTGAAGATGAGGGAAGCACAGCGCCGCTTCCCGAGAAGGTTTTTTTTTTTATTTTATGGACTTTTTTTAATTTTATTTACGTAAGATTTCTGTTTTTGGATTTCCGATTTTAGTTTTATTTTTTAAATTTTGTTATCAACGAATCCGTATAAGGGACAGTCAAATAGTTTTGATTATGAAGATTTATTGATTTTCTCTTCCAGTTTTCGCCTAATTTTTTTTTGCTTTTTTTTTTTTGGGGGGGGGGGGTCCATTTGACTGTTGTATTGGCTGCCGCTTCAAACTTCCTTGCCAGTAGCCTTTTAGAACAAGTTTTGACTTTGTAGGATTGCTCCTAGTATTAGGCTCCATTGAACACAATTATCAATATGAAAAAAAATCAGATAATGTGGAGACTGGCATTTTTCAATGTGTAATGTAATATATTAGTCTGGGGAAAGGAGAATGGATTCTTATTCATTCTTTTTGTTGGAACAGGTTCAGGTAGGTGGTTCCCCAACGTACAGAATAGAAAGAAAACTGGGGAAAGGAGGCTTTGGACAAGTGTATGTTGGTCGACGAATTGGCGCTACTGGTCCAGGAGCTGTAGAGGTACATAATTATTTTATAGTGGATTCCATTGCATACACTAATAGTTCATTTCTGCAAAGCGCTAAACTTGTTATGTTTGAATTTTAGGTAGCTTTAAAATTTGAGCATAGAAGCAGCAAAGGATGTAATTATGGGCCACCATATGAGTGGCAAGTTTACAAGTGAGTAAATGTTGTTATATTTGCTTGCAGCTTCATTAACTAGGGCTTTATGTTATTTTAGATTTTAACTATGACTTTCAATGCTCTTTGTTCAGTGCACTTGGTGGTAGCCATGGGGTGCCTCGAGTTCATTACAAGGGCCGGCAAGGTGACTACTATGTTATGGTAAGCATTTGCTTTAATGCAGATACTAAATTTTGTGATATATATATATATGTGTGTGTGTATCAGGTTTTAGAGTATGACTCTAAGGTGTTGGTTGCAATGTTTTTAACAGGTTATGGATATGCTTGGACCTAGCTTATGGGATGTTTGGAATAATAACTCACACACGTATGTTCTTTGTGAAGTTACGTGGTGGATTTTGCTTAATTTATTCCTGGATTGACCATTTAATGGTAGCTTTATATTTTCAATTACAGGATGTCCATTGAAATGGTTGCATGTATTGCCATTGAGGCCATCTCAATCTTAGAGAAGATGCACTCCAGAGGGTGATACATTTTTCTGTTTTATCTATGATTTGTTTTTCTTTTGGTTTTAAGATATGGCAAGAGGATTTTTATTGTTAAGAAACTTGTTGTGCTTGGATTGATAATTGTTGATAATCTGTCTACTGAATTGAGGTCCCTATTATTGGTTTTGGGTGGAAAGGATTACGATTCTTCCTGCCACATAAATGTTTTTTTTGGTCATTGGAACTCATTTGGTGCTATAATCCTGTTGCTTCTATATTTTGCAGATATGTGCATGGGGATGTGAAACCTGAGAATTTCTTGCTTGGTCCTCCAGGAACTCCAGATGAGAAAAAACTTTTTCTTGTTGACCTAGGATTAGGTAAGCTCTAGATTTTTTTTTATTAAGATCTATTTTGTATGCAGATCCAAATCATTTCTGACAGTTCTGTTTCTATTTTGACTTAACAGCAACCAGGTGGCGAGATAGTTCAAGTGGTCTACATGTTGAGTATGACCAACGTCCAGATGTTTTCAGGTAAAATAAAAGATTGTTAACCATTACCTTTGCATGCTTTTCTGTTCCTTATTGTGGTGGTGCAGAAATTAGATTTGCTTATCTATCTTATAAGCCTGGGGTTCTTTTTCCTTTCCTATTTTTGAGGTTATGATGATCAGTTATTAATTATTCCTGTACTGCAGGGGAACTGTACGGTATGCTAGTGTGCATGCTCATCTCGGTAGAACTGGTAGCAGAAGAGATGATCTAGAGTCTCTGGCTTACACACTCATTTTCCTCCTCCGTGGTCGATTACCTTGGCAAGGATATCAGGTTTGCATTTCCTTAATATAAATTTCGGTATGTTCTTATTTATTATCTTTTACCTTTCTGATGCAAGTGGTTATTTTAGGGTGAAAATAAAGGCTTTCTTGTTTGTAAGAAGAAGATGGCCACTTCCCCAGAAACTTTGTGTTGCTTTTGCCCTGCACCTTTCAGACAGTTTGTTGAGTATGTGGTGAATTTGAAGTTTGATGAGGAACCAAATTATGCAAAATATATCTCTCTTTTTGATGGGATTGTTGGTCCAAATCCAGATATTAGGCCAATAAATACTGATGGAGCTCAGAAGGTACTTTTGGCTTCTTGCGTCTACATTATTTGGTTGACTTGTCATTGAGAAAGGAGTGTATCTTAGTTGTTGGAATTCATTTAACGTATATTTTTTTTGTCTTGAAGCTTATATATCAAGTAGGGCAAAAGAGAGGACGGTTAACAATGGAGGAGGAAGAGGATGAACAGCCAAAGAAGAAGGTTCGAATGGGAATGCCTGCAACGCAATGGATTAGTGTGTATAATGCTCGTAGGCCTATGAAGCAAAGGTATCTATCTTAAAATCACCAACAAACTTTTCAAGTTCATGAATAAGAGCAGATGTTGATTTCTATTTCATGTTGTAGATATCATTATAATGTGGCAGATGTGAGGCTTCCCCAACATATTGAGAAAGGTAATGAAGATGGGTTATTTATCAGCAGTGTGGCTTCTTGGTCAAACCTATGGGCCCTTATTATGGATGCTGGCACTGGTTTCACTGCTCAAGTTTATGAGCTCTCACCATACTTTCTTCATAAGGTTGATTCTATTCCTTTTGATTCTGAGGCCTTAATCTTTTGCAAGTCTGCTGTATTACATATTCCATGTTAGTTGTATGCTAATTTGATATTTGCGCTTAGCTATGTATGTCCAACATAGTTGTAAATAGTTCTTAATGTGTGGTTTAGCACAAATTTTAATCTACCAATTTTTTTACTTTCTGAAGGAATGGATTATGGAGCAATGGGAAAAGAATTACTATATCAGTGCAATTGCAGGAGCTAATAATGGGAGTTCATTAGTCGTAATGTCTAAGGGTTAGTTTAGCTGTACTTAAATTATCTAAAAAGAAATTACAAATCTTATATTTATATGGTATCTTATTTCTATTGCTTTATTGAATGTAGGGACACAATATTTGCAGCAATCCTACAAAGTTAGTGATTCATTTCCCTTTAAGTGGATCAACAAAAAGTGGAGGGAGGGTTTTTATGTGACTGCCATGGCCGCTGCTGGAAGCAGATGGGCAATTGTTATGTCACGTGGTGCTCCATTTTCTGACCAGGTTTTTGTTGATTTCAAGAATATCTGTTCAATGGCACTCTGTTATTGCGGTAAATGAAAAACTTACGGCCTGACAATACCCTTTTTTGGTGCTCTTGCAGGTTGTAGAATTAGATTTTCTCTATCCAAGTGAAGGTATTCATCGGAGGTGGGATAGTGGCTACCGCATCACTTCAACTGCTGCAACATGGGATCAAGCTGCTTTTGTTCTTAGTGTTCCAAGAAGAAAACCCGCAGATGAAACTCAGGAGACCCTTCGAACTTCTGCTTTTCCTAGTACTCATGTGAAGGTATTTCATTCAACTTTAATCAATAGCTTAATTCATCCTTTTTTCCTAAAAGAGTACATGTTACATAGTGCTTTTTTCTCCAGGAGAAATGGGCAAAGAATCTCTACATTGCATCAGTTTGTTATGGTCGAACTGTTTCATGAACCGCCAAAGTTTTGTTCAGATGCCACTCATTTTATTTGATCGTGCATTTCTATGGCAAGAGACGGCTCTACTGTTTCATTTTTAGGGAACTAAGCTCTTTAGCCTGATTGATTGGTCGCAGCATTTGGGAGTTGATATATGCGAAATTCTACTATATTGTCACCATCATGTAGCATCTATTCAAACACCTGTGCTCTGTCATTCAATCAAGTCAAAATATTTATGAGCCAATTTCAGATCTTTACTCCCATTGGATGCGGATGTTCTTACCTTGTATAGTTTTGAAATCATAATTTCTTGGTTGAAGGCAAGTGCACAGGTTAAGTTTTAATTGTTGATGGTGTCTGAGGAACGTGCAAATGATGATTTTATACTGGACTATAGATGCTTTGAGTCATTCAATCTGTACTATTTCTAGCCTTGTTTTCTGGACTAGAAGATCATTATGATCTTTCACCCTTTCACTTCTGAAATGTCTGATTTGACCCTAAAGAAGAGAAGGTATTACTTATTTTGTATATTTTGAAGCAACGGTATGTAATGATATATCGTTATTAACTTTTGTGCTATAGTTGATGCTTATATTTTCATTTCCCTGAAAGCTAATCCAGTGTATGCGGCACATGATCCATTTGAATATCCTTTGGATGGTTGGAGTAACACAAGCACACCAACAAATGCCTTGTCCTTTTGCCTAACACCCCATTTTCCCAAATTATTTTCGGTAGATGTTTTCATCCCATTATTTTTCTTTTCCTAAGTGGAGAGTTTATGCTTTTGTTTTGACTAGGTGCATGATAGAGGTGATATATCTATTTCCAAAATGTTTTATTGTATTCATCGTGGACAAGCATTTGAATAATTGAAGTTTTGATATTTTAATGTACCAAATTTTTTGTGCTCTACTAGCTTTTGAATCCCTGCCTGGTAAATTTGTCATAGTTTGCTGATGCAGTCTGATAATGCCATTTGTAATTTAGCTCACAGTTTGATCCTTTTATGCTGTCTTGATGCTGTACTTTGGAGTTTAGACTTTAGAGTGGTGTTAAGGCTTCTAAATGTAAGCCTGTGAGATGCTTTTGTATCATTAACGGTGCTCAAAATCACAGCAGCAGAAATGCGGAAGAGGTCCTTTTATACATGCCTAAAAGTTTTTGCTGAGGAACTGCTATGAGACCAACCAATTTTGATTTGGTAAGGAACTTTTGCTGGTTAACTTGATGCATGGTTTTAAGTTGTGAAACTAATTGAACTCCTTGCTGCTGCAGTTTTGTGTGCATATTGGTCATTCTTTGTATTTGCAATGTTTTGCCATATATTTTTGAGGTACAGCTTCAGGTTGATTCATCTTTGAATGTTTCAACTATCTGTTTTTCCTGCCTCTGAATCGGTTAGCATATCTAATGGGGAGTACCTAATGAATTCTTGGCCGTAACTAATTTTGCCTACTGTGATTGCAACTGGATGTTATACAGAAACACAAGCATCTACCAACTCTTTGTGATGCTTGGGGCACTACTATTTTTGTTTTACCTCTGCATTCCATTATTTGTGCCGTCAAATAACTTTGAAATTTTCTAGCATGCTGGAAGTTATTGATATTGTGGTTGAAGAATCTATAATATTGGTTTGAATGTTTCCCTATAGGGTGGGGTAAAGGAGTGGAGAGTTTTGCTTTCTTGCTTTGGGACTTATCATACAATAAAGCAATGTGGTGTGCAAGTGTGTTTGTGTTCACTTGCATGTCCATGCATTTGTTAACCCTCTAATATACTGGCCTATTTGTCTCTGATGTTCTGGTGGTAGGTCGGTAATTGTTTTATGTTACATAGTTGCCTGTTGTGCTGGAAAAGAAACCTAGAACAGAACTTTTTGAATTAACTCGTTTGACTGCATATAACTCGTTTGATTGCATATATTTATAAAGTGATTTAATTATGCATTATAATGGTAATAAATTAAGTGACTAATAACTTTCCCTTTCATGGCATCTCTCTCCTATCCTCCCCTTTCCTAGGTTAGCTGCTAGGATGCTTGGAATTTGCCACTTTCTTCTTGCTTGCTACCCGGATGAGGATTTGTTGAACCATGCCAGTGATGCCTCTGCTGTTTCAGGACTATAGAATATTAAGATCTTCAGTATAAGCTGTTTCGGGACTTTCATCTGAGCTAAATAATGCTTTTGTGACATGTTATTTTCTTTGAGACTATACCCTATTTGGTTTGGGTTGTGATTGACCAGTCTAAACTCACAGATGGTTAGCAACAACTATTTTGCTAACGTCTGGGTATTGGTTTTAGAGAACGTATGCTGAAGTGTATAGGAAGAACAGCATGTTTAACTGGTCTGGGCATTTGTTCATTGTTATCACTAGAGCTCCATCAAATGCCAGCAGTGAGATTTGATGTATGGTAGCCATTGTTGGTCAAGTGCCTGTAATATCTGTACCTCAATTTTTTCATCCGTCTATAATATAACTAGTTAGCAAAGGTATGTTTTCAAACATGATGAACTGTTTGTGCTAAGTTTAGACTGGGAGAAGAGCTCAGAAAAAAGCTCAGAAATAAGAATGAGAGAGTTGAGGAAAAGAGCTCAAAGGAAAATATGAGAGAGTTGGAAGAAGAATTGGCTTTCTCTTTTACTTAGAGGGAATGAGGGTATTTATACAAGTTAGTTTGTACCAAATGATCAAAATACCTTCGGTCCAATTCTGAGTTACTTTCTTAAGATGAAAGATAACTATAACTTTATGACTTAAAAATGTCCCAATATTAAGTCCCATAAAAAACAATCTAAAAATTTAGATGAAGGTTAAGCTAAGATGTTTGATCTATTTTGGATTTAGTCGATTTGTTGAGATTTAAAGATACATTCGAGTTCAGACTTTGAATGTTGATTTTGTTGTCTAATTTTTTAATGACGAGTGGTTTGAGGTATCGACATTATGATTCATTTGACATGGATGATTATTGGGATCTCAATAGTTTGATTTTGTTTGCTAATTATTTAATTTTGATTGGGGTTAATAGATGACTAATCTACAGGTATTTAGGTCATCTAAGTTAGTTACCAATAATCGACATGACACTTGATAGATTTTATAATGAGATTTTAAATTCATTTGTGTCGATAGAATTTATATTGAGGTGGATTTGTGTCAAGGTGATTTACACCAAAGTGAACATGTGCTAAGGTAATTTTTAGAAAAGTGAATTTGTTTCGAGGTGAATTTGGTAAATTTGAACTCTTGCAAAGATAATTTTATTAAGTGAAGTTTTATTGAAAAAAAATTTACTAGGGTGAGCTTTTTTGAAGATAACTTTTATTATAGTGAGTTTTTTTATCGAGCTAAGCAATTAGGTCAATCTAAAGTTTTTAGTTGATTTAAGCTTTTTGATCGAGCTAATCAGTTTCTAAAAAAATATGGTAAAATTGTTACTTTATCAATGAAATTTGGTTAGATCGAGCTGATTTTCTTTAGTCGAGCTATTTCTTTTGACTGAGCTAGCAAAGTTAATATTTTATTAATAAAATTTAGCTGAGTTAAGCTATTTAAGTTGAACTAATCTTTTGTGAAAGAAATTTGATAGAGTAAATACTTTATCTAAAAAATTTGGTCAAATTAAGTTTTTTCAACTATCCTAAGAGCTTTTGGTCGAATTAATTTCTTTTGGCCAAGCTAATTATTAAGGCTTTTGATCAAGTTGATTCTTTGCCAAGAAAATTCGATCATGTTGAGCTCTTTTAATTGAGGTAAGCTCTTTTGGTCAAGCTAAGCTCTTTTGGCCAATGTGGTCTAGTTAAGTTTTTATGAAGGTAAATTACTGATATGAGCTCTTTAACTGAGGTGGTTAAGCTAAATCTTTGTGAGGTTAATTTACCAAGATGAGCTTTTTAATCGAAGTGATTGAGGTAAGCTTTTTTGGCTGAGGTGAGTTTTTTTAGCTGAGGTGGCCCTTTATGAAAGCAATTTATCGAAATGAGTTCTTTAGCCGAGGTGATTGAGCTAAGCCTTTGTGAAAGTAATTTACTGAAATGAGTTTTTTGATCAAGGTGATCGAGATGAGCTCTTTTGACTAATATGAGCTCCTTCGATCGAGCTGAGCTCTTTTGGCCAAGCTGATCACTTTGATCGAGGTGGCTTAGTTAAAGTTTTATGAAGGTAATTTACTGATATGAGCTTTTTGGCTGAGGTGATCGAAATGAGCTCTTCTAACTAAAATGAGCTCTTTTGGTCTTGCTAAGCTCTTTTGCCTAAGTTGATCATTTTAGTCGAGGTGGCTCAGTTAAGCCTTTATGAAGGAAATTTACTAAAATGAGCTCTTTGATCGAGGTAGCTGAGCTAAGCCTTTGTGAAAGTAATTTACTGAGATGAGCTTTTTTATCGAGATAGCCAAAATGAGCTTTTTTTACAAAAGTTAGCTTTTTTGGTCGAGGTGAGCTCTTTTGGTTGAAATGAGCTCTTTTGGCCAAGCTAATCATCTTGGTTAAAGTGGCCCAGCTAAGCTTTTATAAAGGTAATTTACTAATGATGAGCACTTTGGCTGAAGTGATCGAGTTAAGCCTTTATGAAAGCATTTTGTAAATTTGAACTCTTTTGATCGAGCTGAGTCTAAGCTATTTAGTCGAGTTGTTTTATCAAATTAAACCTTTATAAAGGCATTTTGTAAATCAGAGCTCTTTTGGCAGAGCTGAGTTAGAGCTCTTAGGTTGAACTATTTTGTCGAGTTAGGCTTTTATGAAGATATTTTGTAGATCTAAGCTCTTTTAATCAAGTTGAGTCCGAGCTTTTTGGCCTAGTTGTTTTATCGAATTAGGCCTTTATGAATGCATTTTTTAGATCCAAGCTCTTTTGGCCAAGCTTAGTTCGAGTTCTTTGGCTGAGTTGTTTTGTCAAATTGACCCTTTATTAATGAATTTTATAGATCCGAGCTTTTTTGATCGAGTTGAATTCGAACTCTTAAGCCAGTTATTTTTTCAAATTAGGCCTTTATAAAGGCATTTTATAGATCCGAACTCTTTTAGTTAAGCTGAGTCTAAGCTATTTTATCAAGTTAGATCTTTATGAAGACATTTTATAGATCTAAACTCTTTTGACTGAGCTGAGTTCGAGTTATTTGGCTGAGCTATTTTGTTGAATTGGGCTTTTATGAAGGTATTTTGTATATTCAAGCTCTTTTAGCTGAGCTGTTTTGTAGAGTTGGGCCTTTTTGAAGATATTTTATAGATCTAAACTTTTTTGGTCAAGCTGAGTCTAAGCTCTTCGGTCAAGTTATTTTGTCAAATTGGGCTTTTATGAAGGTATTTTGTAAATCTAAGCTCTTTTGATCGAATTGAGTCCGAGTTCTTTGACCGAGCTATTTTGTCGAGATGAGGCCTTTCTAAAACTGATATACAGATCTAAACTCGTTGGTTGAGTTAAGTCTTAGCTCTTTTGGTTAAGCTAAGTTTGAGTTCTTTGGCCACGTTGGGTTCGAGCTTTTTTACTTGTGGTGCCATTCTGAACTTAGCTAAAAAAACTCATACATGGCGTGCCATTTGTTTGTGCTAAGTTCATATTGAGAGAAAAACTCATAGATAAGCTCAAAGATAAGAATGAGAGAGATGAGGAGAAGAGCTTAAAGAAAAGTATGAGAGAGTTAGAAGAAGAATTGGCCCCCTCTTTTACTTAGAAAGTGGGGGTATTTATACAAGTTAGTTCATACTAAATGACCAAAATATCCCTGGTCCAATTGTGAGCTACTCTCTTAAGGTAAAAGATAATTATACCCTATGACCTAAAAATGCCCTTAAGAACAATTAGTTTATATAACATTGTATGCAAAAACAAAGTTGTGAGCCATATCCTCAATGCTTGTAGTGCTTTCATATTTTAGAAATAGGCCATTACATGATAGTAAGAGCAAATTGAACTAAAATAATATTACAACAACCAGATACTGAGAAACCTTCCTAATTTTGAACATTTTTTTTTTCAAATTCTAAAAAGACACATCTTTAAGAATCCGACAATTTTGATGTCCATTGTTTAAGGGGCAAGTTTGAGAAATTCTAGACTAATTTTTGGATGTATCAATCAAGGAAGAAACTTTCAATGTGCTTTCTTGCCTTCAAGTTATGAACCAACTTTGTACTTGAGAAATAATTATCAAATTTGGGATCATTAGGGAGTTCCTAAACTGTTAAATAAAAACAACATAAGCAAAATTGAATGAAAATAGGATAAATAAATAATAAGGAAAATAATGCAAAAAAAGAAAGAAAGAGAGTAAAGAAAGACCCAGTACATTTAACAATAGATTTACCAGCACGACCTAAGGATAAACTACAAAGACAACATGCATTTAAATCCCGGCTAATTCAGTTGGTTAAAATAAAAAGGAATAAAGGGGGGGAGAACAAAGAAGATATACATGAAATGCAACTAACTTAAAACATCTTTCAATTTTTTGATAAAACTCCTTAGCTTGCAACAGCTCTTTTGATTCCATTTTGCATATTCTCAATCTATACATAAAAGGTAAGAAAATGGGAAAATATATGTTTTATAATCCCATAGCATAATGGCTTTTGCAAAAATTACAAGCATGAGCCATCTTAACATTAAGTGCATAAATTTAGTATGAGTATAGCATTGGTTTGGTTATAGCAAAAGGTTAGAACCAATAACGTTCAAACATGGTGCCCATCATTACTATGTCAAACCAAAAAATTATTAGGAATAGTCATTCAAATCCCATAAGATTTAGAATTGGTTAGATATTATTTTATGGATAAGAAGACTTGCAATAGAAGAATTTTAAGAGGAAATGGAATCTTGATAAGCAAGTATATATGCTTATAAATAGATGGAGTTTCTATAAAGTTAGATATGAAAAAAAGTTGTAAGAGAGTTATAAGGTTTTATAAGATAGACACCCTATAGGACTATTGGAGATTTACATCTTATGGGGGTATATGTTTAAATATTTATGAGTATACTAGAGAAAAGTGAGAGGGTCCACACAGGTATGGTGTATGGATGCACATGAGTATTCGTTTGTTTGAGTTAAGAATACTTCATAGATTGAGATGTCTATGGGTATTAATTATAAGTGCTTGATTTGATGTTTGTTTGTAATTTTTTACAACTAGTGGATCTTTCTCCCATTTGTAGATGTAGATCGATTGGGTTTGTAGACACCCTAATTGGTTCGGACCCAAGTCCATTGGGCCTGGTCCAACAAGGTCTGGGGCTCAACCTATCGGACTTGGCTCAATGGGATATAGGTGTCAGGCCTAATTGTTTATTGCTTTTTTTATAGGCTTTATTTTATTTATTTTTCTTTTCATTTTAGTTAATGATAAAATAATAAAAAAAATAAAAATTATAGTGTGTTTAGGGGTGATGACAGAGTTACAATTGGTCTTAATTTTTTTAGGTTCAGCGATAATGTAGAAATCCAATCAAAGTTGGGATTTAGAGTTAATTAGGAACTTTCCTAATTCAATTTATAAATACCCCCTATTGATCAGAGATAAGAGGACACGAAAAATAGAACACAGAAAACAAAAACAAAAGAAAAGAGGTGTTTGGAATGGCTAAAGCAATTTTAGAGGTTTTTTTGGAATTTTTCAAAATTTTTGGTAATTTTTTTCTGGGAATTTTCTAGAAAAATCTAGATTCCGACAAACTTTCGGGCCAAACTTGAATTTTTTGGCCAAATTTTTTAATTTTCGACATATTTTTTCAATTTTTGGTTAAATATTCAACTGAAAACTAGGTTTTCTTAGAGATAGGGAAAAAAAAAAGAGAAGAGAGAGAAAAGGAAAGGAGGTGTCTGAAGAAAATCGAAAGCTTTTGCCTTTTATACCTTTAAAAAACGACGTCGTTTTGTTGTTAATAAATCCCAGAGGATCTACACGTTTTATCATCGGACCAACCCGACCCGATCATGACTCGCGTCTAACCCACGTGCCAGTCGACCCTTAGAACCGAGCCGTTCACCTTTGAGCCATTTTTTTCTCTCAAGCCGAGCCGAATCTCAGCCTCAAACCGAGCCGTTTTCATTTTTTTTTGGTATTTTTAATTTTAATTTTTTAATTATGTGTTTGTTTATTTTAGTAGTATTTTTGCATGATTTAATTTAATAAAAAAACAATAAAAATTTTGTGAATAAATATTAATTATCCAATGATAAAATTTATAAAAATTTCAAATGGTAAATTTTTATAAAATTCTTAGGTGAGAAATTTTGTCTAAATTTGTCCCAAATGGTAGAATAATTTAGATAAAGTTTCAATAACAATAATTAATATTTATTTTCAAACAAAAAAAAAATAAAATAAACATAAAAATATAAAATTTTTGAAATTAAATACGAATTACCTAAGGATGAGATTCTTAGAAATTTCAAATGGTAAATTCTTAATAAATCTCTAGGTGAAAATTTTCCTCTAAAATTGACCCAAATGATAGAATAATTTAAATAAAATTTCAATACAAGTAATTGTATTCTTTTCCAAATAAAATTTTGATTGAAAATATGTGATAATTACTCAAGGATGAGATTCTTAGAAATTTCAAATGATAAATTCCTAAGAAATTTTTAGGTGAGAAATTTTCTCTAAATTTAGCCCAAATGGTGGAATAATTTAGATGAAATTTCAATAAAAATAATTATCATATTATTTTTTTTCAAGAAAAACAATTTTCTAAATATGGCCAAATTGTGGACATTTTAGAAATTCAAAAAGAGAAAATATTTCTAATTTGGTCTAAATGGTGAAATAATTAGATATATTTTCAACAAAAAAATTAAACCTTTTTTCAATGATAGAGCCTTTTTAAGATATTAATTGAGATTCTTGAATACTCTTGATTTGAGAAAATATTTTTAAGAGTTTTATCAGATTAATAGAAGGATCTTATAAATTATTTATAATATTTTAACATAAAAATTTGAAATCACTAGACTCAAGACCATAGGATGAATTCAAAATAATATGGTACCATCCTTTGGATGGACATGTGAGGGTGCTATAACCTTCCCCATATGTAATCGACTCTCGAATCCTGTTTTGGTTAGTAGACCCAAACCTATTCTTTTAGGGACCTCTAGTCAAGCTTAGAAGTTCCTTAAAATGATAGATTTTTTAGATGGCCAATCACACCTAGATAAAAAAGATTGGTGGTGACTCAATTTATTAAATCTAGCTATAGAATTTCGAATCTATATGTTATGACAGTTTGGCGACTCCGCTGGAGATGCTGTAGATACCCAATTTGGTCCAGGCCCCGGATCAATTGGGCCTGGCCGAAATGGGTAAGCCCAATTTGGTTTTTATTTTGTATTATTTTATTTTATTTTATTTTTTTCTTTTATGAATTTTATTATTTATTTATTATTACTATGTATTAATATATGTATATCTTTATTGATTTTTTTTGTTAATATTTATATGTATTTTATTTATATAGTTATATATTTATTATTATATTATAATTTATTTATTATTATTATTTTTTATCTTGTAATATTTTTTTGGATTTATCTTATTTTATTTTTAATTATCTGTTAATTTTTTTTCATTTATCTGATTTTTTTGTTTATCTGATTATTTTTTTTCTTTTTTTTTGGGTTTTGATTGAAGGTTGAAGAATCCTACCATGAATGGGGATTCAATTAAGAGTCCAGATTGGATTCAAAGATTGAATCCCCGTCCAAAAAAGAATTAGGATTGATCAGAAACTCCTGATCAATCCCTATAAAAGGGACCTCCTAGAACAGAACAGGACAAAAAAGAAAATCAGTAAGCAAAAGTTATTGATTTGAGAGAAAAGGGACGTGTAGAAAATTTTAGAAGGCTAAGAAAAGGATTAGAGGTGTGCTGAAAATTAGTAGAAATTTTTGGTGAATTTTTTCTGGGAATTTCTGGAAAATTCCAGATTTCGGTTGAATTTTTCGACAAAATTTACATTTTTTGACGAAAATTTCGACCAACTTTGAAGTTTTCGACGAGCTGCCCAGTTTTCGACGAAGGATCCCAGAAATCGACCAATTTCCGACGAACTTTCGACGAAAAACCCAGATTCTGGTGAAATTTTTCAGAATCCGATGAACATTCAATCGGAATTCTTCGGCTGTTTAGAGAGAAGCGAGAGGAAATGAGCTTTCTGCTAAAAAACAAAGGGAAGAGCCTTATATACCCTCCCAAAAGGACGTCATTTTTGCGTTAAATGACACAAAAAATTCGTGCTTTTTACCGAGATCCCACCCGATCCGAGCGTCGACCCGCTTCCTAACCCGCGCATGTCTTCCCCCTCCGAGCCGATAGTCGAGCCGAGCCGAGGTCTCAAGCCGCTTCTCCGAGCCGTTTCTCTTCCTTGAGCCGAGCCGTCCTCCGAGCCGCTCCAGTTTTTTTTTTTTGAATTTATTTATATATTTGTTTATATATTTGTTTATTTTATTTATTTATTAGATTAGGTTTATTTAATATTCTTTTTATCTTTTTTTTATTTTTTTTATTTTATTTTTTTTTCACTTTTATTTTGTTTTATTATTTTTTTAAAAAAAAAAATAAATTTTCAAAAAAAAGGGATTTTTAGGGAAAAGTTGAAAGTATCAATTTTTCTTAAAATCAAAGTTTAAAAAAAAAACATTTTTGGGAAAAAGTTGAAAGTATCAATTTTCCTTAAAAATAAATTTTCAAAAAAAATGTTTTTGAGGAAAAGTTGAAAGTATCAATTTTTCCTTAAAAATCAAAGTTTTAAAAAAAAAATATTTTTTGAGAAAAGTTGAAAGTATCAATTTTCTTCAAAAATCAAAGTTTTCAAAAAATATTTTTGAGGAAAAGTTAAAAATATCAATTTTCCTTAAAAATAAATTTTCAAAAAATATTTTTAGGGAGAAGTTGAAAGTATCAATTTTTCCTGCACAAAAACAATTATTCTTTTCTTCCTTTTTATTTTGATTTTGATTTTTGATTTTTCTTTAAATAATCCGACGATGGAGCCTCTGCAAGTGGAACAATAGTTTTTCTCTCATACTCCTAAGGTGAGGGAGTTTTCTCAATTTTCTGCTAAAAGTATTAGAGTCAATTGAGAATGATTTCCAATAGTTAATTACTTGGTAAAATTTTAAGGCTTATTGGATAACATAAATTCAAGCTGGTACCATCTTTTGATGGGCGTTGTGAGGGTGCTATAACCTTCCTCACACGTAACCGAACTCTCGAACTCTGTTCTAGTTAGTAGACCTGAACCTACTCTTTTAGGGACCCTTAAACTTAGGTATTCCATGAAAAGACAGATTCTTTAGGTGGCCAATCGCACCTAGATAAAAAAAAGATTGGTGGCGACTCCTTCAAGTCAATATCTAACAATAGATCTCCGAATCTAGACGTTATGATAGACGCCAAAGAGTCAAGCCATAATTTTTGAATTTATCCTATCCTTTGGTCTAATGTCTTAAATTGTAATTATTTGTTTACTAACGTTTTTCTTTTTTGTTTCTTATTTGATTTATCTTGGGGCATGAAACCTATATGTTCCTTCACAAACACTAAAACATGCAGTATTACATGAGCTTTACACTCGAGCTCTGTCCTTTTTTAGGAGGGACTAAAGTACCAATGCTCTCGTGAGAAGATAATCGTCATAATGGCTAGCTAAATACTCTCACTTAAATTGAATCTTTTCTGTTAGTAGCCCGTGATGGGTGATAATTGAAATGCCTTATTAGTCTGTAATGGACGATGATGTAAGGAACAATTTGAAAACCTTTAGTGGTTAAAAAGTCACCTAACCCTGCATATAGTTCATAGGCCAGCCTTAAGATAGACCCATTTCTACCCATCAATAGATGTAACCCAAAATTATTTCATAAAAAGGAACAGTTTGTGATCTAACTATTTTGTTTGCTTGATTTTGTGCACCTACATCATTTTCATTTCATTCAATGCATCATTTTCATATTATCTTATCATTTCATTACGTGCATTATTGTCATTTCATTCTATGCATCATTTTTATACTCATGTTTTAACATTATCATTTACGTCATTTTCATATAGGGAATATTTGCCACATTTCATACCTACATCCATGAAAATACACATTCCATTTATGCATAAGCATATCATGCATAAAGCATAACATTTCTTATCATAATTATGGTATGAAAGGTTCAAGGATAGCTCCACTAAGTAAGAACCCCACTCACTAATACAATACAAGAGCTCGAGTCAGGCAAATGGAACAAAAAGATTCCAATTGTCTCGAGAGGATAGAGAAAGCCCAAAAAAAGCTAGAAGAAGAGTTGAATAGGATTTTGGAAGCTTTGAATAAGGGAAAAAATATAAAAAAATACTAGCCAGAGAGACCATCAATTACAAGAGACGGATAACCCATTGTACCCTCCTAGTTTTGGGCCACATCAAGCCCAATCTGCACTAGGTCCACTACCCTAATAGTTCACATATCCTGTAGGGTATACATACCCTGAAATACCATCAGTTTCAAATCCACCATAGTACTAGAGTTACATAAATCTTATCTTTATTAAAAAGATAGTAGAATCAATATTAGTCCCTAATTTGAATGATCCATAAGAGAATGAAAAGCTAAGGCCAAAGGAGAAAGAGGCTTTAGAAGGCTAAAAAATCAAATAGAAAATAAACTTATTAGAGGAAAGGTTGCAGGCCGTAGAAGGTATCGATTTTTATAGTTCAATGGATACTGCTGACTTTGTTTAGTTTCAGATGTGGTTATTCTTCCAAAATTTAAGGTTTTAGAGTTTGAAAAATATGATGGTACAAAGTGTCCAAAACTCACATTACTATGTATTATTAGAAAATGGTCGTCCATGCTAATAATAAAAAGCTATTGATGCATGTATTCTAAGATAGCCTAACTGACTCTACTGCTAGGTGGTATGTCTAGCGGATAGGACTCGTATTTGTTCTTAGAGTGATATGGCCTATGACTTCATCAATCAATACCAATATATCATAGATTTAGCCTCTGATCGCCTTTTCTTACAGAATATGGAAAAGAAGGTGACTGAATCATTCAAAGAATACACCCAGAGGTGGAGGGACATGGCTACTCAAGTGCAATCTCCCTTGACTGAGAAAAAAACCACGATATTGTTTGTTAGCACTTTGAAATCTCCCTATTATAAAAAGATGATAGAAAATGTAATAAAAAATTTTACTGACATAGTGATCTCAGGTGAAATCATTGAGAATATCATTAAAAATGGCAAGTTGAAAAGAGGAGAAACCAAGAAGGCATCAGAGAAAAAAGAGACTAAAGCTCAAGCTGTGAACTTCGACAGACAATTCAGGGGATATCAATCCTATCCACCTCAAGGTTACTCTCCATATTATCTTGCTATGAACAATGCCTCATATCAGCCCATACCACAACCATCTTATTCATCCATATACCAACCCGTTTTTAGGGATCAAGCTCTTATATACAATCTTAACATTCAACATTTCGCAAGACCTCAAATTCGTCATGTTAGCCTAGCAAGTGGTCACGAGAGCTATAAATTACTCAAAAAAAATTTGCATTTGATTCAATCCCCATGACTTATACGAAGTTATATCGAGAGCTCTATAATAGTCACTTGCTTACCCCCAATTGTGTGAAGCCGCCCAAGCCATCCTATCCTAAGTGGTATGATCCTACAGCTCACTGTGACTACCACTATGGAACTGCTGACCATTCCACTAAAAATTACACTACTCTAAAGCATAAGATGCAACGGTTGATCAATGATGGAATGATAAGTTTTGATCAAGAATGAGTAACAATACCTAATGTTAGTGACAATCCATTACCTAATCACAATGTCAATGCTCTAAGTGAAAATCAAGAACATGTTAATCCAAAAAGGCCTAAAGAGTTACAGTGAATCAGGAGGCAAGATGTCAATAAAGTTCTTCACCTGATTGCATAGGGGTATAATTTTGGAGAAGGATGTTAAGGTTGAGTGAAAGTTATTTATTATTTTAAGATTTCTGTTAGGATTTTTTTTATGCAATAGGATTTCATTTGTTATCGTTTTAATAAAGGGCAAGGATAATGCATTTCATTATATTTTCTCTTTCATTGTCCCATGCTTTGTTACCTTTTTATGATGATAACAGTAATTTATAGATTTAATTTTAAGAACTCATTCACATTAATCTGAGGAGCTTATTTAAGAAAAAAAAGTCAGCTACTAGCAGATTTGAAATTAATATATTAAAGACGTGTAATTTTTTATACAGATCCATGAGCTTATTTTTGCTCAATAGATAATGTTTAAGGAAAACATTCAATTTGAGATGAAAAATGGTCATTTTTCTTTTATCATTTGAAAAATCATTCACTGCTACCCCTTTGAGCCTATTATGATTTTTTTTTTAAATCTCGACCAAAAATCACCCTTCACACTGAAGGATAATTTTTAAAAAAGAAAAGAGTCTAAAGATCATAAAAAGTTTTTAAAAAAGTAAGAAAAAAAAGAAGAGAGCAAAGAAAAATGTCACACCTGATTTGGGGTAAAGTAATATGAATCATTTTATGAGGAGTGAGGTGAATGTGAAAAAAAAAAGGTAGTAAAATATGGGACAAAATGCTAAGTTGCATCAAATGATGATCCTCCGATTTTGAACCCTTTTAATTCATGTTTTGAGCCTATTATCTTTATTTCTTTCATGACCCTTCACTACGGCCCACATTACAATCTTTAAAAGTTCATTTGGATCAAATGTGAATGCTCGAATTGAATGGTCATATATTGGACTAAGGCATGCTCATGATGGAACGACAAATCATGCTTGATTGCTCTAAACATTGATGTGAAAGATGGGTGAACGAATGAAGAAAGGAAAAAATGAAAAAAAATAAAAAAAATAAAAAAATAAAAAAAAAGTAGAAAGGAGATAAAAGGAAGACTCAAATTGAAAACCCAAAAGGGCAATTTGGGTAAAAAATCTCTGAGTTGACAGTTTACATATATGAAAGATTAAAGATATCTGAAGATCCTTCAGGCTAAAGCAAGGTTTGATGAGCTAAAAATGATTTTAATAGTCAATTAAATGAGTTTTTGAAAAAGAATCTTGGATTAATGTTTAAAATTATTTAAATATTCATTGCTCGGATATACCATTCATCCCAATGACATGCACTCAAACTTATTTTTTTTCCTATTTATTTTTGTACTAGACTCATTTCTCATTGATTGTTTTTTTCTCAATTCACCTTGTGTTCTCGCATCCCTAGAGTGAATCGAGAAAATGTGTGACTGCATTATATTTGTCATGATTTAAAATGATGATGAATAAATGAAAATGTGTGTAAAAGAGTCTTGCATTCCTTTGAAAAGAAATCTAAGATGATAAAAAAAAATCGTAGAAACCTAAAAAGAATGATTTAAGATAACACATGGTGTAATCAAATGATGAATATGGTGATGGGTTGATCAACAAATGAAGAGAGTGCAAAAACCTGAAAAGGTAATATGACCAAATGATGAATATAGGGATGAATTAATCGATATAGCCTATAAATGATGATTGAATGATGAAAATAATATGGATCAATGGACGAAGTTTGTTTTGAAATGGTTAGAGCTAAGAAACCTATGAGTGGTGACCTAGTGATGGATGATGAAATTTATTTTGGAATGGCTAATGCTGAGACACCTATGAGTAGTGACCCAGTGATGGTAGATGAAACATGTTCTGGAATTTATTAGTGCTGAAAAGCCTATGAATGGTGGTCAAGTGATGATTAGTTGATGAAACTTGTTTCAAAGTGTTAAGATACTAAACAAGGAGAAAATGTGAGATGGTGGAGTCTTAAGAACTATATTACCATGTTTTGATTAGAATTTCATGACATTGACATCCATATTACATACAGAACGCTTGCATTATTGTTTGGAGACTGTTTGAAACTTTGGTCTAGATATGCATTTGCATTATGCAGTAGACATTTGAATCATGGTTAAGAATATGACATTGTAAGAATCTAGATTATTGCATTTGCATTATTAAGGAAGCATTTGCATCATTGATCATGACATTCATTACATGCAAAATTTTGAGTCCCTTGAAAAAGAAATTGTGAATCTTTTGATAAGAATTTTTGAGTTTTCAAATGTGAATCTTTGAATTTCAAATGAGAATCTTTGAGATGTGAAACCCTCAGATTTGTCAAATGTGAATCTTTGAACTCGAATAAGAAGCTTTGAACTTTTAGATGTGGATTTTCAAAGTTTAAATGAGAATGTTTAAATGTTGGATGCGAGTCTTGCAAGTTGCAAATACAAATTCTGAAATCTTGCAAACTGAATTCTTGCACATCTAAAATTTTGTGAATCAAATTATGGTGAAACTGAAATTTTGATAATCAAATTTCAGTGAATTCTTACGAAGCTGAAAGGTTCTTGCGAATCTGGACCTTTGAATTTTGAACTCAAATTGTGAATCTTTGAGTTCCCTTTACAAATCCCATCAGACATGATCTATGACTCATTTGGTCATGATTGTCCAGAAGCAATTTATTTTTTTCAAAGTTCTATTGCCTCTATTTAGATGAGCAATTTACTTTTTCCAAAGTTTTGTCGCCTTTGTTTAGAAGAACAATTTATTTTTTCAAAGTTTTGTTGCCTCTGTTTAGAGGAGCAATTTATATTTCCAAAGTTGTGGTGCCTCTGTTTAGAGGAGCAATTTATTTTTTAAAGTTGTGGTGCCTTTGTTTAGAGGAGCATTTTACTTTTCAAAGTTGTGGTGCCTCTGTTTAGAGGAACATTTTATTTTTTCAAAGTTATGGTGCTTCTATTTAGAGGAGCATTTTATTTTTCAAAGTTGTGATTGCCTCTGTTTAGAAGAGCAATTTATTTTTCAAAGTTGTGGTGCCTCTATTTAGATGAGCAATTTTTTTTTCTAAAGTTGTGGTACTTCTGTTTAGATGATCAATTTATTTTTTCAAAGTTGTAAAGCTTTTGTTTAGAGGAACTTTGCTTACTTTTTCAAAAACAAAAACAAAAGAACAAAAAAAAAAAATGAATGTGTCGGGGCGATCATATGTAGGGTATCTACGTCTTTGCACAATTTTTATTGTATAGAAAATGTACAAAGAGGGACAGCTGAAGACACCCTAATTGGTCTGGGCCCAAGTCATTAGGCTTGGTCCAATAGGGTCTTGGCCTTAGCCTATCAGACTTGGCTCAATGGGATCTAGGTGTTAGGCATAATTGTTTATTACTTTTTTATGGGCTTTATTTTATTTTATTTTATTTATTTTTCTTTTCATTTTAGTTAATGACAGGATAATAAAAAAAAATAAAAATTTGGGCGTGTTTAGGAGTAATGGTAGAGTTACAATTGGTCTTAATTTCCTTAGGTTCAAGGATAATGTAAAAATCCAATCAAAGGTGGGATTTAGAGTTAATTAGGAACTCTCCTAATTTAATCTATAAATACCCTTACTGATTAGAGGCAGGAGGACACGAAAAATAGAACACAGAAAACAGAAACAAAAGAAAAGAGGTGTTTGAAAGGGTTAAAGCAATTTTAGAGTTTTTTAGGAAATTTTCAAAATTTTTGGCGATTTTTTTCTAGGAATTTTCTAGAAAAATCCAGATTCCGACAAATTTTTCTGCCAAACTTGAATTTTTTGACCAGATTTTTCAATTTTCGTCATATTTTTTCATTGTTTGATTAAATATTCAATCGAAAACTGGGTTTTCTTAGAGAGAGGGAAGAGAGAGAGAAAGAAATGAGGCATCTAAAGAAAATTGAAAGCTTTTGCCTTTTATACTTTCAAAAAACGACATCATTTTGTCATTAATAAATCCTAGAGGATCTGCATATTTTACCATTAGACCAACCCGACCTAATCGTAACCCGGGTCTGACCCGTGTGCCAGCTGACCCTTGGAGCGAAGCCGTTCACCTTTGAGCCGTTTTTCTCTCTCAAGCCGAGTCATTTTCATTTTTTTTTTGGTATTTTTAATTTTAATTTTTTAATTATTTTTTATTTATGTGTTTGTTTATTTTAGGAGTATTTTTGCATGATTTAATTTAATAAAAATGAAATAAAAAAGAAATAAAAATTTTGAGAATAAATAGTAATTATCTAATGATGAAATTTATAGAAATTTCAAATGGTAAATTTTTATAAAATTTTTAGGTGAGAAATTTTGTCTAAATTTGTCTCAAATTGTGGAATAATTTAGATAAATTTCAATAACAATAATTAATATTTATTTTCAAACAAAAAAAATAAAATATAAAAACATAAAAATATAAAAATTTTAGAATTAAATACAAATTACCTCTCGGTGAGAAATTTTCCCTAAATTTGATCCAAATGGTGGAATAATTTAGATGAAATTTCAATAAAAATAATTGTCGTATTATTTTCTTTCTAAGAAAAAAAATTTCTAAATGGGCCAAAATGGTAAAAATTTTAGAAATTTAAAAAGAGAAAATATTTTTAATTTGGCCCAAATGGTGGAATAATTAGATATATTTTCATCAAAAAAATAATTAAATATATTTTCGACAACGGAGCCTCTTCAAGATATCAAATGGGATTCTTGAATATTCTTAAGGTGAAGAAATATTTTCAAGAGTTCTACCAGATTAATAGAAGAATTTTATAAATTATTTTCAATATTTCAACATAAAATTTTAAAATAATTAGACTTAAGACTATAGGATGAATTCAAAATAATATGGTACCATCCTTTGGATGGGCATGTGGGGGTGCTATAACCTTCCTCACATGTAACCGACTCTCAAACTCTGTTCTAGTTAGTAGACCCAAACCTATTCTTTTAGGGACCTTTAGTTCAACTTAAAAGTTTCTTAAAAGGATAGATTCCTTAGGTAACCAATCACACCTAGATAAAAAAGATTGGTGGTGACTCCATTTATTAAATCTAACTATAGATTTTTGAATCTATATGTTATGATAGGGTTGAACTATGTTAAATTATTGTCTCTTATGTATTTAATTGATCATTTATTTATGCTTTTACTAGCTTTGATGGTTAATTGATTTGAGATTTTTTACCTAACAAGTGATATCAAAGCTATCGTGACCTTATAAATGATATCAAGCTGAAGGTTCAAGATATGAGAAGATGTAACCCCAGAAAAGCTCGATTCAAGATAAGAGTTTGAGTTTATGCTTTGAAGATTAATTATTGATTTGCATGAAACTTAAAGACACATAAGATAAGATAGTTACGTGACTTTCATTATAGGTAAAGCCATGTGTAGTATGAAAACAGATGATTTGATGGAGTTTGAGTTAAGGTAGAGATTGTTGAGAATAATAACTCAAATCCTATAAAAGATTTGTTTAGGATTCGTTAAATATTACTTAATGGACAAGAAGACTTGCAAGAGAATAATTCTAAAAAATAAAAATTTTTTATAGGCAAGTTTGTATACTTATAAGTAAGAGAAGTTTTTACAGGTTAGGTATAAGAAAAAGATGTAAGAGAGTTATAAGATTTTATGGGATAAACATCTCATAGGATTACTGGAGATTTACGTCTTATGGGTGTATATGTTTGAATATTTATGAGTGGACTAGAAGAGACTAAGAGGATTCACATAAGTATGGGTGTGTGAATGTATATGGGTGTGTGTTTGTTTAAGTTGAGAATACTTTATAGGTCTAAAGGAGATTAAGAGGGTCTATGAGTTTAATTGTGAGTGCTTGATTTGATATTTGTTTGGAATTTTCTACAATAAATGGATTTTTTCTCTCATTTGTAGATGTAAGTCGATTGGACTGAACCATGTTAGATTGCTGTCTTTTATGTGAACAGTTAATTGATTTAGGGCTTTTTGCCTGACAAAAAAATCCAAATTTTAATTCATATGGGCGAAACATCACACAACAAATCAAAACTATCACATACACGAACACTCAAGACAAGAGCTCTATCTTCATATGTTAATGAATTACAAATAACATTAACATGAATTCATGCTAATCAAAAGCACCATTAGTTGTAGAATCTAGACTCCATAATTTGGAGCTAAATTTCTCAAGTATTCATTCATAGGGAAAACTACCATAGTTAATAGCAAATGAATCTAGCAACCTAATAAAATTCTTTTTTTAAAAAATAAATATAAGCAAAAAGTAATAGCTAAAACTACATATTTGTTAACAAATGCCAAAACCGGTAATTACCCAAATAAATAAATAACCCTTAAAAGAGAAAAGAAATAGTTTCATTACCTCAGCTTTTGTAAATCTCGAGAAAACCAATCTCTATCTCTATCTTGGGCATTGATAATCCATCAAACTTGCCAAAAATAGTTTTTTATTTTTATTTAAAGACAAAAGATAGAAACTTTAAACTTTTCCCTCTATAAATTGGAAAGGGGGGCTTTTAGTAAATTATTTAGGATTAAGGAATCTCTAAAATTATATAATTTGGAAAACCCTAATGTCTTAAAGTTTTAAGTACAGTGTGCTGTATGCTAAATGCCGGTTTAAGTGCCATTGAAGTTTTGGATTCAATTTGTTATTATTGCCTGCCTTTACTCTTATTTTTGTCTTTTTTTTTTTTCCTTCAGATCGGAGAGTAAAAAAGCCTAAGACTTCAGGGTCATTTTTAAATAAGAGTTAGTTTAGCATTATTATTGTAATTAAAAAAATTTTAAGTTGAAAAAGTATGATTAAAAAGTATGATAAAAAAAATGTTTGATTAAAAATTTTAAATGATTATTGTTGTGAATAAATATTGTAAATTATTAAAATATTTAAAAATATATAATAAAAATATATTAAAATATAAAATAATAAAATGATTTTTATTCTAAATATATTTTTCATTGTAAAGCATTTGTAAAGTTTTTTTATTTGAATTGAAAATTTTAAATTTTAAATTAAAAATCAAAGTTTTTTATTATTTCATATTACATTTAGGTAAAAAAATAATTTTTCAATATAAAAAATATTTTCAACATTAATGCTATACGAAACTTGCCTAACAGTTGTATTGTTAAATTGAATCAAATGTAGAATTCAAAAAATGAAAATTTTCACCCAAAATAAGAAAATTTGTTGAGAATAAATCATGGGCTGAGTTTTTTATATTTGGACCTTGGACTACTCATGAACAAACTAAAAGTGGGTTCATGTCTCTGACTCTGACTACCACATAGGCCATTGTGCTTCCACTTTTGGTAATATACATTATCAGAAAAATGTCTTTAGCATTGATAGGATTTTACTGAAGAAATTTTTTTATTAGCAATTATCAACATAATACCAATGAATATAATTATAAAAAAAATTCAAAATCACTAATGGAATACCGATGGAATTTACCAACGGACTTTGCTTTATTGATATTCAATAGGTACATATTTGGCAAGAATTAGAGCGAGAATTACCAACGGGATTTTCTATCAGTAAAAAATTATGTAAAAAAATAATAAATAAAGGGTGTTATTTATTGACAGAATTTTTATTGGTAATTCATCAGAAAGTTGTTTAAATTTCAAAACCCCCAATCCCTAAATCATGAAATCCCCAAATTTCAATATTTCAATCCTTAAACTCTCTCTCTCTCTCTCTCCCTTTTTCCCCCACTGCCTAAACCTTTTTTTTTTTTTTATCATTCTCCACCATCAGTGCTGCTCCCCACAATCTACACTCAGTGGAAGATTTTGAATTTATTTACAGATGTTAAATGACTACATGGAAGACTTTTATGCAAATATCAAGGTTGGTTGTATATTTACTTTTCTATTATTCAATTGTACTTAGAATTTTCCCCCCCATTTTTCCACATATCAAAAGTCTTTTAGGTTGTTTTGTTAGCTTGCTTCAACTTATGCACCATATTTTTTCTTCTCATCGTTTCAAATCTAGTAAGAGATAGATGTGAAATTAAACTAAGGAAAAAAAAAGGATTGTCAAATGCGTGGGTTGAATATAAACATTAGGGCTAGGCTTCTAGATTGGAGTTCAGTATGATAAACTGTTAGGGAAATATGATGGCGTGTATGTAAACTTTATTATTATTATTTTTTGTATGTGTTTTCATAATATTCTTGCTATATATTACTTTTTGTTGCATGATAGAAACTTTTAGAAGGATTGATATTTTTGTCAATCATATGGTTTTTTAAAAAATGGTTTTTAATTTATTCATGTTGAATGTGTTTGAAGTTTTTCAACATGGATGCTTTAATTTGGTAATCCTATTAGAATTGAGGATACAATTAAATAATATATCTTATGTGGAGGAATTTTTATCTAAATGAAAAGATACTATTTTAATACTTTGAGTTTAATGGACAAACAGTATAAGCAAATAATAATAATAATAATAATAATAATAATAAAACAGTGCAGGGAAATCATAAAGGAAACCTTTTGGATTGAATTGACATTTTTCATCAGAGTTTTATAACAAAGTATAAAAGATCCATATTCAAGACCTCATTCATAAGACCATGATGTGCTTGGTGTGGCATTCCTTGTTTTCCTCAACATTATGAATTATAGCTTCATGTCATTTTGAAATTCATGTTGTCGGCTATCTAGGCTTTATTTTTTGTTTCATGGAATTAATTCTTTTATGTGAGTCATTTCTTTTTACCATTCATTTTCCATTTGTTACGTAATTTGTTGGTCATGTTGGTCATACCGCAAGGTGAAAAGAACCTGATATTTTCAATGCCCTCCATTTTGTGATGCAATGGTTAGGCTTGACAAAGTAAAGGTTTGTATGCAAATATGTCAAGTGATGTAAGCATTTTAAGTTTCTTCTATGGTCTTCTCTAGTTGATGTAATTTAGTTAGGTACATCTTATTATGAAGCATTTTGCTGCTTTAACAAAATGAATAAATTGCAGGAGCTTACCTTTAAGTTTAACCCTTGGTAAGTTATTTAGTCATTAGCATCTTACTTATTTTAGATATCTATGAACAATTTATTGCAAATCTCTTAATGCATATATATGTAAAAGAATAATGTGATATGCCAAATTGCTAAGTAGGAATTTTTTTCATAAGGTAGAGTGTAGATCTAAGAATAAATCCTCCTACTTCAGTGATAAACAAAATGATTGCAGGTGAGAATTTGATTTCTTTCTTCTAACCAATTTTTGAGGGTTTCCATAAATCCTTCACGCTCCAATCTTTTACGTACAATATCTTTAAAAAAGTTTATTTATGGTAATTGAAAGACATTGTGCATGTTTTATTCCCGTTCTCCCACTTTGTTAATCTTTGATGAAATTGCACAAACTTTGAGAAAGTTAGTTTACTACATTATCTTGGGCTAGAACAAGAAACTATCCTCCTTGTTTAATTGCTTAAAAATACAAATTGAGCTATGTTGAAGTTTACAGAATCTTTTAAGCTATGTTTTCCTTTAGTGATTTATTCTTTTATGGCTAAAACTAGGTATGCAAATAAAGTTCATGTGAAAAGCTCCAAGTTTTTGTGTATTGGAATATAATTTTGAACCTTTGATTCAAATGATTTTGTACTCATGTTGTGATAACTAGTGCTTTCAAACATATTGGATTCAGGTTGATGAGCCAACATGTAATTGGTTTTCATTTAGAGACATTTTTAGCTATCTTGGTTAGAGAAAATTTGGTAGTATAAGAAAATAAAATAGTCGAGCTGCAAACTTTTTGCAGATAACAGGCCACATCTTTTGCCCTTGCATAGCTTAAACCAATTTTGATGATTGTAGTATAATGTGATATTGAGCTATTGAACAACATTATGAATTTGTAATATGAAACTACTAACATGCTAAAAAGTGAATAAGGTGATCTTTAATTCTCTTTTGTCTCTTTCTTCTCATTTAAGCAAGTTCTTAAAATTGTTTTCAATTTCAAATGGGTTTTAAATCTTTTAGGCAATTTTCTAAATAGAAAAGGGTTTCGATGAGTTAGAATTTTGAATTCATTAGAATTGCTCTACTTTTATTACTTCCACTCCTCTTGTTATTCTTTTCATTTGGATTTTTCATGAGTCCATTAACTAGTATCTTTGTTGGTTATTATGACATTTTTTTTTAGCATGCATTTATGATAGAATTTAGCTGTTGACTCTTGTAGCAATTCTTTACTATTTTGAAATATAAGACATTTCATCTGGCAAATTGAAAGGAGATCTATAAAAGAGAAGGCAATATTCTAGCACAAGTTGAAAAGGCAATGTTAATGCTAAAAGTAAGTTTGATTCTTTTATTTGAAACAATTATCATCTACTTATGTTAATTATTTTTAGTTAGTAAGAGCTCATATTTTATTGTCTAATTCCACTGATGAGGAAATTTTGGTTTACGATCATTAAAGATCTTTGTTTTATGCACGTGCTAAATTTTATGATGTGTCAGATGACGATGAGTCTAATTTTTCACAAATTAACTAGGTTCTTTTTTGACTTGCCTTGATCATCACAATGTAAAGGTCTCTCTAACATTTCACATCCTTTCGCTGTCTGTTTACATAACTTTTAATTTTTTGTACAACTTTATGTGAATTCTGTAATTTAGATTTTGGGTTTAATTCCTAAATAAATGGTTAGCAGGATTTGTGTTGTACAAAATTAAGACTATTGCTAAGTTGATTTTTGCTTTTAGTTAAGAGATTATTATTCTTTTTGTTATTTGACATGGCACAATGAGATTCAATAGACTGAAACTTACTATTTTAGATTTTATTTGAAGATTTTGTGAGGGGAATAACACTAATAGTTGGATTTTTTTCTCAAATTTTAGGTTTTCAATTGCTTTGGTCAATACTTTTTCTTGCATTTTGAAGCCTTTTAGCTTGGGATCTCTCCTATTTTTATTGCATTCCTACAGTTTATGAGACGATAATGAGGCAAAAAAATATATAGTTATAGCCTTGAGGTGGGTGGAACAAGAGAAAATGGTTTGGCAAGGGTGCCCAAAAGCATAAGGGATAATCATTCAAAGTTTCATGACAATTTTGATGGTCTCATTATCCAAAGCAACATGGCTTTGTTCTTCTTAGGGATGATAGGAAAGAATTGAAGCTTAGAGTAATAGGATTCTATTTTATTATGATAGCAAGTAGATTGGTTTATGTGAAGTATTTTACAATAGTTGAAGGGAATTGTGCTATTTATGTCGAATTTAAAATTCATAAATAACTTTGTAAAACATTATTATATTCTTTTATAAATAAAATGTAGTATTTTATTTATTTATTTTTTCTATTTATGTATATTTTAATATTTGTTTATTTATTTTAAAAATTAAATTAAAAAAATTAGAATAAAATGATAAAAATTACAAACAAAATATAATTGAAAAATAAAAATTACTGAGGGATTACCAATAGATTTTACTAGTAGAATATACCGATGGATTACCAATACTTTAATTGATGGATTATCAATTGAATTACTAACAAAATTATTATTGACGAAAAATTTCATCGATAATTACCGATAAATTTTACATATTAGATGAAATAGTATTAACTTGTCTATTACAAACGAAATATATGTTATTACCGTCAAAAAATTATTTTGATAAAAGCTAGTTTTTGATAATGATAGTAAATTAGAATTATAATTGCCCAATCCATCAAATCGTGAGATTATTATTATTATTATTATTATTATTATTATTATTATTATTATTATACTAAAAGGAAAAAACTAGAAAACTCTATAAGCATCTTATTAAAAAAAAAAGGGACTAATTATTTTCCAATTTTAAAACGGTTATTTTACAAAATTATTAGTAGATGATAGTGTTGTTGCCATTAATGATAAGTTTAGAGATTGAATTTTTGCCTATGCTAGATTTCTTTATAAAAAAAAAAAATTGTAATTTAAAAATATAAAAAATTATAAATATTGATATTTAAAATTTAAATTTACTATATATTATTTTTAAAAATATTTATATAAATCAAATGAGTTAAATAATATTTATAAGTTTACAAACTAAGGTAGAATTTGCTTGGCATGTAACTAATTTCACATTTCATCTTCAAATTTTAAAAATTGATGAGTTATATAGGCAATGTAAAGAAATTAAAAAAAAAAAAAATCTGGTTATGACTTAATAATACAATACTTTTAATTTTTTGAATAAAGTACAGTACTTTTGTGTTGCCTGAGCTTCGCATTTAATGCTAATGCTAAATAATGCAAACTTGATTCTTTGAATAAACTCAATTTTTTTTTTAAATTGATTTTATTACAGTTTCATTGGGAGGGTATTTTGGGTGAAATAAATGCATGCACTTTTTGAATTGTCATGAAAGGACGATTTCAAAGCTTTCTTTTTTTATTTAACGTGTTGACTCATTTGCTCATCAAGATTTCATTCACACCATGTAATTTGAACATTAAAAATTGAACCGTTGAATAATAAAATTAGAGGAGGTCAACAAAAAGGAATAACAAATTAATGGAAACTGGCTGTTAGTGTACTCATATTTTCAAAAATACATGCATGATGTTTTAAATAGTTAAGGTTAATGTCATAAATGAATGAACTTTAATTATAATAAAATATTTAATATGATATTTAAATTTTAAAAATTTTTAATATAATATTTGAATTATGATTTATTAATTAAAATGATATTTATTTTTATAATAATTAAATTTAAATGATATATGACGAACAAACAATCATTGAGTATAATATTAGTTAATAAATTTATAATTTTAATATCACATTAAAAATTTAAAATTCAAATAATACGTTAAATATTTTATTATAATTTAAAAATTATTTATGATATTAATTCAAAAAACTATATAAATAACATTTGTCTAGTTGTCTATGTTCAAGATTTTATATTGAATTGGACACACCCATTATATGAGTAAAAAGAATAATACTTTATGTTTTGAAAGAAAATAATATTTAAAAATAAGATAATACATATATCTTTAATTTTATTTTTAATATTATTACAGTATTTGTTTTTATTTATTTTTCAATTAAATTATTTTCATGAATCAAGTAATATCAATTTAGTCAGTTATTTTATAATAATATAGATTATTAACTGAAAAGCAGTTAAACAGTGTTGTATACGTTAAGAAAAGGAAGAAAATTTCAAAGAAAGTACATAAGTGGGAATACAAAGAAGGTTTTTAATAAGAAACAAAAAATCAACTAGAATTATAATTTGCATGGCAAATGGAAAGACGGTATTTAGTTGATCAAACGAGTACTTGACTATACTTCTGCACCCCAACATTGAACAAGGACATGAATGTTCTAATGCCAATTATTCATCTTTTGGAAAAATGATGAAAATATTTAGTAAAAGTTAGAAAAATACTGCAAAAATTAGCTTTGAAAATGTTTTGAGAGGAGGAAATAGGGCTTTGCGGGGCGGCTGAAGAAAAAAGTTGCAACCAATTTCGACGTTTCTTGACCATTCTTTTCTTATCGCAGGTCCAACTCACCTATGTACAATCGTTCACGTAAGCTCCACCTCATCATTCAAAACACTATTAGCAAAAATATTATTTTTAAAAAATTTTTATATTTAATACATTATTTTTATTAAATTAAAAAAAAAAAACAATACATTAATTATATTTTAAAATATAACCATAATCAATGTTATTAAATACCAGTTATTGTTTTCTTTTACGTATAAATTATTATTATTATTATTATTAGTTGTAATATTTCAAACAATTTTAGATCTCACAAGGGCACTAGTTAATTGGAATTTGGAAAGTGAATTTTATATTAAATCTAAAAATATATTATTATTAGAAAATTTTATCTTAAAAAAAAAAACAACAAATAAAATGATCAGGGAGCGAACGAGAAAACAGGAAATAGAACTAAAGCAGAAGCATAACGAACAAGGGAAAAGCCTTTCTCAAAGTAGTGAATTAGATTACCATTTCCCTCTCTAGACACGCGGGAAGCAAACAGGAAAGAAAGGAAAGAGCAAGACTTTTACTTTTTCTCTCTCTAGAAAAACGCGGAAAACATATTGCGTTTCACAGTAGGCAGGCAGTCAGTCGTTTCCACGTTCCTCTCCTTCCAAACGGGATGCTTTCATTGAAACGACTACTGGTACCAATTACCATCATTTTTTCAACTATTCCCACATTGCAACTTTGCTTATGACTTTGACATTTCTTTTAGACAAAATGAAATTAAAATATTTGTCCGAAGAACTTTTTGAATAACCATTTCTTCCATTTGATCAATTTATACTTGTTTTTATTCCCTTTGACATTGAAAACATAAAAAAAAAAGGCACCAACCTTTGATTTTTACAATCTTTTTGGGTTTTCCTTTCCTTTTACTTTGCCTATAAAAAGGGTTGGTTTTTGTTTTCTGAAACATAAAGGCAAAAGCTTGTTTTTCTTTGCCCTGTTTCTCTGGTCTTTTTTTTTTTTTTCCAAGCTTCCTTTGATTGCAGAGATCGGTGTTGGGTGGAGAAGAAAGAAAATATTGGTCTTTATTATTGCAGAGAACAATGATGAACGATGGTGATTTAGTGGATAGCAAGTGCGCTGTTGCCGGTGGTGTTGAGGATATGTACGGTGAGGATAGTGCCACGATGGATCAGCCTATCACTCCTTGGACTGTCTCTGTTGCCAGGTGATTTATTCAGATTTCTTTACCAATGCCAATAGTTTCTTCCTTCAATTTTCTGTTTTTGTTTTATGGTATAGTATATATTTAGATTTTTGGTGTGTTAAAAGTGATATTCATTTCATCTAATCTTCTTTAAAGTCTGAACTACTAGTAATAATTGTTGTTCAGACATTTTAGATCTAAAAAAACCACAACCTTGATCTGAAAAGCACAAAGATAATACCTTTGTTGATCTTTGGGAATAAAGTTTCTGTTGGTAATATGATGCCAATAGCTAAATTTTCTACCATATTTGTATTTCTGTCAATTTTCTTTTCTTTTTTTTTTTTTGATAAATGAAAGGGAAAAGCAATTTTCTGTCAATTTCCTTTTGGTACAAATCTGTTAAATTTTCTACAAGACTGCAAATTGCATCAAATATGACTAATACAAAACTCGTTTCTGTTGTTTACATACTCACTGCCACAATAGAAAATTTTGACTTGTTTTATTCTTCATTAATAATTTCAACGATGATAACATTTTTGGCTTTTCAGTGGTACAGAAACTGAAACTTACAAACAAAGTGATAACTAAACAGAAAAACTGCCGTTATTTCTGCCTTTTTATACACTTATCCCCTTCACTGGCTTTGAAATGTCTTAGTTGATTTGAAGTTTCCAAATTTAGAAAAAAAAAAGATCATGATTTGAAGATTTTGGTTATCTCTCAACTCAAGTTAGATCTTTGTTATTCTTGTTGCAGTGGGTATTCCTTAATGCGGGACCCACGTCACAACAAAGGGCTTGCCTTCACTGAGAAAGAGAGAGATGTCCACTACTTGCGTGGCCTTTTGCCCCCTGTTGTTCTAAGTCAGGAGCTTCAGGAGAAGAAGCTGATGCATATCCTTCGCCAATATAAAGTTCCTTTGCAACGATACATGGCCATGATGGATCTTCAGGTACTTGTTCACGCCTTGCATTCCGCACATTGGATGACTTTTAACAGATTGAATCCTTTTTTGTGACTCATAGACTAGTGATATGGCACCTATTGACAACTTAACTTTACTGATGGTCGGTTGCATTTTGCAGGAGAGGAATGAACGACTTTTCTACAAGCTTCTCATTGATAACGTGGAGGAACTGCTCCCAGTTGTGTACACTCCAACTGTTGGGGAGGCTTGCCAAAAATATGGCAGCATTTTCAGGCGCCCTCAGGGTCTTTACATCAGTTTGAAAGAAAAGTATGTATTTGATTTTGTCCTTTGTATGTATTCCTTTTATGTGTTACCGTTGCACAACAATAACTAAGCACCACAATCTATCAGGGGGAAGATTCTTGAAGTATTGAAAAACTGGCCTGAGAGAAGTGTTCAAGTTATTGTTGTCACTGATGGTGAGAGAATTTTGGGACTTGGAGATCTTGGTTGCCAGGTAAAGTGATATCTGTGTTGACGCTGTGAGTTGAAACAGCGATCATGTCTCTCTCTCTCTTGTAGGCCAACTTATTGATTTTTAATATTATGATTGTTTTCAGGGAATGGGTATACCTGTAGGAAAACTTTCTCTGTACACAGCTTTGGGGGGAGTCCGTCCCTCTGCAGTAAGCATTACTAAAACTACTCTGATTCATGATTGATTTTTTTTTTCCACTTATTCCCCAATGGATGAGTTTGTAGTGAAAATTTTGGTTACAGTAATACCACAGTAGTTTCGTAATTGAATATATGATGTTGATTCAACTTTCTATATCATTTAGGTTTTCTGCAGCTTAACCAAACAGTATAAAATGTTTCCTAAATCTGCTACTGATATTTAATTAATTTACAACCTTCATTCAATATTTGCAGTGCTTGCCCATAACTATTGATGTTGGGACAAACAATGAGAAGTTGTTAAATGATGAGTTTTATATTGGCCTCAGGCAAAGGAGGGCAACTGGACAGGTTTGGTGATTTTCCTTTGCTTCTACATATTTCCATCCGGTCATAATTTGTTATGCCATAAGTGTATTTACTTATCTGAAATACTGAGGTGCATCAATTTCCATGGTGTAGGAATATGCTGAACTTCTTCATGAGTTCATGTCTGCAGTTAAGCAGAATTATGGAGAGAAAGTTCTGGTACAGGTAATCATCAGTTCATGTTCATTTTAGGCCTTTCTGGGCTTTACATACTCTGTTCTCTGAAAAGCTAAGCCTGATTTTCAGTTTGAAGATTTTGCAAATCACAACGCATTTGAGTTGTTGGCAAGATATAGTTCTACACATCTTGTTTTCAACGACGATATACAGGTAATAGGCTCTAACTAAATTCTCCTCTTCCTTTTTCCTTCATAGTGGTAACATTATTTTAGTTTTGAGAAATATTCTTCCTTATTTGGCAACTCTCATAGGGCTCTTTCATAATTGCAGGGTACAGCTTCTGTGGTGCTGGCTGGGCTTCTTGCAGCCCTAAGATTACTTGGTGGAACTCTCGCTGACCATAGGTTCTTGTTCCTGGGTGCTGGAGAGGTAAGGCTCAGTTAAAACAATGACAATAAGGAAACTGAACTTTTCTAGACAATCCCTGCTACTAATTAGTCTGTTCAAGTTTAATCAATTCTTAGCAGTATTTTTCTTTATATCACTTAACCTCCCCCTTTTCCTCCATATTTTTCACTTGTAAAGCGAGAAACCCTATTATACATGTTTAACTTCTTAATTGTGTTTCTTTTTGGGTGTTGATAGGCTGGAACTGGTATAGCTGAGCTCATAGCTCTCGAGATGTCAAAGCAGGTAAGAAATTTATGCATTTTCTTATGCTAAATATTGATTTCTCAGAAATGGTTTATGGCTGAACATATATTGTTCTTGACAGACTGGAAATCCAATTGAAGAGAACCGCAAGAAGATTTGGCTTGTAGACTCAAAGGTACTGTGAATCTCATCTGTACATCTTGTTAAAAAGTTGGTAGCTCTTCTTTCTAAAATTGGCATATTTTTGTTCATCCTTTCTCACTTTGCTGAGCTTGATTTGTGTGGCAGGGTTTGATTGTTGAGTCCCGCAAGGAGTCACTTCAACACTTCAAGAAACCTTGGGCTCATGAGCATGAACCTGTTAAAGAACTCGTAAATGCTGTCAAGGTGTGTAACTTGTATTATTCATCAAGATTCAAAAAGGAATTGTTTCATTTTTTTTTCTTTCTTTCTCACCTTTGTTTTGATTAATCAGGCAATCAAGCCAACTGTCCTGATTGGAACATCTGGAGTCGGAAAACAATTCACAAAGGAGGTTGTTGAGGCCATGGCATCCGTCAATGAGGTTCTTTATCTCTCTCTACCTATATATCTCTGTATGCATGTCTAGATCATCTCAACTGAAGAGTTTTGTACTAATCACAATGGTTGACTTGCAGAAACCACTTATCATGGCTCTATCCAATCCTACCTCACAAGCTGAATGTACAGCAGAAGAAGCATATACATGGAGTGAGGTATGTGACATGCAATTTTCTTCTATGCTCTTTAAGCTGGGATGCCTTATCATAATAGCATGGAATTTGGTAAAGATTCAGGTAAATTAATCTTAAAACTCTCACTATAATCTTTACCTTTTTTCTTTTCTTCCATTTTGTATATGCAGGGTCGTGCAATCTTTGCCAGTGGAAGCCCGTTTGACCCCTTTGAATATAATGGCAAAGTCTTCCTGCCTGGCCAGGTTCCGTCTGTACCTTGAGTATTTTTGAAATTGGAAATTTACTTGCACCCAAATTTTCTTATTCTAGTTGTTATCTTCTTGTTTGACGTCATTCAGGCAAACAATGCTTACATTTTCCCTGGATTTGGTTTGGGTGTGATAATTTCTGGTGCAATTCGTGTACATGATGACATGCTTTTGGCAGCCTGTAAGTGCCTCAACCCACCCAAAAACTGACCTCACTAAAACTGCCTCGCAAAAGCCTTCTATATAATAATACCCTTTTTACCAGTACTCACTAATCATTTGGTTGTTTTTTCTACCCATGCAAATGTTGAGCAATTGGACCTAACTGCACTTTTTTCCCTTGTGACAGCCGAAGCTTTGGCTTCACAAGTGACAGAGGAACACTACAAAAAGGGAATGATTTACCCACCATTCTCCAATATCAGAAAGATATCAGCCAATATTGCTGCTAAGGTTGCTGCCAAGGCATATGAACTTGGTGAGTTCCTGCCTGAAATCTGTTGCATGATCATGTCGCTTTCCTTCTACAATCTGTTAAGCTCTTGAAAACACTGACCTCCATATTCATTTTTACGTTCTTTGATTGTTCCTAGGTCTGGCTTCTCACCTTCCTCAACCTAAGGATCTCGTTAAATACGCGGAGAGCTGCATGTACAGCCCAATCTACAGAACCTTCCGTTGAAATTGAAGTAGAATCCCATTTTGTTAGTTTGCGATTTGCTGGCCTCAGCCTCACTTTGTTTTGCAACTGTTTTCTATTCGCCTTTGTTGTTCATCTCTCCGGTTTTGTGATCCCTCTAGTTCTTGTGATTGAGGTTCATGGCATAGCTATTAGGATCTATTGATTATTTTTCTTCGAATAGAAATTTGTGAGAATACTTTTATATTTTAATCCTATATATTTAAAATGAATCACAACATTCAGTCTTTTTGACACGTATTATGTTTATTATATTTATAAAGTTTTAAATCATATTAGGCCCTTGCAATCATTTGTTCTATGTCTTTACTTTAGAAGTCACAAATACCAGCATGAAAGCTGATCTTTTCATTTATCAAGGTTACACAAACATAAGCTCTGATAGTCTGGCTGCATATTACTGGAGAAAATTTTAGGACATCCTTGAGAAGACATGGTTTCTATCGCATGCCATCCATAACTTGACAGCTCCTTTTCCCTCGAAAAGATTTTGGCTTCAACTTCTCATTTGTCGCAGCAAAAAGCCACCTCACCCCGTTTGGGTTTCACAAGATGCACAGTTTACAATTGTCCATGCACACCTACCGAAAATAGCGATTAAGTTAATCATGGTTATAGGGTCAAAAATAGGGAATTAAGAGAACAGTCGCAAGATACTATTGCAATTCATGGAGGACAAGTTTTGCAGATTGATTTATTAGGTCTAATTTACTGGTTCACAGCCTCCCATATATAAAGTTCCACCAACTACCATATACACCAACACAATTTTGTAGTAAAGGAGTAAATGCTCGTTTGTTAACTGTTGCTCGTTTACAATCACAAACAAAAACTTGCAATGCGCAATGAAAATGATGAAAACCAAAACTGAATCACTTTGCTTTAGCCAACAATATCAACATGGTATCTCTCCTGCCCTGTTCTCTAAAATAACCTAGTACTAGTCATTACTGGTTACTAACCAAAAAAGCTATACCGGGGGATTGACTTTCCACCTAGAATTTAAATACAGGTCAATTATACCATAAGGAAGCATTATCACTGTCATCAAGAGAACATTGAAAATCCCAACCTTCTTATTAACCCCAAGGCAAAATGATATGAGAATCCAAATAGTGATGAAAAACGCGTCAACTATCCAAATTATCATATTTAATACATAAAATTATGATAAGATAAGATAAAATAATATTATAAATAAAATTAGATTAAATAATATTATCTTATCTTATGTTTGATGTGTGAAAGGATTAAAATAAGATAATTTATTTATTAATCAAAATTATCTTTCTTCAAAATTTATATAATTTTTAAAAATATAATAAAATATATAAATTTAATCTCATAAATTAAAAATAATTCTCTATTTTTTCAAAAGATAATGTTATCCTATTGGCATAAGATATTTAATTCTTTTAATAATCTAATTTTTTTATTTAAGTGCATAATAAATATGTAATAAGATAATTAATATCTTATTTTTCACCTAATCTTTATGTGCCAAACATAGCAGTACATGATTAGCTTCATACCAGCCTTTGAGAAAGGAGAGTTTAAGACCATACCCAGGAAACCAGCTGTACTCTTTAACCGGTCGGCTTTTGAGTGGTAAGCCATTTGCTTTACGAAAGATAATTACCTCAAGCACATAGCCATGCGAATTAACATAAGCACCCAGAGGGCCATCACTAGACATCACCAACGTATCACAGAGCCTAGCAATTACAGTCCGAAGAAAAAAAAAAAGACAATTGAATAAAAATTGGTGAAGAGTAGCCCATAGAACTGCATGTTTGTGCATCAAGAACAGAAGAAAGCATGCAACCATATGACGTGGGTGTTCAAACACACAAAAGAGAGAGAGAGAGAGAGAGAGAGAGAGAGAGAGAGAGAGATATAAGTACCTGACAGATCTTACATCGCATACGATCAAGTCCTTTAAGTAACTCAATTTTCCGGGGCAGTCCATATGAAATGCCAATAATTTCCGAAAGCTCCTGCCCTTTGGGTTCAGAGATGGGAATTTTACTTGCAATATAAAAGGATAAAAGATCAGGCTTCTTCACAAGGTCATCCATGCTCGGCATCCCAACTATTTGCAAAACCAAACATTTAATATTGTTGAGATTTAAAAACAAGACCAGGCCAAAAGGAAACAACTACATAAGCAGCCATTTAACATATGTGAATAGAATTTTTCTTATTCTATTTAAATTAAAATTGAATATTAAATATATATATTAAATTTAAATTTTAAATTAAAATATAAAAAAAATGAATAGAATTATATATTTTTATTAATTTTTTATATATTTTTTAAATTTTTATAAAATAAAAATAATTATTTTATATAAAAATTTATTTAAATATTTTAAAAATCTTATTAAATAATATATAAAAATTAAAAAATTTAAATTTAAAAATCGATTAACCCAATCAAACGGAACAAATATAATTGGTTCAAATTAATTTTAAAAAAATATCGATTTAAATTTGAATCAAAATTTAAATATTCATAATACTATACATTATTTTAAAAAATTAAATTAAATTTGAATTATTATCACTTCTATCTTCTTTATTAAAAAGTAAAAGTGTAATGACAAAGTAAGTCTCAACATTATAGTAATATATTCACTTAAATACCTATTCTTTTATTTATTTTAATTGAACCCTTAATTTATTATTTGGTTTCAAATGAACCCAATTTGGATGGAAAATACTAACAACCTCTTAATTCACATATTTTGGAATAGGTCACATTGTAGCCACATCAGATTTTTCCAAGTATATTCATTTGACATTGAATAATAGTTTGAGAATTTAATTGATACAAATAAAAGAATGAAAAATTAATTAAAAATTTTATCATAATTTGCAGGTTTTTATTATGCCAAGATAAAATTTGGAGGAAAAAAATTTTATACTAGTTTTTTATATAGATAATTATTTAATTTTAATTGTAAACAAATGATTTATAAGAATTCTAAATTTAATTTAATTAATTTATATTACTATAAAATTAATAAATTTTAAATTTTAAATCTTTACATTTATATTTTTTTCTTTAAGATCCAATCTCTATGTAAAAAAACTTACAACCCAGGGGAAGATTTCATCGCCAAGCACCAGAGGCATAATTTCATCAATAGAAACAAAGAGAAAAAAAAAGCTGATGCGGGCCAGAAGTGATCAACGGCTATATATTCCTGACGCAATCTAAAGGTGCACCGAGGCTCAAAGAAAACAAACCTAGGCAGAAAAAAACGAAGCAAGGCGCAACAGACCAATCTATTCCCACCCTCTCACGGTCTCACTCTCTCACTCAGTTTTTGACGGATAAATCTTTTCCGAACACAAATTTGAAAAACCGCCGAGGAAAGAAGTGGAAAAAATGGGGCGCGCAGTTCTCTCTCAATTTCTCATCCTTTCCAATTCCTCTCCTCGCCTCTCATCTTCACTGTACTCTCTCTTTCTCCCTTCATCTTTAAATCGATGAAAACAAAATTTTCATCTATTTATATTTTTGTTTGGTTTATAGATCTTGTGGCGGGCTTCAAAATAAATACTTGAAAAGACCTGGATTCATCCGTCCTGCTGTAAATGGAGACAACGGCGCTGGTTTCCGTTGCTGCTGCAGTGTTTCGCTGTCGCAGCCAGCTGTTCCAGAGACATCTTCAAGCTCGGTCAGGTAATTATCTCCATTTCATATTTTATCTTATCTTTTAATGCAGTTAATTAAAAGAAAATTTTAGTGTTGAATAGTATTTGATTACTTGACAACGCAATGGTGAATATATGCTTGTTCTTAATTGTTAAATTGAACTGTTGGAAAGCCAGAATGTGTTTGCTAATCCAGAATTACGGCTTGTTTGGAACCAAATTAAAGTTGAATTCATTACATTCGAGAATGAATTTTATAGGAAAATTCGTTCACAAGTCACAAATGATTTTAAAAAATCAACTGTTCTTTGGATTCCAAACTCAGCAAATTATAGATTTCAAATGACCTTAATTTTTTATTTCATTACTTAAATTTCCAAAGCATTTTACTGGAAACATGTTTTAGTAAATTTATATTGAATAACTTACAGGAAGAGGATAGTATCTGGAGTCCAGCCAACTGGAGCTATCCACCTTGGGAATTATCTTGGCGCCATAAAGAATTGGATTAACCTTCAGGTTCTCCTGACTTTCTCTGCTACATTCTTAACGTCAAACATGTTAAGTGATGCAAATAATATGGTTTTATGGCATCAGCAATGTAGCTACTTCTGATGATGTGTATGGAATAAATTTTGGTTTCCTTTTAGACCAACCTTAGTCGCTTTTGAAGTTAGTGTGAGTACTGATGTTTTGTCCTTGAGTACTGCACTTTTTCTAGATTTTCATTGTGAAATTGATATGTACCATCTTTTATTTTTTTGGCTTGCTTTCTTCTCTACGTACTTGTTATTTTTGTGAGAAACTTTGAGAATATCCGAAGATTAGGTTTCATAGCAGGTTCTAGATGCCAAATAAATTTTTAGATTCATGAACCAGACTATTGAATGACTTCAATGTTCTGGGTTACAATGAGAACATAATAAAATGAACTTGTTTAAGCTAGTGACTGTCTTTGTTATTTTACACTTAAAAGGACACTTTACTGTTATGTTTAACTTTTTGTCTGATTAAGTGTTTCTGGCTGTGGTTCTTTTTTTGCAGGACTTATATGACACACTCTTTTTCATTGTGGACCTCCATGCGGTATGAAATATTATCTACGTGCAGATTTCTCATTGATGCTGCCGCCTTGCAATCAATCTTTTATGTTGGGCTGCTTTTCAAAAGCAAGATTTCTCTTTTTTCTGGATGACTATTTAGCTATTCTCAATTGATTCATTTTTTCTCTATGTGCAGATTACACTACCTTATGATACACAAGAACTATCTAAGGCAACAAGGAATACAGCAGCTATTTATTTGGCATGTGGTGTAGACACTTCAAAGGTGTGCTGCCACTTTTGGTCCTTTATGATACTTTTATGAGTCATTTCGCTGCACATTTGAAGCTCTGGTTGCTTACAAATAATTTCATTTGGCCATGCAGGCTTCTGTCTTTGTGCAGTCACATGTTCGTGCTCATGCAGAATTGATGTGGCTACTGAGTTCTGCCACACCAATTGGTTGGCTAAACAGAATGATCCAGTTTAAAGAGAAATCTCGCAAGGCGGTGCGTTTTTAGCTGTCCGACAGCTCCATGTCTATTACTTATTATTGATGTTATTATTACTATCATTATAGCTTCAATTTTTTTTGAGATTTCTGTATCATAACCTCTTATCAATGAAGCTATAGCCCTGTGCATTTGGAGTTGGTCAAAGTGGGAGTATTTTAGTTTTAATTATTTAATACAAATATTGGGAAAAGAATTCAGCTAGCATCTGATAAACTTCTTTAGTCTACAAATCATCATTGAGCATCACCCCATATGCTTGGGTGCTGTCAATGTGTAGGCATCAGTTCTCAATGATGCAGAAATAGTTTTCTAAAAGCAAAGATCATACTATTGGATATCAATTCCTGCAAAAATCCTTCTACCTTTGGTGGTTTCACAATTTTATCCAAAAAAAGAAAGAAAGTAAGGCTTTTAACATACATGTAAGATTTTTTTAATATCAGGAAAATATAGGATTGCTATTCTTTCTAGTAGAGTAATTATTTCATTTCATCTTGTTTCTCTTAACAAATTTATGCTTTTTGTCTGTTTAAATCAATTGTCTTTCTCTGTTATGGTTTTTCAGGGAGATGAAAATGTTGGAGTTGCTCTATTGACATATCCTGTTCTGATGGCTTCTGATATTCTTTTGTATCAGGTGGTTACAAATGAGCATTATCCATTATTTGAGCATGCTTAACAACCTTGATAGTTTGAGTATCTTATCTGAAAAATGTTGACGATGTTTTGATAAAGTGCCCTGAAGATGCATGATTCTTACACAATTGCAGCATGCTTCTGCAGTCTGATTTTGTACCAGTTGGTGAAGATCAGAAGCAGCATTTGGAGCTGACTCGTGAGTTGGCTGAGCGTATTAACTATTTATATGGAGGAAGGAAGTGGAAAAAGCTGGGAGGGTGAGAATAAATAATATTTTTAAAGAGTTGATTCATCATTATATCTGTGCCTCTTTTCGGTTGCTGTACATTATCATCACTAAAACTTTGACCCTTCTAATATTTTGTTTTGGTCACAGGCGTGGTGGTGCTATTTTTAAGGTGGTGTTTCTAACCAATACTTGGTTTAGACCTTGCATAGAAGCTCATGAACCATCACAAATTATGAAAGGTTCTTATCTAACTTTGTTCCCTTATGTAGGTTCCTGAGCCCTTAATACCGCCAGCTGGAGCACGAGTTATGTCCCTCAGTGATGGTCTTTTGAAGGTTTTCAGCAATCTATATTTTGATAAGTGAAACTTGCCTGTGGTAGATGAATATGAGTTTCTGACTTGCCCACCTCCTATATAGTGCAATCTCCTCCTTGATGAATTGCGTGAGGGTGATCACATTGGAAACTCTTAGGACTTTACGGATAGAGATATTCTTTTGCATTTTTATTTCTATGCTGCTATTATTCTCAGTGACTTAATGCTCTCTCAAAGTAATGGTTAAGTCTTAAATTCTCATAATAATCTAGGATGGATAGACCAAACAGTCTTAAGATGGCTTCAGTTTTCTGCCTACGGTTATTTTTGGTGGTCACTTATTCAATTAACATAAGGCATTAATTTCCTACCTTCTTTTTCACTCCCGTTGCTTAATGAAGGTCTTAAGAATGCTTTCTTCAAACTTTAACCTAGTTACATTTCATAGAAATAGTTATCTGACTATATGAATTATCTTTGTAAAGCTTTGCAGTTTGTTATTGGGGATATTTGATTCTTGCTCTAGAACATATCATTATTATCCAAAATATAATAAAAATTTCATGTCTTTTAACAGAGTGGAAGATGATAGAAAATATGAAGTCACCTTTCAAGTTTTATTCATCTTTTAGATCTCACTCTATGACCAGCAAAGAGAAAATCAATAATAGCTTATGAAACTGTTATAACCTACTTGTTTGTTTTCTGAAATGATTTTTTCTGATGCTGACTGATATATTTATGGGGTTTGATCTTGTAGATGTCTAAGTCCGCACCTTCTGATCAGTCACGAATCAATCTTCTTGACCCCAAAGATGTGAGTGGTTTTAATACATTTCTGCCTTGTTTCTCCCTGCCTGGTGTGTGTTTTTAAAAATTACAAAAGGTTTTATAAATTATATGCATACTATAGTTGAATTTAGTAATTATGCATGGAAATCTGCATGGTAGTCATTGAAGTCATGGGTCTTTAACCTGGATTGGACTTCAAAAGTTAATTTTGAGTTGCAGTATTCTGGGGGAAAAGTAAAGGGTTCTTGTGGACTATTTTATAAAGTTTTTTCCATTTAAGTTTATCTAACAAAGTTAATACCAGCTTTTGTAATTAAGAAATATGCACCTGCATGACTCCATGCACTCACTTATCGATGCTATGAAAATTTTATGTAGCTTAGCTGGTTTCAAAGTTCTGTTTTTGCCCTTATCTTTGCTTCTTTCAAAATTAATCTCCTTTTTTTTGGTGGTAGGTGATAGCTAACAAGATAAAGCGTTGCAAGAGTGATTCATTTCCAGGGTTAATTCCTAGTCTATCCAGATAATTTGAAGTTTTCCTTCTATTTCCTTTTTTATTTTCTTGATTACATATTTCTTTATATGACAATAGAATCTAATGTGAAGTCGTCCAACTTATTGTCTTGTTTGTGTTTCTTCTGGCAATTCTTATAGCCTGGAATTTGACAATCCTGAACGTCCTGAATGCAACAATCTTCTTTCGATATATCAGCTAATTTCAAGCAAGACAAAAGAGGTTTGAAGATTAGGTGTATCCTGCATGAGTTTTGAGTACTCTTACATGTATGACATGTGATAATATGCCTTTTTGTTCTTGTCCATCCAAGATAAGTCAGTCCTATGGTAATTTCACTTCCATTACAACTTACAAGTACTTTGGACTAAGGTAACACTAAGCCCCTGAGTGATTGATCTAGTCTTTCTGGTTGTAAACTTTGCTTCAAGCAAATGTGACAGAGGGTGTTCTCTGCTTACAATATTCTGAATTTAATATACACACACAGGAATAGGTGTGAAATGCTTTAAGAAACAGAATCATTCTCTCCTTTCATATCAGTACATTTTTGTACAATATCTAACTTTGCATTTGAAATTCTTATTGATATTTAAAGTTGCTTCTATGATATAAGAAATTGTGGGATCATTGATTAGTCTAGATAGGTTAGGAGAGGTTCAACACCTAATAATTATCTTATGTTTTGGTCTCAGGAAGTTGTGCGGGAATGCCAAGATATGAACTGGGGCACATTTAAAGCCCTGCTAACAGATTCATTGGTTGATCATTTGCATCCTATCCAGGTTCTTAGCACTATATACAGTGTTTCTTTTTTACTGTGCATGATAGGAACATATGCATGCTATGCTGTTTTACCTATAATTTGTTTTTGTTGCGATTGGGCATATTATTGCCCCAAGGGACTTTAGGGGTGTGTTTGGATGAGGGATTTGAAGGATGGATTTCATTTGTAGAGACTTTCAAAATTCTAAAATGGAATTACTTGGTTTGCCGAAATAAAAATTGTAATTGTCAAAATTGTTGGAATGTGAATGAGGAATTTTGAAGGGCTCAAATTCTCTTTTCAAATTCCACCTAAGGATGTGGAATTTGTGAAATTCTTTGGTTTTATAGTAAGAAGTCAACATTTACTAGGTTTCCTTCATTTACGTAACTTTTGTTTTCTTCAATTTTAACTACAAAAATTCATTATAAAATTTATTTTTTAATCTTTTTCATATTGTTAGTGATATCTATAGATTTTTACAAATATGATGACACCCATATTGCATTATTTTTAGTATTTTGCTTTTTTATCTCTAATATCATTATTTCTCTATTGTAATATTTTTTATCTCATCAGATTCCAATATTTAAAATTTCTTTCTAAAAACGATTATCCAAATAATGCAATTACAAATTATGATATTTTAAATTGATGTATTTCAAAATTCTTCAAAATTTTAAAATTCCTCATCCAAACACACCCTAGGTGTTTATTTTTGTACTAATACTTCACCCTAGAAATGAATTCCAATTTAAGATTAATTATATTAAATTAAATACTGGCGTTCAAATAATTCTAACCATAACAGTTCATATGTTTGGGAAGGAAATATGTATTTATGGATGTTTTATGTTAACTAATTAGTTTTGCGTTGAAATCATTGGTAATTTAATAGTAAAAAGCTTTCCTGCTGTACTTGAAATCTATTGAGTCCTTGCCATCTCATTTCAACTGTTTGGTCAACCTTAGAAGTCAAAAAATTAGGAGAAATGATTGCTGGCAAATTGTTATGAAGCTACGTACTGCAACCTAGGCGGTCTAACAATCTTTAAATCTATTCGTGTCCATGTTGTTGCTCCAGTTTTGAACCTGCATTGGTGCCCTGGTGGTACCAATGTCTGATTAGATTCCATCTTTGACAATAGTGATAGCATGTGTTTCTTTTTGTGAATAATTTGTATGCACATGGAGATTTTTTTTTTCTTGTCGTGCATGAAGTTGTTTTCAGCCAAAGTTGTGATCATATTATTTGGTCCAATCTTTTTTTTTATTCCCCCTATTTTGCTAATGGCATTGATTTTTGCATGTCTGAAAGCTATCGGCTTTTCTTCCACTGATGATGTTTGATTATTATTGATTGGGGTGTCCCCATCATAGTCAGGTTTTCTGCTTTTGCAGGCTCGATATGAGGAAATTATTTCTGATCCAGCTTATTTGGATGGAGTCTTGGAAGAAGGGGCTGTGAAAGCTGCAGCTATAGCTGATGCTACTCTCAACAATGTCTACCAGGCAATGGGATTCTTGCGTAGATGCATGAAATGATTTGTATACAAACATTAACGTGATTCATCATCACCCACAGTTTTTTGGAGTATATACCCATTAAAATGTTCTGAATAAGTGAAAAGGTTATTTTTTTAAGGCCCACAAATTGTTTGATGGAGTTGCCTCTACCTCTCCTTTCCAGACAGGTGCCATTTTATATCCTTAATGTTCTTTAAAGTTGGAGTTTTATTGCTTTTTTCCCTGGACAATTTTGGTTGTATAAAATACACTGAGCCTTGTAAGAACTTGTTCCCCTTTCATGTTTTTGAGTGGAGCAAAATTTACTTTACCTAGGCAATCTTCTATAAACTGTCATTTTTTCCCTGAAGGCTTGTGTGCAGTGGTTTATTGACAAATCGTTTTAGCTGATGAAACAGTTTACTGTGCTGGACAAGCAACACACATGCTATTGTCATTGAAATGAATTATAGTTTGCAGCGATTGGTGTGATATTTTGAGTGTTTTTTCTGAATGGACTTACAATACTGATAACGTATTGTATGCTTTGGTTATACAACTTTGAAAGTACCCTCTGAAGTTTCTCAAGTCTTTCTAAGGATATTTCCTTTTAATGATTTGAATGGAGAAAACAGATAAAGGTTCAGAATTTGGGATTAAGGTCAGTAGAGTTGAGTTCGGAAACTTCAGAATTTGGGTTTTTAAGAATTGTTTCTTGGAAGCTCCATCCTTGTTGGAAGCAAGCCTGTCATTGCATGTAGTGTTTATCATGTCCATGGTGGGATTCTTTATCAGCATAGGAGACAGTGATATAAGAGCGAATATTGATCCTTCCAGTGAAAGTAGAAATTAGCAATTAATATTCTCATCCAATTCCACCTGACCATAGCCTTTCCTTTAACAAAGGAGAAGATGTGATGAAGCATCTATAAAAGACCATTTGAGGGAGACAGAGAGAGGTCAATGGCCCTGTAAAATCCCTTTCTACCCTCTCTCTCCCATTCTCTATGCGACGGGTGGCAAAGGAATAAAGGGAGCATCCTTCTCAACTCTTCCTTCTTTAACTTTTGGCTGACAGTTTTACAGGCGAGATGGAAAGAGAAAGTTACAAGACAAGGACAACTGTCTGCTCATGTAAAGGTAATGATCTCATTCCGGTCACTAACATAATCTTGGTCTCTTCTGTTTCCTTTTTTGGGTTGCCTCATGATTCTTTCAGTCTCCTTTTAGCTTTTTAATTTTCTCTTCTTACAAGGATTTGCTGCTTAGAAGAACCTTTTTTTAGCTAAAACAAACTAAAGCCAAAGGCTATATGAAATTGTGGTTTTGGTAATGCAGTTTCGTTGGCATATATGCTTATAGGAAAATGTACTTCTTTCAGTTGTTGACTATATCCAATTTGATGGCAGCCATGTTAATATAACATTGGAGCATATTACTTATAATTATTGCACTACAATTGACCAATCCAAATTCAGAATTGTTTAGGGTCTAGGATGGAGCTCACATTTATAGGTGATAGACTCTTAACATAATTCTTTATTGTGATTGGATAATTGTAGAATTGTAATAAAAAAATTTGTAAGTGAAATGCTCCCCTGTAACATGTTAACTAAAACAGGTGCTTATTTAAAGGCATTCCAATTGTAGATTAGCTAATGACCATGTATCTGTAATATTTGTTGTTAACATTTTGCTACTTGCATATAGTTGCCAGGTCAATATCCATTAATTTTTGTAGAGCATGATCTGTCTGACTGTACATTTAGCTCGCTTCAGATTCCACTCCAAAAGATTTATCTGAATAAGGTGCCCTGAAAGGTTTAGTATTGAGATTAGTAATCATCTTTTCATATTATTAGAATATTATATAATATAGCACCTACTTAATAGTTAGGAACTGCCTTCCTTTAAGCATGACTAGAGCTTAAGGATGAGTTCATGTTTCCAGTTTTCAACTTATATAGGAATCTTGGGATTATCGGATCCTCTTGACTAATTCCAAAGAGTCCAAGTAGTCTATAACTGCACACGTAGATGCTGAGTTTCTTGACGTCTTATGAATGATTGAATTGTTTGAATAATCAAATATATTTCATTCATTTATTCGTTAAATTGATAAGGCTTTTTTTTTTTTTTAGATTCATAAAATTATACAAAAGAATGAGAAATGAATAATTAAAATTAAAATGTTAAAAAACATTTTTCTTTTGAATTTTATTTATGAATTAAAGTTACAACTAATTAGTTTAATTACAATAAAAGAGTTCTTTTTAGGAAAGCACAAACTAAAAAATATTAAATAAAAAATAATTAAATAAAATGATACAATTAATAATATTCTTTTTGAACCTTTAAATTGCTATTTAAACAAGTTTTTATTATCAATTTAAATTAAATGCTTTTTAAAAATTCTAACGATGTGAAGCATTTGAATTCAATAATATAAAAGTACAAGTTGCCAAAATTTAAAAAAAAAAAAAAAAAACCCAAAAGAATTAAGGTGGTTTAAATCAAAGCGTGACTAGTTGATGCCCGTCTGAATTTTATTTTTATAAATATTTATATTGAATTAATTGTCAAATATAATTTTAAATTAAATTATATTAAATAATAATTATTTATTTAAATACATAAATTTTTTTATATTTGAATATATGTATTAATATAAATATAAGTATATTTGATTAATTAAAAAATTAAATATATAAAAAATAATTTCTTACAAATTATATAATATAAATTAATTGGCTTAAAAATAAATATTAATTATTATTATTATTATTATTAAAATTTTATCTAAACTTTGTTTTCATTTAAGCCAAATTTTAAAAATATTTCACATAAATATTTTCTTAAAAACAAAAAAAAAAAACAATTATTTATGATTTTTAAAAATTTCATCATTTAAATAATTATCATTTCCCTTTAAAACTATGATTTACGCTTTCTTCTTTCACTTCTCTTCTTTCTCTCTAGAATAGGATGATCTTTGAGTTGAAAAAATCAAATATTTTCAAATCCGATGACATTTTTCATATTTCAGCAAACATTTGTCATTGATGCCGTCGTTTGCCTTTGATGGTGTCACTGGTGCTAGAAATTTCAGAAAAAGTAGCTTTTGAACCCTGACGATGTTGTCTTTTCTTTTCCAGCTTCGATTTTCTCTAAAAAAATCTTAATTAATCCTGGATCCAAACTCTAAGCCGTAGTTCAAAACCTAAATAAAATCTTATCTGCGTCGCTTAAATAACTCTTAACTTCCTGTGTATATTTCCCTTCTCTTTGGCTTTCTTTTTCCTTAATTTTCAAGCTCTGAAACATCAAATCACCCAAAAATGTATGACAAACGAAACCCTAACACTGTAAAAAAATTTATTGCGTTTTTACTATTAAAAGTAAAATAGTCATTTCATGTTATGAGAAAATGTTAGTTATTAACGTAAAAATAAATATTAATATGGTTATTTGACTAGAGAGCATAACTGTCAACTCTAAGGCTTTTGGGATACTTCTAATTTATAATTGATAGATTTGTATATGAATAAGACAAACAGAATCTGAATAATGAATAAAAAGAAAATAAAAAAACAACTATCATAATAAAAAATAAAATTATAAACTATTAAATTAATAATTATTATATTTAAATTAAATTGTTATATTTATAAATTTTATAAATAATATTTGGATAAAATATAATATTAATAATAATTTTTGAAGGGGGAGACGCCCCGTTCTTACTAACTGAACAAAAGCAAATTCTTTATTGAAAAGTCTTCATCACCGGTTTTTCTCCTTCTGGTCTGCAGATATCTGAAGGAGCAATAAGCAGTTGGTTCATATAATTTGACTGATTGCTTGGAGGATAATCGATGCTTCTAAGTTCTAACCAAGGACTCATAACAAATGTACTGGCTTACTGAATCTGGTATTGGTTTATAACTAGGATTGAATATAACTAATATCATTCCATATTTTTTACTTTTTAGCTTTAGCCGATTTCTCTCTAGTCTTAAGGATGAACAGAGCAGCTATCCGTTTTTCATGTAGAAATTTGTTGCCTGGCTTGCTTTGTTTGACAGTGGACTTCTAATGTAACCTTTGGGGAAGGTTTCCAGTATTGGTAGACAGCTGGGATTGACATAGCAACGGGGACTGACATCTGGCTAACGTTTGTTAGCCACGTCCCCAAAAACAAAAGGTGATCTTCAGCTTTAGGGGTGGTCGAATTCATGGGAGCTTTTAAGTTAGCATAGTATAATTAATTAATTATAATTTAAAATTATATGAGATTATTAAAATTTTATATAAAAGTTATATTTATAAGTGTTGATTTTTTATGTAATTTTTTTATTATAATTGAATAATTATAATACTTAATAAAAAAAATTATAAGTGATATATTCTCCAAATTTATGAAGAAATAAAGCAAAAAAGTGCAAAATATTTTTTTATAATTAAAAATATTAAAAGTCAATACTTTACTCATAAATTACACTATTGTTGAGAATATAAAAACATAATCTTGTTCATATTTGTTTCACAGGTGATCGTGTAATTGCGGGAAGATAGAATATATACACACATAAATCATGAGCCCTCTTACTTTTTCAAATCATAATTTTTTTAAGATTCATATTTCAAAATGTTTAGATTAAGTTCTAACCTTTAGGACGATAATAAGCCCAAAAATCATGATGAGATCGTTGAAATAGAAAGTAGATTTGTTTGGAGAGTAAGAGTATGGATTTCCTTAGCATGCTAAATTTGAAGTCGTATTCAACTTATGATAAGTGGAGCATTTTGTTCCACTGAAAATGCAGGTAATTATGATAATTTGAACTTCATTACTAAAAAATTAGTGAATCTTTGTCCATAAACATGTGAAAGAACTATTAGAATTGACATCGAAGCGGATTCAGAGCGAGTTTTACTCGTCTCAAACTTAATCTAACTTTATGTATTATCAAATTCGAATGTGATTTTATCTGAATTTTTTTTTTGTTTTTTTCATATCTGAACCCGAATCCAACCCAATATTATATAAATCGTATCCGACCCGATCCGAATCGAAATTAATAAAATATTAATTTTTAAAATATAAAATATTATTTTTTTAATATAAATATTTAAAAATATAATTATATAAATATATATAAAAAATTAAATAATTAATAAAAAATAATTTTTGATATAATATCGGGTTGGATCGAATTTGTCTAAAATCTGAACCTGAATCGACTTCGATTGTTTCATAATCTTATTTGACCTAACCTAAAACCTAAATTTCAAAAAAAAAAAAAAAACAAACCCGTAGGATCAGATCGGGTTGGATCGAGTCAAAATCCATCAAGGATGAATTAAATTGTCAACCCTAAGAAATATATGGAATAATCTTTTTCTACATCCCATTTTTGAACTTTGGAGGGCTTTAAAATGTGTGAAATTCTTTAAAAATATCATTATATAAATATATATAAAAAATTAAATAATTAATAAAAAATAATTTTTTATATAATATTGGGTTGGATCGAATTTATCTAAAATCTGAACCTGAATCGAGTTCGATTGTTTCATAATCTTATTCGACCCAACCTAAAACCCAAATTTCAAAAAAAAAAAAAAACAAACCCGTAGGATCAGATCGAGTTGGGTCGAGTCGAAATCCTTCGAGGATGAATTAAATTATCAACCCTAAGAAATATATGGAATAATCCTTTTCTACATCTCATTTTTGAACTTTGGAGGGCTTTAAAATGTGTGAAATTCTCTTTTTTTTTTTGTTACTAAAACTTTTAATTATCACAAATGAAAATTACAATATTTTTATATAAATACTACAAAATAAAAAATACATCTTTAATAAATATACATATATTTATAATTTTTTAAATATATGATAGGAAAATTTTTCATCACGACGTGAATATCATTAATTGAATTTTAAAAAATTCAATTGTTTTTAACACCTTTAAATTCCTCACCATACATTTAAATAAAGCATTAGTAAACATGAATTTTTTGTGAAATCTTTATTGCAACAGAAAAATATTTTTTTAATCAGAACATCAAAATCTAAACGGATTACCAATTTGATAATCGTTTGACACGTAAGCTCCTTATTTTTTTTGTGGGCCTATGATTCTCCCTCTTGTCATATTTGGCCATGCTTCTTTCTCCCTTCCTTACCACAGGGTTTAGCCGTATATTATAAATACAAAGGCATACCCTTGAAATTGAACACAGCTCCACAATGTATCAAATTCCTTATAAAGCAATGCTACCAATCATTGACATATCAGATTTTACCACTTTTTTTTTTTTTTTTTTTTACGAAGGAAAGAAAAGGAAAGCAAGGAAGGACATGAAGCGCTTGCAACACCAAGTTGCCTGCATAAGAAGGTCCTTCTTTGATCAGGTCCTATCTCTCTCATTTTCATTTTTCATTTACTAGTTTACCAAAACATCGTTGCTTTTTCTTTACTTTAGCCTTTAGATCGTCAACATGTAAAAAAAAAACACTTTTTTTAGGTTTGTTCCTCTATTTCTCTTTTTCATTTTCTTGGAAATTAGTCAATGGGCATAACTATATATCTTGAATTTTTTTTTTTTTAACAAAAGAGACGACATGAGTCGATGATAGAAAACATTACAAAACAAATTTACATGAATTAACTAAATTAAATTTGAGACACTTCAAGCTTTTTCAAAAATAAACAATCCAATGGTATGAAAAAAAAACATCTTGACGCAAAAAAGTGTGGCAACGTTTCCAAATTCCAACTCAATATATTTCATAATCTTTTCTTTCGGAAAAATTTTCTACTTCTCTTTTCTTCTTTCCTATCCATAATTTTATTGCCAAATAAAGTAAAATGTGCATATTGAAGCGTAGTTGTAGGGGTACCTTGACGAGCAATTCATCCAGCTTGAGGAGTTACAAGATGATTCCAACCCTAATTTTGTACAAGAAATTGTTACACTATTTTACACTGACTCTGCAAGATTGATTCAGAATATCGAACAGGCACTGTAAGGGGAACAGTATTATATTACCACACTAACCATCAATATGATTATGATTACTGTGACACATAATTTGCAGCTGCAAACTAGTTTCCTTCTTATCGGAAATATATTAATCCATGCATGCAGGAACAGTAAGACTATCGACTATAGAAAACTGGATGATTACATGCACCAATTCAAAGGTAGCAGCTCCAGGCAAACTCTTAAAATACCAAAATTAAAAAAGAAAATGTTAATTGTTTCTCTGAGTTACTTGGTTATGTTGTCTGTAATTTTCTTGAAGCATAGGAGCTAAAAGGGTGATTGATGATTGCACAGTGTTCACAGAATTCTGCAGTGCAGAAAATGCTGATGGGTATTTTTCTTTTCTTCAAAACTTACTTACATATATATTGGTAAATACTTCTGGTAGCCGAAATTAAATTGGCAAACGCTTTCTGATGTGAATTCACAATCTTGATTTTGTAGATGCATTAGGACTTTTCAACAAGTCAAGCAAGAGTATGCCATCCTGAGGAGGAAGCTCGAAGTTTACTTTCAGGTCTTACATTTTGATCTCTTCTATTATTTGTATCAATACCAGCATGTTTGAAATTTCTGATTAAGCGAGTAATTGCTTGGTTTTTATTCAGATGGTGAGACAGGCTTCAGTTGCACACACAGCATGAGGTTCCCTGTTAGGTGCTGAAATGGAGATATACTGCTATCACTAAAATTAGTACATTACTGCGGAAACAATGATATGTTGTAAATGATGTATGAGTAATTATATCATGAATATCTAAATATTACCAAAAATAGTAACAATGATATGTCACTTTATATTTCCTACCGCTTTTGATCTAGTTGTTTCCCCTCCACCAGCCCGAACTCTTTCCTTTCTTTGGTGGGTTGGCAGGAAGTGCATCACACACTTTATTGAAAGTCGCCGGTCTTAGTGGCCTGATCTCAAGTTCCAAATGGGTGAAAGTTCATGGTCTTCCCCGCACTTTGAAGTCGAAAGGAAATGAAGGGTTCAGGTTGGAGTGGTGGTTTGTCAAATTCAACTATTGAAATTCGATCTATACTTAAAGGATTTGGATTTGGAAGCCTTGGGCTTTGATTGCTGGAAAGACAGCCCTCAGATTTCCCCATTTGAATCTGCTTACATGATTATAGTATTGCGGAATTATTTTCTGGGCCCAAATTTGAATAATGACTGGAGAGCAGAGGGAAAATGACGAAAGAAAATAGAATAATATATAATACAAATCCAATCAACACTTACAAGCTATAGAAAGAAGAATCTCACACAGTGTTTGTCTTGTACCTGGTTTGGTGAATCATCAGAGTGTTGAGAAGACCGATTGAGCAATCATTTACCAGTGAAAAAAATCACATGCTTTCTTTTAAATCACAGCCACATCTATTTTCTTTCAGTTATTGATGTAAATATATAAAACATCAAAGAATTTTCTTCCTAAAAATCATAGTACATGATGATTAATATAGCAGATACAATTAATTTTACAGGTGCCAAAATGAAGTGATACTTGAAAGATTTTAAGATATTGGCTGCTAATTAGCAGCAGGCAAACTTGTAATGATAATAACGATCAAGAAGTAAAGAGAAGAAAAGGGAGGAATAAAGCAAAAAAGGTCCAAAAAGGCTCCTCTAAAGTGAAGTTGGGAATTATCAGGGCAGGCAGTGACCGATCATATCTTAGTAAGTGGGATGTTATGGCTCCACCACCATTACAGATGATGAGCACAAAAGGGTTAGTTGTTCTGCTAATAATGATGACCAAGACTTTAGTTTTTCCTTTTTCCCAATATTCATTGAACATTTCCATTGCCTACTTTGAAAAGAAGAAAAAATATATACCAACTTCAAAATAACCTAATTGTCCGAAATGCTAAACCCATCAAAGCAAAGGTAGCTAGGCTTCTCCACCCATCCATGATACGCCGATTGCAGAAAGCATGCCTGAAAGAGTTTGAGTCCACAATTTAATAATGAGTGCAACCAAGGCATTGTAAAAATATAATTCTCACTTTGAGTTCTCTTTTAAAATCAGCACCTATAATCGGGAGATTTTAGTTTTCAGTTCAACAATGTGGGAGAAGTTGACTCAGTTTACTTCCTAGTGGACAAATTGTAGTGAAAGGTTGACAAGAGATATGGATACAGCACATGGTTTTTTCCTTTCTTCATTCGGATGAATCCTAGTCCTATGCCGTGGAAAGCATTTGATTATCACACTTAACTCTTTCTCGTTTGCGATTGCCAATGATTATAGACCAGCTAACTAGACAGACACCTTTCCAAAATTCATAAATCAGTATAGTATTAGGATAAGAGGTATTAATGTGGAGAATATAAATAAGGAGACAGGGCTTTTCCCTGTTTTTAACAAGGTTTATTGCCTCTTTTATACCCAGAAAAGAGAAGTATATCCATAGTTTTATACAAAAAAGAAAAAAACAAGCAATCAGCTTAATACAGCAGATGAAAATTGAAAAATGTTAGAGGATATTCTGTTTAATTTTTATGTATATACTCGAACGTATAAATGTATGTATCAAGTTTGCATTATCAATGGAAAAGAACAACAATGCTGTCCTTATCATGTGCCAAAGCCTAGGATAAACATCATAAGTGTCAAGGCTAGCATTTGCTTCTTGACAAAAGAAGAACAACAGCGTTGTCTTGTCTAGCTTATGCATCAAAGTTCATTACCACCAATTCTATTATGTGCAAGCTGTTGCGTGTCTCATTTTCTATTTTCCATTTCTAGTTTTGTGGAGGGAAAGAAATCTCTCTGCTGCAGTTTCTTATTGCCTGTCTATGCTCAGTCTCAAGAGGAAACTTGAAGAGAAAACTTGAAAGAAGTCAAAGAGCCAGTTAGCTATATTTTCCCCAAAAGCTTGCCATATATCACCAAGTTTTTTCAGAGTATTTGGTTTAGTTGTGGTTGCTAGATTTGTCTTGTTGTCCTTTAACTTGGAAAGCAGCAAAATTCATATGTAGGATGGAAGTAACTAGATTTTTTAGGTGGCTGTTGTTTTGTAGATTGCTCTAGCCTTTAGGTAGACACAAGTAGGCATAACTAAAAACATTCTATGGGGCTTCTGCTTTTACTAATCCTATTTCCTTTTTGCAATCATTTTGTTTTCCTGCAGTTCACTTATCCACTTGATTCCAGTAAGCATGTTGATTGAAGTTCTGTACCCTTTGCCTCCAGTGAACTAAGCTTGTTTTCTAAGAACCAAAATATAGTTTCTTTGTGCAACCAGCCAGGATCTCTTTCATTTTCCCTTCGTACGGTGGCTGAATAAGATGGAGGAATATCCTCAGTTGCTGAATCTAAATCCTATGAGCAATGAATGGCTTGTAATTCATAAAGTCTCACCGGACAGAAAGTTGGAGTTGAGGCTTGGTCCTCCAGGAGAATTCCTTGGCTACAACAAGAAGACAACTCATGGAACAAAGAGATCTTTCCAACACACAGCAGAAACAAAAAGAGGAGGGAAAGACCGATCGAGAGATACTAGTGAAAATCAATGCCAAAAGATTTCATGTATTGAGAAAACAGGTGATACAGTGAATTGTACTAAAACTCCATGGTCCTCTGGCTCTACACCATATTTTGCCTTTCAGACAGACACCAAGAATGAGTCACAACATTCAAAGGCTTCATTTTTCCAAAACTCACCAATCTCCAAGATGCTTGCTGTCGTGACCGAGGACTTTTCACAGCCATGTAGCTCTAGGATGGCTGAGCTTCAGTTTCCTGGTAGGAAGGCATGTTCTAGTCTTGCTACTGCTGATGCAGATACCACTACAAACAATACCTCAAATAAAAGGTCGTTATGCTTTAACTTTTGATACTTTGCTTGCATTAGTGAAAATATGCTTTCATTTGTTAACATTTAAGAAGGGTCATTTTAAAATTTAGTTCATAACAAAAAGCTAGAGAATATTATTCTGATCTTTAAATAAGGATAAAAGAAAACTGTATTTTCTTAGTGAAAATGAGAACCTATTTAAATGTCAATAACTTTCCACAAAATGGCACCAACGATTTGTTCAAGTGGATGAGCATGTTTTGATTGAAGCATGCCTGGGAAGGGAAAGTTGTTTCTGTGGTTTGTTTTGAATGGTAATAGATGCAGTCAAACTTTTTTTGTTATAAAATTGTATTGCTAAGCCCCTTGCCACAGAAGCTAGATCATTTTTCTTATCTGCTCCTCTTACTGCCTTAAAATGTAGCAGATATTCCCCAGTTGTTGGGTGGCCTCCAATTCGGTCATTCAGGAAAAATCTTGCAAGCAACAGCTTGTCCAAACCAGCTTCTGACTCACCAAATGAAACGGACAATGGAGGAAAACCAGAAAATTCCAATACTCAGTTGTTCATAAAGATCAACATGGAAGGAATCCCTATTGGAAGGAAAGTGAATCTTAGCGCCTATAATAGCTATGAGGAACTCTCACTTGCTATAGATGAGCTATTCAGTGGTCTGCTTGCAGGTTGTCTACAAACCTGATAATATATACTAAATGTTCCACTTCATTATTTGCTCACTTTTTCTTAATATCTTACATTATGTTAGTTTAAGCTGACCGGCTTGTTACAATCATATCTAGCTCAAAAAGATTCTTCTGCCACCCAAAACGAAAACAAGATTGAGGAATTAACAAAAGCGGATGCAGATTCATTTGCTGGAAGTGGGGAATATACTTTAATTTATGAAGATGATGAAGGAGACAGGATGCTTGTTGGGGATGTCCCATGGCAGTAAGCATTTTTCTCTTTATTACTCTTTAGATTATAGCATCAGCTTACACAAATTAAATTCTTACAAATGAAATTTTCAACTGCCTTCCAAGTGTAAAAACAACTTTTTTTCAGGATGAAAACTTGCTGGCATACAATCTGTAATTCAGTATTTAAAAAAAAAAAAACAGCTTTAAGTATGATATGCTATCAATGATTGTTGAAGCTACCTTTACTTAAACTTGCCATACTCGTTGAATCAAATTATAAATTCTTGATTTCCTTTTATGACAATTGATCTTGTTTTTTGTCGCAATAATCTTGATCCTGGAGTTCACCTTTTGGCAGCATGTTTGTTTCTACTGCAAAGAGGCTGCATGTATTAAAGAGTTCTGCACTTTCAACTCTACGAAGTAAGTTGTACCTTTTTTTCATTAATAGTTACAAAAGTGACAATTATCTATTTCTGTTAGCCGACTTTCTAAGAACTTTGGGGAATTTGCTGCTTTCAGTTGGTAGCAATGAGAAAGAAAGGACACCACCTGATCCTGCATTCCATATATGAAGAGGACTTTTGAGTGGGGAGTTTTCTAATCTTCAAGTGGAGAAGTTGTGGTGGCACAAAGTTCAAATTTGGGTTCAAAACTTCAAATCTATCATTTGCAATCGTTTCATGAAAAATTGGTATATCATTTGGACGGTTCTTCTGAGTTCTGAGCGATGATATTCATAGAATAAGTTTGTGCTGGATTGCCTGAGATGTACTTGTATTTCCACTTTATGTTCCTCGTTCTTTTTGCTCTTTTAGAGGTCAACTAGGTATTTTTGGAAATGAAACTTGATAGGACTTGATGATCTCTTTAAATGCTTGTTGTTTGACTTAGATTTGGTCTTACGATGTTTATAATTTTTTTTTTTCTTTTCTGAAATGAAAAGAGTATCAATGTTTCCTGATGATTGAGAAAGGAATTCATTCAAACTAACCAAAGTCCAACCCTAAAGAGAACAAAGTAAAGAATGCTAAAGAAAAAAATAAGGGAAAATAATCCAAATTCTTTTTCATTTCTTATAAATATTGTTGCTGTAAATGTTTATGATAAAACCATTTCTGAAATTTAAGAGTAAAAGATTTGGATGGAATTCACTGATGATCACTTGCATCAGTAAAAGAAGCAAAGGGAAATAAGTAGTTGACACCATCAATTTCTCTCAGATTGAAAGGTGTAAAATATATGAGCTTATTTTTTAACTTAAAATTATCTCAATCATAATTATTAAAATTAAAAATTCAATACTTTATCAATAAGTCGAATAATTTTTGAAAAATATGGGTTTATTTTCACAATCTTTTGATGCCCCAATTACAAGTATTATAGTAATTGTTGAATGGATGAATAAATAAGAAAAAGCCATCAATTTAATGAACTAAATTTATGTTATATAATAATGTATGTAAGTAATCTATATATAATAATATTATATTTTGAGAAAAGGTGAAATGCATTTTTTCTTTTAATAAAATTACGATAAGCCTATAAAGAGGACCGACATAAAAGCCCAAAAACAAAGGCCTTCAATTGGCGCAGCCTATTTCTACAACATGGACAGAGAGAACCCAATTCCGAAAGGAAAAAATGCGTTTGCCTTCCCAAAGCTTCCGGCCTTCTAGGGTTTACTGATATTTTCTTTTCCTCTCTACTTGTTTCATAAATAATTAAAATTTGTGCAAAAGATCCCTCTTTTCGCTCGAGACCTCAAGTTTTCTCGCAGATCGCCACCAAGGTAAAAGAAAATTCGATAATTTCATTTTTGCAAAACATTAAAGTTACTTCTTTTCTTTTTCCCAAATATTTCCGGGTTACGTATGGACTGATTGTTATCCATCTGAAAAATGACGTTTTTCTGGCGTTTTATTCTGTTCTTTTTTTTTTTTTCATGGGCTTTTAGCTTGGATCGCTGTTGTGATTGTTTTCTTTGAAAAAAAATTTATATAACTTGAAATTAGCTGGTGAGTGGTGTTCTTAGAAAAGAAAAAGAAGAGTGTCCCAAAAACATGCATGTATATCTGTCTCTCACAAATTTTTGCATTTATTAAGTTTTTATGTCTTCCTATGTTGGTTTTACGTGGTTTTTTGGGTCATTGAAGTTGGTAAATAACGTAAGTTTGTTGCAATCAAACTGATTAACAGTTCGTTGAAATTTTTGCTCTAATGCTTTTAATTTGTTTTTTGGAATAATTCTTGTTGTTTGTGGAATTTTGAGTTTTTTTTTTTTATTTTACGGGTGAATTTTTGCAGGGAATTTTGAAACTTGGGGGTGTTTTTAATAGAAAAGACACTATCTTTGTGAACCATGGGTACCCCAGAAACTTCTCGAGAGCCATGCCCCGATCGAATTCTTGATGATATTGGTGGTGCTTTTGGTATGGGCGCTGTTGGAGGTGCATTGTTCCACTTCTTGAAAGGCACGTATAACTCCCCTAGTGGTGCTAGGTTGAATGGAGGAACTCAAGCAATGCGTATGAATGCCCCTCGTGTTGGTGGTAGTTTTGCTGTTTGGGGTGGCCTTTTTTCCACTTTTGATTGCACTATGGTGTACGTCCGACAGAAAGAAGATCCGTGGAACTCGATTATAGCTGGTGCTGCCACTGGAGGGTTTCTTTCAATGCGTCAAGGACTTGGTGCTGCTTCCAGATCAGCATTGTTTGGTGGGGTTTTGCTTGCTTTGATTGAAGGAGCTGGGATCATGTTGAATAAATTTCTCAGTCAGCCACAGATGCCTATGATGATTGAAGAGCCAGCACCGAATGTAGCTGGTGTGCCTGGATTTCCAATGGGGCAATTGCCAAACCAAGCCCCTGTATCAGTTGACGGTTCGAGACAGGGCTCACCTTCATCAACCTCATCATCTGCTTCCTCATCTAATTCTTCCTCTTCATGGTTTGGAGGCCTTTTTGGTGGTGGAAAGAAGCAGGAATCAGCAACAGGCAGTGGAAGTAAGACAGAGGTTTTGGAGGGCTTTGATGCTCCTCCCGTGCCATCATTTGAATACAAATGAAGTGGTCGCTAGCCATTTTGTCACCGTTAGCAGCAGAGCCCAAACTTCTTTCTTTTTTTTTTGGGGGGGGGAGCACTTTGAAGTGTTTGAACTTATTCAGCGTGCACTTTATAATTACATTGAAGCAATAGTAGTTATTTTCTGATTTATTCTTCTTTCCCCATTTAAACCTTCATGTATGTATAGCTGTTTCTCTTCAATCAATTGGATCTCTAGCTTTTCAGAGGTTATGCTAGAATTTTACTTCTTTATGCAAGGTGCTTGTTTAAACATTAGGCAGTATCATTGCATTTCATACAGAAATATAATATACTCGGTTTTATATTGGCATGTTGTTATTGTTCTAGTCATTTTTCTTTCTATTGTTTAACGCAGTCTTAAAAGCATTTAGTTAGGTGCCTGGTATGGAGTGTTTTTGAGAATATGTTTTATGTCATTGAATGTACATTCACAATTGTGGATATGAATCGGCACTTGTGAGAAGCCAAAGATGTTTTATTATGTCCTTAACTCCTTGACCTAATGATGAAAGAGCTTTTAAGAGAACATACAGATTTTGTTTTCGAAATAAGATTTCCTTCCCCTTCCTATTCTTATACAAAATAAAAGATTTCCTTCTCCTTCCTATTCTTATGCAAAATGAAATCATTGAGTTAGTTACTCAGGATAAGGTCTCAGACGCGTTTGTATAATCGTGCGATGTCTTGGAGTAACACTGTAACGGCGGGCCACCCGTGGCGGGTTCCCAAGCCGAATCTTCTGTGGGTATTGGGCCTCCCTGGGCCCAATTTCTAATATGAAACATATCTTTGGGTCATCCGGTTGGCTATGAGCCCGTGGGCCTATGAGGTGCTGCGTATGCTGCTTTGCATTTTCTTGGTTAGCTGGTTTTCTTTTTTTTCTTTTTACTTGGCTTTTCTTAATTGTACAAGAAAATAAAAAATTCTAATGCTTCTTGCTTGCAGAAAATGAGCAACGAGAAAGTAGAGAGACAACCTTGCAAATATGAAAAATGCCACCTTAATTTTTAGCTAAAGCAACGTTTACATGTGCGACATGACCCAGCAGAACATATGATTCAATATGCCTTGAAGTATACAGCAAGGAGTAGGGGAACAATGAGAAGAAAAACCCCTCAAAATGGAGGCAATAAGTTTTATCCGGTTTCCCTTGACTACAAACAAAGCATCGCATCGGCAACTGTAATTCTCCACTTGGGCAAAATTAAAGCAGCTTCGGGGCATATGCAACAAAAAGAAGTCCTTTGAGATTTGACGTTGATTGAAAATGTAAAAAGCTAACAGGATATATTCTAAGGTATATATGAACACTCTTTTAGGATTTGTTCTAAATAAAGATGATAGGCAAATACGAGTTTCCAAAGGAAACGGTTTTGTCCTGTTATCCCAAGATTATATGAAATCGTTTTTTAACATAAACCTTTTTTTTTTTATTTAAATCAAGTCACATAATTATATTATTAAAAATTATTCATTTATTGCTAAAATAATTAATAATTTATTAAAATAAATATTTATTATTTAGTTATCACATGTAATATGTAATAAATAATTAATATTTTTTAATAATATAATTATAAGACATAATTTGAATAAAAATAATATAGACTAAAGTGAAGTAACCATTTGGTATACTAACTTTCTGCCTTATGTTAAGACATTAACAGCACGACATTGTTAGCATGTTCGAGGCCATTGCTTCTCAAAGAGTAAGATGAGCATAAATAGGAGATTAGGTGATCTTTTCTATTTAGGAGTGTTTTGTTTTGCTTTCTCTTTGTATGTTAGCCTTTGCTCCCTTGATCTCAGTGGCAAATACCTCTGCATCCACCTATCAAACAAAGAAACGCCATTTTATTAGGCTCTCACGATTGGAATTAAACCAACTTGTACAGTAAGTATCTTGTAGTAACTATCTTGGCTTCATGTTTTTCTTGAATAGTCCAAAATTCTCTTACACAAGTTGAAAAAGCAATGTTAAAGTAGAGTCGTAGAGAGAAATTAAGAAGATGCAGATCAGTGTTCTAGATCAAGAAATTCAGCATGAGATATGTGAAACTGGTTTGGATGGTGACAAAGCTGGAGATGGTGAGTTTGATGATGATGGAAAACCAAGAAGAACAGGTGCTCTTTCTCTCTCTCACGCACATAAACTTCAACTCCTTCCTGAATCTCATGAATACCCACGTACATTTCAATAATTTCATAACCCATCTGACGACTGTTAAAAGCAGAACAAGTAGATGTGAATGTAAATTTTTTAGGCATCATTATTATTTCATTAAAGATTTTACCGTTCATAATCGATTCGATGGGTTCTTATTTGTCCTCTGTCGTTTGCTGGAAGGAAGCACTAGACTACTAGTTGCAACCACATTTCCAACAGCCTTTTTTCACTAGCTTCCTAAGTGCACTGCAGTATTTCGATTCTTGTGCGCATATATCCTCTTTCCATCCATGAGAAATGATCCCATTGAATCGATCGGAGGGAATAAAGCTGTGTTTGTCATAATTGCCGTGGTTATTCTCTCAAGACCAATCCCCTAAGAGGCTGAGACGAACCATAATGAATTAGAGTTAATTACATTTTTATATTTAAACTTTAAAAAATATGTATAAATTGATATCTTAAAAAATAAAATATATAATTTTTATCTTACACTTTTAAATAATATATCATTTTAATTTAATTTTTAATATTATTAACTTAACTCGATTATATGATTTTTAATTAATATAATTTTGTTATATACATATATATTATTTGTTATATGAAAGTCTTAGATATTTTGTAAAAATCTTTGTGTTGACATCACATGACAAAAAATTATTGATCAATTCGGGATAATTTTTTACGGTTCAAGTAAAATATATATTTTTAATTTATATTAAAAAAAATATTGACAATAAGTGTGATGAACACATAACTTAATAATATATGTGAAATGTTATATATATAAATTGATATGGTTAATAAGATTAAAGTTTGAATTAATATAATACATATATGAGATGCAAATTATACATTTTATTTTTTTAAGTATCAATTTATATATATTTTTTTAAATTCAAGTATCAAAATAGTAATTAATTAAATCTACCCATCTAATCGGAAAGCATTGGAGATACTCACAAGAGAAAATCTTGACAAGAACAGCAGAACAATTGTGAAGATATATGCAAGCAATTTGGAAAACCAGCAAACAGAGCCTGAAATTTTCTTGGCTCGGGCACATATATGTTTTCCGTACCAGAAATGATTGCTACTTGACCATTCATGTAAAATATGATGTGCAGGGACAGTATGGACCGCAAGTGCACATATAATAACAGCGGTCATAGGTTCGGGTGTTCTCTCCCTGAGCTGGGCTATGGCGCAGCTAGGATGGATCGCTGGGGTTGGCACTCTCTTACTATTCTCATGCATCGCATATTACACCTCCAGTCTCTTAGCAGATTGTTACAGGTCTTCAAACTCAAACTATGGAAAGAGAAATTACTCCTACATGGAGGCTGTCAAAACCAACCTCGGTAATTTTTAGACATTGTACATTTAATTTCAGAATCTTAAACCTTTAATTAAAGAACTCGTGTCACAAAAATTTAACTTTGTTTTTATCATCAATTACGCTAGGTGGAATCAAGTACAATGCCTGTGGCTTTCTCCAATACACCTTCCTCAGTGGCATGTTAGTTGGTTATACCATTACAGCATCAATTAGCATGGTGTAAGCTATGGTTTAATATATTACAAATCAATAAAGTTTATAAGTTAGTTGTATATAACATTTTACACTACAAATTTATGCCGATAACAATGCCTGATTTCCAGAGCAATACGCAAATCAAATTGTTTTCGCAAGAATGGTCATGAGGATCCATGCGAGTTCTCCAATAATCCATACATGATTGCTCTAGGAATTGTTGAAATTTTCGTGTCTCAAATTCCAAACTTCCACAAGTTGTCATGGCTTTCCATCATTGCAGCAATTATGTCCTTTGGGTATGCGTTTACCGGAATGGGACTCGCTTTTGCAAAGATTATTTCAGGTAATACAATTATGTCAAATATTTATTTTTTATTTAGTAGTAAGGGATTTTTGAAATTTGTCCAATAAATCCTTCTCCGATCCGGTTCAAGCAAGCTTATCTACATGGTACCTAGTGAATTCATGAAAAATTACTTTTTTACAAACTCTTAACAGATTTAAACTCAGGTAAGATAACAATAAAAGGAAGATACTCTCTTTTATCATTTGAGTCTGACCATCCGTCGGTAAATATTTATATTTTTATGTCCCATACTTGCTAAACTTTCTGGTAGTAGTTTTTATGCATTTTATATCGTGTATAAGTCCAAAATGACAATCATGATCTTATTCAATTCTAGTTTAAGTAATTAATCAATGCAGAAATAGCATTTTCAATTACTGAAAAAAAGGCTACAATAAGTACAGGAAACGGAGCAAGAACCACTCTACCTGGAGTAGGAGTTCGGATAGACTCAACCGTAGCAGACAGGGTTTCGAGAATGTTTACAGCAGCTGGTAATATGGCATTTGCTTGTGCATATTCTAGCATTTTGATTGAAATCCAAGTAAGAAATATGATCAAAATCTTTGACTATGGCTTTATATATGAGTAAACAAGTTAATGTATCTGACCAGCATATTATTTTATCTTTCTGTGAACTTTCAGGATACTTTGAAGTCACCACCGCCTGAAAATAAGGAAATGAAGAAAGCTAACATGATAGGGATGTTTACATCAACCACTTTATACTTGTTATGTTGTTGCCTTGGCTATGCTGCGTTTGGGAACCATGCACCAGGTAACATGTTGACAGGGTTTGTATTTTACGAGCCGTTTTGGGTGGTTGATTTAGCCAATGTCTTCATTGTGGTACACCTTGTGGGAGCATATCAGGTTTATTTTCGTTCCATGCGTATAAAAATCCCAGTTGAGGATTTTTCATTTGCATGGATACTAATATTAATACGTCTTAGCATGGAATTTGGACAGGTAGTAGCTCAACCAGTATTTAAGGTGGTTGAATCATGGATTAGCTCGCGTTGGCCTGAATCATCTTTTGTAACAGAAGAGTACCCAATCAGCATTTCGAGCAAAAGGTTGGGTGTCAACTTATTAAGGCTAACTTGGAGAACATTATTTGTGGTGGTGGCAACACTCGTTGCCATGGCATTGCCTTTCTTTAATGACATAATTGCACTCCTTGGAGCCATCGGTTACTGGCCAATGACAGTCTATTTCCCTGTAGAAATGCACATTGCCCAAAAGAAGATCAAACAAGGAACAATTAGGTGGCTCAGCCTCCAGCTTTTGAACTTGGTATGCTTGCTTGTCTCACTGGCTGCTGCAGCTGGCGCCATTCAAGGGTTGAGTCATGCCTTCCAAACATCTAAGCCCTTCAAGTTTAAATATTAGCCCAAAACTTGAAAAAGATGTGATTACGGTCACATAGTTGTCAAGTCCTTCTCTTTTTTGTTAATACCTAGATGTTCAAGCCAGTATACTGTTCCATCGTCATTGCAACTGTAAACTAAACCTAGTAATTTTTGTATTCACATCTTATGTTAAACTCAAAATGAATAATCGAAACATAAACACGAAATGAATTATTAAATGTGTTAAAATCTTAAATATAACATGTTTATTATATATTTTATGTGATACACCAAGATTAATACATTTATAATTAATCTATTTAACACAACACAATACGATTATACATAATTAATGTGACTATTAACTTATTTGTATCTTTTTAAATTAAAAAATATTTTTATTAATAATATAACCTTAACATAAATAAAAATAAAATCATAACTTCATAATTCACAAATATAATAATAATAATGTTCACAATCCGTAACATATGTTTAAAATTAAAATTTTCAAATATTATCTATCAACAATAGCAAACAAATATTTGGAATTGCATGCCAGGTCTACAATAACAACAAACAAGTTATATAATCCTTATATGTAATCTTTACAATCTCAAAGTTTGAAAATTTGAAGATTTTAAGATTGTAAACAGCTTGGAGAAGAAGGTATTGGCTTATGTAACCCCCCACCTAGAGTTGATCTTATAAATGCTAGTTAAACTCTAAGCAATATAATAAATATAAATAATAATTATTATTTAATAAATAATTTTAAATTATAAATAAATGAATATTCTAAGATAATAAATAAAATGATAAAATAAATTCTAAAAGATATTAAAATAATTCTGATTAAATAAGATTTCATTTTCCTTAAAAATACGGTTGTTCTTAATGATTAAAACTTGAAGTGTTAAAAAAAAAAAAAAAAAAAAAGAAACTTGAAAACTAGCGCTCCTCTTTTACCAGGATAAAGGTTTTACAAGGTAGTAGTCGTCCGTACAAGTGAATCTGCTTCGCCCTATGCCACGCCTTCAGCGAAGGAAGTTTTGCGCGTCCTTCGCTGCTGTTGCCCTCAGAAAGGTCATGAAGCCTACAAAGTGGGAAGCGACTTTGACATAACTCCACTTGTTTGCAGTGCCATTGCCACTTATCTATCCAATTACAAGCGCAGTAGGAAACGATTAAGAGGAATATGACAGCATAATTTACAAAATGTATGATTTAACATAGCTGTGGTGTCTCCGGGGAGCAAAAGACCAGTTCTGCATGCACAACCATCTGCATGTCGACGGGATTCCCAGTTGCGACTGACAAGCCATCTAGGCTGGCTATTTCTACACTTTTGAAATTAACAAGGGATCAACAGACAAAGCATACCTTGTAGCCTAATTGCACATACTTTGGCATTAGATTCTCTCGTTTCCAATCAATCTCTTTTTCCAAACTTAGAGTTTCCAGTATCCCCAACTCCACTAGCACTAGTGATAAAGATTACCTACATGGCTACATTCTCAGTATTAGCTCAAATTATTCTGCCAAAATCCTAGTTCAAACTCAAACGTTAAAACACGTGACATTAGGTTACCATATCAACGACAAGGACAGGAACAAAAGGTATCTAGAAAGTGAAAAGTCAGCACACATATATCGGCATGTGTGCCCGAGCGTTCCTACAAGAGAGAGAGAGATGAGTTGACCAACTAGAAAGCATTGATGAAATGTATTACAAGTGTATAAAGGATTACACGAGGTAACAAAAAATCTAGATGAAACAGCAACACCCCCGTTTGATTTACAATTTTCGATGAAGAATGATTCATTCATAAATCGAGTCAAGAAGCACACCACAACACTCTAGTGGCAAAAAATGAGATAGAAGTCTTCAAAGCACCAGCACTGTTATAGCTTCTTGGATCCTCCAAGCTAAAGCCACACAGCAAATCACACCCAAAAGTATAAGCCAAACAACCCAGCTCTCCCTTTCGTCGCCAAATATGTAGCTACTCCAGTCGCACTCAGTATACCTGTAAAACCATACTGTAAGCCAGCATTTAATGGGATACTTACCGAGGAGCTGGCCTTACTCCTTTGGTACAAAGATTCTCCAAATGTATCATCTACAACACATTATGATGTTGGGTTCAGACTTGACCTGCTAAAATAATAAAAAAAAAGGGCATAAAGAGATCATAATTTGCATAAACAGAACAGAAGTTCCAAAAACACATGCCTCATCACTGGCTTCTGAAAGTTTCTGACCTAGCTCCATCTTGAGAATTTACAACCTTACCAACTGCGATCTTTGGCTATACAACAAAATAGGGGTAAAAACGCAAGTTAGGTCCCCAAAATTTGTCGAAAAACATAAGAAATCTAAGGGAGGGTCATGTATCTGAGCCTTAGACAGAAAACAAAGTCAGGGTCTTAAGCACAGTTACTAGAAACATAGCAAGTATGATGGTGGTGCAGGACCTGCCACCACATTCGCACCGGTTAGGAGATTGGCTGGGCAAAGAACTAAAATGATAAAAGAATTAGGTAAGACACCACTAGACAAAAATGCAATGGTTACATAAAAAATGCTGAAAGAGTTCCTAAAAAAATAACATAAGAAAGTCATAAGATTCTCAAAGTCATCTGACACAAATTTTGTCCCCGCACCGTAAAAATTAGAACATTACCATTTTTGTGCTCAAAACCTCATTTCTCAAGAGAAAAAAAAAAGCAAAAACCAGGATTGGCATCTACAATGACCCAAATATATAAAAAAATAAAAGGAACAAAAAAAAAAAAAGAAAAAGGTAACCTAAATAGAGAACAAAACAGTAAGAGAACCAGCTAATACAAAGTAGAAGATAAAAAATAAATTAAGTAATTTATGTCGAAAAGTTGGATTCAAAACCTTTAATTCTTCAGGCAAGCTGTTTTGGAAAACACCACTTGCATTCAGATGTCCATTTTCCAGAACTGAATCGAAATTTGCTCTGCAGACACCACCCTGCAAAGATCTCTGGCTCTCACTATCTCCAGAACTTCCAGTATTCTCACTGTCATCCGCTACAATCTTTAACCCAAATACCTCAAACAAAGAAATTCAACTCGCAATTGAGGTTCTGCACATTGGAACTTGACCCAAATACACTTTCAGCAATTTCTACTACTGCTGTTTGATTACATGGTTTGACCACCTCTTGATCGACACCACACCACCTTTCCAGTTTAAAATTCTCCTAGAAGATCCAGTATCTGCCTCATTAATGTAAGCTGAAGCCAAATCGCCAGTTTTCTCTTGATTCAAGCCAGTCTTGCATGTTTCCCTTATTTCGGAATCAGGAACTTCACATGGAGAAAGCAACTCCTGCCTAAGAGCAGGTTCGCCTATCTGTTCAGCTGACTCTACATTTCTAACTACTGACAAATTATCTATATCTAAAGAAGTCTGCCCACATGTGGAGAGGGACCCTCGATCAACAGTTCTAGCCTGCTGAAAATTAATCTCCACATTCCTTTTTTCACCGTCTAACGGCCAACTAGACAGCCTATCAATAGAATTGTTATCAACATCCCCAGTTCTCAGACGCTCTAGTTTAACTGCTTGACCATTGCTGATATAAGATGTTCCACCAGACCTACTTGTACTACTTTCTGGAGAACCAGACTCTAGCCTCTGGGGGCTAATAAAGGCCCGTTTCTCAGGTTTGTCCGGTTTTTCATCCACTGTCTCATCATGATTTCTCTTGATTGGTCTTTCTGCAGACCCTGAGTGGGACCTTGTGACACCTTCACAAGTTTTTCCAGTAGGCTGGCTTGGATGCCTTGATGATCGAGGTCGTCTATACCCATCAGGGAAAATAAAGGCAGGGAGCTGCCTCCTACGAACATGAGAAACATAAATATCCATTCCTGGTTTCCAATACATGTATATGCTTATCTCTTGTCTGAACTCATCAACTGTTCCCCGTATGTCAAATTGTTGACTTTCTTGACCACTCACTCCCTCTTTCCTCCGCAAGCCCATGAAGAAAGCACAATGTGGGAATTGCTTGGATGCATCTACATACTCATTAGGATAAGGATGACACTGCAACATTCCATTTGTGTCCCGCTCTATCTGCAGAGTGACATGGAAACCATGAGAAAGAGGAAAATATTCAATGTACAGAACTATCATCTTAAAAGTCATCATAATGATAAAATAAGCAAAAGTGGCTCAAAGCTTAATAGATACACCTTCAATGGAGAAGTTAAAGTTTACCTTCAAGGTAAGCTGTCTAAGACGTGACTCCACCCAGCCTTTCCATGCCAGCAAATCATCTGCATCTGCTGAAACTATGTCAACTTGTAGGTAGTTTTTGTATGCCTCAAAGAAAAAATAAGAATCAAACAAAGCATTCCATTGAGCTTTGTTTAGCTCAATCTCCTACATGAAGACAAAATTACTAAGATAAGTCATCAATACTTCAAACTCAAAGTAGGCCTAGATCTTAATAAAAATAACCTTATTTTATCTCACCTCACATATTTTATTACCACATTGGAATTGTTCCATCATAACACAAAGAGTGCTTATAGAGACATTGTAACTGGAATTCATGCAAGGGTATGCAGGAGTTATTATTGGCATATGATGAAACCGGTCCCGAGGATTCTTTCGAGGATCCCAGACAGGAAAGCCAAGTTCATCCTCTTCTATTGAACACAACATAACAGGATTTGGCCACCTCCACTGAGTATATACTCTAAAAAATCGAGAAACCAGCATACTAGGTATTGCATTGGGATAAAGCTGACACACACGTGCAACTAGAAGAGCCCAATTTACACCTCCTAGGAATCCAGTAACCTATAAACAAGTAAAAACAGAAAATTAAGAACATAATATGAAAGCAAAGAAGCTGATGAAAAAGAAACCAGTAGATAATAATCTTACATTGGAATAAATGCCACGTCTTTTAGCCCAGAATTTCAAACATCTAAGCGTCATGCGGAAGTTCTACAATTATGTAATGGATTAGAAGACTCCAAAATGAGAAAAAAATAAATAAAACAAGTGGTGGGTAGGCATACAAAATATTCACCTCAACATTTGGAACAAGTTTAAGGATTTGATCAGCAACCCTGCACCCATTAAGACTTCGAACAGTTTGCTCATCAACATCATGCAGCACAGAACCATGTGAGATGTCAAGGTCCTGTTGATTAGTTCAAAAAGAACATAGATATCAAACTAGATACCAACATAGCAGCATAGGAACATAACAACATACATATATATATACATATATATATATATATATATATATATAAAATAGGAACCAGATAGCACAGTGCAAATTTTACGGTTTTATAATATACATATTACACCATAGGAACTCTTTGCAACAAACTATGTAATGGAACATTATGAAAGTTCTATATTGGTAAGTCCCTTCAGCAAAGGTGATATCCCAAGTCTCAACCAGAAATTCAGTTAAAATATTCCCAGACCCCTCCAACACACGGTAAAATTCATTTTGAACCCCCAACTTACAATATCATCTAAATATGCCTTTTTGTTAATTTGTTTTTTGTAAAATGCCGGAAGTTGCTTTTGCTTATTGAAACTATTGACGAAAAACCTAATTTAAGGGACTGCTGAAAAAACTCATATATTAGGATGTATCTATTAGTTGCAACAACTCAGAGCTGAAGATGATTTTGACTATTACTTAATAAGGATAATGAGATATTTTAAACAAAAGACTACCAGATTTGCAAACCACCCTATGCTTAAAAGTGGTAATTAGTTATTACAAAACAAAAATGCTATAAGGTCTAGAAAAACAAGAAAAGAAAGAAGGAGAGGCAGAAAGATATCTTTATCGTAGGATAGCTTGCAACATCCTGCACTATGTAAAGGAAATCATTCTTGGCCTTCACTTAAGTGATGCAGTAGAGTCGACAAGAGTGTTAGATCCAAAAAATCATCAAAGGGGTTACAAACTTACATCAGGAACAACCAAAAGAGATATACTTGCATAAAGAAGATCAATTGATATTCCTTGGAACTTAAATTTCATTACTGGGACGTGCGCATCTGGAACTGGTTGAAGTTCAGTGACTTCTTTCATTTCAGCCAAAATATCATGCAAAATGATGAAGAAATCTTCCTGGCGAAATTCAAATTAAACATTACTAAAACCCAAACTAAATGACCACCCACTTCATTGAAGGTAAACAAAGGGATTAGCCAGATTAAAGACACCTCTCGGTTCACATAGGATGGCCCAACACACAAAGTGTCTATGTCAGCTGCAGGTCCGTGCACCTGTCAAAATAGTGACTTGTTGTTTATCATCCAAATATCAAAGATTTAATTTACTAGCAAGACAGACAAAAAAAATGAAAAACTAAACAGAATGAACATCAATAGCAATTGGCAGAGTAGCAGACAGAGCACATGCCCACCAAGAGAATTAATAATTTTTACCAAAAATAAAAAGCACAAACAATCCAAAGTATCATTGCTAGATTTTCTTCAATAACCAAGTATCAGATGATATTTTATAAAGGTTACTTTTTCTATTGTAAACCTAGGGAATTTAACATTCTCGGGCTTTTTTCTTATGAAATTCATGAATCCTGCCATACCAGGACAAATGGATATGCAAGATTTCAAACCAAATTTCTATGATTGCAAATAAATGTAAGATAAAGGAATAGCAGTTATGCTGAAGGAATTAGGAATTCATACTTACCCCTAAACGGTAAGATCCAAAAGTGAAAATGACAGCATTTGCTTCCTCCACCATCTGATCGGTGTAGCCCCTTTTACGAGTTAATTGCTTTACCCAACTTTTTACAATCTGTAAGGACAATAATTCACTTTTTAGAACCACACCAAAAAATTAGGTTTGATCAAACATTTTACTGACATACGAACATGCTAAAGCGTTCTGAAGCGCATAAGTCTTCCATAATTAGTTTATTCTTTCAGAAATTTTCTAATAAGAATTATACCAAATAGGTAATAAAAATTCAAGATATCACCAAGCAATCACCATAACATGCTAGCCAACTAGGTGCTTAGTCAATTCATAAGTCAAACATAAACTTCACATGAACCAATAGTCCCAAAAACGCAATGTACAACCACCTATTCTCATTTTTCTTCATTTCATGAAAATGGGAAGACAATAAGCAAAGCAAACTCAATTGTTTGTTAATTACCTCTGCGATATGGCCAAGAACCTCCTCTCTTTTCGCGGCTTCTTCTTTGCTCTCGTAAAGCCCCAACTCTATTAAAAACTACAGAAATAAATAAAAAAATGTGAATTAAATATCATTAAAATATAAAATCCTTAAAAAAGAAAAGACTAGTATTGCCTTCTCTAATTCCGTATTCCGTTGAATATCAGCCTCACTAGGCCCGGCGAGGGATATTGGTTTCGTGATTCCATAATTCTTCGGACGCTGTGATTGCTGCGGCAAAGATCCGTTAGGGCTCCGAGTATCCATCGGTTTTAGCAATTAACAAACCCCAAAAACGACACCAGAAACACGCAAGCTTGGATTCAACCCAAAAATCGATACAAATTCAAGCCACCGAAATGGGGATCAAACCAATTTAGCAAATTATAAGGTAATGAAATTTAGATTAGAACATAAATCGCAAGCGAAATCAGGGAAATTTGAAAAATGAAAAGTTTAAGAAGATTTTTCTTCTTTTTTTTTTTTTTTTGCAGATGCGATTTTGAGAAAAACAAAAAGACGGACAAAACGGAGAACCAATCAGAACCCTAATTCGTTGACGGGTAGGAAAACTGTTTCGGAGATTCAACGAAGAACGTCAAACACGGAATTTCATGGAACTAATAAACAGATCTAAACTCGATTTTGAATAACAACGCACAAAGACGCGAAAGGTCGAGAGAGACAGAGGGATTGAAGAAAGTTCGATAATGCTATGGAAATCGGGAGGAAATAGAAGAAGGTGTGTCGCCTTCTCGGTGTGCTAAGGGTCTGGTAGGTTTTTTTTTTTAAAAAAAAAATTTCTCTTTGGTTTAGATGCCTGCCTAAAAATAATTAATTACTTTATTTTTATTATATTTATTTTGATTATTTTAAGTGGCAGACGCAGAAGTGGATATGAACGGAATATAATTACAGTAGAAAGTACAGTGTGGCTGGCGCTTTTGTTTCCGTGCAGTTTCAAAGGCGAAACTTCAATGAGCCGACCCAAACGAGGCAAATTTGGGATTGGCATATATTCTTTGCTTCTTGAATTCAGCTAATCCGGTTATAAAGAAAAAGTAAAAAGTAAATAACAAAAATATCTGATGTCCACAGATAGGAACATGTGGATCTTATAGTTTGACCTCCAAAAACCTTTCATGCGAATCTTCTTTTATTTTTGTTTTTCTCGATCACTAACGGTAATGTTTGATTCGTTGAACCAATTTAAAAAATGAAATAAATTTTTATAGGAGTTGGTAAAAAAAAGATAAAAATTACATAGTTTGATTTTCACAATGAAATAAAAGATGAATATGATTAAAACGTTTGCTTGATAAAATTTTCTCAAAATTTATACCATAAAAACATCATTTTACCTTTTAATAAAATAACACTTTGATAATAGGAACTGGTTTATGCTGAGAGGCGGAACTATGGTTTTAGATAGAATATTTATGGATGTTTCAAAAATAAAAAAATAAAAAAATTTAAACAAAAAGTTTTCTTTAACATCTTCAAAAATTTTCTCTAATATTATTTTTATCAATAAAATTATTAAACATGTCAATAATTTAAATGATTGTTTAATTAAATATATTAAAAATAATATATTTGATAATATTAGCAACGAAGTAATTATATCTTTTTTAATGTATGAAAACTCGTTATGAATAATTGTAATCATAATAATATATAATATAATGTTACAATATATATAAAAATCTGATAAAGTTTAATTACATGGATACTTAGATGAACAACCTCTATTATTGACACTTAAAATAGTTCTAAATAACTTTATTAATTAATTATTTAATTTTTAAAAATTTTAAAATGTAGATTTATCTAAATCTTTCAAAATACCTAATTTTTATCCTAATTTAAATCCAAAAAAAAAAAATCTCATACCTCACTCTTACCCCTATATATATATATAATACAAAATTCAAATAGTTTTTAAAGATTAAATCCTTAAATCTTAAAAACCATAAAAAATCATACACCATTTTAATCAATATTCACATAATTTTAAATAAATAAAATTTGCTATTGAAACACTATTGTTTATAAATTTTTTTACCTTTATTTTCCTATGATTTAAAATAAAAGAGAAAAATATTTTATTTTAATTTAAAATTACACACATCTAAATTTAAAATTATGTTAACCTCTTTTTATTTTAATTTAAAATTAAACTTGGATAAACTACATTTTTTAAAAAAAATTTAAAATTTAAAATTAAATAATTATAATATATATAATTTCTTTTCACAATCAATATTTTATTTTTTTATAAAACATAGAGCAATTAAATTTTCATCATGAAAGTTTGGCATAATCAAATTTCAAAATCAAACATGGAAAAGTTTTTCATAATAGTTGAATAGAAAATTCTCATTTTGTGATGAGTTTGGATTCTTAAATCCCTTATTTATGTTTTTTTACCGCATTTTTTAATATATTTTAGTGATTGACACTATTATTTTATGAATTTCAATTGTGATGTTTGTTTCTTGAAATCTTAATTGGTTTATGCATTTGATTTAATTTTTTTTTATTTGTAGACTTGAGAAAATCAAGACTTAAGTGTTACCGACCATGAAAAGAATTATCATCTTTCATAACCTTAAAATTATTAGTGCTAATCTTTTAATTGATACTTATTGACTTTATTATTGTGTATACTACTATTTGTATTCTACAATTTGTTCTTAAAGAAGATTTCAAGATTATTAAGATTAAAGGTATAATAAGTAAGCTCATCCATTTAGTTGTTAGTAATTATAATAGCTTTTGTTATCTCACCATTTTGAATTTCTAACTTTTTAACTATTCAAGTAGATTAAATAGTTTCAATGCTCTGATCCTCTCATATTCAATAATTTTTTCCTCAAGATAAGCTGCATATAATTTAACATATCCTTTATTAATTAGTTTCATAGGCTAGTAGGCTACTTTTGGTGTATTCTCACTCTAATCCAATTTGTTCAGTTTCTTTATTATATACTTACAAAGTTATATTCCAGGCATGGCTAAACATAAATTAATTATTATTGTTTTATCTTTTTTTTGAATTGTATTTACATTTATCTTTTGATGTTTACTATTTTGATTTAATTTTTACTTTTGATATGTTAAACAAATTTTTTTATCTTATTGCTTATAATTTATTAACAAATCTCTTATATTTGAAATTAATAGGAAAATATAATAGAAAAAAAATCAAATCTTTCTTTGTTAATTCAAAATTAAAAAATAACAAATTATATTTTTAATTTCAAATGTTCTCTTACCAAATCATTTCTAAATTTTATATGATAATATTGTTTATTATATGGAATATAGATAATTTTATACCAATTAAACCTTAAAAAGTTGGCTAAATAAATTTATTTCAATTAACCTAATTAAACTAAATTGATAAAAATATATGTTTTTTAAAATTCATATTACATGTTTGATTATTTTTAATTTGCTACTAAATTTTGACCAAATTATTCACAATTTTATCTAATAGTTAAAATCATAAATCTTGATTTAAGCCTAGAATTATATTACAATATAGTACCATTTTCTTAGAATAAATAGAAGATAAACATTTATCACGTAATAATTCAATATATAACCATGTAATCACGATTTATACTCATTTTTCTTTTGGTAATTTCGGACTTTGAATAGTATTTATATTGGTATTGAAATATTAAATTTAATTATTAATATTGTGAATTTATTTTATTTTCATCAATTCAAAATCATATAAATAATAATCTTTACCTTCGTTAATTGGATGGTAAATCCTAATTAGTAGGCTAAATTTCTTTTTATTTTCATTGAAATTTCAAGTTAAAATTTATAAATTTACTGTCCAAAAATTTTTTTTAAAAAAAGCAAAATTTAGGTTTTCAACCTACAAATAATATGTGACGTGTAAATTTTAGTTTTCACACTAAAATAATGTTTCGTTTTTAGAGTATATGTAAATTTTGAATAAAAGATTAACTTTTTCATTGAGTTTTTATATGTAATTTTACTTTTGTAATACAAAAAAAAAGTTTATTAAAATTTATTTTTTTCAAAACTTGCATAATATTTTTTCGGATTTTTTCATAATAATTTATACGTAGATAGCTTTTGTAATTTTTTATTACAAATTATAAGTAATTATGAATATTTTTATTTATCTAAATAAAATGTATAAATTAGTATAAATTAAAATTTTAAATTATAAAATATATAATAAAAAATTTCATGCGTGACATAAGTAAAAAAAACTAGTTATATATTAATATATTATTTTAAATTTTTGTTTACAATTTTTTATATATTACAAATTGACACTTTCGAAAAAAAAAATCTAAATTTTCCGCTTCTATATTTAAAATGGTAGGCAAAATAAATTGAAATTTGAAAAAAATTAATAGAAATTATGTTTTCATGTAAATATGTAATACTAATATCCTATTAATAAATTACATGAAAATTCGCTGCCATCGATAGGTAACTTTGTGTCTCAAACTTTAAGCTAGACGTCAAGTTGCCCAATATCTTCACCCCCCCCACCCTTCTTTTTTTTTTAAGCATTGAGAGAACTCAACTGTCGACGGTCAATTCTCTGGGATTAAACCATTAAACAAACCTAAACAAGAGCAGATCCTAATCACCTTTCGATATTTCGTTTCGGGTTTTAACCATTGCGGTTAACGTCTCAACGGCCTCACACTGTTCGCTAACACGAGAAAGAAGAATCTATATGCTCCCTCGCCTCTCTTTTCTCCTCCGTTCTCTCCACCCTCCTTCCTCCATCGCAATGGCGTCTGCTATTTCACGCGCCTCCATCACTTTCTCTCTCGAAAGCTCTCCAATCACCTTCTCCATCTGCCGCTCTTCTTCCAATCTATCTCTCATTCGCTACACGGCTCCTTTCGATGTCCCTTCCTCATCGAAATCTTCCCTCTTTGGTAGGAGATTTCACGCTTTGTGCCGGGAAGGTAGGAGACTATCGAGGCTAACGCGAATCATTTCGGCCTCGAATAGAGAGTATCGGAAGGTGAGAAGACGGCCAGCGAAGAGTAAAGAGAAGCAGTTGGAGCTCAGTGTCAGTATTTGCATTGAAGAAGAGTTACCTGATGATCATGAAATTTTGGTAAAATATTTGAATCTTACATTACCTTTCAAACAATGCTAGTGTTAACTAATTTTCAGTTTGATTTTCGAGAAAATGAAAGAAAGGATAATTCCTTAGCCGTTTTCTACTTTATTTCATTTTTAGGTCTCCTGAAAATGCTAGTATTAACGGATTTTCTGTTAGTTTCTCGAGAATATGAAAGAAAATAAAGTGCATAGACAATTTCAATTATCCTCTTTGTTTTTGAACTGCGTACATATTGCAGAGCATTGCGGAGTTACTTCGTCTTAATGTGCCAATAGCGATGAAGTTAGCTTTTGACCGTTTAAAGGGCTCAAATTATAAAACAAGAGATACTGTTATTCAAGATGTTGGTGGTTTCGAAAGCGTAGAGTTGTCTGTACTCCTTTGTAACGATGACTTCATTCGGAAACTAAACAAGGAATGGAGGGACGAAGACCATGCTACCGATGTCCTGTCCATGTCAGAACATGTTCCTGAACTTAAGCTTCCTATTGTAAGTAGTATATTTGTTGACTGAAATGTTTGCCTTAACTGGTAAGTTTAAAGCAATTGACATTTCTTTCTTTCTTTGCAGCTTATGTTGGGTGATATTGTTATTTCTGTTGAGACTGCTGCAAGGCAAGCCAAAGAACGAGGGCACACACTTATTGATGAAATACGCATCCTTATGGTTGGTTCAGTAATTTGAACTTTCTCCATTTATTTGCTTGAGCCTTGAGAGTGACTCCAACTTAAATGGTTACTCCATTTGGTATTGATACCCAAATCATAATGTTATATTGACTCCAACTTATTTTTTTATCCACTTTGAAGTTTCATGGGTTGCTGCATCTATTGGGTTTTGACCATGAGATCAGTGAAGATGCTGAAGAAGAAATGGAGAAGGAGGAGGAATTTCTTTTGAAGAGTCTTGGATGGAAGGGAAAAGGACTAATACAGAGTGCATACGATGCTGAAACTAATGCAAATCTTCCTATGGAAAATTCAAATGGTACTATCCTATTTTATCTGTTTATTGTTAGTTGAACCTTTTTAAGTCTTATTTCTTACCCAGCAAGGCTTATATTCTTCTTGTATGTGCATGTTCTTTAGTGATTTTGAAGCTAAACAATAAATCATAATATATAATTTTGAGTGAGATCATCTTACAGATAATATGTCAAAAGATAGGAAGAAAGAAGGTAGTCTTCGATTCTACAAACCAAAGTTCAAGTACATCTTCTGTGATATGGATGGTGAGATTATTCCCACTGCAATTCTAGTGCTTATTAATTCCAGTACCATATCTAATGTTTTTGTAACTTTAATGCTAGGTACACTGCTGAACAGCAAAAGCCAAGTTTCATTGACTAATGCAAGAGCTTTGAAAGAGGCATCATCAAGAGGTGTAAAAATTGTGATAGCCACAGGAAAAGTAAGAACAGAGGGAACTTTTTGTTCTCATTCAAATTCATTGACTATTGGGATGTTGTTCAAGAAGTTTACCATTGTATCATGTCTTTATTTGATGTATGTATCATGTTTCCATTTGGTATTTTGCTTGCTAGTTAAGATTTTGATTACCAATTCCTGGTTTGATACATGTCAGGCACGTCCTGCTGCAATAAGTGTTCTGCAGATGGTTGATTTAGCTGGCAAAGAAGGCATCATCTCAGAGCACTCTCCTGGGGTTTTCTTACAGGTTCTTCTTTTTCCTTTATCCTTGTTGGCAATGAGATCTTGCATCTCTTTCAACTGAATAATGACATGAAAACTCTTATTAGATCTGTTTCTATAATTAGAGATGCCCAGCTGAAAAGTTGAAGGGAACCACTTGTTAAAGACATTGTTGGAGGAACATGGTCCTCTAGCCCTTTCTGATGTTTTTCTTTGTTTCTTCTTATGTTTTCCTTTGACTGCTCTCCATGAATATATTTTCCTTTCATAGAGGAATATTGCTATTAAATACAATCTCAGATCTCAGACAATCTATGGAATGACTTTTGAAGAATGTACCACGAAACTCTTATTATATCTATTTCTATGAGTAGAGATGCCAAGCTTAAAAGTTGAAGGGAAACCACTTGTTGAAGGATATTGTTGGAGGAACACAGTCCTCTAGCCCTTTCTGATGTTTTTCTTGGGTTTCTTTTTATGTTTTCCTTTGACTTCTCTCCATGAACATATTTTCCTTTCATAGAGGAATATTGCTATTACACAGAATCTCAGACAATCTATGAAATGACTTTTGAAGAATTAATAACAAAGCTTTTGTGGTCAACTTCTACTAGTTCACATATTTAACCCATGACTAGAGTCTATCTGGCACATTCTCAATGAACCTAATTAGAACACAATGCAAAATTTAATTCTGCACACTTTCTTATGCTTGAAAACCTGTGACAGTTTACATTAGTACCATGATGTTAACTCAATTGCTTTCTTCTTCTTGCCCTCAGGGATTACTTGTTTATGGTATAAATGGACGAGAAGTTTTTAAAGGGAATTTAGATCCAAATGTTTGCAGAGAGGTAATACCTCTTTTGCTTAAACATCAAATGATTCTTGTCGCAAGACTTTGGAGTTTCAATTTTCTTTATGCTATTGATTTACGGACTTGGGATTGTGGTTTCTTTTCCTGGTAAAAGGTTACTTGCTAACATTGAATATTTTTTTACAATCTGCATGTTAAGTTTTCATTGTCTTTTGTGAGTAGTAGGATGTTGCTCGGTCTGTGTGTCCTAACATTTATTGAGAGAAATTCTCTCACATTATAATGTTATATGAACTGTATTTTGTTTGAACAGATAGTAGTTTATTTAAGTTAATTGTGCTAGTTACTAGTAACTGCACTGATGCTAGTTACCGAAAACTTCTCTGGAGGAGCAAAGTATTAGCTGCAATTTCTTTACTTTACTGAAATTGCTGATTCTGCCAAGTTCTTTATCAGGAAAAATTCATATTCTTAAATTCTCATCTGAATTCTGTCTTTATTTCATTTTAATTTGAGCAGTTTTTTTGCCAGAGGCTGCAATTTATTCTCATTACTCTTTAGATAGGACTTCATTTAATAGTATTCATTGCCAAATTTATATGAGGATATTCTCACTCCTCTCTCCTGTCCCAAGATTATCAAGAGGAAGAAAAGGATAGGTTCCATTAGCCATTATTCATCTAGTGATCTCTAAGTGCTAGTCTTCCTAGGAATGATCAGAGACAATTTGGGTGGTCTGTTTTGTGTCAGACATGAAGTGGACTGGGTGAATGATTTTTAACTACCCCTGCCCAAAAGAAAGGGAATCAAACAAACTAATCACTTAATTCCCTGATTGGCAATAGCCATGTTAGATCCTTTAAAAATAAATCTATTGTTTTTATCATAATTCAACTGTTCTTAAAATTTTCAGGCAGGCCGTTACTCTTTGGAGCATGAGGTTCCTCTTATTGCATTTTGCGAGGATCGCTGTTTAACCCTATTTGATCACCCTCTTGTTGACACACTGCATACTGTATATCATGAGCCAAAGGTGCCGTGTACTTTTTCCTTGTATTAATACATTTTATTTGTTGATCAATAAAATTTTTATGATGTGTATGATACACAACAACTTTTACAGGCAGAGATCATGCCTTCAATTGAGCATCTGGTGGCTGCTGCTGACACACAGGTACAGGCAGAGATTTAGTTCTTGCTTAAAGCATAGATAGAAAGTAATAGGAGTATATCTTTGTCTGCAAGGACTCAACATTTTTGTCTGTGAAATAGATAAAAAGGAGCTATGGTGGTTGTTTCATTTATTATTGAGTTCGAGTGAATCTGGTTATTTGTTCAACAACTGCAATCTTTAATATGGTTTGAGAAGTCCTGGCATGAGTAACTAATGCTTGCGTTCTTCCTACCTAAATGCATTTCTGGTCTTTCACTTTTAATTCTAAATTAAATCCCAAAATGCTATCAGAAACAGTGGCACTCATTGCCCATGGCTTCTGCGATTCTAATATAGATGCATGTCTATGATATTGCTGTTGACATAAAACTACTTTTCAAGAAAGAAAAGCGTAAGGTGATTAAAGATTTTTTGTTTAAATGCCATCACAGAATCCAATCCAATAGATATCGTGGATTTTGTTGAATATGGTCCTTATCATTTAATGCACATCTTCTGGATTTGCAGAAGCTGATCTTTTTTGACACTGCTGAGGGAATAGCAACTAATTTGCGTCCATACTGGTCAGAAGCAACAAGAGATCGTGCTAATGTTATCCAAGCTGTACCAGACATGCTTGAAATCATTCCCTTGGGGACTTCAAAGGGGAGAGGAGTAAAAATGCTACTTGATCATTGGGGTGTCAATGCAAATGAGGTACAGACAACATTTTCTCCTATCTTCTATCTTCTTTTCTCCATTTTTCTTTCCCATCCACCTAATTCTTTTCTCTATTTCTCTTTCGCATTCGCCTAATTTGCTTGGATATAGTGAAACTAGCCTTCCAATAGTTCATTTTGGATATTCACACAGCAAATGCAGCATGCGGGCTTAGATGACTGGAAAACTAGCTGCTACGATGTTTAATTACCTTTTTTACAAGGATAGAAGTAGAACTATCATGATGCTAACCGACTGAAATATGCTTTTGTGAGCCTAAATATAGAGATATGCCTATATTGACATTAATAATTCTAATATTTTTCTTTTCTGTTTCCCTAGATAATGGCCATTGGTGATGGGGAAAATGACGTTGAAATGCTTCAGTTAGCATCTCTAGGAATTGCTCTCAGTAATGGATCGGAGAAAACAAAAGCTGTGGCTGATGTAATTGGTGCTAGCAATGATGAAGATGGTGTAGCTGATGCTATCTTCCGATATGCATTCTGAAGACCAACTTCACGCTTAAGACACAGCACAATAGCTCTGATGGGATGCAGCCTGCAAATTTTTGACACTTATTTCTGCTCTTCATATGGAAAAGTTAGGTCGACGTGACATAACTAGTGATGAATTTGTCCTCTTTGCCCATTTATTCATTTTAGGTCAAAATATGCCAAAGGTCCATGTACTAATCGATTTTTAGGAATTTAATCTCTTTAATACTATTTAAAGGAATTAATCATTGTAGTATTATTTTTAAGGATTTTAGTTCAATAGTTAATAGTGTTAAATTTTATTCGTTAAATGGCTGACGTAGCTATTAACGTGATTTTCTTTTCTGTTCTTAACTTTGTTAATGTTGACGTGTATTATAAATTCTGGCCATGTGGACTACCAAAAATTCATGTCGACCATTATTTAAACTTAATAATATATTAATATCATTAACAAAAAAAAATAAATTGTGACAAAAAAAAAGAGAAACAGAAAATTGTGAAACCATAAAACTGAAAAGAACTTAAAATCCTTAATTCTCAAATCCTTTGTTTCTCGTTTGTTCTAAAAGATCATGAACTCAAATTGAAATCTTGGAATAGAAAAGTTGAAGGAATTGATTAAAAGTGAAAAGGGGTTCAATTTTGATGAATCAATAAACTTTATAAGAAGAAATGTTCAATTTCTCTAATTCGGATTGGAAACAAGAACAAGTGTGAGCGATGAATCGTTTTTCTCATTGGTTTATTAGTAAAACTTTGTTGCACTTTGATTGCAATCTGTTAGTTTTTTCTTATTGATATTTTTATAGAATTGAAAAAATGGATTATTTGAAAACCCTAAACCCTAATTGCTACATTGAAAAGATTGGGTTGACAGGTTTATATTCTTTATTAGAATTGTTTTTTAAAGATTAGGTTTGCAATGTTACATTGATTGTGGTCATATGCAATGATTTCCCATTAGATATAGTGATTTCTTATTAGCATTTTGATTGGGTTGAGCTTATTTGAAGCTAAAGAAAAAAATAGAAAAATTGATGGAAAACTATAATAAATCCAAGAATGATAATTTTTTTTTTTTTTTTTACTTTGAATGTATATTTAACATTATTGAGTTTATTGTTTACCAAAAAAGTAAGGAGTCCAAAGATTGTTAACCCCTAAATTGACAACAAATTGACATTTGTTTTTATAATTTTATTATTACGACTGAATGTTGAATTGACAATAGATTCAAATTTGTTTTAGTAACCTATGATTATGGAGATGAGTTTGTGTTATGCTATTATGGATTAAAGCCTTATCAAGTCACTTCAACAAGTGATGATAATCCTGGAAGGCATTTCTTTGGCTACAATAATTATCAGTTATATTTGAAGTTTAAAGTTTGATTATTAAGTCTAAAGCATGGTTTTGAAGTTTGATTATCCCTAAGATTGTGCTTGGCATGATAATAAAATCTATAATTGAAATGTATGATGTACACAAGGAAATCAATATCAATTTTTTACTTGGCATCATAAGCCGATCGAGGAAAACATTTGAAACTATGGATTATTGATTTAAGGGATGCCAATACAGGTTTAAAAAGAGAAAATTCAATTTTGAAGATGAAAATAATACAAAAAATTTACAAGTATATAGGCCGCATAAATAGTAAAAGCTACCTTTTGGTAAGAATGTTGATCCCACATGGATTAGGTATAACTTTCTAAACTAATTACTGATTATCACTTTATTCTTACTAAAGTTGATTCAATAAAAAAATAAGCATGAAAAATTAACTAAACAAAATTAACAAGTAAAAGAAAAAAAACTAATATGCAAAAATTAAAATTGTACTAAAAAAATCAAGTAACCAAATAAAAATAAAAATAAAAGAAATCTAAACATCGAAAACAATGAATAAAAGGCAAATGAAAATTATAGCTAAACCTAAAATGCAAGGACAAATGATAGCTATAAGAAAATGCATACTTGAAAGCCAAACATGATGTGCACTCACTGGTGAGCGTAATTGTCTCATAATCCTCCAATCTCCCTTTTCGACAGATAATATCTTTCATGAATTTTGCATAGATAGGCATCTACTCAAGTGCATCTGCAAATAGGATATTAATGTGTAGCTTCTTAAACACTTTAAGAAATTTAGAAAATTACTTCTTTTCCTTCTACTTTTCAAATCTCTGAGGGAAAGGAATATAAGGTTTAGGTAGCTCAACTTTTAGAGAAATAGGTCTAGATGAACTTGGTAAAGCACTATGTGATGGTGTCTATGGTAACTGGGTATGAATAGGGACTATACCCCCATCCTTCTTTTTACCCTTCTCCTCATAGTTAACTAGGTCTCTATTGTTACACTTAAAGCAATAATCATAATAATACAGAAGTAATAAATCGTAATAAATTCACAGCAATAGACAACAATCAATAATAAAAAATACAAGAAAAGTAAAGTACACCAAGATTTACATGAAAAACCTTCTAGTGTAGAGAAAAAAATTATGGACCACTAGAAAAATTTTCACTATCAAATAATGGATATATAAAGTTCTTCTTTAGCTAAAACTAGAGCTAATCAATAACTAGAGAGATAATTGAAGAGATCTCACCAAATAGGTGACTCAACAAATATACAATGGATTTGTTTATAGAGAGCTTCAAACCCGATCTTCACCGTTTAGAATGTAGAACTCTAAATCATAAACCTACCGATAAAGTTCAGCTCAATCGAACCACGGATTGACTTCCATTCAACCAACTCTCCCTTCTATTTTTCTCTCTGCTTTTTTTGACTTTTTTTCTTTTTCTTCTTGGTTTGTGACACTATCTTAAAATAGCTCAATTTCTTTTTAATTAAGTAGCTAGGACACTGTGTAAAAAGAAAGACCAAGGCCCATGGCCTTTGATTGATCCAAAATCAATTATATGGGGTTGGACCCCATTTTCCTAACAATCTTCCCCTCTAACCCTATTAGGAGAAGATTTATCACCATAGCAGTTTCATTTAAAACTTATCTGGGCTAAGGAACTCATTCTGGTCAAGTTACTACATAGCTCAAGCTTCTTTTTGAGAAGTATTTTAGTTAACATATTGTTACATTTTCATCAGTATGGACTATTTTCAATAACATTTGTTGTTCTTCAATCACTGAATGTAACCAATGATATCTAACATCAGTATGCTTTGTTTTTGCATAGTACATGGCATTCTTACTCAAATATAAAGCCCTATGGCTATCACAAAATACTACATACTCTTTTTTATTTAACCTCAATTCAAGAAGAAAACATTTCATCCAAATCATTTCTTTACCTACTTCGATTGTTGCAATATACTCTACCTCTGTAATTGACAAAGCAACACACTTTTACAACTTAGATTGCTAAGACACAGCTTCTCCTGTAAAAATGAACAAATATCCTGAAGTAGATTTTCTACCATCAATATCATCTGTCATGTCAGCATCAGTAAACCATTCTGGAACTGATTGTGAAACTCCATAACTCAAGTACAATTTTGAGGTACCCCTCAAATATCTAAAAATTCATTTCACTGCTTCTTAGTGAACCTTTCTCGGATTAAAAAAAAAATCTATTTACTACACCAACTATATGAGCAATGTTAGGTTGTGTACAAATCATAAGATACATTAAAGAATCAACTGCAAAAGAATAAAGAATACTAGATATAGCTAATTGGTCTTCTTTAGACACTAGACAAGATTTCTTCTCAGATGAAAATGGTTGGTAAATGGACTGCTAACTGATTTAGCATGTTGCATGTTGAATTTACTAAGCACTCATTCAACATACTTTTTCTGTAATAACCATGGTTTTCTAACTCTCTTATCCCGAATAATGTCCATATCTAGAATCTACTTTGCTGAACTTAAATCTTTTCTGTCAAAGAACTTGGATAATTGTTCTTTTAACCTGTGAACCATACCAATATCTTATCCCACAATCAACATATCAGTAACATATAATAAAAGAATAACGAAGTTACCATCAGGGAATTTTTTGACATACATACAAGAATCTGGTGCCATTCTTTTATAACTATGACTCACCATAAAAGAATCAAACTTATTGTACCACTGTTACGAAGCTTGTTTCAAGCCATACAAGCTTTTTTTCAATTTGTAAACTAAGTGCTCTTTCCCTTTCATTTCAAAACCCTCAGGCTAATTCATATAAATGTCTTCCTGCAAGTCACTATGCAAAAATATAGTTTTAACATCAAGTTGCTCAAGCTTAAGATTCAAACTAACTGCTAATCTTAATACTACTCGAATGAAACTCATCTTCACAATTGGAGTAAAGATCTCATCAAAATTGATGCCTGATTTTTAAGAAAAATCTTTTACCATCAATCGAGCTTTATACCTCACTAGTTTATCACCATTTTTTTTTAACTTGAACACCTATTTATTTTTCAATGGCCTCTTCTCTTTTGAAAGTTTAACAAGATCATAAGTACCATTTTTTCGTAATGATTCCATCTATTCTTTCATTGCTTTTAACTAGTACTCTCTATCCAAAGTAACCTGCACATCTTGAAAGCTCTCTGGTTCCTTTTCACTGATAACCAAAATAAAATTTAAAATTGGATACCTGGTAGATGGCCTGCGCTCTCTAGTATATCTTTTAGGCTGAGACTGTACATCACCTAATACCGAAGGTAACTTCCCCTACTCAACACTCGCAGGTAGAGAGGATTGCTTTCTTTGCTCAAAATTGATTGTATTTGACTCATCACTAACTATGGCTACTCATTCATATCCTTAAGTTCTATTTCTTGCTCATTTCTATCATCTGTGGCTTTTTCTTATGAAACCTCTATCGATATTGAAATATTACACTCAATAATAACTCGTGTAGTCTTTTTATTTTTTTTAAGATCTGCTATAATTTTTTTTTCATGAAAGATCACGTCTCTACTTTTGACTGTATTTCTCTTCACTGGATCCCATACCTTATAACTAAATTTCTCATCACCATATCCTACAAAAAATACTATGTGACTTTACTATCAAACTTTGACCTCTGTTCTTTTGGCATATGTATGAATGTTTTACATCTAAAAACTTTTAAGTGAGAGTATGAAACATCTTTTCTTGTCTACACGTTTTTTAGAATGTCAAAGCCTAAAAGAACTGATGATGACCTATTAAGCAAATAACAAGCTGTGTTGACTGCTTTACCCCAGAATGGCTTTAATAATTTTGCTATCCTTAACATACATATAACTTTTTCTACAATGGTGCAATTCATCCTTTCAACTACACCATTATGCTGCGATGTTACAGGTTTTGTCATCTCATGCTTGATCCCATACTCTGAACATACTCTTCAAATTTTTTGGATGTGTATTCTCCATTATTATCAGTCCGATTACACTTTAAAAGTAACTCTATCATCCTTTCAACTATGACATGAAATTTTTAAAAATACTATAGTACATGACTTTTGTATTTTAACATATACACTCAAGTCTTACATGAAGTATCATCAATAAAAGTAACAAAATATCTACTACCACCACCTAATGACTCAACCTCAATGGGACCACATACGTTAGAATAAATCAATTCCAATCTATTTTCTTTTCTTTGAGAACTCTTATGAAAAGAAACCCTACAATGCTTACCGAACAAATAATAATCAAATGAATCAAGAGACATACCTTTGGTTAAGGGAATAAGAGACTGTTTTGCCAAAACCTGTAACCCCTTCTCACTCATGTGTGTCAGCCTTTTATGCCATAAGTTTACTGAAGCATCATCCTCAACAACATTTACATGGTTACCATTCAATTACATCCATGTTTTATACATTGTGTAGCATAGTTTTTCCCTTGTAACTACCATAGATCCTTTGAGAAGCTCCACTACCCATTCTTTTATCGACCTTCATATTTTTTTTATCAAGGACATCAATAACAAGTAAGTTCAATTTCATATCCGAAATGTATCTGACATCCCTCAAAGTTAACATGTAACCTGTACTAGTTTGTATAATAATATCACAAATCCCAACAATCTACGATACACTTTTATTTTTCATCTTAGTGCAACCAAAATCTTTTACTTTGAAGTTGTAAACAACTCTCTCTTCGGAACACAATGATATGCCACTCCTGTGTCAGTTATCCACTTAATGCTAGGATCACTAACATGATTACAATCACCATGTGTACAAATCAAAGTAACTGAATCACTATCTGAATTTACTGCTATAACATTATCATCATCTGAACTCTTGCCTTTCTCATCTTTTTATTTTTGCTTTAAGATTTTACAGTTTCATTTTATATGATCTATTTTACCACAATGAAAATACTTCACTTTATCTCTAGACTTGGATCTATGTTTAGACTTAGTACAACTTTTTGAGTCCTGACCTCTATCGATATTTCTACTCCTGTTCTCCGTGACCAGAGCTTAATTACCAGGGTCTACATCTTTTTATCTTGCTTCTTCATTAAGCATATTGTCCTTTACCATCTTCAATGTTATCTTATAATCAGGAGCTGAATTAAGAATAGTCACAACTAGAGTATTTTAGCTATATGACAATGAACTTAAAAAAAATAATGCTTTTATTTCATCATCCATCTTAAGCTTCATATTAGTCATCCGATTAAATATATCTTAAAAATCACTCAAGTGCTCTATAATAGATCGTCCATCTCTGTACTATAAAGTTGTAAGCTTTTTAACAAACATAACTTTATTCATACTTTTTTTTTTATACAATGTAACCATTTTTTCTTAAACAATGTGGGTGTCTACCTTCTGTGCTACATGATGAAATATGCTAATATTAATCCATTTTCTGATTGTAGCCAACGTCTTTCTACCTAATTTCTTTTAGTTTTCATCTTTCATATCTGTTGGTTTACCGAATCACTTATACTGGCTTTTATAAATTTTTACAGTATAAATGACTTTCATCATAGGCTTTCAAATTGAATAATTTGATGCTGTCAATTTTATCATGAAACTTGTATCACCTTTTATGATCTCAAACAGAATCTACTTCTATTTTGAGCTGCTTCTGTATCATTGTCTCAAAATAACCTGACTCTGATACCACTTGTTGCACCTGAAGCAATAATCACAATAATATAGAAACAATAAATTGCAATAAACCCATAATAATAGACAACAATCAATAATAAAAAAACATAGAAAAAGTAAAGCACACCAAGATTTACATGAAAAACCTTCTAGTGTAGAGAGAAAAATCACGGACCATCAAAAAAATCTTCACTATCAAATAATGAATATACAAAGTTTTTTTCTAACTAAAAGTAAAGCTAATCAATAACTAGAGAGATAATTGGAGAAATCTCACCAAATAAGTGACTCAACAAATACACCCTGGATTTGTTCATAGAGAGCTTCAAATCCAATCTTCACCATTCAGAATGTAAAACTCTAAATCATAAACCTATTGATAAAGTTTCAGTTTAATCGGATCACGGATCAACTTTTGTTCAACCAACTTTCCTTTCTCTTTTTTCTCTCTGCTTTTTCTAGCTTTTTTTTTCTTCTTGATTTACGACATTATCTTAAAATAACCCTATCTCTTTTTTTTTAAGTAGTTAGGGCACTGTGTAAAAAAAAAGACTAAGGCCCATGGCCTTTGATTAATCCAAAACCAATTACATGGGGCTAAACCCCATTTTCCTAACATCTATCAAGCTTATCATCATCAGACTTCTCAATTGGCACATCTTGATAACCTATCAAGCCTTGGTCACCAGCTAACTGCCTCTCACTTTTAAATGTGATTGCCTTACAATGCTCATTTCCCTCCCTCTTAAAGTTGACCTCTATGTTATTGGGTAAGATGCCTTGGGGTCAGGTACTAAAAAAGGTTGCTAATTGACCAATTTAGGTCTCTAAGTTTCTTATGGATGTAGAATGATTCTGAAACATGGTATTTTAGGTATGTATAAACAAGGTCTGAGCTGTAATAAAAGAACTTAAAAAATCATTGATTGGGGTTTTCTTATGTTGGGGTGGCATAAATGGAAATGAAGGTATGTAATGCTGTGAAGGTTGCTGTTGTTGAAAAAGTGGCTATTGAAAATTGGTGGTTAAGGTGGTCAAGTGCATTAAGATTGTTTGGTACTTCTATAAATTGGATAGACTTAACTGGGTTATTCCTCTAACCTAGTCCATATGTGGGAACATGGGGGTTTTTAGGTTGCTTAGGGGTTTGTCCTAAATAATGGATACTCTCTGAATGGGTGCTCGAACATGACTCCTTTAAGTGTCCTACCCTATATCCGTCACACATTGCTAAGGAACTATGTGTATGAGTAAACCTAGAATGACTATGACTCGGTTCTAAGGATGGAACCTTATAATATAAAGACTTTACAAATATAGGTGGGAAATTTACCTTAACACTAAACGTTGTAAGCTTACTAACCTTGTACACCCTTAAAGCTCTTCTAGGATACTGTCTCTCATTAGACCACTAATAATTATTAGTCCTCATATTCTTAATAAGCTCATAAGTTATGTCAGAAGGCTTACTCATTAAAGCACCTCGCAATGCTGCATCTAAAAGTGTCCTAGTGTTAAGTATTAACCCATTATAAAAATTTTGAATCTTTAGCCATTTCAATAGTTCGCGGTGTGAACACCGCCTTAAGAGCTCCTTGTATCTCTCTCATGCCTTATATAAGGTCTTTGAGTCATGTTGGACAAATATAGTGATCTCATTTCGAAGCTTAGCTGTCTTGGTCGGAGGAAAAAATTTAGTCATGAACTTCTGTACTAAATCATCCCAAGTGGTGATGAAATTTGATTGCATCAAGGCTAACCAACTCTTGGCTCTATCTCTAAGAGGAAATGAAAATAATTTAAGCTTAATGGCATCATCAATAACACCATTCTATTTAAATGTATGATAAATCTCTAAAAAATCTCAAAAATGAGTATTTGGATCCTTACTCGAATGACCACTAAATTGCACCAACTATTGTATCATTTGGCTAATTGCAGGTTTAATTTCAAAATTATTGGCTTGAATCACTGGCCTCCTAATGCTGGCTGAAAACCATGAAGATTAAGCACAACATAATCCTTAAGGGCTCTAGTGTTTTGCTCGACCATGGTGATGGTAGTATCAATTTGTTTTCCCTTCTAATCCTACTACAAGTAGCCTCAAGCTCAAAATCTAAAGGGATCAACTCATGATTCCTAATTGAGTGCATACATGGGCCACAAGAACACTATACCTAATGAACCACTTTGAAAATGGAAACCTAAGTATGTACAAATATAGAAGAAAAATTATCAACAAAAGGAACCTATGATATATACACCTAAAACCAAAACAAGCCTAAGCTCAAGCCTAAGGTATGTGCACTAAAGGGAACCAATCTATAGAAGAGTATGGTAAAAGTTGATATTAACTTAAGACTTTTTACACCTAATCCTCGGTAATGACGTAAAAAACTTGATATGAAAAATTTGCAAGTATACAGGTCAGACAAATAGTAAAAGTTATTTTTCGATCAGAATGTTGATTCCACAAGGATTAGGTAAAACTTCCTAAGCTAATTACCGGTTATCACCTTACTCTTACTAAAGTTTATTTAATAAAAAAAAAGCATGAAAAATTAACTAAACAAAATTAACAAGTAAAAATAAACCTAATATGCAAAAATTAAAATTCTACTAAAAAAAATCAAGTAACCAAATTAAAAAAATCTAAACATCGAAAACAATGAATAAAATGCAAATGAGAAATTATAGCTAAACCTAAAATGCAAGAACAAATGATAACTACAAGAAAATGAATAATTGAAAGCCAAACTTGAAATGAATTTACAAAGATGACGTACAAATGAAAGAGCCTAACCCACTATTCAAAAACTAAATTTAATGCCTATGCATGACTCATGAAAAGAAAGTTGGTTGTTACAAGTGTAAGCTATTCTAAACATACAAAATCTCTTAAAAACAACCTAGACATTATCTAAACACTGAGCAAACTAGATGAAATGTTGACTTGAAGAGCAAAAACTAAATAGAGGAAAAGAGGAAATACAACATTGAAGGTTTAAACTATAATGGAAAAGAAAAGTGAACAAGCTAAAAACTAACTTTTACACTTCACAATTTGGACTCATGCATGGCACAATTGAATCTACACCTAATCTGGAATTTATATGGAAGAGTAAATGACTAAATGAAAAATAAAATGGCAAAAGAAAATATGTAGAAAAATACATAAATAGTATAAAAAAACTAAAACATCTGCTGATATGTACTGAAAACTGAATGAAATAGTAAAAGAAAAATTCAATCTACAATTATATACTGTAAATGAACTTCATTTAAGATAGAGCAACTTAGATCTATTGGTTAACTACCTAAATCAACAAGAAAATAGTCTGATTCAACAAAGAAATAAACTCAACAAACTTAACTTCAAAACAGGTGCAAAATTTGAAAAATCATATCATCTAAGAAAATGATCCAAACAGTAATGAAATGTAAAGAAATAAACGGAATCAAGTAAGAATTAACAAGTAAACACGTAAAACGAAAGATTTAAAGTGAAAAGAAGACAAACAACTAGGAAAGGAGAGAGCAGTTCCACGCCAATCTTGATTGATTACATATGATCTGCACTTGTCACTGTCATCTAGACTAATTTCCAAGCTTGATTCGAACATTATGGTGCAAGTTTGAGGCTAAATTTTAAATATGTTATAGCTAATTGAATTAGGAAACTATGGAAAAAATTTGAGCAAAAAAAAAAAAAAAGATTTGAATGAGATATCATAAAAAAATCACAAGTTAAAACTAGTAGATTTAAAAACAAATTTGAGTATCAATGAAAAATTAGTAGATTTGAGCTAGAAATCAATAAAATTTGTAAGTATTATTGCTAAAATTATAAAGATCATTAAAAAATACTTAAGAAAATGTAAAAGTGCATTCAAAATCAATAGAAAAACATGAAGATCAAAGGCTATTTGGTTGCTAAAAAAATAAAAATACAGTAAAAAAAAGTGCAAAAATTAAAGAATAAGAAAAATAAAATCTTAAGCTAAAGTTTTCTCTAAAATGGTTGGCTCTACTCCTAATTATAGTCATGTGAATTTTGAATGAAGCCCCAAGAAAACTCTTCAAAATATCAACAATGAGGAAAGCTTCTAAGGACTTATTTCCTCTTTGCTTCTACACTTGATGCATGGTTGTTTGACTTTAAAACTCTTTACTAGTTTGCTAGCTTCTCTTCATACATTTTTGCCATGGCAAAAAGTCTTTTTTATAGCCAATAGCAACTCTCCAAAGTGCCAGCTCATGTGCTTCTTAAAACCTCTTTTAAGTTTTCAAAAGATGGCACCAAAATGCATTGGTTACATGGTCAACTTCCAAAATGTAAGCTTGCATCCATGTTCCCTCCTTTTGGTGTTAAATGCATCGATTTGTTCTTTAATTTTTCTGCCAAAATTCAAGTCATAAAAAGAAAAATTTATGTATTATAATGCTTGAAAAATTTTTTAGAAATTTACCATATAAAAATTAACATCCAACTTACTAATGCACACATTACCTTTCAAGCATGTATTAAATCTTAAAAAGCTACTAATGCATAATTGAGATAAGAAAGATAATTCTAAATGAAAATTATAAGAATTAGGACTTGAAATATGGTTCCATAAAGTTCATTTAAGCTCAAGAAGTTATAAAAGAAAAGGGTAAAAAGAACTCCCTTAATAGGCAATGAAGCATAATTACACTCGTTGTGACCTTTACTAGCATTTACCATCATAAATCCTCCAAAATGTGTCCGGATTGTCCAAACTTTCTCATTTTCTCTATTTGTACTTACACATAAGATAAATGTGCATTTATGAGTAATTTTGCTAAAAATCCTAAGGAACAAGCCAAAATAAATATAAAATTATACTAAAAATGAGCATTAAAAAACTAAAATTTTAATGCAATCAAAAAATAGAGCATTAGGAAGAATAAATGCTAAGTTAAAAAGTGATGATGAATGCAAAATAATAATGTTTAATAGTGATAATTTATTTGATGAAGTTGCTATACTAAAAACTGATAATGATATGTTACAAGTAAGATTGAATGTAATGTTAGATGCAAAAATGAAAACAAAGTAAAAAAGGTTCTACAAAATGGGTTTGATGTCTAGTTTGTTAATATTATTATGTTTTGTATTTGAAGTGGGTAAGGATGACATGCTTAGGAATAATATGTTGGCTCTGCCATGAGTAATTATGCATGTATGAATGATATATATTGTTTGATGATATGTAAAATTTTCCTGTCATTAAAGTGTATATATAATATAAAATTATGTTTAGTTATTATAGTACACATACTTGCATTTCAGTTTCTTTCATAAAATACCTATTAAGAATAACACAAAAAAAGATATGACTAATTGATACCACCAAACAGAAAATGATTGCAACCATGAATGTATATATTTTTATTTCCATTTAAAATCATGAACCACAATGTTTTCAACAAGACATTGTTATTTATAGATTTAGTAATTTTAAACACAACATGAAAACGACATGAAAAAAAATCATATATGAGTTCAGTGTAATTATGTTTCATATCTTAATTATGTAGACACGGTTAAGAGATGACATTATTTATGTTGTGTTCGTGTCAAACAGTAATGACATACTTAAAACACAATATTATTCATAACATAAAATTTTTTTAAATTATTTTAATTTACTTAAAAATAAATTAATAATTGTATTTATCGTTCATTTTAATGTTTAAATATATTATAAATATTTAATTTTTAAATAATTTTTTATTTAAATACTAATTTAAATGATTTTTTTATTTAAATAAATGGATTAATCATGTCTAATCATGTTATTCGTATACAATCATGTTAATCGTATTGTGTCGTATAATGTTATTTAAGTATAAATTAATTTTAAATATACTAATCATGTTATGTCGCGTGTAACACATATAATAAACGTATTATATTCGTATTTACGTTATTCAAGTCATTTAAATATTCATCTCATGTTAGTGTCAAGATTATTTGTATTATATCTGAAATTGTGTCAAACACAAAGCACAACACGATGACATGAATTATTAAGTTTAGTTATTCGCATTTATAACAAAAAATGACTAGACATTTACATTGGTGTTTGCATTTACAGCAAACATGTAGCTATAAAATCGAACAAGTATATTGGTATCAAGCCTGCTACAAAATATTGCTAAACATTTTTTCAAAACTCAATATGTAATTATAGGAACTGTAACCCAAAAAATCATCAATCTGGTAGTACAAAATGACCAGAATGTTTGGCTACTATAAAACTTATAGCTATAAAACCAGATAACTACATTAGTATCAAGCCTGGTACAAAAAATTGCTAAACCTTTGTTGCATTTCAAATACTAAAACTATAGGACCTATAACCTAAAAAGTCCTAAATTTGGTTGCAAAGAGTCCTTATGGTCAATCTTTCTTTGAAGTTGGTGCAGACTTTCTTGTTCTTTCCCTCTTGTTGACATATGTTTTTGCAAGACCTTCTTGCTCCTTTGTGCCATATAACAAAAAATTTAAAATAAAAAGTGAGACTCAATATATAGCACAAAAAATGGTTATGTAAGGATCAATCAATGGCTATTTACCAGTAATTTTTTTCGAATGATGTATTGACTAGACACAATGCCACCCCTTTATATAATCAGTGCATCAAGTCTTCCAAGTTATGTTTATGAAATCCATAGTATTAGTCTCAACACCTTAAACTGTATAAAGTAAATAAAATAAGTAATAACTTACATTGAATATCGAAATCCTATTATTTGGGTTTTGGTATAAACAAATCCCTATGCTAGGTAAGTAGGATTTTCTTTTCCTTTTCCTTACTTGTGAACTCTCACAAATGGCTTATATGGTTAACAAGACAGTCAATGATATCAGAACTTTAAAAAAAAAATTGTTCTCAAACAATAGCGACATCAAAACTCAGAACATCAATATCAGAACTCAAACAATAGCAACAAAATTAGAAAATGCATACACTTACATTTTCTTCAACAAAAACAGTGAAGGATATGTTGTCACTTGTAATGGTTGACTTTGATCTTACATTTTTATTATCAGTAGCCTACACATACTTAAAACAATTAGTATAATATGATTTTCATTCATTTAAGAACAAAACAAGTATGAAAAAATTTTCTTATAAATTATGATGTCCTTTGATATCCTAGCTTGTAGGCTTCTCCATAACAATATTCACGTCATCTTCCTTTCTTGCCTTAATAGTTTGGTCCCATTCTTACTTTCAATGGGTTCTTTTCTTCTTTTCTTTGCTGGTCTACTTGGCATTTTTTTTACTAAAAAAGATAAATTTGGTCCATGAACACTTTTGGGCTAATATTGCTTACCTATAACAGATTCAACATGTGCTTGTAAGCACATAAATATTTTTCCTTGTTCAACCATGAACTTTAAGTGGATCTAATCCCTTATACATTATTGCACTCATTACATGCTAACATGAAACTCCACTTATGTCCCATCTCTTACAAGAACATGAATGGTATTGTAACAAAATAATGAAACTCTCTCTCTCTTGTGTTTCAACATTCTCACAATATACTTCAGGCCCACCAATGCCATTCCATTTAATCTTCCATTTTCTAGATAGTTGCCTAAACTGCTCAACATTTTCTACAATTATAGGGCCATAGTTAGTCTTCCATTCATTAGCAGCATTCCTTTTTTGGCACCAGTCTCTTCATTACATAAACCCTAATATCCTCTAGCATGCTAATGATAGGCTTGCACCTTGCTTTTAAAAAGACACCATTAAAAGTTTCACACATATTGTTATCAATGACATCACATTTAATGATGTCATTAAAAAAAGCTTGGCACCAATCATGTATTGGCCATTTTTCCAGTGACTCTTCCTTTGCCCTAAACCCTCCCTCAATACCTGCCATGATTTCTAATTGTTTTTTCAACTCAAGTTCGTTGGGAGACCTGACAAATATCCAAAACTATAATTTCAAGTCTTTTCCTCTATGACTGTTCCCTCACTTAGCATAAATATACCTAGAACACATTCTTTGCTCTGGCAATATATTCCTAATAGATCTTATCAACCTAAATATTGAAAAAAAAAGGTAATGTATTAGAACAGAACAATTATACCAATTAAATAAACAAGTATGAAAAAGTAAATAAAAAGGCAATTAGAAAAATTACCCTTTACATATCACTGATCACAGACTATCTAAGTCCATCTTTGATACCTAAATCATCACAAAGTTTTTATATAAACCATGTCCAAGTCTCAATATTCTCTTTTTTCACCATTGCCCATGCAATTGGGAACATTTGATTATTCTCATCCCTCCCTATAGCCATAAGTAGCTAACCCTTAACTAATTTTTTAAAGAAATAACCATCAAGATCAATCATGTACCTGCATCTCTCAATAAATCCTTTCTTCAAAGCCCCAAAATATACATATATTTTGTCAAATAAAGGCATAGAATCAAGAGTTGAATTCTTAAATGTTAAAAAAATGATGTTCTCTGGGTTGATTGAATTCAGTTCCTCAGTATAATCATTTAAAGACATAAATTCTTCTTTGTACTTTTCCTCCATTTTTTTAAGAACAACTCCCTTAGCTACTTTACAGATATCATACGACACAATAAACCCTAATTCCTTCCTAACCAGTGCCCTCAAATGCCTAGGCTTCATCAAAGGCATTATATTAATTTGTTCACCAAACCTTCTAGCAATAATTGAGACTATCACCCTTTTATTCTTTGAAGTGGGTAGGCATGAATGCTCAGACATATATGTTTTCACAATATATGTCCTATTAATATTGCATCATGAGTAAAGCACAGTCCAATTACAGCCTTAGGCATTACATGCAACTCTAACTATGATTTTATCATTTTTTTTGTACTTGAATTCAAACTCTTTTCTTATAGAAAAATCACAAAGTACTTTCTTAAATAAATTTAAATTCTCAAATCTAAACCCAAGCACAAAATCTTCAAAATGCACCTTGGGATTATAATAAGTGTTACTAAAATACATTCTCAGGGAATTGTCTTTATCAGACCCATCACTGGTGTTACTGTAACTGCCAAAGTTTGATTAATCAAAGTAATCACTCATGTACCCATCAACATCAATGTTTGGCATTACAGATTCAACTTTACCTCTAACAACTTTACCACCATTTGATTCATTTGATTCAACATTTAATTCACCATCTGATTTGCTATCACAAAAACCAATTTTCTTTTCAACGTAAACTTTAACATTCTGCCTAGTTTTCATCATCAGCTACAAAATCATCATTAACATTGCCATAATTCTCATTGATTTCACCTATATTAAATCCCTCAATAGACCCTAAACCTTCAACATTAACATTATTAGCATCATTAACTTCATTCACATTCACTTCACTTGCATTAAATCCCTTAACAGACACTAAACCCTCAACAGTAACTTAATTAACGTCATTAACTTGATTCACATTGACTTCCCTTGCATTACATCCCTCAACAGACCCTACACCTTCAATAGTAACTTCATTATCATCATTAGCATCATTAACTTCATCCCCTTCCTTATCTGACTTCTCCCTTCTTAAACCTCTATGAAAATCAACTAATATAAGTGTAGGAGGCCTTACTTGTATATTAGGTTCATTACTGCCAATCACAACAACCTCATCATCATCATCATTTGGAATTGGTTTCAAATCAGAGCATTTGTTATGTCATTATCAAGTTTGAAATCCAAGTGTTCTACAAAAATATCTATAAGCCTACCCATCTTTAATTGAGCAGCCAAATCTACCATATTGTGATCATTTTCTGCTAATAACTTCAAGCCTGTTTTTAATATTTTACTAGACTCCATAAAGTAAATTTTCACCTTATGCCCTAAATCATAACCTAAACTCTTCACAGCTCCTAATATTGTCCAATAACAAATATGATCAGAATCCTCATTAAATTCAATCATTGACCCATTCACATATCTAATTGAATTACGCTTCTTTTGAATTGTCCCCTATGGTGGTACCATGCTTAACATGGTTCCCAAGTCATTCTAACCTTAAACCCTAACATCAAAATAAAATAAATAAATGTCTATAGTTAACCAAACAACTAGTGTGCAACAAATGGTACACATACATAATGAAATTATATAGAAACCAATGTTGCTGGTACATTGCAAGCAAATTCCATAATTATGCCCTAATATTAATTTAACTATGCAATAATTATATTCAATGGCCCATACAACAGACAAATAGGCCATAGAACCAGACAAAACATAACAGACAACAACAAGACCACACCACTACAATCCACTATTGCTAACTAAAAGTTTAAATATTTAGCAAACACATTTATTAAGAGTATACCCCTAACTTGTCAACCCAGTGCATTCAATGTACAAATAAAGGTTTAGGATTTTCAAAAAAATCCCTTTTCAGTTTTGTAAAAATTTCAAGAAGAAAAAAATAAACGAAAGTGTACTTAAAATGCAATGAAGTGAAGAATATGAGGAAATCAAGTGAGAAATGTTGAATCGTCTAACCTGTTCTTGTTTGAAAACATGAAGAAGTGCGAATAAGTGCCGGAAAGTAATAGAGAAACCAACAAGCAGCAAGTAAGGAATGTTGAATCATCTATGTGGGATTCATATTAGGGTTAAAGATTTGGATTCTGAATCGTCAAAGTGGAATTCTGATTAGGGTTAGGATTCTTATTAGCATAAAGAATTTCTTCAACTCAAGTTTTCAATCTTTTTTTTATAGTTTTTCATTTTTTTTATAGTTTTTTTAATGATGATGAGATATTGTTTAGTTCAAGAAATGGTAGACATAGATTTTTTATAGTCCACGTGACTAGAATTTGTAATATACGTTAGCATTAACAATGTTAAAAACCAAAGAAAATGCCACATCAGTAGCCATATCAACCATTTAATGGATAAAATTTAACACTGTTAACAATTAGATTAAAATCCTTAAAAAAAAAAATACTACAAGGACTAAATTCCTAAAATTCGATGAGTATAGGGACCTGTAAACACCATTTTTTTATTATCATTATTATTTTTTTATTTTTCTTTCTTTCTTTCTTTCTTTCTTTTTCCTTCTTCTTCTTTCCTTATCTGGTTCAGTTTGACAAGATCTAGTGCATTAAATGCATAATCACCAAAGTCCAAAATGCCAGCCGCCACCACTACCGGCAGTCGCCTGGCACATTACCTAACTTGACAATTTGAATTTTGGGTTGAAAATATGGGATTCAAATCCCAGAAAATATAAGATTTGAATCCCAAAAAGCTCTATAAATAAAGCTTGTTATCTGCAAGAAAAGGGAAGAGGGGTAGAAAAATTTACAAAAAAAAAATTTCAAAAAAAAAACTTTCTATAAAAAAAGATACCCTGCAAAAAAATTAAAAAAAAAAAGAAAAAAATCCAGAAACACGATCCCTAAGGTAAGAGAACTCAGCGCCAATACAAAAAAAAAAATAAAAAACAAAAACAACACAAACACAAAAAAAAAATTAACCTAAACTTTCAGGCTAGATCTGCGTCGTTTGGGATACTTTTAGATGAAACAGAGGTTGGATCTATGTTTAGGGGGTTACAGAGAACATTATAGGTGATTTTGGCTTTTCTCAGTCACCGACAACGACGACCAATGATCGGTGACGACAGCGATGGCGACAACCGATTGGCCACTTACGTTTTGGCTGAAGAAAAAAAAAAGTTTTTTATGTGAGAGATGAGAGAATGGCTGAAAAAAAATTTTGGGCTTTTATATAAGCTGCCAATAGCCAAAACGATCGCGTTTCAATAAACGTCCAAAATGACATCGTTTTGAGCCCTGAGGATCCGAGCTTCAACCTGTGACCCGACTCGAGGTCCGCACACCCGACTTGAAGACCTACTTCTCCTTCACCCTCCGATCGATCCATATGAACTGACCCAGGCCAAATCGAACTATCCCAAACCGCTTAACCAAATTACCCTAACCAGATCGAATCGCTGACACCGGACCGAACTGTTCATTGATCGGACCGTTGACCTATCCAATTTAGGTAAAAAAAAAATTTTTTAGAATTTTTTATGTATTATTTTTGTTATTTTAATTATTATTCTTAATATTTATGCATGTTAATTATTAATATTTATGCATATTAAAATATTTACATTTACTAGAATAAAATTTTGTTATTTTATAAAAATAAATAATAAAAATTTTTGATAATTTTGAATAAATTTTATAAAATAATTGGTAAAAAAATTTAATTAAATAAAAATAATACAAAAATAATAAAAATGTAAGAAAAGAAAAATTTTATCCGACAATGAGATTTAAAGATACTCCGAGTAATGATGCCTATGAAATCTCTAGGTAAAAAATCTTTTTTTAAATATTACCAGTGTGTTGAAATATTTATAAAAAAATTTTAATATAATGAAAATTCTTTTTTTCTTCAAAAATTTAAATTAAAAATAAAAATTAATAAAATAATCAATAATTTTTTTAAAAAAGAGAATAAAATATGTGCATCAATATGGTAACAATTTGCATTGCATGCACGACATAACTTTTTTACAAAAAGTAAATTTAAGCCTCCAATGATGAGATTTTAAGATATTCTGAGAAACGATATTTAAAAAATCTCTAGGTGAAAAAAAAATTCTTCTAATGTTATCAACGTAATAAAATATTTTAAGAGTTATTTTGATAAAAAGGTTCTAATTTATTTTTCTCGAATAAAATTTGAGCACTAAAAAATACATTAAAAAAATAATTTCTAATAAATGAAAAATCAGAGAAATTATTTAAAAAATTATTTTTTAAATACCGAAAATAAGATTATTTTTATTGAATCAATGGATAACACATAGTTAATTGGTACCGTTTTAAACGAGCGTTGTATTGTGCTAATCCTTCCCCACACGTAATCATCTCCTGAACCCAGATTGTTACGTAGACCCTAAAATTATCCATTTAAAGAATTTTAATTAATTTTAAGATTTCATTAAAATGATATATTTTAATAGGTGATCAATCGCATCTAACCAAAAAAAGATTGGTGACGACTCTGTTATTTTTTATTTTATTTTTAAATTCGTCGGGTGGACACAAAATCGTTACGACAGTTTGACGACTCCACTAGGGAAGCCATTTGTTTTCAAGAGTCAGGTCAAAATTAACTATGTGTTATTCTCAAATTTTGATTTAAACAGCCTTAATCAGTTTTTTAGATTTTTATTTCACTTTTAACAAAAAAAAGTAAAAGAAAAAACAAATAAAAAGCAAAAAGAAAAAAATTTCCCTCACATTTATTTTACTATGCCTCTTATGCTTTATTTTTTTGTATATTTTACTTTCAATAAATTAGGATATATTTGCACACACAATGACACAATGCATCTTATGCATGAGTTCTATACTCGAGCTCTGTCTCTTATAGGAGGAAGTAAAATACCTATGCCCTCGTAAGGTGATAATCTCCATAATAATAAGCGAAATACTTTCACTCAAATTAAACCCTTTCCGTTAGTAGCTTGTAATGAGTAAGGATCGATGTCCCTCACTAGTCCAGCGTGGATGACAGTTGAGAATAATTTGAAAACTTTTAGACACGTGTCAATCCAAATCCAGCATGTAATAAACTTAAAAAATCAGCTTTAGGTAAAGCCTCGTCCACCTTTTTGTAAGAAATATCTAAGAATAAAAGTTTTGTAATATAAAACAAAACAAAAATAATCTCAAAACTAAAAATATTTTTTTTTTCTCAAACCACATCCTCACACTAACTCAATTTTGTTTCATTTTTTTTTTTTTGCATTAATCATATCATACAATTCTGTATCGAGATATTTGCTCGAGGACATATTTCTCCCAAGAAGTTTTCATGGATCCCATAGAACTATAAATTTGCTCATCTTCAGTCAGTGTCTCATGTAAACCGCATAATGTACATGTTTGGTCAAAAGAAACCCACCAAAAGAGTGAAGATTGTTTGCCTACCGATCATGTGTTTGAGTTACCCGAGAAGGTGCATTTGGATCTCACATAAAATGATTTAGAAGACTTAACCATCATCTAAGATCAGTTAAATGAAAAAAGAAAAAAAAGCTTTTGTAAGAAGTATAGACAGATTGCATCCCTTATTCCAGTAGTGATCGATGAATAACCGATCAGGACAGTTATACAGTTTTGAGATCCATCCTATAAATGCTTCACTTTTAATCAAGAAGATTTGGTGCCAACTATTAAAGAGTATTCGATTTTGCTTGGAACAGAACTACAGTGTCCAGATAAAGTGTTTACTCAAAAGTCGAAATCAGGTTATCGCAAAAAGTTGATCAAACTTATGGGAGTTAAAATGGAAACCATTGATCCATTCGCAAGCTTAAAGGTGAACATTTCGGCATCCGTTGGAACTTTCTTTAAAACTTCATTCAGGGACATTTAAATGATGATCAAGGTATGGATGCGTTTGTTTTAGCATTGTATGGTATGATAATATTTTTGAAGACTTTAGGGTACATTGAAATAACTGTGATAGACTTTTTTTAGCAAATTGAAACCCAAACAATTAATCCCACTCCAGTAGTCCTAGTTGAAACCATCATGTCATTGAATTTTTATCGACAAAATGAAAAATCACAGTTCATAAGATGTACATTGCTATTATATGTGTGGGTTATAAGTCATTTCAAGTGCGAGAAGAGTACTTTCTCAAAGCCGTATCTTTAAAATAAAACACCAATTAAAGAGTTCTGCAAAAGTCGAAAGCCAACATTGAAGATTAAATAAGAGTAGGTCCTTTTCTTACGAAGGCTTACCAAGGATGAAATTGAATAGATGACGCCTTGGATGTCTCATGAAGGAAACGAGCCGTGGATACCGTTGTTAGGGTTATAAGGTATTATGAGTTACGCTCCGTTGATTGGGCTTAGGCAATTTGGTGCAAAGCAATTTGTTCCTGCTACTCATGGCCTGTCCAAGTAGAATTCCTTTACGATGAGCCAAATCTATCAATAACCTCGAAACAATTGATACAAGTATGAAAGAAAACACGAAGAATGAGATTAGGGCCTCTTATTAACAAAGTTACCATTGATTATCATATTTGGAAAGCAAAACAAGCTAAAGATAATACTTCCACTTGATGATAACTCACACCAATCAGTAAATCTTTCAACAAAAGTGCAATTATCAGAAGTTAAATTTATCAAAAAAGAATTAGAAGCTGAAAAAAAAAATAAAAAAAAATTTAAGACTTCACGAAAAGGTGGGACAATTGAAATATGAAGCAAAAATACAAGGGAGCAGATTGACAAAGATCATAAAAGAACGATATGTGACCAACAATGATTTGAAATATCTGCACCAAGAAAATAAGAGATTACAAATTTAATTCAAAATCGAAAAAATCACCAAGTCTTACCTTAATTGGCAACATGAAATGGATAAGCTCCGAAAGGAAATGAACCAATGGAAGGATAAAACTCAAGAAAAGCAAGAGAAAACTACCAAAATTTCTCAAGAAAGTCAAAATTTGAAGGGATTATATTATACAACCTCAGCAAGATTGGTGGAATGCCAAAAAAAAAAAAAGAAAGGTTGAAAGCCATGCTTGCAAAAGAAAGAAAAAAATACCTAGAAGTACTAAATGAAAAAAAATCACTTCACCGGATGATTCAAGGGTTGGAGCTACAACTGCAAGACCATAAGAACCATATTTCAGCAATAATAGATGAGTGACAGAAAAAAGAAAAAGATTGGATCTTCACATATGATTCAAAAGGAGATGCATGATATGAAAAACAAAAAATTTAAGGAGGCAACAGTACATAGAGCATGTAACCAATCAAGTTTGTAAGGCAGTAAAAAAAGCATGGGAGATGGTTAAAAAAGTAAAAGCATTAAGACAAGAAGTTAATCCCATAAAAGAATATGGACAGTGCCTAGTAAACTTTTTAGACAAGGTAAAATACCATTATGAACAAGTCAAACGCTTCTATGGATATAATTTTAAGATGATAAATCTTATTTAATCAAAGTTTTATGGAATCAATAAAACTTTTTAGTGTTGAAATTTGTCAAAGAGTAAATATTTCATACTTGGATTCATGCATCACCTACACCATTTTGTTTTCTGTCAAAAAAATAACAAAAAATAAATTTTTTGACACATGACATTCTAATTTTTCTAAAAAACTTTTGTGGTAATAAAGGTTGAAGAATAACTCACCCTTCAAAAATTTTGACTCAACCCACTCGTCATTCCTACAACACTAGGACTCAAACAAGAAATATGGAACAAGCACAGGTCAGTTAATTTGAAAGAATCAAAAAAGTTCAAGAAGAACTAAGGGGAGATCTTAGTACAATAATGGATATGCTCAAAAAACTTGACAAAAAAAAATAGTGAAAGGAAATCCTAATCTCCAAGAATAATCGCCAGACATGACGGATCCTATATAACCCTCAAGATTTGAGCTACAGCCAACCTAACCTTCTCAAGGAACCAAAATGCAAATTCTTACTCCTGGTGGATATTCCAATCTTTATCCAAGAATGACATCAGCACTTGTTCCAGAACAGTTCTAAAATTTTTCTAATCCTGTTATAATAGAAAAACCACTCGAACCAATCCTGGTTCCTGATTTGGATTATCCTACAGAAAGAGAAAGTCAGGGATAAAGACACTCAAGAAAGTAGAAGACACTAATGCCCAAGAGAAGATGAAGTTATTAAAAGAAAGGCTTAGGGCCGTAGAAAGAATGAATTTTTATGACTCCACGGATGTAGCAACCTTTGCTTGATCCCAGATGTGATCATTTCACCTAAATTTAAGGTCTTTAAATTTAAAAAATATGATGGCACAAAATGCCTAATGACTCATATCACTATGTATTGTCGTAAGATGACAACACATGCTCGTGATGAAAAGTTAATGCACGTATTTCAAGATAATTTTATAAGATCTACAGCCAGATGGTATATTCAACTAGATAGGACTCGTATTCATTCCTAACAAGAAATCACAAAAATATTTTACACAATATCAGCATGTCAGGGATCTAGCTTCAGATAGTCTATCTTTATAGAGTATGAAAAAAAAAACAACTGAAGACTTCAAAGAGTATGCACAAAGATGGAGAAATATGACTGCACAAGTCCAATCTCCTCTTATCGAGAAAGAGACAACTGTCTTATTTGTGAATACCCTAAAAGCATCATATTATGAAAGACTGATAGACAATGCAACCAAGAACTTTACAGATATGGTGATATCGGGTGAGATTATTGAAAATGCTATAAAGAATGGCAAGCTTGACGCAGGAGAAAAAAACAGCGCAACGAGAGGTAGAATTCTTTAAAAAAAAATGAAACTCAAGCGATGAACTATATAGGGCAGTAGTTCAGAGGTTTCACGCCCTACCATACACCAGTCTACCAAACCCATTGCCCTCCCATAAATAATATTACATTCACTCCTCATCCGTATCAGTCATACCAACCATTACCACAACCAGCTTATCCACCTCAGTTTCAGTCATCTTGTCGAACACCCACCTATTTTTACAACCGTCCTACTACACCTGCCAAATTAGAATAGAGGCTTAGTCCAAATAGTGATCCAAGAGCCCCAAGAACACCTCAAGAAAAAATTAATTTTGACCCTATTCTCATGACATACGAATTTGTACCCTCAACTTATTGAGAAACATTTACTAGCCCCTATTATTGTTGAGCCTTTGAAACCTCCGTATCCCAAATGGTATGACCCTAATGCACATTGTGATTATTATTATGAAAATTCAGGCCATTTTACTGAAAACTATATTGCCCTAAAGCGTAAAGTGCAAGCATTAATCAATAAAATGGTGTTAAATTTTGAAACCAACCAATGAGAAGCTCCAAATGTTAATGAAAACCCTCTACCAAATCACATTAGGCTATCGATAAATGCTTTGATTGATGGATAAGCAAGCTATGTGAAAATAGGGATAGAAAAGGTTAAAACTCTATGACTAAAGTGTTTGAAACATTAGTCAAAATCGACATGTTGAAGTCAATAGAACCTCAGAATTACTTTGAAGCGATTAATTCAACTGAGAGCTGCAATTATCACAGAGGTGCTTTGGAGCATTTTATCGAGAGTTGTCACTAATTTCGTCAAGAGGTGTAAAAGTTAATGGATATAGGTCGAATAGAGTTTCACGAAGAGAGAGAATAGTTGATGAAAGCTGAAGTGTCTACCATTGATAGATTTATGCGTAAATCGATAACTATCTATTATGATGAAAACCTAACATCAAAGCTAGAAAAATCCATCTCTCGACCAATAGTGACAATTAAAGTTCCTGATCATTTTCCATATCAGATGATAAAATAGTACCGTGAAAGCATGATTTTGATGTCGTAGTCAATCCAGATACTGCAAACATAATGGACGTAAGAGGTATGACTCGAAGTAGAAGAGGTTATACTCCAGAAGCTTTAGAGAAAGCCAGGAAAAAGAAAGCAAAGATGAGAGAAAAAAAAGTCAGAATAATCCTGTTGCAGTCTCAGATAAAGAATGTCAGAAGCCGATCTCTAAAAGCAAAACATGTAAATTTTTAAAACTAATAAAACATAACGAGTATAATATGGTAAAACAATTTGAACAAGATGCCAGCTAGAATTTTGCTATTGTCATTATTGCTCAGTTCAGAGTCGCACCGTAATGCTCTGCTGAAGGTGCTAAATCAAGCATATGTCTCACAATGTTTCTGTTGAATATGTGAAACTTGTTGGCAATCTAACAATTTCAAACTATATTTCTTTTAGTGATGAAAAATTCCTCCTGAAGGTCAAAGAAGTACCAAAGACCTCCACATTTCTGTTAAATGTAAAAATCATATAATGACTAAAGTTTTGATTGATAATGACTCATCCATCAATATTATACATGTGACTACTATGACGAAACTCCTTGTTGATGGATCTTATATAAAGTCTAGTCATATGATAGTGAGAGCCTTTGATGGAATCCAAAGAAAGATGTTGGGAGACATAAAAATCCCATTGCAAATTAGCCAATGCACTTTTAATTTGAAATTTCAAGTTATGGACATCTCTCCTTCATACAGTTGTTTATTGGGTATGCCATGAATCCATATGGCAGGTGCTATTCCATCCTCATTACATCAGAAAGTCAAATTCATTGTTGAAGGAAAGCTAATATGTGTGGCACGAAAAGAAGATTTATTGGTAACTCAACCGATAAATACTCCTTATGTGAAATCAATAGATGAAGTACTAGAATACTTTTATAAGTCTTTCGAGATTACCAATGCAACATATGTGACTGAAATATCTAAATTGTATTCATCACACTTGTCTACGATAACTAAAATTATTGTCAAACAACTTACCAAGATGGGATGACAACTTGAAACTGGACTAGGAAAGAACTTGCAAAGAATCATAGAGCCACCAACAGTATACGACAAAAAAGACAAATTTGGCTTGGGATATAAGCCAACAAAAGGGGATAGAATGAAAATGATGAATGAGAAAAAAGATAAGCAAATAACTAATCTTGAGGGATACGAGCTGGAGTTAGAGCTTATGGTCATTCCATACCTCTATGATTCTTTTTGTTCGGGAGAATATATTTACCCAGATTTGCATGAAGCCCTAAGTGTATGATTCGTGAAAAAATTTTCAAAACTGGCCATTCAAATTGTGGATGATGAAAAAAATAAAAGTTGATATGAAAAGCTGTTTGTGCTCCCTTATCCTTCAAATAAATAACTAGAGAGTCATAGAACTGCCCGTTGTCTTTAAAACTTCTGAAAAGTAATGTATTATGAAACTTTAAATCCCTAATTGCTTTTATGAGTATTGGGTGATCTTTTGTGGTGTTTTTATCTTCATCATTTTAATAAAAGACTTAAAAGATGTATCTGTATTTCTTCTATTGTTATCATCTTCATTTTGCTTTTCATTTTCTCTTTCCATCATTTTCTTGCCATTCCATTTTTGTATACCAATATTCTCTTCATTTTACCCTTTGCAGGGTCCCAAATAATAAACACAAAGATAATCATGGCAATAATCTCGAATTTAATTTCGAAAACTTTATTCATGTTGATGAACTTGATAATAAAAAAGATTTGGATAATTACACATTGCCTCTTGATTTGCTAAAATTAATAAAATATGAAGATAAGCTAATAAAGCTCTACCAAAAAATTATCGAATTAGTGAATTTAAAGGATGATGAAAATAGAAAAAAGTCAAAGTTGGTACATCCCTTTTACCAACTGAAAGACAAAAGTTAGAAGAGTGGCTCCGAGAATATGTGGATGTATTCGCATGATCTTACCAGGATATGTCAGGACTCAGCACTAATATTATAAAACACAAGTTACTTTTAAAACCAGAATGCAAGTCAGTATAACAAAAGTTAAGGCGCATGAAGCCGAAGATGCTACTGAAAATTAAGAAAAAAGTGAAAAAATAATTTGATGCAGGATTTTTAGAGGTGGTAAAATATCTTGAATATATAGCCAACATAATGCCAATTTTCAAAAAAAATAAAAAAGTGAGAATATGTGTCGACTATCGAAATCTGAATAGAGCAAATCCTAAGGATAATTTTTCTTTGTCCTATATCGATACCCTAATGGATAATACAACTAGGAATTCCATATTTTTTTTATGGATGATTTTTCAAGCTATAATCAGATCAAGATAGCTCGAGATGACATGAAAAAAACTATATTTGTGACCATGTGAGAGGCATTCTGTTACAAAATCATACCTTTTGGGTTAAAAAATGTTGGTGCCACTTATCAAAAAGCAATTGTGACTATTTTTCATGATATGATACAAAAAAAATAAAAGTATATATGAATGATATGATCACAAAATCTCGTGAATGAGAAGATCATGTAATCAATCTCAAAAAGTGTTTAACAGGTTGAAAACATTTCAACTGAAGTTGAATCCTGTTAAATGTACATTCGGTGCCAAATTAGAAAAACTATTAGGCTTTGTGGTCAGTGAAAAAGGAATCGAAGTGGATCTAAATAAGATACAAGCCATTCAGAACTTATATCCTTCTCGTACCCCAAAAAAAGTACAAAGTTTCATAGAGAGATTGAACTATATTGCTTATTTTATCTCTCAATTCACTTACAAGTGCGATTTTATTTTCAAACTTCGTAGAAAACATGATTCAAAAGAATGAAATGATGAATGCCAAGAAACTTTTGATAAGATTAAAAAATACTTGTCAAATCCACCTATTGGTGCCGTTAATCCTAGAGAAACCTTTGATTTTGTACTTAATAATGCATAAAAATTCAATGAGATGTGTGTTAAGGCAAAGAAATGAAGCTGACAAAAAAAAAACGAGCAATTTACTACTTAAGCAAAAAATTTACTGATTAGGAGTCAAAGTATTCACCATTAGAGAAGATATGTTGTGCATTGACCTGACAGCTCGAAAGCTTAGACAATACATGCTTTATCACACTACTTGGCTCATAACAAAATTGGATCCCATTAAGTACATCTTTGAGAAGCCCTCATTGACAGGAAGGATAGCATAGTGACAAGTATGCTTTCAGAATATAAAATTGTTTATGTAACTCAAAAGGCTATTAAAAAGAGTACAATAACCGAATTCCTTACTGATCGTGCAGTCGAAGATTATAAGCCAATGAAATTAAATTTTTTTATGAAGATGTGATGGCCATTAAGGAAAATAAGCCTGTTGAAAAGTCTTTAAAGATGTATTTTGATGAAACTGTTAATGCTTTGGGTTATAGTATTGAGGCAATTTTAATATCTCCCAATGAACATTATTATCCAATCACAGCTAGGTTGAATTTCAATTGCACAAATAATGTGACTGAATATGAGGCTTGTGTTATGGGTCTACAAGCAGCAATTGAAAAGAAGATCAAAATGTTGGATGTGTTTGGAGATTCAGCTTTAGTCATTTATCAATTGCGAGGAGAATGGAAAATGAAAGGTTCCAAGTTGATACGGTATCATAAATACATCTCTGAGTTTATTAAACAATTCGAAGAAGTTCAGTTTAAGCATTTGCCTAGAGAGGAGAACCAAATTGCTTACTCTAGCTGCAATGATTAAAATAAATACGAATATTGAGATCCAACCCATAAAGCTGGATGTAAAAAATGTACCAGCACATTGCTTAAACGTTGAAGAAGAAGTTGATGGAAAGCTATGGTATCATGACATTATGCAATACATTAAAAGCCAGCAATACCCAGAACATGCAACAGAAAATGATAAAAAGACTATCAAAAGATTGGCTATAAGTTTCTTCATGGATGAAGATATCCTTTATAAAAGGGGTTAAGATTAAGTGCTCTTAAGATGTGTAAGTGCAACTGAAGCAAAGAGGATTATTGAAGAAGTGCATGATGGAATTTGTGGGACATACAAATGATCATTTAATGGCTAGACAAATCATGAGAGCTAACTATTATTGGTTGACAATGGAGAGTAACTATATTAATCATGTCAGAAAATGTCATAAGTGTCAATCTATGCTGACAAGATTCACGTTCCACCATCAACATTACACGTTCTGGCTCCTCTATGGCCATTCTCTTTGTGGGGAGTGGATATCATCAGTTTCATCACTCTAAAAGCTTCAAATGGGTATAGATTCATATTTGTGATGATTGATTACTTTACGAAATGGGTAGAAACTGCATCATATGCTAGTGTGATCCGATTTGTGGTATGCAAGTTCATACAAAAAATATAATATGCAGATATGAGCTTTCAGAGATAATTATTTTCGATAATGCCAAAAACTTGAACAGCAAAATGATGAATGAAGTGTGCATTCAATTCAAGATTCATCATCGTAATTCAGCACCATATCGTCTAAAGATGAATAGGACAGTGGAGGTTGCAAATAAAAATATCAAAAGAATCTTGAAAAAAATGACTAATACTTATAAAGATTGACATGAAAAATTATCTTTTGCTTTGCATGCTTATAGAACATCAGTCCAAACATCTACTAAGGCTACCCCATTCTCTTTGGTATATGAAATGAAAATTGTGCTACCAATCGAAATGAAAATTCTCTCGCTGAGAGTCCTAATGAAGGTAGAGTTAGAGGAAGCAGAATTAGTTCGAAATCGCTACGAGCAATTGAATCTCATTGAAGAAAAAAGACTTACAACACTTTGTCATTGTCAATTATATCAAAAGAGGATGATGAGAGCACATGACAAGAAAATCTGTCATATCACTTTAAGGAAGGAGACTTAGTGTTAAAAAAGATCTTTCCAAATCAATATGACAATCGAGAAAAATGAACACCAAATTAGAAGAGCCCGTATGTGGTGAAAAAGGCCTTTTTCAGTGGGACATTAATTTTGGTAGAAATGAATGAAAATGATTTACCTACTCCAATAAAGTCAGATACTGTAAAGAAATATTTTACTTAAAAAAATAATCAAAATAATAAAAAATAATGACTCATTTAAGCTGAAAACCTAAAAATGTGGCTTAGATGTACTTACAACATTGGAACAAGCGTAATTTGACAAACTCTGAAGGATAAAAAAAATCATCTGATTTAGTTTTTAAAAAAAAATATGATAATTTTTGTTCGTGATTATCTTATGAGCATTATTTGGGGCATTTTTGTTTCAACTCAAACACTTTGCCATACACTTATTATCAGTCTAATGAAATATGTTATCTTTCCTTTGAAAATAACCCTATCCATTCCTTTATTCACATTTGATATTTTTGTTTACCGTACAAATAGAAGAAATGTATCATTACATTTTATTTGTCTTGAACTTAAAATGATGAAAAGAAAAACAAACACGAAAGATCTCAACATTACTTTTTTAAAAAGTTGACAAAGACAGATGAAAAAAAATGAGAAAAGCATGATAAAACATTGATGTTGCAGACTTTTGAAGAAGAAAAATATTGTTAAGAAAGAACACAATGGTCAAATGTTAAGAACAGATTGGTCATATGATAATTGTTGAGAATTCTGATAAAAAAAGCAAAAAGCGAGAGATTTTGAAAACTTTTTTACTATAATGAATAATTTTGATTGCATTACATGCATTGTATTTAGATCATTCAGTATAAGCATCCATGAGCAGTTATAATAAAGACAGAGACTTTCTATTTCCTAATGAAAAACAAAATTTTGATATTTGGATAAAGATAATAATCAAACAAAAAATTTCAAAAGAGAAAAATTTACTTGTTCACAGATGAGGACTTGGTTTCAAGAATAGATAAATTTTAAAGTTGTTGAACATCTGTTGAGAGGAGCTTTTTTCAAGATAAATTTTAAAGTTGTTAAATCTCTGCTCAAAGAAATTTTTTTAAGATGAAATTTTTAAAGTTATTGAACCTCTGTTGAAAAAAGCTTTTTCAAAATGAGATTTTTAAAATTATTGAGCCTCTGCTTAGAGAAACTTTTTCAATATAATATTTTTAAAGTTATTGAGCTTTTGCTGAGAGAAATTTTTTCAAGATGAGATTTTAAAGTTGTTTAGTCTCTGTTGAGAGGAACTTTTTCAAGATGAGATTTTTAAAGTTGTTGAACCTCTGTTTAAAGGAGCTTTTTATAAAAAAAATTTTAAAGTTGTTGACCCTCTACTGAGAAAAGCTTTTTCAAGATGAAAATTTCTTTAAAGTTGTTGAACTTCTACTTAAAGGAGCTTTTCGAAGATGATGATTTTTAAAATTGTTGAATCTCTGCTTAGAGGAGCTTTTCTAATATGATGAATTTTAAAGTTGTTGAACATCTACTGAGATGAGCTTTTTTAGAATGATAAATTTTAAAGTTATCAAGCCTCTGCTTAGAGGAACTTTTCTAAAATGAGATTTTTTAAGTTGTTGAGCCTTTATTTAAAAGAGCTTTTTCAAGATGAGATTTTTTAAATTGTTGAACTTCTGCTGAGAGAAGCTTTTCCAAGATAAGATTTTTAAAGTTGTTGAACCTCTGCTTAGAAGAGTTTTTTTAAAAATTTTCAAAAGTTATTGAGCCTCTATTTAGATGAATTTTTTTTAAAAAAATTTTTAAATTTGTTAAGCCTCTACTCAAATGAGCCTTTTAAATTTTCAAAAATGTTGTTAAACTTCTAGAACCTTAAAAAAAATTGTGTGCTCAATGTTTCTTCTTTCAGAACAAAATGATTGCTTGTTTGTCTTTGTCTTATTCCTGATTCTCAGAAAAAAACAAAAAGAAGACAATTGTAAACATTATTTTTTTTATTATCATTATTTTATTTTTATTTTTTTTCTTCTTCTTCTTTGTTTATCCGATTCAGTTTGATAAGATCTAGTGCATTAAATGCACAATCACCAAAGTCTAAAAATGCCAACCGTCGCCACCATCGGCAGCCGTCTGACACACTGCCTAACTTAACAACATGAATTTTAGGTTGAAAATATGATATTTAAATCTCAAAAAATATGAGATTTGAATTTCAAAAAACTCTATAAATAAAGCTTGTTACCTGCAAGAAAAGAAAATAAGGATTGAAAAAAAAACTACCAAAAAATTTTTTTTAAAAAAAAGCTTTCTGTCAAAAAAGATACCATACATAAAAATAAATAAAAGTAAAAAATCTAAAAACACAACCCCCATGGTAGGGGAACCCAGCACCAATACAAAAAAAAATTAAAAAAAAAAGAACACAAACATAAAAAAAATTTTGATCAAAACTTCTAGGCTAGATCTGCGCCATTTGGGATACTTTCAGGTGAAACGAAAGCTGGATCTGTATTTAAAGGGTTGAGAAGAACATTTTAAGTGATTTTGACTTTTTCGATCACCGATGACAAGGGTTGACAACCAGTGACAACGGCAACCAGTGACAACGGCAACCAGTCAACCACCTGCGTTTTGGTTGAAGAAAAAAAATGATTTTTTTTATGAGAAAGGATAAAATGGCTGAAAATTTTTTTTTTTGAGCTTTTATATAAGTTGTCAATAGCTAAAACGACGTTGTTTCAATAAACGCCCAAAACGATGTCGTTTTAAGCCTTGAAGATCCGCGCATCAACCAGTGACTCGACCCGAGATCTACGCACCCAATCCAAAAACTCGCTTCTCTTTCACCCTCTGACAGGTCCAGATGAACTAACCCAGATCGAACCAAACTATCCCGAACCGTTGAACCAAATAGCCCTAACCAGACCGAACCATTGACGTTGGACTGCACTGTTTGTTGACTGAACCATTGACTAGTTTGGTTCAAGTAAAAAAAAAATTTTTTTAATTTTTTTTTTAAATTTTTTATATATTATTTTTGTTATTTTAATTATTATTCTTAATATTTATGCATGTTAATTATTATTCTTAATATTTATACATGTTAAAATGTTTACATTTACCAAAATAAATTTGTGTTGTTTTATAAAAATAAATAATAAAATATATAAGAAAATTTTTTGATAATTTTGAATAAACTTTATAAAATAATTGGTAAAAAAATTTAATTAAATAAAAATAATAAAAATGTAAGAAAAAAAATTATCTAACATTGAAATTCGAAAGTACTCCGAGTAGTGATGCTTACGAAATCTCTAGGTAAAAATATTTTTTTTAAATACTACCAGTGCATTGGAGTATTTATAAAAAGATTTCCAATACAATAAAAAAAATTTTTTTATAAAAATAAAAAAATTTAAAAATTTATTATTAAAAAATAGTAATATAAATAAGGAAAAAAAAATTTATCCAATGATAAAATTCTAAAAGTATTTCGAATAGTGATGCTTTACGAATCTCTAGATAAAAAATTTTTTTTAAAATATTACCAATGTATTGAAATATTTATAGAAAAACTTCAATATAATAAAATTTTCTTTTTTCTTCAAAAATTTAAATTAAAAATAAAAATTAATAAAATTTTTAAAAAGAGAATAAAATATGTGCATCAATATGATAACATTTTACATTACATGCACGACATAGCTTTTTTACAAAAAGTAAATTTGAGCCTCCAATGATGAGATTCTAAAGTAATTCAAGAAGCAATGTCTAAAAAATCTCTATGTGAGAAGATGTTCTTTTAATGTTACCAACGTACTATAATATTTTAAAAATTATTTTGATAAAAGGCGTTCTAATTTATTTTTCTTGAATAAAATTTAAGCATTAAAAAATACATTATAAAAATAATTTCTAATAAATGAAAAATCAAAGAAATTATTTAAAAAATTATTTTTCAAACACCGAAAATAAGACTGTTTTTATTGAAATCAATGGATAACACATAATTAATTGGTACCATTTTAAATGGACATTGTAAATGTGCTAATTCTTCCCCACATTAACCGTCTTCCAAACCCAGATTATTACGTAAACCCTAAAATTATCCTTTTAATAAATTTTAAGATTTCATTAAAAAGATATATTTTAATAGGTGACCGATCGCACCTAACTAAAAAAAGATTGGTGGCAACTCCATTATTTTTTATTTTGTTTCCAAATTCGTCGGACGAACACAAAACCGTTATGACAGAACCTATGGCACATTTTGACTGTCTTTTTAAAGTTTTGGATAAAGACCCGATCATTTGAACTTTGTGGTTCTTTTGTACAAGGAAATTGCTATTTTTCTTGAGTGATATAAGATATATATATATATATATATGGCTGTACGTCTTGCCCATGGTTGCTATATTAATACATTCCACTATATCCGATCTATAAAAACATGTATTTAAACAATGTAAATCAAACCAAAACTACATGATGGAAGTCACACAATTCCATGATAAAAGACACATGAGTGAGATATAACCTATGCCAATAAATAGAAGGAGAAAATATCATCTAAAGACATTTAAACTGCTTAAATTCTAGAAGAGAAATCAGCCAATTGAAGATAAAACTCAGAAAAAGTTGCATTATGTGCCATACAATAGCATTAAACTATAACATATATCATAGCTTTGTCAAACAACATTAAACTAGTTTCAGGTCTGGCATTCAAATAGTTTTATCGAACTAGGCTCAAGAATTTCTCCTAGCACTTTCCAACACAGTTTTATCAACAATAATGAAGTAAGCGGCAATTGATGATGTTAACCAATAAGATAACCATATTATGACGTGACAAAACTAGTACGATCTATTATATAATAAAGTCACTCTCATTTCCTTCCTATTTCTGTGTTGTTACTGGATCCACCCACTAATATGATGCCATACAGAAATCATGAATTCACAAGTTAGAACTTGTGAGAATATGATGGTTAAGACTAATAAATCATACAACAAAGATTTGAGAATACCTCCACTGATGATAAGAGCTTGAGCAGTATGGTTGAGGTTTGCCCTTGCCCAAGGGATCTTACGAACTGCAATCAATTGAAAAAGGAAGGGTGGGGGCAATTTAGAATACAATTAGAAAGCAATTATCAAGTTATCCATCCTTGGAAAAGAACTGAGCACAGACCTCTACTAATGGAGATCATGAAACTGTAACAATAGTTTTCATAACACCAATATATTCTCCACCACTTTGAAGGTACTCAGTTAATTGTGTTTTGATCTTTTAATAAGAAATGCACTGAAACCAGATACTAAAAAGTAATAGTAGTACAATTTAATCTATGTAAATGAGTACTTATGCCATAACTATTTGTAACACCAAATAACCTGCAATCTATATAATTCAAACAATAAAATGTCAAAGAATTCAAAATTTTAAACAACAGTTGGATTGCTTATTCAGTAAAGGGAAAATGATGAAGCAGCATCAACTATATGGTCCTAAACTTTGCAATTTGTAACTATTACCTCAGTATACAATAAAATTTGTTTAAGCATATAACTCGACTGTTGGACATTAAACATAAACATATTCAACAACGAGATCATCACAAAATAAATCACATACACAAGACAATATTTAAGACAATGTTCAATATGGCTCCTTCCAATTGTCTACATCAGGAACCAAAGAAAAAAATCCGTTATTCAATCGCAGAGATTATAAATAAAATTTGTTCAAGCAAATAACTCTAGACCCCATAATTCAATTGTAGGAATTATAGGAAAAAAGAAGCATCGACCAAATAGACACTTGAATTCAGGACAATTCCATTACTTATATTTTTGGAGGAAAACAGAAATTCCTTCTGCGGATTCAAAATGACTTATAAATTTGGATCACTAAGTTTCATTTATTCAAAGAATAAAATCGATGAGTAAGGTCAATGCTAACGTACTGTAGGCACAGCACTAACTACAGCGGCAATGGCAGCAGCCTTGAGACCAGCACGAACTCCTTCTGCGGATTAAACAAAAACTAAAGCTTTGTATTAGATATTAATAATTGCGTTTGACGAAAAATTAAATCATACAATAACACAGAAAACTCTGTCTAGTAGAAGGAAACTTTGACAACTAGGAAAAAAAATACAACAAAATTTTATGGGATGTCAGCTTGATCACTGAAAGAAAATTAGCTTAAAATTATCAAAATTTTTCAAATTTGATATATCTGAAATCCCCCATTTTTTTCCAGCTGCAAAATTAGGGAACTGAAAGATTAAAAAAAATAAAAAACCTTGAAAGAATCGCTCAGCCCTCAATTTTTTCTCGTTTTCAGCAGGAGAAGGGATTAGGAAAGAATTTCTTCTTCTCTGTACCCAAACATCCCTCATTTCTGATGGAATTCCCATTCTCAGCTCTGTAGCTTCCAGGAACAAAAGAGAGGGTTTTTTTCCTTTCTTTTCTTTTATTTTTCATAGCTTTGATGAAGGAGGATAGACTAATGGTGGAAGACGATTAAAGCAACGGGAGGGAGAGGCGTGATTTGATTGCCAGGCTGCCGAGTCCTAACTTCTTTTAATCGGTCGTGAGACGTCTCGTCGGCGCCACGTACATCTGCTTCTAACATGTGGTATAAGGATAGCTTTCTATTTTCAACTTGTCATCAGAGTCGTTCATGAAGCGTATACTATTGTGTCTGTTGATGAACTGTTAAATTGGATGAAATTATTCAGTAATGCGCATTTTAATGTTAGTAACAATTTAATTTTTACTAATTACAATACACATATATAATATACTTTGACGTATGTATTATTATATTAATTATATTTATAAAATTAAAATTTTATATTTGCAATGTGTCGCATACTAATTCAATTATTAAATAATAAATGCTAATCCTTTTAGCAAATCATATATGGCAACATCATTAGTATATGCAAGAAATAAATAAATAAATATCCAATTAAATCAATAATTCATGTTTTTATATTATATCTGTTTCGTATTAAATACATATAAAATATAAAAAATTTCATATCAAATTTATATGAACACGTAGAAAATATATTTTTTAATTTTTATCAAATGCATATATAATTCTGCCAAAATTTTATACTATATTACTTTCATATCATTTTTAGTATTATTTTCGTTTTATTTATTATATCATATTTAAAAGTATTAAGTCTAAATTTGATTAAAGGATGATTGTAAATACTGTGTAAAGATAGTTAAAAAACTATTTAAAAATTTTGCATCTTATGTTTTATTTTCACTAAATTCAAAAAACATATATTCAATATATATTCTTCTTATTAAATCACTTTAATCAACGTCATTAGACATCAACTAACTTTTTCTGTAAATAAAATTTAAATTTAACATAATTGTAATATGACATTGTAGGAATGGTCAATTAAAAATAAATAAACTAATGCAATTGATTATTAACTCAAATGATATGTAAATTAATAACAATTTTAAAAGATTACAAATTCAAAGAAATTTAAACTCATAATGTCCAGATTTAAAATTAAAAGTATATTAGAAATTAATAAAAATTAATAAATTAATAAAAAAAAAAGTCTCCACGGCATGGGAGAAGTTGAAGTCTTAGGTGTATTCTAGTAGTTCTTCCCAGGGTTTTGTTTCTCCACAAAATCTTCTGGGCAGTTTGTAGTTAGGGCAGTCTTTTCGTTTTGGGGTCGTAGAAGTTGTGTTGGGTCTTTCTCCAGAGTAGTAACAAAGAGAAGAATTGTTGAATAGCGGATGACTTGGACAATCTATGGAAGCATCTTTCCTTTATAGAAGAAGAATTAGATTTTGTTCAGCCAGAGGAGAGGACCTTGGACGGTGCAAGGGAGGAAGGAAAAAGATGGATGATCGGAAAGGTACTAACAACAAGAACATTGAACAAAGAAGCCATGATGAGCACACTGAAAGTCATATGGAAGACTACGAAGGAGGTTGAGATCATGGCCCTGGAGGATAACATCTTTCTCTTCAAGTTTGCCTTCGAAGCTGATAAAAAAAAAGGTGTTGGGCAGGGCCCCTTGGTCGTTAGATAAAAATCTTTTATTGATGGAGGAGTATAATGTGAACTTACGCCCAGGCAAGTACAAGTTCCACACAGCAACTTTTTAGGCACGAATCTATGGTCTTCCTCTAGGCATGCAAAACCAAGAAATGGTAGTTTGTCTGGGTGGAAAAATAGGTAAACTTCATGAAGTAGATGAAAGTTTAGAGGGAAGGGGCTGGTCTAGATTTGTGAGATTTCGAGTCTTCATAGATATCCAGAAGCCATTACGGAGGGCAATAATAGTTAAGGGGAAAGAAGGACAAGACATTATTGGTAGAATGGGGTATGAACGGCTACCCAACTTCTGCTACAACTGTGGCATAATTGGCCACCTTAACACAGAATGTGAGAAAGAGTACAAAACGGACAAGGATGGTAAAACAAATATGCAGTATGGCGACTGGTTACACATATCACCATTAAAGAGAAGGTTGAACAGTGGAAGAGGCACATCTTTTTCGGCGACGAGCCAAACCAGAATAGAGATGGAAAATAAGTAGGGAAAGTTTTCGTTTGGTGGGGATGGTGGTGCAAAATTGGTAAGCTCCGTAACGGATGGGGTCGTTGAAAATCAAGAGGATATTATGGGACTGTTTTCTTTGTTTGAATATGAATCTGAGAATGGGATATTAGGGATATTAGACACGGAAGCCATGCAAAGCAAAATCAAGTGGCTTTTACGGGTGAAGGCTCAAACGTGAACCAAAATCTCGAAGAGGGCCAAAATGAGCTGCAAACGTCCAACAGCCTACAGTCAAAAGACACAGGGATACATAGGCCCATACATGTGGAATCTAAGGGTAGTATTGACAAAGGCACATTACAGTTGGATGAGATACAAATGAAAACTAAAGAAGTGGGGACTGGGGACTGTTGACCAGGGAAGAGGAATATTAAACTCTCATGAAGGAAACTAGTCTGAAACAACGCAAAATGAAGGAGGGATGAAGGCAATAGAGGCTGGTATCGAAGATATTAGAATTCATGGCTCGAAGACAAAACGCAAAAAGTTGGCCAACGATCAACGCGGGAAGGACCAAACTTTGGCTTTAAAATAGGTGTGAAGAGGGGACATGGCGAAGCGAAAGTTGATGATCTGATGGAGGTGGATTCACAAAGGAAGAAATATAGGTTGATGGAGGTCGAGAGCTACTAAAATGAATATCAAATGATGGAGGTTGGTGTCCAGCCCCACCAAGATCAATGAAACTCTTGGCTTGGAACTGCCGTGGGCTTGGGAACCCACGGATAGTTCGAGCTCTTCACACTTTCGTGAAGAAAGAAGATCCCAAAGTTACTTTCTTAGCGAAGCTCTAGTAAAGACACAGAAGTCAGATAGAATCAGACGAAGCATGAAAGCTGTTTTTGGAATGGATGCTACTGGTCATAGTGGAGGTTTAGGAATGATGTGGAAGGACAGGGTTGATCTTAAGCTGATAAGTTTCTTCAAATATCACATTGATATGAAAGTTTCAGAATAGGGAGGAGGTGATTAGAGAGTGACTGGTTTTTATGGAGAACAAAGGACAAATGAAAGACACGATTCATAGAGGATGTTAGAAAGCACCGCTAACCAGTCGGATAGACCTTGGCTTTGCTTGGGGGATTTTAACGAGAATGAAAAGAAGGGAGGCAATACGAGATCGAAAATGCGGATGGAGACATTTTGGTAGGCTTTAGAAGGAGCAGGATTAGAGGATTTGGTATACATGGGAACGAGGGACAGATGCTGATTCACTGACCAGAGAGAGGCTCGATAGGGCAGTTGGAAACTCAAAATGATTGGAGTTATTTCCCAGATACGCGGTGACCAATATGGTCTCGGTTATCTCAGATCACAATCAAATTTGTGTGGACACAAACGGGTGTAAAAGCTTGCAAAGATGCAGAAAGAAAAGGCCAAAAGTTTATTTTGAAACCGTATGGGCTAAGGAAAGGGAGACAGGGGACGTGGTTGGCAATGCATGGCATGAATAGAATCATGCGGGACTTGTGATGAGAATCCAACATGTGAGCAAAGCATTGAGGAAGTGGGTCTGTCAACATGTGGCAATTCAAAACAATGGATGGACGGCTTGGAACGTGAATATGAGAGGCTAGACACCATGGACCTCACCTATTGTGTACTAAAGAGGATGGATATGAATGGGGCAGAGTTGAATAAGGCTATAGAAAAAGATGAGATGTACTGGGCTCAAAGATCCAAGGTGACTGGCTGCGCATGGCCGACAAAAACACATCTTTCTTTCATGCAAAAGCTTCCAGCGGAAGAAGAAATAATTACATCCAAGCGTTGGAATTTAAAATGTGGGAAGGGAGTGGACAGAGCTATAAAATGTGAAATACAGTAGTTTTCAGCTTCTTGGCCTATAGGCCAAGAAAGCGTTAAGAAGATATTGGAGTTCGACCCTAGCCTCCCCTCTTCCCTTTGTACTCTGTTTCCTTAAAAATAAAAAATAAAAATAAAAATACAGTAACTACATCAAATTAAAATCAAATTTGAAGTAAAAATAAAGCGATGAAAATGAAAAATGTAATTAAACTTACAAATTTTGTAAAATCGAAAATATGAGGTTACAATAAAAAAATTATGACTTCAAGAATGAAATATAATTCTAAATGTTAACAATTTTCATGAAATCAAACTTGAAATAAAAGAGAAAAACAATTAATGCTTTGAAATAACAATAAAAATTAAATGCAAGTAATAGAAGAAAATTATAAAATGCAAGTTAAAGGTTGAAAAATTGAAAGTAGTTGTAAATATGAAAACCAAACTTTAAACTAAAAATCTGGACTTAAATTGCATAAATCCAATGGAATTTGAACTGAAAATTAAGAAAACATTAAAAGAACAATGTGAGAAACTAATTTGAAGAACAATATTGAAAAGAAAGTGCAAGAATTAATAAGAAAAAGTCAGAATTGAAACTAAGTTTATAGTAGTATTTACCGATTCAAATGAAAAAAAAAATTTAGACCTAAAATTTTTTAGAGAGAATCAATTAAAACTGAGCTAATGTAAGCTAAATTAACAAGTTTACTGTATGATTCAATAAAGAAATTACATCAAAAACAAGAAATTCTAGCTTATTGAACTAAAAATTTAAACAACACACAATTCTGGAAAAATAGAACATCATATAAGAAAATTAAATAAAGAGTAATGAAATGTAAAGAAATAAATTGAATTAAAAAGTAAAACTAAGGATTTATAGTAAAAAGAAGGCAAACAATTTGTCAAGGAGAGAGCAATTTCATGCTAAACTTAATTGATCACATCTGATCTGCATTCGTATGAATCTTCTAGGCTTGATTTGGAATGTTATGGTGCGAGTTTGAGGTTAAATTTTTAATATGTTGTAGCTAATTGAATTAGAAAACAACGAAAAAAATTAAATAAAAAAAAGTAAGGTTTGAATGAGATATCATAAAAAAATTACAAGTAGATCAAAACTAGCAGATTCAAAAATAGATTTGAGATAAATAAAAAATTAGTAGATTTAAGCTAGAAATCAATAAAATTTGCAAATCTCATTGTTAAAATCGTAAAGAACACTAAAAATACTTGAGAAAATGTAAAAGTGCAATCAAAATTAATAGAAAAATATGAAGATCAAGGGGTATTTGGTCCCTAAGAAAATAAAATGTAATAAAGAAAAGTACAAAAAGAAAAAAATAAAATCCTAAGCTAAAAAATCTCTCTAAAATGACTAGCTTTACTCTTATTTATAGGTAGATAAATGATGAATGGAGCCAAAAAAAAAATCTCTAAAATATCTACAATGAGGTGAGCTTCTAAAGAATTCTTTCCTCCTTGCTTCTGCACTTGGTGCATGGTTGTCTGTAGGCTTCTTTGCTCTTCCTTAATTGCAAGCCTTCTTCATGCGTTTTGCCACTTTCAAAAAGTTCAAGTTATGATCAATGAAAGCTCTCTAATGTGCCATGTCATTACCTCTTGAAGTTTTCCTTTAAATGCCAAAATGTGATGCCCAATTCTCATGCAAATAAAGATTGCATTCTAGGCCACTAATGCACCATCATTTACTTGTTAAGCCTCTTGCATGCATGTATGTTTTCATTTTTTTACTACTAAAAATTCAAGAATTTCATGAGCAAATTTAACAATAAAATCATTAAAAAAATGTTAGAAATAATGCTAAAAAAATTCATGAAAGAAAGGTTCAATAAAACTCCCTCAAAAGCAATTTAATTTAATGACACTAGTTTAAGGTTGTTTTTATAATTTATACAAAAAATTCTCAAAAATGTTTTTAAATTAATCAAAATTTCTCATCTTCTCTATTTTTACCTACACATAAGAAAAGTACGTATTTATGAGCTATTTTGTCAAAAATCTTAAAGAATAAGCTAAAATATGAATTAAATTATACTAAAAATAAGCATAAAAAATTAAAATTTTAATGCAATCAACAGGGTTAGGGTACAGTCCAATACTTCCAATTTATTCTCCACTTCAAGACCAGGTTCTTTTGACGAGATATTGGAGGGGGTGGAGACTAAGGTTACACTCGAAATGAATAACCAGCTTTTGACAAAATTTAAGAAAGAGGAAATTCACGAGGCATTTGCTTGCGTACATCCCACTAAAGCGCCGAGATCCGACTGTATGCCTTCACTTTTCTTTTAAAAATACTAGAATGTAGTTGGGGATAATGTTAAAATTTTCTGTTTATCTGTTTTAAATGGCAGCTCGTTTCTTGAGGATGTAAATGATACTAATATAGTCTTTATCCCGAAAATTAGGCAACCTAGGAAAATAACCAATTTTGGGCCCATAAGCCTTTGCAACGTGGTGTATAAGCTCATAGCTAAAGTCCTAGTGAACCACTTCAAACTCGTGTTACCTTACTATGCTCGTGAAAACCAGAGCGTCTTTGTGCCTGGTAGGCTGATAACTGATAATGTCTTGATTGCTTATGACATGATTCATACTCTTAAGAGATGGCAGAGTAGAAAGGATGGATACGTAGCACTAAAATTAGATATGAGCAAGGCTTACGATTGGATTGAATGACCGTTCCTGGAGGCAATGATGATTAAATTGGGGTTCCACTATAAGTGGGTGTCCATCTTAATGAAATGTATTTCTTTTGTTTCTTACTCCATGGTGCTTAATGGTGATGTAACAGACAGATTTTATCCTGAACGAGGGTTACGACAAGGAGACCCATTGTCACCTGTTCTTGTTGTGTACTGAGGGCTTCTCAGCTCTTCTTACAAAGTTCCAGAGAGAGGGACTGGTAAGTGGGATAAGTGCAAGCAGGAATGGATCTAGATCACTCACTTCTTTTTTGCATATGACAGTCTGCTATTCTTAAAAGCAAACCAGATTGAATGTGGAACAGTGAGCCACTTGCTATAGAGATATGAACATGGTTCGGGTCAACAGGTGAATCTGGAGAAGTCGCTCTTTTTCCTCAGCAAAAATATTCGGGAGGAATGCAAAGATGGAGTAATACAGATGCTCGAGGTCCAAGAAACTTTAGACCCGGATAAATACCTTGGTCTGCCTACTATGATGGGCAGAAATAAAAGAAAAGAGTTTAGGAACATAATTGAGTTTGTGGAAAAATTGGACAATGGAGTAGCCGTATCTTATCATTGGGAGGTAAGGAAATATTCATTAAAGCAGTCTTCCAAATGATACCCGCATATGCCGTAAGTGTCTTTTTTCTGCCAAAGGTTGTATGCCAGGATTCAAACAGAATGATAAGTAATTTTTGATGGAATTCAAAGTAGGACAGTAAGGGCTTACATTGGCTAAAATAGGAAGGAATGTGCGTGAGTAAGAGGGCAGGGGGACTAGGCTTCAGGAACTTCAATATGTTTAATAAGGCCCTCCTAGCTTAACAATGTTGGAGGCTATTAAAGAACACAAACTCTCTTGTATATAGAGTACTGAGTAGAAAATATTTCTTGAACGGAAATCCCATGGAAGTCCCATTGTGCCGAAACCTATCGTTGACTTGGAGAAGCCTGTGGTCGGAACAAGAAGTGCTTCGTGCAGGATGATGCTGAAGGGTGGGAAACGGGGACAGCATACGGGTATGGAAGGACTACTGGCTACCGCACAATAGAATGCTCCACTTCGAGAGAACACACAAGTTGACATCAATGAATATGCAAAGATGGCAGAGCTCATGCGAACTCAACCACGGGAATGGGATACAAAGAAATTAATGACCCTGTTCACAGAGGAGATACAAGATGAAATTATGGGGTTGCCGCTTAGCCATCAAAGCCATGCGGACACTATTTACTGGAGCCTTGAATCAAATGGCATTTTCTCAGTGAGGAGTACATATCACTGGTTAGTCAATGAGCAAAGGAGAACAAGCGGGGATGACAGGGATATGGCTCAAATGAACCGAGATAGGAGCTTTTGGATTAAAATCCCAAACAAAATCAAGGTGTTTTGATGGAGATCAAATAAGGGCTTTCTGCCTGTGTATGCCCAGTTGAGGAAAAGAGGAATCGATATCAATGGGGTTTGTCCAAGGTGTGGACAGCACGAAGAGACCATCGTTCACGCTTTGTGGGATTGTGAAAGCATTAAGGATGTTTGGTCCTCACATGACGTGGCACCAGATGGATGGATCACACATCTGAGAAGGATTGGTTGACAGATGCAGTTGCACAACTAGACACAGACAATCTCGAACGAGGTTTGGTATTATGTTGGGCATTATGGGAGCACAGGAACTAAGTAGTTAAAGATGAGTGCCACGGAACACCAGCTCCAGTGGGACATTTTGCCAGGAGGTATTTACAGAAGTATAGACTAGCAAACCAAAAAGCAGGGTTGATGATAACCGTACCAACTATAAAGTGGAAGCCATCTCCATTGGGTCAGGCCAAGCTCAACTTTGATGGCGCGCTAAAAAAAGAAACAAACACAGGTGGTATTGGAGTTGTAGCTAGGGATGATAAGGGGGTGGTATTAGGGGCCACTGCTAACAAGGTGGACCGAGTTTATGATCCTATCATTTTTTAAGCTCTAGCAGCAGATAAGGCAGTGGAATTTGCGAGACGTTGGGATTGGAAAATGTCTGCCTTGAATGGGATGCTCGTCGAGTGATTAACGGATGCAAGGCGGGAGCGAAAGACTTGTCTTATACTGGGAAAATCCTTCTGATGTGAGAAGTGCAGGAAGAAGATTCAAGTCCTTCACAATCGGGCACGTAAAGAGAGAAGCAAATAGTGTGACTGATTATTTGGCTAAGCATGCACTTAACGTGGTTTCAGAGGAGAGATGGGTAGGGGTCTGTTCCTCCATCATTCACCGTCGATTGCATCTAACTATCATTATTGAATTAGTACTATCTTTCCTTCAAAAAAAAAAAAAGTACGCAATACCATCGAAATCAGTAAAAAATATAGGATCTAATTTATAAGCTTAAGTCCGACCTATGGAGAAAAAGAAATTATTTTATTTATTATTAATAAAATTTTTAAATTTTACAAGTGAAATTAACAAGATTATATATATATTTTTAAGATATATTTAAAAAATAAAAAAATTATATTTAATACACTATTAATAAATAAATATTATATATTATAAATGCATTAACATTACATGATACTATTTCATTAATTTATTTTAAATAATTAAATAATTAAAATTCAAGAATATTTATTTTTTTGGATTTTAATTTTTTTACTTGATGATGTAGCAATTTATGATTTCTTTATAAAACAATTTATGGTATATTAATATAAAAAATATTAAATATACTCATAATAAAACTTTTTAATTTTATAAATAAAATTAAAATGATGACATATATTTTTTAATATTTATTTAAAAAATTAAAAATATATATCATTATTTTAACCTCACTTATAAAATTAAAAAATTTAATATCTTTATATCAAATAATTCATGTATACTGGACATGAATATTTAAAAAAAAAAAAAACCGTGGAAGGGTAATAGTTTGCGGGAAATACAATGTTTGCGGCGCCACCTGTTTTTGCTCAACAGAACCAGGGATCAAAGTTCAAACGACGCCGCTTCAACTTTGACGTGGTCGATCTTAAGTCCTCTTGGGTTTCATTAATCCAAAATTCTCTCCAAAGACAACCTTCCTATACATTGGCATCGGCACCCGCGCCAAATCTGCACCTGTTTCTTCTGAAAAAGAGAAACAACATTTCCCATATAGTTTTTTTTTTTTTTCCTCTTGCTATTCACCGAATATAGAACGTCGAACATTCCCGTTTTCCTAGAGAGAGCAAGCGATGGAAAATGATACACAGATGAAGTTAGTTCCCGGCACTGCCGGTTACGTTCTCGAAGATGTTCCTCACTTAACTGATTACCTCCCTGATCTCCCTGTACTCTCTCTTCGCTTCTTTTCTTTTTATTTATTTTTTATTCATTTTTGTATTTGGAACTGATCCAATTTCGTTAGATCAAGAACGATGAGATGAACATTACTGAGATTTTTGTTTAGTGACAGTAATTTTATATTTCATTGCTCTTTCTGGTTTTGAGAACTTAGGCTCTCTGTTTTGGTTCGAGTTTTTTTTTTATTTTTTATTTTTCTAAAAAATATATTGTGAACGAAAACAAATTTTGATTTTTAAAAATACAAAATAAAAAATAAAAAATTATTAATTATATCTAATTATGAATATAATATATATTTATTAATTGATAACTTTCAAAAATATTTAAATATGGATCAACATCTTGACTTGCAAAAAGAAAAAGTAATGAACATTTTTTGCTTTCATAATTAAAAACAATTTTTTTTTTGTTTTTTTTAACCTATTTTTATTTTTATTGTCCAAAAATTGTTTTCATTTTTAAGTATCAAACATGTTTTGGCTACTGTTTTTCATTTTCTAAGAAAATTAAAATGAAAAATGCATTTGCTTTTTAAAACCAAACACTAGCTAAAGATTCTGAATTTTTTTTCAAGTTTCTGATTTCCTTCCTTTTATACCTTCGTATTCACTCTCTCTTTTTTTTTTTTTTTTTTTTTCCATATTTTGCATTTTGTTTTATGGGTGTTTATTTATGTGGCAGAGCTATCCCAATCCATTACAAGATAATCCAGCTTATTCAGTTGTCAAGTAAGTAAACTATAACCTGAAATTTTCATCGGGTAATTCATCGGTTTTAGATTGTGGTTTCTCTATCTCGGTCTTGTTTGAATATGGTGATTTATTTGCGTGACATTTTGATTCGCAGGCAATATTTTGTTAATGTGGATGATACCGTCACTCAGAAGGTGAATCCTTGTTTTATTGCTTGAATTTTGTATATTCATTTGAAGTTCAATGTGGTGATCTTTCCTTCTATAATATAAACAGAATTTTTTGTTTCAATTTCATACTCTGTTTTTTTTAAAGCATGCACTTCCTTGAAGCTGAAGTCTGAATATTGTCACGAGAGAATGCTTTAAAACCTGTAGAACGAAAAATTGTTTGTTTCATATGTTGCAATTACTACAGTTATTAGTTCTTACCTATATGTCTTAATCGGTATGGTTAAATAATATGCTAGTTTTATTGTAGATTGTTGTTCATAAGGACAGTCCAAGAGGGGTGCATTTTCGACGTGCAGGACCTCGCCAAAGGGTACAATTCTCATATTGCCCCTATGCTTTAGGGTTGAAGTTGCAAAATGATTAGCTATTGACAGTTTGCTGACTGGCACATGTTATGCTTCTCAGGTGTATTTTGAATCAGATGAAGTGCACGCATGCATTGTAACATGTGGTGGTCTATGCCCCGGGCTCAACACAGTGATCAGGGAAATTGTTTGTGGCCTATGTCACATGTATGGTGTCAGAAAAATTCTTGGAATAGATGTAAGTAATTTTGTTACAATGATTAGGCATTTTAATGCATAACAACTTGGTTTATAATCAGTATGCGGAATGTCATCATTTGGTAATCTCGCCAGCAACTTATTCTTGATACATCTTTAGGGAGGCTACAGGGGTTTTTATGCCAAGAACACTGTCACCTTAACACCTAATGTTGTAAATGATATCCATAAACGTGGTGGTACAATCCTTGGGACATCAAGAGGGGGTCATGATACCTCAAAGATTGTTGACAGCATTCAGGATCATGGAATCAATCAGGTGTGTTAAGGTGCAAGGGTAGAGGTTTTTGTGTGAGCCTCCTCTCAGTTTTATTTGACTATATACATCTAATATTTCACATAACTACTTTCTGTCAGTTCTAATTTCTCCTTTATTGGTTCAGGTTTATATAATCGGAGGTGATGGGACACATCGAGGAGCAGCTGTGATTTTTGAGGTATTAGCATTTGGTATTCTCCATAAATGTCAAATAAGAAAAATGTTTCATAGAGGTCAATCAATTTAAGCAAGGCTTTAGTCAAAGATGCATCCATAATGTATTGTCAGAAATCTTTTAATACCGTTCTTAGCATTTATCTGAATACTAAACAGTGCAACTAATCATTGTACTTATTTTTAGCTTAACTGATTTTGCTCTGGGCAGGAAATTAGACAACGTGGCCTCAAAGTAGCAGTTGCTGGAATTCCCAAGACCATTGACAATGACATTCCGGTACTTCTCATCTTCATATTTGTAGTTATCTACAAACTTTTTCCTTGTCACCACTTGAAAGTCATATTAATGTGTGATATGCATTGTGTGGGGTTGCTGGTTTTGGTACAGGTTATTGACAAATCATTTGGTTTTGATACTGCGGTTGAAGAGTCTCAACGTGCCATTAATGCGGCACATGTTGAGGCTGAAAGTATTGAGAATGGCATTGGACTTGTAAAGCTAATGGGACGCTATAGTGGTATGCTTAGTTGGTATAATCATAATACATGGGAATCCAGACAATTATATAGTCAATACTGCCAGCTGTCCCTAGTTCCATTTTGTTGAATTGATGTTTTTGATCCTTCCCTTATGTATCATATTGAACTGCTGATGCAGGTTTCATTGCAATGTATGCTACTCTTGCCAGCCGTGATGTTGATTGTTGCTTGATTCCAGAGTCACCATTCTATCTTGAAGGAAGTGGTGGACTTTATGAATATATTGAAAAACGACTCAAAGAAAATGGACATATGGTTATTGTGGTAGCTGAAGGTGCAGGACAGGATCTTCTTTCAGAGAGCTTGCAGTGCATGGACCAGCAAGATGCTTCAGGAAACAAGCTTCTTCAAGATGTTGGGCTGTGGATCTCTCACAGGATAAAGGTACTACCTTCAATTGACTAATCTCTGCTTTTGTTTGATACGTGGCTAATGATTGGATGTTTGTGTGATATCTAGACTAATATCTTGACTGTCTCTTGTCACTTTATGCAGGAACATTTTGCAAAGAAGAAGATTCCTATTAATCTTAAATATATAGGTTAATGTCTCATCACTTTATTTTTACTTTATTCCTACAGACTTCAACCTTTTAATAATGTGCAAAATATTTGATTTGCAGATCCTACATACATGATCCGGGCTATTCCTAGCATTGCTTCTGATAATGTCTACTGCACCCTACTTGCACATAGTGCAGTTCATGGAGCAATGGCAGGGTATTCGGGCTTCACTGTTGGTCCTGTCAATGGCAGACATGCTTACATTCCATATAAGGTATGTTGGTCTGCACCTTAATAACTTCTCTGTTAGTGAACATTGTTTAATGTTATAGATTGTTGTCCAAATGTCTATTAGAAATCATGAATCAGTGGTCACTCCACTTTATGTTTGTTATTCTGGCAATATTTGAGACAGGAACCAGCAAACAAAAGTTAAGTAAAAGAAAGGGAAAGAAACAACTGTGGTAGGTTGTATTGAAATAGCATATATATATATATATATATATAAATAGGTTTAGTCATGTGGTTTTTGTTGTTTGAATTTAGCCCAAAAACTGTGATTATTAGAGAAAAAGCTGTATTTCGTCTTCCAGTATGTTTCTAGCCCCTGCATTACTTCTCCTGACTGAATTTCTTTCAGCAAAATATATTTTTCTCATGGTTTTGCAGAAAGGCTTACAGTTGATATTTTTCTGTTGGAATTTTAATATGCAGCGTATCATTGAGAAACAAAACAAGGTTGTCATTACTGACAGGATGTGGGCGAGGCTGCTCTCTTCAACTAACCAGCCAAGCTTCTTGAACCCCAGAGATATTGCTGAAGCCAAGAAAGAGAAAAAACCTGCAACAGGCTTGTAGGATGGCGAAAATTGTAATGGCAGAAAGTCAATGACTGACGACAGTCCTTGTATGGTATGAAAGCTGCATCAGATAGTGTCATGTTCACTACCATCTTTCATAGACAGTCTATGTACCACCATTCATATTTAGCACTCTACCATCTCTAATCATTCGGTTAGCATGAATGTGGGTTTCAGCTGTTGAAATCGAGTACTTACTCTGCTGTTTTATGAATTGCTTATAGTTAGAAATTTTGGTGGTGGTGCTTTAACATTGAGAAACTATTAGTTGCTCACAAGGGTCTTTCAGTTGGAAATGTATGATCAACTAATCCATATTGCCATGGAAGTCGAAAGTACTGATCAGGTTGCATTGTCTCTCGTCTTCCTTTGTATGTTTTCTATGCTATGAGCAGAGGTGGATCCACCCTTTGAAGTATCAATGTTTATGGACACTAAAAAATCCAAAAATAAAAAAAATTTTGGAGGAAAAATTTTTTTGGAACATCTTCAAAATTTTTTTGTTAGGTCAACAAAATGGATATATGTATCAGCTGTACTTACATTTTATAAGTGTAGATTTAAAAAATAAAATAAAATAAAATAAAATAAAACGTAGATCCAACACTGGTTGTGAGAGAAAATAACAACGGGTATCATTGATCCAAGTGTTATGAAAATGTATTCAACCTATTTCTGGTATTTCTGAATCCGGTAATTGGGACCAAAAGAAACACAAGAAACAGGAAAACTGCTGATATCCCTGTCAGCTGTACTGCTGATATCCCTGTCAGCTGTACGTCCGCGCTCGTTTTCCAAACGCAAGACTACTGAGGAGCAACAAGATGGTTTCTGGTTTCTACTACCTAAACAAACACCTAATCGCCATATTCTTTATTGTGAACCTTGGGATCCAGAATCATATGCCATCTTGGAGACCAAGTCAAACCAAAATAGAACCCAGAGTGAGTTAACCAACCAAAGACAGATCTTAACCTTCATAGCCAAACCTGAAAAGATGGGCAAATCCTTTGCATTATCTTTTCAAATAAATGCAGTTGCGGATGTTACACATGCCAAGACAACAAATCATAGTAATTTAACATACAAATGAATTACAATGGATTTTAACGAACAAATTGTTGTTATTCCTACAAAGCTTGAAGACATAGCAAAGTAAGGATTCAGAGTCAAGAACCAGGACTTTCAATTTGAAACCATCTTTGCACAATCATCCTCACAAAAAGAATATCAAGGAACAGATGTATCTTAAGTTCTATAGATGCCAGATGGATCAGCATTCTGAACAATCCATGGAAACCATCTTTGCACAATCATCCTCACAAAAAGAATATCAAGGAACAGATGTATCTTAAGTTCTATAGATGCCAGATGGATCAGCATTCTGAACAATCCATGGATGCTCAAGAAGCTTATGGAGCGGTAGGCGCTGGGAAGAATCCTTGACAAGCATCTGTTAAGTAAAATTAAATAATGTTCAGGATATGGCGTGATAGAATGTTGTTGTTATATGTATATTGAAAGTTATAAAAGCAACAAAACATACCTGACTAATGAGGTCCTTAGCTGCAGATGAAACTATTGGTTTAGGAGGGAACTTCAGATCCACTTGCACAATCCTGTGAAAGGGGTAAAGTGGAAAACTTATGATACCAGGCATTAAAAAGACAAACAAACAGCAGTATGGCGCATCATTTGAAAACAGAACTTGAACCTTGCTAAAATGCAGTGTCATAACTCAAAATTGTATAGTATCAAAAGTTTTGATCATGTTTTCTTGGTAATGTGCTAATAGTTACCTTCTATAAGTGTCAGAGTGTTCCTTGGCCTCAAAAGGAGGGACCCCGTAAAGAAACTCATAGCACAAGACACCAAGGCTCCAGATATCTACACTAGCATCATGCTCTACACTTTCAACTGCAGAGAACATAAAAAATAAGGTGAAACTTACTTGTTATATAGATATACACTGTTTCCGACACATATAAAGTTACATCTTTTGGCACAAATGGATATAGTTTGAATCTAGAACAAGCTAAAACAGTAAGAAAATAACAACTGATGAGCACTACAGGCAATCCCCTGGTTCTAATGGTTTACTACATACCCATTTCAGGAGGGAGATAATCAAGTGTACCACACATAGTCCGCCTGCGATTAAATGTGTGCACTGACCACCCAAAATCTGCAATCTTAAGTTCACCCTGACAAGGAATCCCAATTGACAAGATAAGCACTATAAAACGTTCGTAGAATAAACCAAATAACAAGTACAGCCATAGATTAGGAATTACCAGTGCACCAATTAACAGGTTCTCAGGTTTGATGTCTCTATGTATTACGTGCTTTCCATGACAATAAATTAGTGCCCGAGCTAAAGATGCAACATACTGCAACAAACAACATAAGCATACAAACCAAACATCCAATTAGTTCTTTTTTCTTTTGTATTGCTACATGTTATATAAATTCTTTAATCCTGCTACAAACTATCACAAGAATCAATTGGGAAAATTAAAACTCACAGTAGCTGCACGTCTTTCGCTGAAGTATTTAGATTTTTGCAGTTCCTTGTAGAGTTCACCCTTGGCTGCATACTCCAGAATCAGATAAACACGTTTCTGTAGAAGTTGTATTCAGAAAAACACATGTTAACTCATTCAGCACATTTTCAATTAGCTACATAAATCAAAGCATAAAATATAGGCCTATACCTGATCATAGAAATAACCATAAAGCCTCAATATATGGGGATGGCGCAAGTGACTTTGTATTTCCACTTCACGGCGTAGCTGATGTTCAACTTGAGACTGTTGTAGTTGGCTTTTAAAAAGCACTTTGAGTGCCACGATATGATTGCTCTGTTTCAAAAGTACATCATAAGGATCAGCCTAGTACTATAATTGCAGATAATGATGTTATAAGAATATCTCATTTTCTTCAATTTTCCTCATAGTTCTTAGCGAACAAAATGAACAATAAAACAAGAATGAAAGAAACGGACCCTTTTCTCTCTAGCCAAATAAACGTGACCAAACTTTCCTCGTCCAAGCGGCTTCCCAATGTCAAAATGGCTAAGCGTCCATCTTTTCTTCTCAGCTGCTGAAGCATCTGAAGAAACCTGTCAAAATGGATATCAACAAAATCAAAATACGTAAAACAAAATCCCCGACACTGTCTCAACACAAAATACCCAAATTATTAATGTTCCAATTTTTCAAAATCCGCTAATCCTAGATATCAAAGAGTACGCAACCAGACACAAAATTGTCAAAATTCCCAAATCTGCCATTAGAACCCTAGAAATCAACCCTATTTGGGAATTGAAACTTTGTATATGGAGAAAACCCTTCTAAAAACTTTCTGCCCTCTATAAAAGAAAAATAAACTGAAAACTGGGCTTTGTTTGGTTCTTGAAGGATGAAAAAGAAAAAAAAATGCTACTGTTTTCCCAAGAAAAACAGTGAAAACAAAATGGAAAAAAATTTTACCTTCTCTTGTTGTTGGGGGTGGGTCTCAGCAATCGCCATGTTTTGAGAGAGTAGAAAAAAAAAAGAGACCAAAGGTTTTTGGGGTAGGAATAGGCTGATAAGTGTTATTATTTGATGGAGAACACGAAAGAAGGCAAAAAGAAAAGAGGGGTTATGGAGGGACATACAGAGGAACCCCACTGACAACGGTCGAATTAGTAGAGTTTGCCACGTGGAACGCTTTTCAAAATTTTCCTTTTTGAGATCTGGGGTGGGGAGCGTCTCTCTTCTGAGAGAAGAGGCTAGAGTAACACACTTTTCATGTAAGGCTACTTCAAAGTTCATGTCATGGATACGGGCTTCTGTTCTGTGTTTTAAGTCATGGGCTAAGTCAATTGGAGATCTGGATCTAGCCATATAGAATAGATGCTTATGCTTGGGCCCATGGCGATGATCTATTAGAAGTGGGAAAATGCAAGAGGCACTCACCCAATCCTCACCTTAAGCACTCGAGATATGATCTCATCTCATTATTTGAATATAAAATTAATCTCTAAAGTTTATACTTTTTATCATATTAGTAATTAAAAAAACTAAAACTATTATATTAGTATCTAAATTTTAATTTAGTAAATTATTTTACACTAAAGCTTAACTCTATTGGAAAAAAAGTTGACATGTCTTAAATAACGAATTAAAAATTGTCGGTTGTCATTAAAACCTCATGTCATGTAATTGAATTTTTACGTCAAATATTAATTTCAAATAAAAAAAATTAACCCTTTATTTTTTTACCCGACATAAAACAACAATTTTGAGAAGTTACTTTTCGTTGAAAAAGAAAAAAAAATTGTTGTTTTAAAAACCAAAAAATTACTTGAGAAAAATAAAAAGGGATTAGGTTTTGAAATTGAATCTTTGTAATCGTTCCAAACTATAAGATTAAGGTATGGTATTTAGAGTTTAAAATTACAGGTGTAGGGTAATCGATTTAGAAAGTGTGATTAGATTAAGGGTTTTGTATTTGAAAATTGAGATTAGGCTAATTGATTTAGGGTTTAGATTAGTGATAGTTTAGGTTTAAGGTTTGAAAGTGGGACATTAGAATCGGTTCACAAAGTGAGATATTGTTCTAGAAATTGAGACATTTGGCTTAAAATTTCAAAAAAGGTAGATTTTGGGTTTGTCCATATAATATAAAATGTATTTGGGTTCGGTTTGATATTAATTTTTTATGATCTTTGGTTGGTTGAATGTTGTATTTTAATACTGTTTGTATTGAGGTAGGTTCTATGATACTATTTTTTAGATTAAAAAATAGATTTCAATGTTTAGAGTCATTATCTTACTTTTGTTTTATTTCTTTGGGTTTAATGTTACTTTTATTTTTGTTTGCTTTTGAGACCTATTTACGGTATACTTGCTCGCACTAATACAACAATAATACTAATGAAGATAATAAAATATACTCATTTTATTATTTTTTTTCGAATAGGACAATTGCTTGGGTGCAATATACATTATTTATGCATTTGAATGGAAATTTTGTAAAAAATAGTAGTGTAGCCTATGTGAGCAAAGATGTGCTTGAATGATCTATTGATTCTAATTATTTATCTTATGAGATGTTAACTAATATGGTTGAAGAAGTTAGGTATGTTACTGTAAAATGCTTTTCATTTTTCAAACTTGGGCATGAGTTAGAGACTAATCTTAGGGTAGTTTGTGATAATACATCATTTATCATTGTGATAATACATCATTTATTATTATGATAAACCATATCACCAATGTAAGATAATTATAAATTTATGTGGAGTTTGAGATTTTCATACCTGAAATTATAAATTAAGTTCTAATGTGCCAAATGTGTCAGATGTTGGGATAGGTGATAGTAGTAATGTTGAAATGAATGAGAAAGTTGGTGTATCAAATGTAGATGGGTCACCTAGTAGTGTTGTAAATAATGTACTAATAGATTATGATCCAACAATTGGTGCAAGAAATGATGACAATATGTCTAAAGAGGATGAATTAAAAAATGACAAGGTTCAGAAAGGTGAAAGAAAATGATAGGGCCAATGAAGGTATCTTAAAAAATGATATGTTCAGTGAAGATGAATTAGATAATGATGATGATGAAGAGTTTGTGAAGGATAAATAGGTGTTTGAAAATGATGATGATGAGATAAGGGAAATAAGGCAAAAATATAATGAATTTAGACGAAAAAAAAGTTTTAGGGCTAATGATGTCTCAGTTGAGATAGATTTTAAAGATCTAGTAAATGAAGTAAAGAAAAGAAAAGGGCTACAAGAGAAAAAAATAAAAGCTAAAGTTACAGAAAAAAACAGATGAGGTTATTGTAGTGGAAATAAGATTGATTAGTTAAAATCATTCGACATTGATAGTTATGACAATAATATGGAAGGCAATATAGCATGCAAAAAAAAAGTAAGTTTTCTTTAATTATTTAGATCAAGTGCCTAGATTTGAACTTGATATGATATTTAGTAATAGTAAGTAGTTTAAAAAAGCTTTAGACAAGTATGTGATGGTAAAAAGATTTGATTTTAAATTGCTTAGAAATGAAAGATAGGGTCAGAGTTGCGTGTAAGGTAAAGGGTTACTCATTTTTAATATATACTGTAAAGAATAATAGTGATGGTTTGTTCAAGGTTAAAATATTGGTAAGTGAGCATGAATGTTCCATTTTTAAACTCAAAAGCTAATTATAAATTTGTAAGGCAACATTTTCTTAGTAAGTTGAGAATCATTCCAAAGTTAAGTTGCTTAAGGTGTAAAAGCTTGCTAAAGATGAACTAAAAGTTTATATCAATATGATTGTTTGTAGTAGACCTAAAAATTGAGCTTTGAAAAGATCAATGGTAGAGTAAAGTATGAGTTTAGTAGGTTGTATAATTATGTACATGCTTTAAGAATGACAAATTATAAAAGTCATGTGGATTTTATGATGGAAAGGCTTATTCTAACTGAAACGCTAAAATTTAAAAGATTTATTGTTTGGTTTAGTGTCATGAAGAATGAGTTTAAGGAGTTTTATAGGCCTATTATTCATTTGGATGGTTATTTTATAAAATGACCTTTCAAGCGTGAGCTTCTTACAACAGTTGATCGAGATATAAATGACCAAATATATCATATTGCATAAGCTATGGTTAAAGTGAAAAACAAGAACACCTGGAGATAATTTCTTGAAAATCTTTAAATTGATTTTGAGTTTCAAGATGGGGATGTATTCATTATTTAAGTGACATGTAAAATGTATATAAACTAAACTTAATGAGTTTTATTAAGTCAACTTCTACTATTTTTAAATTTTTATTTTATATTTCTTTTTATACAGGTTTGATTAATGTGATAAGTGTATTGTTATCAAAGATTGAGCATAGGTTTTATGACAAACATTACTTTGTAAATTGAAAGATGAAAAATCGAGGCAATAACTTGCATTTACTGTTTTGATCATGCTATAAGTTAAAAACTAAGGCAAATTTCAAGAACCATGCAACAAAACTTGGTGTTTTAAAGATATTAGCTCCGATAAACATGCTGAACAAAAACTTTATATACTGATCTAGAGCTTTTTTTCTATTAGATATCATTATGATATGATAGATAATAATTTTACTGAGCCCTTTAATGCTTCTATTATATGAGCTAGGCATATGCCCATCATTTCTATATTTAAGAAAATTGGGCACTATATTCTCATCATTTCTATATTTAAGAAAATTAGGCACTATGTTATGAATAAAATAGTCAATAACAAAAAAAAAAAAAAAATTGCTTCATAGAATACTTTGTTTTGTCCAAAAATTTGTATAAAGATTCAAGAAAATAAAGAATTGAATGCATACTACCATGTTAAATGGAATGGTGAAGAAGGGTTTAAAGTTTTATGTAATAGGGATACATTTGTTATTAATATCAAAAGATGAAAATGTACATTTAGGTTTTAGGATCTTACTGGTATTTTATGCCCACATGCAATACATGTGATATTATTTAGGAATGAGAAAATTAAAAACTATATCATAAATGCCTACAAGAAAAAGACGAATGAAAAATTGTATAGTTATGTATTGTTACCAGTACCAAGTGATAAATTTTGGGTTGAAATAAAAATAGGTACTGTTGATCCTCTTCTTTCTTGAAAAATGCCTAGTTGGCCTAAAAAAAATAGAATCAAATCAAAAAAAGAAGAAAATGAGGTGTCAAAAATGTTTTCACTTGGGATACAATTCTAGAAAATGTTTAAACAAAAACAATGAAAATGTTAGTAACATACAATACATTAATTATTTATTTTTCAACTTGATATTGATGGCTATAATATCATTACTTGTTTTCTTTTTTAGATGAGTTCTAATCAAGCTTTTCATTTTCATGGATTTGCTCAACAATCACCTCCTGAAGCTTTATCCCTTACAAATGTTGATTTGTAAGAGATACTTAAGAAAAAGTTAATGTTGATTTTGGATTTAAGTTTCAAGTAAAAAATATGTATCTAATGTATTTCTAAATTAAACAATTGATAAGGATAACATTATCACTTTTTTTTTTTTGAGTTCTAATTAAAATTGTACAACTACATCAAGAGGATTAAGGGTTAGAGGTTTAAAAGGTTTAAAGGGTTCAAATGGTAGAAAACTAGCAACATCAATATCACAAACGCCAATCCCTATACAAACACTTGTAGAAACATCAATTTTTGTATAAGTAATAGCCTTTACACAAGCACCAACACTTGTAGAAATATCAGCTCTTATAACATTCATAACTACACTAAGAAGATCTAAGGGTAGAGGTTTAAAGGATTCAATGGTAGAAAATCAATACATGTAGAAACAATAGCCCTTATAAAAACACCAGCACTTGTAGAGACACCAATTCTTGTAAAAGTAACATTCTCTATAGAAGCATAACTTCCTAAACAACCAGTAACAAAAATTAAACATACACCAGCATAAGCTCAAAGAAAATTTGTTACTAAGGCTGGTGTACTTAAAACAAAAGGAAAAAAAAATATAAGGATTAAGAATTTATACTATAAAAAGATCGGATTGTAAATATTAAATGTATGTGTTTTAAAATGTTATTAGTTTGTTTTTAATTTTATTAATATTTGTAAGATCTTGAATTAATTATGTAATGAATTTATAGCTTGGTTTTAAAAGCCAAAAGTTAATTAGCATCCCTAAGACAAACCTTAAAACAGTAAAGTAAAACAATCAGTCTTTGCTACTACTATTCATGAACCAAAAAATACAAACTCAACCATGGAAGAAGATAACTATGAACCTATTGGATTTTTCAAGAATGTAATTATACATGGATATCATAATATTTTATTTATCTTAAACCTATTATGTAAATATCTAATGGTGCAATAAATTTTACATTAGATAATAGGATTTGAAAGCTAATTTGTTAGGTAAAAAAATGAGAAGATCGAATATTGATGACATATTGATCACTCATGAAAGTAGTTGTAAAAAAAAAAAATTAGTCCAAACTATCATAGAAAACAAGTTAAGAAAAACCCAAATTTGGAGGCTTTGAATCCCTAACATAATGCAATTAGAAATTGATAATTTTTTATTATACATAACTTCCATTTTGTTGTTATAATGTGGTTGTGATCAACATTATGGCTATTACATTTTGATACATTGTTTAATCACTTGTTTTCTTTTTGCCTTTTGGATATAATCAAGAAAATGATAGCTTTTTGTTGACATTTTGGATGTAAATTAAGAATATGATAGCTTTTGTTGCCATTTTGAATGTAATCAACAATTAAGTAGTATATATGCCTTATATCAATATGATAACTTTTGTTCTTACCATTTTGGCAATATATATGCATTTATTAATATGATAACTCATGTTCTATGCTTACACTATATATATTTAGTACTTTTTATATCAAATCACTATAGTATATATGTCTTCTATCTATAAACCTGATCAAGTCTAAAAGATCATAAATCAATAGCCATAAATATCATGAATCAGTAGCCAAAATTAAATCTCTAATTATGGTTAAACATAAAACCAAAAATTATTTACCACAATTTAATATAACCCTATATTACTAACGAATTCAGTACCCATTATTTCAACAAATGTAATATTATAGCTTATGATAATATTAATAAATCGAAATCAAATAATAATACAGTACCAAACTTTCTAATTTAACCTTGAATCAATCCTCAATTTTGTTATTCAACATGAACTCAAAACTTATATTTTCATATAATTCAATACCCATTTGTTCAACAATTATTGATCAGGTTAATAATTAAGACTAAAAAATCAAAATAAAAATGAATTAAGTAGCCACTTTTCTAAGTTTACCCTAAATCAAAATTCAATTAAATCCTCAATTTTGTTATTTAATTCAAACTCAAAACCCAATTCAATGTCCAATATTGTGGCATACATCTTAATATTTTAGGCAACCACAAAATTTCTTCCCTTTATTCCATGGAGTGGCGGAGATACAAATTACAGCCTTAATCCATAATAACAAAGAAAATTTCTTGAATGGTTTGTTAATTTTGAACTTGAGGTGGATTTACTCTTTGCCATTTGAAGATGATGCATAGAAAAAAGAAGAAAGATTGAAGCAACTTCCCTAAATATAAAAAAAAAAAATTCATACGATTTCAAACCCTAAATACCACCATTATAATCTTTTTTTGTTTCTATTGACTATTTTTTCCTCTTAAAGTTATAGGAAAAGAAAGCAATTTCTCCATCGAAACTATTATTTTTTGTTAAGTTATAAAAAATAAAAGGGTTAAAATTTTATTTTGTTTTGAAATTAATATCTGACGTGAAAATTCAGTTCCATGATGTGAAATTTTAATGACAACCAATGTTCTTTAATTGGCCGTTTAAGACGCATCAACTTTTTTTTAACAGAATTAAGTTTTACGGTAAAATGATTTATAGAATTAAAATTCGATACCAATGTCATAAATCTAATTCTTTAAATGCCTACATAACAAAAAATATAAAATGCAAGGACCAATTTTATATTTAACCTTTCATTTTTAAGTCCAAAATCAATTACCCATTGTTAAAAGTTGTCTGAACTTTAGGTGTAAAAAAATAAATAATTGACCATGAAGAAAGACAAAACTTGGTAGCTTCTCTTGCAAGCTTTTAAAACTTCAAAATCAAATATTCAAATAACAAAAAAGGGAAAGCCCTTGATGGTGAAAAACAAAATAATAAAATAATAATAATAATAATAATAATAATAAAAGTCTCATTTTTTTTCCATTAGCAGTAATTTTTTTTTCTATTCATTCTTTTTTGTTGAGTTAGACACAAGATAAGGAAATATTGTTTTTTCAATTTTTTACTTATGTTTATTATGATTTATATATATTTTATTTAAACTCGATTCTCCTTTATATATATATATGTATGTATGTATATATACATAGATATAGATATAGATATTTATGACAATTGTTAGAAATAAGATTAATTTTTCAAATTGGAGAAAACTTCAAAAAGTTTTTTTTATCTCTTTCAAAGAATTTTTTTGAGGGTAAATTTAGCATTTCTATTTATAATTCTCCAAATTTAATAGCGCCTATTTAGGAAATATTTTGAATGTAATATTATAGTAAAATAGAGATTTGGAGGATTCATTAAAATTTTTATTTATTTATTTATTTTTGCTTATTGGTAAAAAGAATATTTTGTATGATTTGTTACACTACAATTCAATAGAATTCTAATATTATTGAATATTTTATTATCTACATTGAACACTCTAAGCGATCACATAAGATAATTTTTATTTTCATTTTCATATGCCATAAGAAAATTTATTTTCTATATATATTTTCATGATTACTTTTCTGTACTTGATTCATTTTTTTTTTTTTTAAGATTACTTTTCTATACTTGATTAATTAATTAATTTTTTTTTGAAGTGCATCTTAGTCGGTACTTTTTTTTTTCTTTTCAAATTTGGACTTGGATAGTTCTTGCTTAATTACTTAGTGATTGATTAACATTAAATGTTATATCGAACAAAAAAAAATTATCAATTAAAAATAATTGAAGGAAAAGAAGTGATAGTAATATACTCAATTTTGTATGTAATCAGTAAGATTTTAAAAAATGTTTGAAATAAGTTTGATTATGAAAAAAAATAAATTAAAAAGCATTATTGAAAAACTGATGATAGAATATTTCGAAAAAAAAAAAAATCAACATAGCTTGAAACATTGTAGTCCCTATAAAATTTTTGGATCAAAATAATCCTCTAAAATTAATGTTGATGTAAAAAAAATTTGAAACTTGAAATATCTCAAGCATGTAACCGCTTTTAAACTTAAAATATAAGACGAAGTGGGTGCCTTTATTTCTAGAGCTGAAAGGTGAATATTGAAATGCCTGCTGCCCCTAGCATTCCTTTTAAAATTCATGGCAAATAGAATGTTAATTTTATCTATATTTAATGAAAATTTTGATTTTTTTTATTTAAATGAGAATGAAAAATTAGAGATAGATATTATATTATATATATAGAAAAAATGATGGATATAAATTTAAATTTTTATTAGATGTAAAAATAGAGACAGGTAATGTAACATTCTTCTCGTACCCGTATTTTATATATTTCTATATATTTAATAAATAATTTTTTTATTAAATAATATAAATTATTATTTTAAATTAATTAAAATTAATAAATTTTTACTAAAAATATATATCAAATATATTTATAAAAATTATCTAAATATATAAGATAAAAATTTTATAGAAAGTTAAAAAATAATTTTTATTTTTATTTTTTAAAAAATTATGAGTATAAAAATTACTCATACTTATTAAATATTTATGGGGATAAATTTAACATACTTGTTGAATGTGAATACAAGAATAAATATAATATAAAATTTTAAGGATAACAACAAAAAATGCTTTACACTCATACTTTATCCATTAATATCCCTAATGATAAAGAATCTTGCCCAACCTGAACGTTAAAAGGATTATGTTTAAATAGTGTTAAAGAATTTAACCCACTGACTAATTATAAAAAAAATATTTTTTTTATATTTAAAATTATTTAAATTCTGAGTATTAAAATTAAAAATTAATGTTTTATCAATAACGCAAACGTAAGAAATTATAGAAAAACAATCGTATAAAAGTTTATTCCGAATAATTGATTTTGGATAAAAAATGAATGGTATGGAGTCATACTCAGTCTCAACTCATTCCATTCACATCAACTCATTCCATTCACTCTATGCTTTCTACCGTGTAGCTCCGGTCACCACCGTTTACAGAATGCCTCGAAATGCCTTTATGAATTATGAACTGAAAGGAAGGATCCGTTACTAAACAGGCCCAACCGATTCTGGAGCACGCATCACATCCTCATCAAATTGCACCCATGCAAACCAAACACGCGCCAGACCCAACCATGCCTACCTTACGCCCTGTTTAGTAGATACCCTCACCTGCCTCTACACACATCACGGGGACATCACACCTTTACCTCCCGCCACGTATCCCTTCTCCCCACCTCCTTATAATGCCACCCACACCGGCCTCTTTTCATCTCCCCAACATTCTTTATTTTCTTACTCTCTGTTGCCATTTTTTGTTTGATCTTTTTCGTTGTATGATCAGAGCCGTTCATGATGTCGAATGATCAAAACAAACTGATGACTCAGAAGTTATATGAGTCAGCTCCATCTTCTCGCCAGGCGGCTAAGTTTTTGACTGCAACCACACTGGCTGCAACGCTGCTTTTCCTGTCAGGGTTAATCTCGACAGGGACATTAATTGCCCTAATCATGGCCACGCCACTTATGGTTCTGTTCAGTCCAATTCTAGTCCCAGCTGGGATAGTCATCTTCCTGGTGATTACCGGGTTCTTGTTTCGGGTAGCTGTGGCGAGGCGGCGATCACGGCTTTATCGTGGATATATAATTACGTGCAAGGGAAGCATCCACCAGAAGCGGATCAGCTGGATTATGCAATGCCTAAGCTTGCAAGCACGGCTAGGGATATGACGGAGAAGGCCACGGAGTATGGACAATATGTGCAGCACAAGGCTCTCAGGAGGTTGCTCAAGGTCAAGGCTAAGGATCTTGAATTGAAGTGTTTAGTCTATGGGCTTGGTTTGGGTTAAAGTCTTTTGGTTCTTTTAAGTTGGTGATGTTATCTTGGTTTGCTGTTTTTTATCAAATTTGCATTCATGCATCGTAGATCTTGTGTTTTTGGGCTTTGTAATCTGTACAAGTTGCTTTGGCGGGTTCTCTTCGTAGCTAAAAATTTCGTTTCTTTGTTAATAAGTTTCTGTTTGTCTTAAGCAACAGGTGTAGTTCAAAGTTGAGTTGTATTGAGGCAAAACAAGGGTGCTAGTTTCTAGTTTTTTAGTTTCCATCCTCCAAAATCTCCAAAGTGAGCTTGGCTACTGGTGCATGTTAAAATTGCTAACGGTGAAAATGCAGAACTAAGGACTGCTGGTGTTAGGCACGTAGATCAGCGATTCGTTCTTTTCTTATTGGGGAACAGGCTATCATCTGATCTGGGCTGGGACTTGGGGCCAGCTTCTGCGTCAGGGTTTTTTCGGATTAGATTAGAGGCCCTCTTCAATGATATTTGGGACAGAAATCCAGACCTTCTTGGACCGAAAGAAAAATTGGACAAAAAATAATTAAAGCCTTTTGTAGTTTAGTCTTTTCCCTGTTTCTTCTACACGTATATTCTCATTTGGTTTGGGGTACACGTTTGTTTTCAATTAGCTAGGGATCAGGTTCAATCTGAATATATCATTTGATATTATGGCCTGAGAAGAAAGAAATGTACAATTATAACATACAACAAACAAAAACATAGTAAAACATGTAGATGCATTTGCCGCATTTTGAGTATCGCATTTGTGAAAACATAAACATGAACAAGAATTAAGGCAAATGTTTGACATTCCCAAAATTTGCTACAGTTACATTTCTGAAAATTTTGTTACGCCAACACCTCTCCATACATAACAATCAACAGATGCTCCACAATGATACAATTATTCCGTATCTTAAACACAAGTCTCAAGACTGCTTGGCAACATTCTGACTAACTAGCAGATATGATGGAAGATAGCGAGGATAAATCAATGCCAACACTAAACAAGGCAAAGACTACAATCCACCAAGCTTTGTAAGGGATGCCCAACAGTAGTTCATCGCAAACTGAAAAATGAATAATTTTATCAGTCATACTGAAAAAAAAAAAAAAAAACCTAAAAGACCTGAGCTATTGTGAAAACTAGGTATAGTATGAAAATGCTATTCTCATGAAAAGGATAAATCAAAGGGGTACAGAAATGAGTATCGAAAGAGATGGGAAACAAAGAGGATTGGCAAACAAGCAAAAATCAGAACAGATTGCATTAGAAGAAGGAAAAGGAGCAAAAGGGATGAGCAAAGAAATAGTTGGTTTACAAATATTAAAGATGATGAACTCTCCATAATTTGTGTTGGTCATTGCAACAAAATCTTGAGGCTCCACAGTCACCAAAACGTGCAGCCCACCCTGAGCAAAAATGAGCTTCTTTAGTACTGTATATATTTTCACACATGGAATTATTGAATAAAAAAATTTCAGTAGCATAATCAAAACCTGATCATTAATCGTGTCAAGACTATCAGTTTTGAATATCAAATTTTCTGTATTCAACACTCTTCTATTCCTGTTTAACCCAGAATCTGAATTCCCCATCTTCAATTGCGAAGAAAAACTTGCAGGAATCATCCAATAAAAAGCAAAAATCAGTTTTTGAAAATAAAAATGCCACAAAGAGGCAAACCATGGAAAAGAAATTACATACAGAAGCTGGATACGATATCTTCACTTTGTACCAAGTTAACGATTTGAGCGCTTGTAGTTGGTAAACTCGAGAACCCATTCGAAACAGCAAAGTTTCCTCTAGCTCCTTCCCAACTTTCAAAACGCTGTCGTCAAGCCTGCAAAACTGCAAAGTGGCAACTTTCTTTGATTCGCAATGGAACAATGACAAGAAGTAATTGACACAAAAATCCATCTTCTTTTAGGTTACTTACATTTTGCCATAACTGAAAATTGAGCTGCTAACAATGAAGATTAAAAGATAGATTAGAATGAATAAATTGAACTCGTTCGAATGAAGCATTGTAGGTAAGATGAAAGTTCGCCGCCTCAAGCTCTCGAATCAGGTACACCAAAATCAGATGGTTGGGTTATCTAGTTCTTTTTTTTTTTAACGAATTACAAGCTTTTTTGTAAAAAAAAAAAAAAAAAAAAGTTTAATTTACTAGATGAAGCAAAGCCCTTCGAGCCCGCCAAATGTTCGTCAAAATGTGTTTTAAGTAAAGGGGCTCGCTTTGATTTCCCATTGAAACAAATTCCACCGTAAAACCAGCCTTCTGAAATATGTAGACTTTTTATTCGGAATCTATAACAATTACAGGACTTATAGAATTCGACGATCTGATCGGTCTCAGTTTGAATCTCTGTTTTCCTCAATATTATAGGGAAGTCATTCTGTTTTGGCGACTGGGCTTTTAAACCAAACCGTTTAGATGTCTTGGGTTGGGTAGTTGGGCCTGTTACACCTTTTTTTTTTTTGTGCTTTGCAAGATTAACTGCATTTGATTAATATATTATTTGTTTGTTATTTCAGAGAATAAAATTAATTTCTTTTATAGTTTATTGTAAGGAATTCCATCTTACACAAAAGTAATCTTGATGGACTTCTCAAGTTACATGCTAAAGAGTACGAAAAGGGTAGCGAACTGTTGGAATCTGCTCTAAAAGATCCTATAATTCAAATGATCAAAGTACCTGTACTGTTCCATGAAGAAGATTTCAGTTGCGACTGCTTCAATTTTTATTTTTCTTGAAAGTAATTGCTTATATTGAGGTGGATAACAATACTACCGATGGTCATCTGTTACAACTCAAGTTAGGAGCTATCTTATTGTCTCTATCCCACTAATTTTTAAATAGTTTGCTTACATAGTTTTGATTCTGGTATCATTCCAACAAAAACAAAATACTAGATGTAATTGCGTAATTTTAACAAAGGGAAGAGGACTACCATCTGGAATGTTAGTGTTAAACTGGATGGCAAGACATTTAAACCTTGGCAGGAATTCCCAGGGAGCGGTTTGCCTAGTTGAAAATTTGCAGTAAGACGTATCTTCCTGAGACAAACCGAACAGTACAGCTCATTTAAAGTTGAAGCCTGTCCTTCCACTAAGAAAATTAAATTTAAGATCAGGAGAGACTTCAACCTCAATAACCATTTTAAATCTTTAAAACATGTTAGCCAGTCAACTCCAAATGGATGCTTGTCAATTGTGAAGCTTCAAAAGGTGGATCCCTACAATACACCTTTAGATCGAAATAAATATACAAATGAACTCACTAAAACATTAGTATGCTCAATTCTTTATTTACATTGGTACTACCAAAATTACAAGAAAAAACTTGAGAACTTACCAAGAACGAATGCCTTTCTCACTCTAATATTGTTCTTTTGATTTTTTTTTCTCCTTTTGTTTCTATTTCTACTTCTGTGTCAAGAACTCACTTGTTACTCTCAAACTACATACAAAAATAGAGCATTAAAAAACTGAACAGAAGAACCTTGTTAACGTGTAAGTATATCCCTTTGAAATGATGGTCATGACTGCCAAAATAGCTCAAAATCATTACTATACAATGAGCGGTCTTGGATCTCTAGATTCGCAACATGCCAATTTATGAGTTGTGATTGGAAAAGTTTACACAAAACCAGTCCAGCTGGAAAAATCCACCATTCACTTTCATCCCTGCATCCAAAACCACACCAAGGAGATAAACACACATGTTAAACGAGAATGGTGTCACAGTAAAATTTACTTTGCCCCTAAAACATCAACTTACATGTTAATATTCCATGGCTGAAAGTTTGGGATCCTTTGACTTGATGTCGACTGACTGTTATAGTGGACATACCCACAAAGAAATGCAACACCCTGGTGAAAGATGAGATGATGATTACCATGCTTGAAGAAAAAATAGGCTACTGCTTTGTCCTACTTGAAGCAACTAAGAATACAAATGATATTAGAGTAAAAAGATAAGAAATTGAAAGAGAAAACAAATAATTTGCTTTGCCATCAAATACTCCAGACAGGAGGGAGTGAGAAATGCAGATAGGAGGAAAAAAATTCCAGCACCTAAGGGGGAGTGGGGATAATGCCTATTTAGATTCACCATTATGAACCCTTCTGTAAGTTGTTTACTTCACAATTTAATGTTTTACTAGTTAAGGTTTCCCAATTTAATCTTGGTCTATACTTTCTGATACTTCTCCCTTGACCACACCCTCTTTTTTCTGGCCTACAAACATTTTGTTTTTAACTAGGAAAATTCCATTCACATCTTTACTTTTCACAAGCTCCTTCCTCTCCTAACTCTCTATCCTACCAAGGACAATTTAAATGAAAATAGGTCTTAACTGTTGAGATCTGAAATTATCAAAACCAGAGAACACAGAAATCCATTACCAGCTGTTCCTTGTCATAGGAATTGTACAAAAAGAAGACCACAACAAAAGGCATGTTTATCAAGTGAAATAGAGATTAAAAATTACAGGAACTTACGACATTAATTAAGGATGTTATGTTCCACAGAGCATAGAAACGTGCAAGACCTGCAGAGCGCCTTGGTCCATGACTGAATAAAGCATTTATGCCAGCAGGAAATGGAAGAAGAATGCCAAGAGGTAAAATAAACAAAACCAGAAAGACATCCACCAATGATATTGAATACAACTGGAGGAATGTAAGCAAAACTAAGCTAAAATCTCCTAAAAGTAGCATTGACATGACTAAGCCAACAAGATCCTGCAATAAAATACAATGTGTTAAGTGAAACATTTAAATTTGTATATAATTTACAAGTAAAAAAATATTCAACTCCTTAAATTCATGCAAGTTACCTGATGACCAACAGGTTTGGTATTGTGGACTATGAAAGAGAGAAGGCAAAACATATCTCTCTTCTCTTCAAGCATTTGTAAGCTGTTAGTATCTATAAGCCCTCTGTAACTCCTCTTCCGCCTTGCAAAACCTTCACCACTTCGGTGACCTTGGGTTAAAAGCGCATCTTCTCTTAGATAAGCAGACTCATTTTGCACATACATTGTCTTCACACTGAATCAAACATGAAAATGACCAAGTTAAATTCCATATAATTAGGCATCAAATGATTCCATCATATGCACACACACACACACACACACACACACACATGCATATATATATGATTTCTCAAATTCAACAATTTGAATTTCTTTCCATTAGACAATGCAAGCACAATTACTCTTTTAACTTTAGTTCCTTGGGCTTCTGTGTAATATTCCCCTCAGGTGCTATTCCTGTGCAGGGATATATTTCTGTTTATTCACCCAATACCTGCTCAAGATATGCCAACATGCTCTTGGTACCAACCACATTGAACTAAATGTACAAGTTCAGACAAATAACAGTGCACAAAACACACATTACCGTGAAAGTAGCTCAGTTCTGACTCCTCCATCAGTATTTCCCAAGGATATGGGTTCACTTTCCTCATGAACAGAATACACCAAAAGTCCATACTGGCGATAACCCCCAGGTGCAGCCTGAAACCAGGCAAGATCAATGCATACACCATGGATTCTCAAAGCAGGATTAGCATGTGTCTGAAACCATCGTAAGACGGATCGTAATGTTACTCTCAGCCGTCCATGACGAACCAAGCGTAATTGTGCATTCAAACCAGCCACCAGTCGATACCAAGTAGTAGGGGGCACTAACTGTAAGAGTTATAACAATTAACAAAACTTTGTTATAACAAAAATTTCAAAGATGAACCTGTGCTTTCACCAATTACATGGTTAAAACATGAGAACTGACCTGACTCATAAGACTGATAAGAATGTTATCATTTTGAAGGGAAAATGGAGCCATATAACTTCCATCACCTCCAAAAATTATGGCCATAGGAAACCTTTGAGGGAGGCAAGGAGGAAGGTCTGTTCTCTTTTCATCTCCACCAAGGAAGAAGTCCACATAAGCAAGCATTAAATCAGAAGTTGCAGATACCTACAGTGACCAAATACCAGAATATAATGTTTGAAGCTATGTCCAAGAATTATGCTTTAACAGCAATTGTATCAAGATTAAAAAATTGTTCAAAGCAATAAATATCGATTAATGTGTAAATTCAAAAAAGTTTAACTTTAAACTGTAGGACCTTTTTTCCTGTGTTCCAGTGTTAGCCTTTTTGACTGAAAAGCAACTATATTGCCAGATATGGCACTAGCTCAACTCATGATGTAACCATTTTCTCCTCCAAAAATGTAGCATCCATCTAACCATGTCTTAAAGGAGCCATTTAATCAGTCCATTAATTTGGTTTCTTTTTACTTTAGAAACTGTGGGAAAACACTTAGTTACAATTGGTTGGAATCTGTATATATTTGCATCCCTAGAAATAAGTATTTGTATTCCTAGAATTAAGGAAAAAAAATTAGGATAGACAATCCTTCAATTATAAAAATCAGTTTTAGGAAGATTTAGTTTCCTAGTTTACCCTCTAGTTAGCTGTATATAAACCTAAAGCGGTGCTTGTATAATTCTCCAGAAAAGTTTTTCAATATACTCTCAAATTTACTCTTACTGTTTTTTTTTTTTTTTCCAATTCAGTTTTACTCTTCTTGAAAAGCAAAATTTTCAGCCTTCATTGCCAACTTCTATTTTAGGGCTTCATTGCCAAACCCTATTAAGGCCTTCACAGCCATTTTATTTTTCCATTCTTTAGCCTTCATTGCTAAGACTCATTTCTAGTTACATCTTAATTGTTCAGACTTGTTTCAGTCCAAAGAAAGATAACAATGTCAAAGATAACAAAATTTGTTATCACTACCACCCGATTTGAGAAAGTGTCAACTAGTAAAACCACCAAAGTATTAAGAAGTCTTGGGAACAAAAAGAGCCAGACAGAGAGAAGATTGAGAAACTAAGAAGCTTATTGAAACCCCTTGAAAAGCCTACTAGTGTATGTTCCTTGGGCAAGGTCTCTAGTTTAGGTAAAGTCCTTGGTTCTTAGGGATTAAATGTCTTGGTTAAGTCTATTACAAATTCTTGAGTCATTGACTTAGGTAACACAAACCACATAACACATTCGTCAAAGAAGTTTAGTACGTGTACCCTGCATCCTAATAATAAAAAAATTGTTATTGTAGATGGTTCACTTACTATAAAGGAAAGATTAAGAGATGTTCAAATTAATCGCTTGTTTGTTATTAAAAATGTTCATGTTTCTCGATCGTCTACTAATATGACATTTATACAAAAACTTACTAGATACATGAAATGCAAAATGACCTTTTATCCCTCCTATTGTGAATTTTAGAACCAGAGTTCGGGAAAGAGGATTGGACTTGCTAAAGAAAAGGATAGATTATACCAACTTGAGGAATCAAACAACAAAAGTAATATCAAGAATAGTTTACCTTTGTCATTTCTTTTTGAAAAATCTCCCAATAAAGACAAAATATGGCTTTATCATTTTCATTTGAACATCCTTCTTTCGAAACTTTGAAAAACATGTTTCCTTCTTTGTTCAAAAGATTAAATGTCAAAAATTTTTATTGTGAAGTTTGTGAATTTGCAAAGCATAGACGCATCTTTTCCAGTTAGCAACAAAATAAGTTCTACTCCTTTTAACGTGATTCATAGTAACATATGATGTCCTTCTACAATTCCTATTAGTTTTGGTGTAAGGTGGATTGTTTCATTCATAGATAATTGTACCAAGGTTTCTTGGATTTTTTTACTTAAATCCAAATCAGATGTGAATAGTATGTTTTTAAGCTTCCAAAACATAATCCAAAATCAATTTGGAGTAAAAATCAAGAGATTTAGGTCTAATTATGTAAGAGACTATTTCAACCAAAGTCTATCTATCTATTTCCAAAAAGAGGGGATTATCCATGAATCATCTTATGTTAACACTCCACAGCAGAATAAAGTGGCAGAGAAGAAAAACAGCCATTTACCAGCCACAACCCGAGCCTTACTTTTTCAAGCAAATGTACCCAAACCCTACTTGGAGGAAGCTATTCTCACTGCAACACATTATAAATAGGTTACCTTCAAGGGTTTTGGGATTTTAAACTCCTATGGAACTATTCTCATAATTTTATCCCAACTTTAATACCACAAACAACCTCACCCCTAGGATAATTGTTTTTATATCATTTGTTCATGTTCACAATCATAATAGGCGAAAGTTGGATCCAAGAGAAGTTAAATGTATTTTTGTGCGCTATTCATCAACTCAGAAAAAGTATAAGTGCTATCATCCTCCTACCAACAAATTCTCTCTCTGTAGATGTCACTTTTGAAGACAGTAAACCATTTTTTACTCAACCTTATCTTCAAGAGGAGAATTCATTCATAAAGATAAGGATAAAGACTTCTTTTTGCTTGACTTGTCCTCCTCCTCAACATTTGCACTCATTAATTCTTCTAAGTCTAAACCTGTTTCTTTTAAGTCAAAGTCAAACACTGAATTTGAGTCTGAATACATTCTAAACACAGAAGCTATAACTCAGAATAATTCTGTTCTTGATTCTATGAAGGAATTACAGGTGTGCTCAAGAAGAAAAGTTCCAACTCCTGAACCAGTGCAAGTCCAAGAACTTGATCCTAACTTTAGAAATGAGGTGACTACAATCTCTGACTTTATTTTTCAAAATGAGCATAAATCTCCTAAAACCAAAACTACTAATTATGATCTACCTATTGCAATTAGGAAAGGAACCAGATAATGTACTAAACATCCACTATACCCAATCTCTAATTTTGCGTCATTTGAAAAATTATCACCATCCCACAAAAATTTCCTTGTGAGCCTAAACACTATCTCTATTCCAACTACATTATTCAAGGCATTATCCAATGAGAAATGGAGGCAGACCATGAAAATAGAAATGGAGGCCTTAGAGAAAAATAAGATATGAGAACTAGTAGAGTTGCCTAAAAGAAAAAATCCAATTGGGCGTCAATAGATTTTCACTGTAAAATACAAGGCGGATGGAAATGTTGAAAGTTATAAGGCCAAGTTGGTGGCTAAGGACTACACTCAAACTTATGGAGTGGATTATCAGGAAACTTTTGCTCCAGTTGCCAAGATGAATATAGTTAGTATTATGTTATGCTAGGCAACAAATTACAATTAGCAACTTCAACTATTTGATATAAAGAATGCTTTTCTACATGGTGATTTGGAAAATGAAATATATATGAAGGTTCCACAAGGATTTAGAGATCATCTAGAAGCAAACAAAATATGCAAGTTGAAAAAGGCTTTACACGACCTTAAACAATCTCCTAAGGCTTGGTTTGGGAGATTTGCCAAAGTGACGCTAGCAATGGGATATAAGCAAAGTCAAGGGGATCACATACTATTTATCAGGCACTCGAATTCACAGAAAGTCATAGTTCTATTAGTGTATGTTGATGATATAATTGTAATCGGAGACGATGAAAAAGAGAGAGAATCTCTAATATAGTGTTTGGCTAGAGAATTTGAGATAAAAGAGCTATGGAGATTGTAGTACTTCCTAGGAGTTGAAGTAGCTCACTCATGGTACGGTATTTTCATCTCACAACAGAAATATGTGATGGATCTATTGAAGGAAATCGAGAAGCTTGCATGTAAACCTGCAAATACTCCTATTGATCCTAATCATAAACTTGGAGAAGCTAATGAAGAGGCTTCCGTAGATAAAAAGATGTACCAGAGATTAGTTAAAAGACTCGTTTATGCCTTACATACTAGACTAGTTATAGCATATGTTGTGAGTGTGATAAGTCAATTTATGCATAATCTTAAGAAGTGTACCTACAGGCTGTCTACCATGTATTACACTATTTGAAAGCCAATCCTGAAAGAGGTATCTTGTTCAAAAGATATTCGGTGCTGGTTCTAAAGGCAAATACAAGTGCTGATTATGCAAGCACAACAACTAATAGAAGATCCACCTCAGGCTATTGCACTTTCCTAGGTGGTGCTGACAAGATCAAGTGCTAAAGCAAAGTTTAGAGCAATGGCTCAAGGAATTAGTGAACTACTATGGTTAAAGATTATCCTGAAAGACTTGAAGATCAAGTGGGATGAACCAATGAGACTCTATAGTGATAACAAGTCTGCAATAAGCATTGTGCACAAACCTATGCAACATGATAGAACAAAACATATTAAAGTAGATTGGCACTTCATAAAAGAGAGACTAGACAGTAGGTTGTGCACCGTATGTATCAACCAAGAGTCAACTTGCAAATGTGGTGACTAAAAGTCTCAACAGTGCAACATTTCAGGAAATTATTTCCAAGCTAGGAATGGAAAACACCTATTCACCAACGTGAGGGCGAGTGTGGGAAAACACTTATTTACAGTTTGTTGTAATCTGTATATATTTGCATCCCTAGAAGTACGTATTTGTATCCCTAGAATTAAGGACAAAATTTTGGATAGACAATCCCTCAATTATAAGGATCAGTTTTAGGAAGATTTAGTTTCCTAGCTTAGCCTTTAGTTAGCTGTATATAAATCTAAGGCGGTGCTTGTATAATTCTACAAAGAAGTTTTTCAATATACTCTCAGTTTCGCTCTTAGTTTTTTTTTTTTTTCTCATTCAGTTTTACTCTTAGTTTTTTCAATAGAAACAAAACCTAGTAATTTCTTGAACATGTGTATAAAACAAGCTGAAAAGAAAAGTTAAAAATCTCCAGGGTTGATGAGAACTTCAAGATGGTACATAAGATTAGTTAGGAACAATATCTACAAGATTGGCCCCAAAATAACAGCTACAAGATGTAAACCAAGTAAAATGAAGCCATACTAGTCAACTAAACCAAGAATAGAAGTAAATAGAAACCTTAAGCCCCTCATAGAGAGCCCGTGAACGGCAAGAACGTAAGCAAGCATGGTCATATTCTGATCGCACAAACTCACGTAATCGTTGCAATCTCATTCTTCGGCGCCATTGCTGCCATGACCAAGCAAGGGGATACACAAGAATAGAGAGAATGGTGTAAATTGCACCTTCCCACCATTGGTAAGCAGCTATTGCATTAATCTCATCCACAAATGTGTTGTATGCACCCTCGTATCTGCCAGGTCAAGGACATAAATCCATATGTAACAATAATGATCAAATATTAATAAAATCCAGTCTGCAGCACAATTGGAGATTACATAGTGCTGTATGAGAAGCACTTCAACAGAAAAGAAAGCAATGTACTCACACTATCTCTTTTATTTCTTCTGGAGGAGTGTGGCGCAGATGCCAAGGTTCACTGAAAGTATTAGCACCCGTGAAATACATTCTGTGCACATGACTCTGTGACTCCTCAACTCTGTTTGTTTCCAATACCTGAAAAGGACAAAAAGGCACAATTGAAGTCATCCGGGCGGTATAATGAGCAAAAGAGGAAAGGAATTTATAGCCTAGCATGGAGAAATTACATCATAAAGAATACAAATATCAACATAGAAGGCCAGGACTTTTATGAAATTATAAAAAAAATCCACATATAAAAATTGTATACAACCTCATTTAATGACTCCAGGAATGGGAAAGAATGGTCTATCTGAGAGCCATGCCGAGTGGGAGCTGGGCCCGGTAATTCATCAACCCCAACGAATTTCATTCTCGCAACACTAAGCACTAGTGCTAAGAGGATGAGAAGACCCATAAGTAGAAGACAAAATAACCACGGTCCCCCAAATGTGTAAATTAACTCCTCAAGGGCTGTATAACAGTGTGGCATGTGAAATCTGTCTGAAATGCACTCATAAGGACAAGGGGTTTCAGCAATGCCACCTGTGAAGAAAGGAGGCTTTGAATATCAATTTACCATAATGAAGAAAACATTTGAAATTAATTTATGTTAAACAGGACATGAAATCAGAAAAAAAAAATACCCTTCAGGACAAAAAATCCAAAAACTGCAGTATAAGAGTAGTATGCCATTTGAATCTCATATAAAATATAATCTACTCAACACTGACAACATTCAAATGTACCTCGAACAGCAATATAAATGGCACGATGGGGAAGCTCTGAAGCAGGGCAAGGATGACAGAGAGAACTATCAGATCCACTAACATTCTTGTAAGTACCAAGAGGACATTCCTGGAGACACAAAATTAGTTAACAAACTAGAACAGCTGAAACTATTAATCAATTTGTATCAGTTCAAAAGAAGAAAAAAGATTTTTACAAACTAGTAGAATGAGATGAAAAGATAGACTTGCTCCAACCAATTTGGAGGATAACATTATGTTAATTACACAACTATCAGAACATAATAAACTTCCTCCAGAAAATTCATTCATATTAAATTGCCCTGTAAATTCAGCCACATTATTGGCTTAGGTAGAAAATTTTCCTCTTAAACTTAAATAAGCATTTCAATGAAGAATTCATGTTAATTGGTTATTTAATAATTTTAAAGTTCCAAGTGCTTCATAAAAAAGAACAGCCCCGACTACCAAATTCCACATTAAACAAAAAGAATCTGAAAATTTTCAAAATGCAACAAAATTACTAACTTACTACACAAAATGTCCCATACAGCCCCTTTGGACAAGCTTTACCAGTCACAGTTCCATTTTCTCCACCACCACTCTCATCTCTACCTAATCCTCCCCTGTAAAAATAATCAAAACATCACCATGATATCAAGAATAAACTCCATAAACAAGCTTTACCAGTCATAATGACACAGTTCCTAGTCAAACAGAACAGCAAAGTAAGAAGCCCTTTTGGCAAGCAGTGACTGTACTGGTTGTAACAGATAACCTGTTGTATACATTTTTTTACTAATTTCATCAAGATATAGTTCCAGGCAGGTGCTTCAAAGCAACAATATAATAAAGGAGCAACTAATCATTAATGAAACCAAAGTGCCAAGGTAAATTAAAAATCTTAACAAGCTTCACCATTTGATTCGTATTACTGAGATGACATCTAAGCATTATAGCATAACAATTTAAGTCCATAACCCAAATATAGTCAAAAGCAAATCTTAGAAAACCATATTTGCAGTTTAAGGCTTCAATCTAGAATATTCTCAAATAACAAAAAGCAAAGAATACCAATCACTTCATGAAATAATAAAACTTGCAGCATAACAGTTACTCCAAATAAAACCATTGTATTTCTAACATATCCATAAAACATTCCCCATGTAATAATATTTGGGACTGGACACTTCATAGTTAAAAATGGGCATGCTTCTGATTAATTTCTATATTCTTTTCTTATGAGATTAATTTCTAAATTCACTAATGCCCTCAAACAAACAAAAAGGAAGAAACTTCATAGTAGTCAGAGAATGTGACAGATTGTAGGTTGAAAAGCTTGTTAGCAGTTATCATATCATTTGGTGGACATTCACCACCCCAAGTATTGATTGCCAACATAGCATGGACCTAGCAATGTTATCAAATGTCTAGGATCATCAGAAACCTAACATTCAGAAAAAGAAATTACATTGGAAACAAACCTAGCACAGATGCTTCCATTCACACTAGCAATTGGCTGGTACACATCTCCAGTGGGAATGTCTGACCAATGAAAATGAATCCTTCCACCTCCACCACCACCCCCTTTGGGACTACCATATCCTCCAACACTAGAAAGAACAGCAGATTCGCCAAGAGTCAATGTGTGCAGAAAGAGAAGTACAGTACCACCAGAGCCACCCCCAGGAGCTATGCTTGAATCATTAGAAACAGAATACTCTTGTTGCCAGAGAGTTTCTTCAAAACTTTCTCCATCAGCCCTCACAGCACCCTCAACAGACAAACTTGACAACGGATGCTCCACAGAACCCATCACTGTTCAGACACAACATCTCATGAAAATTTAAGGATCAAACTTAAATACAAGCAGTTGCTGTTCCTAAAGCTATGTTTGGTAGGGAAGAAAGAAAGGGGGAAGGATTAAAATTTTTTTATTCTTATGGTTGAGATTCATAACAGCAAACTATTTTGTAGCTCAACCATTAAATTAAAACTTTTTCCTTCCTTTCCCCTTTTTCAGATATAACAAAATTAAACCTTTTCAACATTTCCAAGGTAGATTATAAGTTAAAACAATCATGATACTTCAATCCTAGGACAAGATGAAAGAGATATATTTCAGTAACTGCAAATCAACCAATCAATTGAACTAAAGTTCTAGCTGCCCAGCATGATCAATAAAATATCACCTAATCCTATAGCCATTTCAGAGGAAACAGACACCATAGTATAAAATGGCACTCAAACTACCCTTGCTAAGACTTACCTATCACAATCTTCAGAAACTAAAATGTGAAAAAGAGCTGTAAAATATATGCCCATGGAAAAAATGACCCAAAAACCTTACCTATAACACCACCACCTGCAGTTGAATCAGCTGAGCTCTCGTTTCCACTTCCACTACCAAGTTCGCAGGGCAACTCTGAATTCCCATATGAAATACCACCGTCAACACAACTACCATTATAACATCCAAGCCCCCCTTTACCACCATGGCCACCACCACTGCCAATACCATTGTCTAAAAAATTTCCTCTACCCACACCACCTATGCATCCTGTATAAGAACAAAAACAAGTTCATCCAGATATGACTTTTAAAGAGTTTACAAGAGATTATAAAAAGGTATACAAGACTATCTTTATGGTGGAGATGATTTGTGTGCACAGATATGTTTGTGTACATGTGCTGTTGCACGCACGGACGTGTAGATAGATAGTAATTGAAGAAAATAGAACCTAAACCACAATGTAGAAACATACCCATCCCACATGCACTGATTATTCCAGAAGACTGTACAGATACCGTTCTTGCTCGATGGAAATGAACAACAGATCCCTTAATAAGACCTTCAACAGTGACATCCTCAACTCGGCAAATCTACAAACCAAACTAATGAAACAGTTAAATAAGCAGAATCAAGCATCTTACTAAGTTTGTTACTGCACAACTATATTGAATAAACACCTGGAGTGTAAAAGACAAAGACGAATTCACATTGCAATCTTCAGGTGGATGAAGTAGTTCAATGGGACAATCTTGGAGATTACAATAAAGCTTTGGTGTCCTGCCAAACACAATAAGAGGAACAGTGAGATATATTATAAGAAAGTACAAACCCTCAATACAAGGGTGATAGAATTTTAATACAAGGGCGATACAACTGAAAATCAAAACTTACACAGCATCAGATGATGCATTCTCTAGGGGACCACGTAAAACAGATCCAGGTCCAATCTTCACACAAAACAGATATACTTAATTCATTAGTCATACAGTACAACCAATACAAATCTCCAGCACACAGTATACAATTCCTGCAGCAAGGATTCATGACAACTGGTGAATGGCATGCACGAGTATTTATACCATACATGTGGCCATGTACATATAAGTGACACCCTTCTGTTTACCTTTTATGATGATTAAATCATTAGATGGTGGCGAGAGAAGTCTAATCCACCAGCATGTACATGAATATGGCAGCAAAGAAAATCAATAAAAGAACTATGAATTACAAGAAATTTACATTGCTTTATCCTCCAACGAAAAGAAAAACAGTCCACCAGTAAATGGCTTCCATAAAAAAAATTTATACTATGCTTAGCATTATAAATCACAGTGAAACTACAAAGAAATCATTGTCCTTACTACAACTGAAGACAAGCGTATGGATCACAAATGAAAATGCAAGTTTAGAAAGAGCAGTAAAACTTAATGAGTAACCACTAGAGAACTAAAGAAGCATCTTTATTATCCAAAACTGTCACTCAACCATTAAAGTTCAACCAGTCATACACCTTAGCCTCCTAATAAAAATGTTCTCAGAAAACTTAATTTACTTTTATTTTAACCATATAAAATCAGAAATTCACCAGCCAACAAAATTTATAAACTTTGAACTGAGAACAACAAATCAACTATCACAAGAAAATGATCACTTACATGAATACTGTAAAATAGTGATAAGACCAGACGTTGCGCTTGAATCTTATCTCCTGGTCCTGATAAATTCAATAAACCTTGTCCATGTACTCCCAGATTTGCATTCGAATGTATGACTGATGATTCCTGGGTATGGAAAAGAGAGAAGGAGGAGGGAGTTGTCAAGAATAATTACATTCTAAGAAAATGCAACCAAAATGGCAAAGCTGCAGTGGATTAAACACCTTGAGAACAACTAAATTACTAGCCTCAAGCCATGAAGTTGCAACAGCTGCGTCTTCACCACCATCTATTAGCATTTTGGAATTCCACATCAAGAATATTTTCACAGTCATACGTAAAGCCCCGTAGACCTGGTGTGTGTCAAACAGAGAGATCATAAAGTGCTATAAGCATATTATAAATAGGCAAAAAGAAATATGGGATAGACATGGTCAACTGAAGCAGAAATAAATAGAAAGCAGCTGAGACCGCTGATATATAATACCCTCAGTAGAAATCATCAGGCAGCTTCAAAAAGGATATTTCAGAACTTACAAAGACATGTTAACAAAATGAAAATGTGTCAAATGAAGTGGAAATACATGGGTAAAATCATACAACAGATAGATAAAACTTCAATTAAAAAAATAAACTACTTCAAGAAGGGTACTCTGTCGTGTAAACTACTTAACAACTTAGCCATATGACAACAATAAGACTTTAGACCAAAACTGATAAGCAAATATGGAGAATATTGCCTCACATAATGATACCAAAAAAAAAAAAAAATGAGACTTCATCATTCAAGTTCATAAGAAAATGTATCAGTCACCTTGATTATAGAATCACTCATTAACAGTTCTTCTGCCAATAGTTCAAACTCTGAAGATGCATAATGTGCTAGCCCAAAGCTCAACACCACCCCACGTAGAAGACTTATCTGTCCTTGCACCTATATAAGGAACAAAAAACTAGAATTAGATTCCTCATGTCAAACCTAAATTTTTCTACTGAAATTTTACAAGCATAACCATAAAATATGCAACGCAGAAAGAGGAGCTAGAAGAGGGTAGCAACTCCAAAAAAAAAAAAAAAAAAAAAAAAAAAAACCCTTAAAGAGACAACCCCAAATATTAAAGATAAGTAAACTTACTATTAGCTTAGATGGATAAAAAGGAAAATAAAAACTGGAAAAGCCATTTTGAAGCACCCAAACCAATAAGAACTAAAACCAGGTAATAATCATGAGTTTTGGAAGATATCAACATTTTTTAATAAAGACAAAATTCTCAAACCTGGACACGACTCCAAAGCAATGGAACAGTGGCCCTGGCACAATTTTGAATATAGACATTAGTCCAAAGTGGCGGGTAAGGAAACTCTAGAAGAAGGGTTTCTGTATCTGATGACAAATTATGATTGTTAACGGTAAGACTTCGAGGCACAGCATCATAAAGGGTTCCAGCAGCACCAGCATTTTCTTGGCAGCCACGACTAATTCCTCCTGCAAGAAAATTATCAATTGATTACCAAGCAGTCACCATAAATGTACTAAATGGGACAAGAAAACAAACAACAAATACAAAAAATATTAAATGATAAAATCAGAAAGCTCTCAAAGATTAGTAATTTTCCAAGCTTTTCATCCATCAATAGTTCATTCATTATGAAAGTTATTCATTTATTTCACCATCAAAAGGCATCACTATAATTCAAAATGCTCTAATAATAAAAAACTGATTTAAAAATGTTAAATAAAAAGCAAGCTTTAATTTCTTAATCTTAATAAATACTGAGGTTCTTCCTATGATAGAAAAATGGCAAAAAAAATAGAGAAACACCATACCATGCACATAAATTTTTGGTTCAACATGCCTGCTGAAAACATCAACTGCAACTCTTCCACCACCCCCACCAGCAAAACCATTACCTCCACAAGCACTTATCCTGCCACTTCCAGTCCTGCTCTTCACAGAACAGACACTATGACATTAAAACCCTTATTTATATATGAGAACAGATCAGTGCAAAGCATACATAATATGGGATTCATCAGCTAACATCACCATGTACCGGGTTTTTTTAAAACAAAATAAGATAAAAATACATCAAGCATGCCTTAAATGGAGCATAAATAATAACAAGACCTAAACCCCATTCCCTAATTATACCCAGGTAATATAATGACATTTAACCCATAGTTTTAATCTATGAGAGTCAGGTAATTCAAATGAAAGACAAAGAAAATTATTTCCAGAATTGCAGGCAAATAAAGCATAAGAACAGACCAGTGCTAAGCATACATAATATAGGATTCATCACCTAACATCACCATGTTCCAAGTCTTTCTTTATACAAAACTAAGATAAAATACATCAGGCATGCCCTAAATGGAGCATAAATAATAACGAGACCTAAATCCCATTCCTACAACTAACAAATGGAGTTTAAAACTAAGTAAATTACCTAGCACCCAGACATTCAACAACGGATGCCCCAGGCATCAACTTAATGATTGCATAAGAAAAATGCTAACCACAAATGGAGAAATCTTCAAGCTCTCCACATTGACTTAACCTAAGTTGCATAACTAGCATGTAGTATGTCCACTAACGCAAAACTGTGTTGAAAAACAAATAAAGTGGACTTGAGGGTGTATTTCATCAATATCCTGCACTCTAGTAACTATGCGTTATAGGGGAAATAATAGAGTTTTCATCAAATGAGTTCAATTCATTATCGGCCAATGCCATTGCCAGCCTAATTGAACTTTCATCATTACTATTCCATAGTCTTATGCTTAGAACATCTCTCATTTACAAACTATTCTGCTCTTTTCTAGTCTTCTCTACAACTAAGAGTCTACCAGAAAGAAAATTCAATGCTTTCAAACAAGTAATTGTTAGGATCAACAATTATTTACTCTCAAAATTATCCTTAGCAGGGTCACTAAACAGCCACTTAAGTATCAAATTTTCTGCTACTTGGTAACCATTTCTTCTTTTTATTCCCTACATTTATGTTTTTCACTTATCACAGAAACAACACGAACTAACCATCCAACTTTGGAAACTAAATAAACCAAAGCAACATAAAAGAACCCTAAGAAACAAAGTTAACAAGAGAGAAACTTTACATTTTATGAGCTTTAATATAGATGCTACCACCGGATCCACCACCTCCTTTACTCCCTCCATCACCCCCATCAGCCAACAAGCTCCCATTCACCTCCAGCAACCCTTTAATCTCCAATTTTACCCGGCCACCACCTCCACCTCCGTAATCCACCTCCTTACTCGTTGTCCCTCCTTTACTCCCATAACTACACGGGTCATGCAATGATGACCACGAATAAGCATCTCCGCCCCAGACATCCTCCGGCAGCTTACCATCCTCCACCAAGCAACAAGCGCCGCGGCCCCCATGACCGCCGCCCGCTCCTTCTACTCCCTGAGGTGTCCCACTCGTCTGTGGCGGTGGGTCTCCAGCCCATCCCGTAGTGTTGACGGCCGAGCCATCTAGAAAACTAGCGTTATGAGCCGCGAGCTCGAAAGTACCAGTAGCTATAGTCGAATTTTCGCCTAAGGAAAAGTTTCCGCTGATGTTTAGGGTTACAGAACAGCCCAAAGAGGGGCAATGGAATCTAACTCCGGGCAGGATGTAGAAATTACCCTTTCCCTCTATGTACACGTCACGAGTGAGGTTCAAATCGGCCAAAATCTTACACGTGGAATCCAGAGAACCTACCCCTCCGAGATCGTCAGTGCAAGATACTGAAGGGGCGTGAGGAGGCGGAGGAGGAGGTGCGGGAGGAGAGTAGTCTTGATGGAACAAAAGAGCTTCCGAATCCGAATCAATTATAAAAAAATCCGATTCGAAGGTCGAAGAGGAAAGAGAGATGAGAGTGGTGTAGAGGAGGAAGGTGAAGAAATGGAGAACGCGAGAGTGAAATAGAGCCATTCACTGCTGGTGAAAGTCATTAGAATGGAGGGTTAAGATTCGGCTTTGGAGTAAATTTGTTGATTCGGAAACATACGGAAACAACAACTGTTGAAAGCACCATGAAAAAACAAACAATAATAGAAGCAAATTTTACAATTATTTTGTATGAAATTTTGAGAAATTTATTATAATTTTGAAAACCTTAGAAATTGATTTTCTCTCCAATTCTCTGCAACCAAAAAAAGAAGTATTTTATAGAGAGAGAATGTGCTCTTTTCACAGAGGGGGAGAAGAAGAAGGGAAGTACAAGGAGAGAGAGAGAGCTCTTTATTTGGGTGAAGAAGATTAGGAAAAGATAAAGTATAGTAAAGCTTATCTGAGCTTGGTTGCTTTTCGAATCTTGATTGGTTGGATGGATTTTTTCAGTTTTAAAGCCAGTCTAACATGACATGTAATCGGATTTTGGTAAGATTGAATGTTGTAGATTTTTGTGGAAGTTAATGCTCTTCAAACCTTAGTTAGAGAGCGTTTCAGCAACCTCCTGGCAAAGGTTATTTAAAACGACGGCGTTGATTTTAACCGAGGCTTGTGGAAGGTTTTGGATCTTTTTTTCTTTGTTTTTTTCCCACAAGATGGTTTTGTGAATGCAAAGCGGACTACGAAGCAGTTTTCTTAGCAAGAAGGCTAAGACACGTGGAGTAAATTCAAGCCAAGTGAATGCTTCGCACGAAGGGCTGGCCCACCGAGAAGACTTCTGGTAGTTGACATAGGGTGATTCATTGATGATTTTTAAATCATATTAAAAATTTTTAATATATATTTAAATTTAAATTATAAATTTATTAATTAATATAATATTTATTTTTAATATGATTAATTTTAAAATATTATACCAATCATATTGTATTAAAAAATTTAAAATTCATTATATTAAATATTTTATTATAATTTAAAAATCATTAATAATATTAATCTTTTTAAATATTTAGCTTTGCCAAATTTATGCAACTGCAAACTAAAAGAAATTAAGTATTTATCATTTGCCATTTGTTAAAAGTGGTACTGTTGTTTAGGAAGAAATTTTTTCTGTTTATGTATGATTAGGATTTTAATCCTATTTTGGATTATTTGTGTAAAACCATTGTTTGTTTATTTATATATCAGATTAAATTTAAGATTTAATTTAATTCATTTATATAATTATTTTTAAAATATAATATTTAATAAATTTAAAATTCAAATTTTAGCATTTGAAAATTTTTTTGTGTTAATATATTGAATGATCCTTAAATTATAATAAAATTTTTAATACAATATATGAATTTTAATAATTTTTAATATTATACTTAAAATATAAATTTATTAATTAATATGATATTTAAAAAATTATTTATATCTAACGTATTATTATATGAAATTAGCCAAGTGAGTAATATATTAATTAATAAATTTATAATTTTAATATCACATTAAAATTTTTTAAATTTAAATATTATATTAATAATTCACTATAATTTACAAATTATTCTAATATAGCTAAATTGATGATCAAAATCTATTCGGATAGAATTTATAATGAATATGGAAAAACAAGCAATATTTGTTGACAAATTATGAATCTTGAATCAAGAATTCTTAAATAATAATATTAAAAATGAGAAAGAAATTTAAAAAGTTAAAAATTAATTTAAAATCATATTCGATTTGATTCAATTCAAATTAAATTTAGATATTAAATATATAAATTAAATTTAAATCAGATTTTAGATTAAACAATAAAAAAACAAAAAAAAATCAAATTGAATTATATATTTTATTAATTTTTATAAAATAAAAATAATTATTTTATATTTAAATATATTAAAAATTATATTAAAATAATATAAAATAAAAAAATTAATGAATTATATCAAACTGAACTAATAAAATTTAATTCAAATCAAATCAAATCATATAAAAATTTAAATTAAATCAAAATTTAAAAAAATTATAATTTTATACAGTATCTAAATAAAATTAAATTGAATTCGTTCTAATCAAAAAAGTTATCACCCTAAATAATATATAGTATTTTGGACCTTAATTTATTACACAAAGATTTTACAATCTTTAAAAAAAAAAAAAAAAGTAGAAAAATAGGAAGGCAAGAAAACGAAAATATTCTTAAGGGACTGAGGAGATTGAACTAGGGCCCACTCAATTCGGAATATTGACATTGGATGAAATCCAAATGACGAATTTACCCTTCATCCTTCTGGACAAATACAAGGATTCGGGGAGCTGAGAGATTCCATGTTTCAAACATGGATTGGAGGATCCGGGGGAAGCGGAAAACAGTATAAACCACACAATTGCAAGCGACCGGAAAAATGACAACAGGTTTTGTCAAATTGTAGGGTTTGATAGTTCATTTGGAAAAACACTGTCCAAAATTGAGACAAACAGAAGATCACAAGAAATATTCATTCCTTATATCATTTTTAATTTGCCTGAGTTTGATGGTTACCACGAATATTAATTTTTTTATGCCCAGTTCTGGCAGAGTTGCTATGCGATATAACAAAAGATGACGTAAGAATGATTAAAAAAATACTAAAATCAATCAAATTAAGACAAAAGTAATCATTTGCAGGTGAAAATTATTAGTTTAAGATAGATATGATAATTTTATATACAACGTGCTGCCAAAAAATATATGAAACAATCTTAAAATAATATGATTTAAAATTGATAAAAATTATATATAAATTTAATAAAAATAAAAAAAAATTTATATTTAACTTGTGAATATAAATTATGATATAATAATTTTTATATTTTATACATATTTGAAACAATAGAAATATATAATTGTCAATCTAATTTTAATACCCATGACCTCGTGACAATGACCAAGTTTCCTCAAAGAAGCATCATGTTGGTTTCAAACTTTTGTAGAGGTGAATCTACAATTTTTATTTCTTTTGCTGTTGCCAACCTCTTCAAGATGGTGATTCCTTTCGCCAGCAACTCATCTATCATAGTTTTGGAAAATGAAAGTTGTATTCCCAGGCTCTGACAGCAAAACCAGCAAACGTGAGAGCTATTTCAACCACGAATCCAAATAATGGCTTAATTTCTGCACATTTCTTTTTCCCTCAATTTTGTCATTGCTTTCATCTCTATCCTTCTTATCTACTCTTTGCTTACATGAAAAAGCCTTCCAATCTCATCAAGAGACTCGGGGGGGGGGGGGGGGGGGGGGCCTTGAGCCCATAACGGAGAACCATCACTTGCCTCTCTCTTGTTTCCAAACCATTCAAAAGATCGCGAATGTCTTCCTTCATGTGCTGTGTCATCACAGGTTTTTTTGGGGCTCCTTATGGACAAATCTGGGATAAATTCCGGTATCATCTTATCGACAAATCTGAGCGTGTACTCCTTAGTAGCTCATCTCTGCAGTACCAACCAAAACGCAAATGCTGTTGCAGCACCTTCTCATTAACTCCGGCTGTTTTTGCCCAGCAACTCAAGCTCGCAACTCCCCCAGTTTCCTCTTCAAAAGTTGTTCTAATAATCCTCTCCAAGTTTGAGATCACCTGCTTAGGAAAGTATAGAGCAGTCAAAGATTGCCTTAAGATGCGTGTGACAAAAGAATATGCATACCATATACTAAACTTTTAAGACAACCTTAACTCCCTTTAACATTTCTGCTTCATTTCTAGCAATTATCAATCTTCTTCTTCTAGAGTTCGACATTCTTTTTGCCGAAGAAACTTTGGATTTTTGAAAGCGTCCATGCAGGGTGTTTGAAGGCAGCAATTGAGTAGAAATTATAGCGGGGCTTTCTACTGCCCTTTCTCTTCCCTTTTGCCATTGTTTCTTTTTTCTAGAGCAAATTATCGATCCACCAAACCATTCATATTGCACTCTCTAGTATTATCAGGAACATTAGATACGTCCGAAATATTCGGAGCTTTACAAGTCCTAGACGGACAGATATTGAATAATTTTAGAGCTCCAAGCCTTCCTAGTTGTAGTAGAATTTCCCTCTCCAATCTTAAAATATCTAAATCAATAAATGTCTCCTCTGAAATGTTGAGATTTTCCATTAACAAACTATAACGTGATGCCTTACATGCCTGTTAAGATTTGTTCCCTCCAATTGGTTCATAAGTTTTACCAATCATACTATGTGAACAACTGTGTGACTGTGATCCTTTGTCAATGTTTACCTGGAAGAAAAAAATCCAGAATAGTACAAGACACTTGAGAGTGGAAATTTATGATATACACAATTAGGAATTATGCAGCTTAGTAGCAGCAATTTGATATAATCACACCTTCATTTCTTCAATTTCTAAGCAACCAGTTTATAATGTTTGCGAAGCTGCAGATGAAGCGGATGCTTTTACAGGATCTTTTAATAGAAACACACCTTCATCAGAATTTACAGACGGGAAAGACAGCCTAGCTGAGTTAAAAGAAGCCTCCCTCCCTCTAACTGTGTTAAGGTAAAATCAATGTAAGTGAATAAAACCAAAAAAAATAAAAAAATGATAACATATCAAAGACAGGCAACTTAAATATAAGATAAGACCAGGGATGTGGATTTGGAAATCCATTGCATGGACTGCATAATGTCTTATAATTTAACAGAAAGTAACCAACTTTCATATTTGACGTTAATTTTAGGACAAGACATCATTTTGGCACTCCTACACGGATGATAACCTCCATCTCAGCTTCAATTAACATTAAAATAATACAGCAATACAAATTCAACTGGTGGTTAACTGACACTTTTACTATCACCACAATCTAACCGAGTCAGAAATTCTAGTAACTAATTGAACTTTCTTTTTGGAAGAGAAAGAAGCAAAAGGTGGGTTTGAAACCCATTGTACTTACCAGAAGGAGGGAGCCTGGAAGGTGAATTGGCAAGAAAATGAGAGGGAACTGGGAAAACACCCTTGAGATTCAGCCTGAAACCCATTGGACCCCGTATAGCAGAGACAGACTATCCATTAAATCCTCATGAGGTTGCTAGAGTTACAAAGGTCGATAGCCCAAAAAAAAAAAAAAAAAAAAAAGAATGAATGTTAGCACTTAGCAGGCGAAACATCATTGAATTTTTATAATGTGTATTGTCACACCTGAACCACCTGTTCTTCATCTACGAAAACTAGTGTCATGGATAGTTTCACCCTTTTGTGTGATGACGTAAGTGCCCCGAAATCCCGAGATTGTCTTTCCCACCAGAGAAGTTAAAAAAGAAAAAACCTTAAGCTGGATTTGGGTCTGCTACAGCAACCTCTGGTCTGGTCTGTTAGAACTCGGCTTTCTTTCTTCGATTTGAACTTAATCCAACCATGGATTAGTAACGGAAGGCCCCGAGTGCTAAAGTCGAAACTCGATTCTAATAGCGGTTTCAACGAACTGACCATGGCGACTAAATTTAGAAGGGCCCGCGGATAATTATTTGCAGGCTCATAGCATTTTGATGTTTGAAAAGGCTAAACATTTGCAATATGATTTAAAACTTTGCTCCTTTTTCTCATTGTTGTTAACCTCTTGGTTCTGCAAGTTAATTAAAGATAAAGTTTTGCCTTCTCCACATGCCATTAGACTTCATGATCACCAGTGATGATCAAACTTTGGAATCACATATTGTTCATTTTGTACCATTCACTATATCCAAGCATATCCATATAAGTGGACCAATGATTGCAGTTTCTTTTATAAATACACCCAAAGAGAATACACAGGCCCGTTTCAGTTGAATGATTAGCCTTCATCTTCTGCATACAGCAAGCCCAACGGCTTTAACCTAAATCAAAACCAATGAATTTCGAGTTTTCTTAGAGCAATTTCACCAATTTCGAAAGGATTAATATTATAAACTATTAATAAAATGTTTAATACGATCATTTAAATTTAAAATTTTTTATTATAATATTTAAATTATAAATTTATTAATTAATATAATATTTATTTATAATGTAAAAAATTTTAAATTTGTACGTTATGTATAATAATTTAAAATTTTTTACATTATAAATAAATATTATATTTGTTGCGCCTGAAGCAATAATCACAACAATACAGAAGCAATAGACAACAATCAATAATCAAATGCGCAGAAAAATAAAGCACACCAAGATTTACGTGGAAAACCCTCCAGTGTAGAGGGAAAAAACCACGGGCCGCCAGAAAAATCTTCACTATCAAATAATAGTTATACAAAGTTCTTCTCTAGCTAAAACTAGAGCTAATCAACAACTAGAGAAACAATTGGAGAAATCTCACCAAATAAGTGACTCAACAAATACACCCTGGATTTGTTCCTAGAGAGCTTCAAACCCGATCTTCACCGTTCAGAATGTCAAACTCTGAATCATAAACCTCCTGACAAGGTTCCAACTCAATCGGACCACGGATCGACTTCCGTTCAACCAACTCTCCCTTCTCCTTTTTCTCTCTCTGCTTTTCCTGGCTTTTCTTCTTTCTCTGCTTGGTTTTCGACACACACCTTAAACAACCCCACCTCTTTTTTATTAAGTAGCTAGGGCTCTGTGTAAAATAAAAGATCAAGGCCCATGGCCTTTACTTGGTCCAAAACCACTTACATGGGACTGGACCCCATTTTCCTAACAATCTCCCCCTCCAGTCCCATTAGAAGGAGATTCATCACCATAGCAATTTCATTTGGAACTTACCTTGGCCAGGGAACTCATTCCGGCCAAGTTACTGCAAAGCTCAAGCTTTTCCCTGGGAAGTATCTTAGTCAACATATCTGCTACATTTTTATCAGTATGGACTTTCTTCAATAGCATCTGCTGTTCTTCAATCACTGAACGTAACCAATGATATCTAACATCAATGTGCTTTGTTCTAGCATGGTACATGGTATTCTTACTCAAATCTAAAGCACTCTGGCTATCACAAAATACCACATACTCTTTCTGATTCAACCCTAATTCAAGAAGAAAACGTTTCATCCAAAGCATTTCTTTACATGCTTCAGTTGCTGCAATATACTCAGCCTCTGTAGTTGACAAAGCAACACACTTCTGCAACTTAGACTGCCAAGATACAGCTCCTCCTGTAAAAGTAAACAAATACCCTGAAGTAGATTTCCTACCATCAAGATCGACTGCCATGTCAGCATCAGTAAACCCTTCTAGAACTGGTTGTGAAACTCCATAAGTCAAGCACATTTTTGAGGTACCCCTCAAATATCTAAAAATCCATTTCACTGCTTCCCAGTGAACCTTTCCTGGATTAGAAAGAAATCTGCTCACTACACCAACTGCATGAGCAATGTCAGGCCTTGTACAAACCATAAGATACATTAAAGAACCGACTGCAGAAGAATAAGGAATACTAGACATAGCTAGTTGCTCTTCCTTAGACACTGGACAAGATTTCTTACTTAGGTGAAAATGGTTGGCAAGTGAACTGCTAACTGATTTAGCATGTTGCATGTTGAATCTACCAAGCACTCGTTCAACATACTTTTCCTGTGACAACCACAGCTTTCCAGCTCTCCTATCCCGGATAATGTCCATACCAAGAATCTGCTTTGCTGGACCTAAATCTTTCATATCAAAAGACTTAAACAATTGTTCTTTCAACCTGCAAACCATACTAGCATCTTGTCCTACAATCAACATATCATCAACATATAATAATAGGATAATGAAGTTACCATTAGGGAATTGTTTAACATACACACAAGAATCCGCTGCTGTTCTTTTATAGCTATGACTCACCATAAAAGAATCAAACTTCTTGTACCACTGTCGTGGAGCTTGTTTCAAGCCATACAAGCTTTTTTTCAATTTGCAAACTAAGTGCTCTTTCCCTTTCACTTCAAAACCCTCAGGCTGATTCATATAAATGTCCTCCTGCAAATCACCATGCAAAAATGCAGTTTTAACATCAAGTTGCTCAAGTTCAAGATTCAAACTAGCTGTCAATCCCAGTACCACTCGAATAGAACTCATTTTTACAACTGGAGCAAAAATCTCATCAAAATCGATGCCTGGTTTCTGAGAAAAACCTTTTACTACTAATCGAGCTTTGTACCTCACTAGTTTGTCACCATCCTTTTTCAACTTGAACACCCATTTATTCTTTAATGGCCTCTTTCCTGTTGGAAGTTTAACAAGATCATAAGTACCATTCTTTCGCAATGACTCCATCTCTTCTTTCATTGCTTTTAACCAGTGCTCTCTATCCGAAGTAGCCTGCACATCTTGAAAACTTTCTGGCTCCCCTTCACTGGTAACTAAAATAAAATCTGAACTTGAATACCTGGTAGATGGCCTGCGCTCTCTAGTAGATCTCCTGGGCTGAAACTCTACATCACTTGATGCCGAAGGTAGCTCCCCCTGCTCAACACTCTCAGGTAGAGAGGATTGCTCCCCCTGCTCAAAACTAATAGCATCTGGCTCATCACCAACTGTAGCTGGCTCATCCATATCCCCAAGTTCTGTTTCTGGCTCATTTTCACCATCTGTGGCTCTTTCCTGTGAAATCCCTGTCGGTGTTGAAACATCACACTCAACAGTAACTCGTGTAGTCTTCTCATTTTTCTCAAGATCTGCTATGGTTTTTTTTTTCATGAAAAACCACATCTCTGCTTCTGACTGTCTTTCTCTTTACTGGATCCCATACCCTGTAGCCAAATTCTTCATCACCATATCCTACAAACACACACTGTGTAGCTTTACTGTCAAGCTTTGATCTCTGCTCTTTCGGCACATGCATGAATGCTTTACACCCAAAAATTTTCAAGTGAGAGTATGAAGCATCTTTTCCTGTCCACACTCTTTCCGGAATGTCAAAGCCCAAAGGAACTGATGGTGACCTGTTAAGTAAATAACAAGCTGTGTTGACTGCTTCACCCCAGAATGGCTTTGGTAATTTTACCATCTTCAACATACATCTGACTTTTTCCACAATGGTGCGATTCATTCTTTCAGCTATACCATTATGCTGAGGTGTTCCAGGTTCTGTCCTCTCATGCCTGATCCCATGCTTTGAGCAATACTCTTCAAAGCTTTTAGATGTGTATTCCCCACCATTATCAGTTTGAATACACTTCAAGGGTAACCCTGTCATCCTTTCAACCATGGCATGAAATTTTTAAAAATACTGCAGTACCTGACTTTTATATTTCAACATATACACCCAAGTCTTACGTGAAGCATCATCAATAAAAGTAACAAAATATCTGCTACCACCTAATGACTCAACCTCAATGGGACCACATACGTCAGAATAAATTAATTCCAATCTATTTTCTTTTCTCTGAGAACTTTTACGAAAAGAAACTCTATGATGCTTACCAAACAAACAATAATCACATGAATCGAGAGACATACCTTTGGTCAAGGGAATGAGAGAGTGCCTTGCCAAAACCTGTAACCCTTTTTCACTCATGTGTGCCAGCCTCCTGTGCCACAAGTTTGCTGAAGCATCATTTTCAACGGTATTTATCTGGTTACCGTTCAATTGCATCCATGTCTTATACATTGTGCAGCATAGTTTTCCCCTTGCAACTACCATAGATCCTTTGAGAAGCTTCCACTGTCCATTCTTTTGTCGGCTTTCATATCCCTCCTTATCAAGGACATTAATAGCAAGCAAGTTCATTCTCATATCTGGAATGTGTCTGACATCCCTCAAAGTCAACATGCAGCCTGTACTAGTTTGTACAACAATATCACCAATCCCAACAATCTGCGACACACTCTTGTTTCCCATCTTGGTACAACCAAAGTCTCCTGCTTTGTAAGTTGTAAACAACTCTCTCTTAGGAACACAATGATATGCCGCTCCTGTGTCAACTATCCACTCAATACCGGGATCACTAACATGATTGCAATCACCATGTGTACAAATCAAAGTAACTGAATCACTATCTGAATTCACTGCTGCAACATTGCCATCATCTGAACTCTTGCCTTTTTCATCTTTTCGCTCTTGCTTTAAGATTCTACAGTTTCGTTTTATATGACCCGCCTTACCACAATGGAAACACTTCACTTTACCTCTAGACTTGGATCTATGTTTAGACTTACCACGACCTTTTTAGTCCTGACCTCTGTCGATGTTTCTACCCCTGTTCTCTGTAACCAGAGCTTGATTCCTAGGGTCTACATCTTTTCGCCTCGCTTCTTCATTAAGCATACTGTCCTTTACCATCTCCAATGTCACCTTATAATCAGGAGCTGAATTAAGAACAGTCACAACTAGAGTATTCCAGCTGTCTGGCAATGAACCCAAAAGAAATAATGCCTTCATTTCATCATCCATCTTAAGTTCCATAGTAGTCATCCGATTAAATATATCTTGAAAATCACTCAAGTGCTCTGTAACAGATCGTCCATCCCTGTACTGTAAAGTTGCAATCTTTTTAACAAGCATAACTTTATTCATACCTGTTTTTCTCTCATACAATGCTGCCAATTTTTTCCAAATAATGTGAGCATCTGACTCTTGCGCTACATGATGGAACACGCTGATATCAACTCATTTTCTGATTGTAGCCAGCGTCTTTCTACCTAGCTTCTTCCAGCTTTCATCTTTCATATCTGCTGGTTTAGCCGAATCACCCAATACTGGCTCATACAAATCTTTACAGTATAGATGATCCTCCATCATAGGCTTCCAAATTGAATAATTCGATGCTGTCAATTTTATCATGGAACCTGTATCACCCTCCATGATCTCAAACAGAATTTACTTCTATCCTGGGTTGCTTCTGTATCGATGTCTCAAAATAACCCTCGCTCTGATACCACTTGTCACGGGTCGAGACTCAAGCTCCGAACCCGCGCGGCTCCAGGACCCGGGCATTCACCCTTCCGGCGTCCCAGATCAGCCTTCCTGCCACGGTTCACACCCTTGTGAGGTATTGTCCGCTCTGGCCCCCCTGGCCTCACGGTTTTGTCCTACAAAAGGCGCCTCACAAGGCGGAGATGGTGTGAACCCTTATATACCCCAGTGACCCTCCTATTATGTTCGATGTGGGATTCAGGACTCCCCCTTAGGTCCGTGACATTCTCCCGCACCCAACCTCGCGTCACGGAGGCCGGCCACCCTGCCTACCTCCCTCGAGGTGCTTGGCGTGGATCGAACGGTTTAGGGCTGACTCTGATACCACTTGTTGCGCCTGAAGCAATAATCACAACAATACAGAAGCAATAGACAACAATCAATAATCAAATGCGCAGAAAAATAAAGCACACCAAGATTTACGTGGAAAACCCTCCAGTGTAGAGGGAAAAAACCACGGGCCGCCAGAAAAATCTTCACTATCAAATAATAGTTATACAAAGTTCTTCTCTAGCTAAAACTAGAGCTAATCAACAACTAGAGAAACAATTGGAGAAATCTCACCAAATAAGTGACTCAACAAATACACCCTGGATTTGTTCCTAGAGAGCTTCAAACCCGATCTTCACCGTTCAGAATGTCAAACTCTGAATCATAAACCTCCTGACAAGGTTCCAACTCAATCGGACCACGGATCGACTTCCGTTCAACCAACTCTCCCTTCTCCTTTTTCTCTCTCTGCTTTTCCTGGCTTTTCTTCTTTCTCTGCTTGGTTTTCGACACACACCTTAAACAACCCCACCTCTTTTTTATTAAGTAGCTAGGGCTCTGTGTAAAATAAAAGATCAAGGCCCATGGCCTTTACTTGGTCCAAAACCACTTACATGGGACTGGACCCCATTTTCCTAACAATATTAATTAATAAATTTATAATTTAAATATAATATTAAAATTTTTAAATTTTATATAACATATTAAATATTTTATTATAATTTATAAATCATTTATAATATTAACTCAATTTAAAATTAAGGCATTTCTATTTAAACCTAAAAACACTTTATATAATCCATTATTAAATACACCTCACCTTTAAAACTTAAAATTTAATTTTTACTCGTTACAACCATAAATTAAAAGAGCACATTTTCCCCGAACGCCTCTTACACTTCCTTCTTACCCTATTTCAAACACTAAATCCATTTTCCTAAACTCGAAACTCTCACCCTTTTTCAACAATCCTCGATTCACCCGAAAATAATTAAGTTTTGGAATTAATCAAGCCAGCAAAAAATAAATTTAATTTAATTTAATTTGATTTTGATTAAATATCAGTTAAATTGAAATATGATATTAAGTATTTCTTTTTCATGAAACTGTCAGATTTTCGAAAGCTAATGAAAGACTGAAAGTATATCAAAGTTTTTTAAATTGAGATCTATTTTATAATAAGGTTTTTTTTGCCTTTTTTATCACTTTCTTTTTTTTCAAAATTTTAATTCATAAATTTTAAAGATTTTTTTTTAACGTGAGACCCAATTAAGTCCAAGCTACACGTGTTTGATTTGATTTTTTTAAAAAATTTTTAATACGGATAACAAAATAATTATTGTCTAATAAGTTTTTATTCATTTTGATGTTATATAAGTATTTTTTATTAAAAAATAAATATTAAATCAAATCCGAGCCACCTTATTGTATATATAAAATATTTATTTTATTATTTATTTAATTTTATATTTAAGAGAGGAATTAAGTTATAAAAACATTTTATATTTTTTTACAAATTTTTAAATATTAATTTTAATAAATTTAAGAAATAAAATAAAATTTTATTTTTATTTTTTATTTTTTGAATTGAATAAAATTAATGATTAAAAAATTAAAAAATTATAAAATTTTTATATTATTATAAGTTAATCTCATATATATATATATTGATTTTTTTAAAAATTAGATATTAAATGAGTTTCACTTGCAAAAAATAAAATAAAAAAATATTTTTATAAAATATATTTTATAAGAATAAGGGATTAATTTATGTATTCATGTATTATTCTTATTTTATTTTTTAATTTTTTTATCATTTTTTAATTAAATAATTTTTTTTAAAAAAATTAATGAATAAAAATAATAAAACAAAAAATTTTAATTCGCAGCACCTGAGCACCCACTCAATAAAAATGGGAAAAATGAAAAACATGGAACAGTAAATAAGCAAAGTCGAGATCGTGGATATCTCGAGAGATCAAAAGCCGAGGCAATAATCCATATCCGACGCCACGCGTACGCATCTGGTAGGTTGGGTGTCAGTCACATGACAAAGCCTATCACCACCAACTCACTGTGCCACCAACCACGTGTACAATCTTTTTGACCAGGGAGATTAATTTCACGTGATCCGTCTTAGGTGTCACTGTAGGGACTTCTGCGGATGGGATTTTTATTCGTAGGGATAATGAGCTTCTTTTGTCCGTTTGCGAGATGATCCCTTGATTATGACGTGATTCGATCACAGCCGTTTATTTCCATAGATCAAGGAGAATTGAGGTACATTACCCCTCCGTGTACTTTCCGTTTCGATGTCAGACGAAATTATCTTCACCAAAATAAGTTTTGAGAATTATTAAATTTACCAAAATTTATAAAATATAATTATGCATTATTTATTTTTAAATTTAATAAATATAATATTAAATATAAAATCATTTTAACTACTTTCATCATTGTTCGTAAAGACTAGTTAATCAGATATTTTTATTTATCATGATTGATTCAAAGGCCAATCGATTTTTTTTATTGGATTGAATTAAATTTTTAAAATTATTTTTTTTATTAACATTGTATTTATTTATTTGTTAATTTAAAATAAAATTATATTTATTTTACAAGCTTAATTTTTAAGATTTTCGATTTTTCCTGGCTTCAGTGGATTCATTAAAAATAATAATTTGATTGAAATGAAAAAAAAAAAAAAGATGAAGATCAAACAAATGGTTAAAATGGTAAACATATGCACAAGCCAACCGCCACTTCTGCTAGTAAATAAATAACTTGAAGACACCAAGCATTGAACTTCACCGTAGATTCTCAAAACAGGTCAAGGAAAATTGCTTGCTTGGCAGACAGAAGCTCCGCCATGGAAATATGAAATATCTACCGCCCAATTCGTAGATTAGAGAAACAGGATTTGAGCTTGCTAAACTGCGCAATGGTATCCGTGACACCGCCTACCTGGCCGATTCTTAATTGCTATGTAGTTCTTCGCTACGCAGGAGAGTTAAAGACACGTGGCTCCATTGCACGAACCCAAATCATCCGTCCATTTGTGCAAGGCTGCCACTGTCTGGAACCGTCTACGTGTCAATAAACTTCTTGATCCACCAAAACCGTATATACCTTAGGATTTCTCGCTAAAATATCGTATCAATATATCCGAAACGTCGAAATTGACCTTTGAAGGTACCGGTAATTTTATTTTTAAGGTCGTTTTACTTTGTGAATTCTTAAATTTCAATAAAAAAAAAAAAGTAAGTTTTGAAAATGTATAAGAGAAATACTGATTCTTGAATTTTATTAATTTATAAAATATAAAATTTTATATTTGGTTTAGAAGATTAGAAGATTATAAGATTATTTAAAAAATATTTTTATTATATTATCTTTAATAATATGTAAATATCTTTTAAAAAATATTTAAATATCTTTTAAGTATGTAAATATCTAAATATCTTTAATAATATGTAAATTATTAAATATCTTTAATAATTTGTTTAAATTTAAGTTTTTTTAAAAATATTTTTTTTACATTTTTAATAGAATAATTTTATAATTTTAATTATTATCTTTACATTAATTATTTTATGAAAAAAAAATTCACAAATCGATTTTTGAAATAAGGTCTATATAAATGTTAGAAAGGGGTGATAAACTTACTCTTGAAATTTTAGGGGAGAGCCCTCAAAATAAAATTTATATATAATAATATTAAGTAAATGTATTTTAAATTTTATATGTAATAATATTATGTAAATGTATTTTGCATTTAATTTTAGTTTTGTTATGAGTAGAAAAATTATTAAGTTCTTTTATTTTAAAAACATGATTTTTATTGAAATTTCAATATTTTAAAAATGAAGTTTCAATATCAATTATGTTTTTTTATTTAAAAAACAATTTTGGTTAAAATTTCAAAAATTTAAACATAAAGTTTCAACATCAATTACATTTTTTATTTTAAAAACATGACATTTTTTAATTTTAATAATTTTAAAAATAAAATTTCAACATTTACTATGTTTTTTATCTTAAAAATATAATTTTTGTTAAAATTTCATAATTTTGTAAATAAAATTTCAATATCCAATGTATTTTTTATCTTAAAAACATGATATTTATTAAAATTTTAAAATTTCAAAAATAAAATCAAAATATCCATTACATTTTTATCTTAAAAATGCGATTTTTCTAAAATTACAGAATTTTGGAAATAAAATTTCAATATCAACTAATTTTTTATCTTAAAAATGTAATTTTTGTTAAAATTTTAAAGGTTTGAAATTATAATCTCTTTCAAATCTCAATACATTTAATATTAAAATAATTTTAATTTCATATAATTTAATATTATCATATTTTTAATTTTAAATAATTTAATATTATTTAAAATATATTAACAATTATTGTATTTTCATTAAATAAATTAAACACTATTATATAAACTAAATACAAATTTATCTTAATAAATAAAAATTCAATACATATAAAAATTAAATTAATTTTATATTTTTTAAATATAAAATTTTTAAGATAGTCATTACTAAATTTAAAATATTTTATGTATGTAAGTTTAAATTTCATTTTATCATATAATTTGTTTATATTAAAAAGTAAAATAAATGCTAAAAATTATTTATTAGGTCAAAAGTCAAATAAATTTTACATTTCATTAAAAATTTTTAAAAAATTAAAAAATTTATAATTTAAGACTAATTTTTTTCTTAATATTATTGAAATATTAAAAAAATCTTTAAAAAAATCATATTACGAATATCAAATATAAAAATTATATTATAAAAAACAAAATTATAAAAAAACTTCTTATTTTTTCGCGGACCAAACGTCGCTTAAAACAGCTTTAAAGCTCCCTTGAACTACGGTTAAAGATCACCTTAACTCACGATATTTTATACCGTTTATTCCGCGATAAGCGACTGCTACCCTCAAAATATCCCCCAAAGGGACCCCAAGCAGTCAGTTTCCAATTCACACAAATACAAACGATAGAATCACCGATGGGTGCTGCAATTTACCACAGCCAGCCAGAAACAGATAAGCACAAATCTCTAATTTCCCCGGGTCCCACTAATATAATACTGAAATCAACGGCCACGATAAGCCCGTTACATAGAATTGTCAAACCGTCACATCTACGTCTATTTTAACCTGTAACAGTAGAAGTAAAGAAGCGGAGGCGGTAGATTTTTAACCAAACCATGGTTATACCGAACAACTACGGGTTCGAAAATGCAGTTTATAACGAAGAGAACCGCTCCTCCTCTGAGAATCAGAGAACGATGTCCAAAAATGATGATCAGAGAATTAATCCGACCAAATCCCACCGTCGAAATCCCCAAGTGGGACCCATTCAATGATCTGATGGCTAACTTTCCCTCCGTTAGCTATAACTGCAATGAGCCCAACAGTCCTTGTCCGGTCGACTACCTCGCGTCCATCCACTGTTGCCTCCCGTCAAACGACTTTGAGACTGACTCGTTGACTGAGGAATCCGACTTACCTGTGGATGCATTCTCATGCGACCATTTTCGGATGTACGAGTTCAAGGTGAGGAGATGCGCTCGTAGCAGGTCACATGACTGGACTGAGTGCCCGTACGCCCACCCGGGTGAGAAGGCTAGAAGAAGAGACCCGAGAAAGCTCCCTTACTCTGGAAATGCTTGCCCTGATTTTCGCAAAGGAAACTGTAAAAAGGGGGATTCCTGCGAGTTTGCTCATGGCGTTTTTGAATGTTGGCTCCACCCTGCTCGCTACCGTACCCAGCCATGCAAAGATGGTACAAGTTGTACAAGAAGGGTTTGTTTTTTTGCTCACACGCCGGAGCAGCTTCGAGTGTTGCCCCAGCGGAGTCCGAGAGGTAGTGGGTCCGGTTCTGGTGATTTGGATTATGTTAGCTCACCCTTACGACACCGTCTAGACTTTGTTTCTTCACCTACTTCTATCCTGGCATCACCTCCAATATCGCCACCTTCAGACTCCCCTCCTATGTCGCCAAGTGGCTCATTTAATCTGGTGAGTCAACTTGCTGCTTCTATGCGTAATTGCAAGCTTGATAAGGCTAAAATAATCGATACTTGTTCCTTGGGCCTGCAAAGGGGATCAAGTTTCGGTTCTCCTAGGTGCTCCGCGCTCCGGCCCGGGTTTTGCAGCTCTCCTTCAACTCCAACTCGTACACTGATTCGGCCTCGCCTTGGTCGGTTCGATCATTGGGAATGTAACGCATTTGAAGAGGAGCCTGCAATGGAGAGAGTGGAGTCTGGGAGAGACCTAAGGGCAAGGATGTACGCAAAGCTGAGTGAGGAAAATTCTCTTGATCGACTTGATCCAGCTGCATCGGGTCCTGATGTTGGGTGGGTATCCGAGTTGGTGATGTGAAGCTGATCCGTTTAGAATGGACTGGATGGTGGGTTCTGGTAACTCGGGATTTATTTGGGGGAATTTGAAAACAACACCGGTGGCCTTCGATTCTTCTGACGTTGTGAATATTGATGATGTTTCTGATTTGGATAATTAGCACTGTGAATAGACGACTGGGAAAGAGAGATCGGAGAAGTCTCTATTTTGTGGTGCTGCTCTTTCTTTCATTTTGTTTTTCGGAAAAAAAAAAGATGATTGTAACTTTTGTATAGACAAGAGGGATTTGCTGTGGCTGCCGAAGAATGGGTAGCGGAGTGTTTCTGATTTTGTCTATTATGAATCGTAATTTCCTTCTCATATTCTTCCTCATTATCTCTGTATTTTCTTGTCATGGCTAAGCAATGTAATATATTTCTTCATTCCGTCTTCTTTTACTCTTTTGCCTGATTCGCTTGATAGGATAATACCAGTGTTAGCATACTAGAGCCGAACAGAATTCTTTTTCTCCAAAAGAAGAAACAAAATTTGATATTCAACTTTTTCCTTTTTTGTAGAGTTTTTATGGTCCCCTGGGGGAAAGTTTAATTCACGGTAGACTTACAGGGAGACCAAAAATCAGCAGTTTTTGGCCAGAAAAACAAAAAAGAAAAGGTGGGAACAAGCTATCTGATCTAAAGGCTCTGGAACTAAAATAGGCAAAGGGCGACTATTATCAAAATTTCTGGTTCTAGTGCCCTCCTCGTCTCATCACACCTGATTATTAGCATCATCCATGTTTTTCCTTGTTTGATGCATACGTTTGTATTATAGTATGTAAAAAAACAAAAAAAAGGATTAGTCTTTACATTATCATTTCAAAGTGGGAAATGGGGAAAACTTATCTTGGGGTGGTTGAATTCTTAAATCTGTAGGTAAATCATCATACTTTCCAATCGTGAGGAACAATCAATTGCGACAAGGAGTCTAAATTATTGATATGATCCGCCACCCTATATAAAGAATTATATCACGTATTTTATCAAGTGATTAGATTTGTGACGTGGACACATTTTGAACCGATGAAACTGGGCCTTAGTCTTATCTATCTGCTGATAATCTTTTTTAGTTTATCTCCTCGGAGCCACTTGTGTTTGTGATTAATTTATTGTTAATAAACTTGATGTGAAAGTTTTGTTGAAGGGACAGGATCTGTTCAAGAAGAAGCACTATCTGCTTGGAGTGTCCTATTAAAAAATCTAGGGGATTGTTTCTGCTTTCCTCCTCTTCCTAGTGACTGGACATAGAGAGTGAAGGATTTGGTTAAAGAGGCCGACAAAGTGGACGATAGTTACAAGATTTGGTCCCTTTTTGGTATGGATACGAGGCTTTAAAAAGTTAGTGGTGCATGGATGGATTCTCTGCTGGCGAGTTGTTCGAAACTACGGTGCTGCTGTTGTTTTTGGCCGTAGGATACTCATCATATTCATAGCCAGATAAGTCTTTGAGTCAGACAGATATCTTGATCCTTTCTTTGCACGATAGTTCCCCAGCGATTTTTTATTTTTGTCGACCGACGATGCATATAAATAATGTCGTTGAAATGAGAATGACCCAATAAAGTCATTTTATGCCTTACCAAAAAAAAAATGTTTTTTACAAGAAAAATTCATGTAGCTAAATTATTTATTCTTTCTTATCAAAATAAAATATATTATATTTAATAATTTAAAATAAATTATTATAAATTATATATTTAAAATAATTTTAACAAATAATTATTGATATAATTTGAATATAAAATTTTTTTCATAAAAAATAATAAATTTTAACCAATTAAAATAATTATTTATTTCATGTGTACCAATTTGTACTTAGCATTGATGAACTACTATGAAATAAATATTCAAACTATACGTCTTGCATAAGTTAAACGGAATATTACAAACGATATAAAAAATAACACATCATAGTTTTTAATTATTTTTTGAATACAAGAAAAATATATATTAATATATTAATCTCATTTATAAAATAAAAAATCATTATTTGGTAATTTCACATTTGAACTTAGTCTCGTTCCTTCTGTGTTTGCAAAGATCCTTGTTCCCAACGCTTAATTTTATCCAAAACCCGAGACCCTCGTGTTTAAAATTGCGTTACCTCAATAAAGGGACAATAGTAGGGGGACCTCCACTCCTTTCCAAGGGACTAAACCTTGTTAATAATTATACCATTCTTTCTCTCCCCCCAATCTAATATCTAATATTATCAATTCGAGAGCCGCACATTCCAGGTTGTCGTATTTGGATAACATTGCTGGTTGTTGCATCGTTGATGTCTATACCTTTGGCTTTTCTTCATTTATTTATTTTTATTATACAATTAAAGTATTTTTCAGACTTTATTTGAATTTATCTTTGTTTTAATTTAAAACATAATTTTTTTTCACATCAGAATTTAGTCTCGAATTACTCTTTACATCGGCTACTTTCTATTTATAATAACCATAATCTATTTCACGTTATTTTCTTCTTTCAAATATTTAAATTCAATTCTTCAGAACAAATAAAAATATTAATTTCACGTTGGGTAAACATTTTATAATTTGATGATGAACCTTTTTTTGGGAAGAATTTTAAGATTTAATATTCGAATTTATACAGAATGAATGGCTTAGAAACACAGTAAATGAAGTAAATTTTGCTCTATTATTGACAATTCAGGTTGTTGATTTTTTCGTTTTTGTATGGGAGTCCTTTAAAGCTCTAGAACTTTATGTACAAGGGCCGGCATTGTCCTCTCTGTGCCTGACAGGTGGTATAGAAGAATGGAAGCTGCCATCAAAAGGCGAGCAGCCCCCATAGCATGGGGGACCCAAGTTTTCTTTTTCATGGGCTATAAATTACGCCCTTTAACGCGGTCCCTTGGTTCTCTGTTCCCGGCCTCTGTCACATCATAAATTATCCATTCAACTGTCCATTTTATATTAAAAAAAAAAATTCTACTATAATAAATGCTTCATTTACTTTTATTTATTTTGGGCCTCATTGGAAGATATATATGAATTTTGAGCTTCTCTAACCAGTTGGAATTGCACATAAATTACTTTAAAATATCGTCTCCTTTTTTAACTCTCTAAAATATTGTTTTCCTCAAAAAAGTTGTGTTGAATGTTTCCAAACCGGAGACAGATTTTGACCAAAACTTGTTAGAGTCTGAATTTAATATTATAAATGTTTAATTTAATTGCCAATTTTATTCTAATCCAAATCTAAACTTTAGATATTAAGATAATTTAAATGCATTTGTCTCCAATTCATCTCTAATAACTTTTTGTTGTGTCTCTAGTAAATATTTTTAAAAATTTAATATGTCACCACCATGCGCCACGGCTAATCACTTACATTAAAAATTTGTTTAAACCCATATTGTGAAGACATTTAAAAATGGGACCTAACAAAAAAATCTCTGAAAAATGGTCCAACAACCTGCATTTTACATGTTCCTTTTTATTTATTGAAGAGTTACATCTTCTCCGATATTGTTGACAAAATAGGATTTCCCTTAGATTTGCAGGCATTGATGCGTAAGGCTTTTCCAAGAGCAAAATTGACCCATCGGGCGCATGGTCTTTCGTTAATTATAAATTCCACCCATAAGTTGGACGTGTCTATCTAAATGTTGAATTTAAAATCTATAATTTACAACTATTAATAAAAGATGTCCTCCACCTCTTAATCTCTAATTTCTTATACTCCTCAGTTATATCTTTAAAAAAATTGAGGGTTAATTTGGATCATAAAAAATTACTTTACTTCATATTCTTTGCCTTTATCTTTCTTTTTTTCTCTTTGTCCTCTTCTATTATACACTGCTTTTCTTCTTTAAATCCGACCATTAGCAATGCCAATATATGAGCCATCTTTGTTGGGATTAAAAGCAAAACTCTCGGGCCAAATGCTGAGTGGAGTTCGATGGTATTACCATCGTGAAGGTAGGTGTCGGAGCCTAGAATCGTAGATGAAGCCAAGATGTTGAAGATACGATGATGGATAGCAATGCTACTAATGTTGTACTTAAAGCCAGTTTCAGTTTTATGTTCTTGACTTTTTCTTATGTCTTGGATTTCTTATATTTTTAGTCGCTAATTAAAGTTAATAATCAGTCTTTTTGTGATTTTGATATTGTTATTTGTGTGCATGTTTATTATTTATTTTATTGTTTTTATTTTTCATGCATTATTGATTATTGGGTTTTAATTATTTATGTACAAGATTATTGAAGAGGAATAAAATTTCGGTGAAAATAAAACCTAGTGCAAAGATTAAAAGAAAAAAAAAAGTTTGCCCTTTCTTGGAAAGCTTTTTTTTTTTAAATTTTTAAAAAAATTTTCAATTAAAGTTTTTTCTTTTTTGGATTTTTGTTAGTTGTTGTAACTTCACTAAAGTCATGTTGTTGCCCGTTTCAACTCAAAATTAAGAGAAAAAATAAATAGAAAAAGTGGTAAGGAAAGTTTTTTTTTTTATTATTATTGTTATAGTTGCATGTTGATTGGTTTTCTTGGAACTACAATTTTTTTTTACTTTTTTCTCACAAATTTTCCTCTTAATTTTATTTGGATATATGTGTTCTTTTGTACTACAGATATTTATGTTTTAAGTTTTATGGTAGCATATGTTAATCTTTTTCTCCTAGTCTTAGATTTAAAAAAAAAAAAACTTGTAGATTTCAATTTAGTAGGAATGTAATAATAGTTACGAATTTTTTTTCATTGATAATTTTTCAAGCAATTTAAAACTTTAAAGCTAAATTGGTGAGAAAGTGTGTTTGGAATAACCTTGATACAACTCTTGGAATAATACAACTCTTGAGTTATTGTTCTATATTTCTCCTCAGAAGTCAAGACTCAACTAGGAAATATATATTACATGTAACCAGTTGCATGGTGATCATATATTAGATAGCTATTTGCAAAGAGTTGCTTTTAACTTGCCTTTTTATTTCATTCATGATGGCAGGGTAAGAATATACAATTATCACAAAGGAAGTCCTCTAACAATTCGTAAATATCATCATGTTATGATATGATGAAGATTCTAAGGTCGAAATTCTTACATTTTATTATTTTCCTTCAAACTATTGATATGATCTCATTCAGTGTAATTGTAGTCCTGACAAGCTATAATTGTGTAATTATGACTCATAGTGTGTCATGCTATTCTTCAATCGCATTAATTCATTAATGTTAGTGATTTTAAACAATTAATTTATTGTATTACAATTTAGAAATAAAGCTTCTACTCTTGCAGTGCAACTCTGTCTCATACTCAATTGATTGCAAGCTGATGGCCTCCGCTTCAAAAGACACAAAAGTTGTGCTATGGAACCATATCCTCCTTAAACTTGAAACAAAAGTAGAATTAACACTACATGAAAATGGTTAAATAGTGATAGTTTTTTAGAGGTGTTTTACTAATAAACACCACTAAGTTTTGTATTTTTAAAAGTTAACAGTGTTTTTATTATAAACACAACTAAAGATTTATACAGTGGCGTTTGTAATATAAAACGCCACTAAAAAGTAAGAATTAGCGACATTTGTAACTCAAAACGTCACTAATCAGTAAAAATTAGCGACATTTATGTACATAAATGCCATAAATAAATTATTAAGAATAATTTAGTGGCATTTATTTACAAAAATGCCATTAAATTTGACCTCAATTTCAACTCGTCGAGCCCTACCCCTACACAAATTCTCTATTTCATTTTCCTGGTTTTTGCTTTATTGTTCCCAAATTGTTTTAAAAATTCAACTCATAATTTACAAGTTTCACAATTTAAAGCTTCTCATTATTTAAAGTTTGTTTCTTTTCTTCTTTCATGATTTCTAGTTTATATTTCATGGTTTCTAGCCCCAACATCTTTTGTGGTATTCTTCAATGGTGAGCGACATCATCTTTCCAAAGTGAGCTTCTTCACCCTATCTATGCAATCTTTTTTAATAGTAGATTCCATAGGGTTTACTACGTGAATATTATTTGTGCTACAAGGTTTGCTATTGATAATTTTTTTCTGCAAAAATGAGTTTGAATGTTTCCACCCATTTATTGCATGATTGAAAATGCAAAGACAACAAATTGAACTGAAGAATTTGATTGTTTCAAGCTTGAATACAATAATGAAATTGTTTCAAGCTTTTTGACTCTTTAAAAATCTTTTAGAATAAATTTTGATTGTTTTTTAATTTATTAGAATGCAATGAACCTGGTTCTTGAATGGGTTAACTAGTGACAAGTCAATCTCTAAAGGAAAATTTATCTTTCATTTTGTAGAACAAAACATTTTAATGAAATTATTTTGTTGATTTGCATATTTTTATTACCATGGCTAATGTTCTAGATATTCACATTTCTTCTGTTATGAAATCTTTCCTTTCTCATTAAGAAAAACTAGAAATGGTCTTAATTGCCTTGATTATGAAACAACAAAACATTTGCATCTTCATGATTGGTTTTTTTAGAGTGTATAACTTTCATAACAGCTTCAAGATTGGGACTATTGATTTAGATAATCTAGAATTCTAGGTTTTTTTATTCATTGAATGGTGATGTTAATCAACACTTCTGTCAAAAACTAAAAGTCAAGTAAAAATTGTGCATTGAGTTAAATTCAGCTATAGTCCCCTTTGTTTATTAATATTTTGTAATTTGTTAGCTGGCTATGACCCAAGAGTCAAGAACTAGCTAAGTCTATTGAACTTTTATCGAGAAGTTCTCTTTTTATGTAAAGGTAAGCTAAGAATTGGTTTGGCTAGCTAATTGACTGTAAATGGCATTATAATTAAATAAACATGAAAATTAAATAACAATAAGATTAATACAGAAATCAAACTCAGATAAATGAACAAACGAACAAAAACTGAAAATTAATTAAGTAGTAAAGCAGTAACATGAAAATAAATCAAACAAAAATTTAAAACACTTGATTCAAGTAACAAGGTGCCTTCTAGGTTAATGCTGAACCTAATAATAATCTTGTACCATCAACCACCAAACAACCATGAAAAGTCAAAGAAACAACAACCTAAAGTAAACATCAAAATCTGGAAACTGGTTCTGGACAGCATTTGATTAAAATTTGGTTTCCACACTCATTTGATAATATTTGATCTCTAAATTTTTTTATACAAGTAACTAACTAATATGTGAACATGCACATAAAATCTCAAGAGCTTTGGACATCATTTAGTACTTGAAATTTATTCAAAACCATAACAAAACAAAATCTAAAATTTCAGCTTGGAAAATAGAACAGCTTGTGAAAAACTCAAAAATAAAACTATGTGAAAAACTAAGAGTAAAAATTGAATGTATATTGAAAAATTACTTATTAAAAATTATATAAAAACCTTAGGTTTATATGCAACTAATTAGGGGTTAAACTAAGAAATTAAATCTTCTTAAAAATTGATCATATGATTGAAGGACTGTCTATCCTAATTTTTTATCCTTAATTCTAAAGATATAAATACTTAATTCTAGAGATACAAAAATGAACATACAGATTACAAGATTATAACTAGCTATAAATAATTATTTTTTCACACTCCCCCTCAAGTTGGTAAATAGGTATTTTTCATTCTCAACTTGAAAATAATCTTTTAAAATGTTGCACTGTCGAGACATTTAGTCAACACATTTGTAAGTTGACCCTTGGTTGATACATAAGGGGTACAAATCAACCCACTGTCTAGTTTTTTCTTTATGAAATATTGATTTACTTCAATGTGTTTTGTTCTGTCATGTTGCACAAGATTATGTGCAATGCTTATTATAGATTTGTTATCACAGTAAAGTCTCATTAGTTTATCTCACTTTATATTAAGCTCTTTTAGGATAATCTTTAACCATAGTAGTTCACAAATTTCTTGAGCCATTACTCTGAACTCTGTTTTAGCACTTGATCTTACTACCACATTCTATTTTTTACTCCTTCAAGTCACAAGATTATCATATAAGAAAGTGTAATAGTTTGAGGTAGATCTTCTATCAGTTACTGAACTTGCATAATAGTATCTGTATATACTTCTAGAACTAGCTTCAAATTTTTTTTGAATAAAATACCTTTCCCAGGATTGACCTTCAAATAGTGTAATACACGATAAACAGCCTATAGGTGCACTTTTTAAGATTATGCATAAATCGACTTATCACACTCATAACATATGCTATATCGAATCTAGTATGTGAGAGATAAATAAATCTTTCAACTAATTTTTGGTACATCTTTCTATTTACAATAACATCTTTATTAGCTTCTTTAATTTTATGATTAGAATCTATCAGGGTATTTATAGGTTTACATGCGAGCTTTATAGTTTTCTTTAGAAAATTTATCATATATTTCTGTTGTGAGATGAAAATATCATACCGTAATGAGCTACTTCAATCTTTCTAGCCTTTTTATCTCAAATTCTCTAGCCAAATACTGTTTTAGAGATTCTCTTTCTTTTTCATCATCTCCAGTTATAATTATATCATCAACATATAGTAATAAAACTGTAACTTTCCTTGAATCAGAGGGCTTGATAAACAATATATGATCTATTTGACTTTGTTTATATCTCATTGCTAGCATTACTTCGGCAAATCTCCTGAACCAGGCTTTAGGAAACTATTTAAGGTCATATAAAGCCTTTTTCAGCTTGCATACTTTGTTTGCTTCGAGATGACCTCCAAATCCAAATGAAACCTTCATATATATTTTTTCTTTCAAATCACCATGTAGAAAAGCATTCTTTACATCAAATTGTTGAAGCTGCCAATTGTAATTTGTAGCCAATGATAACAAAATCCTAATTGTATTTATCTTGGTAACTGGAGAAAAGGTTTCTTTATCATCCACTCAATAGGTTTGAGTTTAGCCTTTAGCCACTAACATGGTTTTATACCTTTTAAGAGTACCATCCGCCTTGTATTTTATAATGAAAACTCATTTACACCCCACTAGATTTTTTTCTTTCGGTAACTCTACTAGTTCTCATGTCTTCTTTTTTCTCTAAGGCCTTCATTTTAATATTTAATATTAAAATTAATATTTTTAATATTAATTACCAGAGATGATGTTGAACATGAAATTTAATATTTTTTTATTGAACAAAACTTGGATGAAAATATCTCCAGTACCCCTGCTCAATGAGTTTATAAAGATGTTGATGAAGATATTTATAAACCATTATGGATCATCTGTGTTTTGTAATTAGAATATTCAAAACACAATGTAATAAATGCTTTTATGTAATTTATGTGGCATTTGCTTTTGTATATTTATTGTGTTGTAAATCATACATAATCTTTTAATTTAATTGAGTCGATACATTTTTTATATATCATTGGTTATGATTTCTTAACTTCTCAATGTCTTTATATATGTTCTTTATACATAGCAAGTTATATTTACAATGTCTTAACTTTTCAATTTTTAACTGATTCTTTTTTATAATGTAGCTAAGCTACAATGCCGAATAATAGATTGAAGGGAGTACATATAAGAGATATTAGTTCAGAACCATTTGTGGCACCTGTTAATCTTGACTATGGATTGAATCCTTTAGAAAAGAATGTGCCTACTATTGGTTCTAGCTCATCATTTTTAATCCTTCAACTGATACTAAATCTGACAATACGAAAAGTTCAGGTTTAGATAGTATCCCGCCAATTAATTCTACTTCTAATTTGAATGCAAGTATTATGAACCCAATATTTAGATTTTGATTATAATCATTTAAGTATTGATAATTTACTAATTGACTTTTTATTTTTTTCAATTGATAACAATAGTCAACAGAAGATCAGAGGTTAGACAACTTTGAAGGAATTGTAGATACTACCTCTAAATAAGCGTATTATAGTATCTGAAAACTCTGATAGGTAACAAATTGGTGAAGGGTGTCAACTATTAGTGGGATTTCTAGGAACGGTTGCCCGTAATGAAATGAAATTGCCTATTCATTACAAAACATGGCATAAAGTTCCAACATAAGTTAAAAACGATGCTTTAAATTTTATTGAGGTATTAGTATAATTAATTACATATAAAAAATATTAATTATTTTAAAGTTGTTTTATTGATTGTAACTTTTTATTTTTGTATTGTTACAATTAAGATTTTTACTTGAAATACCTACTTCATTTGTATCTAAGTCATTAGAAAAAAAATAAAAAGACTATAAGCATAATTTGAAGAAAAGGTATTTTGATCGAAATAGAGGCCATAACCAAAAAGCTACTCATTGTGTGATTAGGTGACAATATGAACAATTGGTTAAATTTTTGTTCTCAAGGAAATAAATGTACTAATTTATAATTTTTCATACTATTTTTAATAATAAAGATGTTTTCTATTTTTAGTTGATAATATTTGTATTTTTTCTTATACGCTTATTTTTTATGACAAGAAAAAGAAAAGATTGGGATTGTTAGCAAAAAGCAACAAAAATATAACCATACGAATGGATCAAAACGCTTTGTAAGAAAGTAAAAAGAAAAAGTAAGTTAAGCACTAAATGAAAAACTTGCACTTTATGTCTATTTGAGACTTTTTTGTATTGTTAAAAGGTAAAAATATAAATTTATAGTTATGTTTTTGTTTTAACAGTTTGGATAGCTTCAATATATAATATTAAACTTGTTTGAATGATTGAACTTAGTTTTCACAATTGATATGTGTGAAAAAGTTACGTTCATGTCCGTTTAGGACTTTTGTGCCGTTAAAAGATAAAATACAAATTTACAGTTATTGTTCTATTTTAGAAGTTTAGATATATTCAATATATGATATTAAACTTGTTCAAATGATTGAACTTAGTTTTCACGATTGATATGTTATGATTTGTGTTTGTTTAAGACTTTTTATGCCGTTAAAAGGCAAAATTGTAAGTTTGTAGTTATTGTTCTATTTTAACAATTTAGATAGCTTCAATACATGATATTAAACTTTTTCAAATGATTAAACTTGATTTTCATAGTTGATATATGTAAAAAAGTTACGATTTATGTCTGTTTAAGACTTTTTATGTTGACAAAAGGCAAAAAAAGATACAAGTTTGTAGTTATATTTCTATTTTAATAATTTAGATAGTTTCAATACATGATATTAAACTTATTTCAATGATTAAACTTGGTTTCTACTATTGATATGAGTGAAAAAAGTTACGATCTATGTCTGTTTTAGACTTTTTATGTTGTTAAAGGGTAAATTTATAGTTATGTAGTTATTATTCTGTTTTAACATTTAGATAGCTTAAATACATAATATTAAACTTGTCTAAATGATTGAACATGATTTTCATGGTTGATATGTGTGAAAAGGTTAAGATTTATGTTTTTTTAAGATTTTTTATGTTGTTGAAAGGTAAAAATGCAAGTTTGTAGTTATTATTTTATTTTAACAGTTAAGATAGCTTCAATACATGATATTAAACTTATCCAAATAATTGAACTTGGTTTTCATGGTTTATATGTGTGAAAAAGTTACCTTTTATATCTGTTTAAAACTTTTTGTGCTGTTAAAAGGAAAAAATACAAGTTTACAGTTATTGTTCTATTTTAACAATTTAGATAGCTTCAATACATTATATTAAACTTAGTTTTCATGATTGATATGTGTGAAAAAATTACGGTTTAGGTCTATTTCAGACTTTTTATCTGTTAAAGGGTAAAATTATAATTATGTAGTTATTATTCTATTTTAACAGTTTAGATAGCTTAAATACACGATATTAAACTTGTTTGAATGATTGCACTTGTTTTTCATTGTTGATACATGTGAAAAAAGTTGTGGTTTATATTTGTTTAGGATCTTTTATGCTGTTGAAAAGTAAAAATACAAGTTTACAGTTATTGTTTTATTTTAACAGTTTAGATAGCTTCAATACATGATATTAAACTTGTCCAAATTATTGAACTCGGTTTCCATGGTATATATGTGTGAAAAAGTTATCGTTTATGCTTGTTTATGACTTTTTATGCCGTTAAAGGGTAAAAAAGTAATTTTGTAGTTGTATTTATGTTTTAATAGTTTATATAGCTTAAATATATGATATTAAACTTGTTTGAATGATGATTTCTACAATTGATATGTATGAAAAAGTTACCGTTTATGTTTGTTTAGAAAATTTTGTTTGTTAAAAGGTAAAAATGTAAATTTATAGTTATTGTTCTATTTTAAAATTTGGATAGCTTCAATATATGATATTAAACTTATCCAAATGATTGATGTTCTTTTCGATGGTTGATATATGTAAAAAAGTTATCATTTGTCTGCTTATGATATCTTGTACTGTTAAAAGGCAAAAATATAATTTTGCTATTATATTCTATTTTAACAATTTAGATAGCTTAAATATATAATATTAAATTTATCCAAATGATTGAATTTGATTTTCACAATTAATATGTGTGAAAAAATTATCGTTTATGTCTGTTTAGTACTTTTTATGCCATTAAAGGGTCAAATATAATTTTGTATATATATTTATGTTTTAACAGTTTAGATAGCTTAAATACATGATATTAAACTTATATGAATGTTTGAACTTACTTGCCACACTTGATATGCATAAATAAGTTATGATTTATATCTGTTTAAGACTTTTTGTAACATCAAAAGGCAAAAAAATAAGTTTACAGTTATTATTATATTTTAACAATTTAGATAGCTCTAGTACATGATATTAAATTTTTTCGAATGTTTGAACTTAATTGACATGTATGATATGCATGAATAAATTACAGTTGATATGTATTTAATAATAATGTGTTTTTATGTAAAAGATTGAGTTGGATGAAACAATTGGACGTGTGAAAGTTTTTGGATTAACTTGCACAAAAAAATATAGATCTTACTTAAATGTTGAAACACAAAAAATTGTAGTAAGTTCTTAGAACGTTTTATAAAAAAAGTAAATATTTACTATTTCAAATATATTATGAATTAATTATTAAACTCGATAACTTTATTTAATTAATTTACAAAAAAAAGTAAAAGAAAAAATGGCTCCTCAGCATCTGACTGTTATGTCAATAGGAAAGAACTAAAAGATCAAATTTTTACAAAAGTTACTGAAAAAGAAAGATTTGGATGGGTCCGAGGCCTTAGATTTGGCCCAACACGATTTAGCTACTATAGACATAACTCGTAGTAATTTACATTCTCAACAAATCAATCTTCGCAAGACATCTCTATACTGAGAGAGAGATTGCAAACTGTGCAATGTTTCTAGCAAATGAAAACAGAAAAAGAAGATAAGCATGCTAGAATGGATTAGGAATGTGCAAGATTTCAATAGTTGCATGATCGATTCAACATACTTATAAATTTTGTACAACAATAATTTTCAGGAACCAATTTAGGTGGTACACCAACTGAGGTATTATATTTAGTAAATATTTATATTTTTTAATATAAAAATAGCTTATTATTAAATGTAAAAACTTATTTTACTTTATTCAGTAGGTTCTTAAGCACACTAGTGATCGTGGTGAAAAAAATCCTTCATCAAATGGTAATACTCTTAATCTAAGCGGTCATTAATTTTATGTATTTTAAAATTTTGATTAATGTACTAAAATAATTTGAATGTTATTGTATTAAACTTAGTATTACATGTATATTGAAACAAATTATGTATTTAGATATTTAAATATTTATAATATTTAGTTTATGAATTTAAAATTTATTTATTTATTTATAATAGTAAATATTGAAAAAAAAAGTAAATTTATTAATTTAACGGTGTTTGTGTCTTAAAACTTTATAAGAAAAAATGATGCTAAATTATAGAAATTAATGGCATTTTGTCAATAAATATTACTAAATTTAGCGACGTTTTTTAATGAGATTTTGAGACACAAATGCCAGTAAATTAGAAAATTTGGCGACATTTTAGGATAAAACGTCTCTATATTCCTCAACGCTTTTAGCGACAAACGTTAGGAACAATTTAGTGGCATTTATAAATGCTGCTAAATGTGAAAAAAAAAAAAAAACACCATTAAAACCTATTCTCTTGTAGTGTAATATTATTACCATATTAGTGCTCGCTTGCAATTGGGGGTTAGTTCTTGGTTCTAATGGTTAGTGTTTTATATGCCTTCCCAAAATCTGTATTAAAAAAGTATTGATCATAAAACTGTTAACATTTTATATAACTTTAATTATATTCAAGTCTATCATTAGTTCTAATTGTGATTGTTTTAAGGGTATACAATCCAATGTATAATAATTGGATTAAAATTGACTTATTGTTTAGGTAATGAATATGAATTTAATTAAGGTTATGCATTTCAAGATTGTAGAGCTGTTGTATAAGATTAGACTTCGTTTTAGAAATAAGCAAAAGAATATGGATTAAAATTTGAAGTCAAGAAACAATATGAAAAAGATGATTGTGATGACTCTAAAGCTATGCATTTTATTTACTTAGCCTACAAATTGATTATGGCAAAACTATTCAAGCCAATTACAATCGGGTAGTTAGCTTTTTTTAGTTTTATTTTAGAGTTTTTCCATCTAATGCTATAAAAGTGTTTGTTTTAATGCCTCTTTGAAATTAATTATATTGTGGAGTTTGATTTGTTAATACGAATAGTGACTTGATTACAAGGCTACCACTAAGCATTAATTAGTTTGTCGCATACATGATTTTCATACCTAAGAAAAGCATGTGGTTTTAAGTTTTAGCGTTTAATTATCTTTTTATTGGCTTTTGTTTATGAAATGATTATTCCCAATTGTTGGAAATGCCTGTTTAAGCCTTATGATAGTTCATGCTCTCATTTATTAAGCATATAACTAATTTTCTTAAGGAAAAATTCTAATTGCCTTTTCAAATTTAAATAAATTAATATTGCTTATGCTTATTGGAGGAACGTCAAGTTCAGCTAACAGTTTACAACCTCTAATAGTATATTTGTTTATTTTGTCTATTATTTTTTATGTATCTATTTCGTTTACTTTATAACTGTATGAACATAAGACTTTTTAGATACTCTATTCTAGGAACAATATCTTTTCGTAATCTATCAATGAAGCTTTGGTTAGTTACTTTAGTTATAAAGTTGTGAAACTTCGTATTTCATGGAGATATGTTTTAACTACTTTGCACCTAATATATTTTGTAAATGTAGCAAAAAAATGAATATAGTGTGTGTTCTTTCGTGTAACTCCTTTTTCCATTTTAATTCTTGACATTACAATACTAATTGATTGTGTTATCTTTAGTTTCTTTAACTTATTATCGATGCTTCAATCATGAACTTCTTATTGCAATTTTTTAAATGAAAAAAAATCATTTTTTGTTCTGTTCTATGTCTATTGGAAATACAAAAAATAAATGTGTTTTATTGTTGATGCAATATCTATACGTTGCATGCAATTAACAAGTAGATAGACTTTTGCTAAAACAAAATATCAATATCAAAAGCAATTTTCAGTGTTATTATTTGTGTTGCCTATTATCTATAATAGATAATGTTATATAACTAGCCAAATACATCAATTTTAGGATTGGTGAGTAGATGTACAACTTCTTAATCATTTGTTTCTTTATCCAACTTAGTATTCTAATGTGTTTTTATTTTTTTCTTTCATGGGTATAAGTGTTTGTTTGCCTTTACTTCAAATTTTGATAAGTGAGCTTGCAAAGTTAATTCATTTCTATATATTTGTCGTTTAAATATATTTGTCTAATTACTATTTATTGTTTTTTGTATGGTTATTGTTCTTTAAAAGTATTATGGTAATTAGAGATATATATATATATATATATATTTTTTGATTTATATATACAACTAGCTTTACACCATTTGTTAATAAGAATTCTTATTTGAAGTTGTTTACCTTAATTTAAGGTATAGTTTTAAGATTATCATTGATTTTAACTTTTGATTAGTTTCAAATTTGTATGTTTTGAGAATTTTCTTTAAATGTGATTATTTAAAGAGAAACCTGAGAAATGCAATCATAATTTTTAACTAATACAATATTTACTTTTCATTTTTTGTTATTTTCACAGAGCTTCAGAGCTATTTCTTAGAGCAACAAAGTATAGTCTAACTATTGATATGTTGTTTGCTGGTTCCATCTTTGCCGAGCTTCTGCATGAAAAGCCTATTTTTCTTGAAAAAGATCAGTTTAATTACTTTATATTCAATTAAATAATAGAATTTTATAGAAAGATAAGTCATAATGGAACGTTGTGATGTCTTGTTGCGATGTCTAATCAAATGGCGCTAGAATATCCAATCCATGTAGAAGACACTACATGGAAATATGTCTTTAACGATTTTTTTTTTATTTTATGTTTAATGACATTTACAAATACAATTAAATGATTCGTGACGTTATCAAAATCACTGCTAAAAATGTTAATTATATTTACGTTAGAAAATATAACAGCATTTTAAGAGAAAATGTCGCTAAATTAAGAAATTTATCTTTTTTTTTTAATTTTTTTTAATAATTACTATTATAATTAAATATTAAAATAAATTAAAATTCATAAATTGAATATTATAAATATTTAAATACATAATTTTTTGTAATATGCATGTAACCACAAAATTTAATACAATAATATTCAAAAGTATTAATACAATAACATTTGCTATGCATGTGACGAATTTTAAGAGCATACATGAATCATGTCCCAACCTGCTTGCATAAACTCCCCAACAGAAATAGAATTATAAGCAGTTGATGCAATATAAATTGTATGAGGCAGGATCTCTTTCCTTTATAACAGCCGTGCTCTTTGCATGGCAAAAACAAATTGTAACTCATGAAAATCTAGAATTACGAATTCCTGCAATAAAATTATAATCTGACTAGAATAGTTACCTACCTATATAAAGTGACAGTGTTGTGACTCATACGAGCAATAATTGCATTGTCATGGAAAGAAGGTTCTACAGCAACTACTTATATTAAAACAGAAATAATATACATATATATATATATATATATATCCATGGCCAATAAACGAATTAAAATATAATGACTCGGAGAGAATTAAAAGACCGTTTATGGTTTACCCATTTTCTTATTCATATTGTAAGACCCAAGGAGACGAACCTGGTTTCAAGAGATTGGAGCTTTTTCAGCCATAAAATATGTTGCTAGTATAGTGACTGCATGCATCCACGCAGCTTTATAAAAATCCAGGTAATTTTCTATGTCTTCGGAGGTGCAATGCAAATTATACAGAAAAATGACGGAACGAATCTACAAATTGAAGAAGTAAAGCAAATATCAAGCCGCACGACCCTAAGTACTACAATATTAATTTAACAAAAGAGGAGAAATATTGGAAGGTGAATTTTCACCATGAGATTGCTGGATGGCGTTTGCCCATTGATTCGTATCTTATGCAATTGTGGAACTTTTTCAGTTTTCGTTTACCCTTTAAACGAACTACAATACAGGAGATATCATCCTTACTGTATCTGTTCAATGCCTCCACGGCCAGCAGTTTAGCTGTTCTCAGCGGGTCCTTGGTCTTTTTTGCAATATCAACTGCTTCAATTTAATTGGAGAGGATTTAACAACCTAGCATAAGGGAACATTTCTAATGCTGACGAGCAGCATGACCACAGAAAATTATAGTTTGCCGCATGCAACATTTGGACGTGATATTCTTACCTTATCAGCATCAGGAAGCTGGTGAAGACGTTGCTTTAGAAGAGGAATCCCAGTCTCGAATAACGGCAACACATGATCTCCAAAATAAAATCTTTCCTATATTATGCGAAAAATTAACAAATAATGATCAAGTCTCCTTACAAGACAGAAAATAGGCAAAGCATCCATAATGGACATAAATATTGTAAGCGATTGATAAACCAATAACACTGACATGGTCCAACCAAACAAAAAATTTCATGATCCTAGGCCTAAACTAAGAAAGAAAGCAAAAGGACAAGACAGTACTTTGATATTGCTTTGGAGGAACAAGTAAAACCATATGAAGAAACAAAAGAATCCTCAACGATCCTAAAACCACTATGCTCGTGAGAAGACTATAAAAGCCAAGGGCAACCCTGTCCCTTAACCACTGAATCATAAATTAATCATGTTTGAAATATAGATCTATTGTGTTATTGCTCTTTAGATCCACATTAAATATAAGACATTGCATGTACAAACATTTATAATGCTTATAAATAAACTTTTGAGAAAAACTACACGGTTAATACATTGAAACACCAAATTCAACAATCTGAATATTTGATCACTAGTAGTATCTGTATCATTGTTTGTTGGCCAAAGGATTTTGTTTTTGGGCCTATCACCTTATATTTGGATGTGATGGGGAAAAATATGCAAGTATCCTTCCCTCACCATTTGCTATTTCTATTAAGTGGAACCAAATTCTAAATGGAGCTACCTTATGCTCCAATATTTTGACACACTTTTCTTCAACCACCCTCTTTTCTTTTCTGTTTTAGAGAAAACTTTTGTGACAAGACCCATCTGGAATCAAAACAACAATGAAAATCGCTTGAACACAAAGCCAAATACAAGAACAGATATTGTACGAAAAATTGCTGCTGCCAGCAAAACCAGTATATGTTCAGAAAAACTAAAAAGTACAATCAGTTAAAAGTGAAAATCTTATTAGCATGTTGGTAAGAAAATCCACCTGCAAAGGGCCAATGGTTACTCATTTTTATGAGCAATCATGCTTCAATACTTCAAATTAAATTCATCAGTATAAACTATTTCAAAAGCATCTGAACCCCCAATTGATTGAAGTTTAACTTCTTGGATGCATCTAAAACTTCCTCTACCTATTTTTGGTGTCCTCATGATTAAGCATTTTTTAGGTGCAATTGTACCGTTGCTTTTATTCAAGTGACATAATCACCAATCAGTTGAGCTTATGTTGAACCAGTGGGAGTGCGTTTTTCCATTGCTGAGGAATGGATGTGGTGGCTCACCACATCCAACATTAGACATTTTATCTTTATTGATATTTTTTATTACAATTTTATCTATGCTTTTATAAGTTTAAGGTTAAAATAATCTTAATAAATTTGGAAAATAATGTTTTAATTTTATCTTAATAAATTTGGAAAATAATCATATTATTATTTTTTCAATTATACCCATAAGTAATTAATATTTTTCTAAAATATCACTTAAAAATCTTAAACTCTAACATAAATAAATAATAAATAAATATATTCATTTAGAATTAAACAAGTGAATAACACTAAATAAATAAAATTAATATGCAAATTAGTAATTAAATATATAATATAGTAAATAAAAAAAGTTGAGAAGTCAATATATATTTCAATTAAAAAATCACTTGATATATTACTATTATTTTAAATAATTTTCAATTATTTATCAATAAATTTTTTATTTGACAAAATTGATTTTAATATTTTTAATTATTTATTAATTTCATAAATATCGAGGTCAAGCAATGTCAAAAAGCTAAGTCTTGTGCCAATTTGTTAAAGGCCAATTAAAATGGTTACCTTGCAAAACCAAAATCTCTTATCTTCAGTTGCAAAGTTGCTCCTTTAGTTGACGGTAGTAAGTTCTGCAAGTTACAACAAATTTATAAGAAATAAATTGATAAACCAAAGATTCAGTCTTCATCACATGACAACTATAGATATTAGATGCCAGTTAAATTTCTAAACAGAGACACTAGATGCAATAAGAGCAAGTACACTACAGAGCCCTACAAAACTAAAATGTTTGATTCTTTTTTAACGATATAAATTCTCAAAGCAAACAACATGGTCTGCACTAGGGGTTCTCATATAAATGATTTGACTTCATAGCCAATAACACAATCTAATTAGAAAATCAACATTTACACGACTAAACTATGATAATCAAGCACCACCACCTGTGGCTTTAATTCCCGGTGAATAAGATGTCATTGCTCGGCATTGAAGCGCTTATCATCTTCTGAAACTCCTCGAAATTAACATTTCCATCACCGTCGGAATCAACGGACGTGATCATCCTGACATAATCATCAGCCGAGCACTTCATCCCCAATCGATTCAAAACCAGATGTAACTCGTTCGACGAAATCAGGCCGTTCTTGTCCTGAGTGTACAAATCAAAAGCGTCGCGTAGCTCCGAGGCGGCGGTGACAGCATCGGAAGATAAGCGGCAGAGGGAGCAGAATTCAGAGAGGTTGATGAAGCCGTCTTTGTCAGTGTCGATGTCTTCCATGACACATTTGAGTTCCCCCTCTGTGTAGGTAGACCCCATTGTTTCCAAGATGTCGCCATTACCGAGATCTTGCCATCCTTGTTGGCGTTGAATTGGTTGAACACTCTTTGAAGTTGGTCCATGTTTTCCTGGGAGACGGAGGACGTTTTCTGGGTGGTGTCCGGTTTATCGTCGATACGAAAGGGGCTGGGTCAATTTCAAAATTTTGTGGATTAATTAATGGCGTAAGTACCAACAAACGCCAATAATTTTCGCAAAATGGAGATGTTTATTTTAAAATGTCGCTAATAATTTATTTTTAAAATTTTAATAATATTTTATAATTATTTTGTGATATTTTATATTTAAACATAGTTAATAATCAAATCAAATTATATTTTATAAATAATAAATTTTTTTGATAATTTAACGTATTTCATTGTATAAATATCGTTAAATTTTAAAGTATAGTGACATTTTCAATTATAGATGCTCCTAAATTTTAAAGTTTAGTGATATTTTTGTTTAAAACACCATTAAATGTTTTTTTAGAGGCATTTAGATAAAAAATACAGTTAAGATTATAAAGACATTGTAATTAGTGACATTTGTTTGAAAACGTCACTAAAAAAACTATTAAATGCATGTTTTCTTGTAATGAGAATTTTAATGGTAATTGATAACTGATATATATATATATATATATTTAATTTGTAAAGTTCTTAACAACTAATTTTAGAACTTAATAGCATTTTCGTGAAAACAACAAAAAACATGTGGAAAGGAAACTTTAAAAAATAAATTTGAGTATTAATATCATCTTTTTTCTTTTATTTATCTACGTGTTTGCCTTCTGTTGTTTTATTTATTAATATTTTTAATTTTGCTATCTGTATCCATTTTTGTATAGTAAAATGCTAACAAGGATTCAAATTTAGTTTTTAATGTTTCCTTATCTAGAATATGAAAACATAATAGTGACTCTATCCATCACTCATTGACAATATAAATAATGTGATAGGTTGTTTTATTTGTTTTTCATTGTTAAACTTTTTGCTTAGATATTTTTTTTATGTTGAATGCTGAATTATAAATAAAGTTACTTATTTTTTTGTGATTTAATGATTATGACAAACAAAGAATCATCAATGAATAAGTTTAATATTTCATCGTCATCATAGACTTCAACTAATGTAAATATTGTCATGAACTTCAATTAATGTAAATATTCAAAATATAAATAATCATAAAATTCTTTTTCTCTTTTATATTGTTTAATATTTAAATTATTAATATATAATTTTATTTTACTTATACAAAGAAACGAACTTAAAGTAGCTTAATTTATAATTATTTTTTTAAAAAAGTATCATCTTTAATTTAATTTAATTAAAAATTAAACATTTATGAATGTACTTAAATCAAGACTCTTTTTATCACATGTGAATTACATGCGCCGTTTATCATTAATTGAGCTAACAGTTCTCAAATTTTATCTTTGAAAAATTCTTCATTCAATTTTTTTTCTGCTGCAAAATTGTTGAAGAAAAAAAGGGCTATGCTACCTTACTAAATTGTCTTGAAAAAAAAAAGAAAGAAAGTTAATATCATTCGTCTGGCTTACGGAGATTTCTCCTTACTTCTGCTAAATTGTAATTTCTGTGTTTTAGGTCTAACAAAAAATAAGCTTGCTCTCACTTCTTCTTTGCTTCTTCAGTTTTATTTAAAACCTTTTCTCATAAAATTTTTTTTTTCCAAATTCTGTTGATTCCGATCTCCTCATTGCCGAAAACCATGCCGACGGGTCTCCAGTAAACTCGTTTTTCATAGTTGCTTCCGAACCTGCACTTGGGTTTGCTTATTTCATTTGAGTAGATTCAACAAATTCTTTTCCCAACATTTCTGAATTCTCAGCTTTAATTTCATGAAAATTTATATCTCTACATTGAAGGATCCACCTAGATGGCTTTAAATACGATAAAAAATTCAAAATAAATGTAACTTTAGAGTAGAGATTTAAATTGCGGTAACGATCACGTTTTTTATCGCATCGCGTTTATCACAGTTACGGATATAACGAAGATTTTCGCGGTCATTGTGACTATTGCGATCGTGAATTTTTTTAAATTTCGCTCAACTTGTTATAAAATATAATAATTTTAATTATTAATCATAAAACCTCTTATTTTATGATTTTTAAAGTAATTTATATCATATCATGTGTTTTATTTATTTAAGAAAAAATATTTATAGTAAAATATTCATATTTAAAAATTTATTTATATGATAATTAAAAAATAAAAAGAGATAAATAAATATGTGAAAAATAAATAATCATAACGAATAATATATTTAATTATTTAATTACCGTATTCATCAAATTATTATCAAACTATATTATGCATAAATCAAATAATAAGTGATTAGGTATTCATAAATTAAGTAAGAGCATTATTATTTATGAGTAAAAAGAATTGCTTTTTATGAACTTACAGTAAATCAAACTTGACAGCCTCCATGTTATGGGCGATTTTCAACAATAATAACATCAAGTCTACTTCCCATGTCTCTTGACTAAATTGCACAGACCCACACAACTTCTTATCCCTTCACTTTGCATTCAATAATTTTTTTTCTCTAAACCTTCATCCTCATTCCCATCTCTCAATTCTCTTTTTATTTGGTGTGTACTATCTGTTTACTTCTGTAAACCTCAAGTGTCACTCTCATCTCTTGTTTCTTATTTTAAGTCCTAGCAACTCTTGCCTTCTTCTATCAATGTAACATAGCCCAATCTAATCCCAAACACACAAAATCATGGCAAATTTGGACATAAAAAAAAAAAGATAATTTGAGTGTTAAATTAATTGTTTACTTTAAATTGCATATACTTGATTTTGATTGAAGTTGAACTTGAAAGAATTGATTTTTTTGAAAGTTTAAGTTTTGTGAGTTTTTTTTTTTTTCTGAATTTGTAAACTGATATTTATTTTCTTTCTTGTTATTTTTATTTTAAGTTTTTAAAAAAAATCAAATGAATTTTTTTTTTGAATTTTTGAATGAAAATAGGAATAACGGCAATAGCGGATCGCTATTGCTGCTATTCACCGTTATATCGCAAATCACGATTGTGATTCATCTGCTATAGACAAGATTCAAATTCTCTTTCATTTTTTCTCTAATAACGGTGACAGATAGTGATGCAATCGCGAAATAGCGGCCGCGACACCGTTATCCGATCGCTATTTGAATACTTACTTTAGAGTGCTGCATCTGCTGGGGCCTTATTTTTGTACTGCAACTAACTTTGAGAGATTAGTTATAAGTGTCATCGATTGCCATAGATTTCAAGATGCTGATATGTTCTCTCAATACTAGAAAGAAACATGAGCAATATGGGGCAGCAAATCAAATCCAGGAATGAATATCACCTCAAATTCTGATGCTGGTAGCATGGTCTTGAGGTGAAAATTTCCTTTGAAAATAGTCAAGCTTAAGGGTTTTTTCTTTTTTTTTTTTTTTAAAGAATCGGCTAATTTGTTAGTTGATAGACTAAGTTAGGTTCTGATTAAACCCATTAATTATTCTTGGGGTCTTGCAGTAGTACTCAATACGTGCTTTTTTGTACTTTTGGAACGCAAAATGTGAAGCTTTCCTGCATTGCACTTGATGAGATTGTGGGCTTACATTCTTCCAGCATTTTGAGAGGGAGAGGTGGATTCAAAAGTTATATTACAAATTCATAATTCAAACTTATTTATTTCTGAATTAGAGAGAATTGAAAGATTAATGTTGCTTTTTTTTTTTTCTAACTCATGGAATAAAATTTCACCATTTAAATCAACATACATACTATAGAATGTAGATAGATATTATTGACTCGTTTTTTAGAAGTTTGATTTAATAACATAAAAGTAATACATGATATTGAAATAAATTAAAACAAAAACATTATCATAGATTAAGGTAATGTTTGGTCTATTTGATGATAATCATTTTATATTATGTTTTATTTATATCTAAAAAAAGGAATAAGATTATAAAAAAGATTGATCATTCTCCTGATAAAGGATAATTCAATCTTCCAAAAAGTAGAGAAAATTATTTTTAATCTATAATTGAACTACTATTTCTTATTATAACCTTAAAAATTTTATCAATGATTTAAATTGTATAAATTTTGAGAAAAAATAATTTTGATCAATAAGTAAATTATCTAATTTTAATCCGTACACACATCAAACACAAGATAGAATGATATTATTTAATTTAATTCTATTCATAATATTATCTTATTCTATTATATTACAATCATGAGTTTCAAAAACATCTAAGTTTTAATGCTTATTCTATTTGCCACTTTATGTTTTAGCAGTTATCTTTAGACTTGGATTGAGGTAGAAAATTAAGGAGCTAGAGTGTAAAACTTACACTTGTATTTGCTTGAGCATCCAAGAGAGTAAAATAAAACGCCCTAGTCCTCAGATGGGAGAATTAATCACTATGGAGAAAATGCAAATATGCTATCTTTTGGGTTTTGGAGGTCAGGTTTCCACTTCAGTCTCTGTTTCACGAAGTTGAAAATTAAAGCAACTTGATAAAAAAAAAAAGAATTATTTTGAAAAACAAGGGACACTGAAAGTGTGGATGTTAAGTTGAAAAGAAAGAAATTAAGAGTGAAAAAACATGTTAAGGTAAAAAAACATGATATCAAAGAATTAGTTCATGGGGTCATCAGAAAACTCTTGAATGTTTGTTTTGTCACGAGGATTTGAAACAAGAGATCACATAGTCTTCACTTATGTCTACTCAGAACAGTTGTAGGGAAAGATTCTTTCAGCTTGTGGTATCAGCGGATCAGTGGGAGCTTGGCAGGAGGAACTGTTATGGGCAATGAAGATATTAAGAGGGAAGGATCTAATCACTTTCATTCTGAGTCTGGCTTGGAATGCTTACATTTACTACCTTTGGCAGGAAAGGAAAAACAGGCTTCATGGAGGATAAGGCAGATCAGATCAAGCTATTTTTTGCCTGATTAATGCTAATGTAGTTCGAGCTAGGTTAGCAAGGTTAAGAAACATAGCCAGTTATCCTTTTAATCAGTCATTTGTAATGTTTGAGATCTTTGTGAGTCCATGGTTTAATAGGTAGATTGTTGTTGATGACTGTTGTATGCAGCGTTGTTGAGATTGTAGCAGCTTTGTACTTCTTTCCATAAATAAAAGCTTTTACTTACCCAAAAAAGATTAAACATAATATACATTCTCTTAAGTTAATGAAGTCACTAAACAAACGTTGAGTAGAGATTTCCTTATGAAAAAATATTGGGGAAAATGCTTTCACCAGAACATTGATATTTGTATATCATTTATGGGGAATTCTATTTACACCTCCATTTTTATTCTATACACCTAAGTACTAAATACACCCCAAAATCAAATATAAATTTGCTATTTCTATTAAATACACCCCATCTCTCAATAATTGATTTTCCCTTCATACCCTCAACATTTTTTCTTCCTTCTCTCTTCTTCTCTCTTCAATCTCAAACCCAAATTAATCCTAAGATTACATGTTTTCTTGAATCTTCCATTGATTAAAAGTAAGATTTTGAGAATTATGTTTGATTTGGTTTAAATGCATACGAAAATATATTAAGATTTACAAAATAGATTTTGCAAAATTCGAGCTCCTTAGAAATGAATTTTCAGTAAGCCTTTAAGGCTCTCTAAAATGTATTTTTGAAAAGCCTTAAAGGCTCTTAAAAGCTCTTGGAAATCCATTTTCATTTTTGAGAAGCCTTAAAGGCTATTGTAAATCCATTTATGAGAAGCCTTTAAGTTTATCGAAAATCCATTTTCGAGAAACCTCATTTCTAAAAATATAACATAAATTTCAAAATTTTATTTTCAAAAATATATCATAATTTTCAGAAATGGATTTTCGAAAACATAAAAAATCTAGATTTGACTAGGTATGAGAGAAAGAAAGATGAAAGAGGAAGAAGCAAAAGTAAGAAAAAGGAAATAAGAAGAAAAAGGTAAAATTATAATTTATTAAATGATAAATTTGACATTTGTTATGTCGGTATTTTTGGAAAAAAATTGATAAAGGTGTACAGATAAATTTGGGTGGTGTATTTAAAAGCCTTTATCATCTATAGTGAGAACTCCAAAAGTATTAATAATGATTGACCTAAATATCCCTATAAATTTTTAAATTAACAAATTTATCCTCAAATATATAACTTTGATTAATTTATTTAAATTTAATTTAAATCAACTAAAATTAAAAAATAGAGTTTATGAGAAATTAACTTAAAATTTTAAAATATTAATTCTAAAAGTGTTAAAAGTGATTGACAAAATAATTTTCGTAATTTTTTTTATAAATTTTATTTTGAATGAATTTTTTATTATTAGACTCTTTTTTATAATTAAACTAAACACTGCTAAAAGTGATTGATTACACCTTTAATAAAATTTTGATTCTAAAAATATTCAAAGTGATTAATTAAAAAAATCATAATAATTTTTTTATAAATTTTAATTTAAATGACTTTATTTTTATTATTAAACTCTTTTTCTCTAAGTAAAATGATTTTTCATATCAAATGAAATACAAATAGAACGATACCAAAGCTCACTGTGCGTAAAAATAAAACAATTATATAAATTTTATTTCTTCAATTGTTGTAAAAATAATTGTATCTACAATTTATGTTGATAAATAAATTCATTAAAAAAATAATAATTAAGTCATTTAAGCTTTTTTTTTCTATTTTTGGCCTTTCAATTTTTTTAATATATTAACTATATATGTATGATAATGACTTTATTATTTATATGTTTTATGAGTTAATTGTTTGATCATTGATAACATAATTAAATATTTTTAGTCCCTTGAAATAATTCTTTAATATATCATTTTTATACTTTAGTAAGACCTTTATAATTAATTTTTCTCTTGTATTTTTTTCTTTAGAATTTTATAATTGTTATTCCCATAAACAAAAACTAATATAAAATCAAATGCTAAAATTAAAGGCTGATCAATTGCATCCCATTCACCAACAATTAGCATTATATGATTTATTAAACACTTTAATTAGACTTTTTACCTATAGAATTAGATAACTAAAGAGATGATAAAGTTACCAATAGCTCAGGATTGGTTCTTGTCAAATTGCCATAAGAATTGTTCATTTTAATTAAAACAATAATTAATTTAAATTTTTCTTAACTTTTTATCTTAATATGCTTATATATAATTAATTTGTCTCTCAAGGTTATTTAATCTTTCTCAATTATATTAAATTGCTCATTTTTTTGGTTATCTAGGTGGTTGAATAACGTAATGTGAATTATTTTAAGTAAAAAATTATCAAGTAAAGTAAAATTAATTATTTTTGATAAATTCTTTTAAGGTTGACAAAATTCACTGAAACCATATTTTAAATGTGTTTATGCCAAAGTTATATTCATTTAAGAAAATATATATTATTAATATTGAAAATGAAATCATTATAAATTGTATGGGTATTACATATAAAAATTTGTTATTTTTAGAAGTGAAATTTTCTTAATAAAATATGACAAGTACCAATGTTAAGAATTTATTTTATTTTATTTCTTAAAATTATGTATTTTAATTTTTTTATATAATAAAATTTTATGTATAATAAAATTTTTTAAATAAAAAAATTAAGCTTTTCATTAATAGAATATACAATTGTATTCAATTGATAGAAGCATGAATAGAAGATTACCCTAAGCAAAAAAATGAGACAAAAAATTGATTGGTTATGCATAATTTCATTCTTTTCATATGATAAAGAATGTCAGTACTATATGATGTTCAATGAAAAATATACAAATATATTAGTTTCAAACTTTTTTAGGATTAATATGAAACTCTTTTATTTAAAAAAATATTGTATACTCTTTCATTTTCTCTTTTATGTTAGTTGAAGAATATTTTGTTATATCAAAACTTTTAAGGTTGCCATATTAGATAATATTAATTTAAAAAAATTAAAATTCATTGAATCAATTATCACTATTACATTAAAATATTATTATAAATTATAATTTAACTAAACTTAAAAGTAATTCAAAGGTATTTATTAGTAAATTTTATTTGATAAATCTTTATTTAATTGTGTATTTAGTATTTCAATCATTTTAAATTTTGACTTCTCATAATTTTGAGTTAAATTTTAGACTTAATATCAATGACAATTAGGTTAAGTCAAGTTTTATTAACTACTTTTATTCATAAAGCACTCAGTTATTCACTTATTCAATTGAGTAAATTTGATTCAATATTTGGTCCATATTTCTTTTTATTTAAAAATCTAGATTCAAATCATCCTAAATCCAAAATTAAAAAAAAGTATACTCAATTACTTATAATTGCAATTTCATTTTAGAAATATTTTTAAAATTAATTAACTAATTTAACCATGAAGGCAATAAAAATAGGACATTGAAGATGAAGGAAAAAAAGCTTAAATAAAGAACTTTCAAATTATTATGAAAGAATATGAAATATTAGATTTTGATTAAGTTATTATTTTAATTCGGATTTTGGTTATGTTCAATCATTTTGGTTTTAAATAACTACTAAGTTGTTGACTTTTAAAATCAATTGAAATCAAATCAAGTTAGTTCATATTTATAATTACATTATTATATTGTTTTTAATTAAATTAAAATTTAAAATAAGTAAAAATTTTATTTGTACTCAATTTGAGTTTTGAAATGTTTCAAATTTAAGTTGATTAATCCATATTATTTTAACTATATTTTTATGGCATTAGTAGTAAATTTCAAAATAGTATAAAAACATAATACAAGAAAAATTTAAGTGTAAAAATGATAGAGATACTAATAATAATTTTAGAAGAAAATCTTTGTGCCTAAGTTTTGTAGAGATTAAAGGATAAATTTTCTTTTGAGGATTTTGAAATTTGTATTGTATAAATGTTAATCTATATCAACGAGTTTATAATTGTTCATTTATTGATCAAATTGCTATTATATGAGTTGAGGAAAATAATTCAAACATTTTGTTCAAACAATTCAAACATTTTAGGAAGAAACATAAAGTTAAACACTATTTGAGTTTTATAACCTCTTACAATATTTTTACTCTTTCAAAATGAAAAAGTTGATTGGGATCAAAATATCAAAAAATTCATTTTGAATGATGGTAATAACAAAAAAGCAATAATTAAAAGTATACCATCTTTTTGTTTAGTAAAAAAAAATTATGGAGAAAAAGAAATTAATATGAATTTAATATTTTTAAAATTGTGATATGTTTAATTTTTATAAATTTTTTAATAAATTTGTTCTAATTACTTTTATCGCATATATAACAAGATTTTCACCCAAAATTATATATTTAAAGATCGAATTATAAGGCATAATTTATTATTTCCATTAATGACAAAACACTTTAAAATTTTCAATCTTTTATAAGCAATTATATTTCGTTAATAGTTATGAAAATATATACACTAATAATTCAATCTAATCATTAATAAAGCTTATTTTAGCATGTACTATTTTACCATGAACTAAAAATTTTGAAGAATACCTTAGAAATATTGACTTAATATATATTGTATATATTTATTTAATTTAGTTTTAATACTTGCATTAGTATAAAAAGTTATGATTTTAACTTATTATTACGTGTTAAATTATTGATAATAAATTAAAAGCATTTACTAATGCTTTTCAAGTTATTTACACTTGAACTTTTTTTTCTTTCTTTCTTTCTCTACCTTACGAATTATATCATCTAGCATATATTATGATTACTTTCTTTTTAAATATATATAAATTAATAATAACATAGTAGTGGATAATTAATAACTTAGTAATTAATCATTAAAAACTTATATGTAATTAGTATAACTTAATAGTAAATTTATGGAGATCTGCACCAAATCTGTGAGATATTATCTACTTTGACATGAAGATCTCATGATTTTATCGTACAAAAGCTCATCACAGATTTGGGTTTAGATCTTTATATATATATATATCATACCATATTCACACATTCTTTCAATGTGAGATTAGGGACGTCACAATCTTCCTACCTTTAAAGCTTGAGTCATTGTCAAACCGAGTTTAACTATATGACCAAGATCATACAAGATATTGAAATTCTAAAGATGGCACCCCATGGTGTAACATTTACTGACTTTCAGGATATAACATTTAGTTTTCGTCAACTGGGATGACTCTGATACTATTTGTGGAGATCCACACCCAACCTATAAAGTATTGTCTACTTTGACCCGAAGATCTTACGACTTTATCTTACAAAAGGTGCCTCATATATTTGAGTTTAGATTTTTACATATATATCATATCATATCCACACATTCTTCAAATGTGAGATAACTTAGTAACAAATTAGTAATAATTTAAAAGTAGATGAGTGATAATTTAGTAGTCAAAGTTGATAATTTTTTTTGTAAATTAGTAATAATACAATAATACGTACATAATACTTTAATGGTAAATCAGTTATAATATAATTATAAACGCATAATAACATAAGTTAAATTAAAGATAACTTAACATAAAAAGGTGATAACTTGGTAGTTAATTATTGATGACGTAGTAATAAATTAATGATAACTTAATAGTAAATTAGTGATAATTTAATAGTTAATTTCAGTCTAATAGTAATTAATTGATATTAGTAAATAATAAATAATTTAGTAGTGAATCAATTATAAATTAGTAATAAATAATTGATAATTTAGTAGTTATTTATTGAAAACTTAAAAGTAAATCAATATAACTTAATAGTAAATCATCAATAATAATAATTAATTAATGATAACTTAATAGTAAATCATGCATAATTTAATATAAATCGGTAATAACTTGGTAGTAAATCATAGATAATTTAGTAATAAATCAATGATAATTTTATGACAAATAATTTAAAACTAAGTAGTAAATCAATGATAACATAATAATAAATATATAATAATATAATAATAAATCATTGATAATTTAGTAGTAAATTCATAACATTGTAGTAAATTACTAATAATGTAATAGAAATTACTAATAATTTAGTTGTAAAATAGTGATAATTTAGTAGTAGATTAGTTAATCATTAATAACTTTTAGTAAATAATTGGTAAATTAGTAGTAAATCAATTATAACGTTATAATAAATCATCAATAACTTAGTAGTAAAGTACTAACAATTCAATGATAAATCATTAATAACTTAATAACAAATCATTCATTAATTAGTAGCAAATTATTCATAAATTAGTAATACATCATTGATAAATTAGTAGTAAATAATTGATAATTATCAATCAATATTGATAATTTTTATTATATTTGAAATTGCCAAGGATTGGACCTTGAGTACTAGCAGAAATAAATCAAAATTTTCATTTTAGGGGTTAGGATAAATCTACCATGAACATATTTAATAAAAAAAATTAGTGAAAAATTATAAAATTGAATAAAACAATAATGTTATTACATTAAAAAAATTATCTCATATATTATTAGTGGATTTTTAAATGTCATGTTTCATAATTGTAAATGCATAATAATATATTAGTAAATTAATGATAGTTTAATAAATATAATTGATAACTTAATAATAATTTAATAGTAAATTAGTGATAACTTAATAGTAAATCACTTTCAACTTAATAGTAATTAATTGATAAACATAGTAGTAAAGCATAAATAACTTAATAATAAAATAAATGACAATTTAGTAGTTAATCATTGGAAACTTAAAAGTAAATCAATATAACTTAATAGTGGTTAATTATAAAAAACTTAATAGTTAATTAATGAAAACTTGATAGTAAATTATGGATAATTTAATATACATCAGTGACAATTTAATAATAAATCATGGTTAATTTTATAATAAATCTGTGATGATTTTATAGTAAATAATCAAAAACTGAGTAATAAATCAATAATAATATAGTATTAAAGGCATAATAAAATAATAGTAAATCATTGATAATTTAGGTGCAAATTATTAATAACTTAGTTGTAAACCACTAATAATTTAGTTAAAATTAGTAGTAATTTAGTAGTAACTTAATTAATTATTAATAACTTTGTAGTAAATTATCAACAAATTAATAGTAAATAAGTTATAACTTTATAACAAATCATTAGTAACTTAGTAGTAAATTATCAATAATTTAGTAGTAAATCAGTAATAACTTAGTAATAAATTATTCATAAGTTAGTCATAAATCATTCATAAGTTAGTTGTAAATCAATATTAATTTGAAGTAAATCATTGATAATTTAGCAGTATATCATTGATAACTTAATAATAAATCAATGATAATTTAATTATCAATCACTGATAAATTTTTTTATACTTAAAGTTGTTAGGAATTAAATCTTGGTTACTTGAAAAAATGGAGTTAGAAATTTTATTTTTGAAGATTAGGATAAACATATCATAAACCTTGTCAATAAAAAATTTAGTGAAAAAAATTTTAAATTTGAATGAAATAATAATATATTATATAAAAAAATTATCTTATAGTAAAACTAAACTCATATTTTCTTATAGGAATCTATTGTTAAATATATGATAACATAAATTTTATCAATAATTATCAAAAGTATATTATAAGTTATCAAAAAATTACAAAAATTACATCAGAAGGTTATTAACATTTTATAAAAAATTTCTAAAATTATATAAATGATTACCAAAATTATATCAAAGGTTACCAAAATTTTATCAAAGGTTATCAAAATCAAAATTATATAAAAATGTTATCAAATTTTACTTATATTATACTAAAATCAAAACTAAATTATTAGTATTTATCATTGTTATCATAGTATCAAAAAAATTATTTATTAAAATAGATTTTTAAAGATAAAAATTACATTTACATCATGTACATGCCAAAAACTTATTCACTAAAAAAACTACATTCTTTGAGAAACATTATTTTGGAATGTAATCAAGGTGCCACTTTCTCTAAATTGATAGACATTTTTGCCTTTTCATATGCATATATGTAAATTGCTCGTAGGAAGAGAATGTCTAAAAAAGCCAAGTATGATCCTCAACGGGGATAAGATTTATATTAAAATTTTTAAGTGGAGTTATGTGAATTTTTTTCTTAAAAATGATTTAATAAAAAATTTAAAGTAATAGATTAATAGTGAAGATTACTAATATGTAAAAAAATGTATTAAAATGTTGTTTATAATTAAAATTTGATCGATAATTATCCAACGGTAAATATTTTATTAATATTTTTACTAAAAATGTTTATCTAAAAAATATTTAAACAGTTTTCAAAATTTAAAAACTTGATCTATGTAACAAGACCTTTTAATTTGTTGATTTTAATTTTCGACTTTAACTTTTATTTAATCATTTTTAATAAAAAATTTTATCTAAGTTTTTTATCCTCAGTGATTAGGGATAGAAAGGTGTAGTAACCATTGATTAATTACTTCTTGTACCCTTCAAACCGCCCAAAAAACAAGTCCAATAAACAAATTGGATTTTCCTAACTACACGTTTTCTAAAAAAGTTTTTTTTTTTTTTATGGTTGAGATTGTTAAAATTGAAATTATATTTTTTGAAATTAAAAATTTTATATTTTATTAATAATCCATGCGAGTGCGACTGTTGCTAAAAGTGCTAAATGACTATATATTATAATATATTATATATTTATATAACCTTAAAAATTGAAGCTGAAGTTCACTTTTTTTTTTTTTTTTAGAGAATAGTTTGACTCTTTTGTTTAGGTGGGTTGTTTTTATTTGTATTTCCATTGAGTGAGAGAGATAGAGAGGGTAATGTTAGGCAAAGATTGAAAGGTGTATTCCTTTGAATTTGTGTTCTTTCTTTTGTCAAAGAGAGAGATAAATATCATTCCACCTTTGAAAAACATGACACTAGGCTATTTCAATCATACGGGAAAGATTAAGCAATGATCTAAAATAGAAGAGAAGAGAAGTACATATTGTTCAGAAAGAAAGAAAAAGAAACCATTTTGAAGGAGGGAGGTCTTCCTTTTTACAAATGGACTAGGTTCATTTGAACATTAATACTTCTGCTTTATTACTTTGAAATTTGAATACTAGACCCTATAATGTGTAGCTCTTCAATTTCATGCCACACTCCCCAACTTCAAACTTTCTTTCATTTATGTATAATTAAGGTTATGAGCATGTATATTTAGAACATGAAAATTTTGAAGAAAATATAAAATAATAAAATAATAAAATGTGTAATTTTTTTCACAATAAATTAGTACTATTAGATTTGTTAATTAGTAATAACACGGATAAACATCAACAAACAATATTTACTATTATCTTTATTTATATAAAAGTGTGAATATTAAAAATATTAAAATATTTTTAATAAAATTTTAATTTTAAAAGTGTTAAAAATGATTGATTAAATTATTTTAAATATATTTTATTTAAAATAATATTTTTTATTAATAAATTCTTATTCATACACAAAATATGATTTTCATATGAAATAATATATTTACCTAAATATCACTAAATTTTATTTACTTGAGTTATATATGAATGGCTTATAAAAAAAATAGCCTAATATCATCAAATTACATGTTCAGAGAGTATCCTATTAAAATTATAAGCTCAAATTTTGTAATTTTTATTTCAATTTTTTAAAAAACTTTTTTTATTGTATACTCTATAATTAATTATAGATAAAGGTTGCTGCTTATTTGGACGACGAGAAAAACAAAAAGTGAAATACAAAAATTAGGGCGTTCTAAAATTTTTTACATGTTTGAAAAGAAGGATATTATGGGGCCAGGTGCAATTTACAAATCAAGTTTTCATTTTGCTTTATTCAATTACGTTGTTTATATATCCTCTTTGTGAATCTCAAACAATACTTATATTTTGGTATAAATTTTAGTTAATTTTCTGAATAGAAGCTTTAATTGCATAAAGGCCAAAGGATGGCTAATTAATGAGATGAAGTCTCAGAAGTCTGATGAAACAAAGTCAACACGATATTCGGTGTGATTGTTGACTGGTTCCTACTATCTTAACAGACAAGAAGGATGCAAGAGAAGAGAAGGCAAAAACAAAGTAAAAGAAAGAAAATGGAGGAGAGTGGGAGAAAATAGATAGACAGACAGTCGTACAAAGTCAACATTTTTTTCTTCTTTTGTTTGCAAAGGAATAGAGTCATCTAATCGAACTTAAATTAATTGATTTATATAATTTTTTAAAAAAATAATTTAAAATTTGAATTTAAATATCTATAATTACTTTATATATTCTTAGGCTGCCAGTAAAAGAAAATCACTGACTTTATAAACTCCTTCACTGGAAGAGACTAGAGAGCCCAGTACTTTTTTTTTTCTCAAATTTGAAAGCATTTGCGTGTCTCAGTTTTACTCTCTTTCTCTCTCTGTCTATTCTGTCTATTTGTCGGATTTTGTCTTTGTTTTGAGGTTAGAGTGATACCGAAGAGGTTGAGCTAGAAGGCATGGGGAGAGCTCCATGCTGTGACAAAGCAAACGTGAGGAGAGGCCCATGGTCTCCTGAAGAAGACGCCACCCTCAAAACCTATGTTGAGACTCATGGCACCGGTGGTAACTGGATCGCTTTGCCTCAAAAAGCTGGTATAGATAAAGCTATTTTTGTTCTCTCCGTTTCTAGTCTCTATTAGGGTATTCTCTTCTTCATTTCACCTTTCAATCATAAATGGGTCTTTTATTTTTTTTTTGTTTCTGGGCAAATTTTCCTCTATCCATTTCACCAAAAAAGAGTTTTCATATGTTTTCAACTTGAAAGTAAATCATCAGACAAGGGTTTCACATTTTAATAGATTATTAAATTTGTTCTTCCTTTCTACTAAGCACGAAAGGAATATGATCATCAACTATGAAGGTATCTTGTAACGTCAGCTTTCTAAATGGTGCATTTATTTTTACCGTTCCATCGTTTTAATTTCCTTCAGTTTCAGAAAATTCTGGCAGATTTTAGCTTTTTCAGTTGTTTAGTTACATATGTGTCCTCTTTTTGCTTTAAACTTTAATGTAAAATTTAGAAATACCATTTACGTTCATAATTATGGTACTTCCCCTGCAAGAAAAAAATTAGACTGGCTGCTGAGTTTTATGATCTTTGTTCAGAGTACCGTTTCAAGTCTGGACATTATTCTCTAGTCTTGGCCTATCCTGCTTAAACTTTTATGATCATTTTTCATCTTTCTAAATAATCTGTTTTCATAATTAAATTATATATACTTTTCTGACATCCATATGCATCTGCCTCATAAAGTTTTTCTTTTCTTTTTTTTTTTTGCCCCGGAAAGACTGAATCAAAGAGAGAACATAAGACGTTGTAAATTTTGTTTCCAACAGCAGTTGAAATCAGCCTTAATCTTGCTTTTTACGTCTGTCTAAAACAAGACGTTGAACTGTTTTTTTTTTTTTTTTTGTCTGTCTTTAATTTGAATTTTGAACTACAAGTGAGCATCAATTTTATTGCCAGTAATTTTTTCTATAATTTTCCTGGCTTGGAAGTTTACGCCTCAATATGATCTCTTGTTACCTCTAGGCCTTAAGCGATGTGGCAAGAGTTGTCGATTACGATGGCTTAATTATCTGAGGCCAGACATCAAACATGGAGGTTTTACCGAAGAGGAGGACAATATCATATGCACTCTCTATAGTCAAATGGGAAGCAGGCAAGTTTTTGTCTTTGTTTTTTTGGTTAAAGAATGATCTGTCTGGTTGCTCTTAAAAATTTTAGTTAATTACCTTGATCCCAAAGCTTCTTGTGTTAACTTATTCCAATGTCGGTTGTTTTTATATTGCTTCATTTAAGAATTATAAAAACTCCTCTTGTGATTCTTGTTAGATGGTCTCTCATAGCTTCTCAACTGCCTGGAAGAACAGACAACGAAGTGAAAAACTATTGGAATACCAAGTTAAAGAAGAAGCTACTGTCAGGAAAATCAAGCTTCAATAACAATGGTTTTGTCCCTGCTAACACTAATATTCCTCCTCAACAAGCAGCTTCACAGCCTTGTTTACCAAAAGCTGAAACTTACAATCTGGATTGCTCAACTTCACAGTCTCATATTTCTACACCATTGTCAATTTCAACTGATGTTGGTTATGGATTCTCTGTCATTAGTACTCAAAACTTGCCTTTAGACCCAGTAATGGACTTTTCTGGCCCAGAAGCAATCACCCATCTGTCACAGTCACGTGCAACTTTGGCGAATAGTCACATTGTTACCTCCTCTCACGAGCAAGCCGGCATTTGGGATTCTACTTTTTTGGATACGGAGCTCAAGTCTGCCTCAATGCCTGGTAATGGATATGCTGAAGATACCGGCAATATTTTGATTGATCAGTTCAGCTTTGAGTTTCCTTATGAATTTGTCAATGGCATTTGGAGTCAGGAGAAAACGGGCGAGGTTGTTCCAAGTTGCTATGATGGTTTAGCTGATTTTTCCCATGCTGACGTAAAGCCTCAAGGACTGAATGAAAGTGTTGCTAATCGATACTGAGAGAGAAATGGCTGGAAGTTGGCCGGAATGGTGGAAGAAAAACTAAAAGAAATGTGAAAGAAAAGAGAGATACAAGATTATAAGATTTTCTTTTCAAGTCAAGTAAATGGAGCTTTAATTAATCTGATGTTGATTTTATAGTAATAGTTTTTATTCTCTGAATGCAGCCTTTAACCTTTCAATTTTGGACCATGTTACCGGATAGAAACATTTCAAATGAAATAAAAATTTATGTAAAAATGATTATATTCTATTAACTGATAAGTTTCAATATGGACAATTGTCAAAGCGAAGTGGGGTCTTGAAAATTTTGGTTTTTAATTTATCCTATGGAAAGATGGACATGGGTGTGAGGGTGATTCCATCATCATGTCTGCCTGCTTTTTGCTGTTTCACTGATCACAAAAGTTGCATGGGATGGGGGCATGGCCTGTTCAAATGGTCATAAATTAACACATCATTTTCTAATTTCTATTCAATATTCATCCGAGTTTTACCATTTAAAACTTTTACTCTCAAGATTTTTCTTGAAGCAGCATTAAATTATTGGATCAATATGTATAAAACATGACTTCCTTTCAGACATTTCAAGACCCAGAAATTAATAAAGTGCTAACATTTTCTTTTGCCATGCATGTGACTCTCCTGTGCCCATTGCCAATCTTTCTATTTCATATTTGGCACCTTTATAACTAACCTCCCCGAAAAAAAAATACTAGTAAACAAAAACAAGCATTTCTACATTTAAACATTTATTTTTCGCCACCCCTTTTCATTTTAATTACAAGTTCTAAAAATAAACTACCATTTTCTCTTAAAGCAACATATATAATGACTAATGAGATATAAGAACCTTGCCAACTATGCAACCTCGTTATATCTGGTAAAGGCTTCCCCGCTGGGGCCACTACTGTCGATATTTTTTCAACAGAGAGCCAGAAATCTGAGGCAGTTAAGGGTATAATTGATTAGCAGAAAACCCAACAGTGTTTTAATTTGGAAACCCTAGATATACCCTGGTGAATGCAATTATAATCTTGCCTCAATTTGTCCACATACCCTGAGCAGCCCAGAAGCCAAATACACACTTGTTTTGGCTAACTGGTTATTCAATGTATATTCTACCCCTTACCTCAATAAGGAACTGCTCAAAAAGGATTCAAAATTTCAAAGTTTGGGAAAAAAAACTTGTTTATAGAGTTTTCTTTTCTTTAGGAATTAAGTAAATAGAAAAGGCCCTCAAAGCTGGGCAGACATTTTGTTCCCTCTAATGTTTGCACATTGCACTTTCAGACATTTCATCATAATGTGCTTTAACTATATCTTGGTGGCGCTACTTGTAAATGAATATTCCTTCTCAAAAGTATTTTAAGAGGACCAGCATATCTGCACCATTGGATAGACCAGCATTGCTTTTCTTTTTCCTCCCTGGGACACAGTTTTAATCCTTGCGGTCCTATTTTGTATTTAAAAACTGTATTTGCAAAGAAGATCATAACATGAAAGAAAAAAGAAAAAGATTAAGATTTTGAGATTAAAATTTCAAATCTGCTGAATGTTATTTTTGACTATATAAATTAATTGAAATAAGTTTCGAGTTCAAAAACCCTATCTTTCAATGTGTAAAGCTATTTAATTAAGTTCATCTTCTTAATTGGTGTAACGCTCTTTAAAGAATCGGAGGAACTAGCTAACTTGCCTAGAGGGCCGCATCTTTTAATAGTAAATGAGAGAGAGATGATCAGAATTTAAAAGATTGAAAATCTGATGAAATCTAAACATTTAGACTTCAAAGAAGATTTTCAATCCCAATGACATGAGCTTAAGAACAACACATTGAATCTAATATATGGTATGTACTTTAGTTCTCATATGCATTTTTATCTTTCAAAATTTTGAGTTTAATATGGATTGTTAATATTCTAATATCCACGGTGAAGTTTTTCAATTGATCAAGAATAAGTCCACAGAAGAAGGCAGTGGCTGAAACAAAGAAATCAATAGAAACGGAAAAATAATAAGTCCCTTTTAACATAAGAAAGAACAGTTACTGTTTTCCTTATTTATTTTTAAGAGAAACGAGAGAAAAAACACAACAATAAGAAACTGAGTTAAAAAAACTAGCAAGCCAATAGTGGGGCATGCAGGCATTGGTAATAGTTAAATGTGATTCATTTAAATACTAAACAAACGCAACTTGGTTTGAGTTCCACTTCTACAGATGTGAAATTAAATGTAAACAGCAGACAAAATCCAAAGGACAAAAAGAAATGATTGCTAATTTGCTATCACTTCCTTTAAAATGATTTTACTGTTGTTTTATAATAAGATCGTTTTGCATTGTTGTATGTATATTTGACTAAAGTAAACAAATTGAAAAAGAAACTTTAGGCAAGGCACTTGAATGACAATGCTGTGTGGAATACATGTACAATGCATGATAACGAAATGAGCCCATTCAAAAGGATGTTTAATATTTTGCTATAAAGGAATGATTAAATAAATTAAAAGGATAGTGGAATATAGGGTTTAGTTCAATTAATTTATGCAATAATTTTTAAAATATGATATTCAGTAAATCTAAAATTCAAATATTAAAATTTGTAATTTTTTAAAAATTTCATATTGTAATCTCTTTTATATCAAAACAAAATAAAAGGATAGTGAAAGATTCAACACAGAAAATTGATAATAGGACCAGTAAAATGCTAACATTGCTTTACTCTTGAAGAATATATATACATTACTTGCACGTAGTAGTGTTTCAGAGTTTCAGTAGGTGTTTGACTACGAGCACTCAAAGCACTTTCTAGTTTCTTAAGAACAACCTATATATTTCACTCATAACCATTACTTCATCAAATGGAACCAAATTCTAAAGAGTGCAATCTGCAATCTTTTCCAAAAGCTGAGGTATAACTTACATTGTTCACTTGCTTACGGCCTCCAATGCAGCTGCGCCAGCTCTTAGAGCATCAACCATTACAGTTGTTACTTTTGCACCTTCTAACATCAATATCCGATCAACTTTTGAAACATTATTTTGGTTATGCATGCTCTATACAATGCCAAGAACGAAATAATGGAGCTAGAAAAATATGACCTTTTTTTTTTCAAATTGAAAATGAAATGATAAAGGAATAAATTTGGTATTTATTTAGTTTTAGGACCGTAATCGAACCTAACATGAATGAACAAATGTACATTTGTAGTTTGTTCATTTATTTTTAAAGATGTTTGAGCTCAATTCGTGTTCAACAAAAAAATTGCATTGTTCATTTAAGCTCGATTCGTTTAAATTGTAAGATATTCGCATTCATTTATACTCAATTTGATTAAATTAAATAATTTATTTATAAATATTAAACAAACATGTTCATAGATATATATACATATATAAATAAATATATTCATGAATAATAAATAAACAACAATCAAACAAATTTTAAAAAAAGGAACCCTAAATGAATATAAATAAATCTTAAAATAAAATTAAGGTAAAAATTGAAAATGTAATTTTGTTATTATCATTTATATATAAAAGTATGAATTTCAAAAGTGTTAATATAGAATAATCTAAATGCCCATATAAATTTTAAATTAACAAAGTTATCCTTAAATATATAATTTTTATTAATTTATTTAAGTTTAATTTATATCAATTAGAATTAAAATTAGAGTTTATGAGAAATTAAACTACTTAAGATTTTAAAATTTTAATTTTAAAAGTGTTAAAAATGATTGACTAAAATATTTTTAGTAAATTTTGTTTATAAATTTTAATTTAAAAGAAATTTTTTTTATTATTAGACTCTTTTTTTTATAATTAGACAAAAAAAATACTAAAAGTGGTTGACTAAACACTTTATAAAATTTTAATTCTAAAAATATTAAAAGCAATTGATTAAAATATCATTAGTAATTTTTTATGCTAATTTAGTTAGACTAAAAAAGTGTTAAAAGTGATTGACTAAACACTTAACAAAATTTTAATTCCAAAAATATTAAAAATGATTGATTAAAATATCATTAGTAATTTTTTAATATTAATTTAGTAATAAATCATTGATACTTTAGCAGTATATTATTGGTAACTTAGTAGTAAATTGCTAATAACATAATAATAAATTAATGATAACTTAATTATTAATTATTAATAAATTTTATTATATTTAAAGTTATCAAAAGTTGAACATTGGTTACTAGCAGAAATATAAATTATTCTAAGTAAGAAATTATCAAGTAAAGTAAAATTAATTAGTTTTTGTGAATTCTTTTAAGGTGAGACATAATTCATTAGAACTATCTTTTGAATGTGTTTTATGCCAAAGTTATATTTATTCACGAAAATTTATGTTATTAATACTAAAAATGAAATCATTATAAATTATATAGGTATTATATAATAAGTTTGTTATTTTTAAAATTGAAAATTTCTTAATAAAACATGACAAACAATAAGGTTAGGATTTTATTTTATTTTATTTTTTAAATTATGTATTTTAATATTTTTTATATAATAAAAATTTATGTATAATAAAATTTTTTAAATATAAGAAAAATTAAGCTTTCAATTGATAGAACGTACAATTACATCCAATTGATGGAAGCATCAATTGAAGATTATCCTAAGCAAAAAAATGAGACAAAATATTAATTGATTGTGCATAACTCTATCTTTTTCATATGACAAAAAATGTTAGTGCTATATGATGTTCAATTAAAAATATACAAATTATTTGTTTCAAATTTTGTTAGAATTAATATGAAATTTTTTATTTAAAAAAACATTGTATACTCCTTCATTTTCTCTTTTATGTCAGTTTAAAAATATTCATAGTTGTATCAAAATTTTTAAAATTATCATATTAAGTAATATTTGTTCAAAAGAATTAAAATTTATCGAATTAATTATCACATTATATTTAATATAAAAATATTATTATAAATTATAATTTAACTAAAGTTAAAAATGATGTATATGTATTTATTATCAAAATTTATTTGATAAATCTTTATTTAATTGTATATTTAGTATTTTAATCATTTTGAATTTTGACTTTTCATAATTTCGAGTTGGATTTTAAATTTATGATCAACGAGCAATTAGATAGAGTCAAGTTTTATTATTTACTTATATTCATAGTGTACTCAATTATTTACTTGTGCAACTGAACAAATTTGACTAAATAATTGGTGTATTTTTTTATTTAAAAAGTTATATTCAAATTGTTCTAAATTCAAATAAAAATATAATTAATTACTTATAATTACATTTTCATTTTAAAAATAATTAAAAAAATTAATTAACTAATTCAACCACAAAGACAATAAAAATAAGACATTGACAATGAAGGAAAAAAAGCTTAAATAAGGAACTTTTAAATTGTTCTGGAAGATAAATAAAAAATATTAGATTTTGATTGGATTACTATTTCAATTTAGATTTTGGTTATGTTTATTTATTTCGGGTTTTAAATAAGTATTAAGTCGTTGACTTTTAAAATCAATTGAAATAGAGTCAAGTTAGTTCATTTTTATAATTATGTATATTATATTATTTTTAGTTAAATTAAAATTTAAAATGAGTACAAATTTTATTTATATTCAATTTGAGTTTTGAATTGTTTTAAATTTGAGTAATTAACCCATATTATTTTAGCTATATTTTTATGATACCAATAATAAATTTTAAAATAAAATGAGAATACAATACAATGAAAATTTAAGTACAAAAATGATGAAGATACTTATAATAATTCTAGAAGAATATTTTTATACCCAAATCTTACAAAGATTAAAAAATAAATCTTCTTTTGAGGATTTTAAATTTTAAGTGCAAATTTTATAAACACAATTATAAACACAATGAAAATTTAAGTGCAAAAATGATGGAGATATGAATAATAATTCTAGAAGAAAATCCTTAGATCCAAATTTTACAGAGATAAAAGGATAAATCTTCTTTTGAAGATTTTAAAATTCGTATTATAAAAATATTAATTTAGATTAATGAGTTTATAATTATTTATTTATTAATCAAGTTGCTGTTATATAGGTTAAGGAAAATAATTTAAACATTTCATTTAAAAAAGATGTCATAGTTTATACTCATTTAAGAAGACAATATAAAGTTAAACATTATTTGAGTTGTTATGACTCTTTATAATATTTTCTACAATATTTTGTATGCAATTGTACTTCACTAACAGGTATAAAAACATAAACACTAATATTCAATTAAATCATCAATAAAACTTATATTAATATATACTATTTTATCATATCCTAAAAAATTTGAAGAATATCTTTAAAATGTTGACTTAATGTATATTGTATATATTTATTTAATTTAATTTTAATATTGGCATTAATATAACAAGTTATGATTTTAACTTATTATTATGTGTTAAACTACAAATAGTAAATTAAAACTATTTACTCATATTTTTCTAGTCATTTACATTTAAACTTTTTTTTTTAATTTCTCTAACTTACGAATTACATCGTCTAGCAAACATTGTGATTATTTTTTTAGATATACATAAATTAATGATAATATAGTATTGGATAAGTAATAACTTAGCAATAAATTATTGACAACTTAAATATTATTACTATAATTTAATAGTAATCATCGATGACTTGGTAATAAATTAGTAATAACTTAATAGTAAATGAATGATAATTTAATAGTCAATAGTTGATAATTTTTTAGTAAATATGTAATAATATAATAATATATGTATAATACTTCAATGGTAAATTAATTATAATATAATTATAAATGCATAATAGCATAGTATTAAATTAAAGATAACTTAACAAAAATAAGTAATAACTTAAAAGTTAATTAGTGATAACCTAATAATAAATCAATGATAACTTAATAATAAATGAATGATAATTTAATAGTAAATAATTGATAATAGTAAATAATAAATAACTTAGTAGTAAATCAATTATAAAGTAGTGATAAATAATTGATAATTTAGTAGTTACCAATTGAAAACTTAAAAGTAAATCGGTATAACTTAGCAATAAATTATTGATAACATAATAGCTAATCATTGATAATATAATAGTAAATTATGCATAATTTAATATAAAAAAAATAACTTGGTAGTGAATTATAGATAATTAAGTGATAAATCAGTGATAATTTTATGATAAATAATTAAAAATTAAGTAGTAAAATAATAATAATATGATAAATATATAAAAATATAATATAAATCATTGATAATTTAGTAATAATTTCATAGTAAATCACTAATAATGTAATAGTAAATTATTAATAACTTTGTTGTAAATTAGTGATAACTTGGTAATAAATTATTTAATCATTAATAACTTTTTAGTAAATTATCGATAAATTAATATTAAATCAGTTATAATTTTATAATAAATTATCGATAACTTAGTGATAAATTATCAACAATAATTGATAAATCATTCATAACTTAATAACAAATCATTCATAAATTGGTAGCTAATTATTCATAAATTAATAGTATATCATAATAGCTTAGTAATAAATAACTGATAACTTAATTGTCAAGTATTGATAACTTTAATTATACTTGAAGTTATTAGGCATTGAACCTTGGGTACTAACAAAAACGAAGTCAAAATTTTCATTTTTTGGATTAAGATAAACCTACCATGAGCATAATCAATAAAAAAATTAGTGAAAATTTATGTTTTTCATAAAACAATAATGTTATTATATAAAAAAATTATCTCATATATTATTAATAGACTTTTGAATTTTGTGTTTCATAGTTGTTAATGCATAACAATTTATTAGTAAATCAATGATAGGTTAATAAAGAATTAGTGATAACTTAGTAGTTGATAATTAATAACTTAATAATAAATTAATGATAACTTAATAATAAATTATAGATACTTCATTCTGTCCGGGGTCTAAGTCAATTGGGTTCGATTTAATTTTAAACCTAAAGACCCAAATTGGTTGGCCTCAAACCCATTCTATGACCAAATGCTGAATTTCCTTTATTTTTAATCTTATATTTTACTTTTATTGTATTTATCTATGTACATATTTATCTTATTTATCTTTTTTTTTTTTAATTTGTGTTAAACTTTTATTTTATTGTGGTTTATTTTTAATTTCATTTACTTTTGAATATTTATCTTTTTATATGATTAGTTTTTATTTTATATTGTTTATTTGTTATTTTTCACCTTTTTATTTATTTATTTATTGACAGGGTTATTTCAAAAAAAAAAAAAAAAAAGAGAATGAAAAAATGTTGGATGGCCACAGAAAGAATGTTGATAATGTGGAGATAAGTTTGGTATTATCATTATTTAAACTTTTCATCAAGTCACCTGAAATTCTATTTGAGTCTTATAAGACTTGTAATTCACACCAAGCGAGAAGAATAACATAAAAATCAACACAAAGACACCAACAAGCTGAGAACAACATTCCCATAACCTAATCAATGTCAATTGCACCATCAACCACTGTCATTTACCATTCTCTTATTGGTAGTTTAGAATGTGGTGTATCTCATATTAGATAGAAAGATTTAATTATTGATTAATAAAATTAATTTTTGTATTAGTTTTATTCATATTTTAAATAATTATGTTTGAACATAAATAATTATCATATGACAAATGGTCATAACTATTTGAATATAAATATATTGTTATTCATAAAGGTCATGATTATACAGAATGCCATAATCATATGAATAGATATTTATGTCTATTTATTCATTATAAATAAATATTTTAGTATAGCAATTTTCATTACTTCTAATTAGAGAGTTTGAGGCTTTATTGTATCCTAAAGGCATAATTACCTTTAAAAAAGTATTCTTCATGGCTTAAAGCAAAAATTCTTTTCTATTATTTCTCTATTCTTATTTATCTTTTCTAACAATTTAAAGGCAATTATGATAAATTTATATTTTACATGAGGAAGATACAAAGAAAAAAATTACATGATTTGAAGATCAATATTAGATGAGGCTCAAGGTGTCAAAGAATTAATGTTTCCATTGACCAAAATATTAATTTTCATAAAGATCTTCATTAGACGTATGTATTTTATTTTTTGAATAATTGCTGGTAAATAGATTGACTGAATAAGATAAATATATTAAAAATTAATTTCATTAATGTGTAAAGTTAAAACAAAATATGCAATATATTAATTACATTGTATAAGTTTATATATATATACTGAAATTAGCTCCACAATTGGGTTTAATGAATTGTATTATATCTATTTGATAAATCGATACTTATAAAGATTAGGATGAGAAATAGCTTGAAAACATAAAAGAGAAAGACATGAATTAATCTACAACAAAAAAAAATTATCAATTATTATCAAGTAACGAATTAAATTAGGTTCTAATGGAATAACCGATTGTTTAATTGTCATGCCTTAGTTATATATAAAATAGGCAAATTGTCCCATGGTTTCTATGAAAACAATCAAAAATAGGTAAAGGCATTTACCATGAAAAATTAGATGTAGGTGGAGAATATATGCAAAAAATAAGATTTGGCTACAAGATTAGTTTTATTTTTAAATCATGGCACTAAAATTGAGATAATAAGTTAAGTTAAGCTATTTGTATGATTCTATCTTTGTTGCTTGTTTATAAATCAAATGTTGATACATATTTTTAAATTTATTATTGGTTCAAATTTTGACTAGTGTTCAATTTTCATGAAAACCAATTAAAATTAAATTGATGTATGTGAATAATTATTATTAAAATATGATGTTTCATGGATTAATAGATGGATAATAAACTAAATAATTGTTATTATTAGAAACATGGGTAATGTGACATGTATTTTACCTGTTTGGTATATTATATTAGATGTAATTTTACAAAATAAAATTTTATTGTGAATAATTACAAAGTGAAAATCATAAATACCCATCAAAGAGTTAACTAATGGTTACACAAAGTATTATTGCTTTCCGTATTTGGGATATTGATTAAAATAAAAGACATGTGATTAAAAATATTGAAGCATTTGTTGGTTACTAGCATTTTAAAGGATGCTCATCAATGTCTAATTAGCCATGTTTATAAATTAGAAAAGAACATGTAAATTCAATGTTAGGCAACAATATATGCATATGTTTAATTTTATTTTGTGATGGCATGGAGAATATTGGTACATTTGCCATATATTACGAAAATGAACTGAATGAGATGAAATTTTCTTTCTTATACATATAAGAAAGATATGGAGTATAGATATAAAATGCCATCATCCAATTGATTCATTATTGGTTAAAGACAATGAAGATATTTTTGTTTCTTATACCCGAAAAAATGGCCTTTGTAGGCTATTACAATGAAAAGTGAACAAGTTTCTAAGGTTTTCAATAGTTTCATGAGAATGGCAAGGATGTGGCTAGTTATACACCAAATTAACATATGAACTTAGATAATAATATTGGTTTGTAAAAGCCATAAGCCTTGGACTTAGCCAATCAATAATTTAACTAATATAAATTCATCATGAGTTTTGCATGAAATATGAGTAGAACTCATATTATAATTATTGTTTATACTATTTTATGAAAGTGATTCTTTGGATTCATGTTTCATGACTTATGTTGATATGATGATCTAAATATGAATATATTGATCACAAAATTATTGTAAAAGTATTTGAAATTGGAGTTAAATATACTATGAACTCTTATTACACATAGGCATATTAGTCATTTGAGTAAATTTTGAATTTATTATATATTCAAAAATGTTATGACCAATCAAAAGTGATAAATAATAGAAATATATAGGCTGCACAATGGTGGAGAAATAAAGTTCTCATAAAATTTTGAAATCAAGTTTAGAGGTTCAATAGTCATGAACTTGGAATTGGCCATTGGGCAATTAATAAATGCATTGGAAACTTATGATAACATTTAAGATAATTGAATTTTCACTAAAAGCCATTACTATAAATAAGATTACTTCAGTAACCAAATCTACATGATTTATAGGTATGATGTGGATTATTATGGTTGGCTTAGAATAGCCATAGGCCAAAATTGATGTCATAATCTTAATCATGTTGTGGTAATTTTTTGTTATGTATATGGTCTAATTCATGAATTGTACAATGATTTATCATTTATGATTTTATATAGTGCAAATTTCAAAGTATATTTACTTTGGAAGCTATGAGTAATTCAAAGATCTTGTGAATATGAAAACTTTTATAATAGCAAAAGGAATACTATTTGATCTATTTAGGTGATGAAAATGGTTTTGTTCATGGTAATAAAAATTATTAATAGTGTTCATGATGAAATAAATTCATAATAAGTTATTATGAATTGACATAAAAAGTCTTAAAAAGAGACTATAGAAACATGATTATATGTGAAATCTACTTATTGATGTAAACTCTTATATTGAATTAAAATATAAAAGTTTTGAATCTTTTATAGAAATATTAAGATATTTGCTAGCTATCTTTCACTAATGGTGGATTTGGATGCCTTTTACTTAAAAAAAAATACCAAATAGTGAAAAGATAAATGAATGGCAACTTTATTAAATATATATGACATCTTAACAACTGACTGATATATTCTTTAATAAAATAATGTATACTTACACATAGTAGAGGTGATAAGAATCAAAAGAAATTTAAAAAAAAATTACTATCATAGTGTTGTAAAATTTCAGTATAATTTTATGAGTAAATTATACAAGTTAATAAGTTTAGACAATTATTAAAGTAAAATTATAAAAAAATATCCTTACAAATCTTAAAAGAATTAAAATGGTTTTTTTTATTCATTGAGTTTATCCAATTGTACTAGAAGTATAATTGTATTAAAGGTGTATAAAAGTATGGAAATAGAATGGTTGAAATTTATGAGTATAGGTTTGTGGCCATAACCAAAACTAAGTATTTCTTAAAATGATAAGAATGAGGCAACAATGTCTAAAGCATATAAATGAAAGGCAAAATGAAAAGTTTGGACATATTTGTCTGAAGTGATTATATTAGAGATTCTATCTCAAATGAGGGTAATTTCATTAAAGAAAATTGAATTCCAAGATATTGGTTAGTAGTACTACAAGTAGAATGGATTTAAACCCTTACTATTAGACACCAATAATGAGAACCTAATTTTGAATTACTAACCTCTAATTACAAAGTTTAATGAGTGAAAACAAGTTATTGTTATGTATCTGTTAAACACTAGTAAAATCCATTCAAATTTTAGAAACTAGTGTGATTCATTGCGTGAGGAGGATAAATATTTATATTGTTAATGGAGTTTTAAATGTCTAAGGTAATTGAGACATAATGAAAACTCTACCTATATAAACATAAAAATGGTGCAGTTTCAACAAGAAGAATTGTAGTCTCTCTTGTAAATATTTATAAATAGGATAAACACATGACCATAATAGTACTAAAAGTAGTTATAAACCTCTAATAAAAGAATAAATTAGTATTATGTGTGTTATATCTTCAATTCTAATACTAAGGTGTTGAGGTTAAATCTGCGAACACCATTCACTTCATTAGAATTTTAAAATATATACACTAGTTGAAGGTTTAAATCGAGAGGTACCTTATTGCATTCATAATATTTATTTATGTGAAAAGTTAAAGATTAAGCACCAACATTCCACACTAGTGAGAGATTGTTAGTAGTTTAGAATATGGTACATCTCACATTGGATAAAAAGATTTAATTATTGATGAATAAAATTAATTTTTGTATTAATTTTATTCATATTTTAAATAATTATGTTTGAACATAAACAATTATCATAAGACAAATGATCATAACTATTTGAATATAAATTTATTGTTATTCATAAAAGTCATGATTATACAGAAGGTCATAACCATATAAATAAAAGTTTATGTCTGTTCATTTATTATAAATTAATCTTTCAGTATAACTATTTTTCTACTTCTGATTGGATAGTTTAAGGTTTTATTGTATCCTAAAGGCATAATTACCTTTAAAAAAATATTCTTCTCGTCACAAAGCTAAATTTTTTTTTTACTATCTCTTTTCTTATTTATCTTTTCTAACATCCCTATTATTACCATTACAGTTCCCTCCTACACACATACACGAAAAACCCCATTCTACCTCTTTGACTTGAATCAATTTCATTAAGCCCAGCCATTGGCTATTATCAACATAAAACATCTTTCAACAACACAGAAACAAGAAATTTGAAAACAGGGGAAATAGGTATATCTTAAGTTAGCCAGATTCTTTGATATTTTGGGTTTAATAGAGATAAATAAGAGATTGAAAATGGGAGAAATATATTAGGTTTGGTCATAGATAGTTTGAAGTTTGGAGTTTGGGATTTCTTTGGGATTTCAGTTATTGATCTCCAAATCTACTTAAAGGCTTTACTTAGAAAATGGAAGAAAAAAGGCGAAGTTAGGAAGGCTATTTTAACAGCAGTGAACGACGATTTAAGGAGAAGGATTTAAAAGTTGTTTCAGATTCAAAAAAAGTTAATCTTGTTGGTTTTGTTAAAAAGAACAAGAAATAAAATAGGGGTGAAAAAACATGGTGCCAAAAACAAAAGTGGTGTGATAGGCTAGCACAGTGGTTTAGGGAAATTTCATCACAAAGGTCCAAGTTAACTTTGGTACTTTTTCTTATTTTTATTTAGCTTTTTTTGAATTCTTTGATTGTTTGTTTATTCACTTTGTTTTATGCATAATTGTTTTTTTATTCTTTTTTTTTGTTTTCATTATTTGATATTAATAAAAAAAATAATAAATAAAAATAAAGATTTTAAATTACTAAAAATAAGTTATAATAATTCCAATGATTGAAGTCTAAAAAGTCAAGAATTGTTGAATTTTTAAAAAATTTGTAAGTGAGAAATTTTTTTTTGAATTTGACTCAAATGGAAGAAAAATTTAGATAAAATTTCAATTTCAATAATTAATATTTATTTTCAATTCTTTTAAGAGAATAATAAAAATATATAAATAATAAAATTTTGGGAATGAATTAGCAATTATTCAATGATGAGATTTTTAGAAATTTCAAATGGAGAGTTTTTTAAAAAAATTTTAAGTGAGAAATTTCTCTAAATTTAACCCAAATGATATAATGATTTAGAGGAAACTTCAATAAAAGTAATTGCATTCATTTCCAAGCCAAAATAATAATAATAATAATAATAATAATAATAATAATAATAATAATAATAATAATAAGAAAATTTGATTAGAGATATATGACAATTATCCGATGATAAAATCCTAAGAAAATCAGAAATGGTTATATTTCTAAGAGATTTTTAGATAAAATCTTTTTTAGATTTAACCCAAAAGGTAAAAGAACTTGGAAGAGATTTTAAACAATAATTGGCATTTTATTTTCATTCTAAAAAAAATTAAGAAACAAATAACGAATAAAGTTCAATGACAAGAGTTTGAATTCTAAGAAAGATACTTCTAAATTTGGCCCAAATTGTGAAAAATTTAAAAATGAAACTTGTAGAATAAATAATAAATTTCAATGATGAAATTCCTAATAATCTCAAATGAAGATTATCAAAAAAAATTTTAGTTGAAAAAATATTTCTAATATAGGTTCAAATGGTGGAAGAATTAGATATATTTTCAATAAAATAAAAACTTTTAATAAAAAAATTCATTAAATCTTTTTTCAATGACAGAGTCTCTTCAAGAAAATAAATGAGATTCTTAAATATTTTGAAATGAAAAAGTATTTTTAGGATTTTTTTTGAATTAGTGGAGAATCTTAAAAAATTATTTCTAATATTTTAAACACTAAAATTGAATAAAAGACCATTATAACCGAAAATTCTTAGGATAATTTAAAATAAAATAGTACTGTCTTTTGGATAGCCATGTGGAGGTGTTATAACCTTTCCTATATGTAAACGAGTTCTCAAAATTTGTTTTGTAACATAGACCATAACCTATTCTTTTAGGGATTCTCAATTAAGCTTAGAATATTCTTAAGAGGATAGATTAATTAGGTGACCTATTACACCTAACAAAAAAGATTTGTGGTAACTTTTTAGGTTGTATTTAGTTATAAGTCTACAAATCTATATGTTATGACATAAATTAGTGACAACTTAATAGTAAATTAGTTTCAATTTAATAATAATTAATTGATAAATTGAGTAGTAAATCATAAATAACTTAATACTAAATCAATGATAATTTAGTAGTTAATTATTAGAAACTTAAAAGTAAAAAATATAACTTAGTAGTAGTTAATCATCAATAACTTAATAGTTAATCATTGATAACTTAATAGTAAATTATACATAATTTAATATAAACAATAATAACTTGGTAATGAATCATAGATAATTTAGTGGTAAATTAGTGATAATTTTGTGATAAATAATGAAAAATTAAACAGTAAATCAATAATAATATAATAATAAGTTATTGATAATTTAGTAATAAATTGATAACTCTATAGTAAATCATTAATAGCGTAATAGTAAATTACTAATAATTTAGTTGTAAATTAGTAATAATTTAGTAGTAAATTAATTAATCATTGATAACTTATAAATCATCAATAAATTAGAACTAAATCAATTATAACTTTATAATAAATCACCAAAAATGATTAGTAAATCATTCATAATTTAATGGTAAATCATTTTTAAATTAGTAGTACATCATTGATAACTTGGTAGTAAATAATTGATAATTTAATTGTCAATTATTAATAACTTTTATTATATTTTATGCAACAAAGGATTGAACCCTAGGTACTAACAAAAATAAAGTCAAAACTTTCATTTTAGGGATTAGGATAAACTTACCATGAACATAATAAAAAATTAGTGAAAAAATCATGAACTTGAATAAAAAATAATGTTATTATATAAAAGAAAATTATTTCGTATATTATTAGTGAATTTTTAGATTTCATGTTTCATAGTTGTAAATACATAACACCATATTAGTAAATTAATGACAAGTTAATAAAAAATAATCGATAACTTGGTACTTAATAATAAATCAATAATAACTTAATAGTAAATTAGTGATAATTTAATAATAAATTAGTTTCAATTTAATAATAATTAATTAATAAATTTAATAGTAAATCATGAATAACTTAATAGAAAATCAATGATAATTTAATAGTTAATTATTAAAAATTTAAAAGTAAATTAATATAACTTAATGATAGTTAATCATCAATAATTTAATAGTTAATTAATAATAATTTAATAGTAAATTATGGATAATTTAATATAAATTACTGATAACTTCATAATGAATCATGGTTAATTTTATAATAAATCTATGATAATTTTGTAGTAAATAATAAAAAATTAAGTAATAAATTAATGATAATATAGTAGTAAATGCATAATAAGATAATAGTAAATTATTGATAATTTAGATGTAAATTATTGATAAGTTAGTAGTAAATCACTAATAATTTAATTATAAATAATTGATAATTAGTAATAAATTAATTAATCATTGATAACTTTATAGTAATTTTTGATAAATTAATATTAAATCAGTTATAACTTTATAACAATTCATCAGTAACTTAGCAATAAACTATCAATAATTTAACAATAAATTAGTCATAACTTAATAGTAAATTATTTATAAATTAGTAGTAAATTAATACTAATTTAGTAATAAATCATTAAAAATTTAGCAGTATATTAATAATAGCTTAGTAATAAATCGTTAGTAACATAATAATAAATCAATAATAACTTAACTATCAATCATTGATAATTTTTTTAAAAAATTTAAAATTGTTAGGAATTGAATCTTGATTACTAGTAAAAATAGAACTAGAAATTTTAACTTGGGAAACTAGGATAAACATATTATAAATCTATTCAATAAAAAAAATTTAGCGAACAAAAATTTTAAATTTAAATAAAACAATAATGTTATTATATCAAAAAATTATCTTATGTTATAACTGAATTCGTGTTTTCTTACAGAAATCCATTGTTAAATATATGATGACACAAATTTTATTAATAATTATTAAAAGTATATTATAAGTTATCAAAAAATTACTAAAATTACATCAAGAGATTACTCAAATTTTATCAAAAATTACCAAAATTTATCCAAGGTTGCTAAAATTTTATCAAAAGTTATTAAAATCAAAATTATATAAAAATTTATCATATTTTACTTATATTATATCAAAATCAAAATTAAATTATTAGTATTTATCATTTTATTATAGTATAAAAAATTATTTATTGAAATGAATATTTAAAAATAAAAATTATACATGCATTGTGCACGTGTCAAAAACTAATTATTATGAATGTACAATAAATGAATGAACAATAAATAAACCTTAAAAGAATTTGTTTGTGAATATAAATGAATTAAATAAATTTTTATTCGTATTTAATTTGTTAAATAAACGAATAAAAAATATTTTTTAAAATTATTTATTAAACTTAATAAATGAACAAAAACGAATAAAAATTGAATATATTTACAAATAATTAGTTAAAAGTTCTATTCATTTACATCTTTTTTATTTTACAACTTCCATAAACCACAATTTTATTTTAACATAATATGGGATTAACTAATTAATTTATAATTATTTTAAAATATAACATTCATGATATTTGAAATTCAAAACAAAATATTTACAATCTCTTAAAACTATTTGCATACCACTTTTTCCTTTATTAAAAAAAAAAATCTTATTCTAACCATTCAGCCAAAAATTCATGTGTAAGAGACAAGTGATAACTGACAACGTATGTTTTTTTCTTTTTTTAAAAACAAATTTTTTTCCAGGAAAAATTAGTCTAGGAAACTGCCATTAGAACAAAAATACAATTTAAAAAAGTAAAAATGAATTTTTTTAACTTTGCAAATTTGAAGGGAATCGGAGTTTGGGGGGAAAAAAGGTTAAAAAACGGGAGAAAAAAAAAAGAGAAAAAAGAAAAGAAAAGGAAGCGATATCGTTACTCATCACTTGTTTTTGTCATAACAAAAGCCACGATCCAGCAGCTGAATAAATCCATCTCCTTTTAAAAAACGAATTCAAGATCTAACTTTCCGTTTCCTATTTCTCTCAGATCTGCGCTGATTCGATCTTACACTTTCTTCGAGCGTTCTTATCTTTCTTTCCTTTTTCTTTTTTATGTTAGATCGGCGATGGATTTCATGAAGGTCTTCGATCAGACGGTTCGCGAAATGTAAGCTCTAAACTCACTTGTACCACATTTTGAATCAAAATTTGATTGCTTACCGTTTATCATCAAAGATTGATCTGATTTAATTTGTTTTCTTTTGTATTTTCAGAAGGAGGGAGGTGAATTTAAAGGTATTGAAGGTTCCGGAGATCGAGCAGAAGGTGAGATCAATTGCAATTTAATTTTTCCTCGAATGCTTATTTCTTGGAGAAATATGCTTAAGATTTGAGACTTGTTCAGTTGCTACCGGATTCGTTTAATTTGTTTTAAATAGAAAAGAGTAAGATTATGAGTGTATAAATTTCTCTATAGATTTGGCAGAGGATGAGTGTGAAATAGAAATGTTTATAGTAAACTTAGAATATATTCACCGAAAGAATCGGATTCACGTATGATCAAAAGCACAGGTTGAAATCGCTTATAGTTTGCTAATATATTTTTTTTATCCTTGCTAAATGATATCATACTTCTCTTAATGATTTACTTGATCTTTTGGATTATAAGTTTCTAATTTGGTGTTGAAATTCATTTGTTCTGTTAGAACTGTGATTAGTGGTGTGAAATGAATTGCCTTGTTTCTCATAGCCAACACTTTGTATCTGCCAACTTTGCATTTTATATTATGGAAATGTTTAAAGTGTATGATGTTGCACGAGATTCAGAATCATTTGTGATTTTCCTTTTGCCGTTGCTTGCTACATTTGTGGTGGAGTTTGATGGTATCATCTTACTTTTATTCATTGTAATTGAGTGACTAGTTCAGAACTTGGTGGATAATGATAAAATGTGTTACAGTATATATAATATTGCTCTCAGTTTTTTCTGGTAATACTATAGGCTTCATTTGAAGTGCATGCACAGTTTTATATTAGGATTAATCTGGTTACATAATTTTTATGGCAAATGTATGCAGGTACTGGATGCAACAGATAATGAACCATGGGGTCCTCATGGCACTGCATTGGCAGAAATAGCCCAGGCCACAAGGAAATTGTAATTATCAACTTGCACGTATTTCCTTTTTTCGTTCTATTTTGTGTCATTTCTCTGGTATTGGTGTTTGAAAGATATGACTCGCTGTATGCTAACTGAATGGGCTACCATATCTTGTAGCACTGAAAGTCAGATGGTTATGAATGTTCTTTGGACAAGACTGGCGCTATGTCTACAAGGTATGTGTTTTCTTCCATAATATGACTGACTAGTCATCTCATACGGTAGAAACTTGATATGTATTTGCGAACCTTGTTGGCTTATGGGCCATTTTCATGCCTTGAACATTTGAAACTGCTTCTCTACCAGGCATTGGCTGTTGTAGAGTATTTGATTTCTCATGGATCTGAACGCGCGGTTGATGACATAATAGAACATACTTTCCAAATCTCTGTAAGGCCTGATCCCTAAATTTTCTGAGTTGCTTTTGCACAGTTTATATAGTAAAGTTGAATTTACTCTAATATTCTGCTTCCCCCATTTGTTTTGTATTTCACAGTCCCTCACAAGTTTTGAATATGTTGAGCCAAGTGGGAAAGATATGGGAATCAACATCCGGAAGAAAGCAGAAACTATAGTGGGCCTTTTGAATAGTAAAGAAAAAATACAAGAAGCTAGAAATAAAGCTGCTACAAACCGTGACAAGTAAGTTTATTTTCAGGAAGTGAAATCATATGCTTACTTGTATCATTTTCATTGAATAAAATGTGTCTGTTACTATTTCTAGGTACATCGGACTATCATCTAATGGTATTACTTATAAGTCTGGTGCATCCTCATATGGTAGTGGCGGCTTCCATGGTGGTGGGGAGAGGTTTGGAGGCCTAAGTAGCACAAGTGACAGCTATAGAGATTATAAAGACAAGGACCTATATGGGGAAGAAAAGATTGATTCAGATACCTATGTGAAGTCACATCAAGGGACTGCGAGTAAGAGCCAAGGGAATTCCTCAAAGGGGTCTAGACATCATGGCAGGTTTATGTTTTACACTGTTAATTATTAGTTGCAAATTCTTAAATAATTTGTATAGAGTATACACTGTTAGTCTGTTATCTTTAAGTTGAAGAAAATTTCTTGGGCATGTCTATTTCATTGGTTGTGATCTACATAACTATCAGTATGCTGCACTACCGTTTTTTTGGTTCTATGAATCATGTTGCTGTAGTAATCCATTTATTTTAGATGATGATTCCTTTCACTATTCATAATACCCTTATTATCTAGTTCAAGCTCTATTACTATAACATGTTGGTCTTGTTCACACACATGCAACCACATAAAATGTGATCATACACATTTTCACATGCTGAAATACACACCCGTATACCTGCAACCCTTACATGTATACCTATTCATATTTTGCAACTTTTTTCCTCTCGCTTTCTCCTACCATTTCTTAAAAAGTCTTATTTTGTAATATTTGTCTTGCAGCAAGGATCCAAAGAATAAATTCTCCTCAAAGCTGAGTGATTCCAATAAATACAGTCAAAGCACAAGCATCCCTTCAGATAGTTATGATGATGATGATTTTGATCCCAGGGGAACATCCAATTCTAGTAAGAAAAATATTCATTTCTTAAGCTGAGAATGCTTCTTCGGAGGTTTTACTTTCATTGTTTAAACTTAATCTTAAACTTGGTATAAATCCTATTTCTGCTTGTTCATTTTGTTAAGAGGCTGAGGGTTGGTTGAAAGAGTGCTGCTTCCTCTTCACTCTTCAGTAATAGCTTTTAAACAGGATGTGTTTTACCAATGCATTGTTGATTATTCTTTTGACAGAGCCAGTGGCTGGAAGTTCTAATCAAGTGGATCTGTTTGGACAAAGTTTGATTGACAACCTCTTCGATGGACCAGTATCTGTCCCTATTGAAAAGTCTGCTGTGAATACTAAAGCAGAAGTTGATCTATTTGCTGAAGCTACTTTTGTGTCAGCACCAACCAAAGCGACAATAGAAGCAAGTCGTCAGGCACATGTTAGACTTTCTTTCATCTTAATTTTTGGAAATGCAACAATAAATTATTGTAGCTATGCCAATTGAATTGACCTTCTAGAAAGTAGGGGTATGTTTTGTCTTTTAGGTAGATATAACTAGCTTATCATGTAACATGAAATTCAATATCATGTCGTTACCTTTACCTTGAAATATTGCATGGTCTCTTATGATCTCTTAGGTCCCTTTAATTAACTTCATAACCATACCCTCCTCCCTTCTCCTCTTTAATGCAAAAAATATATCTACTTGCAAAAACACCATAGTTTATTTTCCTTGGTTTGCTTAAGAATCCCTTTAATCTTAGAAATGTTTTTATTTAAGCATTTAGAATAACAACGTATATGTACAATCTGATTTTCAGTTGGATATCACAGGGCTTTTGACTAGTTAATGAAGGAGTCAGGACATATTCTTTAATTATGAGTAGCTGAAATCAGCTTCCACTTTTCTCATTTCTGCAGGAACAGGTTGATCTATTTGCTTGCCAGCCTGCTGTCACTCATGCAGCCTCTCCAATTGTTGACCTCTTTGCCGCCACTGATCCAGTTGTGCAGCCAGACACCACAGAACCAAAGTCTGGCTCAGTGAATTCTAACATTGTTGATCCATTTGCTACTATTCCACTGAACAATTTTGATGGACCTGAAATTTTTGGTTCATTCACTACTCATTCTGATTCAGCTTCAAAAGAACCAACACAAAATCCCATTAATGATGAAAGCCTTAACAATTTGAGCACAAAATCATCACAAGACTCTAAAGCTGCACAAAAGAAGGATAGTTTTCAGGTGAAGTCTGGAATTTGGGCTGATTCACTGAGCCGTGGAATAATTGATCTTAATATATCTGCTCGTAAGTATCTATTGTCATAATCTCTACTCTTTGTTTAGAACTGTGTATTTTGCATCTTTGTTACTTTTGTATCGTCATTTGAACCTTGCAGCCAAGAAGGTTTCACTGGCAGATGTTGGCATTGTTGGTGGATTGAGTGAAGTAGATGAAAGAGATAAGGGACCTCCAACTTCATTTTATATGGGGAGAGCAATGGGTACAGGGTCTGGACTTGGTAAAACTGGGTTTGCATCTACACAAGCAACCTCTGAAGATGATCTATTCTGAAGCCTTGGCAGCCAACGGTATCAATTCGGTAGCTTTAAGAAGTAATTTTGCTCATTTTCTCTTAGCATTCTTTTCCTTGTTTGAAAAAAAAAAAAAAAGAATTAGTCCATGGTGCTGCGCATATTGGTGTTCTAGTTTTGATCATAAATTCATTGTTATGTATCAATCATGAGGGGACATACATTCATAGTACCCCCACAAAGTCTACAATCATCGCATTGTAAATTGTAAGTAGGTATTGAGATTTGATTCTCAAGTAAATTGGCAGCATAATTGTTGTTCACACTTCACACTACTTTGAAGTAATTAGCATAGCATTGGGAGATTCAAGTTGTATAGCCTAGCCTTTGTTGTGTTGTGTATGAAGAGAATAGATTAGGTAAAACCAACTCAAGTTCAATATTCCGCTTATCATCCAGTAGCGTAGCCATGTTGCATATCATTTCTCATTACGCTCCTTTACTTTCTAACAAAGTTATTGTCATTCACGACAAGTTTACTGTCATTATGATTTATTTTTTGGGATGATGAATGCCATAGCCGATTCACCATGACTTTCCCCTGACGAAACATTATTAATTATTATTTTTAATCATTATTATATTTTTTAGGCTCCAAACCAGGACACCCTTATTGCCCGTTTTATAGAAAATTTCCCTTTTATAATAAGAATCATTTGCATCCAATGGATTGAGAATTTAAATCAGAGAGAGAAAGCTCTAATGAAGATTCTTCCCTCTGGCACCCCATTTTTTCATTTTGATTTCACTTTTTTTTCTTTTAAAGTTATAGGATAAGGACAAAAATGTTTCTATCACTTTAACTTTTTTTTTCTATTTTTCTTATTTTTTATTTAAAGTTTTTAATAATTTAATTAATTTAATATAAAAATAAATTATCAAATAACTTTATTTAAACTTTTATTATATTCAAATTTAAATCTAACATTCTTAATGATTTTTTTCTTATTATACTTTATTCCATCATAACTATTATATTTGTATTTAAATGTATATCTCATTATTTATTTTAATTTTACTATTACAATAATTAATCTCATTACTATTATTTTTAATTTCACTAAAATTATTTTACTGTTCATTCAAATAAATCATAAATATATATATATATATATCTTATAATTCAAAAAATATAAATTCAAGTCTTTCAGCAAATAAATTGCAATTTAACCTTATTTGTTGTGATTTTATGTTTATTATTTTCTTTTTTTTATGAATTTTGTTTATTTTATAGCTTTTAATTTTTAAAAAAAAATTTGGTGATTTTGGGAAAAAAATGTTGAAAAAAGCTAAATTGAATTTGTTGGTGATTTTGAATTTTTTTTTAAACCAAGTTAAATTATTATTATATTTTTAGAGTTTGAAATTTTTAAAATTTTTGTTAAAATAGTGGCCCACGTCAATTCAATGTTTCTTTTTTACTATCACGTGGCAACCATTTCTAGATTATTCATTCATTTATCGAACTTACGGTGCCCTTTACAATATCCTCTCAGAACTTTAATATTATATTAGATAAAAAATTCACGCTTCGGAGCAAGAGCAATAAGCATCATTTGCAAGGAAAATACTTTTTTTTTTTAAGGCTCTGAAAATTAGTATCACTTGGTTTAAAATTCTTTGAGGGTTTCACTAATTACATGTCAGTGTACTTAAAAATTTATGTATATATATATATATATTCAATAAAACTCAACCAAAGGAAAAAAAAATCTCAAGTCTCTAATGCCTAAACCTTAATCCTTTTTAAGATAACTTTAAGTTCAAAAGCTTTTTGATTTATATCAAAAGATATATAAATATATATAAACTAAATAATGATTCTTTAAACAATCAGGCAATCAAAACATTAAGGAGAAATTTATTCATCATTGAAATCAGACATTCAACTATCCTGCAAGGGTTTAATGGTATCCTAAGTATAATAGGTTTTACCAAAGTGTAATTTGAAGAAAGTATAAATTAGTGTAGGTCTCTTACGTACATATTCTACTGTTTTGCAAGGTATAAATTTTACTATTATACAAGATATCCTACTATTCTTTTTTTTTTTTTTTCTACAGAGAGTTGAGGGAAGGATATATATCAAAAAATGAAATTAAAAAAAAATCATAAGCAAGTTTCATAATGATATTTACTCCAACCAAATTAGAATTGCCTATTTATGTCGTAACCTGTTGTCAACCATTAATATATAAACAAACGTCCATTAACTACTATCATCCTTTGCCTTTATCCATTCTTTTTTTTTTTTTTTTTTCTGCTTCCTCTATGCTTCTGCTTTTCTCTTTCCTTCTTTCTTTTATATTTTAAACCTTCAGTAATCATAAACATAATTTATCATGGAACGAAGACTAACCCCTCGTCAATAACTGAATAATCCTTTTGTTAGCTTTTATATCCTAAATTTTAATAATGTTTAATTAATTAAACTAACATGGATATTGGGTAAATATTTATATTTTACAATGAATATGGAATCGGTAAATAGGTTTTAATGAATATTTAAGAGTTAGTTAATGTATGATAGCTGTTATCAACATTACATATAAAGTTTGAATATGAAATATATCATCACATGAAAAATGAAATCAAAACTTAATTGATGAAAAGCACATTGATATATATTAATAATATATTGTTAATAATATTTAATATAATATATTATTATATTATTTGTTAATATATTATATATTAATATAATAATTGTAACATCACTAATTGTAATTTTTATGACCAATGCCCATGTGGAAATAGTGCCAAATTGTTTCCAAAATACTGAAAATACCTTCTTTTTTTTTGTTTTCAATAATTTCTAAAAATTTTTAAAATTTTGCTTTTAGTTTTTAAAAATAGAAAATAAAAACAACCTATCAAACACATTTATGAATTTAATTTTTTTAAAAAATTAAAAAAAAAAATGAAAACGTTACCAAACGACCACTTCGGTAACAATTACCTACTTTCTTTGTGACCCAATTTCTACGACATTTTCTTGTTCGACCAGCGAAGAATGGATCCAACATCTAGTGGGTCGAATGTCGCTTATTTTGTGTCCCCATGTTTCCTCCCCTTCCCTCTTTTTTTTTTTTTTTCATAAACAATTTTTGAAAATGAAAAAAAAAAGTTAGATTCAACGTAAATCTATCCTAATCAGATTAAAAATTGCACAAATCTTTCTCCTTCCTCCTCACCCTCTCACCTTTTCTCATCATTCTACTCTTAAAAAATAAAAGCAAAAAAAATAAAATAAAACTCCATTCGCAAATCGCACCTTATTCTTTTTCTTCCCCGCTAATTTTTTTTCTCCAAATTGGTAAAAACTTGTAGAAGAAAAAAGATAAAAAAAACAACAAAACACCGCCCATTTGTTCGCAACCATTCAATAAAAAAAAAAACCGAGAGTGGAAGAAATATTTAATAGATGCTGAAAACATTAGGTTGACTATTGATTAGAAAGAGAATAAAAAAATCTTAAAAAAAAAAAAAAACAAATGGGGGGGACTCTTTCCCTGCAAGTTTTTAACCAATTTTTTAAATTTAAATTGCAAAATACAGTGTTTTGTTTCATAGATTAAAAAAAAATAGAAACCAATCACCATGCAGCACGTGGTGCAAAATTAAGGTTATTTGGTGAACAAAATTATTAAATTATCCCTTAAATTACTTTTAAAGATAATAATGAGGTGAATATGAAATTGTGAAGTTAGAGAGTAGGGGATAATTTTAATTTGTTTTATATAGTATAGATTATAGATACTATACAGTTATATAAGGTATAGATCGTCTGCAATCAAATCAAAGCAGTATGCACTCAGATGGGTAAATAATGATAGTTAATTGGCTGTACATATATATAAGGAGGTCAGGCAAACAACAGTTGTCTTGTTGTTAGTTTGTGATCATTTTCGATTACAATTTAACGAGAAGCCAGCCATAAAATATCAATCCATCATTCTTCCCCTCAGCATGGCTTCAGCTTTCCTCACCTGCTTCACAGGTCCTATGATGAATACCTGCATCAAAACGGGAAGATATTAGGAACTCAATTATGGAGATGTAAAAGTACATGTGCCATTCTTAGAAAGGACAAACAAAAAAACATGCTAAATGTAACAGCTAGGAACGATGGTAACTGGTAAGGTCATTTTTTTTCTTATTTGAGGCATTAGGATTTAAATCCAACACTCTACCATCAATTGCCAGCAAAGTAATTCTTTAAGATAACTTTAGACTAACCTTGTCTGGCGGACCCTTAGCACCCCCAAGAAAGATTTCCGCGCTGCAAGAAAATGAATTTGTAAGTATCCGTAATTATATTTGTAGCTCCAAGCCCCACAGAGACGTGCATGCAATGCTATATGAGATGTCAACAGGTAACATATGAAACTGGTAAAATATTCTCAATCCTCATTTCCATATTTTTATATTATACCCGTTCCCTTACTCATGTCCAATGGATATTTCAAATCTATACTTACTCCAATCACTGAGTATTTAATAAGTATGAATAATCTTTGTATCCATAGCTTTTTTAAAAAAAATAAAAACTAAAGTTTATTTTTTTAGCTTTTTTTTTTTTTATCTTGTACATTTATATAATTTTTGAATAAATATATATTAATATATTTTAAAATAGAAATATATTAGCTCTAATTAATCAAAATAATAATTTGTATTATCTAATTAATCAAAATAATAATGTGTATTATTTAATAAAAATTTATTTACTAAATAAATAAGAGTATAGGTATGAGTAAGGAACGGGTGCTATATTATCCGTCCCCATACCTGATAAAAAATCTAAAATCATACCTATCATCGTTTTTAGTCCAATAAAAAATCAAATTTTTCATTGGATATGAATAAAAATTAACATCCCTAGATGTACTTTGGTTTGGACACGGAAGGAGAAAGAGAGGCATATACTTGCAAGACTCCTTTATTGACAAGATGGAAGCCCCTTTTCTTCCAATAACACGTCCCATCTTCCCTTGAGGAACATCAAGAATAGAAAGTACTTCTTCCTCAGGAGCATTCCCCTCCGTTATTAAGTTGTCTACAGAAACAAATCTCACTCTTGGTCAGTTTCCCATATAAAGTACCATATTTCTACTTGCATTCTAGATACATTTTTCTTTGTCTCTAATGAATAATGCAGAGTTCAGTACAATTAAGATTTCAGAATATAGTTCCAAACTTTTTTTGCTTTGATAATATCCGTAATCACACTAGTTGAGAAATGTCCATCTTTATTAAAGCATTATTCTCATTCAAATTTCACCAACATATGCCACATTACATTATTGAAGGTAAGGACTAAATCTACTTATCAGGAATTTATATGGATATGCTCAGTAGGTACAAAAAAATGTGTAAATGAGAAGATTACAAGAATAATATACTGGATCTGTAAGGCTCAGTGAATTAGTCAGTATATTTCTCCAGGATTCTAACAAGAAAAAGATGATTTTACTATAATAAGGTCATTAGGAATATGAGAACCTGGAATGGGAGGGACAGATGGCCAATCACCATAATTATTATCACTGATGCAGAAACATTGGCAATACAATGCTCCATGAACTGCAAGGTACCATAAGGATCGTTTATTCAGTTTCCCCATCATCATGTGGTAGATGTATAGAAGAAAGCGGACATCATCTGCAGCTGCACGGACCATAAGCTCAGATAATGGTCTATATGTCCAAAAGTTGGGATCCTGCAGGGACGTAAGACAAACTGTAAAGATTGAAAAAAAACTGCAATTTACATATTACAGTGAAATATTATTATCAATAACTGAAGCATCTATCTATTCACAGAACTTTATTGAGAGAAGAAATTTGAATTCTGAAGCAAAATATCTGAATTACTCTACATGTGCTCAAATGAAAAATAACTAGGGAATGATTTCAAATCAACTTCTGCTGATATTGTCAGGCTATTGTCAGATTGGTCCAGCTCTATCTGGGGCAAATTTTCAATTAAGCCTTAAGCACCCAATAACATTAGAGAAGTGGCAAGAAACTTGCTATCTATCCTGCCTAGCAAGATGGCGTCAAAGCTCGAAAGAGCACTGTGTACAAATTGAATAACTACGGAATGAATTCAAATCTACTTCTGTGGATATTGTCAAGCTATTGTCAGATTGGTCCCGTTCTATGTAAGGCAAAATTTTAATTAAACCTTCACCATCCAATAACATTTGAGAAGTGGCAAGAAACTTGCTATCCTTCTTGGCTAGCTAGATGGCATCAAAGCTCGAAAGAGCACAGTGTACAAAGTGAATCAAGTGGCAGAATGGAGGAAATCATCAGAACAAAGACATGCTAATGTTCCAACCAGCTACTTACTAGACCAGGCAATCAAGCATTATGATTTCCATGCAATTCATAATTTGTTTTAAATAAGAAAGTAAATACCCAATAGCTCTCTGGAATTGAAAAAAGACAGCAGGGATTTACTTTTATCCATAAGCTCAGCAGTGCAATTAAAATATATCCCATCAATTCCATGGTAGTGAGATGTTTAAACTAACCTGCCTAAGTAGGAGACGAACCTCTTCCTTCTCCGGATAAGAAATGCCTACATTTAAAGTATCAAGGCCTAAATCAAAGCCAAAACAATGCAGTGGAATAACTTGAGAGGAAGTCTAACTTTGCTAGTTTAATAGAAGCCTATGGCACATCCAGTTTCAAACAGCATAAAGAATACTGCAAAATAAAAGTATGCGAAGCAAGATCATATAAAAGCATCATCACTTCTCACATGTGTTTGGAAAGGACTTAAAAGAAATAAATAAATGGTTATACTAAGGCAATACCTAACTGCTTGATTTCGACAGTTAATGGAGCACACTGCAAAGTGACATCAACAAAAAGACCAGAAAGGGGTCTTTCGGGGAAATCAATAATACCTATTTCTAAAATCATTAAGATAATGTCTTAAAATGTTTGTGAGAAAAAAAGGTATTCAGTTAACACAGTTAAGCTGCAGACAGAAAATTCTATGACCTCAATTAATTAAATCCAAATGGATACCAGGAAATATAAATACCACAATAGCGTGGATCTGCAAGGAGGCCAACAAATGATATGTAGTCATCAGGCAATCTTGTCCGTCCTTCTTGTTCCTCTATAAGAGAATAAGCAATCTGCAGCTCAAACAAAAAATAAAAGAGGCAACATCAAACAACTAAACATTATTTTAGTAGCCCTCTTATCAATTTGGACAACATTGACGACAAGGAAGATGAAGCAACTTGTGTTTCTAAATGCATCCATGTAAATGGAAATAGTGGAATGTTATAAGCACCTAAAAGCAAGAATTGAACGTAAAAAGAAATGAAACCACAAGTATCAGGAAAAATCTTGTTTAAAGTGATAACTAGTTAAGCTTAAATCCACCCAAGTATTCCACAATTGGAGTAATAACAAACAATAAAATGAAAGGAGAATAAAATTATATGCTTTGCCAGTTTGCTATAGATAAGTCTTCAAGCTCATAAAGGGGGCTCACCTGGGTGTCCATAACATTGTGTAACTTAATGCCAAATTGAAAGTACAATGCCTGAAAAATAAGAACACAATTCAAATTGTCCATAAAGCATCTCAAATGTGCCATAATGCAAAATTAAAATGAAAAACAATTAGACACCTCACTATCTCGTTTGCAATCGTGAATGACTTTTGTGACGTAACTAGACTCAAGCGCAGGCTTACAGGCTTTTATAAGCATCTCTCCACCCTCAATGGCGTCAACCAAATATATAGCATCCGGAAATGAAAGCTGCCGGAAAACAGTATTTCTATAAAATCTTTGAAAAGCAAAGATTGAATAGCACAGGCAAGCCAAGGCATTTTCATTTTTAAACTAAAAGAAACAAAAATTCCATTCGCGTATAAAACACATGATGTACACGTCAAAGAAACAAACCATAGTTATTCATAAAGCGTTTCATATCATTATTGACTCAAGGAGCTCAACTTGAATAATTTGATCCAAATACTCATCAGAACTATATTTAACCTGCATAATACAAAGAGTCCCATGGCGACAAAGGTCAATGCCCTCGCAGTCAAAACCTACGACCAACTGCCTCTTCGGCGACGGGTTCACGAACTCCCTCGGAAGCTGAGAAGCATCGGTCACTATATGGATAGGAACCGGAGGAGCATCATTGTCAAATGGATTGCCTCCTGCAACGTCAAGTTAACGAAATTAATTCTAATCCAAAACAAATTCCGTTAGAACAGTCAATTCCAAAAAAAAAAAAAAGGGTGAAGAATCAGTGATATGAACTGCTTTCAGTTATTTTCTTCGCCTAAACCGACAGTCGAAGTGAATTAGGGCAATAGATCAAAAATCAAAGGGCAGATAATCCACGACTATAAAGCTAAATTTAAATTACAGTAAAAAGCGCAATAGCAAACTTAGAATTTAAACCAGAAAAAAGTTTTAAGTAGATAATAAAAAATATTAAGAAGTTAAGTACCTGAGTCGGAACGGAGAGGAACGTGAGTGCGATGAGAAGCAGGGTGCGAGGAAGCCATGTGATCGGACCATCCAAGCTGATCGATTTTTTCCCCCTTCGGTCTGAAGTCTTAACGGGATTTATATTATTCTCATGGGTTTTTTTTTTTTTTTTTTTTTTAACTGTGGTTGATTTTTTCACTAAATGGATTTTCTTTAAAGTGTGATCTGGAGCGGAAGGCATTACGCGAGTATGCAACGGCGCTCTTTAATTTTTTTTCGCCACGTCACCTAGTTTGATGACTTGGGCACGGTGCAGGGGATAATGAAAATCAGGTGTTTTCCTTTTTTATTACTAACTAGTTTACCCGCGCTGGGATGATTTTTTTTTTTAAATAGCATTTGAAAAAAAGTAAAAATAAAATAAAATAAAATAAATTCTAAATTAAGTTTGCACTTAAAATAGGATACCATATAATAGATTTAAGTTTAAGTTTTTTTTTTAGTTGATGAAAATTTGAGAATAAATAAGATATTTAATTCTTTATGTTACGATAAAATGTATCGTACATAATAATTTAAAATAAATAATTACAAATCATATATTCGTAATAATTTCAACAAATAATCATTGATCAAATTTAAACTTAAAATTTTTTATCGAAAAAGATAAATCTTAACTGATTGAATCAACTACTTATTAATTAAATTTAAATTTATTCAATGAACATTAGTTTAAATTTTAAATTAAAAAGATAGAGCAACATTTTAGTTTTAATACAAGTAAATATTAGCGTTCTACTTGCGGTGCGTTAGATAATAATATTCTTTATGACTTTTCTTGTCATTTTTTATTTTTAATATATCTTATATAAATATTATAAATGAATATGCATTGTGTTGTCATTTTATTTTAATTTTATATATTTTATTATAAATTAATTTTATTTTTTTAAGTGGGATTCATTACTTTTTGGTGGGAGCCACTTTTTCCAATTTAGTTTTTTTTTGCTTTTTAACTTTTTTTTATTTTGTTTCTTGTGTTTAAAATTTTTAAATGTACAATATAGCACCTTTTTTTATCATTTTATAATTTATAATTTATAATTTTAACATTTTATATATTTATTATTTGAACAGATATTTTTAGTGGGACTCATTATTTTTGTTTCTCATAGGGCTAATTTTTTGAATTTGCTTTTTTTAATTATTATTTCAACAGGGATTGTGACTTTTTTTATAGATCAATTTGTTTTTTAAGTAGGACCTTTTTTTTTTAATTTTTTATGTACTTTTTTCTCTATTATTTTTTATGGGCAACTCATTTTTTAAACTTTATTTTCTCTAATATTCTTTTCTAAATCTCCTTATTTTCTCATACTTCTCTAAAAAACCAATAGGTGGAATAATTATGATTGTGAAATAGAAGGTACTCTGCTGAGGTCGATATTTAATATTTAATATGTTGTGATTATTGTTTTGTTATTGATTTTTCGTGTTATATTAAAAGTATTATGATTTTTTTAATTACTACATCAATTATACGATCTTTTCATTTTATTGTATAATATAAATTTTGTGACAACAAAAAATATAGTAAAAATTATAATTTTAATGAAACAAATTTAATTTTTTATGTATTTTATATTTCTATTTATTATATATTTTTAAGATTATAATCTTTTGTTTATTATAAATAATAATTATTATTGATGATTAATTCATTGTTAATTATTGATTATTGATATTTTATATTTTTTGTATGTTTATATTTTTCATGAAAATAATTATTTAGAAAAAATAAATGGTAAATTTAATAGGGAAAAAGTGAAAATATCTAAATTTTCATTTTTTATTTTTTATTTTCTTTCCTTTTTAATGAAAAATATTTGTCTAAATACTTTAAATTTCTTTACAACAAAATATTTTTGTAAAAAAATGAAAAAAAAAAAAAAACTATTGGGTTTGATTCAATTAAGAGTAGAACCCGAAATTAATTTGGAGTGGGTTAAAGCTAAATCAAGTGCAAGACAATGGGTTGAGTTGAATTTTTAGGTTTGCAAGTTGGGTTTAAATCCTTTAATCCTTTATAACAAATATAAATACTATCCAATTAGGAGAAAATAGATCATTTATTTTTATTTAACTTGTAGATGAAAAATGAATTATTGATAAAAATATTTATTTGAGAAAAATACCTTTATAAAGTTAATAATTTCCCTTGTTGCTAATTAACCTCTTTAGATTCTTTAAATCAATTTTCTTTTCACAATAAAAAATTTTAAGATAATGTTTAGTATGTCGTGATTATACAAAAATTATAGTGATTAGATTATTATATTTAATAAGTATTCAATGATCTTACATAATGGTGATCTTGAATAATTGAGAATTGTATGATCATTGTCTTAAAGGGTGATCTAATTTTTATACAAAAAATGAGAAATTTTTATCACTAAAGAGAAGAGATATGCAAAATTAATAATAATCAATATTATCTATTTAATATGTGAATTAAAAATTTAGTTCCTTTTAAAATAAAAATTATTTATATTACAAATTTTTATATTTCTAAACTACTATTTATTTTAACAAGTTCAAAAATAATTGTCTTTTTTAATTTTTTAATATTTATATATATAATTGTTTTATTTTTCATTTATTATGAGTTTAATAGATTAATTTTATTTTTAATTCAAATATTTTTTACATAATTTATATTATAAAATTAAATTACCTATCAATAAATATATTTATTGATATAAAATTTAATCATCTTTTATTATAAAATAAATAAACTATTATTAATATTTTATAAGTTATTATCTTTAAATAATATTAAAATTTTTAATTTTTGTAATTATTAAAATATGTGTAATTACTTTTAAATAAAATAATATTTGATTTTTAATAAGGTCAAATGTAGTAATCTTTAATTCATAAAAATTAATTATTGTTAACAAAATGATTAAAAATTATGAGTAATAAAATTATCTTAACAATAAAATCATTTTGATGATTATATTATTACGATAATCTTACAAAAAATTCCAAACATTACTTAAAAATAATTTTCAATAAAATATATTTTACTAAACGCATGGTTTTTTTTTTTTTTTATGAAATTCTTTAAAGCTAGTTATTACCAATTTAGGAAAAATTTTCAAATAAGTCAAAATTTTGTAAAATGATTTATAAATCTCTTGAGTTTTGATTGGTTTTAAGTTTCAAACCGTCAAACATTAACAAATATTAATTAATTGTCATACTAAATATAAAGATGATAAGACATCAAATCATTTTTTTCTTATAGTATTTTTCTATTAAAAATATCATCTTTTATTTGGTTTAAACATTAAACATTTTTGAGTTGTTTCAAAATAGAACTTTTTAAAGGAAATGTGATGCATGCACTGTTCAAGTCTAATATTAATATTTAAGATTTTTTTTTATCAATAAAAATGCTAATTCTTTCAAAAATTTCATAAGAAAAAAATAGCAAACATTAGCTAAATATTTTCAAAAAAAAAAAAAAAAACCCAAATAATCTTAAAAATAGTTCTTCAAGCATTTCCCATACTTTTGCAATTGTCTTTGCTTTTGAATTCAGGCTTTTGTTGCCTCTCTTCTCGCGCCTTCACTTTTTGTCTCCTTAAAGCTTAAATCCCACATTTCAGTTATGGACCAAAATCTACAAGTCTGTAACCAAGTTATTATTGGATTCTTTTTTATTCCAAAGCTTGCCCTATTAGCTATAATCTTAGCTTTAATTCAATCTCAATTCCACAATCTCTTATTCTTTATTGGTTATTGGGTCTTTCTTTTTTTTATTTAATGTGACTTCTTTTTGTTATTTCTTTGATATATTTTGTGGGTGTTTGGATGTTAAGAAAGTGTAGGAAAATTAGAGGAAAATGGTGGGTTAATTTAAAAAAAAAAGATAATAATGTTGATTTTTTAAGTTGGTTATTTTTTTGGGTTTGACTTTGTTTTCTAAAATTAATTCTTTGAAATTGATTATATAATATAATTTCATTTTTGGATTTAGAGTTTTTTTATATAGTTTTTAGGTGTTTGAATGTTGAGAAAGTATAAAAAAAAAATAAAAATGATGGGCTAAGTTTGGAAAAAAAGGTAATCTTTTAGGTTTTTTACTTGATTATTTTTTGGGTGTTTGATTACTAAGAAAATGTAGGAAAATGAGAGAAAATGATTGTTGTACTTTGACTAAAATTGGCCATTAGTATTTTTTTTCTTTTAATTAGAAAAATCTTCTTTATCCTTTTTTGTTTCTAAAATTGGCTCTTCTTCTTTATTGCTCTTCCTTAACTTTTGATTTTTTTTTTAACTTATTCTGATTGAAGATCTCCACTCTTATTGTCTATAGTATCACTATGTGACTTTTTACAAATACAAGAATATGTATATTCATGAAATTATCCCATGAATCCTCTTTGACTAAGTTCTAGAGAAATTAATGGCTTATATACTTAGCATTTTTGTATCTCTTGATCTTTGTTTTGTTAAATTTTGTTGGTTTTTATGTTTAATTTACAAAGTTGTAAAGTAACATCTAGTGATAATCATTTTCAGTTTGTAGTTTTTATCTTTTATTTTTTAGTTTTTGGTTATTTATAATATTTTTATTTTTTAGTTATTAAATATAACTATTTTGCAATAATTTTATTTTTTATGGTAAAAATACAACTTTATCCTTATTTTTCTGCAAATTAAGGATATCACTCTATTTTAATGCGCTTGTATTATACTGCAGTGACGGAGTCCTATTTTGGATTAACTTGAAAATGTTTAATTCTACATTGAACCAAATTAAAGATGTATCTTTAATTGAGAAACATTAAATCTTAGAATGAACATTTAACCTTTTCTCATTTCTCATTTTCTTCTCTTATTTTCTTTTTTTCTTTCTCTTAATCTTTAAACCTTATTTCTCGTAATTCAAACAACTTAAACAACCAAAGCTATTGGCCTTTTAATTACCAAGATTTTGGCATTCGACCACAAAGTCTAGAACTTCCTATTTTCCTCATTTACATTTTTATCTTAATAGATTTCCTAAAACTAACCCTAAATCCATATATTTAATTCCAAAGACCAATTTTTTGCCACTATTTAACCTTTCTTTGTCGAGCCAAATCCTTCGAAATTTTAGTATTTTACTTCCCTCTCGTTGCTCTTCCTTTTCATCGACACAGATTCCCTAAAAAGAGACCATTGCTATGAGCCACCTCTGTTATTGTCACTAAAAATTGCTCTGCTATTTTTTTTATTTGTCTTCCCTTGCCTAAACCAAAAAAAAAAAACACCCTTTAAATAACTTCTCTAATCCCAAAATTAACACAAAAATCAATACTTATCTCTTATGTTTTGTTTTTCTAGTTCTACTTTATTCTCTTGTGAATGATGCTACATATTTTGTTTTTAATTTTTTTGTTAGTTATTTTGGTGTTTTTCTTTTTTTTTTATATGAAAAAATGGGTTAATGCAAAAAAAAAAGAAAAGGGAAGGGTTACTAGGACTTGAAGGACAAGTCTTTTCAAAGATGTTTAGGGCTTTTCAATCTTCGGTTGAGTTTGGCTTCGAATATTTTTGCTGTTGGGTTTCATTGAAGTCTCTGTAGCTTTCAAATTTTTTTTCTTTGGATCCATTTTGTTTAGATCATAAAAAAAACCTTGCTTGCCATAATCAGAATAGTGGGGTCTAGACGTTTAGTGCTTAGACATAAACAACTACCATGAAATGAAAAAATGGCTAAGGATATCAATGGGTAATACACACGATGGATAAAACATTCTTTGACTTTGAATTTTTATATTATATCAATATCTATTTATATTCAATAGATTTTTAAATATATTTTTATTTTTGTAAATATTTAATGGATATAGGTAATTTTTATATATATAATTTTTTTAAAAATAAAAATTTATTTTTTTAATTTTTATCTTTTATATTTATTTAATTTTTTTTATAAATATATATATTAATATATATATATATATATTTAAATAGAAATATATTAATTTTAATTAATTTAAAATAATAATTTATATTATTTAAAAAAAATTTACTAAATATTTATAAATATATATGTAAGGCATGGGGTAGGTGTTACATTATCTGTGTCTATTTACTTTCTTGAAAAAAAATTTAAAATCATATTCATTCCTATTTTCACAATGTAATATTTACCACTATCTCTATTCTAATAAAAAATTGAGTTTTCAATTGGATATGAGTAAGATTGATACTTCTAAAATTGATTTTAATTGTCATTTCAATTAGGAAAAAAATTAATGATGTGGCACATAATAGCAACTAAGGAATGTCAGGTCTTATCTTTAATAGTACAAAATTACTTTTCAAATAATTTTTTAAGATAAAAATAATCCAGTGATTCATATAAAGAGAGGATGATTTTAATTGTTTGTATTTTTTTAATTTAATATTTATTTTATCATAATATTTTAAATGATAATGAGCTTAAATAGATGAATTTGATTAAAATTTTAGAAGCATTGATCAAATTTAACTTGAATCATGAACATCTTTAATTTTTTTTTTAATTATAAATCATGTATAAGATGGTAATGGAAATAGATGATGTTGGGCTTTAAATATACATTTTTTATTTATTTACATGCACATGGAAATCATGGTCATTTCTTTTATCTTCCACTTTAATATTTAATGCATTTCTTAATAATTTGCCAAAATCATCATTGAAAATTGCTCAAAGGTTTGAACATTGAATAAACTTTTATGTGACTTTATGATATATTGTCTTGTTTAATTATGTATCTTAAAGATTAAATATATGATCGAAGTTAAAGGATAAAAAATACTAGCATATTATTTAGTGTAAAAGAAATGAAAATTATAATACTAAAATATTCAATAAAAAGAAGCAAACCATCTTTCTTATAAAACCTTTTTTAATTCCCCTTGATTTTAAGCAAATCTAGTATATCTTGAAAGATAAGCAAAGGTATTCACAAAAATATTGATAATTCTAAGTGGTTTCATAAGATACCTAAAAGTTATATCTTGTAGTAATTGGTTGAAGAGAAAATGATTTTGGCTCATATCATCACAATCAACATCAAGCTACTAAGTTTAAATCCGTAGGTTCATCTTTGTTATTACTATAATCTTTATTAAATAGTCGATTTTAAAATATAATATTCAATAAATTAAGTTTAAGTTTTAGTGTTTATAATTATTTTATTCAAGTTATTGAATTTTTTTTATAAAATATAATAATGGATTGGGGCAAAACTATACACTGTATTGACATTGGCTATACAGCATTGCAATGGATTGGCCTATAAATCGCACATCTTTTTTGGCATTGTATTTTACTATTTGTTGCGCTATTGAAAAAATATATATTTTTTCTACTTCCACGACAATTATTTTGATTGAAAAAAATTAATACTAATACAAAGTTTCCTACCATTAAAAATGAGTAGACATTTCACCTCTTGCTAAAAGTAAATTGGAAGATAACTTGTAATAGACATGAATGATAATGGTTCGAATCGGATTGAACTTAATTTGATTTTTTTATAATGTATAATATTATAAATTTTAAAAATTTATCCGAATTCAAATCGATTTTTTTATTGAATACAAACCAAATCAAATTCTAACCTAATTCTATTCGTCAGGTTTATTAATTTTTAAATTTTAATTTTTTTTTGTTTTTTATATATTATTTTAATATAATTTTTAATATTTAGATATAAAATAATTATTTTTATTTTATAAAAATTTAAAAATATATAAAGTTAATAAAAATATAATTCGGTTTGGTTTTTTTTTTTTCATTTTTTGATAATAACTCTGATCTAAACCTAATATATACGTTTAATATTCGAATTTAATCTGAACCGAATAAAAAAATTGATCTGAACAAAACTGAATATTATAATTTTGAATCAGTTTTTGATTTTTTCAATTTTGTTCTCACTCCTAGTAATTACTTAAGTGATTGAATTTAGACGTTCTAATAATATCTATCAAATGCCAAAATGATCAAATAATTGAGCAAAATGAGTTTAGTAAAGTTCATTTATGGATACAAATATCAATACAACCCTTTATTAAAAAGATCCCAAAACGATCCTAGGAGTGACGTATATTGAGCTTTGAGTTTTGTTGGGTTTTTCAATTAGGCTATAAGTTTGTGTGGGTTTGTGAAGTGCATTGTAGGTGTTTGGTACTATGAGTCTTACTAATCCAATAAGTTGTGAATATTACATAATTGTATTAATTTTCAAGTAACAAGTAATGTTGTTCTTTCGAAAAAAAAGGATATTTGGCATAAAGCACAAGGATTGTGATGTGAAATTTTTGCATGTCTCTATGTTTGATGTAGGTAATGATTGACAGTGGGAACTATGGACTTTTAAGTAATCTTGTGAATATTTATTGTTCTTTTGAAAAAAAAAATGATGTTTGGCATGAAACATAGAGACTATGATGTAAAATTTTCACACATCTCCATGTTTATAGGATATATCACACTATAATGAAAACTTGAAAAACTAAAATTCTTAATATTTTCATTCAAGTTAAACCATGACCTTAAATTTTCCATGGCTTGTTTCACGAAATTAACATAAATGCTCAAATGAAGATAAAAAACACATGCATTAAAATTAGGTTGGCTTTCAAATATTTAAAAAATAAGAACTTGAAAGATAAAATTTTCATCTTTATTTTAATTGCTAAACAAAAACATGCAATCTTTTTAAAAAAAAGAATAGAAAAAAAAAATTTAGGGTTACCTCAATACCATAGAAAAACAAGATGCAGCATAAATCATAGCCTAAACTAATTTTATCAAGGCAATTAATAGTGATAATACTTGGCTCTCCTTTATTCTTTAGTCACCTAATGATCACTATGTCGTTGTGTAGAATACCCATATATTTATTCTTCTTTTTTTTCAAAGGTTGAAGGGCAGTGAAAGATCTTTGCTTTTCTTTTTGGTTTGGTTTATTCTTTTCTATGCTTTTATTAGTTGTTGTGTTTGTTATTTTGAGGAGTACAGAAGAGTAGTAATGTTGTGAAGACAAATAAAAGGCAAAGTGAAATAAAAAGTAAAGCTCAGATGTTATAGTTTGTGCACTAGTCTAGGCCCAAGGGTTTAATTCGAGTCGAATGATAATATCAGTTCTAATGGGATAAAGTCTGATAGTCAAGGGATAAGGCCTTGAGGCATACTGAAAGTCTAGAACATAGAAAAATAGCCCAGAACATTGGTGTAAGCAATGATCAAACTTTAGTAGCTTAAGTCGAGTGATTAGGTTTAAGAGAATCAAGACAAGCCCAAGTGAGGGCACCAATACAAGTTTAGGCGTAGCACTGTTGAACATAAAGTTGGACCGACTAAGATTGACTACCATCCGATGTCAACTCTTTAATGATAAGATTTGAAAGCTTTTAGCCCAAATCATTCTAAAAGGTCAAAGATGCTAGGAATTATGCTATGGGATCATATCTCCTAGAATCAGCGATTGTGTATTAGGATCAATGGATTATTTCTAAAATCAAGGGGTTCATTGTAATATGAGAATTAATGTAATCTTGAAGTAATCTCTAGACTTTATGAAAGCCATTAGATTGGTTTAACCTTAGCCAATGATGTAAGAGGTCCTTTAGTAGAAATAAAGGCCTTTTTCTTCATTTGTACACACACCACAACCATTTAGTGAATATACTTTACTCTTGCCTGCTTTCAATTATTTTTTCTAGCCTTTCCCGAAACACTTTATATGCTTGTGTTTTGCAACAAATTGGGCAACTAGGTCTCGAAGTACATAATGCCTAAGCACTAATATGATTGAAGGTTGATCATAGATATGAAAAGGTCTATTCTCAGGTCTAAAAGTCGTATGAACCTAGAGCTTAAATCTTAGCTCGTAACACAAAGTAAGAGAAAGAGAGTTTTGTTGCTTTGCTTATGATCATTAGATAATTAACAAATTTGTCTTTTCAAAATATTCTTTACAGCAATTGTTTTACATTGATGAGTTATGGAATCAATATGAAATGGGGAATGCTTTTATTTATTGTTATAGATAATAGAGTAAATTACATAATTAGTCACTTAACTATTACGATCATTTTAAAATGGTTACTAAAATATTAAATTTTTTAATTTAGCCACTAATATTTGAATAAATGTTTTTTTCGGGTCATTATATCATTAAACTATAACGTTTATCTGATGTGACTTTACTAATTAAAAATGGTTTGTTTGCATGTCTAATATTTTTTCATGTCACACACAAAATTACAACTTTTTTTTTTTATTTCTTTCCCCTTTTCCTCATTTTTTTCCCTAATCTTTTATGTTCATTCCTTTTTCTTTTTTTTTTTTTGCTTCTTCTTTTTTATTTCTTCTTATCTAGTTAAGGATGAAAAACCCTAATACGAGTATTCTTTTTTGTCATTATGGAATACCAATTGAGTTAAGGACTTTCTAATCAAATGACAATCTTGGAAAAAGATTTTTGGATTGCAAGAATTATATGTATTCACACGGATTTCATTTCTTCAACCGGTATGATCCACTGGTTGGTTATCATGCAAAAGTTGTGATTATTGGGTTTTTAAAAAAAGTGAGAACTATTGAGAGCCAATGAAAGAATGAATGGGCATTGTGGATTTTGTTATTGGCTTGTTATATGATTTTCACTTTAATTAAGCTCTTATATAATGGTTTAGGGTTGTTTAATGTTTAAGTTATGTATTATGGGTTTTAAGGTAATGTTTTAGGTACATTAGACATAATGGCATTAAAGGATTATGAGCTTATTATGTATTTTGTATATGATATTAGTGAATGATAATAGCCACTGAATAGGTTTTAAAACATCTATTAGGTGCATTATACTACGTATCAAGTGTTTAGGTTTTAGATTAGTATTAAAAAATTATTTTTATATCAAGTGGCAGCTATACTATGTAATATATTAGATTATGTAATGAATTCAGTACTTTAAATTGTTTGGCTGTTTCAGTAGTAGATCTCTTTGACATAAAAAAGCTTTTATTTTGTAACATGGATGTATCTCATTTAAAAAGATCAATTATGTTTAAGAAATCACTTTTTATATTGAGCATAAATCTGATTTTAATGAACCTGTATCTCCAACAAACATATAAAACTTAAAGAAACTAATAAATTAGTAACAGATCTAAAAACATGACTGTATTGATAATTATAAGGCATTTACATTAGTCAGCAATGTAGTTCCAATAAGTATGTTAGGTTTGAAACAAACTGCTAAACATCAATACCACAAACTCTTTACATGCATACCCTTACCAATAAAAAAAAACTCTTTATTTACAAAAAGAACTCTTACATCTATATCATTATAAAAATGAAATTTGTTACTAATCCAACATACCAAAACAAAAGACATTTCTGTTAGATCAATATTACAAACAAAATACCCTAACTCAATTATGCACAAAAAAAAAAAAACTCATCTGCAAGTTGTTGTTAGTTTTTCATTTCACAATATTGGCTTTGCTGGTCCTTTAGTACTTATTTTATTTTGTTGAACATTGATTATAGACATATTTCTCTTAGCAACATGTTTAACCAAGTACCTTCACTACATTTATATTCCTTTTTAGATGGCTTTAATACTTTTAAGAGTTTTAACAAGTTCAAAAACTCCATTTGGTCAAAATACAAAATTTTATTGTGATTGAAAAACTTGACTAAAGCCCTAAACATCAATATAGTAAATGATTAAATATTTATGATTAAGGATTTTTTTAAGGTAACTTTGAAACATATCTTCTTGCTTATTTGACAAATCTCCTAGCTACATTCAACCTACTATTACCACCAATCTTTTTTCTGCATGTCTTTATATTATGCCCTAGTTTTTCATATTTGCTACAATTGAGTTTCTCTCTTTTTTTGTTGATTTTGAATTGACTTCCACCTGTTTCATCTTTTTCCTTCCTCCTATTTTTATGTAGTTTTTCAAGTGATCTTCTTATAATTGGTGGCAGTATTGGTTCTAGAGTTTCAATGTTTATGCATTAATTTGCACCTTTTATATGGCAAATAAAGTTGGAATATATATATATATATATATTGACTTGTGTGGTCTAGTTGTAGCATAGATCGACATAATTTTCAAGCCTTTCTTTAGATAAAAAAAATGGTTGAAATAGCATACATGCATGGAATTCCAGTGAGATCCCATTTTCTACATAAATTGGTATGCAATTGAAGATCCACCACGTGTTGATTTGATGGCCTACATGTTAATGGTATCTTGGACCACCAACATGTTTTGGTTAGCACATACTTGACTATAACACAATATGATCCATTTTTTTTTTTTGTATTTTGGGGCAAAATGATCTCGAATACTTTTCAGCAGTTGCACTTTTCAAAACAATTTTTTGCATTAATTTTGTCTTAACAATCTCCATCATTGTTAAAATAAGCTTAAGCTTTGCATCTAAAATTAAACTTATTAAAAGACACATAAATTATTTAAAAACATGTCACACTTAACTATTATTGAAAAGTGAGACTTAGACCACTGAGCTGGATCTTTTCTTTTAAACCATTTGTGTTCCCTAACATAGTTACTGTGCTCAACATTAGACATAATATTCATAAGTGCATCCATAAGTCCCTACCAAAATAACAAAAATATAAACTATAATTACATACCATAACCTCAATTTCATATTAAAAGGAACTAATAAAAAATTAAAGGGATAAAGTTCAAACCTTTTGTTTGTCTGGCGCAAAAGTCGAGTGACAAGAATATGCAACTTCAAAGTCATTTTTTAGCAAAAGTAGGAACCAAGATCAAGAATCATAATTTAACAACTGCATAAACCAGTGGATAGATGCATCAATCCCAATAACTATCAATAAGTGTCCACCATATTATCCCTTTAAGAAACAACCATCAAAATTGATAAATTCACCTACAATGAGCTTTGAACCCATCTTTGCATGCTTGTAAATAAATATACATCCTCTTAAATAATTTACAATCTAGGAGATAGATTGTAATGGTTTCTTTATTACTTTGCCTGAGCTTTTTCAAATACCTATAAATTTTAGTCTACTATTCTTTGTGATTTCTATAAATAATTTCAAGTGCTTTTTGCTTAGCCCTGAAACATTTTGTTAATGACACACTAATGACAAAGTCTGTCATCACATCTTATTAAAGGGAACTTAAGGCATATTTTGGATCAGTAATAAACTTGTCAACATAATATTGAACCATCCACTTATAAGTCATGTTTCTATTTTTCATGTCCTTAAAATATGTATGTTCAGAAATATAAGTTTTGATCTACCAAGTAAAGTCTAGTTTATTTTTTATATTGAATTTTGCTCCCACAGCTTCCACGAAAATCCTTTATTGTATACCATCTTAATCCTCTTCTTGTCATTCCTTTTAAACTTGACATTATGCCTATTTTTTCTCCCATATTGTCTTATGACTTTTTTCAACACCTTCCTATTAACAAACATCCCTTTTTCTAACTTAAGATTTTTTATATCTATTTCACCATTGAATTTTGGCCATCTAATGATACCTTTTAAATTAGATTCATGTGTATTATGCAAAGAATTTGATTTTTTTATATTCTTTTTCATTTGCATTTGATCCAACACTTAACCCATCATCTACTCCAATCCTAACTTCATCACTTAAACCCATATCTCTTTCAATTTTTAAATCTATATTTACCTCAAAAATATAATCATCATCATCATTTTTCATATCATAATCATTCTCATTAAAATTGAATCACAGCTGTCACTATCATTTTCATTTTCCTTTATACTATGACTAACACCTTTACATTTTACTTTAGTTTTTGCTTCAATTTTAGTGTCTAAAGCAACATTTGCCTTTACTTCTTCAACAAAGCTATCATCTACATTATGTTCATCAATGATACACTCATCTTCTAAGTACGTAAGGATGTAATGATTTTTAGGTTTGCTTATAACCATATTGATAACATTAACATATGTTCTAAGAGGCCTAATAGAATCAGTACTAAATGTCCCCATAGATATTTTTCAATAACATCTCATAATACCTGCATAACCTAACTCTTCAATTATATCATTCATTTTAATCATTGACATAGCTTTTACACGGCATACATTAAAGTAATTAACCTTTTTTTCTAATAGATATTATATTAGGAGTTACACAAATTGACCACCATGATGAATAATAGTTGAAAAATAGTTTAAGTTAGGCTTTAAAAAATTATCAAATTTCAAAATTTTAATTAGAGGGTTATTTTGATTTAGACATAAAACCTTAAACCATCTTATACCCTAATAGCTTAAACACTTTAATCTTCAATAAAATATATCATAAAGTAATATATATAATACAATAATAGCCTTCACATGCCTTAGAAAGTATTAAAACCAAAATATGGCTCCACATGCCTCCCCAATATATGACAAGCAGATAATAACTATATAGCACACTTAGCATAACATAATGTATAATAACCAAAATGACTTGATACATTCAGTAATAAGAAAAATGTGTCCACAACAACTATATTTAATACTTAAATCAAAACCAGTTCATTCATATATAAATAAAAACAAAACTAATAGATTCATGTATGGACAGAAAAAGAAGAACTTAAATAAACAAGTTTTTATTCGTACCATAAAAAAGTATATGGTCCCTTATCACTCAACGCCTCCTTTTGTCCATTGCTTGCCTCAACCTAAAATAAACCTTAACACAACTACCTAATTCAATCCTACACCAATTGATATCGTAATAAAATAACAAAATAACCTAGACCCTAAGTTTTCTCTAAATCGTAACTAAGTAACATTCAATAATCCTGAACTCTAATTGTAATCGCCAATAGTTGCCTCCAACCCATACCAAAAAATCTTTAATTTCCTTTTTAAATCACAAAATCTTTAAAATCCTAACCTTAATTTCTATTGCCGTTCAAAGAAAACCCACTTTTTAAAACCCAAAGGAAAACCTAAATTTGTTTAACCTTAAACCTAAAGCTAATGTGTATTATTTTCTAAGTTGGCCATGCAACTTGGTCTTTTATTTGTCGTGTAAGCAAACTGTTTCTCATGAGTGAAGCCATATCAGATAAATATTATGATTTTAATAGTACAGTGACACAAAATACTTATTCAACCGTTAGTGACTAAATTAAAAATTGTAATACTTTAGTGACTATTTTAAAATGATCGCAAAAGTTAAGTGACCAATTATGTAATTTAGCCTAGATAATAATAAGAAAATAGTGTTATATGAAATTTAAAAAAAAAACATAAAATTTATTGATGGCTTAAACTTCATTCAAGTAAAATAAGATTTTTACATTTGTTTTGATTTTTTAATGTCACATATAATTGCTTTTGGTAAAGGAAAAAAATAAAAAAAAATCAAAAATTGATTCTAAATCATAATGTTTGGTTTAGTTTGAATAAGGTTTTTTCATATTCAGTTCAAATTGATTTGGATATTAAATGTATATATTATGAGCGGATCGGATTTCGAATAGCAAAGTGAAAAACCAAAAAAAAAAAAACTAAACCAAATTGAATTATATATTTTTATTAGTTTTTATATTATTTTAAATTTTTATAAAATAAAAATAATTATTTTTTTACCTAAATCTAATTAAATATATTAAAAATTATATAAAAATAATATAAAAAAATTAAAAATTAAAAAAAAATTGATGAACTGAATTAGTAAAATTTGATTCTATTTGGATTGCATCATATAAAAGTTTGATTCAGATTCAAATCAGATTTTAAAAAGTTATAATTTTATATATCATCTAAAAAATTTTTAAATCCAATCCAAATCGTTATCATCTCTAACTCTTGGTTTATATAGTCCAATATAATGGGTTTCTTTATTGTTGGCCTTTGAGCTGTTAGGCACAAGGAATAGATGACACTGGTAATTTCCAAGTAGTACACTTAGATTCAAAAGTGTTGCATTAAATCTTTATTGAAATTGGCAAAAAAGAAAAAAATTTGGTTAAGATTAAAAAGGGAAAAAAGTGATTTGCAAATAAAAATATCTTTGTTTCAGGACAAATAAGTTCAAGATTTTACACCAAATAAAGACATTAATACATCATTAAATTTATTTAAAAAAATACCATTAAATTAAATTAAAATCATTGTTATCTATACCATAAGTTAAAAGTAAACTTTCAAACATTTAATATTTATTAAAATATAAATATTAAATTTTTTTCTTTATGTAGATGTAATCAAAATAAAAATAATAAGAATCAACGATCCTAATATAGACTTGTATTCTTTATAAAATTATAAAGAGACATATTTGGGTTGCTAATTTGTAGACATTTTTTTATATTTTTAAATTAAGATCAGGGCATAAAAGGTGCACACTGGATCAACCCCCGGTGCCCTCATGAGAAAAAACGTTTTTATTAATATCAACATGGTTACAAGGATTACAAAAAGAGCATCGAGTTTCCTACCATCATCGAGACTAGAGGGGCAGCTCTGGATGGGTAGTTTAACTCGTACCTCAATCAATAAGATAGCCCATCAATCCATTGATTACCCACCCTTTCTAAAGAGTTTAAGAGCTTTTAGAGTTATACTACCAAAAACCATTACAACATTTGAAATGGGAACACTTTTCCCTAGCACATGAGATTTACCATCCTCTTGGCACCTCTTTCCAATGATAACCTTATATAAGGGTGGCTCATAACATCTTATGGCTGATTATGACCCTATACAATGCTAGCTCATGACATCCTCCTCCATTTAATCTATTGGCGTCCTTGTTGACTTGCTAACCTAGAATTCTTTAATATTCTATTTGAACATTTTGAGGTTATAATCTCTCTCTCTCAATTGGATTTTTTTAGTTTCAGACCCTCATATTTAACTAGGTATTCATGGATTGGCCTTCGAGATACTTGGGTTATCCTGTCAACTAAAATCTTTTCAACCTGACGTTCTGATGGTGGCTTCATGGTAATGGCAGCCCTGGTTGTTTCACTATGACTTGCATATGTAAGGTTTGTATAATAGGGTTTTAAGTTGCTCATATGGAGCAATGGATGCACTTTTATCCTTTTTGGTAGGTCAATTTTGTAAAACATATTTTTCATTCTAAAAAAGATCTTCACTAGACCCTCATACTTACACACCAATTTACAATCTCATTTTCTTAGGAACTTGGTTTGTTCAGGCACTAATCTGACAAGCATAAAATCCTCAATTTTGAACAGTTGTGCCTTTCAGCCCTTATTCGCCCATTTTTTCATGTGTTTCAATGTCTTATCCAAGTATGCTTAGGCAATTTCTATGTTTTGTTTCCATTCTTTGCTAATGTTGAAAGCTCGTGGATTTTTCTCTCGATATGGCTCAAAAGATGTATGAGGTAGCCTTGATTGTTGCTTAGTGACTACTTCAAAAGGGCTCTTATTTGTAAAAGAACGCTTGTTGAAATTAAAATAAAATTGGGCTATATCCAATAATGAAGGCTAATTTTTTTGATTAGCTTAAACAAAGTGTCTCAGATACTCCTTTAATAACCCATTAAATTGCTCAGCCTAACCATTGGTTTTTAAATGGTAACTTGAAGAGATGTTGAGCTAAGATCCTAAGATCTTAAAAAAATTTTTCCATAATGAACCGGTGAATCTCAAATACATGTCACTGACAATGGTTTGTGGAAAGCCCCAATACTTGATCATATGCTTAAATATTAGATGGGTTATATCATTCACGGTGCAATACTTTTAGGCCTAAATAAATGTGGCATATTTCAAAAAATGATCAATCATTGCCAGAATGGTACCAAGATCACCAACCTTAGGGAGGCCTAATATGAAATCAAGTAAGATACTTTCTTAAAGTCCCATGGGTATAGGTAACAGTTCAAGCATACCTATTGGTTTTTTCTTTTCAACTTTGTCTTATTAACAAATGAGGTAAATTTTCGTATAATCCATCATATCTTGCCACATATGAAGCCAATAATAGCCTTCTTTTAGTAAGGCCAAGGTACATTGTCAACCAGGGTGACCCATCCATTATGTGTTATGGCATTCTTGCATTATCATCTATCTTAGACCCATTGCTTTTGGCATAAATAACTAGGGACCCTTTGTCAATAAAGCCTCATTTTTCAACCAAAAGTACTTAAACTTTTCTTATTCTACTAACTTCAATATGGCACTAGCCTATGGGTCTTTTTCAAATTATTTTCAATTAGCTTACGGATATTTGTCATAACTTTACTAGCCAACGTTGGAGTGATTCTCTTAAAAGCTATCAATTTCACCTATCTACTTAATGCATCCGTCACTTGGTTGATTCTTCTCGCTTTATGCTTAAAACTAAAATCAAATTAACTAGAAACTCCTACCATCTAGCTTGCTTGGCGGTGAGCCTTGGTTGGGTGAAAAAATGACTAACTACAACATTATCAGTCTTAACAATGAATTTGGAACTCAACAAGTAATGTTGCCATGAACATAAAGAATGGATAACTATTAAAAACTCATTCTCTTGAGCTGATATCTCTTTTTGGCCTTTTTTAACTTTCGGCTTTCATATGCTATTGGGTGTCATTCTTGTAAAAACACTCTTCTAATAGCAAAATTGAATACATTTTTTTAGACTTTAAAAGGCCTTCCAATATCAAAGAAAGTTAAGACATGGTTTTTTATCATAGTTTTTTTTAGCCCTTAAAAGCTTTTTGGCATTGGTTTGTCCAATACCATTTCTACCTTTTTTTCGGTAACTCAGTGAGAGCTATTATTTTGTAATAGTATCCCTCTACAAATCTTCTATAATAATTGGTTAGTCTAATAAATGAGTGAAATTCACTTGCATTTTTCAATGTTGCCCACTCTTTGATAGCATTAACCTTTTCAATGTCTATTCAAATGTGGCCTTGTTTAACAATGTGACCTAAAAAGTGAATTCGTGTTTGCAAAAAGGGAGAGATAAATAATAAATAATTATAAAAATTATAAATATATTTATAATTTATTTTTTATAATTTTTATAATTATAATTAAATTATAATAATATTATTATAATTTAATATTATTAAATATAATGTTATTAAATATTAATATGATTAAATTAAAATATCATTTTTAATATGATTAAAATATAATCAAATAGAATGATTAAAATATAATCAAATAGAATTATATTATTCTATTCTTAATTATTATATTCTATCAATATTAGATTGAATATTAGATTGAATCTACCATTATTATATATTATTATATATCATTATATTAAATATGGCATAAATATGGCACATTTATCCCTTTTCATATACAAGTGATTGTCATATAGCCTTTGAAACACAAGGCACAAGTGTCTCAACACTTTTCCAAGGTAAAACTATATACCATTATGTAATTTAAGTAAATGACTACAAACTTATCAAGATAATAATAAAAACACCTAATTCATCAAGGTACAAAATGTGACAGGGGCATTAGTCAATTTAAAAGGTATAACAAGAAATTCGAATGCACCATACCGCATTACACAAGTGATTTTTTGCTCGTCTTCTTTAGCATTTTTGACTTGATGGTAGCCAAATCTTAAATTCTGTTTGGGGAAGTACTTGGCCTAACTTAATTGATCAAACAATTTTACAATAAAGGGGATATGATATTTGTTCCTCATATTAACTTTGTTTAAGACCTTGTAATCTATATATAGTCGTAAACTTCGATCATGCTTTTTTTGAAATAACAATCGTGCCTCAAATGGTGCTTTCATTGGTTTAATAAATCTGGCTTGCAAGCGATTATCTAATTACTTTCTCAATTCGACCAACTCTAATAAAGCCATGCACTATAAAACTTTAACTAGCAGTTTAACTTTTAGGAGAAGTTCAATCTCATAGTTTATCGATCTTCGAGAAGGTAAGACCTTAGGTGATTGCTGTGGTATCATATTCTTAAATTTTTCTAATAGTTTTTACATCCCATCAGAGACTAATTCTAACTCAATCTCATCTTTGAAAATCGGCATGGCTATATAAGAGGGTTTTCCTCTCCTTACCTTTTTTTTGAATTGCAACATTGAAATCAGTTTCTTTCCACTTTTAGAAGGATCATGGCTGGCACAACACATAGGCATCCCTTAAGAACAATAGACAACTAACCATAGAGGCAGGATCGCCTAAGTCAACATATAAAGTTAAATCTTAGGACAGTATCAAAGTTATCCATGGAGGAAATCATGAAGTCTACATTTTTTTTCCCATGGCCCTAACTTGGTCATCACACCTTTGAAGCTTCTATTGATTGCAAAGGTTGATGAGTTAATCCCTTACTCAAGGGTCTGTCCACTCTAATCATCTTTTTCCCATTCTCAAAGTTGGAGTTATTACCACTTGATTAAGGATTCTTTCACTTTGATAAGCCATCATTATAATCATTGAGATGGTCGACAGTAACTATAGTAGTGGCTATGTCTTGCACTTTTTATTTTTACAGCTCTGTCCTAGCCCACAGCTTGAGGGCTTTAAGGAAATAAAATATTTTTTCATTTTCAAACATGTCCTTAACATCCAATATCGAGGTAGAAAAGTTTCTTATAAACTCATCATCATTACCATTTGTGCCAATTTTTGAAGCTTCTATCTAGCCATATACTCTACATTTTAAAGAAAGAACTGATTTTTCAGCTCTTGCTTAAGATCTGCCTAAGTTCTAATATGACACTCATTATTTACAAATTTTGAATGCCACCATAATTTGGCATCTCGAGCAAGATATATTGTAGCCATTGCAACTTTATCTTCTTCGAGTCTATGTGCATAGCTCGAAAGTATTGTTTCATATCAAATAAGAAGTTTTCAAGCTTTTTGGTATCCATTGCCCCCTTATGTTGTCAAGGTTCTGACACCTTGACCATCTTGCCCTTTTCTATAGACTAGAACCAGACCTAGCCACAACCAATTGTAGAATGCTCACTTAGGCCTTGAACTCTTCAAACTCTCTTTACAGAATGCTTAAAACGTTTCTTAACTCATCAACACACCATTTAAAGTATTAGACAACTTTCGTTGGCCTATCTAGATCTCTTTTAATCGATATTAAATTACCATATGAGCTTTCAAGACAACCACTGTAACCTTAAGCTCCGTAATCCTTTGGTGATCGTCTGATCTACTATTCATTGTAACCATTTTTGCTTTAATTAAAGCACTTCTCAACCGTGCTCTGATATCACATGTTATGGGCTAAACTTTCTCTTAATGAAGTAATAAACCATATGGCATTTGGATGGACACTTTCTGTATAAATCAACCAAAATAATTTATAATCTAAACAAGCAACAAGCAACCAGTCATAAGTTAATCTCAATGATGCACAATGAAATATTGGGGCACAATGGGTGCACACTAAATCGACTTCTGGTGCCTCCACGAGAAAAAATGTTTTATTAATATCAATATTATTATAAAGACTATAAAAAGAATATCGAGTTTTCCACCATTGTCGGGGTTAAAGAGGTAACCATAAATAGGTACTTTAACATGTACCTTAACCAATGAAGTAGCCTAATAATCTATCGACTGCTCACTCCCTCTAAAAAGCTTAAGAGTTTTTAAAACTTTGCTACTAAAAACTATTATGAGTTTGAAATAAAACTATTTTTTTCTAACCCATAAATCTATCTTCTCTTTTAGTATTTTTACTTAATTAAATCTATCTTCTCTTTTAGTATTTTTACTTAATTATAACTCTATATAAGAATAGCTTATGACATCTTATGCCTAATAATAACCTTGTACAAGATTGGCTTATACCACATAACTTATTGAATTAAAAATCGGAGCCAGGAAATAATAGTTCTAAATCTCAATAACATGCCTTCAAGCAAAATCCAAAAGGCATTTTTGAAAAACCAAAAAAAAAAAAAAAAAAGTACGCAATAGTTAAAAACTTAAAATGGGTAAAAATGGTTGGTCCAACAAAGGCAAAGAGTATTATAAAAAAGGTTGCGGGCAAAGAGTAAAATATTAAAATAAAGAGGAGGAGCTTCTGGTTCTATCCAAATGGCCCCACAATCCAAGAGCTTTACCCTTTTTCTCAGACCAACCATGATTTTCTGTTCCTTGTTCCTTCTCTTCTTCTTCTTCTTCTTCTTCTTAGGAATCCCAAATAAACCTACCCTTCCACTTTGCCTCTCCTTTTTCACCCTTCCCGAATATCTTCTCTCTTGTCTATCTTGCAATCCTCCTTTTAGTTTTTACCTATGCAAAGTGTCAAATTGTCCTTCAATTTCCTTCACATTTTGTCTCTATTTCCATACAATTCACTGTTCTTTTTTTTTTCCTTTTCCCCTTTTTTCTCAGTTTCATTTACAAATTACCATTTTCCAAACTGGATAGTCTCTGAGTTATTGTAAAATCTGTTTAATTTTGAGTCAAAAGGATTCATTTTGTCATCTGAGTGTTGGTCGATTTGAGTTGTTAAGAGTCGGTTTAGGTGTTGAAGCCTTTCTTTTTTTACTTCAGTCAAAACAAACCATTGTTGCTTTATGGGTTTGTTAAACTTCGAGTTTTTAGTGGTGGGTTGTAATTTTAGTGGTGTGATTCCTAAGATCTCTGGGTGAATTGTATGTAGAAGTGAGTGTTGGTCATTGTGTTGTAGTTGTTATTATTATTATTATTTGAGTGAGAAAACAAAACAATGAAGAGAGGTAAAGATGATGAGAAGATTATGGGGCCTATGTTCCCTAGACTTCATGTTAATGATACAGAGAAAGGAGGGCCAAGAGCTCCTCCAAGGAATAAGATGGCCCTTTATGAGCATCTCAGTATTCCTTCACAGAGGTTTAACCCTGGAGTCTTGCCTCTTAACCCAAGTAATACAAGCAGTTTGGTTCCTCCTCGTTCCTCAAGCCAGGTATTTCTTTTTGTGCGATTTATCTGTCTCTTTGTTATTCTCATTGGTTCATAATGGATTATCTCCTTTATATATGTTACTGTAATTTTTATGTACATCTGTTGGGGGTTTGATGAGGGGTTAACTGTCATCTGGTTTTATTTCCTCATGAAATCAACTTTTACTCACTAAATTTTTTCGAAATGGAGCATGCATTATTGTAATTTTATAGGCATGGTGGTTTGTACTATCTCTGATTTCTATAACTGATTGATGCTTGCAGGGGAGTAGCCTTGAAAGAAATATGCTTTTCCCGTCCCATGTATCTCCTTCCACATCCACTACTCTGGCTGAGAAGTTTCATACTCGCCAGCTTGGAGGAGCAAGTGCAAATGGTCCTGTGTCACGCCTTGAACGGAGAAGGAAGGTCAGACTCAGAGATGAAGATGATTTCATGGTTCCTGTATTTGTTAACTCAGAGACAGGTCAAGAACATAATAAAACTAAGAATGGCTTTGATGGGGAAAAACTCACTTCCTTGAGCCCAATTTATCCTGGCCATCAAATAAAGCTCCACAATGTTTGTGATATGGATCCAAATCAGTGTAGCTCTTCTGTTGTCAATTTAAGAAAAGAGGTTAAAGACCCGAGTGAAGAGAGCTCAAAAGTGTGCTCAAGTAGGAAGTGTTCAGTACAAACTGCTGCAGAGTTAGCAAATAGAGAAAATATTGATGGACGTGTTAAAGAAGCCAATGTGTCTCCTGATCAGGATTGTGGACAGCACCCTGCATCTAGACCTAGCAGATCTCATGTAAATGATGTTTATTCACTACAAGAGTTGAGAGCTGGCAGACAATTGGCTGATAACGGATGCATTGATGGTGCTGACTTTATGATAGATATTGGTGGGGAAATTCTTCCCCGGCAGAGAAGCATGTCTTATTCAGAGGGGAATCACAGTGTTCCTGGTGAAACTAATAATGGCAGTGAATGCCGTGAAGACAGGACTTGTAGGGCACTACCATTGGCAAATGGAGATAAAAGTGATGATGTCTCAGAGACCTTAGTGGTAGATTCTATATCGGGGTTAGATATCTCTCCTGATGATATGGTGGGAATAATAGGTCAGAAGCATTTCTGGAAGGCAAGAAGAGCGATTGTCAAGTAAGTCTTTGTTGTTTGGTATGATGTCTTGGATTTATTTTGCCTTTTAGGTTTTTTATCTGAGGATACCTTGTATTTTATCTTGTAATACTTATTCATATTATCTACTTGTATATATAATGACAAAACAGTGCAAGGTTTGTGCTTTTGAGAATGAGAGAATGGCAAAGGTTAAGCATGCACTTATACGAGAAACTTTCTAGGTACCTTAGAGGGGTGTAACAAGAAATCTTGTCTATATTAGATGATTCAAAGTGCTGTTTTGGCATGCATTGCCTGGTTTAACGGTCAAATTCTTGTCCTGGTATTTGACATAATGCAGGTAGAACTCTTGAGATTGGTCACTTTAGGATTCAGAGCTCCCAGGACCTTGAAACAATTTTATAGATTGATATATCCAAATACATCAAAATATGAAATGTTCCATGCTATCTATTCATGAAAATATGATTGAATTATCTAGTACTTGTAGTTTAAATGTGATTAATATGTTATGAGGTTGTTCTATTTGCTTTTTAGTATATTTTCTCTTGTTACCATATGGAGCTGTAAGTTTTAGGTGCATGGTTGTTGTTTAGTAGAAATAAAAGCACTGTTTTTCTGTCATTATGGAAGTTTAGAGTGCTGCTTCCCCCTTATTTATTGTTTTTTCCTTTTTTTTTTTTGAATCAAAACAATCAATCACAATAGGTGATAACTGTAAACACATTATGCTTTTTAGATATTTCCTCTCGGCTGATACTACAATTGGACAATGACTAGGATCACTATTTCTAGTTGTTATCACAAGTTAATGTTGCCTTAAGTCTGCTGAATGCAATTTGGGTTACTAGTAGTAGGAATATAGAATAAATGCTATCTTGTGGAGACTAGTGAAGACAGGTTTGATGGAGGGGAGAATTTATAATCTGGAGTTCTGGGATTCCTCCCTAAGTGGCATTTTGTGTTCAGAGGCTCTCGATAACGTATTAATTGTGGATCATCTTCCAGCAGGGAGAGGGCTATCCTAATTTGTGCAAGGCAACATCCAAGACAGCAAAACTCCTATTATTTACTGTCTGCTCATCTGCATTTGGGATTTATTCCTGTCTCAGGTTGATGCTGTTTTCTTGAGTATTTTTGCTTCCATGGCACTCAAGGGCTTGGAGCGGGAGTGTAAGCAGCAGAGGATTATCCCTGGAGCCAATGTTCGGTGGATCTTAGAGGAGGCGAAGTGGAGAATGTTTGAAAATTTAAAGTTGGTGATGGATATTTTGGAAACAGATATTTTATCTAGTGTGGTATCTTGGGTTTTGTGGTGAAGGATTTATGTGGAATTGAGATCTATAAGCAGAATTTAAAATTGCAATTTAGTTTCATAGTTATGTCCTATGTACAGCTTCTAATTGTTGTACATTTATACAAGTTTGTACACTTTAGTCATTTTTGTGCACATATATATACTAGAAAATATTTGTTTGTGTACATACTGTAAATTGAAAATATTCTTTTTGCAACAAATGCATTTGGCTTCAGCTTTGATTTTATTGTACTGAAGCTAAATGTTCTGCATTTGGCTTGATTCGAAAATGACATTCAAAGAATTTCTCAATTACTTTTGTAGCTAGCCTTCAGATTAATTATTTTGTTGTTTTCTTCTATGTAATGCTATCATTTTTGTTTGCATGATATTTTCTTCTTCTATTTGTTAGATTCTGATTTAGCATTATCCTAATTGGGATGAAGTTCATAAGGTATGTTGTTGAAAGTGATGCCATTTTAGAGCTAAGAAAGGTTTCACCCCTCAATGGAACTGAAGTTTCTGTCGTGAAATAGTTACAAACCACCCCTCCCCAGAACAGAGAACAAGAATTTGATGACAAGTGAGAGGAATCATAGACTTCAACTCTTTACCTGTTAACCACTTTAGTCACTTTGCCCACATTTGATGCAATTCTTATCTGTGTATTAATCTTTTCAGAATAATGCTATCTAGCACTTATTATGATGAGTATCCAGTTGATATTCTGCTTTCACCTGCCAGCGATTGTGTCTGTTTAAAACTGTAATATTATGACCTCTGCAATTGCAATTTTTTCTTGATCAACTCCTGTTACTCTCTACAGTCAACAAAGAGTATTTGCAGTACAAGTGTTTGAGTTGCATAGACTGATTAAGGTAAGGTGGTTCTTGACCTTGTTTAGTAGTTTCTGCTGGTTCCTATATGGATACATGCACACACTCACTCACATATGTATATATAGAGTCAAAATGCTTAATGCTTTGGGTTGGAACAGGTTCAGAGACAAATTGCTGGGTCACCGCATCTCTTACTTGAGGATATGACATATCTGGGCAAACCCTGTTCCAAAGGCTCTCCTGCAAAGAAGCTTCCACCAGAGTTTATCGTAAAACCACAGTCACACACCAAGTGCAAAGATGACTCTGAGAAGCCAAGTCATAAAATGGAATGTTCAGCAGAAAATGTGGTTGGTAGGACATCCCTCTCTTCAGTGACAAATGGTAGTCAGCCCTCAAATTATGGGCCTTTCTTCGGAAACCAACCACCTGCACCAATTAATGGTGATAACAAAATTACTCCTTGGTGTTTCCATCAGGTGCCTGGGCACCAATGGCTTGTTCCTGTCATGCCCCCTTCTGAAGGATTGATATACAAGCCCTTTCCTGGACCTGGATTCATGGGTTCTATTTGCGGAGGATGTGGACCTTTCAGACAAACTCCAATGACAACCAACTTTGTGACTTCTTCTTACGGAGTTCCTGCTCCTTCTCATCAAGGAATTGGGGTTCTACAAGGAGCTCCTCCGGTTGGTTACACTTACTTTCCTCCTTATGGGATGCCAGTCATGAACCCAGCAGTCTCGGGTTCTGCTATGAAACAAATGAACCAATTTGCTGGACCTGGTTCCCATGCCCATAGTGGCCAATTATCTGGAGTTGGAGTTAACTTTAACATGCAACATCAAAGTTCATGTAATTTGTCTAGCGAGGAGAATGGTGGTATTTCTCATGTCATGAAGTTTCAGGCATCTAAAGACACTGAGCTACAAGGGAGTACAACAAGCAGTCCTGCTGAGAAAGTGGAGGGAGATGGGGCCAGTAGTGCTGCTGAAGGAAAAAATGCACTTCCACTTTTCCATACAGCTCCAACCACTCCAAAGGGAGCCTCTCAGCCTCATGATACCAACCAGAGGACAAGAGTGATAAAAGTTGTGCCTCATAATCCATTATCAGCCTCTGAATCAGCAGCTCGTATTTTCCAATCTATACAGAAAGAGAGAAAAAAAAATGGAGTTTAGCTTGTGTATATCAAACAAAGTATTACTGGTAAATGATCTGAGACTCATCTAGCTACGTGCTTTACTCGGTCATTTTCTCTGTACTTTTTGGTAATGATATTGTGGAAAACCAATTCCTAACCAGATTTGATTAGGTTTCATTAATTTAGTATTTTGGTTGTTTCCTAAATAAAAGGGATTTGGTTCATTGATCAAATTCCTACTTGATAATTTCCATTTATTGTTAGAAGATTTTTAGGTGTTTTGTTATTATCTCTAGGATATCACGGAATTTGCCAGATTTGATGTTTTAGTTATATATATACTCTTGTACTCTAGAAAGTTTCTTAAGAATTTATAAATAAAATTCTCATGAATTTCTTCATGGTATCAGAGTGTTCATCTTAAATCATCAAAACCTATTTATATATATATATATATATATATATATATATGTATGTGTGTATGTATTTTTTTTTTTTCCATCTTTCTATCTACGCCATGGCTAGTAGCACAACTGTGTCTAAGCCCCTTATTTTGCCTAGCACTGGTCACAAACTCAATGGACAAAACTTCATCCAAAGGTTTCAATCAATGATGCGGCTTGTTTGTGAAACAGGTAAGAAGGATTATCTCACGCGAATGGCTTTTTCACCCAGTGAGTGTGAATCGAAGTATCGAACCTAGAAGTTGGAGAATAGCATGGTAATGTCGTGGTTAATCAATTCTATGACCAATGAGATTAGTGAGAATTTCATGTACTACAAAACTGCTAAGGAGATTTAGGATGCCACGAAAGAAACCTATTCCAACATAGACAATACATCTACAATAGTAGAGATCAAAAGCACTCTACATGACCTACAACGAGGAAACTCCACTATCACAGAATATTTTAATTCCTTAACTAGTTATTGATTCTAATTAAATATCTTTGAAGAAATAGCATGGAAGTGCCCTGACAATAGCCAACAATATAGGAAAATAGTTGAGAAGGACCGAGTTTATAAGTTTCTACTTGGTCTAAATAAGAGCCTTGATGATTTCGTGAGAGAATTCTTAGTATCAAGCCATTACCCAACATTTGAAAAGTTTTCTCCGAGGTCCGCCGAGAAGAGAATAGAAGGAAAGTGATGCTAGGGACATTATGCAATCTACAAGAAATAGAAATTTCAGCCTTTGCTGCACGAAAGCCAAAATCCCACCAAGGTGGTGAAAATCGACATAAGAAAAGTAACAAAACTTGGTGTGACCACTATCAGAAGGTAGGATACACACAGGAAATTGTTAGCAAATCTATAGGAAACCTACTAACTACAAGCCACATTCTACTTGAAATCGATAGAGTTATGGAAATTTTGCCACCACCAAGACAACTCCAACACCCCTGGAATCAAGTCCGTTCAGTAAAGAGCAGTCGGAACTCTTTTAGAAAATTGTTCAACAATCTCTTTAGAACATTGGGTCAGTTGTAAGCACAACGTCTGTTGCACAATAAGTTAATTCTCTCAGTGCTCTATTTATGCAAAGTGGAAAATCAAGATCTTGGATTGTTGATTCAGGCCCATTAGACCACATGACTAGTGATGCATCGGTGTTCCATGAATACAACCCATGTACTGAAAACCTCATAGTTCGAATAGCAAATGGGTCACTTTCCTGGGTAGTTGGGACAGGTTCGATCATTATTTCAAAGGACATAACACTTGACTCTATTTTTCATGGCCCTAATCGAGATTGTAACCTTCTGTCTATTAATAAAATTACGAGATGTCTTAATTGTGTTACTAAATTTCTTTCTAACATGTGTGAATTTTAGGGCTTGGATTCGAAGAATAAGATTGATAATGCTAGGATGTGTACTGGACTCTATCTTCTTAGAGAGGAAGAATCTAAGAGAGAATCATGGAAGAGTGCTTATTCGGTTTCATCTTCTAGTTAGAGTAAAGAAAATATAATCATGTTATGGCACTATTGTTTAGGACATCCAAATTTCTTGTACCTCAAAAAATTGTTCCCTTATTTATTCAATAAAGGTTCCGAGTCTTATTAGTGTGAAATTTATCATTTTTTCAAACACACTCGCAATTCATATCCAAGTCAACTATACAAATCAACTCATCATTTTTCTATGATCCATAATGATGTTTGGGGACCATCGAGGGTTAACAATATTACAAGATCTAGATGGTTTGTTATCTTCATTAATGATTAGACTAGAGTTACAAGGCTGTTTCTCATGAAAGACAAGTCAGAGATTAGTTCAATATTTCAAAATTTCAACAAGATGGTGCAAACTCAATTTCAAGCAAAAATTCAGGTGCTCAGCGCAGATAATGGGCGAGAATATTATCACTCAGTTCTTAGATCTTACTTGTTAGATCAAAGAATTATTCATCAAAGCTCATGTACTGAAACTCCTTAACAAAACAGAGTTACCGAGCAGAAGAACAGACACCTAATGGAAGTTGCAAGATCTATTATGCTAGCTTTTCATGTCCCGAAACATTTATGGGGAGAGGCAATCCTGACAATAGCCTTTCTTATTAATAGGATGCTTTCTCAAATACTAAAATTCCAAACCCTCTATCAAACTCTTCTCAAAACCAACCCTCATGTCCAAATCATTTCCTCCATACCAGTCAAAGTATTCGGATGTACTACCTTTGTTCATATACACTAACAACAACGCAGTAAACTAGACCCCAGATCACTCAGGTATATATTTCTTGGCTACTCACCTAACCAAAAAGGTTACAAATGTTATCAACCAACTACAAGAAAGTTTTACACTTCTATGGATGTCACATTCTTTAAGAATCAGCTATTCTATCCCAAAGCCGATATTAAGGGGGAGAGTTTTAGGGAATATCAACTTTGGGAGATTGAGCCATCCTCTGATCCTTTCTCTACTTGTCTGTCAATTCAAATTCCCATTTCAAATAATTCTTCTTCTTCTTTCGAGTCAACTAGTCATCTTGAGTCTCCAAAATCTCCTGAAACCGTGCAAGAGACAAAAGCTAAAGAAATAATTGTATACTTAAAGAGACCGAAATCTCAAAAGGAGATAGGGACTTGTACATCTCCAACACAGAACCAAGATTCTGAACCAAATCAAGGGACTTTTGAAATTCATACAGGTAACACAATTATTGAACCTATCTCTGATGATTTTTCTAGTGATCTTGATCAGCCCATTGCTATAAGAAAATGTGTGAGATCATATACTCAGCACCCCATTAGTAACTTTGTTTGCTATGAAGGGTTGTTTTCTACTTATTGAGCAATGGTTACATCATTAACTAATGTCCATATACCAAATACCATCCAAGAAGCGCTCAAACAACCAAAGTGGAAGGCTACCGTAATGGAAGAAATGCAAGCACCAGAAAAGAATGGCACATGGAAAATTACTGATCTTCTTGAAGGAAAGAGCCCAGTGGGATGTAAGTAGATTTTTACTATTAAACACAATACAAACGGAAGTGTGAACAAATTCAAAGCTCGTCTTGTGGCTAAGGGGTTCACTCAATCTTACGGGATTGATCATGAGGAGATGTTTGCTCCTCTAGCAAAACTGAATTCTGTCCATTTGTTACCATCACTTGTTGCAAACCTAGATTGGTTTCTTTACCAACTTGATCTAGTGGTGATCTAGTGGAAGAGGTCTACATGAAGATTCTTCCAAGGTTTGACAACCAGGACAAAATCGGCAAGGTATTTAAGCTTCAGAAATCCTCATATGGCCTCAAACAATCTCTTTATGCCTGGTTTGATTGTTTGACTAAGGCTGTTAAAAAAAAAATAGGTTCTTACAATGCCAATCTGACCACACAATGTTTGTCAAACATTCACCAAATAGCAAGATTGCTATTATGATTGTTATGTTGACATATTGTCCTCACAAGAGATTATGAAGAGAAAATAGTTGGATTGAAGACTCTTCTAGCTTAAGAGTTTGCAATAAAGGACTTAGGACAACTTCGATATTTTCTTGGCATGGAATTAGCTCGATCAAGAAATGGTATTTTTGTTTCACAACGAAAATATGTACTTGATCTTCTCAAAGAGACAGGGATGCTCAGGTGTAAACCAACGGATACTCTAATGGACCCAAATGTCAAGATGGGAACCGGAGATGGAAATCCTCTTGCATACCAAAACAGGTACCAGAGACTTGTGGAAAAATTAATTTATTTGGCACACACTAGACCTGACATTGGCTTCTGTGTAAGTATGGTGAGCAGGTTTATGAACGATCTTACAAAGACACATATGGAGGTAGTATATCGGATCCTTTAATACTTGAAAATAAATCTGGACAAAGGGTTGCACTTCAAAAAAAACACTAAATAGAGATGTGGAGATTTTAGGCTGGTTCTGTGACAGACTGAAGGTCAACTCAGGGTGTTATACATATGTATGGGGCAACTTGGTTACCTAGAGGGGCAAGAAGCAAGTAGCGGTAGCCCGAAGTAGTGCTAAAGCTGAATTTAGGGCTATGTCTAATGGGATTTGTGAAGGAATTTGACTTGAGAGATGCTACAAGAACTAAAGAAGTCAGTTGGGAATTCAATGAAACTGTTTTGTGATAATAAAGCGCCTATTAACATTGCCAAGAACCCTGTTCATCATGATCAAACAGAACATGTAAAGATTGATTGAATTGAAAAAGGCGCAGTCAAACTGGTCTACACTCCAACAGAACATTAGACAGCCAACATCTTCACCAAGGCTCTTCATCGTGGCAATTTCGAGAATTTGAAGTCCAAGTTGGGTATGATTGATATCTACCACCCAACTTGAGGGGAAATATGGAAAATCGATTCCTAACCAGATTTGATTAAGTGTCATTCATTTAGTATTTTGATTGTTTCCTAAATAAAAGGGATTTGGCTCATTGATCAAATTCCTACTTGGTAGTTTTCATTTATTATTAAAGGATTTTTAGGTGATTTGTTATTATCTCTAGGGTATCATGGGATTTGCCAGATTTGATGTTTTAGCTATATGTATATATTCTTGTACTCTAGAAAGTTTCATAAGAATTCATAAATAAAATTCTCTTGAGATACTGTAACCTTTTCTTACTAATTTTCTATTTACGTATCTAGTTATAGTTTATTCATATGTAGATACATCTTTGGAAGATTACAAGGCATTGTAACATGAATTTGTTGTCTCTTCAATACCTTGTGATGAAATCATTTTAGGCAGATGCAATCATGCTATGACCCTTTTAAGGGGAAAGATAGCTTCCGAACATGATGTACCTGATCACTATCTATCTCACTAGCTTCTTTTTGTGATTTCATTAGCTCTACTGCATCACTGGTTGCGTTTCTGATCTCGTGATTTCGTTCTCTCAATTGGATCACCGGTTTCTTTTATTTGAAATCTTTCCTTATTCTTCTTTATATTTAAAATTAAAGAAAAATAACATTTCTCTTGTATCCTTGTTTTTTCACAACTATTTGAAATCTTGTATGCAGCTGAAATGTGAGAGGTGGAGAGTTGAGCCAGAAAGAAACATGTGTCAGCTTGGGCGAAACTGTTCCTCTTTCAGTGGGCAAAGGAACCACCAATGTCGTTCAGAAGGTAATCTTGTATATTTGTATTGTCAGTAAAATGAATTGATTAGAAGTGAAAGCTCATTACGATCTGTGGAATTTATGTTTGTTTGGTTGCTGGGAGCATGGAGGGGATGACGGAGACAATTTCTACTTCTTATAAGTAACATTCTTACTTGGACTAATTCGTTTTCTTGTAAAATGCTCATTCAATTTGAATCTAACCTTTAACCTGGGTTGCACATGGTAATACTAGTCTTGGTTTGTTTTATTCCTCCTCTCATTTTTTAAGCTGGTAGATACTTCTAGTTTAGTGTTCTCACTTCTCAGATTCTGTCTAATCAGAATATTTTTTTGTGAGTTTAGTAGCAAAATAACTGTTTTTTCTGAACTTAAATAGAAATCCACAAACCTGTATTACTAGATGTTAAGAACCAATTTTAAGCAGTCTTATTCTTGGTTTCAATATGCATGATAATCTTTCCCTATCCTATGTTGTAGAATAGTAAGAAGCATGATGTGAGTCTAAAATCTAATTGTAAATTTGCATGACTCTTTTCGGTTCACATGCTGTGATGTTGATTGAGGTTTTCTTTGATCCGTTCTTACTGAAAGTTGCTTGGGGTCAAATGAGCTTTGTGCTTTGAAAACCTATTCCTTTTCTAGAGAGTATCTGTCTTATATCTTATGTTTTAAAGTAGCCTAATGTAGATACTCTGTGTTTAACTTGAATATAATTAAACTTCTGCATTTTCTGTGACACATTACTTGTAGTTACTTAATTGCATAACTTCAATTTACTATACTTTGGTCTCTCTTTCTTTCTCTAGTGCAAGTTTTGTATGAGGGAAGGAACTGTAACAATGATCTCAGGCTGAGGTCAACCATCGACCCAGGAAGAAAGTGAAGGAAAATATGCCCCTTTGATGCGTTTTGATTGCACGGGTTATGAGACTGTAGGTTTTGTATTTGGTGGTGGCTGGAGGGTTGAATCTGTAAGTCTTTGTTCATCATCCTCCACCCTAGATGCTATTTTTATTAGGTAGCAGAAATTGTGAAAATAGCTTATTATAGCAAGGGCTTTGGAATGCATATTTTGTTATTTATCAATTTTCCAGTTCCAATCATAGTAATACATGTTTTTTTAAAAAAATAAAAAGAAGAAGAAAAGAGATGAGGACTAATTGCTGCATAGAAGACCCTGCTTAATATCATGCATATCCTGATGTTTGATATATTTCTTTTGATGTAATTCCTTGTTAGGAAGCACCTAGTTTGGATTTTTTCTACCTACTTAAACAAGTGTGCTTGGGCATTCACAAAGTTACTTATATGACTTGGCTGCAGGTGACTTCGCTGAATATGATGAGAAGGGAGAGTGCCCAGTGATGATATCCAACCTCTGTTTCTACTTTTGACGTGGTGAAGTAGAGTAATGCTACTCCCCTGCTTTCGCATGTTTTGGTAAATAAAACTGACTGTTCATTATGAATGATATAGAAACTTGTAACTGGATAACATGTAGGCATGAAACTATATCCAAAGGTGGTTTAATGTAAAATGTTCAGTTTGAAGTGTTAATAGATATACACTGACAATGGTTCAAACTGATTAATGAATCACATTTTGTCTGTGCCTTGTGGTTTTCTCGACTTTTTGAATTATGAAGATAATTACACCAGATGCAATAGCTCTTTGGCTGGGATGAAACAAATTGTTGGTTTTTTAAAGTATTTTAATTCCTTGTGTTTGAGAATGGATTCTTTTCAGACCTGGAAAAGTTTTATGATTCTGCTCTTCGGGTAAAGAGCTGAGGTGGGCTGGTCTACCTGATTTTGTTTTCAATTCACATTCTTATTTGGAAACCACCATTCACTGGGATACACTAATGTTCTTCCAGCACTCGTGAATGTACCGATAAACTTGAAGCCGCATGGCTGCTCCATATATTTGTTAGTGCATCGCATGTATCAGGTATCGTGAGAGATTGTGTTTTGTTGGAAGGAAAGGCTAATATTAACTCGGAAACAAACAACCCCCCTGCCCCCCACCTCTTACCACTACTTTGTTTACGTAAGAAACAATCGACTGATTCTGAATTGAACGTATTTGTTCCATTTGCAGTATGCATTAGAATATTTGGGGGATGTTTGAGGAATTGTACTTCACCACGTTGCTTCCAACCAGCCTGCATTAGCAACAGAATACTATAGGTGGAAGGGGTTGCACGTCTCATGCACGTATTCGTTAGCCATCTTATAGGTGGGTCCCGATCCGAGCTTCGTTGATGGATGAAACTCCACCTTGAGGTTTAATAAAGCAGATGAAAGAAGATTCGCTAAACCAACCAGCTCTGCCATTAAATGTGTGAACAACATAATCGTTAAACCTAAATCCAACGTTCAATGACGTGAGGGTTTTGAACTTCTATCTGAACTGGAACTGCCTTGCCACTTTTTAGGGCACCATTACCCCTAGAATTTTGGTCATCAAAGCCTCATTCATCCCCTCCCTGGTGCCTTGTTAACATCTTATCTATAAATGTACAAAGCCATTATCTCCTTTGAATTCCCATACTATCCCCTGGCATGTCAAGTTGCATTCTGAAACTCCATGGGACAAGACTGTCTTTTCAAGTCGCTCAAGGTTGGCCCAACATCACAAATCTTAAACGTGGCCCTATCATTTTTAAAATTCCGTCTTCACATAAGTAATCGCCCCGACAAATGGCAACGCCAACTCTCAAAGCAAGAAAAGGAAAAAAAATCGCTTTCCTCACACTCCCATTCTTCCTTCCTTTCCTGAGTGAAGAAAAGAGACATAGGAATTAACTCACCACAGATTTTCACAAGACACTCTTAACACCACAAAATCCAAAACCGAATTCTCATTTTCATCTTGTTCTAACACTATCGTTTCTCTTCCATATCTATTTCCCTTGCCTACACCAAACTTTTCTGTCCTCCTCTGCCTAACCTCCTTTCAAGGTACCTAAATAGAATTAAATAACCTCTTTATCTCTTTTTTTTACCTAAATAAAATTAAATAACCTCTTTATCTCTTTTTTTTTTTTTTTTTTTTGTCTTTCTTTCTGCACCAATAAGTTTACATGGTACGTTTCACTACCTTCTACTTCAGTTTTTCTTTTTTCGGACTCCATCGACCTGGTTCTGTCTTTGATCTTGCCTTAGGGTCTTGATAAGAACAGTGTTTATCCTCTACCCTTTTGCTTTAAAATCTTGATGTTCACTCTATTAGTTTTTTTTATTCAGGTGGTATAACTTGTCAGCTCTAGATCTGTTATTCTATTGTTGTTTCTATTACCAAGAAGGGCTGTACTTTTTGAAGGTAGTTAGATAGTAAAAACCCCAGATACTGGAAATTTTCATTGAATTAATCGGTTGCGATCTATCATGTAAGTGCTTTTCGTTTGCTGCTTTTGAGTTGAAACCAAAGAAAAAGGGGGCTTTTGGATCTGACCCAGAAGTTGAATTCTGCTTTTGATAGTGTCTTGAAATATGCAAACAAGAGTTGGGTCGGTTGGGTCGGTTGGGTCATTAGATGAAGGCAAGGATCCTGTGGTAACAACTAGGACAAGCCAATCTAGGACTTTGCCACTAAGAGTACTTCAGTTATTTGGTTTATTTCTTGCTCTCTGTATTGCCTTTTCGATCATTAGTATATATACAATCCGGCGCTTTGGAATTTATAGTGTGGTAACTACGGTTAAGTCTAATTTTGTGCCTTGTGTTGAAGAACCAAATAGTTTGGATCATTGGAGAAAACCTCCGTCGAATTTGCTTCACTCAATGAGTGATAAAGAGTTATTATGGAGAGCATCTTTCGTGCCTCAGATAGAGAAGTATCCATTTAATAGACTTCCGAAGATTGCTTTTATGTTCTTGACCAAGGGGCCATTGCCACTTTCTCCTCTTTGGGAGAGGTTTTTGAAGGGGCATGAAGGGCTTTATTCTGTCTATATTCATTCGCTGCCATCCTTCAATGCCGAGTTTCCTCCTTCTTCAGTTTTCTACAGGAGACAAATCCCAAGTCAGGTATGCTATTGAAAATGTCCATTTCGTTCATATTAGTTTTCACTTTGCTTCTGAATTTTGTAAATTGTTTTAATCATCTTTGTTCTTTGTCATGTTAAGAAACCCTCCACCTTTATTCCTCTGTAACATGGTTTGTGTGTTTTTTTACATGCTTATGTACATGATGATGAATTATTGTCCTTATTTTGCTCTTATTCTGTTTAGAACTTCTCTTATTTAGCTTCAGTGCCAAGAGCAATAATAGCATGCTTGGATGTCGTATAGAATTTTGTTATCTGTTTCTTAACTGTTGGAGAGGTTAGCATTCTTACATAATTACATTCAGAAATTTTGTTTTTGAAGATTAGACTTAGAACTGCTACCATTCATGGCCTCTCGCTCTTAACCCTTTTTTTTTTTTTTTTTTTAAAGAAAAAGAAAAGGATGTTAGTTTGTGCCTCTCTTCAACTATCTACTTAGATCCCTGTTTGATTGGTTCTTGTGTAGCTGGATGGTTGTGTTTTAACTGTGCCATTTTGTAACCTCTTTGCAAATGAAGGAGTTGTTCTTGCATACAATACATATAGGCATACAACCTGATGTATGGTCATGATTCATGAACACAAAATAATATCTCTTTGATAAACACAAATAGGAAATGGCGTGAGATGTATTTAATTGTTCTGTAGCTTGCACTTTGAGATCTGTGTATTATATAGTCTGTTGGGTTGTTTTGTGCTACAAACTGCAACACAGGTATAAGAACCTCGTATTTAATTGTTCTGTGGCTTGCACTTTGAGATCTATCTATTATATATTCTGTTGGGTTTTTTTGTGCTTCAAACTGCACACCATATCATTGGTGCTTTTTGAACTGGAGACAAAGTCAATGCTGAAATAATCATGCAGGGTAACATCAGGTTGCTGCAAAAACTGTATGGTTTAGAGGCCTTTTAAGTAGTGAATGTGTGGGGAATAGGTTTGCTTTGGGAGCAGATAGCTATAACGTGTCAGCCAACTTGTAGGAGATGAAAAATTATTTGTGATTGAATTTCTCTGAGGAGATTTCACAAGTTTTAATCTTGGCTTCGAAATCCTGGTCCTTAAGTGGAACTAGGTGTGAAATAAATGATTATTTATTTGGGTTTCCACACGAAGATAGAAGAATCTGGTAGTTTACATGTTTTATTAAACTGAGTTCTGCTGGGTAGAATATAGACTAGGACAGATGAGAAAATCAGTGCTTACCCCCGTGGTGGGCTTTACAGTGCATAATCTTGAAAGTTGAAATTGTTACTGCAAAGTTTGTGCTTTTGTCTTTTTCTATTTCTTTAACTTTGTGTAATCACATGATGATAAGATGGGTTTGAGATAGCTCCCAGATATCCGAACATATAATTACAATGTAAAATGTCTCCTTTTCAAGTACACCTGAGTATGTTAATGTGGTTGCTGATTTTTTTTCCTCCCATCAGTCATGATTAATAATTCTTTGGCATTTGTTTTAAAACTGTTCAGATATAGTTTTTCTTTTTTTTCCATTTCTTTTGGGTGTTGAGGCGTTCCTGATTTCTTTATTTGCTCCTCTGCAGGTGTCTGAGTGGGGAAAGATGAGTATGTGTGATGCTGAGAGAAGGCTCCTTGCCAACGCCTTGCTTGACATATCTAATGAATGGTTTATCCTCCTCTCTGAATCTTGCATACCTTTATACAATTTCAGTGTCATCTACCACTACATAAAGAAATCCAAGTATAGTTTCATAGGTGCATTTGATGACCCTGGACCATTTGGTAGAGGACGTTACAATGAGAATATGGCTCCTGAGGTGAATGTCACCCAGTGGCGTAAGGGGTCCCAATGGTTTGAAATTAACCGAAAGCTTGCAGTCAACATAGTGGAAGATATTACATACTACCCAAAGTTTGAACAGTTCTGCAGACCAGCATGTTACGTTGATGAGCATTATTTCCCCACCATGTTAACAATTCAGGCACCAAACCTCTTAGCAAATAGAAGCATCACATGGGTAGACTGGTCAAGGGGTGGGGCTCATCCTGCTACATTTGGTAGGGCGGACATTACAGAAGAGTTCTTCAAGAGACTCTTCGAAGGTCATCAGTGCAGGTATAATGATCAGCTGTCTTCGATTTGTTTTCTTTTCGCCAGAAAGTTTGCTCCAAGCGCTTTGGAGCCTTTGTTACAGGTAGCACCAAGGGTGTTGGGCTTCTAACTTCCAAGTGATGAATGAATAAAACCTGACAGTGGCAGATTTAGATCCTGAAGCAAAATCTGAAGTGGAGATTGGGTCGATGAGACTATGGTAGCATTCCCGGTACATTCTATGATCTCATTACGTAAGTGGGTCTTCTTTTTTGTCTTTTGCTTTTATAAATTTAACCCTCATCAGTCATATGATATGGTTTCTGACTTTGTATACTCTCCTAATTCTTTGGCACTCCCAAAACCATTCTGTATATACAGAAAATTGACTCCCAACGGTTGTGGTATATTCACATTTTTGTATTAAGATTAGAATAGTTAGGACATTAGATAGTGCATTGTGTTTTGGTTTGTGCGCTTTTCACTACCCTCTCTTTTGGGATTAGGTTGAACTTAGAATATGGCATCATGTAAAAACGTTGGCTATGATTATGATTGAATGATTTGGTAAGGGAACATAATTATGTTAAAAATGCATTTTCTTCCTTATTGTACTATTAGCGGGGTCAGATCTTCACCAAAATTCACCCAAATATCCCTTTTTCTTCTTTAATTCTGTAAGTAGTTTTTTTTTTTTTTCCATGAAACGAAGGATGACAAAAAAAAAAAAAAAAGCAAATGAAAAATCTTTGTCCAAGTCTGAGATCTGATCTGATACCATTGAACAAGTTTTAAGAAGTTGGTGAAGAACTGATCAGATAAAATCGTGAGACAATTTTCATCCTTATCTTTAATTATAAAGAGTGCTTATTAGTACAGGAAACCGTGAAGGTTTTCTGTCGTGAAAAATGAAACGGCATAAAAAATTATAACAGAAGAAATTGGAGGGTCGTGGGAGTTGGAAAAGCCATTAAGCATGAAAGTTGGACCGCTTCTCATCTTTTTTGCTTTGGGTTTTGTCTTCCGTCTCTACATTTTCTTTGTTTTAAGCTTATCAGTTGTGCCAGTATGATAATCCATTGTTATTATGCCAGTATCTTTTTGTTGTCTCATGATTTTTTTTTTTTTCAGCATTTGGTTTAGAAACTTTTCTAAAATTTCATTTTCTAGTAGTTCGAAGAGAATCCACATTTCTGTAAAAAAAAATTAACGAGAGCAAGTTTGGCAAAGGAAAAAAAAATGGAAAATATATATAAAAAAAAGTTAAATTAGTTTTTTCAAATTTTAATCCATAGACAAAGAAATGCCACTTGGGTAATAAAAAATATATCATCAATATTTTCAATAAAAAATAAATTTGTACATGTCAAAAATCACGGTCAACATAAGTCAACGTTGTAGAGGAAGTTTCTGGAATTCATCTACTACTGCAGAGTATACACCTGTCTTTCTTTGCTTTGCTTCCGATTTCAAAAATTAAAAAAAAAAAAAAAAGGGACCTCCAAGTGTTCTCCTCCGGATGGCCCAAACTCCGCCTCTAACCGTGTGATTTTTTGTGGGACCCTCAATGAATCCGCATCATTTCAGTTAGTTTCGAGGCCGTGGTTTTTTCGTCAATTGCGGTCTGCCTTGCCCAGTGCACCGGCTTCTCGTGTCTTCTGTTATAACCATCGTTAAAGAAATCTCCTGCGCGTGTACACACGGGTGAATACCAAACCTCGATCATCACCCTGGCCTTTTTCAATATCCACTGGATGCGCGAGTACACAAAGCGCTCTATTACTCATTAATTCCACTACTCGCTTGAAATGACAGTATCAAATTCTAATCCGATGGAAAGAAAGAACAAACATTAACAGCGTCTAAACAACTGCGGTTTTTGGTCATTACAAAAAAACCGGGGTTAACTAAAAAAATTAAGGAAGTCCTTAGAGACGGGAAGATATCATTTATAATAATTAAATTATAATTAATAAACTATTATTTAAAAATTATATAAAATTTACATTTATAAATGAATTCATATAAATAATTATTGGTAAAATATAAGCCGTTACTATAACAATTTCCAGGCTGGAAGTCCAGGCAGCTGCCCGACCTTTCCCTCTTTTTCTCCATATATAGACGCCACCAATCCCACTACAAATTTATCATCACACATTTCGTCGCTATTTTTTTATTTTAAAAATAAAAGTTTTCTTTTAACGCTTAAGAATTCCGACAACAATGGCTCTATACAGGACTTCTTTGATGCTTGTTCTCGTCGCTGTTTGCGCCCTCATGGGTTCTGCCATCGCTGCTGACGCCCCAGCTCCAAGCCCCACCTCGGGAACGGGCTCGATCTCTATCTCCTTCGTCTCTGTTTTCGTCGCCGCCGCTATGGCTCTGTTTTTCGGATCTACTCTCAGGATCTGAAGATGCTATATTACCTCTTGTGGTGGCCTGTCCTTGGGTTGGCGGCTTTGGATGTTGTAGAAATGGTGCTCGGTGTTTCATTTATATACATATATGTATGTTTGTTTTAAATTTGGTTTGGAATTTTAGTGGTGGTAATAGTGGATCTAGGGAGTGAGTATATATATCATATAGAGAGAGAGCGGTAGCTATGTTATGTTCTACATAGATTATTGATGGTTGATGTTTGTACTTAAATTATTTCAGTATTTTTTATGGATTGATATCATTTTTATTATTATAATGTGAGATCGTTTGTTTTATTTATACTCCATTTGGTTCTTAATTTCTTGCGTTTTCTTTTTTTCTAGAAATTTCTTGCGTTTTCTCAGCAGCCAAACAACAGTAGCAGCATATTCTCTGGGACCACTGTCTTGGTCTTGCTTCGCTCTGAAGTTTGATCAGACCTTTAAGACAAATTTACCCTTCAAACTCCATTAATGCTTGGTAAATATCCTCTCTAATTCTATTCTCCAAATGATGAATGGGGTCACTTACTTTTTATGTTAAAAAAAAAAAAAAAAAGCCAGAATATGTTAAAAAATAACTTTAAAAACTTTTCACAAGTCTGGCAATGCAAGCTCTTATTTATTTAAATTATATAATATAATTATATTATTAAAAAAATTTAATCATTTATTATATATTGATAATTAATTGATAAATATTTGTAATTCTTGTGTATATAATAAATTGTTAACTTTTTTAATAACATAATTAAATAATATGGTTTAAATTAAAAAAAAAAAAAACATGTATGTAATTGTTCTATATAACCTTTTTTTTTTAGGTTTTTTTTTTTTGGTTGGAACATCCAAATCCTGAAGTTTGCAGCGTGGATGCGCACTCGCAAATTGGCGGTTTTTAAGGTCTTTTACTACTAATGATTCGAGATGTTCACGAAAAGTTAACGTTCTTTGACAATAATAATACCAAGTGGCTTCTTATTGGATTTTCTTTTCTTTCAAGAACGCTTTATTACAACGAACCAAACACAGAAAAGTGGTGGGTGTCAGACCATAACTTGAGTGCTTTGGAAAATTTAAGATGGTGGTTGATTGAAATTTTGATAAATGACTAAATCACACACTATTTTTATTGCATTCTGGAATCCGGAGCATTTTTCTTCTTCTCCACCGAGAATGAAACCCCTTCTTTCTTTTAGTTTTTTTTTTTTTTTTTTTGATAAATTAGGCTTATTTTGATGTTTTAATGTGGGCCCTATATTCAATTTTAAGTTATTTATATTCCAATCAACTAATCATGTAGTGGTATTTTAATTGCCAATTTATGAACTAATTTGAAGTCAATTTGGAGATAATCTCTCTCAAAGGAGTTACATGTCAACTTCTAGATTTGACACAATACATTTGCTTTGTCCCGTTTGAAGCTGCATTGAACTACATGGAAATTTTGAGTATTATTTGGATTTCTTTTTATTTGGTCTTACGGAAGAGACAGGTCAGGATCCCGTCAACATTCTTTCAAAAGAATTAGGCACAATCTTGATACTTAGAAATACGTTGATGTATCTATTTTATAACAAATATTTATAAAATATAAAAATTATTATATTGAATTTATATCAATATGTAAAATATGAAATATATTTTTTATTTTTATTAAATTTATATATAATTTTTTAAAAATTTTAAATTATATCTCTTTTATAATTTTCATATATTTTTATGTTGAATTTAAAATTATTAAATTTGCTGAGAAGCTTGACGTGTGGTTAAAAATCACGATTTCTCATCGATTGCCATTGGCTAAAACAATGATTCCCATTGTGTTTACAGGCCAGGAAAAACCAAGCATCTTAACTGCGACAGTAAACCGAAGCTCTTTAGTTTAGCCAAGTAAAAGAAGTCTCGGGCTTTTGGACATTGCAAATACCGTCCATTGCGTTCCCTATGGAGTTTCATTTTCTTTAACGTTCTTTTTTAACTTTATCGACGTCACGTGAACATTTACTCATAATAAAGCGTTCGTTCATAATCATAGTGCCTCGGGCAGGCGGTCGTGACTCTCATGTTAGTTGGAAAAGATGTTGATTTTGTTTCTCAAAATTTTGTTCTCTTCCTCACTTATTTCTAAATTCTAAGCATTCATTACTGGATTATTCCATGAAGAGCAACTGAACTGTAGAGTGAAGTAACTCTTTAAGAAACTTGTTTTCGCTCAAATTGGTCGTATAATGGGATTAAGAAACTTCTGAGCAAACTGTAGTGAGTCCAACTGTTGAGCTACTAGTGAGTCAGTTTATGGGGAATTTACTTATAACCCAAAAGTAGTAGAAGTTGAGAGCAGATAAAAACTTGGATTAATTTTAATTCTTTCATTCATCTCACAGATGAAAAGGTCATCATTTTCACAGTTCAAACCCATCTCTCATCCTCAACAGAAAGACCAACTGCCTTTGACGTCATCATCATCATCTACATTGCAATAAAAATAAACACCTAAACTGCTCCTTCCATGCTTTCTATTCAGAGTCAGATTCCATGTTGCCCATAGCCTTTAAACGTCTTGGTCTCTGCATAAGATTACATTCAAAAGATTTCAACTTCAAATTATTACAGAGGCTTTATATCTCGGAATGAGAGGGTAAAAAAAAAAGGGCAATAAACCAAATCCAATTAAATTATATGGACTAACTCAAAAACCATATTTCTATTTATTTGGTACCTTCTTTGAGATCTTTTTCTCCCTGACCTCGTATCGCTCAAGGGTTAAATCACACAGCCATGCCCCCGGACTTACCAGCTGCAAAACAAAATTTTCCCAAGTTGGAATTTTCAAAGGCATATGTATAAACTATTAAGCTTGGATCACAAAAATCAATATTCTTTCAAAATTTTAAATTAATATATAAATAGTGTAGCAAGAAAAAGAAAAACAAATAATCAAATATTATTGCTTGTGTTTCTTTGGCTGGCCAATGTGGTCCACGCTGGAAGACAATTCAACCATTCAACCACCGCCTCAACAATGCAACAAACTAGAATAATGCAATTATGCAAAAGTAACCCGACAATGAAAGTATATTGCCGAAATGCCCCAGAAAATGATGGGTCCCGCAGCTGGCAGTACCTTCTTTTGTTGGTTGCTCTTCATTTATAAAATTAAAATTACTATGATTCGGGTATAAGATCAATACCGTACACCTGTCACATCACGCACCGTTCACAGAAACTCTTTTTCCTTAAACACGTGTATGTTGACGCCATTCATTTTATTGTCTCTTTCAAGACATTCGTCATTCGACTGCTTCATAATTTCTAAAAAAAAATTAAAAATTTTCTTTCAATAAGTGCAAAAGAAAAGTTATTTCACTTTTGACATTCAACAACTTTCTACATTTGAAGCCGTTGAAGAATCTGATTCATGAGAAGTAAAAATTCCAGCATTTTATCGTGAAATCATGCGACTGCTAGTGGTAATATTTATCAAGTTTTATCACTGCAGTTGTTTATCATTTGAAAAATCTAAAAGAGCACATGAAAAATAGTAACAAAAAGCAGTGAAAGTTAAATTATATCAGGACAGCTAATAAAAATACGCTGACTCCTGCACAAGTATTTACAGGCGGTATTATTTAAAAAAAAAAAAAACTGTTTGGTTGAAAAATTTTATCCAAGGACACTCATTATATTATACTTTTCAAATTTCAAATTTTGGATAAAAGAAATTAACTTAGAATACTACTTATTTTACAGCCTTTTCACTGCAACAATTAAATAACAAAGAATCAGTATTTTCTTTCTTTTTCTTAATGCAAAAAAAAAAAATCAATCTAGATGGTCGGCGTGCAATTCGCAATTACAGCATATCAATAGTCAATAACGGAACACAAGAAGGGCACAACGCACAACAGTATCTAGGTCACAGCCTCACAGTCACATGGTTTCCAGTGGGCCAATAACAAACATAGGTCATTCTAATCAGGTGCTCGTCCACCCTACACGTCCACTATTACGTTTTACTTACTGTCGCTTTGCCCACTTCTCCCTGCGTCTTTTTCTATTTCTTTTTCTTGTTTTTTAGTAGCAAATTGCAAGTGGTCATAAATAAAAAAAATAAGAAAAGCAAACCAAGCCCTTATTCATTTATTTGACGTAATTCACAACGACTCTCCCCTACTCTAAAATGTTGTGCCTCGTCTATTCCCTATACAAAAAGCAAATTAATTTCACTTTCAAATCAAAGTATGACTAAAATTTCATTCGCATCAATTTTAAAATTTCAAAATTACGTGATTCAAACGAAATTAGGAATCAATTCAAAGAAAGGAGTAAGAGGAAGGGCTTACATTGAGGGTACGTTGAATACACTTGGCCCGCTTTTTGGGTCTTTGTGGCAGCTTAGATCCTTTAATGGCCATGAAATCTTCTTCTTTCTCTTTATTCGTTAAAGCAATCACGAATTTCGGTGGCCAAACGGGTGGAGCTGCCTCACCGCTCCCAGAAGACGAGCCACCCTTTTTGCTATCGTAAGCCGTCTCCGAAGATGCCGCTGATTTGTTGTTGTTGTGGTTGTTATCCTTGTTGCTGTGATGGTGGTTGTTATTGTCTGGTGAAGCGAATCCCCTGACACCACCGTTGATTTGACCTCTCATAGCACTGGAATTCTCAGAGTTCCTGTTAGCAAAATTTCACATCACGTAAGAAGAATACCTGAGACAAATATCATGGAAAGAATATGGCAAAAAAAAATAATATAATTGAAAAAGAATCAAGTGCTGTGAGTTTTGGGAAAGTAAGAAAAAAAAAAAAAAAGATGAGCTGTAACTGTAGAATTACAAATATAACCTTGGAGTGATCTAGATCGGTGGGTGAAGGAGAGTGGACAAAATCTGGAAAAGTATTGCGTAGAAAATGGGGGTGGGATTTTTTTTTTGCTTTCTTAGGGGAAGGTGAGATGTTGGGGTTGTCTTTTAAATGGGAGTCGTTAATTTCTTTCTTTTGATTAAAAGTTTGGACATGTGAGAGAAGAGACAGAGAGGAGTGATTCTCTCTCGATCTAAACTGCACAGCTGGTTGTTTTAGAAGGGTTTATGGCCGTCAGATTTAAGGCTTTTTGCTTTCCTGGTAGGGTAAGGTTATGTGTTGAAATATGGCTATGTATGGAGTCTAAAGTGCACCAGATTCCTAATCAAATTTGTGATCGGACGGCTGACGGGGGCTGTGGATCAAAAATTCAAAATAGACTTTTCGTGGACACATGGTGAGGTAACTGTCCATTCATGTTTCCAAGGAGTCCTCCATGGTGTTAGGACGGATACTTCGGCATCCTGGATCACGTGTGGTAAGGTCCAGAGAATCGTGCATATTATCAAAAGTTTCAAGCATGACAAGCACCATTTAGAAAACAATTACTAATAGCATAGAAGAAATGATGATAGCATCAAATAGTAATACCAATTATCAAAAATCAAAACAAGATCAAGACACTGATTTTCATCGGATTTTTTATGGAGCTTAATCTTGTTTTCATCGAAGATGGAGGGTGATGTAAAGGGAGACGACTAGTACTTTTAACATATCTACGCCAAACCATTAAAACCAAAGAATTAAAAACAAACAAAAAGCAATCAGAAAGAGAAACTCTTTTAAAACAGAAAAAAAGATCTCAATATCTCATTTGTTTTTGCAAGAAAAAGGATCACTATGAGTATAATTTCCCAATTATGGGTCATTGCAAATGAAAATCTAGTAAAATGATTATTCAAGCAGCACACAATCAAGTAAATACATGGAAAAAACACTTATGTATTCAACCCGGTCCTACTTGAAGCAACAACCTTATTTTGATCATACTAAATAAGATCCTCGAGGAAAAGCAATAGCTTTACACCCATGATTCTTATATGTCTATTTAAAGAAAATAATCACTAAATTAGCATCAACAACCTGCCTCAGTCAGATGTAAAAAAGCCTAAACATAGAAGGCGCCTTCAAAAACTCACCATGAGTTTCTCCTGAATCATACACTGGCCCCCACCTGACCAATTGGAGAGTGCACAAATATAAGCCTCGTAAAAATAATTCAGCCCTGATGCATCATATTATAAGTTCTAAAATCTTCTGATGATTCCGGATCCGACAAGCCTCTACAACACTAAAAATAGCAAATCGGAGGCTGAAATGTTTGTATACATATATGAGACCCATACAATGCAATAACCAACTAGTCAAAAGGCACATATGCAAATATCCATTCAAACTTCTGTAGGTTTTAGGAGTGTCGATGGAGCCAACTGTGCAGCTTATCTATTCCTGGAACAGAACTTTCCACCACCAGAAAAAAAAAAAAAAAAGAAGGATAATCGTCAATCGAAACCAAACATGTCAATTAACATATTATCCAACCTCTGAACAGATTGAGTACTTAAGACTCTCACAAAATTGAGGATCTTTGTAGCATGATTGAGAAGGCTTCGTTTCAGATCAAGCACAAGTGGATGCCACAACCAACAAATCTCCCAGTAAAAGGAAAATTTTTGTGGTCCTGTTTAACTAGGAAAATATTTGACCTCCGTAAACTTATTTTATCGAACGTTATATGCTATGGTCAAAACTTAATACAGTAGCAATTTCTGCTTTAAAGGAGAGAAAAGAAAAGGGTACAAGCATTTCAGAAATGAAAGTGGGACCCGAATATGTTGGATCTAAATCTTTATAGGAGTAATCATTTTAGTCGCGCCAATTTGAACCGAAACTCTAACGCCAAGCCAAGTGGCAAAAGAAACAAGACATCGAATTATCCAATACTACCATCCATTGTTACCACCATCCTAATCCCCCATCTCAGGGGAGCGTATATTACACGCGCACAACGTACAGAGAGAGAAAAGGTCAAAAGTAGTAAATAAACTCGTAAAAAATATAAATACACACTACCTGAGAACGCGCTGAGGTGGAGCCTGAGGTGAAGCAGGCCGTTGACGGAGGTTAAAATATCCATTCCCGTGATTGTTATTATTGCTTGGTCGATTTGAAGAGTCCTTGTCGACCCTCAAGACTCGGCGATCGACTCGAACCGTGGTTCGGTGAACCGGGCCGGACTGATCGTCTTTGACCTGGATCTTCATACACCTGAGACGCTTCCGGTTTCCCCACTGCAAGACAAAATCAGACGACGATGCCGTTTGCTTGGCCGGATCTGAGCGGGATCTTAACAATCCCCCGTCGCCTCCGTTTCTCTCTCTGCTGTAGTTGGTGTTGTTACCATTGTTATTGCTCCTTAACGAGTCCTTTTCCATCCTTTTCCGCACACCTGTCCCATCATTTTAGTAAAAAGTTGAAATTAAATATAATTTTGGATTAAACTTTCCATTCGGATGCGGCTTCTCTCAAAACTTCCTCGCAATTTTAAACAGAAGTTGTCTTAGCTTATCATTAGAATATGTGCATCGCACGGCTAGGAATTTCCACGGAAACTATGTTAAAAAAATATATAATAAATCTAAGGAGAGAAAGCCGCCTAAGCGTGAAGAGAAGCTGAAGACAGGAAAGGACGAGCATCGAGCGGTCTTTGCATCTTCGAGGTTAAAAACAAAAGGGTGACGGAAAGTTAGCAACTGCAATCGAGCGATTTTATAAGACAATAAATGGATTAACGAGGGAAAACGGAGATTATGATAATTTTAGTTGGGATTGAGGAAATTCAGACTAGAAATAGCCGCACTAAATTGAAAATTAGTTGAGGTGTTGGTAGAGGAACATACTTGTAACTTGGAAGAAAAGAGCAAGCAAAGCTGTCTTTGGTCGTTTTAAAATGTAAGTACCAGCAAAAATCATAGATTCAACATTAAAAAAAAAAAAAAAGGAAACCAGTTCACTTCGACAAGTTTTGAGGTTTTCTTTTTCTCTTGGTTTCCCGGCAACCGAACGGAAAGCCATTGGGTAAGCAGAAACGAGATGACCAACTAAAAAACAGAACAGACAAGGAAAGAAAATTCAACAGAATCGGGCATACATCACAGCAAAAGAAGAAAAACGTTTCTCAGTGAAGATTTAAGGAAGCGAAAATTAAGGATGGAGAAAGAATAAAGCGAAATCAAAACAAAGATCCAATCAGGAGGAAAAAACTTAGCGGAAAAGATCAAATTTTTCTTTAAACTGTTGAAAAAAGACATTGAAGGATTTGGAAGAAACTTGTGACTAAAATTCTAGGAAAAAAAAAACAAATAACACTGCCAAAGTGAAATTAAAATCTGAAAATTCGAACCCCCACGGCTCTCCAGAGAGATGGCGTGGACGTCGCCAGAGCAAGAAAATCTAACATTCTCGAAAAGAATCGGCTCTGTCAAAGAAACCTTCGATTCTCAATCAAACCCAAACTAGAGAGAACCCATTAGTAAAACACGGAGTGTACTGAAAAAATCAAAGAGAAAGAATAAGACGTTGGAGAGAAGAAATATAGAGAGGTTTTTTTTTTTTGTTTTTTTAGAACAAAAGGCTTGGTGTATCAATGGCGAGTCAATCATCTTTAGGAAGATTTAGAATCGGCACTCAGATAGTCAGATTCCTGATCTTATCGATGAGATAATGACTCTCATACCTGAATTACTCAGGCTCTGCCGTTACAACTTTGCTTCTTCTAGTCCCTTGGTATAAACACAAATCTACTACAGATTTTCAACGAAATAATGACATTTGAAGCCCTTTCTTCCGACTCTCATATGATGTAAGATTCTAATCTTTTAATATGTCAGCAACTGATCTGCCTGCTTGTAGATGAATTCAGTCAAAATTTCTTCTGAAGGTAGCTCTTCTTTGTTCGAAATGCATCTGTCAAACAAAAAGGGAACAAAAACAAATCATTTCCAATGAGCGAATCAAGCATGGCTTTTGTTACAAATCTCTTGAACTTGTATAACTTTTTTTCTTACAGATTCCAGAAATTTCAATAAAAGAAAATAAATCTTCACGATCAGTTATTAGAACCAGCAAAAGGTTTCTCAAATCTCTTCAATTGTATCTGCAGAAACAAAAAAAAAAAAAAAAAACGAAAATTATTCGTTAACAGTTATCCATTGAAAATATACAACGAAAATTCATCACAGTAAATCAACATATAATCAATCTCTGCTCTCAATTACACACCTAACAAATCCTCATAGTCTTCTCTCCTCTCTCTTTCTGCGTCTCGCTCGCTTGGTTTAGAATTTAGATCCTCAACATTTATTCATCAAACTATCATCAGTTTTTAGTTTTTCCTTAGGAATTTTCTGTTTGGTTGTCGAGAAAGAGGAAGAAAATAAAAAGAAACTAGCAGAGAGAGTAACAGGAAGGCTGTTTGTTGTTCTTCTGATAAAACGAAATGCTTTCTTCCGCTTTCAAAACCAACTCTTATACTTCCTCTCACCCTCCGTTACCACAAAGGTTCAGCACCCAGAATTCCTAACCGTTAATCATTAATCCAACGGCTCATATCGCCTTCTCTATTGGACCATCAACTCCGTCTCATCTAAAATCCCTGTTACGGGATTTTCATGTGCCTTGGTATCCGTAACTTTAACTCACGGCGTTAATAGATCTAGCGGAATCTTCAAACAGCGTTTAAATTAAAAAAATGTTTTTTAATTATTTTTCTCATATTTAATAATTTTGTTTTGTTTTAATTTTTCTCGCTGCCCAGGTGAGGTGGTGCTTAGCACAAGTTAAGTATGGTTGGTTAAAAACACTGGTGAAATAACCATGGTTAGTTTGCTGAACCTTAAGACAATTTAAGATTTAAAAAAAAAAATCTTGTAGGACAATTTGGTAATTCTTGTTTGACTTTTGGATTAAAGGATAATTGTGCTCTTCTAACTTTACTTCTCATTCGGTATATCGGTTTTTTCTATTTTTCAATATTATCATAACATCACGTGTAGGGATAAAAAAATAATAATAAGGGAAAATCAAAAATTAAAAATAAAAAATCAATTTGAATTGTAGTATTTCATTTAGTTTGATTTAATTTTGATTCAGATTTTGTTTACAATTTTTCATTTAGTTTCAAATTGCAAAATATTTATTTGATTGGATTAATTTTTATTCAATATGTGAAGCCTAAAATTATTCAAACTGAGTCAATTGTATTTTTTTATTAAATTTTTTATTGTGTTTATTTATATTTTTATAAAAAATATATTTTATTAATAAATTTAAGTAAATAGTTAAAAATAAAATTCGTTAAATTTTAATAAAAAAATGAAAAACATAGATAATACAAAAACATCTTATCAATAGAGAAGCAAATGATAAAAAAAATAAAAAATCTACATAGAAAGCATATTTATGTGTTGAAATTTAATGTCAAATTTGCTTAATAACATATTTTAAAAATAATTTATAAATTAATTAAATTAAATTTCAAGTTTTATTTATTTCACTTTGTAATTACTTATTAGCAATTTGTTTAATGGTAAATGAACCATGGTTTTACTTCAATAATCCATAATTATTAATAAATAATAACAAATTATTTCAAACAAATTATTACCAAAAATAAGAAATTAATTTTTATCATATTGGCACACTTACAATCATATAATGAAAATGTCATCACATGTGTAAACTTTGAAACTAATCAAGAATAGGAACAAAAATAATGAATATTGCATAGAGAACAATACCAAGAGAAAATTGGTCAAAAAACCTTGTTGACCATGCATAAAGACAAAGAAGAATTACTTTACAGATGGAGTTTGGATAAACATGAGAGAAATCATTGAAGTTCCTAAGTATCTAATAATGCACGTGACAAAAAAACTTGAAAACTTTAGCTTTAATATATATCACCAATATCTTTATATTTGACTAAAAATTTTGATTAAGTAAGATAAGATACTTTTAGACAAGGAAAAAAAAATGCTACTTATAACTTTATTTGTTGTATCTAGACTTAAAACAAAATGTCCTCTTATAAGAAAATTATACAAATTATAATGCTCGCTCAATATAATATAAATTGTTTTTTTTTTATCATTAAGATAGAGCTAGAGGAGCTTTAGTCTTCTAAAATTATATAATTTTTTTATATATTATGATCATATTTGATACATAATATTATAATAAAATAAAATTATATTATGAATATGATTAGATTAAATAATATCATTATATTTTATGTTTGATGTATATAAAGATTAAGATAAGATAATTTATTTATTTTATCAAAATTATCATTTAATAAAATTTATATAATTTAAATTATTATGTAATTTTTAAAAATGTAATTAAATATGTAAATTTAATCTTATAAAATAAAAATTATCTTATCGAACTTGAAGAAAATTGAATAATTATAAACTAAAAAGATATTAATTTTCATTGTAATTCATATCATTTTTTTATATACAAATAAAATATAATATAAAATTATTATCATCATATTTTATTAATAATTTTATGTATCAAATATAATCTATATATATTTATATTAAATAAATTTAAATTAATCTACTCAAATTAAATTTGTGCCAATTTTTTATTTTTATTTATGATTTCACAATTTAATTTTATATATTACAAAAAATTAAAATTATATTATTATTTCTCTCTCTCTCTCTCTATATATATATATATTACACATCCTTAAATTTAAGTTCGAATGCATTACGTAATGCGATTGGAGTTGGAGACTGAAACGCTCTTGAATTCAGTGAGGTAGGTTCCAAATGAGACCGACCTATAGCAGCAGCGCTCGCCATCCGTTCCTAACTCTTGGGCTAAAAAGCCTTCGTTCCAGTTTGAAAAGACAGAAATAACCATCATATATTTATTAGGGTCATGGTTTACAGGTAGAGGTTTTTTGGTCCACAAAGGTAGTACGATTTTTTTTTTTTTTGGGAGGCGCCTCTCGGCCCTCTCATGTCTTGTCAAAGGTGGGTCACGCAAAAAGAACAGGGAGGAGGAAATTTCCGATTCTTTCAAACAGTAGGTAACAAGAAGGCAAGTATATCCTAGTTATTAACTTCTAGTTAGCTTCAACGCTATCATCTTTGCAGTTCGATCAATAGTGGCGTACTGTTCATAGTTTGAATGCGAACCGTTCTCATTACCTTTTTTTTTTTTTTTTTTTTTTAATTGGAATTTTATGCCTATGCTTTAAACTGGTCCACGTTGTAGTAGATATTGATTTGATCAATAGACTTCATTAGCTTACTCGGGTTTTTAGATGTAGAGATCACTGATGAGGGAAAAGAGAAACAGATGGAAGCATTGAAAATTGAAATGCATAATGGTCCTGAACTTGGTGAACAAAATGCCAAAGGGAGTAGTAGAAAAAAATGTTTGAGTGGTCTGAGAAACATAGAAATGAATAAAAAAAAAAAAAAAGTCATAAAGCTACTCTTAAGGGCTGCTTTGGAAGCATGGAGGGAGTGCGGTTGGAAGTTGAAAAAGAATAGAAGGGACAATATTGGTACCAAGCTTAGATTAGCAATGATTTCAATATTTCAAGTCATGGGAGAGGCAAGAGGAAGCTTGATGATGGCAAGACTCGGAGCATGGGGAAAGGGGCCAAAATCAAGAAGTCTGTCAGATTAGATACTAACTGTAAATCTGGATAGGATGGTAAACCATTTAGAATGAAGAATGACTGGGGTAATAATAGAATTATTTCTTAAGATCCAGTAGGTGTTGTAATTCAGAATGTTGAGTGTGAAAGCGGATTTCGCTGTGTAATAAAATCACTGAAAAGAAGAAAAGGAAAAAAAAATGTCCAGGTGGAGGAAACAGAACAGCAGTGATTATGATAAGCATATAATCAAACAAGATGCAGCAGGTTAGAGAAGTAGCAATAATGTATTGGAGAGTTTGCAGTATGCAAGCCATTCGGGCTGCTGAAGTACTGGTTTTTTTTCTTTCTTTTCATGCATCTTTTCAATTCATTATTTTTAAAACCGTTCAAAGTGGAACCTGAGGTCTTGTCCATGTTGGTATTTTTGTTTTTGTGCCTGGCATATTGAATGGAAATTACCATGATTTTATGGATGGGAAAGCCGACCAATTGTTTTTGAAGCACTAAGTTGAGATCGCACCAAAGTTACAAATTGGAAAAAGAAAACAGAATCAATTATATGTAACAGGGAAGGAACGATTGACCTAACTGACCCTGCTCACCCGTCACGTCTGAAATCACTTCTGGACCTAATTTAAGCACAAAGGGTGCAATTTCACCCAATAATTTAACCTCCCTAACGAGTGCCATGATGGTGAGATGAAAATAAGCCGAAATGGCAATTCCAAGTTCTCTTAATAGGAAACCAACCACAAAAATAGATGGGGCCCATTCAAGATTTTCACCAGTAAGCAGAAGTTAATTCTTTCCCCTTGTTTCTGAAACTTACGAACATTCTCTTATCCATTCAACACATACGCAAAAGTTTCATACAATCATATATACAGATCTTCTTTCTTGGTAGAATCATATACACACGCTTGCATATGAAGCGTATTTACTTAAGCAGTCTTGTACAGAGTTGCTCTTCAGCAAATACAGATCTTCTTTCTTGGTAGAATCATATACACACGCTTGCATATGAAGCGTATTTACTTAAGCAGTCTTGTACAGAGTTGCTCTTCAGCAATTTTTGACAGAAGCAATCACACGAACAGTTATCAAAATGCAGCGTTTGGAAAAGCAGTATATAGGAAAACACATTGTGGAATACTACATGATCCAAGTTTTGGCCTTTAATATTTGCAAATTCTGGTATATTTATGCACTGAACCCTTCCTGAAGAGAGCTCCAATGACCAGAAGGAATGCTGATACAAGTTTGTGCTGATGCCTCGGCCATCTGTTTTGTATGAATTCCAGCATTACAAATGTTTGCAAGCAAACGCATGTGTTTCATCCCATACTGGGCTAGTGATCCACAGCGTGTCTCAAAAGTTCTCACCTGTGTGGATGAACAGAGCAGATCGTCTTCTTAAGTAGAAAGGAAAAACAAAGCAACCAAAAAGTGGTTGAGAATCAAGAATTTACCATTCTCTTAAGGCATTTTGGGTCATCAACAAAAGGTTGCCCAGCTGGTTGAACAGTGTTTAGAACTTCCGGGCCTCTTTCAATTCCAAATAAGAGCTTGCCAACGAGTTTCATACTGTGGTCTATATGCATTCTATGAGACATGGCTTCAACGAACTGCTTTCGGGCTTCAACCTTCCTAACAGAGCCATCAGGTGCCTTTCGATACTGCAAAGTAGGTTGGAAGAAAGTGAGATGGGCTCTAAAACTAACAAAGTGACTGCTTTCAAATGTGTGGAACAAGTGTTCATATCTTACATTCATTCGCAATGAGAGCATTTTAAAGAAAGAGAAACGTATATTGACAGCATTCGTTCCTTTCAAATTCTACAAAAGCATCAGCTCTAGATATGCTCCATTAAAAATCTCCCTTATACACCTTCTAGAGTTTCATCAATCTTGCATTTTACTTCAAAAAGGTATTTACACAAATATAACTACGGCTCTTGCCGTTCTACACCTGGCAAGATTTTACAATGTCGATCTAACTATTCAATTACAAATCCAAGAAGTCACATTCTTTGCACTATCAATATTCCATTTACACTACTAATTGAAGTCCCTCCCTGCAGCTCTAGGTATTACAAGAAATAGAGTAAGGAAATGCTTCCAGAAATACCAAAAAACACACTATCTCATTTAACACGCAAATTCAATGAATTTTTAGAAAAGTTTCAACAACTCCCAATTACAGATTCTAATTTAGTCACATCAACCTTCAGGAAGAGACTGCTAAATTCCAAATGTCAAATTAAATGTCCATTTCCGAATGTTTCATATATGTATTGATGCCTCATTATATTTAAAAAAAAAAAGAAGATTGGAACAAGCAATTCTTGTGTTTAACAGATAATTCAAAAGACATAAGACACAAACCTTATCCCAAAAATGGACAAGATCAGCATCATGCTGGTTAACAGCTTTTGTAGGTGACTGCAAGGAGTTCTTACAAACAAAGGTGAATTTATCATTTGCAGGATTTGCACCCAAGTATGCAAAGAGATTGTCCTTGCTAAGCTCTATATCACCATATTGCATGACATGAGAGCCATATGCAGAATTGCCATTGATAGTCCTCCTTTTCACCTGCAAAAGCCAGAAAAATGAATCTCAACAGCAAAACTAGAATTTTTTTGAACAAGATAACACTGAATAAATGAGTCATTGACACTTAAATTTGATGTTGAAGGAATTTAGACCTCCCATTTTCTGGATATAGTTTCATATTTCTTATATCTAAACAGTAATAAATAACTACTATAGGCAGAACGAAATTGAAGTCTTCTTTTTTTTTTTTTTTTGGAGAAAAGAAAAGAAAGAGTTCATGCAAATACACTTTTAAAAAACCTTACAAGTTCATATTGCTGGTGCAAAGTCTCTGTCCGCAAATTATGCATGTCACAGCTCAACATAAACAGAATGTTAAAATTCACACCAAAAGATGTAGTTCAACAAAAATAAAACAAAAGATGATTCCCCAGATTTAAAAAATCTGCTAATTTAGTCCAGATCATATTTAAAAGAATGAAATTTGCATGTATATCACCCACTTTGCCTCTGACTTTTTCTATTTGTCTACTAATTCTTAAACTCAACAAGGAGAACCCGTGAAATCAACTGAAGACGTTAATTCATATACAACTTTCAGAAATCTGGAGGAAACGGATCTAGGCAATCAGCTTCAACTTCGAAATAATTGCAGATTCATTGTTTCCAATGGTAAATGAAAAGGACTAATACGACGAACATGCTTGAATCCTTACCTGTCTTCCATCCAAGAAACACTGTACAAGTCTCCCAAAGGTTTCATACTCTGGAGGAGGACTTGGGTACTCTCCAGGACAATAGGTTCCCCAGCTACTCTCTTCTGCATTTGATGCTGCGGTTGCATTGATATTCAAACCCTCAGGAAGAAGAACTCAAAGATACTTCCTGACTCACAAGCTTCAAGATAGAATACCTACAAAGTTACATATGTAGACAAGAAATTAAAATGGCACTAAGTGATGGATAATGCATCCTGAAATCGACAGTTATTAAATCAACAATTTACCAAGCTTTTATAGGTCCCTGAAGCATGCTTTTCTTTAAAAACGTCAATCAGGTCATCAGCATAAAGATTAGGAAAGGTGGGCATCCCTGGATTAACACAAAATGAATAGTATTAAGTTTCAAGCTGAAAAATATACTAGGTTTAATTATTAATTATAAGATAAAAATGCTAGGGTTAAGCTGAAAGCCATAAGAAAGTAACTGCTAATGAGATACTACTAACCAAGCACTCCAGGACCCCATGGTCAATGTAGTATATGAAGATATGATCATTGGGGCCACTATCCACAAACTTCCCGCCACCCAGGTGAAAGCAGATTTATTTCCAAGGATAGCAGCGAAAAAGTTGTTAATAGTAACATTTTCTCCAGTATAATACTGCACAAAAACACCAATTAGGCAAAGGTGAGAATCAGAAGTAATACAATTAACAATTTAAAAAAAAAAAATCAAAGTAATCAGGGAAAAGAACAGACCTTTGGAACTCCCTTATAAACATCACTGCCGTGAGGACTGTTAATGATGATTCCAGGCCTGGGGTTTTCTTCATTGAAAGCGATATCATCGTACATGAAGACAATGATATTTTCCTCTTTCAGACCACCCTTTCTTAGAAGTCGACAAGCATGACAAGCATCAGCCTGAAACAAATATAATTATCTTTAACCAAAAATACGACCCATCAATCAACAATCAACCAATAATTCAGCATCAAATCCAAAAAATTAAGAAAAGAACTTTTAACTTTGTTAACAAATTGGGTTCTTTTGAAGTGGAGTGGACAATAAAAACAGATCATAAATATTTCAAAAATCATGTCAAAGAGAAAAAAGTTTAAATTTGAGGAAGAATTTATGACCTGATGCCTGTAATTCCGATAGCCATTAGATCCAGCAATCAGGACCGCCCATCCGGCGCCCTCAACTTCATCATCGTCGCTCTGATGGAAGAACCTAAAAGTTTCCGACGTTAACCGAAGGACATCTCCGTAGGCATCACTACCGGCGGAGACGATTCCAGCCACCAATAACAGGAGAAGAATCACTCCGGCCTCGAGACGGATCATGATTTGGCCACGCGTTGATCAATTAGAACTAGAAAAGAAACTGACTCGCCGGTAAGATATATGGCATAAATTTAGATATAGTGATAGTACGTGGCGGCCTCAGAGCTACTTTATTTTAGAATTTTTTTTAATGGAATGTGTGATTGCACCTGTGACTGTTGACTTTGGGACCCGTTTATAGTTGACGGTTTTGATGAACAAATTGGGTAGAGGCCTAGTTGTTTTTTTTTTCAAAGGTTAATTCTTTTATTAGTAAAATTCATATCTCCAATAATTATAAATTTTTTTCCTTTAATCCTCCTTAGGCATCGCCTCGTTGGTAAAAAAAACTCTCATTTTTCTTGCTCAAAATCAAAGGATTAAAGCTCTTTTGAGAAATTGGTTTCCTTTTATTTGTCGGGATTGGTGGAATCTGTTTCCTTTCCTTATCTAGAAATGGATAATTTTTTGAAATTTTGTTGATTTAATTGATTAAAATTTATTTATTTTATAAAAAAAATTTTAAATTTGAATCTTGTTAATAATTATTTATTAAAATTATCTTAAATACATAATTTATAATTATTTATTTTAAATTATTAAATATAATAATTAAATTTATTTACTTCAATTTTTTTTATATTTTTTAAAATCATTAATTAACGCCAACGTAAACTAAAAATTTTTATCTTACTCGTATTCTCATAGATAAAACATTTCATATAACTATTATATTTATATTATATTTTATATAAAAATAATATATTATAATTTTTATTAATATAAAAATATAAAATGTAATTTTTATTTTATTAAATTTATTTATAATTATTTTAAAATTTTAAATTATATTATTTTTATATTTTTATATTTATATTATTTTAATATTCGTATCGTTCAGGTTGACGCTTGTTTGTATGCTACTTATTTTCTTGCACATGGAGAGGATTGATTTGGACAACCACTCTTGTATTATTAGTGAATGCTAAACTATAGAGTGGGCTGGGGGAAGCCAAATATTTTGTGCAAAAGATTAGAGAGTGATCGTCTCATGATGTTATTTGTTTCGATTATCAAGCGCTGTCATTTTCATGAAACTTTTTATTTATTTATTGCTAAACTAGCAAGTATCAAACATGGGTGAAGTTCAAAGTTGGACAGAGGGGAGTTTCTTTGATAATAATTAAAAAAAAAAAGTTAATTTTCAAGCCCTCGCTTGCATCAAGTTATTTTAGTGATGATATGGGACAAGATCTCTGATACAGCACCATGTAAGATCATGTAAACTGAGTATTACTAGTATTTGTATAGTTTAAAAAGTCCAATTAGCTTCACAAAAAAAAAAAAAAAAAGTCCAATTAGAGCTTTGACAATGTAAAATTGAAATCTCGATTGGTATTTGAAAATTTTAATATTAAAACAATAATTTAATTGCATAAAATATAGGTTTTTAAGTATTACTTATTATTAATATCTTAGGTCATATTTAATGTATAAAATAATAAATAAAATAAAATAATAATTGTTATATCTTATGTTTGATTTGTATTTAAAAAAAGATATAAAATTATAAAAAAAACTGATCATCCATTTTTGATATAAAATAATTTAATCCTCCTAAAGTGAAGATAATTATCTTTAAATCTATAGGATTAAACATATATATATATCTTATTATACCATTAAAAATTATATCAATAATTTAAATTATATGAATTTTAAAAAAAAATAATTTTGATCAATAAATAAATTATTATATCCAAATTCTTACACATATCAAATATAAGATAAGATGACATTATTTAAATTTAATCATATTTATAATGTCATCTTATTCTATTATAATTTTACATACCAAACACATTTTTAAACTCTTATATTAAAAAAAAACTTAAATTTCTTAATTTTAAAAAATATATATAATTAATATTTGATATACCATCAGTATAAATTTTTAATTTCACAAAAAATATTAAAAATATGACACATGTCCCATTTTATTTTTAATTTAGTTTTTTTTTTATTTTTTTAAATATATTTTAAAGATACATGTCATCCTTTAAGCTCCATTTATAAAGATTAAAAACTCCATTATCAAATAATTTCTTGTATATATTTATTACAAGTTAAATTGATTCAATTGCACACTAACAAAATTTTTATCCCATGTTCTACACACACTTAAAAAAATAAAAAAACCAAAATGTAAAAGAGAATTATGGCATGGCCTTATTAGTTCACAAAATCCGCTCATAGCCTTTTCTAACGTATTATTAACTTAGGCTAAATCCAACATTTTCGGACAAAATAAAAGGCCCACTTGTTGAACTTGATAAGCTTGCCACGTTAATGCCCCAAAAAAAATCTATCCAACCCAGCTCAAGTTACCTCCTCTTGAACTCTCTTGCCACAGAAACAGAACCCCCCCTCAAACTCAAAAGACCAGTGCCTGACACCATCACTGAAAGCAAGGCCGACGAACTTCTCATTATCCATTTGAAGGTTTAGATATTTAAAGTTTTCTTTTTTGTTTTCTTGAAATTTTTTATGGAGAAAGGGGAGAGCATACTGGAAGCGAGCTACGAAGAGGACGATTTAGTAGATGGTGAAGATGTTGAGATGCTTGACGTAAAAGAAGGAGAGCTCGCGGATAATAACTCGGAAAGTGATCGGGAAAAAGGTGGCCTTGCAGATGTTAGTGGTGAAAATCAATTCTCCCAAAGTAAAAGTAAAAAGCGCAGAGCAAATAAGAGGAAGAACAAGAGAAAAAGGGGGTGGTTCGGGACCCAAAGCTTTGGATATAAACAGGTAAATTTCCTTAAAATTAATTTTGCTTTGCATCAATAAATAAATAAATAATTTTTTTTGTTTAAGTTTGGTTTTTGAAACTTTGTTACATTTGGAATTTTTCAGGCTTGTGTTAGATACTTGTAGAGACGGTTAAAAGAGAGGAAGTTGTACACCGCTGTGGGATGTTTGGGGGTATCTGCATTGAGTGATCTTCTTAGGGAGGTATTTTCAATTTTATCCTTTTCAAGCTTTTTTTAAAAAAATTTATTTTATTTAATTATCCGCGTGCATAATGTAAAATTCATGCTGGGTTTACTATAAAAAAATTGTTTAATTTATAAATATTGCTAGCAGAAAGTTATTTGTGCGTGAAAGTCGTGTGATATTTGAAAATTATTTAGATTATGGTTTTGTGTCCTTCACAAATTCTGTATTATAGATAAGTTGATATAGCTGTGTTTAGTATTGCCTGTTCTAGGATGCTTCGACAAGCTTGCTTGAGATTGGTTCATGTCACATTGACCAGTTGGGATAAATGTTTTTTTTTTTTTTTTTTCCAAAAATAAACGGATATCCAATCTGTTTATGTTATATTTGAATAATTATAAACGAATAATTAATAAATTTAGATAAAAAATTTACCATCTGTGATAGATTCAGAACGAATATAAATAAATTTTCTTTAATATCTAATATTCAAATTTGTTAAAATTTTTTCATTGATATCAATGAAATATACGAATATCTGAATCCGTTAACTGTTTAACTTGTGCAAAATATGTAAAATTTCATGTTATTAGAAAGATTCAATCCTTAGACGCATATCCAACTATGTTACTTTTAAAAGGTGTACCAAATGAACTAATTTCAAAACTTATTATAATTTCTACAAAATTATACTTGTATCTTTGTTTGAACATACACGCTGACATATGATATTTTAGTATAATATGCAAATATTCACATGGTAATATATACATAAATAAATATATATTTTTAATAATTATCTTTAGTAGACTATTTTATCATTTAATTTTAACAATGATTTTGAACAATTAATTGAGGGGTTACTATTATAATATAACACATTTATTTTAGATAATATTTATAAATATAATGATAAAAAATTTTATAATTTATTCTATAATCTATGTCAAATGATAAAGTATTATGACAATTCAAGGTAATGTTCAATATTATAACTATTGGTTAAGTTAATCTAAATAACATGTTGACGGATTGCAAATTTAAAATTAAAAATAGTATATTTATTTTAGATCTTTTATGTACTTTATATATTTATTTAAAATATTTTATATACTTTATTTTATAAAATAAATTATTATGATAAGATATACATATCAATGAGTTATTTTATATATTTTATTCTATATCACTTGATAATGGATTATACATTATAAATAAATATATAGGAGGTTAATAAAATTTACAATAATGCAATCAAAATTCAAAACCTACTAGAATGTGTTTATTGTCTAGACATGTATAATTAGACTTGACAATTCGTATTGTCATGTTTGATACATGTAATGATATGAATTATTAAAATACGAACATGACATGAATTATAAAATGTGTTTAAATTTTAAATACGAACATTATATATTTAATATACGTATTATATGCTACACGACATGATTAATACGTGTAAAATTAATTCATTTAAACATGACATGAATGAACACGAATAATACATATATACATAAATAGACACAACTAACACGGATATACACAAATAGATAAGACTAATATGAATATATACAATAATACGACTAAAATAATAAATGACTATAAACTATCCATCATTTACAACTTAATAAATTTTATATATTAATAATATTAAAAAGTACTAACATATTAAAAAAATAAAAAATTTTACTACTTATTTAATATGTATTTAATATTGTAAACCCTCGATTTTATCCGGATTATAAAAATGAGCCTCAATCTAAATTGAGTAGATATTGGGACCAAAATCCATGTCAGCTGGGCTTAAAGCCCAAATCTTACCTCTGGCCCAAAATCCAGATAAAGGCTCAAGCTTTTAATAATAATAATAATAATAGTAATAATAATAATATAAAAATTAATTAATTAAAAAAAGAAAAAAACCCTGTGACTATGGTGTCGTGCACGGTACCAAGTCATCTTGGTAGCCACCTTACCGTTGCCCGCACTCTCTTTTCCCTTTCGACCCTGACAGATAGGGTCAACCCTTTAAAAAAATTGGTTTAAGCCAAAATGGGAAAAAAAAATACGCAGAAACTGGCAAACACTACCACCCTAATGACGTGAAGGCCCCTGATCATGCCTTGAACCCCCTAAAAATCCCAAAAATCTTGGGATTTTATCTCCTTTCCTTATTTTATAAATTTAGAGCTTAAGCACAACAAAAAAAAAAAAAAGGAAAAGTGGAGAAGCTTTGCAAAAAAAAAAAAAAAAAACAAAAAAACAAAAAAACAAGAAAAAAACCTCTATAAAAAAAAAACCCAAAAAAAAAACCCACTTCCCCTTAAACAGGAAACCAACGCTAGAAATTACAAACCACAAAAAAAAAAAAGCTAAACAAACCAGAAAATCAAGAATCAAACAAAAAAAAAAAGCTTTTGGTTGATGTCTTAAGGTGTAGATCTAGGATTTTGGACAGAGATTTTCAAGAAATAAGGCACATGATAGTATAGAGGAGGTTGAGAGGAATCTTTTGATTTTTTTATGGAGTTTTTAGAGCATCGGCACTATGACAGCGATAAGGGAACATGTGGTGACTGACTGCTTTTTGGGTTTTGGCTTGTCGGCAGGAAGGCTTTATGTTTTTTTTTTATAGTTTTTTTTTTTTTGAAAAAAGAATGAAATGATTTAAAAGAAAGTTGGGCTTTTATAGCTGAAAAGAAAAAAAAAAAAAGAACCAAAACGATGTTGTTTTGGGGAAGGGAGGACCGACGTGAATCCAAGATCCGACTTGAGACATGGGTGACCCAACTTGGCGAAAGGACCAGCTTTGACTAGTGTGACCAAATCGATATTGAACCAGCTTGAATCACTCTAGATTGCTGAACCACTCGCAAATCATTCTAGATTGTTGATCGATATAGTTCAAGTATTTTTTTTTATTTTTTAATATTATTAGTATTATTATCATTTATGCATGATTAAATTTTTAAATTTGAGAGAATAAATATTTATTTTTTTAATAATAATAAAAAAAAGTGAAAACAAAAAAAATAAGTGAAGATAAGCAATGAATAATAAAGTTTAAATTTGTGATAATTTTGTTAAAAATTAAAATAAACTTTGTAAAATAATATAATAAATAACACCTAAAGAAAATAATACTAACAATAATAAAAAACGAAAATGGTTTATAAACTTTTGATATTTTTAAATTTGGAAAATAAGAAAAGTAACCAAAAATAAATAAAAATAATGAAAAAATATAAGAAAGAAAATTTTTATCTGAGGATAAGATTCTAAGATATTTTTAATAGTAATGCCTATGAAATATCTAGATGAGAAAATTTTTTTCAATACTATCAACGTATTGAAGTATTTATAAAAATTTTCAATGCAATAAAATTTTTTTTTATTAAATAAAATGAAAATTAACTAAAAAATTATTAAATAAAATAAAAATTAATTAAAATAAGAAATATATATATAAATAATGAAAAAGAAAATTTTTGCCTAATGATGATATTTTAAGATATTCCGAGTAGTAATACCTTAAAAATCTCTAAATGAGAAAATTTTTTAAAAAATATTATCAATATATTAGAGTATTTATAAAAAATTTTAATATGATACAATTTTTTTCTTTTCTTCAAATAATAATAATAATAATAATAATAATAATAATAATAATAAAACAACCAATAAAATAAAAAATATGCGTATCAATATATTGTCATTGCATGTATGATATTATTTTTATGAAAAAATAAATATGAGCCTCCAAAGATAAGATTCTACAACAATTTGAGTAGTAATTTCTAAGAAATTCTTAGATGAAAAAAATTCTTTCAATGTTACAAACGTATTAAAACATTTTAATAGTTTTTTCGATAACAAGTTTCTAATTTATTTTTCTTAAATAAACCAGATTAATCTTTTTTAAAAAAAAAAATTTAAAAAAGAAAAAAAGGGTGAAGTAACAAAAGTGGGAATAAAAATAGTCAAGGGAATTATTTTTAAATACCAAAATTAAGACTTTTTTGTGAAAATTAAAAGATAACGCATAATTAATTGGTACCATTTTTTTTAACAAATGTTATAAGGGTGTTAATTTTTTTTCATACGTAACTGACTACAGAATCCAAACTGTGTTTGCAAACCAAAAAAATTATCTTTTTAATAAATTTTAATTAATTTTAAGATTTTAGTAAAAGAGTAAAGTTTTAATAGGTGGTTAATTACATCTAGTTGAAAAAGATTGATAGCGACTCTATTTGTTTTTAAATTTGTATAGCAATCCCAAAATCATTATGATAGCTTGGTGACTTTGCTGGAGACACTATTTTTTTTAGAGTTAGGCCATAAATTAGTTATGAGCTATCCTTAATCTTGATTTAATGATCTTAATCGATATTTAACATTAACTCCCTTGATTTTGAATTTGTTTTAAAAAAAAAGAAGAAAACTAAAAAATGAAAACAAAGACAATAATGATGATAATAATAATGAATAAGAGAAAATCATTTGCATCTCCTTTTAATTATTTTTTTACGTATACTATTCTTAATAAATTATAGGGCTTTTATGTTAATTTCCCTCTTACACATGATAACATTTTACATATTATACATGAGCTCTATACCTTAGCTCTATTCCTTATAAGAAGAAGTAAAGTACCTATACTCTCATGAGATGATAACCTCTGTAACAGCAATTGAAATACTTTCACTTAAATTGAACTATTTTTGTTCGTTGCCTGTAGTGGGTAAGGATCGAAATGCCTTACTAATCCAACATGGACGACAGTGAGGAACAATTTGAGAATTGTTAGACAGATGTCAATCCAAACTAAGCATATAATACTCCATAGGAAACCAACCGTAGGTAAAGCCTCGCCAACTTGGTTGTAGTAGGCACCAAAGTTTGGGGCAAATAGAGAACATTTCATAAGAATTCAAAAACGTACAGAACAAAAAATCGTGTGTTTGAAACAAACCAAAACAAAATTAAAGGAAAAAATAAAAAAATAAAAAAAAAACAAAAAAGGAATTTTTGTTACAAAACAAAATTCACAAAAAAGAAGCATTTTTTAGAACACAATAATAACAAGGGACTAGCAAAAAAAGCTATTATTTTGTTTGGTTATGTAGCACCTCAAATGCTTATGACTAAAGGAAAATTAGTTTTTTTTTTTCTTTCTATTCTCTAATCACATTTTTGTACTAACTCAATTTTGTTCTTTTTTTTCTCTCTTGCATAAAACATAACATACAATTTTTCATTGAGATATTTGCTCTAAGACACTTTTCTTTCAAGAATCTCTTTTCATAGATATCGTAGAACTACAGATTTGCTTATCTTCTATAAGTATCACATGTGAGTCATATAATGATGTGCATATTTGGTCAAAAGAAGCTCAGTAAAAGAATGAAAATTATTTGCCTACCAATTATGTGTCAGAGTTGCCTGACAAAGTGCATTTGGATCTCACACAAAATAATCTAAAAGATTTGCCTGTCATTGGGGATCAATTAAGTGAAAAGAGAAATAAAAGTTTAGTGAAAAGTATGGGTAGATTACATCCTTTATTTCGGTGGTGATTGAAGAATAGTTAATTCGAATGGCTATATAGTTTTGGGATCCATCCTACAAATATTTCACTTTTAACTAAGAGAATTTGATGCCAACCATTAAGGAATATTCGATTTTGCTCGGGATAAAACTACAATGTTCAGACAAAGTGTTAACTCAAAAGTCAAAATCGGGTTACCATAAAAAGTTGGCGAAGCTTATGAGGGTTAAGGTTGAAACTATAGATTCTTTTGTGATACCTAAGGGTGAACATCTCGATATTCGTAAAGATTTTCTTCGTAATTTTATTCAAGGACATTTAGATAATGATCAAATGATGGTTATCTTTACTTTGGCAATATATGGCATGGTGATTTTCTCGAAGATTTTAGGCTATATTGAGATAATTGTGGTAAATTTTTTTGAGCAAATTGAAACCTAAGCAATCAATCTTCACTGGCAATCTTAGCTAAAACCATAAGGTTGTTGAATTTCTGTCAACGAAAAGAGAAAAGTTACTTCATAGTATATGCATCATTGTTATATGTATAGATAAGAAGTCACTTTAAATGTGGAAATAGTGCATTTTCAAAGTAATATCTTCGAAACAAGACACCGATTGAAAAATTTTGTAAAAGTCAATGGCCAACTTTAAAGACAAAAAAAAAAAAATAGATTACATTCTTTCAAGGACTTACTTGGGATGAAATAGATTGGATGACATCGTGGATGCCTCGCATGCCTATACTATATCGAGAAGGAAATGAGCCGTGGATACCATTATTGGGATTATGGGGCGTGGTGAGCTATGCCCCATTAATGGTGCTAAGGTAATTTAGCACAAAATAGTTTGTTTTTGCTACTCACGGCCTTACTTAAGTAGAGTTCAATTATATGGACTCCTATGCACCAAAAATATCGAAACACTTAGTCCAAGTATGAAAGAAGACATGAAGGTTGAGACTAGGTCCTCTCCTTGACAAGGTCACCCTCGATTACTAGATTTAGAGGGTAAAATTACATAGAGATGTGGTATTTCCTCTTAATGATGGCTCGAGTCAATCAACTAACCTTTGGGTAGGACCACAGTTGTTAGAATTTAAACTTTGTTAGAAAGGAATTACAAGTTGAAAATGAGGAAATAAGAAGAGAAATTTTGAAATTTCGTGAGAAAATGGGACAATTGAGATACAAAAAAAAAATACGAGGAAGTAGGTTAGAAAAAGGTCATGAAAGAAAGTGATATGGCTAATAATGATTAGAAAAAGTTGCACTAAGAAAACAAGAAATTATGAATCTAAATCAAGATCGAAAAAATAATCAAATCTTACCTTAGTCGACAACGTGAGATAGATAAACTTTGAGAAAAATGAATCATTAGAAAGGCAAAGCTCAAGAAAAGTAAAAAGAGGCTATCAGAATTTTCCAAGAGCATCAAAATTGGGAAGAATTTCTCTCAACCATTTTAGTAAGGTTGGTGGAATGTCAAAAGGAAAAACGAGAGGTTGCAAGTCAAGCTCGAAAAGGAGAAAAGAAAGCATATCAAAATGCTAAATGAAAAAGAATTATTTTGCCAAGTGATCTAAAGGTTAGAGTATCAGTCAACAATTATGGATAAATGGTTGATAAGGGAAAGGGATTGGAGCTTCACATATGACTTGGAAATAGATGCCTGCATGAAATGGAAAACGAAAAACTTGGGTAAGCAATAGTACATCGAGTATTTAACTAGCTTAGTTTGCAAGACAATAAAGAAGGCAGGAGAAATGGTTGAAAGATGGAAGCGTTAAGGTGAGAAGTCAATCTTATTGGAAAATATGGTCAACGCCTAGTGAACTTTCTAGATGAAGCTAAGGATCATTATGAGTAAGTTAAATATTTTTATGGATACAATGCTAGGATGATAAGCCTCATGTAAACAAAGTTGTTTAAAGTTAATGAAAAAATTTTAGTGTTGAAATTTGTTAAAATGTAAATACTTCTCACTTTCATTCTTTTTTCATGTGCACCATCTTTGTTTTAATAATTATAGATACCTTATTTTATCCGAGATTTTCATCAATGGAAAGCTCGATACAAACTCAATTGTAAAATTTTATTTATTTTTAATATTTTGTGATTTAGTTCTAGTCTAATTTCATAATTATTTGGTTAATATTTTTAGAAGGTCGAATTTAATAGGAAGAACGGAGTGGCAATGATAGGGTTAGAGTGAGATTCATCTTGTGAAAGATAAATTTTAATTTTTTTTTTATAAGGCAAGAGGAATTACGAATGATTTAAAATTCTCCTAAGTTTAGTCCTATAAATTCAGCACTGTGACGAAAAGAAAAACACACAGTAAAAATCACAAGAACAGAGAAAAACCAGTCAGCCCTTGCCTATAGACAATGGTTTAACCCTTTCCACCATAGTCCACTGCCTCGACTGAAATCAATAACCCCTAGAGGCCAGAGCATCCGACGACCACCGCTTACCATCCCACGGCCATCCAGTCATCTCCATCAGAACACCACCACATCATCTTGCTGCCTTTATTAGTATCCTATTGCCAAACCGATCCCATCACCACCCCTACCTCAATTGAAATCACTTAACCACAGCTCCAAATTCAACTCCATCACTATCCCATTACCAATCATAACTCACGCTTACCATAGACTCAATCAAACAGACACGGCTTGAAGCCATGAACCTTGCACACAGAAAATAAATCCAATCCTCAAGAAACAGACACGGGGAAAACATAGAAAAAAAGAGCTTCTTGGACATTGGTTTGAGGGTGAGAGTGAAAAAAAAAAGGGAAAAACTGATTTAATATGGCCGTCTAAACTCCGAGTCGAATGTTACTCATCGATGATGAGTGGAGAGAGCCTGTTCTCAAGAAGTGAATTCCAATTATCAATCCTGTAACTGAACAGATTATCAATGATGTTCTAGAAGCTACAGTTGAAGATGTAGAGCTTGCGGTGGTCGCTGCTCGGAAAGCTCTTTCTAAAAACAAAGACAAAGAGGGTGCTTTCTTGTAACTGGGTCTCTTATTAAACATCGAGTCGAGGAAGTCCTAGATCTCGATTTCTCGAGTTTCAGAAGCAATGGTGAAGTCGAGGTATTCGCGCTTTCGGCTCGAAAATCGTCACCGTCAACCATGTTTCTTACTATGCTGATCATGTTCACCTTTCTGATTTTGATTCTTTTGGCTCTCGAAATCTTTTTAATTCCTAGCAGTAACTCTGAAAATTCGCATAAACCCAACGATTTGAGTTCGATTATGCATAACATCGTCCACAAAAGTGATCATGGTGATGATGATGAAGGGAGATGAGAGCATTGGGTTGAAGTCATCTCCTAGGAGCCTAGAGCTTTTATCTATCATAATTTCTTATCTAATGAGGAATGTAATTACTTAATTGATCTTGTCAAGCCTCATATGGAAAAGTCAACTGTTGTTGATAGTGAAACTCTCAAGAGTAAAGATAATAGGGTACGTACAAGTTCTGGAACATTTCTGGCTAGAGGATGTGATAAGATTATTAAGAACATTGAGAAAAATATTACAGATTTTAGCTTTATACCAGTAGATCACGGGGGAAGGACTTCAAATTCTCCACTATGAAGTGGGCCAAAAATATGAGCCCCATTATGACTACTTCATGGATGAGTTCAATACTAAGAATGGGGGCCAACGTATAGCTACAGTGCTAATGTACCTCTCAGATGTTGAAAAAGGGGGACAGACAGTGTTTCCTACAGGGAAGGGTAATATTAGTGCTGTTCCCTAGTTGAATGAATTATCCGAAGTAGAAAGAAGGAATTTGGTTTTTTATAGGACCTAAAATGATTTCGTTTTGACATTTAAGAAGATTTAGGATCCGCGCGTTTTACTATTAGACGACTTGACCCAATCATTTGACCCGTTTTAACCTGTTTCCTTGCATTTTGCCTTAATCGATGCTGAGCTGAGTTGAGCTGTGTCAAAAGTTTTTTTTTTTTTGTCCATTTAGTTTTATTATTTATTTATTGATTATTATTTGTTCTCTTTATTTATTTATTGAATAAATTAAAATAAGCTATTTATTTAATTAAATATCCTTTAATTATCAATTTTTCTTAAAAATAAAAATTTTAAAAAATATATATTTTTGAGGAAAAGTTAAAAGTATCAATTTTTCTTGAAAATCAAATTTAAAAAAGATATTTTCCTTGAAAATAAAATTTATAAAATAAAAATTTCTAAAAGCATTTTAGGAAAAAGTTGAAAATATCAATTTTTTTTAAATTAAAATTTCAGATAAAAATTTTGAGGAAAAGTTGAAAGTATCAATTTTTCTCGAAATTAAAATTTCAAAAGAAAAAATTTTGAGGAAAAGTTGGAAGTACCAATTTTTCTTTAAAATAAAAATTATCAAGAAAAGTATTTTAAGAAAAAGTTGAAATTATCAATTTTTCTTGTATAAAAGCAATGGGTTTTTTTATGAGAAAAAAAGGATTTATATTAAAAGTTGAATCATTATTCCTTTTTCTTATTTTCGATTTTTCTCTTTTTTTTTGAAAATTTTTTTTATGTTAAATAATCCAACGATGGAGTCTTTGAAAGTAGAACAGTAGTTTTCTTGCATATTCTTGAGGTGAGAGAATTTTTTTAATTTTTTGTCAAAAGTATTAGAGTCAATTGAGAATAATTTTTAATAATTAATTACTTGATAAATTTTTTTAGGCTTAATGGATAACACAAAATCAAGCTGGTATCATCATTCGATAGGTATTGTGAGGGTGCTATAACCTTTCTCATACGTAATCGTACCCCTGAATCCTACTCTGGTTAATAGACCTGAACCTATTCTTTTAGGGTCCCTTAAGCTTAGGTGTTCTTTGGAAGGATAGATTCTTTAGATGATCAATTGCACATAGTAAAAAAGATTGGTGGCGACTCTTCAAGTCAATATCTAGCGATAGATCCCTAGATCTAGACATTATGACAAAATCATTAATTTTTAAAAAATAATAAAAAATAAAAAGTAAAAAATAGAATAAAAATAATAAGTTAGACCCAAAATTTTCAATACACAAAATTTTAATTTTTTCAAAAAAAATTATGGTAATAAAAGTTCAAGGATAGATCAGTCGATAAAGTTTTCGAATCAACTTGTCCATTATTCATATAACACTCGATTGCAAGCAAAAGCCATGGAAAAAGAACAAAACAACCAAATGGAAAAGATTGAGAAAACACAGTAAGAGATAAAAGAACAGTTGGTTGTAATGTTGGCCATAATAGCTAAGATGGACAAAGGGAAAAAATGGTGAGAGAGGATAGTCCTCAAGAAAGGCACCCGTAACAAGAGGATGATGATCTCCCATATCCCTTAGGTTTTACTTTACATTAAGCCCAAACTTCACATGGAGTGCAATCATAACTTGCATCTTTTATGGAAGGATATCCATTCGCCTACACTACTATGCCAACAACATAAGGACCTACCCAATTTCAAAAGCACACCACTGCGGCAGTAGAAATGAAATCATCAAATCCAATCCGTGTTCTTGATCTAGACGACCCAAAAGAATAGGAAAAACTTAAAACAAGACCTTTAAATGTGAGGGAATACCCAAAATCTTTACATAAAATGAGCCACATAGAAGAATGGCTATGAGCCATTGAGGGAATGGACATTTACGGCTTGATGGAAGCGATTGGATTATGCTTGGTGTCGGATGTAGTTATCCCACCTAAATTCAAAGTCTTCAAAATTTGAAAAGTATAACAAGATTAAGTGTCTGATAACCCATATTATCATGTACTGTAGAAAGATAGCTACTCACACTCATAATAAAAAATTCTTAATGCATATATTTCAAGATAACTTCACAGGATTGACTACCAAATGGTATATGCAACTGGACATAAATTGCTTTCATTTATAGAAAAAGTTGGTTAGGGCTTTCATCACCCACTATAGGCACATTATAGATATGGCTCTAGATTGTTTATCCTTATAAAGTATGGAAAAAAAGTCATTAAAAGCTTCAAAGAGTATACGTAGAGATGGAGAGAAGCTGTCGCCCAAGTTTAGCCACCCTTTATTAAAAAAAAAGTAACTATTTTGTTTGTTAATACTCTTCAAGCACTATACTATGAAAAAATGGTGAGAAATGCCACAAAGAACTTAACAGACATGGTGATATCAAGAGAGATCATCGAGAATGCAATTAAAAGTGAAAAACTTAAAGAAGGAGATATAAAAAAGAACAATGCATCTAAAAAGAAAAAGGATGTCCAAGTCGTAACTCACGGGGGGCAACAAAACATTAATTTTATCCCATACTATCCCTAATCAACTTAGCACCCTTACTATTCGACAATAAACCATGTTTTGCTAAACCCTTACACTTATTAACAAATGCCACAGTAAGGGTGTCAACCAAGTTTTGGACCTTAAATGCCCATTCATCTATCCATAAACCACCTCTCACTCAACTAAATAATCTAAATAGTTTTCAAAAAAGAAAAAAAATAGTTAAGAAAAAATCCCTTTGATCTAATTTTTTTGTCGTATACTAACTTATATCCCCTACTTATAAAGAAATAACTTTTTGCACCTACTTATTAGGAACCGTTAAAACTTCCCTACTTGAAGTGCTACGATGCCAATGCCAGGTATGAATACCATTTTAGAATTATAGGCCATTCCTTAGAGAATTGTATGACATTCAAATATAAGGTACAAGGTTTGATTAAAAATGGTTATTTGAACTTTAAAAAGAGAGGAAAACCTAGTGTTAATGACAACCTTTTGTCGAATCATGCCAACCCAACAAGTAATACCGTGGATGATGGTGAAGTTTGACACATTAAAAGATTTATGAATGAAATCAAAACACTTCTTGAAAAAATGTTCAATGTATTGGTAAAAGTTGGTACCCTCCATCATATAGCCTCAAACCAAGATGATAGTTAAACAAAGCATGATCTAGATCAAACTTACAAATATCATATAGAGGCACTAAGACACTCCATTCAGAATTACAATGCATTCCATCAGGTGCTGCAAATAATGATGGATTCATCTTTGATTGAGTTTTTCATCAAGTGTGGTGAATATTCGATGAATGTCACAAGAGATGAGCATTTAGGGAATGCACCTTCAAAGGTCATGATCAAGCTGGTGACTATATTTTATAATAAAAAACCAACTTAGGCAAAAGAAGAACATTTTTTTTATGCCAAAGCCAATTGTGACTATTAATGTCCCTAATTTTTTTTATACTAAAATTGTAAAGCAGTGCTGTAAAAATATGATTGCGATGTTGGAGTCAAAGGATTGAACTGTGGTTCAAGTTTAAGCAATCTAGATACTATTATATTGATAGAATAGGCATATAATTAGGAATGGACAGTGTTATACACCAAAAAGTTTAAAAAATATTCAAAAAGTGAAAGTAAAAAAAAAGAAAAAAAATGCAGAAAAAAAAGACTTATCCGATAACAACCTAAAAAATACAATATAAGAAGTAAGTCTTCAAAGAAGAAGCTTGAGAGTTCCTGAAGTTAATCAAATATAGCAAGTGCAGTGTTATAGAGCAGTTGAACAAAACACATTTCTGTATTTTGCTACTATCTTTATTGTTAAACTTTAAACTGCACTGAAAGCTTTGTTGAAAGTGTTTAATGAAACATATGTGAAGCACAATATATTAGTTAAAAATGTGGGCCACATTGTGAGAAACATCACTGCACCAAATTACATTGTCTTTAATAATGATGAGATTCCGTCAGAAAGTAAAAAAAGTACTAAAACCCTTCACATTTTCACTCGATGTACACATCATAGGCAAGATTCTCATTGATGATGACTTGTTAATCAATGTCATGCCCATCACCACTCTAAAGAAGTTGTCCGTTGACATGTCACATATAAAGCCAAGTTATACGATCATGATGGCATTTGATGGGTCTCGACGTAAAGTACTTGAAGATATTGAAATAGCCTTTGAAATTAGGCCATATACATTTACTATAGAATTTTAGGTCATGAACATTTTATCATCATATAGTTATTTGCTTGGAAGGTCATAGATTCACATGGTCGGTATTGTCCCATTTTCTTTGCATCAGAAGATCAAGTTCATTGTTAAAAATAAACATGTTTGTATCTTTGGAGAGAAAGATCTATTGGTGAACAAGCCTTTAAATACTTTATACGTGAAAGCTACGAATAGGTGTTGGAATGCTTTTTCAGGTCTTTTCATTTGCCAATACAACTTACGTGAGAAAAAGATGAAAGGTACCAATTTCACGTTTATCGAAGGTTACGAAAATGATGGTCAAGCAAATAGTTGGGAAAAGGGTAATGCAATGAAAAGGGTTTAGGGGTAAGCTAGCAAAAAATCAAAAAGCCGCTGAGGATAGATGAGAACCAAGAAAGATTCAGGTTAGGGTGCAAAGCTAATGTAATAGAAAAAAGAAAAATTATAGCTGAAAAAAGAGAAAAAATAATGGCTCACCTTAATGATGTGAACCAAAAAGTGAGAAAATGGTTTCCCTTCACCTTTATGATACCTTTTGCTTAGGTGGATGTATTTATCTTGAGTCTTTGAGATTATGAGGGGAAAACCCACATTGGACATAGAAGAGGCTTTTTTTGAGATAGAGATTAGCATAGTGAATAAAAAAGAGATGTAATCTAAGGAAGAAGAGGTGTTTATGTATCAATGCCCACCTAGATCGAGCTAAACAATTGAAAAATAATGAAGTTGCTAGTTGTCCTTGAGTCATTTTCGAAGAAATGTAGTGAGTTTAATTTCCCAATGCTTCTACTCAAGAGCATTTGAAGGTTTTTATGTATGGGTTTATTTTTTTATTTTAATAGAATTCGTACATTTTCATTTTTTTTCCACACCCGTATACCCACCTATATTTCTTTAATATATATTTTTCAAGTATTCAAATAATGAACATGAAGATAACTATGATAATAATTCAAAATTTGACTTTTAAAATCTTATTCATGTTTATAAGCTTGTGAATGAAAAAAATTCAGATGATTACACTTTACCTCTTGACTTGTTATAGAAAACCAATTGAACCACATGAAGAAGCTCTAGATATAGTAAATTTAGGGAATGAGGAGAATAAGAAAGAAGTCAAAATGAGTATAGCACTTTTGTGTACCAAAAGGCAAATGTTGGAAAAACTACTCCATAAGTATGTTGACGTGTTCGTTAGTCATACTAAGATATATCGAGGCTCAACATAGATCAATGTAGAATATCGATTGCTTTTGAAACCAAAATACAAACTAGTGCAGCAAAACTTGAGACACATGAAACTAAAAATATTGTTAAAGATCAAAGAGAACATGAAGAAATAGTTCAATACGGGTTTACTGAAGTAGCTAACTACTCGAAGTGGGTGGCTAATATAGCCCCAGTCCCCCAAAAAGATTAAAAAGTTTGAATGTGCTTGGATTACTAAGACTTAAAGAAGATAAGTTTAAAGGATAACTTTCCATTACCTTACATTGACATTTTGATAGACAATACGACGAAGCATTCCACATTCTCATTCATGGATAGTTTTTTTGAGATATAATCAAATTAAGAAGACCTCTATTGATATGAAAAAAACTACATTTGTGACGATGTATGGCATATTTTGCTACAAAATAATACTTTTCGAATAAAAAAATGCATGGGCCACTTACCAAAAAGTAATAGACTCTTTTTCATGATATGATACACAAAGAGATAGAAGTATACATTGATAATATGATCGTGAAGTCTCGTGAAAGAAAAGATCATATAGTCAATCTTAGAAAGTTATTTGAAAAGTTATGAAAGTTTCAACACAAATTTAACTTGGCTAAATGCACATTTGAGGTCAAATCAGGAAAGTTGTTAGGGTTCGTGGTCAGTGAGAAAAAAATCAAGTGGATTCTGACAAAATACGTGCTATCCAGAACTTGTCCCCTTCACAAATGTAAAAAGAAGTAAAAGATTTTTTGGGAATATTGAACTACATTTCTTACTTTATCTCTCAACTTACTTTCAAGTGTGATCTTATTTTTAAAATATTTAGAAAACATGACCCTGGTAAATGGAATGAAGAATTTCAGTTCACTTTTTAAAAAATCAAAGAATATTTATCGAACTAGCCAGTTTTGGTGCCACATGTTATAAGAAGACCTTTGATTCTATATCTGACGGTACATGATAATTTTGTGGGATGCATACTAGGGCAACGAGATGAAACAAGCAAGAAAGAGCTAGCCATTTACTACCTAAGTAAGAAGTTCCCTGATTACGAATCTAAGTATTCTCAATTGAAAAGAATATGTTGTGCATTAGTTTGGACGATCTACAAACTTAGGCAGTATATGTTGTATCACATAACTTGGCTGATAGTAAAACTAAATCATCTCAAACACATCTTTGAGAAATCATCTTTGTCAGAAGAATAGCAAGATGACAGGTCATGTTCTCCGAATATGACATTATGTATGTAGCACAAAAGTTAATCGAAAAGAGTATAATTATAAAATTTTTCGTAGATTGTGCTACTGATGATTATGAACCCATGGAGTTTGACTTTTTAAATTAAAACTTAATGATTATCTTTCAAGTGGAAGAGGTGGAGCTTATGGGAAAACCATGGAGATGTTTTTTTATGAAGCTTCGAATAACTTAGGGCACAGAATTAGAGCAGCTTTAATTTTTTCGAAAAAAAACTACTATCCAAGCACAGCAAGGTTGAATTTTAATTACACTAATAATATCGCAGAATACGAAGCATAAGTCATGGGTTTGCAAATGACAATTGAAAAAGATGATTGGAATATTGGAAGTCTATGAAGACTCAACCCTAGTAATCTATTAGTTACGAGGTGAATAAGAAATTAGAGACTTAAAGTTGGTCTAATATCAGAAATGTATTATCAAATTAATCAAGCAATTTAAGGATGTTCAGTTCTAACATTTCCTTCGAGAAAAAAAATCATATTATTGATGCATTGGCAACATTGGCAGCAATGTTCAAGCTAAATGCTAATGCGAAGATTTGACCCATTAAATTGAACATATATGTGTCACTGGCATACTGCTTGGGAATTGAATAAAAAGTGGATGGATGGCCTTAGTAGTACTATGACATTATGCAATATGTCAAACATAGGTAGTACCCAAAATATGCATCAAAAAATGACAAAAGAATTATTTGAAGATTGGCAATGTGATTTTTCCTCGATAGAGAGATTTTATATAAGAAGAGTCATGATCAAATGCTATTAAGATGTGTAGATGCCGTGAAGGCAAAAAGGATATTAGAAGAAGTGCACTAAAGGATTTATGGGGCTCACACAAATGGTCACATGATGATCAAACAAATCATGAAAATGAGCTTTTTAATTAGATTTTTTTTAAAGTCGTCCAGTTTTTAATGAGAGGAGCTTTTTTGTCATATTTTTTTAATGTTATCAAGCCTCTAATGAGATGAGCTTTTTATTTAGATTTTTTAAAAAAGTTGTTAATCCTCTAATGAAATGAGCATTTCAATCAAATTTTTTTAAAAAATTATCAAGCTTCTAATGAGAGGAGCTTTCCAATCAAATTTTTTAAAGTTGTTAAACCTCTGATGAGAGGAGCTTTTCATTATTTCATTTCTAAAGTTATTAAGCCTCTAACAAGAAGAGCCAAAAAAATAATAAAACAAAATCAAACAAAACAAAATTAAAAAATTTTTTTTCTTTTGACTCCAGACAAAATTGTGGTATTTGTCTTTACCCTATTCTTGATTCTTAGTAATATTTCAAGAGAGGTAGCTGTAGACACCTGGTTTTATTCAGATTATAAAAAATGGACCTCGATCTCAATTGAATGAATATTGGCCCAAAATCCATGTTAGCTGGGCTTAAAGCCCGAATCTTACCTTTGGCCCAAATTTGTGGCCCAAAATCTAGATAAAGGCCTAAGCTTTTAATAATAATAATAATTATTATCGTAACGGTTTTGTGTCCGTCCGACGAATTTGGAAACAAAATAAAAAATAACGAAGTCGTCACCAATCTTTTTTGGCTAGGTGCGATTGGCCACCTATTAAAACATATCCTTTTAATGAAATCTTAAAATTAATTAAAATTTATTAAAAAGATGATTTTACAGTCTGAGAAACAGTCTGGATTCGGGAGTCGGTTATGCATGGAGAATGATTAACACCCCCACAACGCCCGTTAAAAACGATACCAATTAACAACGTATTATCCTTTGATTTTGATAAAAACAGTCTTATTTTCAGTATTTGAAAAATAATTTTCTAATTTTTTATTTATTAAAAAAATTATTCTCGAGAAAAATAAATCAAAACTTTTTTATTGAAATAATTCTTAAAATGTTTCAGTACGTTGGTAACATTAAAAGAACTCTTTCTCACCTAGAGATTTCTTAAAGCATCTCTACTCGGAATACTTTTAGAATCTCATCTTTGAAGGCTCGAATTTATTTTTAGTAAGAAAATGTTAAAAAAAATTTATTCTTGAGAAAAATAAATTAAAACATTTTTATTGAAATAATTCTTAAAATGTTTCAGTACGTTGGTAACATTAAAAGAACTCTTTCTCACCTAGAGATTTCTTAAAGCATCTCTACTCGAAATACTTTTAGAATCTCATCTTTGGGAGGTCTAAATTTACTTTTCGTAAAAAATTATGTCATGTATGCAATGCAAATAATAATATGTTGATGCACACATCTTTTTCAAAAATTTTATTAATTGTTTTATTAATTTTTTTAATTAAAATTAAAATTTTGAAGAAAAATGAATTTAATTATATTGAAGATTTTCTATAAATATTTCAATACGCTGGTAATATTTTACAAAAAAAATTTTTCACCTAGAGATTTCTTAAAGCATCTCTACTCGAAATACTTTTAGAATCTCATCATTGGATTAAATTTCTTTCTTTCCTATTTTTATTACATATATTTTTAATTTATTAACCAATTTTTATTTATTATTAATAAAAAAAAAATCTTTACTGTATTGAAAATTTTTTTATAAATACTCCAATACACTGGTAGTATTTTAAAAAAAATCTTCTCACCTAGAGATTTCGTAGGCATCACTACTCGGAATACCTTTGAATCTCATCATCAGATAAAAATTTCCTTTTCTCTTATTTTTTATTAGTTTAGTATTATTATTAAATTTATTTTTATATTATTATTTTTAAAGTTTATTCCAAAAATTAACGTAATTATATAAAAAAATTTAACCACAATTTAATCATTTAATTTAATAAATATAAATATTTTAATATGCATAAATATTAATAAAATAATATATAAAAAATAAGAAAAATTTTTTAAAAAATTCTTTTTACCTGAACCGGATCGATCAACAGTCCGGTTCGATCTGACGGCTTGGCTCGGTCTGGGCGGTTCAGAGGTTCAATACCGGTTCGATTCGGTCTGGCCAGTTCAGTTTCGGTCCAATCAGACCGATCAATGGCTGAAAAAGAAACGGGTCGTCGGATCGAGTGCGCGGACCTCGGATCGGGTCGCGGGTTGAAGCTTGGATCGTGGGATCTTAAAACGACGTCGTTTTGGTTCTGAGCGTTTATATAAAAGGTTCAAAATTTTTTTTCACTCATTCTTTCCTTCTTCAGACAAAAAAAAAAACTTTTCTTTTTTTTTTTTTCAGGCGACCTAGGTCCGGTGGCCATCCGTAGTGACGGTCGTCGTGGTCCTCGCCGGCGGTGAACTCCGACCGTCGTCATTAGTGCTGAAAAATTCCAAAAAAATTCTCACGAACTTCTCTCGACCTCATGAGCACAGATCTGACCTCCTTTTCACAAAAAAAAAAATCACCACTTCCCTAGATCTGCTCTCAAAGTTTTGGTGAAAAAAATAATTTTGTTTGTGTGTTTTCTGATTTGTTTTTGTTGGGTGTCTTTGTAGATGCAGTTTGGTGTTGGGTTCCCCGTTTTAGGGGATTATTTTTACTTTTTTTGTGTTTCTGTAGATTTTTTTTCGGCAGAATCTTTTTTTTTTTTTTTGCTTTCATTTCCCTCCTCTGCCCTGGTTTGCAAGCTCTATTTATAGAGCTTGTTGGGATTCAAATATAAGATTTTCTAGGATTTGAATCTCATTTTTCAACTGAAAAATCATACTTACTGTCCGTGATTGATGGCTTGTCGGTCGTTGGCAGCTAGCGGCGGTGCTTTTGACTTTAGAGATTATGCATTTAATGCACTAGATTTGAACCAGATAAGGATGAGAAAAAAGGGGAAAAAAATAAGGAAAAAAAGAAGAAGAAAAGAGAAGAAGTCAAACGTAAAAAATGGGAAAAAAAAGAAAAAAAAATTAAATAAATAATAATAATAATAAAATAAATAAATAAATGGTGTTTATAGTTGCCCCTCTTTGCCTATTTCTGTGAATCAGGAATAAGGCAAAGACAAACAAACAATCATTTTGTTTGAAAAGATGAAACATTGAGAAATAAGAAAAAAAAAATCTTTTTTTTTTGGTTCGACAGAAAAGGGTTCCTCTTAACAGAGGTTCAATCGATATTTTTGAAAGTTTAAAAAGCTCCTCTTAGCAGGGGCTCAACAACTTTAAAAATTTTTTTTTTTTTAGAAAGGCTCCTCTCAGCAGAGGTTCAATAACTTTAAAATTCTCTTGAAAAAAGCTCCTCTCAGAAGAGGTTCAACAACTTTAAAATCTCATTTTGGAAAAGCTCCTTTCAGCAGAGGCTCAACAACTTTAAAATTTTCTTGAAAAAGCTTTTCTCAGCAGAGGCTCAACAACTTTAAAATTCTCTTAAAAGAAGCTCCTCTCAGCAGAGGCTCAACAACTTTAAAATTCTCTTGAAAAGGCTCCTCTCAGTAGAGACTCAACAACTTTAAAATTATCTTGAAAAAAGCTCCTCTCAGAAGAGGCTCAACAACTTTAAAATCTCATCTTGAAAAAGCTCCTCTTAGCAGAGGCTCAACAACTTTATAATTCTCTTGAAAAAAGCTCCTCTCAGTAGAGGTTCAATAATTTTAAAATTCTCTTGAAAAGGTTCTTCTCAGCAGAGGCTCAACAACTTTAAAATTCTCTTGAAAAAAGGCTCTTCTTAGCAGAGGCTCAACAACTTTAAAATTCTCTTGAAAAAATTTCTCTCAGCAGAGGCTCAATAACTTTAAAATCTCATCTTGGAAAAGCTCCTCTCAGCAGAGGCTCAACAACTTTAAAATTCTCTTTTGTTTTCAAATTTGAGTTATCATCTTTGAACAAGTAAATTTCTTATTTTGAATTCTTTTGTTTGATCATTGTCTTTATCAAAATCTTGTTTTTCATTAAGAAATGAAAATTTTCTATCTTTGTTACAACTTATCATGGATGTATCTACTGAGTGCTCATAATGCGATGCATGTAATACAATCAAAATCATTCATTGTAGTAAAAAGGTTCTCGAAATCTCTCGCTTTTGGCTTCTTTTATCAGAATTCTCATATGACCAATTTGTTCTCAACATCTGATCACAATATTTTTTTTCTTCAAAAGTCTGCAACATTAATGTCTTGTCATGCTTTTCTCATCCTTTTTCATTTGCCTTTGTCAATTTTAAAAGTAATGCTAAGATCTTTCATATATGTTTTTCTTTTCATCATTTTAAGTTCAAGACAAATAAAATGCAATCACACATTTCTCTTATTCACTTGTACGATGAACAAAAAATATCAAATAAGGATAAAGGAATGGATAGGCATTATTTTCAAATGAAAGATAATTTATTTCATATGGCTGATAACAAGTGCATGTCAAAGTATTTGAGTTGAAACAAAAGTGTCAAAAGAATGATCATAAGATAATCATGGACAAAATATTCTCAGATTCTTTCTCTAAAACTAAATCAAATGACTTCTTTGATCATTCAGAGTTCGTCAAACTACACTTGCCCCTGTATTGTGGGATCTTTTCTTGATGATGCTTCTGCTTCACATCCAAGCCGTCTTTTCAGGTTTTCAGCTTAGATAAGTCATCATTTTTTTCTTTTTATTTTTTATTTTTTTTAAGCAAAATATTTCTTCACAACATCTGAATTTATTGGGGTAGGCAAATCACCTCTGTCCATTTCTACCAAAATCAATGTCCCACCAGAAAAAGGTCTTTTTCATCACACACGGACATTTCCAATTTGGTGTCCATTTCTCTCGATTATCATATTGATTTGGAAGGATTCTTTTTAACACTAAGTCACATTCTCTAAAGCAACGAGGATAAATTTTTTTGTCATGTGCTTTCATCATCCTCTTTTGATATAATTGACCATGACAAAGTGTTGACAGTCTTTTCTCTTCAATGAGATTTAATTGCTCATAGCGATTTCGAACCCATTTTGCTTCCTCTAACTCCACCTCCATTAAGAGTCTCAGTGAGGGAATTTTCATTTCGACCGGTAGCACAGCTTTCATTCCATATACCAAAGAGAACGGTGTGGCCCCAATAGATGTTTGGATTGATGTTCTATAAGCATGCAAAGCAAAAGGTAACTTCTCATGCCAATCTTTGTAAGTTTCAATCATTTTCTCTAGGATTCTTTTGATATTCTTATTCGTAGCCTCCACTGCCCCATTCATTTTCGGACGATATGGTGTCGAATTACGATGGCGAATCTTAAACTGAGTGCATACTTCATTCATCATTTTGTTGTTTAAGTTTTTAGCATTATCAGAAATAATTGTCTCTGAAAGCCCATATCTGCATATTATCTTTTTTTTTATGAACTTACATATCACAGATCGGGTCACACTAGCATATGATGTAGCCTCTACCCATTTGGTGAAGTAATCAATCATCACAAAAATGAATCTATGCCAATTCGAAGCTTTTGAAGTGATAAGACCAATGACATCCATACCCCACATAGAGAATGGCCACAGAGGAGCCAGAACGTGTAATGTTGATGACGGAGCATGAATCTTGTCAGCATAAATCTGACATTTATGACATCTCCTAGCATAATCAATACATTTGCCCTCTATTGTCAACCAATAATAGCCAACCTTCATAATTTGTCTAGCCATCATATGACCATTTGCATGTGTCCCACAAACTCTATCATGCATTTTTTCAATAATCTTTTTTGCTTCAGCTGTATTTACACATCTTAAGAGCACTTGATCTCGACCTCTTTTGTAAAGGATATCTCCATCAATGAAGAAACTCAGCCAATCTTTTGATAGTTCTTTTATCTTTTTCTGTTGCATGTTTGGGTATTACTGGCTTTTAATGTATTGCATGATATCATGATACCATGACCTTCCATCAATTTTTTTTTCAACACCTAAGCAATGTGCTGGTACATCTTTCACATCCAGCTTGATGGGTTGGATTTCAATATTTACATCTATTTTGATCATTATAGCTAGAGTACCCAGTGCATCAGTAATTTAGTTTTCCTCTCTAGGTAAATGCTCAAACTAAACTTTTTTAAATTGCTTGACCAACTCAGAGATATAGTTATGGTACCGAATCATCTTAGAGTCTCTTGTTTCCCATTCACCTCGTAACTGATAGATGACTAGAGCTGAATCTTCAAACACATCTAACACTTTGATATTCTTTTCAATTGCTGCTTGTAGACCCATAACACAGGCCTTTTAAGTCACGTAAATGATATCATATTCTGAAAACATAACTTGCCATCGTGCTATTCTTCCTGTCAATAAGGATTTTTTGAAGATATACTTAATAGGATCCAGCTTTGCTATGAGCCAAGTAGTGTGATAAAGTATGTATTGTCTAAGCCTTCGAGCTGTCCAAGTTAATGCATAACACATCTTCTCTAATGGTGAATACTTTGACTCATAATCAGTGAACTTCTTGCTCAAGTAGTAAATTACTCGTTCTTTCTTATCAGTTTCATCTCTTTGCCCCAGCACACATCTCATTGAATTTTCATGTACTGTCAAGTACAAAATCAAAGGTTTTTCTAACATTGGTGGCACCAACACAGGTGGATTTGATAAGTATTCTTTGATCTTATCAAAATCTTCTTGGCATTCGTCATTCCATTCTCCAGGATCATATTTTCTGAGAAGCTTGAAAATAAGATCACACTTATAAGTGAGTTGAGAGATAAAGCGAGCAATATAATTTAATCTCCCTAAGAAGCCTCGCACGTCTTTTGAGGTATGAGAATGAGATAAGTTTTGGATGGCTTGTATCTTATCTGGATCAACTTCAATTCTTTTTTCACTGACCACAAAGCCCAATAGTTTTCCTGAGTTGACACCAAATGTACATTTAGCAGGATTCAACTTTAGTTGAAATCTTTTCAACCTGTCAAACAGCTTTTTGAGATTGACTATATGATCTTCTCCTTCACGAGATTTGGCAATCATATCATCCACATACACTTCTATCTCTTTGTGCATCATGTCATGAAAGAGAGTTACCATTACTCTTTGATAAGTGGCACCAGCATTTTTTAACCCAAAAGGCATGACTTTGTAACAGAATGTCCCTTACATGGTCACAAATGTGATTTTTTCCATGTCATCTTAGGTCATCTTGATCTGATTATAGCCTGAAAAATCATCCATAAAGGAAAATATGGAGTGCCTAGCAGTATTATCTACTAGAGTATCGATGTGAGGTAGAAAAAAGTTATCCTTAGGGCTTGCCTTATTCAAGTCTCGAAAATCGACACACATTCTCACTTTTTCATTTTTCTTAGAAACTGACACTATGTTGGCTACCCATTCAGGATATTTTACCACTTCCAAAAATCCAGCATCAAATTATTTCTTCACTTCCTCTTTAATTTTCAACAACATCTCTGGTTTCATGCGCCTTAGCTTTTGCTGCATCGACTTACATCTTAATTTTAAAGGTAACTTGTGCTCTACAATATTAGTGCTGAGTCCTGGTATATCCTGATAAGTTTACAAGAACACATTTACATATTTTTGGAGTAGCTCTTCTAGCTTCTGTCTTTCAACTAGTAAAAGATATGTACCAACTTTAACCTCTTTTCTTTTTTCACCATCTCTCAAATTCACTAATTCGATGATTTTCTGATGAGGTTCAATTGGCTTATCTTCATGTTCTATTAATTTTAACAAATCAAAAGGTAGTGTGTAGTTATCTGAATCTTCCTCATTATCAAGTTCATCAACATGAATTAAGTTTTCAAAATCAAATATGAGATTATTGCCATGATTATCTTCGTGTTCATTGTTTGGGACCCTGCAAAGGGGTAGGATGAAGAGAATATTGGCACACAAAAAATAAAATGGTAAGAAAATGATGGAAAGAAAAGAATGAAAAGTAAAGATGAAAATAATAGAAGAAATATAGATGCATCTTCTAAGTCTTTTATTAATACTCGTAGAAAGTAATTAGGGATTTAAAGTTTCACATTACTTTTCCAAAGTTTTAAAAACAAAAGGCAGCTCTATAACTTTCCAATTATCCAGCTCAAAATCTGAAGGACAAGGGTACACGAACAGCTCTTCACTTTGACTCTTCTTTTCTCCATTATCCACCATTTGAATGGCCAGCTTTAAAAAATTTTTTACGAATCCTGCACTTGGGGCTCCCGATAAATCTGGATAAATGTATCCTCCTGAGTGAAAAGAATCATAGAGATGTGGAATGACTATAAGCTCTGACTCTAGCTCATATCCCTTAAGATTAGCTATCCTCTTATCTCTTTTCTCATTCACCATTCTTACTCTGTCCCCTCTTGTTGGCTTATATCCCAAGCTAAACCTGTCTTTCTTTTCATATATGGTCGATGGCTTCGTGATTCCTTGCAGGTTTTTTCCAAGTCCGACTTCAGGTCACCATCTCATCTTGGTAAGTTGTTTGACTACTATTTTAGTAGTCGTAGATAAGTGTGATAAATTCAATTTAGATCTTCCAACTATATATGTTGCATTGGCAATCTCGAAAGATCTATAAGAGCATTCTAGAGCTTCATCTGTTGATTCCACATAAGAAGTGTTTATCGATTGAGTTACCAATAAATCTTCTTCTTCTGCCACACATGTTAGTTTTTCTTCAACAATGAATTTAACTTTCTGATGTAATGAGGATGGGACAGCACCTACCATATAGATCCATAATCTACCCAATAAATAACTGTATGAAAGAGAGATGTCCATAACTTGAAATTTCACATTAAAAATACATGGGCCAATCTGTAATGGCACTTCTATATCTCTTAGCACCTCTCTTCTGGTTTCATCAAAGGCTCTCACTATCATATGATTAGGTTTCATATAAGATTCATCAACAGGAAGTTTTGCCAAAGTAGTCACAGGCATAACATTGATAGATAAGCCATTATCAATCAAAACCTTAGCCATTATATGACTTTTACATTTCACAATAATGTGAAGAGCATTGGTACTTCTTCTACCTTCAAGAAGAATCTCTTCATCATTAAAAGAGATATAATTTGAAATTGTCAGATTGCCAACAAGCTGTTTCACATATTCAACAGAAGCATTGTGAGACACATATACCTGATTTAGCACTTTCAACAAAGTATTACAGTGTGACTCTGAACTGAGCAATAATGACAATAGCAAAATTTTAACTGGCATCTTGTTAAGCTGTTCTACCACGCTATACTCGCTATGTTTTATTAACTTTAAAAATTCACCTGCTTCACTCTCAGATACTAGCTTCTGACATTCTTTTTTTAGGGTTGTGTCAAGACCACTCTGATTTTCATTTTCTTCTCCTACCTTGGTTTTTTCCTTTCTAGCTTTTTCTAGAGCCTCTAGGGTATAGCACTTGCCACTTCGAGTTATGCCTCCTACACCCGTTATGTTGACAGCATCTGGGTTGACTACGACATCATAATCATACTTTTAAGGTACTACTTTATCATTCTGATATGAAAAAGGGCCAGAAACTTTAATTGTCACCACCGATCGAAAGAAGGGCTTTTCTTGCTTCAATGTTGGCTTCTCATCATAACAGATAGTTATCGGTCTACGCTCAAACTTATTTTTTGAATAAATGGTAGACACTTTCACCAACTCTTCTCTCTCTTGGTAAAACTTCATTCGACCTTCATCCATCAATTTTTGCACTTTTTGACGAAATTGGTGACAATTCTCGATAGAATGGCCCAGAACACCTTCGTGATAATTGCAGCTTTCAGTTGAGTTAATCATTTTAGAGTAATTTTGAAGTTTTATTGGCTTCAACATGTCAGCTTTGACCAAGGCTTCAAACACTTTAGCCATAAGAGTTTTGACCTCTTCTATTATTCTTTTCACATAGCTTGTTTGCCCATCAACCAAAGCATTTATTGATGGTCTAGTATAATTTGGTAGAGGGTTCTCATTGACATTTGGAGTCCCTTGTTAGCTGGTATCAAAATTTAATACTCCTTCATTGATTAACCCTTGCACTTTACGCTTCAAAATAGTACAGTTCTCAGTGGAATGACCTGGATTCCCATAGTGATAATCATAATACGAATTGGAGTCATACCATTTAGGAAACGAAGGTTTCATAGGTTCAACAATGACAGAAGCAAGTAAATATTTCTCAAGAAGTCTGGGATACAAATCTGTGTATGTCATGAGAATAATATCAAAAGTGAGTTTTTCTTGGGTATTTTTTGGGGCTCTTGGACCACTATTAGGTCTCCATTCTGGTCTTATAGGTACAATAAGATGATTATAGGAATAGGTGGGTGTCCAAAAAGATGGCTGAAAATGGGATGGATAAGTTAGTGATTGTAGTGGTTGGTATAACTGATATGGATGAAGGATGGATGTAACATTATTTATGGAAGGGTATTGGGTTTGATAGACTGGTACAGAGTAGAGTGTGAAACCTCTGAATTGTTGCCCTACAAAGTTTACTGCTTAGGCCTCATTCTCTTTCTTTTTAAGAGCTCCACCTTTTCTTGCTCCACTTGTCTCTCTTGCATCGAGCTTACCATTTTCATGGCATTTTCAATGATCTCACCTGATATCATCATATCTACAAAGTTCTTGGTTGCATTGCCTATCAATTTCTTATAGTATGGTGCTTTTAAGGTGTTCACAAATAAAACGACTGTTTCTTTTCCAGTGAGAGGAGGTTGAACTTATGCAGCCACGTCTCTCCATCTTTGTGCATACTCCTTGAAGTTTTCAGTTGTTTTTTTTTTTCATACTTTGAAGAGATAGATGATCTAGAACCATATCCGTGATATGCCAATATTGTGTAAGGAATGCCTTTGTAAGCGCTTACCAAGAACGAATATTAGTCCTATCTAGTTGGACATATCATCTAGCTACAGAACCCGTAAGACTATCTTGAAATATGTGCATTAACAACTTCTCATCTCCAGCATATGCTGCCATCTTTCGATAATACATGGTGATATGTGTCATTGAACATTTTGTGCCATCATATTTTTTAAATTTAGGGACCTTGAATTTAGGCGAAATTACCTCATCTGGAACTAAACAAAAGTCAGTCGCATCTGTTGAGCCATAAAAATTCATTCCCTCTATAGCCCTAAGCCTTTCTTCCAATAACTTCATCTTCTCCCGGACATTGGTAGCTTTTACCTTTTCAGGTGTCTGCATCTTTAGCTTTTCTCTTTCTTTGGGATCATCCAAATCAGGAACTAAGATTGGCTTAGGTGGTTTTTCCATCATAATGGGATTAACAAAATTTTAAAATTATCTTGGAACAAGTGTGGATGTCATTCCTGGATAAGGATTAGGATATCCACCGAGAGTAGGAATTAGTACTCTAGTTCCTTATGAAGGTTGATTCAGTCGTGGCTCAAACCCTAGAGGATAGACAGGATCTACCATATCTGGCGATTGTTCTTGAAAGCTAGGATTTTCTTCCACTGCTTTTCTCTTGTCAAGTTTTTTGAGCATATCCATTATTGTGCTAAGATCCTCCTCTTAGTTCTTCTTGAGCTTTCTCAATTCTCTTAAATCGACTGGTCTGTTCTTACTCCATGATTCTTGTCTGTATCCTGGTATTGTATGCATGACGAGTAGGTTGATGGACGAGCTATTCTTGAACCTTTATCACCATAAAGTTTTTATTTTGAAAAAAAAAAATTAGAATGCTATGTGTTGAAAATTTTATTTTTTTTACTTATTTTATGAAAAATGATGTATATGATGCATGAATGCAAGTGGGAGATATTTGTTCTTAGACGAATTTCAACATTAAAAATTTTATTGATCCTATACAACTTTTATTACATAGGATTTACCATCCTAAAGTTATATCCATAGAAGCATTTGACTTGCTCATAATGGTCATTCACCTCATCTAGAAAGTTTACTAGGCGTTGTTCATATTCTCTTATGGGATTGACTTCTTTTCTTAATGCTTCTACCTTTTTAACCATCTTCCATGCTTTCCTCACTGCCTTGTAAACTTAATTAGTCAAGTGCTCTATGTACTGTTACCTCCCTAAGCTTTCTGCCTTCCATCTCATGTGAGCATCCTTTTCTGAATCACATGTGAAGATCCAATCATTTTCCTTTTTATGTCACTCATCTATCATTGCTGAAATATGACTTTTATGGTCTTGTAGTTGTATCTCTAACCCTTGGATCACCTGGTAAAGTGATTCTTTTTCGTTCAGTACTTCGAAGTGCTTTCTTCTCTCTTTTGCGAGCATGACTTTCAATCTTTCCTTTTCGTTTTGGCATTCCACCAATCTTGCTTAGGTTGTAGAGTATAATCCCTTCCAATTCTGACATTCTTGAGAAATTTTGGTGGTCTTCTCTTGCTTTTCTTGAGCTTTGCCCTTTCATTGGTTTATTCCCTCTCGGAGCTCATCCATTTCACGTTATCGACTAAGGTAAGACTTGGTAACTTTTTCAGTTTTGAATTAAACTCGTAACCTCTTATTTTTTTGGTGTAGATATTTCAAATCACTATTAGCCAGATCTCGCTCTTTTATGAGTTTTTCTAATCCGCTCCCTTGTATTTTCATTTCATATTTTAATTGCCCTATTTTTTCACGAAGTCTTAAATTTTCTCTTCTTATTTCTTCTTTTTCAGCTTTTAATTCTTTCTTGACAAGCTCAACTTTTGATAATTGCACCTCTTCTAAAAGATTAACCAATTGATATGAGCTATCATCAAGAGGGAGTATTATGTCTCTAGGCCGCATTGCTTTCTAAATCTGATAATCAGAAGTGACTTTGTCGATGAGAGGCCCTAACCTCATTCTTTGTGTTCTCTTCCATGCTTGGATCAACTGCTCCGAGATTCTTGATGGATTTGATTCCCCATAAATAAATTCTACTTGGACCTGGTCATGAGTAGCAGGAACAAACTGTTTTGTACCAAATTGCCTAAGTACCATCAATGGAGCGTAACTTACAACGCCCCATAGCCCTAATAATGGAATCCATGGCTCATTTCCTTCACGATACAACAAGGGCACATGAGGCATCCAAGGTGTCATCCATTCGATTTCATCCTCAGTAAGCATTTGTAAGAAAAAGACCTATTCTTCCTTAGTCTTTAATGTCGACCATTGGCTTTTACAAAACTCTTCGAGTGGTATCTTATTTCGAAGATATGGTTTTGAAAATGCACTCTTCCCACATTTGAAATGACTTCTGACCCATACGTAAAATAGAGATGCACATCCTATGAATTGTCTTTTCCCATTTCATCGATAAAAATTCAATGACCTAATGGTTTCGGTTAGGACTGCTGGAGTGAGTTTAATTGCTTGGATTTTAATTTACTCGAAAAAGTCTACCACAGTTATCTCAATGTAACTCAAAGTCTTCAGAAAGATTACCATGCCATACAATGCTAGAGCAAACACATCCATACCTTGATCATTATCCAAATGCTCTTGAATAAAGTTTCGAAGAAAATCCCAATGAATGCCGAGATGTTCACCTTTAGACTTTGCAAAGGAATCAATGGTTTTTACTTTAACCCCCATAAGCTTGGCTAACTTTTTACGATAACCTGATTTTGGTAATACTTTATCTGGATATTGTAGTTCTATCCCGAGTAAAATCGAATACTCCTAGATAGTTGGCACCAAATCTTTCTGATTAAAAGTGAAGCATCTATAGGATGGATCCCAAAACTATATAGCTGCTTTGACCAACTGTTCATTGATGACTACTGAAATGAGGGATGCAATCTGCCCATATTTTTTACAAAAACTTACTTTTCTTTCTTCACTTAACTGACCCCATATAGCAGTTAACTCTTTTAAATCATCCTGTGTGAGATCTAAATATTCTTTTTCAGGTCATTCAGACACATAACCGGTAGACAAATAATCTCCATTCTTTTGTTGAGCTTTTTTCGACCAAACATGTACTTCATTATATGACTCACATGGCACACTGACTGTGGATGAGCAAATCTGTAGTTCTATGGGATCCATGAAAACTTCTTGGGAGAAATATGTCCTAGAGCAAATATCTCGATGCAAAATTGTATGATATGATTAATGCAAAAAAAAAAAAACAAAATTGAGTTAGTGTGGTTTGAAAAAACATTTTTTTTGTTTTTTTTTTTAGTGTTTTTGAGATTTTTTTTTTTGTTTTGTTTTGTATTATACTATACACAACTTTTATTCTTAGGTATTTTACTATAAGAGGATGGACAAGGCTTTACATAAGGCTGGTTTTCTAGGCTTATTATATGCTGGGTTTGGATTGACAGGGTCTAAAGGTTCCCAAATTATTTCTCACTGTCGTCCATGTTGGACTAGTAAGGCACCTTGATCCTCACCCATTACAGGCTACGAACGAAAATGGTTCAATTCGAGTGAAAGTATTTCGCTTGCCATTGCGAAAGTTATCACCTCATGAGAGCATAGGTACTTTACTTCCTCATATAAAGGACGGAGCCCGGGTATAGAGCTCATGTATGAGATGCATCGTGCCATTGTGTGCAAATATATCCTAATTTATTGAGAGCAGTATATACAAAAAAAATAAAACATAAGAGGCATAGTAAAAGAAATGTGTGTAAGTTTTTTTTATTTGTTTTGCCTTTTTTGTTTTTTTTTTTTGTTTTTGACCTTTTTTTCTAAAAGTGAAAAATTAAAAAATTAAAAAATTGATTAAGACTATTTAAATCAAAATTTGAGGATAATAAGTAGTTAATTTTGGCCTAACTCTCGAAAACAAAAAATGTCCCCAGCGGAATCGTCAAGCTGTCGTAACGGTTTTGTGTCCGCCCGATGAATTTGAAAACAAAATAAAAAATAATAGAGTCGCCACCAATCTTTTTTGGCTAGGTGCGATTGGCCACCTATTAAAACATATCCTTTTAATGAAATCTTAAAATTAATTAAAAAGATAATTTTACAGTCTGCGAAACAGTCTGGGTTCGGGAGTATGTTACGCATGGGGAAGGATTAGCACCCCCACAACACCCGTTAAAAACGGTACCAATTAACAACGTATTATCCTTTGATTTTGATAAAAATAGTCTTATTTTCAGTATTCGAAAAATAATTTTCTTGATTTTTTTTTATTAAAAAAATTATTCTCAAGAAAAATAAATCAAAATTTTTTTATTGAAATAATTCTTAAAATGTTCCAGTACGTTGGTAACATTAAAAGAACTCTTTCTCACCTAGAGATTTCTTAAAGCATCTCAACTCGGAATACTTTTAGAATCTCATCTTTGGAGGCTCGAATTTATTTTTCGTAAAAAAAATGTTAAAAAAAAATTATTCTTGAGAAAAATAAATTAAAACCTTTTTATTGAAATAATTCTTAAAATGTTTCAGTACGTTGGTAACATTAAAAGAACTCTTTCTCACCTAGAGATTTCTTAAAGCATCTCTACTCGGAATACTTTTAGAATCTCATCTTTGGGAGGTCTAAATTTACTTTTTGTAAAAAATTATGTCATGCATGCAATGCAAATAATAATATGTTGATGCACACATCTTTTTCAAAAATTTTATTAATTGTTTTATTAATTTTTTTAATTAAAATTAAAATTTAAAAAAAAAATTTAATTATATTGAAGATTTTCTATAAATATTCCAATACGCTGGTAATATTTTACAAAAAATCTTCTTACCTAGAGATTTCTTAAAGCATCTCTACTCGAAATACTTTTAGAATCCATCATTGGATTAAATTTCTTTCCTTCCTATTTTTATTACATATATTTTTAATTTATTAACCAATTTTTATTTATTATTAAAAAAAATCCTTACTGTATTAAAATTTTTTTTATAAATACTCCAATAAACTGATAGTATTTAAAAAAAAAATCTTCTCACCTAGAGATTTCGTAAGCATCACTACTCGGAATACCTTTGAATCTCATCATCGGATAAAAATTTCCTTTTCTCTTATTTTTTATTAGTTTAGTATTATTATTAAATTTATTTTTATATTATTATTTTTAAAGTTTATTCTAAAAATTAACGTAATTATATAAAAAAAAATTTAACCACAATTTAATCATTTAATTTAACAAATATAAATATTTTAATATGCATAAATATTAATAAAATAATATATAAAAAATAAAAAAAATTTTATAAAAAAATTTTTTTACTTGAACCGGTTCGGTTCAGTCTGGCCGATTCAGTTTCGGTCCAATCAGACTAATCAATGGCTGAAGAAAAAATGGGTCATCGGGTTGGGTGCGTGGATCCCGGATCGGGTCACGGGTTGAAGCGCGGATTCTGGGATCTTAAAATGACGCCGTTTTAGGCCTTTAATGAAAAGACGTTGTTTTAGGCCTTTAATGAAACGACGTCGTTTTGGTTCTGAGCGTTTATATAAAATGTTCAAAAAAATTTTTTCACTCATTCTTTCCTTCCTCTGAAAAAAAATACTTTTCTTTCTCTTTTTCTTTTTTTTCAGGCGACCTGGGTCCGATGGCCGTCTGTCGTGACAGCCACCGTGGTCCTCGCTAGTGGCGAACTCCGGTCGTCGTCAGTAGTGCCAGAAAATTCCAAAAAAATTCTCACGAACTCCTCTCGACCTCCTGAGCACAGATCTGACCTACTTTTTATAAAAAAAAATCTTCACTTCCCTAGATTTGCTCTCAAAGTTTCAATGAAAAAAATACTTTTTTGTGTGTTTTCTAATTTGTTTTTGTTGGGTGTCTTTGTAGGTGTAGTTTGGTGCTGGGTTCCCCATTTCAGGGGACTATTTTTGCTTTTTTTGTGTTTCTACAGATTTTTTTTTCGGTAAAATCTTTTTTTTTTTTTTTTTTTGCTTTCGTTTCCCTCTTCTGCCCTAGTTTGCAAGCTCTATTTATAGAGCTTGTTGGGATTCAAATCTCATATTTTCTGGGATTTGAATCTCGTTTTTCAATTGAAAAATCATATCTACAGTCCGTGATTGGTGGCTTGTCGATCGTTGAAAACTAACGGCGATGCTTTTGACTTTAAGGATTGTGCATTTAATGCACTAGATTTGAACCAGATAAGGATGAAGAAAAAGGGAAAAGAAATAAGGAAAGAAAGAAGAAGAAAAGAGAAGAAGTCAAACGCAGAAAATGGGAAAAAGAAAAAGAAAGAAAAAAATTAAATAAATAATAATAATAAAAAAAATAAATAAATAAATGGTGTTTACAATAATAATAATAATAATAATAATAATAATAACAAAAATTAATTAATTAATTAAAAAAATGAGAAGACCATTTGAATGTGGTACTGTGCATGGCACCAAGTCCCTCTAGCAGCCACCCTACCCCTGTCTGTATCCTTTTTCCCCTTTCAACCCTGGTAGATAAGGCTAACCATTCAAGAAAATTGGTTTAAGCCAAAATGGAAAAAAAATTAAAATAATACACAGAAATCGACAAGCGCTATTGCTTTGGTAGCGTGAAAACCGCTGATCACGCCTTAAATCCTTAAAAAATCCCAAAATTCCTAGGATTTTGTCTATTTTCCCTGTTTTATAATTTAGAGCTTAAGCACCACAAGAAAAAAAAAAAAAGAAAATAGAACCTTTGCAAAAAAAAAAAAAAAAAGAAACAAAAAAAACACCCTTCCCCTAACTTGTAAAAAAAAAAACCAAAAATAAAATCCACATCCCTTGGAACGGGAACTAGGGCCAGAAAATACAAACCATAAAAAAAAAAAAAAAGCCAACAAACTAGAAAACTAAGAATCAAACAAAAAAAAAAAGCTTTTAGGCAATGTCTTAGGGTGCATATATGGGATTTTGGACAAAAATTTTCAAGAAATAAGGCACAAGTTAGTATAGAGGAGGTTGCAAGGAATCTTTTGATTTTTTCTAGAGTTTTTCGACCACCGACATGGCAACGACGATGGTAGAGCACGGCGACGACTGATCGTTTTCTAGGTTTTGGCTTTTTGACGAGAAGGCTTTGTCTTTTGTTTTGGAGTTTTTTGTGAATATTTTTTTTTATGATAACAGAATGAAAAGATTGAAAAAAAGGTTGGGCTTTTATAGCTAAAAAAAAAAAAAGAACCAAAACAACATCGTTTTAAGGAAGGGAAGACTTGCGTGAATCCAAGACCCAACCTGATGAAGGCTGCAACTAACTAGCTTTGATCGATCTAATCGAATCGGTATTAAACCAGCTTGAATTGCAAAAAAACCACCCCAGACCGCTGAACCCCTTATGAATCGTCCTTGGCCATTAACCAGACCGTTGAACTGTCCGGTTCAGCTACTTTTTTAAATTTTTTGATTTAATTTAATTCTTTTTAATATTGTTTTTATTATTTTGAGTTATTATTATTATTATTATTATTATTTATGCATGTTTAAAATTTTAAATTTGATAGAATAAATATTTATTTTATTAATAATAATAGTAATAATAAAAGTGAAAACAAAAAATAAGTGAAGATAAACAATGAATAATAAAGTTCAAATTCGGGATAATTTTGTTAATAAATGAAAATAAACCTTATAAAATAATATAATAAATAACACTTAAAGAAAATAATACTAATAATAATAATAATAAAAGAAAATTGTTTCTAAACTTTTGATATTTTTTAAATTTGGAAAAGAAGAAAAGTAACCAAAAATAAATAAAAATAATGAAAAAATGTAAAAAAGGAAAATTTTATTCGAAGACGAGATTCTAAGTTATTCCGAGTAGTGATGCCTACAAAATCTTTAGATAATAATATTTTTTTAAATACTACCAACATATTGGAGTATTTATAAAAATTTTTAATATAATAAAATTTTTCTTTTTTTCTATTAAATAAAATGAAAATTAACTAAAAAACTATTAAATAAAATAAAAATGAATTAAAATAAGAAAACAATAAAAAAATGACATAAAAGAAAATTTTTGCCTATTGATGGGATTTTAAGGTATTTCAAGTAGGGATGCCTTAAAAATCTCTATGTGAAAATTTTTTTTAAAAAAATATTAGCAATGTATTGGAGTATTTATAAAAAAATTTCAATATGATAAAATTTTTTTCTTTCCTTCAATAATAATAATAATAATAATAATAATAAAATAATAATAATAATAATAACAACAAAATGTATGCATCAATATATTGTCATTACATGCATGATATTGTTTTTATGAAAAAATAAATATGAATCTTTGAGGACGGAATTCTATAAAAATCTTAATAGTGATTTTTAAAAAATCTCTAGACGAAAAAAATTATTTCAATGTCACCAACGTACTGAAATATTTTAAAAGTTTTTTTGATAACAAGGTTATAATTTATTTTTTAAAATAAATTAGATTAATCTTTTTTAAAAAATAATTAAAAATAATTAAAAAAATTTAATAAAGAAAAAAAGGTGAAGCAACAAAAGTGGGAATGAAAATAGTCTAGGGAATTATTTTTAAGTATTTAAATTAAGATTTTTTTGTGAAAATTAAAGGAAAACGTATAATTAATTAGTACCTTTTTTTAACAGACATTGTGGGAGTGCTAATTCTTCCTTACGTGTAACCAACTCTCGAATCTAAATTATTTTTGCAATTCAAAAAAAAATCTTTTTAATAAATTTTAAGATTTTATTAAAAGAATAAAATTTTAATAGGTAACTAATTGTACCTAACCAAAAAAGATTATTGGTTACTTTATTTGTTTTTAAGTTCATTTAGCTGTCTCAAAATCGTTATGACAAATATATATTTAAATTTTAATTTATATTACATAACTATATTAATTTTTAGTATTAAATTGAAAATGATAAACTATTAAAGATTAAAAAATAAAACAATAATGTATAAGACTAATATTAATATTTATATTGTATTTATATTATTAATAAATGAAATAATTTTATAATAATTATTAAATGAGTATCATAATTAAATGTTTAAAATAATTTTTATATGATAATAAATTGCTAATTAAGTATAATAATTAAAAGATTAAAAATTAAAATAATATTTATATGTTTATATTAAATTAAAATAAATATAAAAAATATGTTAAACGTGTTAAATATATTAAACGTGTACTCGTATGACAAAATTAAATTAAACATGTTATTCGTGTCATATCACATGTTTAGACTAGTTAACACATATACGACACAAATTGTATTGTGTTAAAATTCGTGTCGATGCGAATAAATGCGAAACATGTTTTTTTGAAACACATACAATTTTTTTTGTGTCGTTTTTGTTCTGTATTACTGTGTCGTATCTAAAATTACTAGATCTATGTATAATGATAAAAAATTATATGATTTTATTTTATATCACATAAGAAGATATTATAAATAAGGTACAATATCAATAACCTATTTTATATATTTTATTTATATCAAGTAATGAATTATATGTTATAAAAGCAAAACAAAAATTATTTTAAATAACATTTATACTGATAAAATATTATATAATATTATCTAAATAACGTTATAGGATTTTATTAAAGCAAAACAAAAAAATTATTCTAAATAATATTTATGGTAATAAAATATTATATAATTTTATCTAAATAACATTATAGGATTTTAACCCTAAACTAAAAATATTATCAATTATAAAAAAAAAATACCATCCAATTATACAAAATAGCTAAAAGGCAAAAGTCCTTAAAAATTTTAAACAGACTAGTAACTAGTTGGACCATAGCACCATATAGTAAACCATTACACCCACTAACTAAAAAACTGAAGTTTTTTAAAAATTTTAACCCTAAACTAAAATTAATCCATTTTTCTGGCAACGAAAAAAATATCTACTATTTTTGAAATATTTATATTTGAATTCGTTTATTTTTCATGATATCCAAATTTGTTTAATTATTTGTTTAAATTCAATACTATTATCTAAATCCGTATCCACTTAAATAATCAATATCCTTTAAATATTTACATTTGTTAAAATATCCATTTATGAAACTAAACACAATAAATTATCTAAAAACCTAAACACATTAACACTCTAATATAATTTGATAAATAAACATCCAACTTGAAACATTATATAACTAAAAACAACCATAAAACTTAGTTCTATCAACTTATGAAAGATTATTGTTCTTCTTCAACAACAAATGTGCTAGTAGAATTAACACTTGAATTTGATCCTACACAAATAAAAGATACAAATATTAATGTAACTCTAGAGATAAGGCATAATAGATTTTATTTTCAAAAAAATAAATGAAAATAAAAAAAATGTATAACAAGTGTATTATTTAACTTCATTTCGTAACCAATTTTAGTAGCACATCAATGCCTTTAACGTGTCTGGATGAAGCCTACTCCAGTGGCTAGTCATTACTCTTCCACTAAAACTTGTTAGGCAAAAAAATCTCAATCCAATCACACCAGCAGAAGCAAAATCAAACAATGAATCAAATACACAAAAGATAATAATTTAACGTGGTTCGATCCAACTGACTTATGTGAACGGATGAAAAACAAGATCCACTAGTTGTAAAAAATTACAAACATACATAAAATCAAATCATTAACCACTCAATACCCATAGATCTTTTCAATCTCCTCTAATCCTATGGAGTATTATTAACTCAAATAAACGTATGCCCATGTGCACCTTTTTAACACAACCAAATACATACCCATATGCACCTATACATCACATCTATGTGGATCTTTTTAGTCTCTTCTAGTCTACTCACAAACAAACATACATACCCATAAGACATAAAGCCCCAGTACTCCTATAGGATGTCTATCCTACAAAACCCTACAACTCTCTTACATCTTTTTCTCATACATAACCCTATAGAGACTTCACCTATTTATAACCATATAAATTTACCTATTAAGAATCTCTCTCCTTTTAGAATTCTTCTTCTACAAGTCAAACTTGCCTATTAAGAATCATCTTTTTCTTAGAATTCTTCTTTTGTAAGTTTTTTTGTCCATCAAGCAATATCTAACAAATCTCAAATAAATCTCTAACAAATCATAAATAAACCCTTATGGGATTTGAGTCATTATTCCTAACAAAACTAAGGGCAGACTCGAATGCAACTGTAAAAACAGGAATAGCAAATAAGTCTCTAGCAATCATTTGCAAAATGGGATACTTTATCCCATTTGTCTTCCACCAATTAAGAATATCAAATGCTTGGGTCTATGGCAAAACTGGCTTATCAAGATAGTGATCCAATTCTAACTTCACATGAGTACTAGTAGAAAAAGAACTCAAAAATGCAACCAACATAGAAAAATCCTTTTGTTGAGAAGTAGGGAAACTTGATGCTTGAAAAAATGGTGTTGATGGTGAAGTGTAAGAAGCACTTGATATTGGTTTAGAGGATTGACATTGGTATTCATGAAGTAAATCATAACAAGTTTTCCTAACTTGTTCCACTCCAAAGGCTATATCATCACCATAAATTTCAGGAAAATAAAACTCCACAACTTTCATTTTTAGCCTAGGATCCAAGACAACTGCCACAACGAACAAAATATAAATAGTATTCCAATAATTCTCAAACTTGTCAAACATTTTCCTTGCCATTGCACTAATTACATCATCAGCAAAGCATTTCCATTTCATCAATGCATTTTAAAGTTGACAAATTTGAATAAAATAACAATTGGCAATCGGATACTTTGTCCCCGAAAAAATTATGTGGCATTGTAAAATATTTTCAATTTCTCAGCAATATTTTGTGCCATCTCCCAATTGTCTCACTAGGCACTTCAATGTAATTTTTATCCCTAAGTTTCAACCTAGGAAAAAGATCTTTGTACATTATAGTAGTCCAAAGCATTAAATAAGTTGAGTTCCACCTAGTTCTATAATCAAGACTATAAATTTTTAGACATAACACTTTTGCTTGACGAGTCACATCTTCAAAATTTTCCATTGTAGAAGGATTAGCTGATCAAAATGCTACACTATCACGAATATTATCAATTGCATCTTTGATTATAGATAATCCATCTTTCACAATAAGATTCAAAATATGTGTACAACATCTCATATGAAAGATTTTCCCATCAAGTAAAAGTTCAGAAGACAACTTATCTGCTATGATAGAAACCATACCATCATTAGAACTACAATTATCCACAGTGATAGTAGAAAATTTAGTCTTTATATTTCTTTAAGTCAACGCAGTCATCAGTTCTTGTGCAAGAACATCCATGGTGTGAGGTGGCGGCACATAAACAAACCTACATGTTTAAAACCTAAACAATTAGTTAATGTGCTAATAGTTTTTGATAAAGACAACGAATTTCATAACCCATGTTAAAGGATAAAAAACAAAAATTTACCTGAAGATATAGCTTTGCAACACCCAAAAGTCATTGAGAAAATGAACTATGATGGACATGTAACTTTTTTTTTGGTTTAAAGTCCACATATCTGTTGTAATTGCTATTCGGCTTCTCACCTTCTAAACACATTCATTAGCTTTGCCTTCTTTGGATTATAAATCTTGAGAATGTCCTCGTATTGTGAGAAACCATCTTAAAAAGGGGCAGGAGACTAAAAATAAATTTTCTGAAACCAACGTGATCAACAATAGAAATAGGATGCTCGTGCAAGATTATAGCACAAGCTAGCTCATGTCCTGAAGCATCTTGATCAAATGTGAAAGTTTCAAAACGAACCTTCCCATCATTTTTCTGCTCCACACTAATTTATTTCTTCTTTTCAAAGCACTCTACAATGTTTGTACTTTTTTTTGCTTGAATAGGGACCCAAATGATTTTTCAGAACTGTTGTTCCGTTAATGCCACCAGCTTTAAAAACTTTATTACAATAATTGCAAATTCCCACCGTTTTTCCATTTTCAATTTTGTTTTCAAAGTGTTTCCAAACTTCTGAAGTTAAATTGCGAGAGCCATAGGGTCGTGGGCATTTCTTACTTGAATCTTCTAATCGAGGTTTAGATGAAGTAGGTCTAATCTTACTTGAATCTCCTAAATTTGGACCGACATTCCTTGAAGATACAGTAGTAGTATTTTGGCAGTTCTCCTCAACAATCTAGACATTTTCACTAGTTGACATATGTAGTCAACTGTAAACCAAAAATCGTATTAAATCACAAAATAAGCAAACAATAAGCAAACTGGTAGTAGAGTCGAAATAAGAACAAGCAAACAAGAAACGTTTAACAGAAAAATAAAGAATGCAAGAATCTTCCAACAATCGATTTTGCAGTAGAGAAAATACATAAAGAAAATATAAAAAAATTAAAAAAAAAAAAGATGACTCACCTAAAAAATAATCTTACCGAATGAAGAAAGGGGACTAGTTTTAGTTTAGGGTTAAAATTTTTAAAAGACTTGTCTTTTAGCAAGTGGGTTTAGTGGTGTACTCTACGGTGACATGGTCAAATTAATTATTAGTCCGTTTAAAATTTTTAAGGATTTTTGTCTTTTAGCTAGTTTGTATGATTGGATGGTATTTTTTTTTTTTTTTGTAGTTGACAATATTTTTAGTTTAGGGTTAAAATCTTATAATGTTATTTAGATAAAATTATATAATACTTTGTTACTATAAATGTTATTTAGAATAATTTTTTTCTTTTATAAAATCTTATAATGTTATTTAGATAAAATTATATAATACTTTGTTACTATAAATGTTATTTAGAATAATTTTTTTCTTTTATAAAATCTTATAATGTTATTTAGATAAAATTATATAATATTTTATTATTATAAATGTTATTTAAAATAATTTTTGTTTTGTTTTTATAACATATAATGTATTATGTGACATAAAAAAATATATAAAATAAGTTATTGATATTGTACCTTACTTAATCATAATATTTTATCATGTGATATAGAATAAAAATTATATAATCTTTCATCACTATACATGTCTAGACAATAGACATCTGGAAGGTTTGGAATTTTGATTGCATTATTGTAAATCTTATTAGCCTCCTATACATTTATTTATAATGTATAATCTATAATCAAGTGATATAGAATAAAGTATATAAAATAAGTCATTGATATGTGTATCTTATCATAATGATTTATTTTATAAAATAAAGTATATAAAATATTTTAAATAAATGTATAAAGTACATAAAAGATCTAGAATAAATATACTATTTTTAATTTTAAATTTGCAATCTCTTAACATGCTATTTAGATTAACTTAACCAATAGTCATAATGTTGGACATTACTTTGAAATGTCATAATACCTTATCATACAGAGATTATGAAATAAATTATATAATTTTTTTATCATTATACTTATAAATATTACCTAAAATAAATGTGTTATATTATCATAGCAACCCCTCAATTAGTTGTTCAAAATAATTATTAAAATGATAAAATAGTCTTCTAAAGATAATTATTAAAAGTATATATTTATTTATGTATATATTACTATGTGAATATTTGTATATTATACTAAAGTATCATGGTTATATCATGATTTCTGAATCAGATATAACCTGTAATTTTGCTGAATCCCCTTTACAGCCATGTTATAGATTATAGACTTTAATCGAGTTTTTTCTTTAGGAAGGCAAATGAAAATCTTAATTCTTAAAATGGGGTACTTTTAAACTTTATTCTTAAATAAAAATATTTTGATTTAATTAAAGTTCATGTCAACATTATAGTCCATATCACGGTTTCAAATAGCTATCGGATGGCGGTATAACAACCACTATTTTATGGTAGTATCGACCTCCAAAACCATTATCTTTCGCTCTAGAGATGAGAGAGACAAATCACATAAATAATGGCTCTTTACAATCTTAAATAGCGGAGAAAAACTAAATAGCAATAATATTGGTCCACTTTTCTCACAATTGACTACTATTGAGGGTTCTATGGTGCTTGTTTCTTCATTTTTATCAAATCAAAATTCTAATACATAGAAATATAAAAACAAAATCCATACCAAATCACAAGAATCAAAGAGATAGTGCTCTTTCATAGCTTCCATACTTATCAATTTTAGCAAGTGAAGGTTTTTAATCTTTTCAACCTTGAGAAAAAAGAGCCCAAACATGAAAATAGAGAAAATTAATTGAAGCAGGGCCATAAGGATCTGGTTGCTGCATAAGGTTGGACAAATGTATTTAGTTGTGGAGGGGATTGCATGGATGAGAAGAAAATTAAAACAATGAACTTAGGTGGGGGACAAGAGAGAATGGAGTATGAGAAGAAATATAAAAGAAAGAGAATGGTAGGATTTTAGGGGAGCAGTCACATTCTCACGTGACTTTAAATTAAAATTAAAATTGTTTTTTTTTTTTTTGTTTATATGAAAAGTTGGGAAGGAAAAGCAATTAAATAGTGAAAATTAAGAAATTGATAAATTTTTTAATGATTTAGATAAAAATTGATAGGGAATGAGATGATAAAAATGCATTTATTTTTATGATTTTTTTAAAGTTATTTTTATGAATATTTTGTATGTATTAATATGGTTTAAAAATAATTAAATTTAAATGACTAAAGTTTTACTACTTAATATTATAGTTTTTTTTTGTGCTTGATTAAAGTTTGGTTGTTGAATTTAATTTGTGAATTATAATATATTAAATTTTTCATCCATTATATTTTTAACTAAATTAATTTATGAGTTTAATTTCATATAATTAAAAAAGATAGAAAAATATTTAACTTTTATGTATAATACTATTTTATCACTTTTATATAGTTATGATAGTGAATATCACGATATTCATGAACATATTTAAACAACTTTTAAATATGGATTAATTTGGATATTAAGATATAATATAAAAAATATTAATAATTTATTTTCTCATATAAGTAAAGAAATTAAAATGTTCTAAATTATTTTAAATATCATAAAATAAGAGTTTTCATTATTACAATTATAGTTTACTCCATTATATAATGAGTTGTATAAAATTAAAAAAAAAAATCACTATTGTGATGAACGCAACGACTGTTATCTTATTCGTTATGTTCGTAATTACGATAAATGTGACGTAACCGAAAATACAATCGTAACCTCAATTTAAATCTTTGGTCTATATCAGCATTTTTTTCCCTATACACATAAATAATCGATCTCTTATCTTTTATCCTATAATCTCATCTAAGAAGAAAAAATCTAGCTTCATCTCATCAGCTCCATCATCATCTGAGATTTTTCAAAATCTGCAACTTCAAATAGAGATAAGAAGGAATTTAGATCTAAAACCGAAAAAAATAAGGAAAAAGAAATGTTACCTAACGAAAATTGAAGAGTTTTTTCGGGTGAAGTCCTCGTGGAGGCTACCATGGTCCTCCACCTTCACATGCTCTTCCAAGTGCTTTCTATCAGCGCCTCGAAAGGAATATGAATGCTTTTATATCTCCTCATTGTGGGTGGGCTAGGGAGGGCATAAGAATGAGACTTTGGAGTCCGCGGTCCACTATCTCCCAAGCATGAAGGCAGGTTTCCCGATCATAGCATGCATATATATCAACCGGATTATCTAGACGATGATTACAAGGGGAGTAGATTTGATAGGTCAATGCCAATGGATTGGGAACATGGAGATTGTAAAAGAGGCAACTTCTTCAATGAAAGGAAAGGGTATGAGAGGCGACCACCATGCATCTGCATCTCTACCTCCACTTTTACAGCTTCTTCCCTCAGACATATGGCCAAGTGATGTGAGAGAGAGGAGTAGATCACCAATCAGGGCTCTCCTCCGCCAAAAGAATATTATCAAGATATATACTGTGAATATTGACGGCCCAAATGCTGCATTCAGGCCTGTGGAAAATAGCGGAGGAAAGAATGGCAAGCAACTGACTTGGGTTTTACTTCTTATGACTCATCGTGTTGTCGGTTATGTTGCTCGGATTGCTACACTCTTCTGAGCATTGCTACACTAGTAAATTTCCTCCCTGTAGGTTTTGGTGTTACTTGGTTGAGAATTAAGGGAAAAAAATAACAAATATTTATGTCTTAGGAGATGCTGACATGGAAGTATAAATCTGACGTGGAATTCAATTAGACTAAAATACCTTTATTTAAGAATAAAATTTAAATATACTCTATTTTAAGAATTAAAATTTAAATCTATCTTAGTTCAGGAAAAAACTCCACTTTAATCCGCTCTGAAAGAAAGGGGTTCTTTTTTCTAAGCAGGCCCATGTCTCCGGCACACAGCATTCCCCAACTTAAGCTCTAATTTTTCTGTTGTGATTTAAGAGATCAAAATCTAAACTTGAATTAGGACTGAAATGCGACAGCCTTTTCTTTTTTCTTTTTTTTTGGTTTAAGACTGCTCAAATTGAATACATCTGATTGAACACAAACAACCGTACATCGGCTTCATTGCGTTGTGAAAACTGCAAAGGCTGTGAAGGGATTATGCCGCTTCTGAAAAATGGCTACTTGCTTATATTCTGGTCTCAATTCCTATGATTAACAAGTGGAGCAGAAATTGAAATGACAGGTATTCAACAAGATTTTGATACCAAAATTAACGAGCATATTCACCAAGAAACACACTGAAAATGCAAGTACAGCAGAAAAACAGACAGCTTCCCGAGGGGTTTGCAATTTTTCACGAGGTTTGGGAAGCTAAAAGCATTTCCATTTGCCACCCCATTGGATCAAGCTAAGAGATTGAATTGACAAAACTATATCACTCAAAACAAACATTAAATCAGCTCATATTAATGAGCGACAATTAAGTATCAAAATTGCATTTCACGTAAGATTCATTACTTGCGTACAAAAAGCAGAGCCTACACCCCACTCCAAAATGTCAAAAATTGCAAATAGGAATTAACAAAAGTAATGCAGTTCCTGGATTAGCCTCATTCAAAGCAGTTATCTAAACAATAAACAAACTTTTAAGGGGGGAAAAAAACAACACGTAAATTCCTTTAAATAGGATAGTGGAAAAATAAATCGAATTTTACTTCAAAAATCAATTAGGGACGACAAAAATTAGTAATGAGTCGGTTGAATCTTCAAAATATTCCGGCTAAAAATAATGAGAGAAAGGACCTTGATGTGCTTGTAAAGAGATCAATTATAAGAACAATCGTGATCTTCGCAGCTGTGGTCATGCGTACACGCCATTTTCGCTTGATCTTTCTCTTCGTCAACTCCAAGCTCTCTATCAACCCCAACCACCGCTTTGCTTTCGCCACTCTCTCCAAATCCGCCTCTTGGGTACTTTTTCTTTCTCCTTTTCTATTTCATTTTCATTTGTTGTGGTTTTATAGCTTAGAAAAGAGTTCAGCAGAGTGTTGAGTCGACCATTGCTGCGCTTCGGGCACTCTTGGCTACCATTGTCTCTTCTGGTCAGGCGATCTCACCAATTTATTCGGCTTAGCAGCTCATGAAGCCAAGAAATCTCTTTCACAGAACCGGATTTTGAGAGTGGTCAGTATCCATTTCTTTTCACTTCTTACCATTGCCATCATTGGTTAAGTTGGGAAAAAGATTCCAACTTGAGACTTCCTTTTCTAAGTACACCTGCTTAGATGATTTTGTCTATAATTTCAAAGCTTAGATCGAAAGGGAACCGTTCGTGCGGGCTTTGAGGAATTAGTTGAGAGTCATCGGGAACACTTGCTGAAGTTCCATTAGATGGTGTACAGACAATTTCTTGAGAAGAACTCTCTTTGTTCTGTGCTGGTGCCTGTATGATATTTTGTGGCTTAAATTGCTTCTGCAAAATTAAAAATACCATTAGGCACGTATTCTGGATAACTATTTGTAGAAACAAAACGCATACACCAGCAGTGGCTACTAAGTTGGAACTTAACAAGATACAAGAACCAAAGGCCTATGAATCGCATTGGAATGGCATCCTGAGCCATGTTCAAAGGCTATCATATCGATTATCGAAAACAAATCTTGCTTGAATCATACAAAATTTTTACATAAAAATGGAATTCATCACTGCTGCAATTAGAATACAAAGCCAACCTACCAAAACACTATAAAATTGTTACATAATATCGGGCGTCAATCTAAGAAAGTGGATTATTTATATCGGCTACTATATTGATAACCCTAAACTTCAGAGCATACAAATAACCAGACAACCAGTTCCTAATGACATAATTTAGACCATCCAATTGATTGATGAATTTGAAAGTTCTCATGCATACACGTCTACGTTCAGCTCTCCAAAAGGAAAAGAATTGCACTGATGTGCTTATACGTACACACCTCAAAGTCTTTGGCAGCAGCTGGTTCTCGCGCTTTTATGATATTCCATAATATGCTACCACTTGTCCGACAACATCTGCCATCAGTAGTTATCTGACCTCATCAAGATTGAATTGCATCCACCTGAGAAATTTAGGTTTCATAATACATCCCAATAGGAACAATTGCAGGGAAAAGGAATGCAAACACTCTTGGGTGTGGAAAGAAAAAAAATGAAGGCAAAAAAGGAGCAAAGGGAGGGTGGGATAGTTAAGTAGCAAATGATGAGAATATTGTTTGATCAAAGCTTAAACTATAAAAATCATCATCATAACTTCAAGCAATTACTGAACATTTAACAAAAACCATAGATTTGCAACAGATGAAAAAGGACAAAAAGAAGAAGAAACAAGTCATAGTTTACCAATTATTCAAGTAACATCTCAAGCAATGGTAGCCAAGGTGAAGACTTTAACGCATCGCATCCTGTAAGGCATGGATAAATTAATTACTCCATCAGACACCAAACCGGGGGAAAACACAAAAGAATTATCTCCAAATCAAACAAAAATTACAGTGTTTACTCTTATTCTATGTAATTCTCACTTACATGCACAGCCAAATATCTCTGCTAAGAAGTCGAGCATTATGTTGAAATTAAGTTTTCACTTCTCTTCAGTTGCAAGGGATACTAGTGATTGTTGAAGGTTTATCAGCCAATGATAGGATTGGTTCTTAAAATAGCATTTATTGTGAACTCATACCACTCAATTTTATTTTTAGAAATTCTTAAAAAAGGTATATGTTCACAAATCCCACTCCTGACCACCCTTCCGTAAACAACAAGAATACCAGAAAACTTTATGGCATCAATTTAAACAAAAGGCTTCTTTAGGCCTTATCCTACAATCTAGATGAAAAGACATGAAGAGCTGTCATTTAAATTTTGAACATATCCATTCTTATAGTTGGCTTTTGATATGTGAAAATCTACTTGATAAGTTATTTTACATCACATTGAGCCGTGCATGTCCAAGAAAGAAAAATGATAACAACCCATATGAAAAGGAACTTATGAAGTGGGTTCATCTCAGCTCAGGGCACAGGATTTGAAGTAGCATATGGCATCTGCAAGAAAAATCTGCAACGGTAGTGAAAACATTGTAGATCATCATATGTTAAGAGTGGAATGTTTTTTAAAGAGAGTGGTCAAGCACTGTCAACCCAGGCAGGCTAAAAAAGAAGTACAACCCAAATTTTCACCTTTCCTTGAGAACAAAATAGATATTTTTTTCGTTCACCAACAGCAAAGATTTATTTCTAACAGCATGGATCTTACCGTAAAAAATAGAGCCAATGTAAAAGGGGTAAGCTCAGATCAATCAGAAGTTGCAGTAAAAAAATTCCTATTGTAAAAGTTGTAGGTAACCATTAAGATGACAACAAAAGACAAGACTGGAATTACCTAGAACAGCTCAGCAAGGTATAGTGAAGTAGGAATGGCCACAGAGTGGAAATTCACTAATTTTAAAATGTTCATATTTAAATTCATTTATTTTTCATGATATCCGAATTTGTTTAATTATCAGTTTAAATTCAATATCATTATCCAAATCTGTATCCACTTAAATAATCACTATCTGTTAAATATTTGAATCCATTAAAATATCCGTTTATAAAACTAAATACAGTAAATTATCCAAAAAAACTAAACACAGTAACACACTAATATAATTTGATAAATAAACATCCAACTTGAAACATTTTATTAACTAAAAACAACCATAAAACTTAGTTCTATCAACTCATGAATGATCATTCTTCTTCTTCAACAATAAATGTGCCAGTGGAAGAAACACTTGAATTTGATCCTACACAAATAAAATATATAAATATTAATGTAACTCTGGAGACGAGGCATAATAGAGTTTATTTTTGAAAAAGCAAATATTATGTATATATTACTGCAAATAGACGATTCAGAAGAGAGATTTCAGATTTCTGAAATACAGGTTATATCTGCGCCTACTTGTGCCCACGGATGATAACCTAATTACACAACAAAATATTATTTGAAGTGAGGAACTAATTTTCCTCACAAAATCCTCATTAAAATGGATACAATTGGGTATGGCAAATAAATATATTTGTGACTAAACCTCGGTTGTCAGTGAAGGAGCTTCCCTTCCAGAAGTCAGAGTCAGAATTGGTGCAAATAAGTAATGACAAGCATCCAGCAATCGGCAATACAAGCAACTCAAACTTGAGGAATAATACAAGAAATCAAACGGGGGTCTAGATAAGCACATGAATGATACAAAAATAAGGAATAATATCAACAAGTACCAAAACAGGGAAGTAAGTAGGTTGACAGAAACTGTTGCGAAAATTTGTATAATTCCTAACATGAAATTCGAAAATATTTCAAGCTATCTTCTTTGAGCTAGTTTCTCTAGGCTATAAATACACAGATCAGTCATCCAATACCAATAATACAAAACAATTAGCCAATAAAAGAGTAGACATACATAATTGGGGGAATAGAAAAGAATTCAGATTAGCAAGCTAGTGCTGTCTATACTGAAGAGGGTGAATGATAAGACAAAATGGTCACAAATTAACTGCTTTAAATTTGAAGGAAACCATGGAGAAGCAAAGGCTTCCTCCAATCGTGAAAGTAGCTTACTTTCGGCACCATGCAAAAGGTGGATTGCTATTGTAAACAACAAACACCCGTGTCTGACTGGATGCGCGTCAACTGTTGAGCTCCCAAAAATTCTACAATGCAAGTTACATTTTCTTTTTAAAGCACAATAAAATAACTGAACAAGAGCATTAAGTGAAGCTACAAAAAATTGGAAGGGGCAAAAATAAGACAAAATAGTGAAATATAAACAGGTTATTGTGTCATGAAACAACGGTCGGTTTCATGGGTCTTCTCCCGTTTAACTAAATCTTGGCTCCAAGCGGCAGTCAGGTCGCCATGGATTAGCACCTGCTGTTGACACTGTTATGGAGCCAGTCTGCTATCAGTCATGAATTTAATATCACATTTGATCGGAGAATCCCGATTTGCAAACGCAAACAGTAAATAACAAATAATTTTTAATATTCTAGTGTCAGTAGATAAATTCTAGGAAAATATTACTATTTGATCTCCCGATTTTCTCTTGGATCTCACTGCGAGGTAAGAGAAGGCAATTTGTATTACATATTTCTATTGGATTGATAGAAAATATACTTGCATCTATGGTTTCCTTTTTCTTGTGGGGGGGGGGGGGGGGGATATTAGTACAGCTATCCCTGTGTGATCACTGTTGCTGATAATTTGTTCGCTGACACCGCTTTTGTCATTTTTTTGTTTATCTTTCAATTTACTTTTCAGTAAATCATTTTTTTTGTTTCAATTAATCTCTGTGGGCTATAAAGTTTTTTTTAAATGGTCATTATAAATATGCTGATTTCTTTAGCTTTCATGTCTTTATGTGAACTTTGAAATTTGTGAGTGTCAGCTTTTCACTAGTCTCCGACAAGAACTTCAGTTTTCAAAACAAAATTCCAATTTTTTTTTAATGTAAAGGCCGTTCATTTTTTGCTCTCAACAAATAATTGGTGTTAGTTGAATTTTTCATTTTAATTCTATATTTTCTTCCATTGTAAATTCGTAGGAAATTTGTTAGGAATACTAGTGGAAAGCTAGAACGCGGTTTGTAGTGGAGCTGTAATGATGGGTTCTTTGCAGCAGCCCATGAGGGTCAATAGACCATCATTTCCTCTAAAAGGGTCAGGTATTACTGGATTCGCGCACCAAATTAAGCTTTAGTCAGTGAAGCCTTGAAGAGCTCAACTTGAAGGGAGTTTAGTTACAGGAAGGCCTCCATCTCCAGTCTCTGTCCCTGTGCTAGAAAGCAGCTTTGTGGACCGTGGCCTTAGTGAAGCTGATCCTGAGGTTCCCGCAATTACTAGCAAGGAGAAGCAAAGGCAGCTCCACAGCCTTGAGCTTATTGCTTCAGAGAACTTTACATCCCGTGCTGTGATGGAAGCAGTTGGGTCATGTCTCACAGACAAGTATTCCGAAGGACTACCTGGTAAAAGGTATATCTAATTAAGCAAATGCATAGATGTTTAACCTTTGTTGGTTTTGATTTAATTGTTTGCAGCTAATGATCCTATTGTTTATTGCAGGTACTATGGTGGCAATGAGTACATTGATGAACTTGAAACACTTTGCCAGAAGACAGCTTTAGCGGCATTTCACTTGGATGAAAAGAAGTGGGGAGTTAACGTTCAACCATTGTCAGGTTCTCCTGCTAATTTTGAGGTTTATACAGCAATTCTTAATCCACATGATCGAATAATGCTAAGATGTTAGATGCTTCTATGGTATTAGCTGCTATAATTTAATTCTCTCTCTTGGATAATGCAGAAATCAATAATTTCTTAATATAACCGGTATAGGGTCTGGATTTACCTCATGGGCGACATTTGTCACATGGATTTATGACTGCTAAAAGATGAGTATCCGGCACATCAATTTATTTTGAGTCAATGCCTTATCGACTTGATGAATCCACAGGTTATGCATCCTTATTATTAGACTGACTAGGGTTTCTTGGTTGGTACACTGGCTTGATGGTTGATTCAATTTATCTGAATTTTGGAACAGGCCTTGTTGACTATGACATGCTGGAGAAAACAGCTACTCTCTTTCGATCAAAACCCATAATTGCTGGTGCCCATGCCTATCCTCGAGATTTTGATTATCCTCGCACGAGATGCTTGTGTCATATATTGAAATTCAACTTTTAAATTTTACGATTTTAAGATTTAAATATGCATTTGTTTAGAATTTCAAATCAATCTGCTTATCATAATTTATACATATTATCTATTTAAATTCATTTGATTTCACAATTTTATCTTATAAAATATATCTTATAAAAAGAGATATATGTAAACTCTTATATCTCAAAATTTAACTCTAGTATATAATCGATGTGAGAGTTATGATTCTTTTTTAAAAACATGATATCTTCTCCCACTCCAACGAAGGTCGATCACCTTTGGTGACACATCATTTATACTTTCAGAATTAATTCTGATATCACTTGTTATAGATCAAAATTCAACTTTCAAGCCTGCACAGCTCTAAGACCTGGACATACACTTATCTGACATCATATATTAATTTATCTGTTACGGCTTATACCCTTATGAGATATTGTCCGTTCTAATTTTTCTGACTTTACGATTTTATCATACAAAAGATATCTCACATGAAAAAATATGTGTAAACTCTTATAATTCAAGATTAACTTTAGCACATAATTGATGAAAAATTTATGATTTTTTTCTAAAGCCGTGACACTTGCTAATTGTACTGTAATATCTATCAAAATTTACCTACCACTACCACTGAATGAAAACTTTTTTTTTTTTTTATGTATTTGCATATATTTTAGCATCGAACTTATTAGAATTCATATCTGTTGGAAGATCGCAGATGCTGTTGGTACATTTCTTATAATGGATATGGCTTATATGAGTGGACTTGTTGCTGCTTCTGTAGTTGCTGACCTCTTTGAATATTGTGATATTGTGACAACTACACACAAGGTTGGGGTTGCATATTTTTAATTGCTGTGTTGAGCTCTATGTATGTTAATTTACTTGACATATCGTTAGTTTGGCTTGTCGTAATATTTATATTTACTTAGGACACTTGAGAAATTTTACTTTCATGTAGCATGGCTAATCTCACTTGATCTTTTCCCTCATCTAGTACAGAATGCAGCCTTCACTTTGTTTGGATCCTGATTTACTTATCATGTGCATTAGAAAGATCTGCTCTGCCCATAAACTCACCAATACTGTTGTATCTTCCAAATAGTATTATTTACTTCCTTTGCATTAATGCCCATGTGAATAACCTACTTAATTTTCTTTTACTATTTCCAGTCTTGAGAGGTCCAAGAGGTGGCATGATCTTCTTCAAGAAGGATCCTGTTCTTGGAATTTATTTAGAAACTGCCATCAATAATGCTGTTTTTTCAGGTTTATAGGTTAGTTTGACATCTTTTACTCCTATTAATAATCTGAATTCTCCTATTCTAACCTTCTTCTGGCTTTCAAACTGAGGCTTTTAAGTTATGAAACTAGTTACATATTGTGAGAGGCATAATCCCTGGCTTAGTTTTTTCCGTATAGAGGTGACCTTAAACTAAAGCTCATTCTTTAGGAATTTTTTAATTTTTTCATGCTTGGTTATAGGCTTTTAAATTTTTATATGGCTGAAAAAAAAAAAACAAGAGAGTGTGGCAACAAAATAGAAGAAAAAAGAAAAAAAAAAGGTTTTGTGTAGTTTTGATTAAATAATTTGATCGAGGTCAATTCGTTATTCGATTGAACTAAAATTTTAACAGTATATTTACAACTTATTATTTTTCAGTCTGAACAATAGGGATTGGATTTGGAATTTTTTATTTATTGATTTCGTGAATATTTGTTAACTCCTAAATTTGTTTAGTCTTTTTCAATTTTTTCTTGTAATATTATTTTTTTATCAAAATTATTTAATTTTAAAATATTGTGATTGTATACCTCTAATTTTAACTAAAGAGAATTTTGTATTCTCATTATTTTAATAATAAAAATTATTTGTTATTACCTTGATTTTTACTTTTAGTTTTAGAGAGATTTTTCATGTAAATTACTTATGTTCTTGTACTTGTAGTTTAATAATTTATTTATTAACTTTATTTGTTTGATTTTTATTAAATTCACATAAAAAAGAATAATTTGATTTTTTTTCGCTGAATGACACAATGGGTGGACTAGCAGTTTGCTTAAAACATGCAGAGTCGCCCGAGTTCAAGGCTTACCAGAACCTGGTACTGTCCTTCCAAGATAAAAAATTTAGTCGAAGTTTTGTCCTGGTGATCAAGTCTAATACGGGTACTTCATCCTGCAGGTAGTGTTTAATTGTAGAGCTCTTGCAAGCCGATTGGTTGAACTTGGCAACAAGCTGGTTTCTGGTGGCAGCGACAATCACCTTGTACTTGTGGATCTGAGGCCATTGGTAAGTTACCATCTCTGTAAGACATGCCAGACGTGTGCTCTTTATCTTTAAAATCTGAGTAGCATTGGAACTATTGTTCTGATTCTTTTATAGACATCCTATGCTCCCTTTGCCTCTTTCTTTATGTTACTTCTCCTTCAACAGGGTATCGATGGGGCTTCTGTGGAGAAACCACTTGACATGGCCTCTATCAACTCGAACAAAAACTCGGTGCCTGGTGAGTTCTGCCTTATTTGCGCTTTTTAACTTTATTTTTTAAATTCATTTAAAATTTTCTTTTTTCTTATGTCACCAGTACTTGCACATCTCAAATTTTGCAGGGGATAGGATTAAGAGTGCACTTGCGCCCGGTGGCATTCGCATCGGATCACCTGCTATGACTACTATAGGATTTACAGAAAAGGAATTCACAGTTGTTGCTAAATTCATCCATGAGGGCATGCAAATAACTATTGATGCCAAAGATGAAGTTTGTGGCATCTCGCCGATTTCCTTTGACCGGAAAGGTGTCAAATCTCCGTAGCAGAGTTGAAGCGCTAACAACCTGATTTCCCATCCCTGGCGTATGAATGGCATGGATGGCAGTAGTAATGAGAATTTGAGAACATCAAAACAAGGTCAATCCAACACAGTTTTCAGCTTTTGTATTTGTACGTACTAACAGATAGATATATAAAAATTTTGAAGCGTTCTTGAGATATAATGTTCAAATATATCAATTTCTTATTTCCAGCCATATGTGTTAAAATTACAAGTAAGAAGTAATAGTCCTAATCCTAGGGTGAATAAATGATTAGTTCGATCGGTTCGATTTGAAAAAATTAATAATCGATTTAATCGATTTTCATTTGACAAATAATCGAATCGATTGAATATTATTAAATAATCGATCATAATCAAACCGATCGAAATCGGTTCAGTTAAATAATTAATTTTTTTTATCATTTTTCTTTTTATTATAAATAATTATTTAACCACAAATTAAATTCAATAAAATTCAAACTCTAGTATCATCCAAATTAAATTACTAAAGAATTTAATAATTTCAACAATATTTTACAAAAAAAATAAATAAAAATATTTATCTCAATTTTTTTTATTTTTAATTATTAAAAAATTAATTAATTCGATCAGTACGATTATCAATTTTAAAAATCGAAAACTGACCGAATTAATCAATTTAATCAATTTAAAAAATCAATTATAACTAAAACTGAATAAATCAAATCGATTCAACTGAATTCACTCAATTTTGATCGATTTAATCGGTTTAAATAGACTTTTGCTTACCCTATCTAGTCATAATGTTGTAATTTAGGTTTGTTTTTGGGGATTAAAACCTGGCCATTAGATCAAAGAAGAAAGAGTACTCTTAGAGTCTTAACTAAGGGTGTAAATGATACATTAGTACTCGCAAGTTATTCGGGTTCGATTCGAAAAAAACTCGAATTCAGTTCGATTATTATTAAGTCGAGCTCGAATAGCTCAACTTATCGATCAAGCCGAATTCGAGTATTCTTATATCTGACTCGAGTAGCTCGCGAGCCTAACCGAGCTTTTATATTTAAATATATTTTTATTATTTTAATTAATAAAATATTTCGAGTCCGAGTTCAAGTTCAAGTTCGAGCATGAATAATCAAACTCTTGTCGAGTATACGAATCGAGCTTATTTTTACATATTAATCGAACTTAATCGAGCGAGCTCGAGTAGCTCGAATTCGATCACGAATCGAGCTCGAGCTTCAAAAATAAAACTCGATCGAGCTCGAGTCGAATATTGAGCCCCTAGTTGTGAGTCGAGCTCAAGCTCGAGTTTCTCACTATTCGACTCGGCTCGGCTCGTTTACAGCCTTAGTCCTAACCACGATATAACATAAAAATTAAAATATTATAAAATTTTAAATATTACAAAAATATTTTCTAAAACATAAAATATTACAAAAAATTTCTAAAAACCTAAAAATTAAAAAATACGAAAAATTTTATAAAAATTTCAAAAAATAAAAAATAATAAAATCAAATATTTTATTTAAATAAAAATGTTAAATTTTGAAAAAAAAAACAAAAATTTTCAAAAAAATGAAATTTAAAATATTAAAATATTCAAAAAAATTAATTTAATATTTTAAAAAATAGAAATTTTATAAAAAATTTAAAATATTTTTTTATATTAAAGAGATAAAAATTTTAAATTTTACGTGAATATAACGATTAAATTTTAAATTTTAAAATACAAAAATAATTAATAATTAATAATTAATTTTATCTACTAAAATCAACGATTGTGACATCAAATCAATAATTAAATTAATTTTTTAATAGTAAAAAATTAACAAAATTTATAACTAAATTATAATTATTAAATTAAAATAATACAAAAATTAAATTCAAATCATTATAATACAAAAATTAAATTGTAAGTTTTCAGAAGGTATAAACACCTCTGTCATAATTTATCTACAAAAATCTGTTGCAAATTCACCAAAACCCAGATTCCATTTTTTATTTTTATTTTTTCTCTCACCTTCCTCTTCCCCAGCTTCTTCGTATCCATCATACTTTCAATAGAAGACAATTCTTCAGATCAAAACCATGGAGGCAGCATCTTTATCTGGAGTTCTTTCCTATACCAAGCTTTCTGGGTCCAGTCTCTGCAATTCATATGATATATTTTCAAGGTGATCCTTTTGTTTTCTTGGGGTTTTAATCAAATGTTTATAATTTATGGTTTCTGTGAATGTGTTCTTACTTTAGATCCTAATAATTTGTCGAGATTGTACAAAGTTTTTGTTTTGTGAACGAAGATGAATTTTTTTGGACCAAATGTTTCCCAAATTTACTACTTTGTCAATTTCTTTATTTTGTTATTCAGGTTGATTCATCGGGGCAGGCATATTGACTCTGTCTCACGCCATTCATCTGAGGGATTCAATGATGCTGATAAACCTTCATCTAAAGCCCTTGTCGCGTTAAGTTCTGACCTGAAATCTCAAAATCATAACGTTATCAAAGGACCCCGTCTCAGTGGTGGATCAAGTCAGAAGAGAAATCTGAACTTGCGAGCGAATTGCGCGGTGGGAGATTGCACATTCGGTGAAAATGTTGTAAAATCTCATTACGCAGATGCCACAGAAGAGAAACTTGGCGTCCTACTTTTGAATCTTGGAGGGCCGGAGCCTCTACGATGTTCAACGGTTTCTGTATAACTTGTTTACTGACCCTGTATGTTAGTTTCGGCGTTCCTTTTTTATTTACTTTAAATAAACATTTGTGAGTTTTAAATTTCAGTGGTGTGCCGATGGTGATATTGTTTTCTTGATTCAGGATATAATATGGCTACCAAGGCTGTTTAAGTTTCTTCAACGACCATTGGCAAAGTTAATTTCTGTTCTTCGGGCTCCCAAAAGTAAGAAGCGTATGCTGCCATTTGTGGTGGCTCACCTCTGCGTAAAATAACTGATGAACAGGTAAACTCCCTTAATTGTAGATATTGGCATATTTACTTAATGCTAGTGCTTTGTGAAAGTGAACATTTGCTTTTGGTATGGATATTTTGTTCCAAAATCTGAAGTAAATCATGTTAAATCTGTTCTGTGCTTTTAAACTGATTCCGCATGTTGATGGTTTAACTTTTGTAGTTTCAATGCGATAAGTGTATTTATAGCTTGAAGAATTTGTTGCAGCTGGATGCTCTTAGAATGGCTTTGGAGGCAAAGAAAACACGTGCCAATGTTTATGTTGGAATGCGATATTGGTACCTATTCACTGAGGAGGCAATTGAGTAGGTGGGTCTTTCGATAGTCAAACAAATTTGCCTGGGTTTTAAGTTTCTTCAGAGACCATTGGTGAAGTTATTAACTTGTGAGATACCATATGGAGGAGTGAGCTCTTGCTGTTTTGGTTTAGGTGACATTGAGAGTTTGTTGTTAAGTAGATCAAATCCCTACAGAAGGAATATATATATGGAGTGAAGAGAAAAAGAAAGAATTGCAATGCCTTTTTGCAAGTTCTTGTTTTATATGATTATACCTTCAAATCCTTGAAATTATACCTCATATTTTAATATGGAATTATCTGTTTAACCCTGAATAATCTATCTTCAATGTGCATTGAGTCTATATTGCTAAGTTATTTATTTTATGCAACAGATTAAGCAGGACAGGATAACAAAGCTTGTTGTGCTGCCAGTACATCCTCAGTTCTCCATCTCAACGACTGGATCAAGCATCCGAGTTCTCCAGCGCATATTCAGGTAGGTGTTTGATCATTTTTGTTACACCTTTTCTGCTTGAAATCATCCATTACTGTTCTCCCTTGTAAATGGCTCTGAATGTGAGTTATTTTTCAGGGAAGATGCGTATTTATCGAGACTACCTGATTCTCTCATTCTTTCATGGTATCAACGACAAGGTTATATTAGGTCTATGACCGGCATGATTGAGAAAGAGTTGGGCAGATTTTCAAAACCTGAAGAGGTTTGTTTTTTTACTTCATAGACTACTTCTGTATTCTTTTTTTTATGCATAAAGTCATTAATTAGAATTTGATGTCAAATTGTGGTCAGTCTTTGAGATTTATTTTATTGCAACTATTTCTAATATTCTTTTGAACTTCAGGTTATGATATTCTTTAGTGCCCATGGGGTTCCTGTCAGTTACGTTGAGGATGCTGGAGATCCATACAAAGATCAAATGGAGGAGTGCATCTACTTAATTTTGCAATAGCTGAAAGCTAGAGTAATGGGAAATGATAATACCCTTGCTTACCAGGTTGGTTTTAGAACTCAAGTTCCTTCTTTCACTTGAAAAATGAAAAAATGTTATGCGTAACTTCTTCTTCATGCTATACTAGAGTCTGAGTTGGGCTTGTGCAATGGCTGAAGCCCTGCACAGCTGCACTGATGAAGTCCTTCTTGAGCTTGGCCAGAAAGGTGTGAAGAGTCTTCTAGCAGTTCCCATAAGGTACATGATTCATGGTTTAAAGTAGCTGTTCTTGATATGTGCTTTGAAATGGTCGATTATGTAGTGAAAATTAATTTTACTGCCATCTCAAATTCCAGCTTTGTGATTGAGCACATAGACTCTTGAAGAGATTGACATGGAATATAAGCACTTAGCTCTTGAATCTGGTATCAAGAATTGGGGTCGTGTGCCTGCTCTAGGTTGCACCTCTTCGTTTATCACAGATCTAGCTGCTGCTGTAATTGAAGCTCTACCATCAGCAAAAGCTCTTTCAACCCCGAGGGACACTGCTGAAGAAGCCGAATATGACCGCTTGAGATACCTTGTCAAAATGTTCTGCGGTTCAATCTTGGCATTCATTTTGTTATCGACACCAAGGAAGGTACTTTCATTTAGGAATCATCTCTTTTAATCAAGATTTAAGAAAGCTTTTGTTCATAGACAGTGTAGAGTCTCAATTATATTAAGGAGTTATCCTCTGTTTAGAGAGAAATATAGGGACTTGTTTGGTCCCCCACCCCCCCCCGGGGAGGTTGGTAATTTGGCATAAACAAAGTAGAGATGGAATTTTGAAGGTGTAATTTTTGGAACCAAGAAGATTTACCTGGGCAATTTGGCTTCAATGTAACCATGACGAGTTGCTACCAGTGAAATAATATTTCTTTTATGTTTTTTGCTCAAAATAATAACATTAAATCCGAAATTTTGTTTAGGCTTAGGGCTCAGTGGATTGACTTCGAAAGATGTTTCAGTGACATTTTTTTTTTTTTCTCATTCTTTTCCATAAGTAGTCCTTTAAATCCTCCTCAAACTCAAGATAAAATCTCAGCACAACCTCACCAATGTTGAATCACCTATAAATTCAAAATCATCACCACTGATATGATAAATCATTTAGATTTAAACATAATTAAAAAAAATCAACGTGATACAAAGAAGTTAGCCACCATCCAGATCTTTCCAATAGTTTGGGTTTTAAAACACATGATATTAATCATGCACGAAAAACTTAGAAAAATTTAAAGGGACACTAAGCCAAAATATCGACTAATTTCCGTGTGAATCTGTTCATGCCTGGTCACACGTATCTCTCTCTTCCTTCAATCTCATACAGCTTTTCAAGAGAATCATTGTAACAAAACAAAAACATCAAGAAAAAAATATGGTGAAAGCTTGATCAGTTCAACTTAGGAGAAGCTGTTCTTGTTGACTCAATTAGACAATCTCTCCAGCACAATATCAAGCAAAACATTCTAATCAAACCAAAATAGAGTAGCAATGTCTGTGTTCTGTTCTTTCACATATGCTTTGCTTAACCAATCTCCTTCCGGAACGCCTCATAACGACCAGGACATATCATTAAAAACTATTAACCCAGTGGGAGGGTAGAAAATTTCGATTGACTTGGATTACAAGCACAGAAAATCACAATCAAACAACTCTTATTTCTAGATTTCCAGTAAATAAAAAACAAGGGAAAACTGTTGGTAAACGACGTAACAAATTCAATGGATCAGCATGAAGGTTTGATCAACGCAGGAGAGCATTAGAGCAGCTGATAGATGTTCAAGGCAAAAGGGAAAAACGAATAATATGTGATGTTGGGAGAAGTCTAGGCTGGCGTTTAATACTAAAACGCAGCCCACGCCTTTTATTTCAACCCGCAGCCATGCTTAAAGCAATAGCATTGATTGTTGTAGGAGAGGTTGCGAAAGTTACAATGCAATGACTTGAAACAAGAACAGGGGCCATCTCCCTTTCCCTTTTAAACCTTGATACCATCATCAACTCCCAGCATAAGCTTCCTACTCAGACCTTTTACTTTTCAGCCATCATTTCCATGTCAATCCACATAACACAAATATTTAACATTAAAAAGAATCACCCAAAGCGCCGCCATCGAAGAATCTAAGAATAAACCGAAAACCTAGCTTTCTAAAAAAAAATTTTAAATCTTGATAAAGAGTCAACAATATTTTACGATTAGTAATAAAGTTTGGAAGATAAACAAGGAAAAAAAAGAAACAGAAATAAAAAAAAAAAAAAAAAAGCAGCATTCCGATCTGTGTGAACGGAGTCAGAATTACCAATATATGTTTTTGTGGATCTGAGAAGACATGTAACAGAAGGAGAAATAGGGTTTTGTAACATTCCTGGTGATTTTTGGTTATGTTCAGCTGCGGTGAGTCCTCTCCACTATCCTACAGTGATGCTCATGATATTGCCATGTGTCAGAGTCCTATCCCCTACCTGGTGATTTTTGTTTTTTTTTTAAGTTTAAATATGCATGATACAAAGGAAATAGCTTGAATATAGTTTTTATTCATGTTTTTTTTTGGAATTCGCATTATTGTCATTTTTGCTAGCACTATTAGTAATTTTTAAACATTAAAGTAAATATTATTTTATTATAATATCTAGTACATAAAATTATAATAGGATAAGATAAAATGATATTATAAATAAGATTAAGTTAAATAATATCATCTTGTCTTATATTTGGTGCGTACAAAGATTAAAATAAAATAATTTATTTATTGATCAAAATTATCATTTTTAAAAGTTTATATAATTTAAATTATTAATATAATTTTTTAAAATATAATAAGACATAATTTAATCTCATAAATTAAAAATAATACTCTTCACTTTAAAAGAATTGAATTATCTTATACTAAAATAATAATAATTTTTTTTGTTATCATATCTCTTTCAATTAAATATAAATTAAAATAATATAAAATAATTATCATATTATTATATTTATTATTTTATATATCAAATATGACTTTTATCTCGTAAACAGTATCTTATTTGCATATCTTTATTTATGTTAAATAAAAAAAAATTATTTTTAATTTTTCTTATTACCTCTTAATTATATTTATCTGTTTCTTTTCCTTTTTTTCAAAGTAAAACGCAGTTCAAAAAATTTAACATTAATAAAAATCAAAATTCAATTTTTTCTTAAACTTTTTGCAAAATCAAACTAAAGCACTATATATGAAATGGAGGGAATATAATTTTAGAATTGCGATTTTATTTTAACTTACTATCATCGCTCTTTCCTCCTGCGACAATTGATTCAGCTTGATTTATAAAAAATAAAATAAAATAAAAAAAAGATTAACGTGCAGCATTTTAATTTTTCAAAAATTGAATCACATTACTTTTTTAATCAAGCTAAACCGAACGAAATTACGAATACCACTAATTCAAATTAATTTCGTTATTAATTTTGAAATTACTTCAGACATTTTAAAGATTTTTATAGTTTTTTAATATTTTTATAAATTATTTACATATATTTTGATTAGAAAGAAGGGATTTTTGACCCAGTTGGCTATGGCTTGGTCCCCGTTAACTTAAAATCCAATCCAGCCTTCAACGACAGCACTTGCAACCTCTAAGGAGGTAAACCAGGATATAAATAATACAGAGTATGGCTTGTGTAAAATGACCAACTTCACTGGGTTTAGACATTCCTCGAGAATATCAAATATAAACTTAACTAAACCAGATGAAAATATCTGTAGAAAATCAAGTGCTTAGGAGCAAGCAAGTATAGTCCTTACAGCAGAAGTAATAAAGCAAGACAAACCATCCAAAACCATTTGCAGCATCAAGATGTTAAAGTAAAACACTAGCATTGTCTTAAAAACACTGCAAAAACTAACTTCACCTGACTGGAATACAACAAACCATCAAGCACCAAAATCTAAATTGTCTTCATTAAACTGACCCCAAATCAACTTTGAGGCGATGCCTTGGTAACTCCACCTTGTTGAACAGTTTGAGAAGCTGGTGCTGCAGCATCATAAGTCCCACGAGTGCTCCCACCTGCATTGCTGTCAGTAGGACATGCTGCAGGCTGTGAGTAACCACCACCATAAGAGGTGTTATAAGGTGCCCCATAACCAGGCTGGCTGGCAGGTGGCGCTCCATAGGGTGGGGCACCGTACCCTGGCTGAGCAGATGTGGCACCATAACTAGATGATTGAGAACGTTGTGAACCAGATTCCGGTTGACCATAACCAGCCGGTGGTGGCTGTGAATGATATCCTGGCTGGCCATAGCTTCCTGGGGTGCTAGGCGACTGCTGTGTCTGCCCATAGACGGGGGGATTGGCCAAAGGCTTCTGGGTTGGTGGTGGTCCATACCCAGGTCCATAGCCAGACTGAGCTGGTGGTTGACTCCCATAGCCAGTTTGGGAAGTTGGAGGCATTCCATAACCAGGTTGAGCACTTCCTTGAGGTGGATAACTTCCAGGATTTGGGCTAGGCTGCTGACTAGTACTGTACCCTTGCTGGCCCATCGCAGATGGTTGGGTGGATGTAGGTGCTTGACCAGAATCCCCTTGACCACCATAGGAGGGTGTGTGACCCTCTTGAGTAGGGTTTGTTGCATTGCCATAGCTAGGCACAGAACCGTAACCTTGTTGCTGATCATAAGATGGCTGTCCATAACCCGAATGTGGAGGAGCATGGTATCCACTATAGCCATCATGAGGATAACCTTGTCCTGGTTGCATATAGCTAGAAGCTGGAGGTTGACTGTAATTATAACCACTGCTATCAGCAGGAGTTGCTGAACCACCAGGGGTTTGCTGCGGCTGTGAAGAAGGCTGCTGGTTATAGTAATCGTAACCACTTGCAGCAGAGCTTTGCTGGTTTGGTGGTACAGCTGACTGGTCCCAACCAGAGGCATATCCACCAGATGATGGTTGAGATGGATAGCCCCCATAAGGTGGCTGAGACATGTTATACTGCGGTGATGGGCCAGGATATGCCCCAGGCTGCATATAGCCATAACCAGGTTGCTGCATTGGAGGAGCCCCTTGGCCCCAGCTTGTAGGAGGTCTTGCCTGATAACCTTGCTGTGGGTAGCCTCCAGCCATTGCTGGATTTCTCATACGGTTCTGCACAAAATTGTTTCCTCAGATAACCAAAGTGGACTCTTCAACAATGCTGGCACATAAACACATAAAGCAAAACAGAATATGCATCTATATACAGATAGGCATATACAAAAAACCTAAATAGCAAGTATCAAAATCAGCATAAAACTGCAAATTAAGCAAACTATGTCCACAGTGGATTTAATGGAGTTTATATTATAGTATGAAGGGTATAAATGCCTACATACCGTATGATTGGAGGGATTATTGAGTTTACTCCAGCAGAAGCCCATCCTCTCCCTATTCGAAGTGAATGGGTGCAAAAAAGAAAAAAAAAAAAAAGGAACCCCACAACACTAATAGAAGCTTTTACATCAAAGCAAAAGGAACTACGAACCCCATATGCCATATACAGGCAAGAAACTCACAGTTAAAAGTACACACTATATATTATCTATCCAACATTGATGCATTGTAACAACAGAAGCATCAAATAAGGAATGACAACATCCTAGAAAGACCAATCAACATGCATTAAGCAAATGATATCTCTTAGAACAGACTAAAATTCTCTAGACAAAAGCAAGGAAAAAAACATTATAGATCAAACACTTTTAAGATGACTATATGCATTAGATAAGATAATTGACATGTATCACCAAAATAAAGGTTTTTGCTAAACATATGAACCCTAGCCATATAGGTTATAATGCCAACAATAAATACTACAGCACAACTAACATAATTGTAGACCAGTTCTCTAGAATAATGCAACGAAATTACAACTTTTAATAAAGATAACTTTCAACACAAGCATCAAAAAGAAAAAAATTTCATCAAATATGTCACCTCCAACTTGAGGTTTTCTGAAAAAAACAGAATCCAACTCAAGTAATGAACAAGGTGAATTCCAAAGTGAATAAATTCTGTTGGGTTAAATGTTGAAAAAGATAACACCTAGCAACATGTTACCAAAAAAGATGACATCTAGAAATACGGGGAAGTTGCAATACTAACACAGTTGAAAACCATCTTTAAGCAACTAGAGGATACAAGGCTGGAAACAAGATATTTCAGGGTAAAATATCCACAAATATAGAGTTATGTACATTATCAACCCCAACCAACACTATTAAATGATGATGACAAAGAAATCAGGGACAATCCAAATAAGTAAATTAGGATTAAAACGGTTTAAAGTTTCAAACCATAAGCCAAATTAAGAACCAAAAGCTATATCATTCTTGTTTACTGTTGAACAAAAGAGAAGATTAACAGAAATAGGAATATTGTTGTAATATATGTTAAAATGAACTTGCCCTGAAGTGCCATAATAATAAACAAGTCTAGTATTTAGCAACCTTATATACCCATCAATAACTTCAAGCATCTCTCCAGTATAAGATTACTAAATATCAGAAATAGGATCTGAAGCCATACCAGGGCAATGCAGAGGAAACACCAACAGAAAGAAATCAATGTTGGTGTCACCAATTGTCCAATACAGACTAATCCTACAATAGTTCCCAATGACAATATTAGTCTCATCATTTACAATTAATAAGCAAATTTGGTGGCTAATCATGTCATAATCCCAACGAGTCACTTAGCCATAAAATCAAAGAATGATGAAAATATTGGAGTTTTATCACCAGAATAAAGGAAGTCCTTGTTTATACCATGATATCCTAACATAAAATGTGTGACCTGCCTTGCAAACTAAGCATGAAAACATCAACACAAAACTTAAGCAAAACTAAAGGACAATAACCATCACTCTTCTCAAAACTTTGGCAATTCAAAAACTATTAAGTTCGACCTCTATCTGAATCCTAACAACATGTAAGAAACCAACTGTACATAAGGACCTTGAAAGTTTGAACTTTACATTTAAAATTTAAACCCAACCATAAGATTTCAAGAACGAAACCAAGCAATGCAATACTATGTTATCCAGTTCCTAATATCAAGCTAGAACCAGAAAACTTTGATTAAAAACAGCATTGAATCTCTTACAAAGTAGAGGACCTGCTCCTCTTCCACTGGTCATTTTGACACTTAGGAAAATTTCTCAACCAGCTGTCATAGCAACAATGATCACCGGCAAAAGATGTCTGCAACTCTCAAGATTTACAAGTCGAACAGAGGGAAGAGAAGATATCGATGATAATATAAAATCCAATCTATATCTCAAAGTGACTGAATAACTACATCAAGAAATGGGGACGCAGAAGCAAGTCTAGAAGAATTATTAAGCATAATATTTGGAAAAGATGTTATAACCTGCATGGGAAAATCATGTACTTCCTCAACAGGTATATAAAAGTATAAGCAAATATCAGAATTTATTAAAATAAAGGGGTGGCTTTCAAAAAATTGACCGGAGGCAATGATTGACAGGCCATAATAACATAATATCTGTTCAGGAAAAAAATAAACACAAAATAGAGTTCCTATTTTACCCAAATGAACAAAAATGGTTGTGCCTTGCAATAAAGAATATAAGGAATATTTGTACAACATCTGAACAAGCAAATTTCTTAAGCAATTTAATAAGAAAGTCTCAATAAAAGTGAAATTACAAAGAGTCCTATCATTACTAATGTGTAAAGACTAGCATGATGCTCCAGAAGATCATAACAAATCAACACTCAAATTAAAATTAAACAGAAAGAACAGTTGTGAATAGAACAAAAGGATCCTTTAGGAGTAGGCATTTAAATAATAAACATAGAAAACAAACACATGCAGTTTATGTAAAAGAACAAGGGCCTAAATAATTTAAACTGAGGAAAAGCTTTCCTCCCAACATCCACATCCAAACATACCTCACTTATGATCTCATCAACCAATTCTCTAGCATTTTTAATCTGTTCACTGGTCCCATCTATGTGTAATGACCTTTCTGTTGATGTATCACCTGGGGGCAAGTGCAATGGTATCACCTGCATGAGATTAACAAGCATATTGCTGTCACAATTTGTATTTGTAGGCACTAGACACAATTACAACATGATTCATAAGAGCATAGTGAAGAAACTTATTAAAAACACATAAAACTGGTAGAAATTAGCTGATTATAATTCAACTAAATAAATGTCAGCAAATATGAAGTTAAAGCAACAATAGACAACTTCCAAGTAACGATGACGCTTAAGATTCAAACCTGAATACGAGCTCCAGTTCTTGCTTGCATATTTTTAATTGTTTCACCACCTTTTCCAATCACCAGACCAACCTGAGATCATGCACTTATTACTTATTATCTTGAAACAAAATCAATGAAAAAGTTGATTAATGCTTTTACACTCGTATACCTTGTTATTCAGAATCTTCATTTCAAAATGTTCACTTCCAGCTTGTCCTGTCAATCTTCGAGAAACTATGCCAGAACCTCCAGATTCAGCCTGGACAAAGCATTAAATGGTATAATTATATTTACTTATATTCGGCATAAGAATACCTCAATTTCACATAAATAAAATTGCAGGATGAATAACCTCAGCAAGAACATCATTTATCAACTGCTCCGCCTTAGCTATTTGTTCAGCAGTACCCATGAGCTCTACAGGCCTAGTCACAGAATTAGGGTCAGCATCCATATCTCGTTGAACCTGAATCTTTGCCCCAGATTGTAGTTGAAGATATTTAATGGTTTCCCCAGCTTTCCCAATTATAACACCAACCCTGATTTGTGGAATGTCAATCTTCTTGCTAGTACCATGATAGCCGCCATAAGAAGCCGGTATAGATGAAGGAGCTGAGTTTGACATAGGCTTTATATCTGTATAAATTCAAGCTTTTGATTACACTTGGCATCAACTTTCACAAATCAGATCTAAACTATTAGCATCTCGCAAACCAGCAGGAAAAGCTAATATATCTTATTAAAAGTTCGAAACCCTAAATGCAAAACCCTAGATGCAACAATTTCCTCAAATAATGAAATTTCTGCTATTCAAGAACGCGTGTCACCAGCAGGAAAGACAAAGAAAGAGAAGCTATACCAGAAGGAGCGGAGCTAAATCCCTTATCGTTATCAAAACCACCGCCAGAGCCGTTTTCAACACGAGGGCGCTTGGCCTCAGAGCCAGCAGAGACAGCGGAGAGAGTAAGGCGAGCAGCAATCTCCTGAGCTCGCTGCTTGGCCATCTCGATGCCGTCAAGCGGTGGCGGCACGCTGTTGTAGGAAGGAGGAGCCGAATCTGGTGAGGAGAACCCTGTCGGCCTCCTGCCACCAGAAGGCGGCGGTGTCTGGTCCTCATATTTGCGCTTGTTGCTGCCGGCGTCGGGACCTGAAGAGTACTGTGATTCGTCTGCCATTGTGTGCGTGCGAGAGAAAGATAGAGAGAGAGAGACGACTAGAGAGAAACCCTAGAGGGATATAGAGAAATGGGGAATATGTAACACAATTAACAAAAGTACGGGTGGATTTTATTTATTTATTTATTTATTTCTTGGAGTTGGATATTTTTAGGAAAATACTATTAGGGGTAATTTGTCTCAAAATTTTCAAATTTGTACTCTTACATTATAATTTTTTTTTTAAATTTACTCTTAATTCTTAATCTTTTATTTACTGAATTTACTTTAAAAAGATATCTTACTAAAAAAAGTATATCATTTATAATAATTATACTATAATTAAATAATAAAATTTTAGAATAATATAAGGTCTACCAAAATAAATAAGACAAAACTTATATAAAATTTATAATATTTATCTATAAAAATTATGTCAATATTTTTATTAAAAATATATCAAAATTTATTAAAATTTTATATACCTGATCTATGTTATAAAACCTTTTAATATCCATTTTTATTTTTTATTTTAATTTTTATTTAATCGTTTTTTGTAAAAAGTTTCATGTACTTCACTTAAAAAATTTTATCTAATTTCTTTTAAATAATATGTAAAGTCCACTCTTATAAGTGATGAACTCTCACATAATTATTGATTATAATTGAATAATTATAATATTACAATAAAAAAATTATAATCAAAATACTACATATTGAAGGGATTTTAGTAGGTAAAAAATCAATTTAGTATTAAATAATTAATATATTCGAATGCGATCTACATAGTTGCCATATACACAATTAGATTAAAATTTTAAAAATTAATAAATAAAATAATATTATAAAAGAGTGAAATCTACTTATACTAATATAATTTTTACATTTTTTTAGATTCATCAATCAAAATTAAATCCATGATTCATTTAAATCAAAATAATATTTTTAAATTCAAAAATTTTGATTCAAAAATTTTTTAAAAAATAAAAAATACACTAATATATGTAGATCTATCATCATTATGAAAGGTAAATATAAATTATTTAAACTTAATTGCACTTAATTCAGTTCTAAAAACTTAATTGCACTTAAAAACCCTCGAAAATTCTTAAAACTTTCCTTTGAAGGAAGGATAGAAAATGAAAGAATGAAAAATTAATTCAACGGTTAAAATTTATAACCACTTTTTTATTTTGTAATTTAAAAATTAGATTAACAAATTTTACTCGCTTACACCTTTCCATCCTCTCTGTCAATAAAAGGATTAGAGCTGGTAAATTCATATTAACAATACAAACACAAACTTGACCATGCGAGTCAAGTCCTACGACCCAAACTTCCATATTAGCATTACCACGGCAATGAAAACCCAAACCAGCCATTAAAACTCCATCCTATAGGCATTGAATTGAAGGTCACCCTTATGTTGACATAGCCCAACAAAACTGCCTTTTTAAAGTTCAAACCATCAAATCAGAGTGGCACAAAATTGAGGAATTCATTCATATCCATTTAAAACAAAACTTAAACATCCTTTTAACGATAGTGCAGGTAGTTAACGGGAAAACTAAAGTCGGCAAAATTTGAAGTTCCGAATAATACAGGGCATACAGTCACCATACATGTAAAACAAACCTGATTTGTAAAACTCAGGATTTTATATTCAAAACCATCTTAACAATCTCCATCTACAGGGCATTTCAACAGAGAAATGATTTATTTGTTCTTAACACTGCAGTCACAATATCCCAGAAGCAACTTGTAATATCCTTACTTGGTCCACCAATGGAGGAAATCCTTGCGCCTGTTGATCTTTTTCTGCAATTGAAGAACTCCATATAGTAACGCCTCAGCAGTGGGTGGGCAACCAGGAACATAGATGTCAACAGGGACAATTCTATCACAACCTCTAACAACAGAATACGAGTAGTGGTAGTATCCACCACCATTTGCACAACTTCCCATAGAAATGACCCACCTAGGCTCTGGCATTTGGTCATAAACCCTGCAAAAATTACAGTATAATGGTCAGATTACCAAAGCCCAATCAAATTTATACAACTGAAAACTGTGAAAAGAACAGGAAATGGACCGAAAAGGAGTAGACAGAAAATCCCATGTTTCAAACAAAAATACCAGCAAAATCCCTCAAGCCAAGATTAACAAACTTCCAAATAAAGAATCATTATTATACAGTATCAAGAAACAATGAAGGCAACAAAACTCAGGGAATGCTACTAAGATTTGTAAAACTCAGAACAGTGTAAACCGCCAGCAGAGGTAAAACTTAAAGGTTGCATTTGTTTGGCACAACTCAAGAGAAATAAATCAAAATGTCAAACCACCATTAAAACAAAAAACCTTTGCATGTACATCCCACTTGAAATTTACCATCACACAAATTAAGCCTCAAGCCCTCACCAGACTCAATCACAAGCCAAATAAACCAAGCTCAGCCTAGGTATGGGAAGTTTTCTACATGTGTAGAGAAGTTTTCTACATGTGTAGACACACTATAAACCTGCTAGATAAAAACAGAACAAACATCAATGTTTAGTAATATGTTAAGAATTAGGAATCTAATTACTAACAATCAAGCCAGTTAGATCACACAAACTTATCCAGGACCATTCAAGCTAGACCTATGTTGAACTTCAGGTTTTACACGGTTAAAATCCATGTTCAGCGAACCAAGATAAGGCCCTGAAAGATTACAGACAGAAAATGGTGCAATCATAGTTCTTTATCTTCTTAACTCTTTAAGAATTCCCCAAAAATAAGAGGGAAACTGTCAAGTTGAATAGACTAATAGAAAATGGATGTACCAACCACACTGCCTCATACAAAGAAGCATGAAACGGCGTTTTGTTAAGAGTGAAGAAGAAATAACTTCAGGTGGCTTTCAGATCATTCTTATTTTATCTACCAAATTAAAAAAATCCGTATATTTCAGAGAAATCATAATCTTCATTATTTGAAATTTGCTCCCAACTTAAATCAAAGCAAATACTTCTACAACATCATAGGAATTCAGTCATAAAACAAATTATAATTTTAATATGATAAGCAAAAAAATAAAAGGATCGTCTAAATATATACTTGAAAGAATCAAAAAGGGTATTAACGAATTCAATTTTGCAATTGTCGCTGTATTTAATTAGCCTAAAACACCAACAACGAGCTAAAATAAATGTAGGAACTGGAAAAAAAATTCACATTTTCATGAGCTCCAAATCTAAAATAAAAAGATGGAAAGAAAAGGATTATAAAATTATTAAATAAAAGACTAAAAATGAAATTAAACATACTTGCGAAGAGCAGGGGCCATTTTGTTGGTGAGAGTACCAGCGACAATCATGCAATCGGATTGGCGAGGGCTGGGCCTGAAAATGACACCGAAGCGATCGAAATCGTAGCGAGCAGCACCAGTGTGCATCATTTCGACAGCGCAGCAAGCTAGGCCGAAGGTCATGGGCCAGATGGACCCACGACGGGCCCAGTTCAAGAGGTCATCGACCTTGGAGATCACGTATTCGGCAGTCTTGGAGAGGCCCGCCGGAGGGCCGGAGATTGAGGGGGGAGAAGGGCTAGCGTACGTGGTTGGGGTGGAGGAGGAGGAGAGAGAAGGGAGGGTGGTGTGGAGAGAGAGGGCTCGCTGTGCAGAAAGGAGGCGAGGGAGGCGATTAGCGGTGTTTCGGGTGATTAGAGCCATGGCTCGGTGGTTTCTAGAAACTGAAGAAAATTTTACCTCTCTTTAGAGAGAAGTTTTGATTTGGTGACGACTCACTGGTTATTGGAGTATTGGAGTGTTCGGTAGCGTGGGCTGTGTTAGAAGAGAGAAAGGGTAATAGCCTTTTTTTTTTTAAATTATAAATATATTTTTAAAAAATTATAACACTATTGAAAATATATTTTTAAAAATATAAAATTAAAATTTTATGAAAAATTATAAAAAAATGAAATTTTATTAAAATTATTTTTAAATAAATGTAATAAAAAATTATAAATTTTAAAATTATTAAAAAATTATTTTTATTATTTTAATTTTAAATTAATAACACATATGATCCCTAAATTATAAATCAAATATTATATTAATTTTTAAATTTTAAAAAATTATAATTGAGTCGTCAATTATCCAAACATATATTAATATAATCTTTTCGTTTGTTAGACAATCTAAATTAATAATATATTTTATGTTACATTACATATAAGTTAAATAAATTGTATTACATGAAAAATTTTTAATGCCGAATAAGCAAATACAAATTTTAATGTCCATTTAAACAAATTAATCATCTAAAAAAACCTTGTAATATTTTGATTTTAGGTGTTCAAAATAAAAAAAAAAAAAGAGATGAAGATTAAAAGAGAGGAGCTACGAGTTATCGTACGGAAGATATAAGCTTATAAGAATCCATTTTCTTAAACCCAAATTTTGTATTTGAGATGAGATGATCTAATAACCACAGAGGACAACCCATTTTCTCAAACTCATTTTCAATCCCTTAAAAAATTCTCGATCTAAATTCAGCCATGAAAGAGTCAAAAAATACCATGGTTGAAGTAAGAAAAAAGCACACGGTTTCTCCAATAGGCCAAAACCAAAACTCTTGTTTAAAAACAACTTATTTTCTCGAACCCATTTTCAGTTCCTTTGAAAACCCAATTCCTAAGCTTCCTTCTTGATGCATTCTCTCTCTAAAACAACCTTCTTTTGAGCCCAAAAATCTACCTTTGAGTATCAGTTTTCATGGATAGATATATAGGGCAAAGAATTGGTCCACATGGATTGAGAAGATGGCTGTTTTTTCATGAATTGACTTAGAAAAAAGCTTTGTATCTATAATGAATTTAGCTTACCAAATCAAGAGAAACAATGATTTGGTTTTTGGTTTAGCTGAGAAATCGTGTTATGAGACCAAAAGTTTCATTTTTTCTTGGGGTGAGACTAGTACTGCATTTAAAGATATCATAATTCGTGAAGGGGGTTTCTCTGTTATAGGTTTAGGGACATTAAAGTTTCTTTTACTTTTTTTATTTGCTTAGTTAGCATTTAAAAAATTTTACGTAATACAATTTATTTGAATTATGTATCATGTCACGTAAGATTTATTGTCAATTTAGATAATTCAACAGATGAAAAATCACATTGACATATATTTTGAAAATTGATGATTCAATTAAAATTTTTTTAAAATTTAAAAATCAATATAAAATTTGATTCATAGTTTATAGATCACGTTGCTATTACTTCTTTAATTTAAAAATTTTTTTTGATGAGATTCTAATTAAATAATTTATCTCTTGATGTTATAAAAAGTGATAAAAAAATTATAAGATCTTATTAACATATAAGAGTTGAAATTCCTTAAATTTATATAAGCAGTATTATTGAATATTATATAATTTTATCAAAATGCTACAAAATACCATTACCATATCCCTGGCTTCGTACGAATTTGAGAATTAATGAAAAAGTGTTTAGAAGAATTAAAACTACTTCTAAGTTAAAGATTTTATGGACCAACATTGTATGCTTTTGAATAAAAAGACAATATAAGTAATATCACTAAATACTATATAATTTTATTAAAATCTAATATGTTAATAAGATAAACTCATCTTGATAAGTAGATGAAAAGACTTTTCTAAAAGGTTTAGTTTAATTAAAACTATTATAAAATTTTAACAATTGATAAAAAAAATTATTAAAAAATGATAAATTTTAAATTTATAAAAAAATTATATTTGCTATTTTATCTTTAATTTAATTAGGATCTCATAAGATATAATTCTTTCTCCATAATTTATCTTTAATTAAATTAGGATCTTATAAGATATAATTCTTTTTCTATAATGAAAATAGTGATAGTAATTTTTTTATTAATTTTAAAATTTATGATTTTTTAATAATAACTTTTTTATTACACTTATTTCCAAATAATTTTAATAAAATTTTATATTTGTAATTTTTCATAAAATTTCAACTCTAACACTCTCAAAAATGCATTTCCGAAAAAAGTTCGAAAATGCATTTTCAAGATATGCTATGATTTTTCGAAAATAAATTTTAAGAATTTATAAAATTTATAGCATGAATATTTTAGTAATTTTACTTACAAAAAATTTTCAAAAAAATGAGATGTATAGAAAAACAGTGAGTGCATTTAAAATTTCTTTTTTTTTTTCTAAAAAAACCTTCAAATTTTTTTATTATATTTTTTAGTCAAATTTTAAATATAATTCATTTATCATATAAAAATGTTGAATTTAACAATTTTATTTTTATTTGAACGAAAATAAAACACACACACACACACACACAAAAAAAAAAAAGCGCCATTTGTGAGGTTTTTACAAACGGCTGATAGCTAAGAAGGTATTTTCAAGAATGTATTTTCTTCTCTATCCTCAATTGTTAGCTCCTGCAACTATTGGTTAAAAACTTTGATTTCTTTTTATATTTTTTGTGCTGACTAGGGATGCGATTTCTTGTATAAGAGCTGCTTCGCACCGGGGGATCAATTCTCTGTTCTTTTTGTTCAAACTTCCTTTTAGTTCCTCAATCTTTAATTTCAACACTTCAACTACTAGCATTGGCATTTAAAATTTAATAACTATACGAGGCAAGTTGCTATATAATAATTTTGATCAGGAGGTCAGAATTTTGAATTATGCTTTATTTAAATGATTGATGGGAAATATTCCATTTATTCTATTCTCACGGCATCATCACCCATTCTCATCGACTACCCCAATGACTAAATGAGGGGTTAGACGAGGGCTTCTACTTCATCCCAAAACCAACATAAACAAGCAATTCCGTGGAGGAATTGAAAGAATAGTTAGAAATTAAATAACAATAGTCATAATGGAATTTCACAATTAAAGTTAAAATGGTACAAGATTTAAGCACAAGGGCTCAGACTATATCCATGAAAACTGATGCACTAGTATAGCTCCTTTTCCTTGGATTTGGTTGACATCCCTTTAGTCTCACACCCAGCAACATTGCAGCCTAATTAGAGACATCTTTTGTTTCAGTAGTTGGATTGCTAATCATCATATTTTCTTCCACCTAAACAAAACAGAAAGAGACAGCACTGTGTCTATCCCTACAAAGAATATTAAATTAGTGGGCATGATCTGCCTGGAAGCATAACTCAATGTACTTTGTCGACAAATCAACACCAGCAACATTGAGCTCTGGTATAAGACATGATAGAAAATTTCAATGAATCACCAAGAGTCTGATAAATGACTGCAGCTTCCACATCACTAATCAGGGAAGAAGGCAAAGCAATCTCTCCAAAAGCAAGCAGCAAAAGCTCTTCCCATTAAAATAATCACGAGCTTTGTTAGATCATCTTCATGCATAATACATGTAAAGACTGTTTGATGCAGCACAAGCTAGAGAATTTTCAGTTGGATGGCAGCTAGGTGAAGTAACTTTGTTGTGAAATCAAATGAATTCCCGTTAGCATCAACTCCCGATTTATCTGTTCCTTTCACTGAAAATGGAAAGGAGAGAATAGATACATAGATGTTAAATAAACCTCAAGCATATATATAAAAGAAAAAATATATAATTGCTTTCCATGACTCAATTAGTGGTCAAAAACTACTTGTAAAAAGGCTAGAATCCTAATTATAATTGCTTTCCATGACTCAATTAATGTTTGAAAACTACTTGTAAAAAGGCTAGAATCCTAATTCACTAATAAGCAAAATCACAAACCAGTGACAATGAATTTATTATGCAAAAATAAGGGGGAAGAAATTAAACTGATGGAATACAAATCAAGACATCTCAAATTTTTGGACTTGGTAAGAAGGATGTGAAACACATACCTCGTCTAACAACACCAGAGACAGTACCAAGAGATCTTGAAGGCCTTGATGATGTCTGACCTTGTCTCCTGGTAATTAATTACATAAATTAAAAAGGAAATTTCTAACAACTGATGAGACATTATTTTAGCTCACGACTTTCTGAACCAAGAAAGGTCAAACAATTCCCTTTGACCGCTACTCACATCATTGTACCTACACTAGCCAAAGTGGCCAACAACATCAGAACATACCTCATGGGGTTTTTGCTGGCTTCCAGTGTTGTTGCTTCTGTACTACCTTCAGAACAACCAAATACCCAAATCAGATTGCTGGAATCACAGAGAAAAACTACATTATATAATGTCCAGGCCCTGGTATATTTTGGATGTTTTATTTAAGATGATAAAAACAATCATTAAAATATATAACATGTACTTGTAGGAACCAGTAGCCACTCGAAGTCCATCTCCACTTAGGCAACACTCAAATTTGTCAAATATTGAATCATTTTCATATAGATCACAAAGCTGCTCAAGGTCCAAAACAAAAGATAGAAAAAAAGTTCATCATATGGGGTAAATATAGCGCCTCTTTTTAAATATCATCTAAACCCAACAGAAGAATATTAGAAGAATATGTTACCATAGGTCTAAGACATTCATGAACCTGGAAAGTTGCAACGGGACCAGAAGCCATATTTATGTCCCACAACTGATAGCCAAGAAATCAGAACCTTGTTACAGAACAATAGAGGAGAAAGAGGTAAATAAATATAGAAATTCAGCTATTATACTAGCATCATATTCAGTAGGCATGACACAACAGCAAGGTGTTTCTCAAAAAAGAAGAATTAATTTCACATAAAAACATATCAACCTTGAGGTTCATGTAGTCATGACTTAGTATATGTCTTCCATCCTTGGCAAACTTAATGTCTGAGATTGATGCTATGATCTCTGTGAAAAAAGACCTGGAGCCAGCAGCTTCTTGTTCCTCAAACCTATACCATTAAAACTTATAAAACCAGAAAGAAAACAACAAAAAGAAAATACAACAGAAGTATCTAAAGCTAATGATGGCTATTCAAACCACCATAATAAATAGACCAAGAAAGAAAAGAAATACCACAAGTCACTTACAATTTGCGGTGAGTATCACACAAAGCAGACTGTCACAAATCAATAAGGCGAATTGAACCCTTTGAACTACTACTATATGCTAACATATTACACTGTGTAGAGTGAAATTCTGCTGAAGTTATCACCTCTGAAAGTATGAATTCAAGCAAATAAATCATGCAAACATGAAAAATACACAATGTATTATTTATACAGGGAAACATCATAAACTGATAGGACTGGTGTTTGCCAAACCCAAAGAATGAGACAGGGAGAGAGAAGAAGAAGAAGCAACTCAACTGCCCCTTCTTTATTGCCCTACCACCCTTTATCCCTCCCCCACACCCCCCCCCCCCCAAAAAAAAAAAAAAGAGGAGGGTGGTGAAAAGAGGAAGAAAAATTTGCAAATAGAGAGCCAAAACACAGAAAGTAAAGCTAAGAGCTAAGGTTACACCAGAATCAACCCATAAGCAACAGAAGATGAAAATAAATGAAAATTCCAAAGAGATCCATGATTGCCATTTACAAACGGATTCTCACCAGTCAAATCCTCCATGTTTGCAGGTTTCACATCAACAATGTTAAAACTTTGGTTGCTAATTTCCAGGTTCCAGAGATTAATTCGCGGGTCATCAGCCGAAATAAAAGTTTCACCATCACTACAAATCAAGAAGAAAAGAACAATAACTATTTGGTAAACTCATGAACAAGCTTAGACAACCGAGCATTTCAGGTTCAAAAGTTTAGCAGCAATTCATATTGCCCTATCTCAATCTATGATCTTCCTAAATCCCTCCCCCCCCCCTCCCCAAAAAAAAAAACACAGCAAATGAAAAAGATTCTGCCCCAAGACAAAAGAGATGCACCATATATAAGTATTAAGAGGAAAAATGGTTGAGGGTAAATTCAATCGAATAAGTGTGCGCACCTGTTATTGGATATGGAATTAATATGATAGTCGTGGGCTTGAGTATATATTCTTCGACATCTGGCCATAAGGTTCATCTCATGACTGGTTACCTAATTACAACTGAGGCATCAAGTGTTAGATGAGAAAATCAGATATACACTAATATTGACATATCAAACCTTCGCTAAACCATTGAAACATGATAAAAAATAACATAATAGATCCTGAAGTATCAAAATATATGAAACTTTAATTGCTGTTCTTAGAAAATAAGCATTCTGGATCAACTACAACTACCACAGGCAAATGCAAAGATGGGAATCCCCCAGTTGGGAATGAAAAGTCATTGCTTATGCATCCTCCATTTGCAATGCATCGTTTGGAGCTTGTTGATATACTTGAACCATCAATAGGACCATTTCCCATGGCTTTGGTGGAGTCCACATTCATTTCACATATTTTTTTAACCTTCTTCTCTTGTACCTGTCCAAGTTTGAAATGATGTTAAAAAGACCAACAGCATAGCAAGGTTAGATTTGTAGATTTGTTGTGTTGCTGATTTTGGGATTTTGATGTTCCTTTGAAAACAAATACAGGGAGATTATCACAATACTAATCCGTGTATAACTTCATGATTGTAAGATGTCTCTGCATTGTCACAATACTAATCTGTGTATAACTTCATGATTGTAAAATCCGGAATAAAAAAGATGCCTTTGCCTACCTTCCAGAACTTGATTGTTTTGTCATTTGCAGACAAAAGAAACAGAGTACCATTAGCTGACTGGCACCACCTAATTTTGTTAATTTTCTCCTCAATTTCCAAGCTTTTGAGATGGTCAAACTCTATTAAACCAAAAAGTTGATCATCTCAATGAAAAGTCAAGCCCAGAAATGTTTCAGTATGTAAGCCCAAACAATCATTATGTTTATGTAAGCCATTTACCAAACAAAAATACCTCAGGTTCATGGCTCTGAAACTCTGTTTTATAATGAAACTCCGGGTGCCAATTGATTGGATAATCCATCTTCTCTAGATCTCTCTGATGTCCAACATGCTGCAAAATAACATTTTTGTCAAAGAACCATATCTCAAAGTGTCACAGCAGAACACTGGAGCAAGACAGGGAGTGAAACAACATAGCTTCAGAACTATAAGCAAGAAAACAGTCAACACTGAGCAGACATACATCTCGAGTGTCAGTCCTTTCAAATTAAACCACTTGACCCCCATGATCTCCAGTAGCAAGGTGATCCCACAACTATGTTCTTCACACAAGTAGAATCATCAAGCAAAGTGCCTCATGGAGAATAATATCTCCTTAAAATTTTCAATTTAATCCCTCTCAAAGCTGAGGATGATGAAAGGAAGGCATCATGAAGAGCAAAGTCAATAAACCGTAACTCATAGACCTAGTAAGTCACATGGCCAGACTCTAAGTCAGACCAATTGATTAGTTCACTTGGACCTTTTTCCATTTTCTACAACATCTCCCATGAGAATGAAACCACTGCAATAAACACATACATGTAACTAGTCTATTTCGATATTGACCATGTTAGTCCAGAAATCACAAACTAAAGTAATAACATCAATCACGCAGGCAAACTCAGTATCTTACCAGAAAAGACTTGTTTAGTACCTTTTTTTTATTGTGCACCAGCCTCGAAGACCAAGACCTTAGCAATTAGATCAACTTGCAGAAAACAACAACCAAGCATTTACGAAATAACAGCTTATAGAGTTAATTATTTCAATCATTCAGTCAATAACAACTAAGCTGAAACTCAAGCGATAACTATAGAATATGAACAGATGATAAACTACAATTTACAAGCCATTGCTTCACATCACACTTTGAGGAGCTAGATAGTGATGAACCTAGACCTAGATCCTAACATTATACAGTAATCCAACCGAATATATATCAAATTGAACTCACATATTACCAATTTAAACAATGGAAAAGGAAATAGCAATGAGGAAAAACTATTATATAATAAAATTTGGAGCTACAAGATTAAAATCAATAAAATTCGATAATTCATAAAAGTAAAATACAATCAAACCCTAAGAAAAATCGAAAATCGAACAAGTTCAAATATCGCACCTTCCTGAACTTCCTCTCCGGCCATCCGTTCTCCAAACACCTGTGAGAATTTCCACTCCAGCGGCTGTGGCACTCTCAACGGAGCCACGGCTGCTTCGACAGCGCCGTTGTTCATTGTTTTCCCCCCCAAAAAACAAAGAAATTAAACCGATTCCACCTCAAGAAATAAAAATACAAGCAAACTCAATGCACCAACGAGCCGATTTGGCACTCAGATTAACAACAAAATCGAAATACTTCATGGATTCGAGGCAATCTCCATTTCACAACTGCAAGCTCTCGATCGATCATCTATAAGAAACGGCTCCGCAATGAAAAATTATCGGCGTCTTTTGTCTCTCTGGTTTCTTTGACCCGAAATGAACATCGATTGTATATTTTTAAAGAAAAATGAACTAATCTCTCTTTAGAGAAAATGAACATCGAAGAGATTTCACTCTCTCTTCCCTACTCTCTCTCCGTCAACTGAAGCTTTCACAGTTTGTTTTTTTTTTCTTTAAATTTGGGAGAAGAAGGAAAAAAGAATGGAGATTGGAAGATAATGACGGAGCGGGAAATGCGACTTAGCTTTTTGGCTGATTATTGGATCTCTCTCTTTCTCTTTCCTTCTATTCTCTCTCCTTTTTTTTTGGTTTATTTGGTGATTATTTTTGTAAATTAGGTTGAAAAATAAAGCGTGAAAGAGCAATGGAAACGACATGTAAACTGATTTTAAAGAGATTCCATAATATATGTATTTATGTTGTCTTTGTTTTTATTAAATTATATATATATAAAATATAAAGTTTATTATGTTATAATTTATATGAATATGTTATTTTTTATTTTTATTAAATTTATTTATAAATATTTATTTTAAATAATATTTTTTATATTTTATTATTTTTAAATTATATTATTATATTATATTTAAAATTATCAAATGTAATTTTAATAATAAAAATTTGAAAGTGAATGGTGATATTTGATGGAAAAAGGAAACGACGTCGACTTTTTATTTCAATATTAATAGCCTACCCTTCTCAACTTTATGGGAGAGGTTGAGGCCATGTCCGGCGTAGATTTCAACGCTCTCTCTTTCCCCTCTCTGTTTCTCCTTTTTAATCAACAATCCAATTTTTCAAAAGAAAAAGAAAAAGGAAGACTCGAAAATCAAAACAACAGCAAGAATAATCTTCTGCTTTTTAAAGTTTTTGGCGTGGGAAAAGAGAAAGCATTAATGGGTGGCTTAAATTTGAGCAGAAGCCAGGGGAAAAAAAAATACTATGCGTTTTTAAAAGGAGAGAAAAAAATGTAAAATGTAAGAAATAAAGAGTATCTTTGTTGTAAGATAAAGTTGATTGTAAGGTTTAAAATCAAGATACGTTATTTAATTTTTTAGATTACGATAAGATATTATATTTAATAATTTAAAATAAATTATTATAAATTATATATTTAAGATAATTTTAACAAATTATGATTGATAGAACTCAAATTTAATATTTTTTTATTGAAAAAAATAAAATTTAATCAATTAAATCAATTATTTATTGATTTGTTGATTTTTTATTAGTATTTGATTTTTGATTTTTTGTTTTCCAAGGTAAATACAACAATAAGTATGAAACGCCAGTTGTGCCAATGTGTTGCAACATTATGTCCCAAAATTTTGTTAAAAGAATTTGGAATAAGTAAGAAATTAATATTTCTGTGATAATAAACCTTTTTTTTAATTTTCTTTCAATTTTTTTATGAAATCAACACAAATCTTAATTATTTCTGCGACAACAAAATCTATTTTATTATGAGTTCTTAATTTCATACAAAATTGGATTAGCCTTGGCACTAAAAACATAAGATGGATCAACTAAACTAGCATTTTTTTTTATCAATTTGAATTCAATTTCTCTCTCTTTCACGTAAATTTAATGGTAAGTCTTTTTTTATAAAAAAAATCATAATTTAAAATAAAAATTATAAATATTAAAATTTGAATTATAAATTTGTTAAATACTTTTTTTTAAAAATGATTGCATAAATTAATTAGACTTAATTTTCAATTCAATAAATATTTTTCTTTAAACATATGGTAACAAATATTGAGTTTATGTATTATCCTTCAAATATCTCATATAGATGGATAATATAAAAGCTTTGAACATACATTCCGAAAAATCCCTATTTTCTCTCCATACTCAAAGTTTATTGCAAAATTGGCACGTAATATTTCGATAAGATAAGTTTTATATAAAATGTTCCAAATACTTCTAAAAAGTTATGAAAATATGCACAAAGCACTTGTTTGTTTCTTGATTAGGGTTTGGTGATGAGGAATGACGATTGTCACTTAATTTAGCTTGAGCAACTTTAAGGTAACTAAAAAAAAATTCTTGCGCACTGCTGTAGGTAAAATTTTTTTGTTTGTCATCTTTATTTATCGTATATTTTTTATAAAATTAATTTACTTAAAAAAATGAAAACAACCAAGAATGATACATGGATACTTTAATTGGTCTCATTTTTTAAATAAATTTATCTAATAAAAAATAAATACTAAAAATTAAAAGATAAAAAAGGTGAAAATTAAAAAAAATTAAAAATAAAAAATGAGAAAAACAAAAGCTAATAGGAGATGTCACATTGACGTCTGATATTGAGTTCAAAATATTAATTTGTTAAATTAAAATAAAAAATAATTATATTAATATAATACATATATACGTGTAAAATTAAATAAATAATAAAATATAAAATTCTATACATATAATAAAATAGCTCTAGACAAGCACCCTAATTATATTTCTAACTTGAACTCGTTTTTTTTTTTTTTTTTAAATTCAACTCATCTCAAAATATATTATTTAAAAACAAAATGATCAAATACCCACTCTATCTGTCTCAAAGTAAAATATTATAAATATATATAAATATTTAAAAAAATTAAATAAAAAAATGATAAAAAAAAGATTAAAAGGAAGAAAATAACTTAATACATGACATACTTTTGGTATCAGTGAGACAAAAAAGTTTAAAATCTTAAAAAATATTTATTAAATATAATAAATAAAAAACACATTGTATACTCTCAAGTCAAATGGATTCCATAAAAAAATAAATTTAAAATCTTGAAAAAAAAACAAAAAAAGGTTTTGTGTAAAGTAAGTCCCACTTTAAAAGATAAATTTATAAAATGAAAATATTTATTAAATATAAAAAAAAATTTGACAAAAAGGGAAAAGTAAAAAAAAAAGTGACACTTAACTTAAATTTTGGTCATATACTGTTCATCCTTGCATGACCAAATTTAAGTATTAGATTTGATGGATACAATGAGCTACTTTACAATGCAAAACCTTTCTTTTTATTTTCTTAATTGCTTTTAATAAAAAAACAAAAATCAACATTTTCTTCCTATCACATATTTGCACCTCAATATAATAAAGTGACATTTGATTCGGGGAAATTCATAAATTTTTTTTCAAAATCTTATTAGTGGGTATTTGATTCCAACATTTGATTCAGGGTAATTCGATTACGGAAAAAAGTAACAGATTTTTAATAGTACCCAAAATCCTAGAATCAGAAACCCACATATCTTTATGGTATTCTAAAATTTCAAGGGAAAAGTAGTTTTATTTTTAAATTTAACCTGAATAAAAAATTATGAAATAGTCATTATCATTTTGAAAAGCATGTTTGGAAGTGATTGCAATTTAGTTGTAAGTTTCTGCTGCTAAATTTTTTTGTGTGATTGCAATTAATGATGTTTAGCATAAAAAATGCCTTAAATAATCCATCATTTAAGGTGTTTTCTTTGAAAAAATATCTTAAATAATCTTTTTAAAATTTTTTGAATACCTTTTTTTTCATGGAAACTAGTTGTTCCTAAAGTGAAAGAAAATGAATTGAAAGATGACTTAATAAAGATGAATTTGTAAGGAAAGCTATATAAAGAATAGGATTTAGATAAAAAAAAAAAAAAAAGGCAAAGAATCACAAAAGAATATAAGCCATTAACGAGAGCTTATAGGCAATGGGACCAAGTGACATAATCGTCATGTAAGAAAAATTAGCAAAACATTAAAGCGCTACAAGGAAAGATTGAACCTATAACCTTATAGTTAACAATTATAAGCTATAACCGATTAAGTTACTTCTATTTTTTTATATTTTATCTCTTAAATTTTATAAGTAATGAAAAAAATTATTTAAAGTGTTTTTTATCTAAAAATACCTTAAATAATACCCTTAAAAAATTAAAAAGTATTATTTAAGGCATAAAATGCTAGAGGGAGAGGTCAAACTACAACCTTATGGTTAACAGTCATATGTTCTAATTGATTGAGCTACTTTTTTTTTTATACTTTATCTCTTAAATCTTATAAGTAATGAAATAGATTATTTAAGGTATTTTTAGTTCATAAATGTTTTAAATAATATATTTCAATTTTTAAACCAAAAATACCTTAAATAATTCCTTTCAAAAAATTAAAAAATATTATTTAATGTGTTTCTAGACCAAAAATGCTTTAAATAATGCTTTTCAAAAAATATTGAAGATTATTTGAGGTATTTTTGGATAAAAAATATCTCAAATAATCCCTTTTAAAAAATTAAAAGAGATTATTTAAGGCGTTTTTCAACCAGAAACGTTTTAAATAATCCATAATATTTTTTATTTATAATATTTTATAAATAAAAACAACAATCAAATAAAATATTTGTCTTCTTTTGTTGCTAAAGACATAATTTTTCATTTAGGTATTTTTTATTAATAAAAGCTAATAAAAAATTACCATAATATATGTCAAGAAGATTATGGTAATTATTCATAAATTAATATATACAGATTTTCTCTAACTAAACGAGTGAATCTAAATACATGATGCTCTAAAAATGAAAGAAAACCCTAGATATCACACTTTTTCAAGAATTACACTTTCTCCCAAAATCTTAGATTCCTCGAATCGAACACCCCTTAAGGTTTGATCCCATCATTCATACGATATGACATAATTATATCATTTTTGGAGGAAATCATGCAATAATTGTTGTTTCAATAATAATAAGATAGTATGTTAGCACTTACTAACTACATTGTATTGTAACCACGATTGGGGATTTCTATTTATTTTCAAATTTTTATAAGTCGATTACAATATTTATTTTCAAAATGTTTTTACTTCAAGTTTTTTTTCTCTTTTTTATTCTTATAGGTATGGTGTTGGAAAAACAATGTCCTTATTATTTCAACCTTTCTTTCTTCATTTTTTTATTTTTAATTTAAATTTTTTAAAATAATTTTATTAATTTATTATAATAAATTATTAAATAAATGAATAGATAAAAATTTAATAAATAATTGAATAAATAATTCTAGTTATTTTTAATGTATTAATAAAAATATTATTTGATATTAAATATTTAATAATATTTAATAATTTATTAATTTCACAAATATCTAATATATAATACAAATTCTATTTTATACAAATTTTAATCTAATATTCTTAATGGTTATTTATCTTCTCACTACACGTCATCTCATCGCCACCATTGTGTTTACATACAAATGTATATGTCCATGATTAATTTTAATCATATTGCTGAAGCAATTAATCTCATAATTGCCATAGTAATTGATCTCATATCCATAATTATTTTCAATTTTACTGAAACCAATCTCATTGCTCATCCAAATGAACCATTATATTGGTCTAAAACAAATATTAAAGTGAGAGTATAAGAAAATAAATTCAAAGAAACCAATGTTGGTTGTACACGGTTACTTTCCGTGGTGATATAGTTACAAAAACAAATGATTAAAAATTAGTTCAAGATGGCAAGAGAATGTTAGAGGATTGTTTACCGGTTATTGGTTATATTTTTAAAAATAAAAAAATGAAGAAAAAGTAGGAAGTTATTATTTTATTTTTTAAATTCTTAATATATTTTTTAACCTTCAATTCTTATCTCCATAACTTACACGAAAAAGATATTACAAGTCTAAATCCTTTAAATTTTTTATCTTTAAAAATCTATTCAATATACATACTATCTAAATCATTATTTGATTGTCAAATAAGGGTAAGTAGTATAAAAATTAACTCAATAAAGAAAATTTATACATAAATTATTAAATTCAATGTTCAAATATGTCACATTTGCTCTAATGGATATCTATAAAATTGTGTTTATTAGAAAAGAAATAGGAAAAAATTGAAGGAAAAATTACTTTCTACCATTTCTTTCATTTGATAAAAGAAAATGAATGTATTTTCTCATTTTCTTTCAAATTCAATTATTTTAAAAATGACGGACAAAACTCATTTGACTTTTGTCTATAATTTTATCCTTAGTTTTATATTTTCTTTTTATTTTTCATCATTCATATCAAACATAATGAAATAAAAATAATTATCTTTCATTTTTTTTCTATTTTTTCTTTCCTCACCTTTTTCTTTTCCATTCATTTTCCATCATTTTTATCAAACATAATGTAAATGACTAAATATTGCTTGTTACTTTAGAACTTTAAATCTCTATCCCCTAAATCAAATAACAACTGAATTAACAAATAATATAATATGGTTAAGATGAAGAAAAATAAATATAATTAGGGGCAAAAATAAAAGAAATGAAAAATAGGATAGTTTAAAGAAGAAAAATATTATTTAAAGCGTTTTATGGTGAAATTAATCTTTCTACCTTAATGTGTTCCAATCAAATCCCTATACAGCAATTGATGAAATAACATTTTTACTTTTCTAATATAATATTTTTGCTTACATGATTGTTGACTTTACCAATGTCCTAAATTTTTTGTCCACATGATAAAAAAAAGATGATATGGCAAAATTTTTTGCTATGTCAACATTTTTTCTCGTCAACTTTTTTAATTTATATGACCTATCCCTGTACTTTAATCAAATGACAGAATTAGTCTCTCTATATTAACGTGTTTAAATTTGATCTCATATTACCAATGTACCAAAATTTTTTGTCCACATGGTAAAAAATAATGATATGATAAAAATTTTTGCCATGTCAACATTTTTTCTCGTCAACTTTTTAATTTATATGACTTATCCCCGTACTTTAGTCAAATAACAAAATTAGTCTCTTTATATTAACGTGTTTAAATTTGATCTCATATATCAATTAATTATCGAATTTAGGATTTGACCTTAAATAAAATACAAAAAAATAAATTATTAATTTGATCGTGACATTTTTTTCCTCATTTAGATAATTTTTTTGGATATTTGAATTATTATTTTAACTTTATTTGACAAATTGAGTTTTAATCTCAAATTACGTTTTAAGCCTAACATAAATCAAATTATGTCTTTTTTTATTGTTTTTTATTTTTTATTTTTATTTCTTTCATTTTTTGTTAATTTCTACTTTCAATATTCTAAAATCTAAAAATAAAAATAGATAAAAGTGACAAAAACATAGAAATCATATAAAAAAAAATATAGAATCAACAAACCTAGAAAAATCAAGATATACAATCAATAATAGAAGCAATATACAAGAAAATACAACAAAAACAAATACAACCAACATAAATAATCAAATGCAATTTCTTGGCAGAAAAGTTCTTTTTTAGAGGTTTAGAGTTTAGAATTTTTAGGACATTTTCCTCAATTTTGCTTTGAATGGTGATACACAATGTAATAAATAGTTGGAGATTTTGATTTTGGGATTAAATTTGGGTTAAGTTTAAGGGATTTTGGAAGAAAATGGAAATAGGGGTTATTTTTAATTTGGAAAAGGGATTTTTTGTAGTTGGTGTTTGGTAGATAATGGCTCACAATGGTTTTAGTGGTTGATTTTTAGGTATTATAGCTTTTAGGTTTTCTTGAGATAAATTTTTTTATGATTATTGAATTTTTTAATCATTGTCTTTTAAAAATTTTGTCGAAATTTAAGTTTGTTGAATGTAACTTGTAAAAAAAGAGATAGAGAGAAAAAACAAGGTAAGGAGAGGGAAAATAAGAAAAATAAAAAAAATATTTTTTGCTTTTATAAAAGTTTGACACAACATTATTTTGGAAGGCAGGTCTGATGTAACCAACTTGTGTAACCACGTGTTTACTTAATTATGACTTGATTTATTTTGCAATGAAAAATATTTTTTTAATTTTTATTTTAGTTTTATTTTATTTATCTTAGGTTAAATCTTAAATTTGATAATTAATTAATGCATATAAATCAAATTTAAACACATTAAAATATAATGATTAATTTTAAAATTTGACCAAAGTATAAAAACGAACATGATAAAAAATTTTGCCATATTATCATTTTTTACCGCATAGACAAAAATTTTAACACATTAATAAAGTTAACGGCCACGTAAGCAAAAAATACGATATTAAAAAAATCAAAATGTCATATCATCAATTTAAATAGAAAAAATTTAAATCATGAATAATTTAACTAAATTAGATAATTAATTAATGTATAAAAATTCAATTAAACATATTAAAAATAGATTGATTGATTAATTCAATTGTTTGATTAAAATATTAGGACGAATAGTACAATTTGATTAAACTTTTACTATTAATTTTTTTGGTTTTTTTTAAATGCCGTTGGCTCCAATTCAAATGTGTAATGTTACCAAAATATCCCCAACATCTCTCGCCCACATAACCAGGGTTCACTCTCTCATTGCAATTTCACCACATCCACACTCTCTTTCAACTCCCATCATATTTCAACCACAATTCACACAATTTCAAAATTTCAATGTCTCAACCTAAAAAATAATAAAAAATGATCCAATTTGATTCAGATTCAAACTTCATCATTACCAATAACCTAAAACCACTAGACATTTTTCAATTAATGTTAGCAGAATCTGTCCATCGATTTTTAATAGAATACCATTCCGGTGAAGCCGATTTCTCCCATTTCACCTTCATTTTATCTCACTTTATCCATAATTTACTTGATCCACCCTTCGAATTCATATGGTTTTACTTCACTGTAACTTTCCACTCCATTAATAAATTTAACTCTCTAAATTTAGTCTCCGCTTTCAAAGATCTTTTCTAGCTTTTAGTTTTTTGTTTCATTTCTTGCAACACCTTTAAAAGAATCTTCATACTTGCTTCTATTATTTATGAGTTATGCCATTAAACTTTCGATCAAAAAGAGTTGAAAAAGGAAGTGAAAAGTTTGTTATAAGGGATTGTGAGTTACATTAGCATATGTTGCAATATGAAAGTTGAAAGAAACGACGATTTGAGTTCGTGTTTTATGGTTTTATTGTGCATTTGGATAGTGGATAAGGTGGGGATAAAGGTGAAAAAAAAGATGATTTGAAGCTATTTTTTTTTAGTTGTTAGTGAAAAAGTTCAAAAAATGATTGGTGGAGGATGCGGGATTCAGTATTTGACTAGTGTTGTCATGTGCTAGGCTTTTCTATTGAAATTGTGCTTGAAATTTGGATCTAGGATTCCAAATTTGGGGTTGGAGAAAGATGCCATGATTGCACGGTTCAAATGATAACTGTGTTTCCAAATTTTTACATTTTTAGGTAAATTTTTTCTATTGTTGTTATCATTTTCAATGGATAAGTTTTATTTGAATATTTGTGTCATTGAAGCTTTCTTTTTTTCATTGTTCTATAATGGTTTAAACCTTATTAACTTTTATTAATGCTAATTTTTGCTAATTTGTTATGGGTGAACTCGTTTGTTTTTCTCATATCATATGTTAAGTCATCGGTGTTAATGTTGGTATAACTTATAAATCATTAGCGCTTTATCATCAATTATATATAATCTTTTAATGGTTACTTGCTTTTGCTTTTTCCTATTTTGTTATAAAGTAATTAGCAAAATCTTATTTGGGTAATTAAGCATTCATTTGCATGGTTGGTGGGAAGGGATTCTCATCTTACCATTATGATTTTTGGGACTAGACCTATTTACCCAGAAAATGCGGATGCATGTAGAACTAAAAGTAATATTGTTTGGATAAAATAACTTCAAATAATATTCAAACCAAATATATCACACTATGAAAAAAATCAAATTATTTTTCTTTGGTGTGAATCTAGCAAGAATCAAACAAATAGAGTTAACAAATAAATCTCTAAACTATAAGCACAATGACACAAGCAATTTACGTAAAAAATCTCCTCAAAACGAGAAGCAAAAATCAGAAGCAATAAATAATCTCCATTATCAAAATAATGAAAATACAAATCTCAAACTAAAATTAGAGGTATATAACCACAATATCTCAAGATTAAACAATTTTGGTAACGAAACAATCTTGTAAGAAAAAATTAAAAAGGTTTCAGCAAATTTAGGGATTAACAAACACCCATAAAATTAGTAGGTAGAGAACTGGAAACCCGATCTCTACTATTCATATTGAAGAATAATGAGTCTTGAACACACTGATAAAATTTTAGCTCAATTGGATAATGATTGATTTCAACCAAACTACTTGAAAAGAACTATACAAAACCCCCTTTTTTCTCTGATGCCGCCACACCACTCTTATTTTTTGTTCAGTCATATAAGGGTTTAAAACCCTATAACCAAGCATGAAAGGACTAAAAAGTTCTTGGTGAATGGGCTTTGGTTTAGGCCACCTTCACATAGAGGAAACCAAGCCCAACAAATCTTTCTATTTTTAACTCTGTGGAAGGAATCGTCATTCCAGTGATCAAACGATAAACTTTAAGTTTCTCTTTTAGTAGGTTTACAAGCTCAAAAGTATTATTCTTTACAAAGACTTCATCTCATCTTATATGGCATCAACTCACTCTTTCTTGTATGGCCTCTACATAATATTCGGGTTCTCTTTTGTCAGTTAATAGTACATACTCATCAATAGAATATCGTGTGGAAGGCTATCAATCTCTAATAGACCTCCTGAGTGAAACTTCTGGTAAAACCTCCTATTGAACCTCTAATACAAGTGATTGTTCATGGGTATCATCACCCACTTTAACCTGTATGGGACTAATATCAATATCACTTGTATTATATTGGTTATCCTCAATATCTTCAATCTCTGTAGGCACATATGTTAGAAGAACTAGATCCAAGTCAATCAAACAGTCATTGTATCATGGAACTAATATATCAGTCTTTTAAATATCTTGTATGGTCTGGTTTTCAACAAAAACAATATTCTTACTTCTCATGAGTTTCTTCTACACTGAATCATAAAACTTGTAGTCAAACTCATCTTGACCATAACCAAAGATCACATATTGTCTAGTTTTGACATCAAGCTTGAACCTTTCATCGTTAAGAATATGTATAAAAGCTTTACATCCAAAGGTATATAAATGATCATAAGACATATCCTTACCTGATCAAACTCTATCTAGAATATCAAAATCTAGAGCAACACATGATGAGAGATTCAAAACATATACAACTGTAGTCAAAACCTCACCCCAAAAGGATTTTAATAACTGTGCTTGTAAAATCAAACATCTCACTCTTTTCATTAGTGTCCAATTTATTCTCTTAGCTAACCCATTCAACTGAAGAGTTTTAGAAGATGACTTTTTATGTCTAATACCCGACTGTCTACAATACTTATCAAAAGGTCCGATGTCTTCACCCCCATTGTCAATCCTTATGCATTTCAATTTCAACCCTATTTGTCTTTCAACTAAAACATGAAATTGTTTAAACACATCTAACACTTGGTCTTTTGATTTCAAGGTATAAGCCCATATCTTCCTTGAATGATCATTTATAAAAGTCACAAAATAGATGAAACCATTAAGTGTTTTTGTTTTCATAAGACCACAAATATTAGAATATACTAAATCAGGTATACCTAGCTTTCTCGATGGAGAAAAAGTCTTGAATGCAACTTTGGTTTGTCTCCCTATCAAGTAATAATCACACTTCTTCAAATATACATTCTTCACCCCAAAAAAAAATTTTTCTCAGCTAAAACCTTCAAACCTTTCTCACTTATGTGACTAAATCACTTGTCTCAAAACTCAGTTGTATCATCATTATCTACTGCATTGATAATGGAATCAGATACTTTAGCCTACATCAAATACAATGAGAAATGTTTCATACCCCTAGTTACAATCATAGAACCTTTAGTGAGCTTTCACTGATCATCACAAAAGGTGTTGCAAAACCCTTCATCATCGAGCTTTCCTGTAAAAATCAAATTCATGCGAATGTTGAAAATATGTTTAACATTTTTTAAGACCAATGTAGTGCCACTATTGGTCTTCAAGAACACATTTTCCATACCAATGACTTTAATTGAGCTATCATTATTCAATCTAACACTCCCAAAATCACTAGGTGTGTAAAATGTAAAGTAGTCCTTTCAAGATATATCATGAATTGTGGCACCAGTATTAATCACCCAACTAGTCTCATGGCGTGCAATATCAACAACATCATTATCATATAAAATAAGTCATCTGTGACAATAGCAACTTTATCAGCATTATTACTATCACCATTCTTCTTTTTCTTATCCTTGTTATTATTGTTGTCTCTTTGCAACTTTTAGTAATATTTTCTTATATGCCCTTTTAGACCACAATAATGACACTCAACATTGGTAAATCTGTTGGACTTACTTTTGCTTTTGTCTCTATTTTTCAGACATCTACTTTTACTCCTCCTTTCATTTTTTATGACTAAGACCTTAGATCATGAAGAGAAACCTTATGACTTTTTTCTTATCTCTTCATTCAAAATATTACTCTTAGTCAAATCCATAATAATAATAACATTTGGGACTAAGTTAGATAACATTATTCTAAATGTATCACACGAGTCCAGTAATGTACCAAGAAACCATAAGCCCTATATCTCATCTTTAAATTTGAAATTCATGCCTGCCAACTGATTAATAATACATTGATATGCATTTAAATGATCTGTCATAGGAATTCCATCAGAATATTTCAAACCCATCAACTGCTTAATTAAAAACAATTTATTATCCTTAGATTTTCAAGCATACAACTCCTCAAGCTTGTTTCAAAAAGTGCGTGCATGTGTCTCTCCACTAATATGGTTCAAAATATTATCATTTACCAATTATCTAATATAACTACATACTTGTCGAGGAAATAAATTTCATTCCACATATGTTTCATTTTCAGGCTTTTCAGTGGCAAATATAGGCAAATAATAATCCTTCACATAAAGTAAGTATTTCATATTCTCTTTCCACACATGGTAATTTGAAAATTTTAAATTAATCATTTTATTTGTATTAGCTTTCATTATTCAATATAGCTTAAGCTCCGATATCACTTGTTGGGATAAAATAACGTCAAATAATATTCAAACTGAATATATCACGTAATTAAAAAAAAAATTAAATTATCTCTATCTTGTGTGAATCTAGTAGGATCAAATACATAAAGCTAACAAATAAATCTTCAAACCACAAGTACAAGAACACAAGCATTTTACATGAAAAACCTCTTCAAAATAAGGAGTAAAAACCATAGACAACAACAAATAATCTTCACTATCAAAATAATAGGAATACAAAGTTTTCTCTAGCTAAATCTAGAGGTATACAACCACAATATCTCAAGATTAAATAATCTTGGTAAAGAAACAACTTGCAAGAGAAAATTGGAGAAGTCTCTATAAATTTAAGGATTAAGAAATACTCATAAAATCAAGAGGTAGAAAATTCAAAACCCAATCTCTACCATTCAAACTGAAGAACAATGAGTTATAAACACACTGATAAAATTTTAACTTAATCGGATTCAATCAAACTACTTGACCGAAATTACACAAAATCTCTTTTTTCTTCTATTTTTCAATTGACGCCACCACACTTGTTTTTTTTTTTTTTCAGCTATATAAAGGTTTAAAACCCTATAACTAAGCATGAAAGGATTAAAAAGTCCTTAATGAATAGGCTTTGGTTTAGGCCACCCCGCACCGAGGAAACCTAGCCCAACAAACATAACTTCATGCCTTTTTGTTGCGCATGCATGTATGTATATACATGTGCACGCATACCTTGGAAAGTAACAAGCAACCAGCAAAAGTCACCATAGAGCAGGAGCGTCAATCATTTTTGTTTTCCCTTGTGGACAAATATTTGATTCACATGTTGTATATAAAGCAATTACTGTCTACTGGAAATCTGATGTCTTCTTCTGTTTGACAAGACTTTGATTCCCAGCTTAGTGCCGGCAATGACATGACATTACTTTTCTGAATAAGGTTTTTGTTTTTATCCTTCTCTTGTTCAGTTGTTAATGTTAGTAGTTCTAATTCGTTGTTGGTGCACAACAGATATCCTTCTTAGGATGCTGTTGGAACCAGTTTTACCAATCACCTTTCTACTGGTCAGTTTCTTCACTTTTTTTGCTTTAATATTTAATTTCTCCCTACTTACTATTCAAAAGTTAGATTTGGTTAATCAAAAGGTAATTTCTTAGTTTCAAATCATAGGGCTAAGCATTTTTCTCCTTTAGAATGTGTCAAATGAAAAATAGAACGGTAGAAGATTACATTGCGGAGAGTGCAACAGTAACATGTTCAAATAAGACTAGAAAAATAAATAGATATTTGCCATCACTTGAGTAACATCTTTTTGTTAATATGCCAGATCCTAGTCTGGTTCATTATTTCTGCTTTTATCATTAATTGCTATTTTTGTTTTTTTACTTATGGTTATTGTACTAAATGCATATTTTGGACTTGAGCTCCAATTTAATGAAATGAGTTACATGTCTTATGTAAGAAGCTCAGACCAAAGATATGCGCCTATTTGCCATCTCTTCATGACCACTGCCGCTTGTTGATGACCATCAGTGGATGCTGAGAATCAGCTAGACATTGTCTTTGGCAATGTGACCCACAGTGGTCATTGCTCATTGCCTGCTGGCAGGCACCATTAAAAATCATCTGTGGGCATTTCTGTTTTTTGACTATTGACTATCTTCACCTATTAGTGGTTGTTTGGATCAGCATTTTTCTAACACCGAAATTGATTGTTTTCCTTGAAAATAATTTCCTTGACAAAAGTTTCCCTTAAGATTATTTTTAAGCCATACGAAAACCTTCCAAGCAGTTGTCTTTCTTTTGCGGTTTTAAATTCCTAGGACCTTTGAAATGTTCAAACTATCTCTGTGTTTTAAGCTTTCCAGTTATTACTGAGATATTTAATTAAACCTCCATTTTATTGCAGGGCCATGGAAATAAAGTTCTTTTAAGAGAAATTTTGTATGATGCTGTGATGATGATGGACTATACATTCCTCAGTCTACTGGGGGGGAATTCTGCAACCTGGTCAACAATTAAAAAATCTTTCTTTGACGTGGTCCTTTGTTGTCAGCAATGCCATACGCTCAGCAAGGTATGATTATGAATGTGGAGACTGTGGAGACCGTGGCCAGATGCAATTCTTATTATTACAATATCTCATCCAACAAATCTCACAAGCCATGTTCTAATGCCACAGGGAGAATGGTAACCAGATCAAAGCTATCTCTTACATTAATGCTTTCTCTGAATCTTGCCTACCTTCCCACTTGATCAAGTGGGCTACCAGTCAGACCGGGATGGGGGACAAACCAAGGAGCCTGACTGTTTCTACTCCCATAGCTCTTATCAGTGCCTCCTATCTCTACGCTCTTGTCATTTGTCTTCACTTGTCAGGACTTGAGCAACTGTTTCAATGGATCGTCCGGTTAAGATTGTCAGCAAGCTATGCGATGAAATGAGATATTTCGTTCTTACCATCGTCCAAAGTGGAGCATATGTAATCACTAGACCAGCAACACTCTGCATTGGATGTGTCGCACATCTATAGCTAAATGGGCAAATTTTGAAAGACATCTAACCATACGACGCACATGATTTGTAATTCTTTCCTCTTTATTCTAATATTCTTTTAACTTTGGTTTCAAAGTGTCTAATTATAAAGTGGCTGCATTTTCAGAGTGGCTACTCATCATTGAGGATCAAGGGGTGAGAATATTTGAATGTGACATCTCAAAGGTTTATGCCAAGGCTGTGCTTTGCAAGTCAAGGGTTGAATATGAGATCCCAGTAGTTAAGACCAATGGCAAATAATTGGGTGAAAATCTTGTTTGCAGGGTTCATGAAGGGAAAGAAGACAATAAAGCTGATGGTGATCTAGAGATTCTTAATTTTATGAATACTGTTCCCTTATCTGCTCCTGGCTTGATGAAATCAACAGCAACTGATGCAGTAAGAAAACGCAAAGAAGGGAGCAACATTGAAGGGGAAATACCTGTTAAGTTTGTCAAGTATCACGTACATGAAAATTTGGTAAGGGAAAAGCTTTTGCCTTTGTCTAATGATGATGGTTTGAGTATTGGGAGTGAGGTTGACAATCTGGCTTCAGATGAGGATGTGAGAGATATGGAACAATAATTTCGGGTTGAGGTAGCAACTCGATCACAACAACCAAATGATTTTTGGTGATTGTGAGGTCTGAGACAATATATACTGGCTACTGTTTCATTCAATTTCAACTGAAGAGTGGGTGAGAACATTCTGCAACTGAATTTCACAATGGCATAAATTATATATGGTTGCATACTGATAACGATAGAGAAGCAGCTAGTGATCTTTTTGTCCACTTTCAGACCTAGTTACTATTCAGCCTTACTACAGACATGATGTTATCTTAGTTTTATCAATGTTGGAAGGCTTTGTGGCTGAATATGTCATTATTTTACCATTGGATGATGGCTGCTTCTCACTTCAGCAACGACTCCTATTTTCCCACTTGAATTAATCACTATGCCATTATGGAGGAAATATCCGAGTTTTATTGTAGTAATAGTATATGATCTACACAACCTAATCAAGTAGCAAAAGAAAAGAAAAATAACTGCCACTATCTTTTTGTTTCCCTGTTTATTAGTGTTGCATAATAATTGGAGAAAGCATGGAGATGAAGAATTCCCTGGTTGAGTATGAGGCCTTAGGGTCGAGCTCAGCTTGAATATCCACCATTCAAACTCATCATCATATGTCTTACAAAGTCCAAACATTTCGATTATTATTTCAAACACTGGGCCGGGCTCTTATTTTCAAATTTTCATTCAGTCTGTGGAGTTCAATCAAATAATAAAAGAAATTGGAAGTTGAAAAGGGATCCTACCGACACTAGAAATTTACCCATGACTTTAGTCCATCACGTGTAATTCATGGAAGGTCCGTCAAACCATAAAATAAAATATAACAAAGCCGAAGATTTTGTAATTGAAAAAATTGATGAATACACATATTATTAGTGTAATATCAGTACATGGACACAGGATAATACGTCAGTCGCCGGTAACGCAACCAATATATACAAATGTCTCATGAAATTGACACGTGGCTTCCACCCCGTGATGTCATCACTTTAACGTGAGGCCACGAGAAGTTCAAAACGATTCCAAAAAGTAAAAGAAAATTTTCACAAACTATTTTTCTTCATTAAAAAAAGACACTTTTGAGCTGGTGTGAACGTGCCACGTAAGTGGAAATCCTACACTTTTTGTCTTAAACTGTGCTTTGGTCCAAATCCTCTCCTTGTCTTTTTGACGTCTGAAATGCTAATCAACTAATCATGCCGCCGACTCTTTTTATTATTATTAATAATAATAATTAGTCGTTGACGGTTTGTATTTTATTTAAGTGGTTGAAGTCAAAGAAAGAATTATACTGCATTAGATTAAAAGAAGTACACTACATTTTTACAGTGACAACTATCTAATATTATTGAATTATTTTTGTTTTTATTATTCTATTTCATTATTTTTTATTTTTAAATTTTATTTTAATTTATTTAAATTTTAAATTAGAAAGATTTTGATTAGTTTAAAATAATAATTTTTAAATTTAAATAATGTAATAAATTTTTTAAAATAAATAAAAATTTCCAATTATGAAAGTTTTAATAATCATGAATGGTTGATTTTTAAAAAAATATTTATATGAGATAATTTTGTTTTAATTTTAGTTAAATTTTAGAAAAAAATTCAAAATTATAATTGATATTAATTTTGGAGTAAAAAATTAAATGTAATAAAATTTTGAAAAATAATTTATTTAACAAAAAGATAAAATTTTTAAAATTAATAAAATTTATTTTAAAGATGAAATTCATAAAAATTACCAATAATTGATTTTTTAAGAAATTTTTATATGGAAAGTTTTTTAAATTTGATCCCAACTGAGTCGCTTTCTTTTGCTCAACCATTTTATGTAGAGGAATCGGAGAATTTTTCCGAATCGGCTGTGTTCTTTCTACTAATTTCATAGCTGGGATAGGTAGGCTTTTCATTTTCATTTTCATTTTCATAAGATCCAATCTCTAAGACTCAGATAAGTAAGATACCCGGCGAAAGGTTGGAATGGATTGAGGGCGGGTGGGCTACGGGGATTTGATTAAGGTAACAACGATTTTGATAATAATAATTTATATTTATTTTCAAGCAATAATAAAATAAAAGAGTGAAATTTATAAAAATAATAATAAAATAAATTTTGGGATTAAAATTTAGATTTAAAAAATAATAATAAATTTGGTAATGAAATTATAAAAAAAATCATAAATGATTAATTTTCTAAAAAAATTTAGATAAAAATATTTTTAAATGTGATATAAATTATGAAAGTTTTATTAAATAAAATAATAAAACTATTTAATTAATCCACACGCAACGAAGAACACTTAGTAATAAAATAATAAAAGAAATAGAAGCTTCCCTTTGGCTTTACATTTCAGAAAATAAGAACGGCAAATTTTCATGACTTTGTCTTTTCGATTTTCCCATGTAAAAAACATGACTCTTTCATTGTGATTAAATATTGGATTTTGTATAGTAAATTGTTACTAACCATCAAGCTAAACTGGAAAATGAAGTTTAACGGCCCCCTCTTACTCGGTTCATCTGATGGGTCGACTCAGTGGGATCGCCACGCTGTCAGTGGTGCTGACAGTTGCAGGGTGGGCAAGGTGCTCGGTGGCAAAATGTACAAAAAGGGCAGAAATTTGTATAAACAACCTCACGTCCATTTCGTTGACTACAAGCGGATTCTGTAATTTTGCTCTCATCACCCCATTCCCGTAGATTTCTCAAAGATAAATAGAAATCAATATGAAATTTTTGTTATATATAAAATTTAGAATTTATTTCAATTCATTTATAAAATTATTTTTAAAAATAAATATTTAATAATTTTAAATTTTATTATTTATAATTTAAATTAAAATCTCTTTTATATTAAGAAAAAAAAAAACTACAACAGTAACGAGATAGAAATACGAGAAGTACGGAGCCACACATATGCATACACCTTTTTTTATGCCAAGTGCTACTAAAATATCGACATCCCGATTATAAAATTACACACAAATGATTGAAAATTTATTCCCATATCAATCACATCAAAGGAAGAGCCATTGAATTTGAAAAAAAAAATTTCAAGACTTTATAATAAACATATGCTGATTATGAATTAGTAATTTTAAATAAATATTGTTGGGTTAAATGATAAAAGGATATTTAGACCTTACATGTATGTACTTTGCCATTTCAAAATTTAGAGTCAATTGGGGATATAATTAATTAAGAAAATGTTAAAAAACAAATTAATAATTCTTATGTAATTACTACAATAATTATAAACATATTGGTACATGATATGAGATGAGAGTAGTTTGGATTTTATTAAGACTCACCTACTTCCATTAAATTAAAATCAAGTAAAATAAAGTTATTATTGATAATATAAAATGTAAAAAAAAAAAAAATGGACTTTGTCATAAAAAAAAATCATGACATTAAGTTGTTGCATTTATCTCAAATTGGTGAATTAATATAATCAATTTATTTTAAATTAAATTCGACTAACATAAAATTAAAGATCAATTATATTAATATTAATTTTAATAATATTCGAATTAAATAATATAATATAAATTAAGTGTGATTCTAATATACTTTAAACTTATATTGAGACGAATAGCATGTTAAAAAAGTTCTTACTCTCAAATTATATATATACATATATGAGAATGGCTAATTAAATTTTATAACTTCATTGAAGCACAGGGTAAAAAATAGTAAAAAAGATTTACATAAAGTTAAATAAGTGAAATTCGTAAAAATTTTTTTATTAAAATTGAATAAATTAAAATTAATAAATTGAAATATTTCATTATATAAATTAAACATACAAAATTTGAAAAAAATTAATATATTTATCAAATATATATCTTAAATAATAAAAAAGATTTACATAAACTTAAATAAGTGAAATTTGTAAAAAAAATTTATTAAAAATTAAAAATTAAAATTAAAATTGATAAATTGAAAGATTTCATTATATAAATTAAGCATATAAATTTTGAAAAAATTTTAATATATTCATCAAATATATGTTTTTAATAATAATATCAACAAAATTTTTATTGTTGAATAAATATTAATTAATTTTAAATTAAAAATAATTTTTTAATTATTTTTTATATATTATGAGTTTTTACATTGAATTCTATTAATCTATTTATTTAAAATTTTTATTAAAAAATTTCACAAATTTCACCTTTACCAAAAAATAATTCTCTCGTTTCAGGGCAGCATTGAGACATTGAGACCTTCGAAGGCACCACCGAAGAGTTGTAGACAGCGACATCAACTCGGGTGATCTTGGTAACGCGAGTTTTATTTCTTTCTCGCATTCAAGTAAACTAGCTGCTGATTTTATGAGTTGCTGGATAATTCTAACATAAAATTAGATTAGGAAATAATTTTTTTTTGTTATTTTATGAGATAAAATGTCTAGCACTGGAGGTTTGAAGCTGCCTCATTCTAATTTCTAAAGCATCAACTAAAAACCAGAGAATATATTAGCATTATAAAATAAAATAATACATGGATTGAAAAACTAGAAATATGTCATATTCTTGTTGACATTGTTCTTATCCCACTCGTTACTTTAAAAACAAAATAATGAAAAAAATCTTCAGCAAATTTGAATGCGATGGTGATTTTGTATCTGCATGAAAAAGGAAATTAGCTGCAATCAAGCCAATTGTTTTTAGTTTTTTATTTCTGAAAATATATAAAAATAAAAGAAAAACGTTTTTTTAATTTGAATAAAACGACATGAAAACAGTACGGAGAGGGACTGGCGGGGTTACTGTCCGGTGAATGGTAATGACAGACACCAACTTGAACCGAAAATGACGTTGCAATGTTTGCATGCGATGGATTGGTCATGGTTTATTGGGCCCCATTTTGATCTAACCTGTTTGATGTCTCACCTGTTGTATCTTACGGCTGATAGCCCCATTTTGTATTTTTTATCCTAACTCCCTAAGTTTTATATCATTCATTTCTCCATTTTTTTTCATTTATTTATATGCATTAAAATTAGAATTAGTATTAGATAGAGTAACAAATTTGCAATGAAAAAGTGTAATTTTTTTTAATTTTATAAATGTAATTAATAATTTTTTTTAATTAAGGAGTAAGTATACGTCATTTTATTAACCTATTTATAGAATCTAAAAGTTTTATGAAATATTTTTTTATGTGTTCTGTAAATGTTAACTATGTTTTTGGATTATTTTAGTTGGAAGTAGGAGAAGTGAGGTTAGAGGAAAAATCACTCGAATCTACGATCAAATAATATAGGAAGGGGCATTAGAGTTATTTCTCCGTAACGTATTCCAACACTCAAGTGAATAAGATATCTAAAGTAAGGTAAAAAAAATAATAAAAGAAGAGATGAAAGTGATGAAATGTGTGAAAAAAGTTTCAACAGAAAAAAACCAAAGAATTCGTAATAGGGTTAGGTGTTTTTGTTCTTGTTACATACTTACTATTCTAATTATCTTATGTACAGACAAAAAGATAATGAGCTAATTGAAACAGTTAATAATTGAAAAGATGTTTACGTGAAATTCAATAAAAATTTATATAAATAAGTATGAGTCACATTTAATAATTTCAAACAAGTGTAAAATGTATTTAATGATTTTAGATCAATTAGATGTTAAGTGATTTATTTTGAAATAATTTTCTTAATAGATTGTCACTGAGATCTTAGACGAGTACTTCATTTGACAAATAATGAGTTATATCCTCGAGAGTAGGTGATGTAGCTATTTAGGCATATTTTGTTTTGGCAATCCTAATATATGAGTGTATAGATTAAACTTGAACTAAATTGATTGTTGATCAGTTGATTTAGATGTAATAAATATAATTTTAATAACTAATATTATCTTAAAAAATAAAATAAATTTGAATTTAAATTTTGTTTATAATTTATAAGATATGACACATTTTGATTTTGATTTAAAAAATTAAAGAATTTATTTTATTTTTTTATATTAATAATTAAGTTGATTTCAAATCAAGCATATAAAAATCAAAATTATTCCGTGTTTGTTGGAACAAAATCTTGCATAACAAATTCCAACAAAATAAAAAAAAAAGCAAAATAAAATATTAATAGTGGTTAATTTCAATTTATAAATTATATAGCTCATTTGATCATATAATAAATTATACACTATCAATCAAAAGTCAATAACGTATTTGATGTGAAGCATGATAGATATAGTAAGATGATAATTATTTTATATTATATTTTTATATTAAGTTTGATTTATATTAAAAAAATGATATGATTATAAAAAAGATTAATTATTTTTTCGATATAAGATAATTAAATCATCTTAAAATAAAAAAAAATTATTTAATTTATAAGATTAAATTGACATATTTTATTATATTTTTAAAAATTATATAAAATTTAAAAAATAATAATTTTGATCAATAAATAAATTTTATTATATTTTAATTTTTACACTCATCAAACATATAATAAGATAATATTATTTAATTTTATTTATACTATCATTTTGTTTTGTTTTATTATAATCTTATACATCAAACTTATCATAAAAATAATAAATATTAATGAAAAATTATATTAAATTTGTTAAATTATTCATAAAAATTCATTAACAGCGAAAATGAAACCTAATATTATTAAAACTTTATCCTAATTCGTAAAAATAAAAAATAGATATAAGTGGATTGTGATAGGAATGGGGGCGATATTGCAAAATTAAGTAAACTATCGGCCTCTTAACCGGGGTTAAAGAGACCCGAGACCCAGGTTAAAGGTACGCTTGAACGGGACCCTTGTGAGTTGTAAATTTTTTACACTGATAAATCGAGCGTCGGTGACTCGGTCCGAATTAACAACGAGTCAAACTTGTAGTTTTAAAGGTAAGCAATTTTAAAAATATTTTCATTCTAATTTTCTTATTATTATTATTTTAATAGAGAAAATCTGAAAAAGAGGGACAGAGAGGGAGATTTGTTATATAAGGTATGGAAGCCAATTCTAAAAATGCGCCTTCAATTTGAGAGAGAGGGAAAATGGCAGATTCTAGCGATTCGATTTCCATCGATACGGAAACGATCTCTCTTGGCGGCAAGGTAACCTGAATCTATATATCTTGTTTGGTTACCGGGAAAATGCGGCAATGGAAGAGAAAAAGAATTGAAAAAATGTTTTCCCTGTTAAAACTTAATGCACATATCTGTCTTTTCTTTAGCTAAGCCGGATTTTGCTTCAATTTCTTGTTTATTTCTATATTTTCAGATATAAACCATTTATTTAAATTATTCATTTTTTTTTGTCACAGACAATTTTATTTACATTTTTGCTGCAATATTTTTTGAACGATCGCATAATTTGTTCTTCATAGTCCTTTGATTAGTGGCTTCTGAAAATTTCTCATTTGAGATGCATCCAGATAAATTAAATTTAATTACATTAATAATAAACTAAATTCAATGCCGTTTTGAAACTTAAAATATTTTTTTGTACTTATTTGCTTTCTGTGCTAGAAAAAGAAAATCTTAGACTAGTAATTTCATTAGTTTTATATCAGTGTCTTGTCAAATTTGGAGTTTGGATGATTTAGAATATGCTTAAATGAGCAAAACAGTTAGGCCTCTTAAAAAATTTCTGCTGCACATGCTAACTCTATCTAGTTAGAATATACTTGGCTTGGGCTATGCTTGAAGCATTTCTCTTTCTAAAGTAAATGAAACCGAAGTCAATTATGCTCTCATTACCTAGCTAGATCATACGTTTGTAATTTTTCCGCGCTGGTTATTTGTTAAAATCTAGGTGTTATTTTGGTTTGATGCTAATATGTTTTGATTCCTTCCGTTGCTTTCCAAAAGGTTTGTTAAATGAATAACAGTGCTTTGTAAAATCTATCTGCAGGAGTACCTGGTGAAAACTCACCATGGTACAGTTTCTGTAGCTGTGTTTGGAGACCAAGATAAGCCGGCTATTGTTACCTATCCTGATTTAGCTTTAAATCGTGAGTAATGCAGGAGAGCTTATTGTACTGTCTATTTTCCTTGTGCTTCCCTCCTTATGACAAAATATGTGCTTCAACAATTTTGGCGAAAAAAGGGTTCACTCTAGTTTGACTTTTTACTCTTTGAATAATGAATTTTCACCTTAAACATAGATATTGTTTTAAATTTGAGACCTTCGTTTGTGTTTTCATTATAATGCATGAGACTTTGAGGCTGTAATGCTTTTAATTTGAGCTAAAGTTTTACACTTTAGTAATATGTCTGAAGTTCGTAACATTATTTGTTAGATTTCCACTATGACCAGGATCATCATCCAGTGATACTTCCAGTTTCTTACCTAAACTTTCGATTGTGTGAGATTTTGCAGATATCTCCTGCTTTCAAGGCTTGTTTTTTTGTCCAGAAGCTAGTTCCTTGCTCCTCCACAACTTTTGCATATATCATATAAGTCCTCCTGGACATGAGGTCGGTTTTGTGGATGTTTTATTCTTGTATTTCTGTTTTAATCACCCTCTTTTCGTTGAATCCTATAATTCACACCTTTCTTATACGGAACTTTCTTCAAGAAATATTGCAGTTGGGAGCTTCCCCAATCGGTTCTGATGACCGTGTGCCTTCCGTTGATGACCTAGCAGATCAGATTCTCGAGGTTCTCAACTTTTTTGGGTAATCATATAATTTCTTATTTACTTTATTTGCTTTCTCTTTCAAAGTGTCAGTTGATCAGAAATTTACTTTACTGTACCTCTTCTGCTCTAGACATTCTTTGACACCTTTTATTGTCATGATGGCCGGTAATTGTTGTAGAAGTTTTCTGAATTTGTTGTAAATTGATGCACCTACTACCCTCACATAATTTCTTAAGCTGTCGTTTTCATCATTTCATTATTTATAGGGAAAATAATAAAGGCAAGCAGGCTGATATTTCTTATCCTTTATCTCTTTTCTTGTCTTTCTGTTTTAACCACAGGCTTGGTGCTGTAATGTGTATGGGGGTTACGGCTGGAGCTTATATTCTTACGCTATTTTCTGTAAGTCAACTACCTTGGCATATTATACAAAATTTTTATTTTTCCTTTCTCACTTTCAAATAAATATCTAAACTCTTTCTTGTATGTTTGGAAATAATTTTTTCTGCCTTATGTCTTGATAGATGAAATACAGGCAACGTGTCCTTGGGTTAATACTTGTTTCACCCCTCTGCAGAGCACCCTCATGGACAGAATGGTTGTTAAATAAGGTTCCTGTTTTAGGCCTTTTTATTTTTTCTTAGGGTTTAAATAATTATGTGCTCAGATGGATTTTCATATTATTTCAGGTGATGTCAAATTTACTTTATTTCTATGGCATGTGTGGAGTGGTGAAGGAATTATTGCTTAAGCGGTACTTCAGTAAGGTATTTTTCTGCTTCAGAATTTATGCCGTTTATTTCTCTGTCTAAAATTGGACTAGTTGAGTGGTAATGTTCTGAATGACAATGGCAGGAAGTTCGTGGTAGTGCTCAAGTGCCAGAATCAGATATAGTTCAGACATGCAGAAGAGTTAGTTCATAAACTAGTATTTGCCACTTCGTTACTGTTCGAGTGATTATATTATGATTAGTTTGTCTCATGGTACGTTTCTGACTTGTATATATATATTTTTTCTCCAGTCGCTAGATGAAAGGCAGAGTATAAATGTTTGGCAATTCCTTGAAGCAATGAACAGGTAAGCCTGTCTCCATGACAAATAGTTAGACTAGGATTCTTTTTAAAGGTGTTCTTAAAACAGGTTTCAGGTGGTTGGTTTCCTTATCACCTTTGCCAGGGTAAAAGAAAAAGGAAAATATTCATGGCATGCATGCATTACTGCTTTTGATCCAGCATAAAAGTCTGTCTAATTCACTGTCTTTCAGGAGACCTGACCTTAGCGAAGGATTAAGAAAACTGCATTGCCGATCCCTAATATTTGTTGGGGAGAACTCTCCTTTCCATTCTGAGGCTCTTCACATGATATCAAAATTAGATAGAAGATATAGTGCCCTGGTGGAGGTATGCAGACAGTCTTATTGTCTAACCTGTCGTCATATCATACATACATGTAGCTTTCAACATCCCATGGCAGCGAGCTAACTTCCTGGAAATTGTGGAACCTATTACAGGTTCAGGCAAGTGGGTCAATGGTGACAGAGGAGCAGCCCCATGCCATGTTGATACCAATAGAGTACTTTCTTATGGGATACGGCTTATACAGGCCGACTCTAAGTGTTAGCCCAAGAAGCCCTTTGAGTCTATCTTGCATCTCTCCGGAGCTTCTTTCACCGGAAAGCATGGGCTTGAAGTTGAAACCGATTAAAACCCGGATTTCTTTGGAAGTCTGAGAGAAGATGAAAGAGAAAGGGCAAGATCACCTCTATGTAATCTATATATGTATATATAAAAAGGTATTTGTAACATCTTTTGACTGGTTGGCGACCATAAGAGAGCACTATGGTTGTAGATAGACAGAAAAAGAAGATATTGTCAATTCTTTTATTTGTAACCATAAATTTTATCATCGGAATAATTATTTACCAAGAGAAACGCCAATAATGACAAATAGCTACGGGTAGGTGGTGAATTTTAAGCTTTCCATCTTCTATTTCTTGTGTCTGCCTTTGTAAAATTGATTATTGATTGTTACTTTTCTTTGATACTGACGAAGAAAATGACTGCCGACCCTTTTAGCACTAAAAGCGTATGTGACGTGGTCATTATTCTTCCTTTTCAAAATTAGTTTATCAGAGCGTGTTGCGTCAATATTTTTACACCTCACTAATTTTTTTCAAATTCGATGTAAGATTAAAATATTTTATTTACTTATTTTTGGAGTATTTAACGTGATTTTTTTTTTATCTAATTTTGTGATGCTTTCATCACAAAAATTGACTACTTTATCTATTTCTTTTGAGATGTTTGACGTGAGTCAAACGATTTATGATTTATTTCGATATTATTCATCATATGATTATTATTTTTTTTTTAAAATTAATTTATCAAAATATACAGCAGCAGTATTTTATATTTTAATGATTTTTATTTTATGTTCGATATAAAATTAAAGTACTTTATTTATTTTTTTTTTGGAGTGATTGATATGATAAATGATGTTACGATCTTGAGTAAAAATTATGAATTTTATATCGATTATGTATTATAATTAGTCTTGAGATATAAAAGTTTATATTATTTTTAATTTGTGAAATATTTTTTATGAGATAAAATTATGAAGTTAAAAAGATAAAAATGAATAATATCTTATAAATTAATGTGAACTATTATAATTAAATTGATTTGGTACATCGAATTAGTCTATACTTAAATTTTAAAGTCGCATGAGCTTATGGTTTGAGTATCGATCTATAATATATAATATCAAAATCAGCTTTTAAAGTACTAATGATATATCACCATTTATATTTGAGTTTTAGAGTTGCATGAACATGAAATTTGAGTCTTAATTGATAACACATATATCTAAAATTGTTGTGCTTTCGTTACATAATATATATGATTTGAGTCTCGATCCATAATATATAATATCAAAGTCAGCTTTTGAAATACTAATGATATATCATCATTTATGTCTGAGTTTTAGAGCTGCATGAACCTGAAATTTGAGTCTCAATCGATGACACATATACCTAAAATTGTTGTGCTTCCGCCACAGAAAATAGCATCCATTTAAGGACTGTCAGCTGAACCGTGGCTTAGGCAGTGTAGCAATTGAACTCCAATCCGGTTCAAATGCTTAACTATATAACTGATTTAGCTGAAATTTCTTTACGGGGAAGCCCAACGAATATTTCTGATTCACTAGTCTGTATATGCTTTCGTATATTTAAGTCATCAAAAGTTCAACTTCAAGCAGATAATAATGGAGATTTTTTTTTTTTTGGTTAATTGATATTTTATTATCCAAGAGAGCAGGAAAACCAGCTACAAATTGTTATAACAATAGAAAAATTATTTAACATAAAATGGATCGAAGAGACGTAAATTTGTATTTGCCAATTGGTATGAGGAACTGAAAATGACTGTCGGTCGCGGCCTCTCTAGATGGTATTTTTTAAATTATGTAATAAGTACATACCAACAAAACATCTAGAGATTTATGTTAATTTATTTAATGAAACTAGACTGATGATAATTTATAAGAATTGTACATTGCATTTCAATCAATTTGGTATTAAATTAGATTGTTGAGAAAGAGGATTTCGAATTGCTGAGAAAAGAGGAGATACATACCTTCAGTTAGTTGATTGGTAATTTCTTAAAATCTCCTAAAGCAAATAAACATTTAAGTATTTTCTTTAGGTTAATTCTTAATTTTAATTAAAATTTAATATTTAGTATCCAAATTTTCATTCTTATTAACTTTTTTTATCTTTTCAACCAAACAGACTGGGACATAATTAAGTCCTGCACTTGATGCAAGTAATTATGTGTCTTACTGTTGATGATTCATTGAACGACTCTTGGCCGTTTCAACAAAATATGGTGGGGTCTATTAGGCAGTATGGTGTTGTACTGCTGCTGAGTTGCAGGAACATATCGCTCTCTAGTTATGCGCTGAATATGGATTTTTGTCACTTCCCAGGAAAATGAGAGAAAAAAAAAAAGAAATTAGAGCAGTAGCTAGCTGTCACGGAAATGGTCATCTTTCTCATTACCAACTTTCCAGGAAAATGATTTCATTCTCATCAGATGATTTTTTTTAAGGACTTGTAGAGTTATCCCACATGAATGTAAATCCCAATAAGTATTACACCTTTTATGATTGAAAATAAAGAGTATAAACAGCGTGCATTTCCTCATTGGCTAGTTTGAAGCTGGTAGAGCATTTCAAAAGGCTTGATAGGGATAGACCGAACTCTTGTGGAATTTGCATTCAACTGGTACAATTTGATAACACCCACATGCAGCGCAGTTCTCTTCACTGAAGAGTTTGTTAATTAAATTGGACAGGACAGTGCCTAGCTCCTCCCCATCATTCAATTCGTGTATATTTGCTCTGATAAGCTTTATATTGCTGCAAACCAGCTCCCACACTGCAAAATTCTTCCATGGCATCAGAAAATCATCTTCTCCAAGCTTCAAACCCGGGCAAAAATCGGCAGTTCCGTCACCCAAATAGATAAACCTTTTCTTCCCGGTTGCAGTAAAACTATAGTCGACTAAGCGTCAAACCTTTTCTTCGTCGCCCAGTTCCGTCGACTGGGCCTCCACGATCATTCTATCCCGAAAAACTATAGTCGAAAAAGCATGGAGCATGAATCTCGTAGTAAGACAAAAAATTATCGATTTCAACGAAATTAAAAGAAGAATGTTGTGCACAGTAAAACTTGATAGATTTCCACTAACCATGAGTGTTCCAGGGGAAATTGGGCCGGAGTTGAGTGAAGAGATCAGTAACACCGAACTCTTCCTCAACCCAATAATCACTGTGGCATTCGATAATTGTCGTGTCAAACTCAAAAACCAACACCGACCCTGCCATTGCTGATCTGATTGCACTAAAACCACCACGATCAGCAGCATCAGCACTTAATTGTTACTTTGGTATTGCCCAAAAGCATTACAGCTTAGCAATCTCTAGACCAAGGCAGGAATGATGGACAAGTTATCTATCTTCTAAATGAACTTGGAATTCTATTATGTGTAGGAACTAGGAAAAGGGCACATGGTTACTCTGTGACAGTTGTACTTCTAGATTTGCATGGCTTATTGCCAATAACTCCCCAAATCCCATAAAAAAAATAAAAAAAATTCAACAATTAATCTTTTTTGTTGCAGAAATTCGATGAGGCCGTGTTACAGGACAGCGAAAGAAATGGCTTGATATCACACGGTGCAGAGTTTCTTTGCCTACTAAAGAGGTTTCAGACTCTGTTTACGACTCATCAGATTTCACGTGTCATAGTCTGGTTGGAAGGTGACTCTTGGATATAGCTACAGGAAATCTTTCTTGTTTTTGGAATCGTTGTAAGACCAGTAAATAGTTGAAGTCCAGGAATTGTTTTGCTTATAATCAAGTGGACATGACAACTCAACAAATAGCTATGCTTTTGCATTGCAGGATTGGAAGTGGTGTACAAACCTGAGGTGGTTCAATCAAATATTGAGATCAATATTGCGTAGCAACTTTTAGCCGCCATCACATCATGTATTATCACTAATATTCGTCGTTTGTGGACCATCATAAGTACATTGGTGACCCACGAACCCCCATGCATAAAAACAAAAGTTCACCATACCAATTAATTCCATGATATTTTGCTATTAATACATGATATTTTCAACAGAGGGAGGTTCCAACCATATGGAGCATTATGTAGAGTTGTAACCTTGAGGTAGATGTGTTTCTTTCCTATTGAAGCGTGCTGGAATTCAATGTCCCGTTGATCTTTCTTTCTTTCTCTGGCTTCAATTGATGTTGAATCTTTGATTGTTGATGCTTATCTGGCTTCTGTGGTCGCTGTTGGTTCCCTCATTTTGCCGAGCCTTTCTCCTGTTCATCTCGGAGTACATTTCCTCTATCATTGGTTTCCATAGTCGAACTCGAGCATTTATGAACCAATTGGAGACCTGGTTTCATTGATCCAAACGAACACAATGAAACAATCAAATCATATGAGAGTGGGTTAAGGAACACCAGTTAGCACAATACACAGTACAAGTCCACTCCTTTGCACTCTTAATAATGATTAAAATGCTTCATCAACGCATTTAAGTCCAAAGATGTAGCAAAAGCTCCAAATACCTGGCTCCTTGTTAAGCCACTTTTTATTGCAAGTAAATGTTTCTCAGCATCCTTAGGGTACCTGCAAATACAAAATCTGTCAAAATGGGCAGAACTGTGTCCATTTTTGTGCATAAATGTGAAATAAGCAAACTATTTTTCGTCCTAGTTGACTTTGAGAAAATGCTAGTTATGAACATATGTAGAAGCAATTCTCCAGTAAGATGCTCACGGGTGAAGAAAGTTTTGAAACATCCATGCACGTAAAACTGAGACAGACTTTTCGGGCAATCCTCTTTGTGGTCTCCATAACTGATCCTTCTTCCTTAGCTGCTGCAGTGCCCACTGTTCCTGGATGAATGAATTCTGAAAAGATCTTTCCCTACCTCTAGCGCATCCACTGTCGAAATTTGATCCCATAGCTAGGATTTGGTTATAGATCCTCTCTCTTAGGTTCTTGTATAAGAAAGAGAATGTCTGTAGAGCAAAACGAGAATGCACCTCAGGGTCCAATTCAGTTGCAGCATGGAACGCAGATATAACTGTATAGATCTCATCCAAGCATTGGCTATATCTGTCATCAACCTGTTCTCAATGAAGAGGGATAGCAATGCCACATTTAAGTACCAGACAGCTATGTCCAATACACCACAAAATAGAGAAAAGCAAATGGAGAACAAAAAATAACAAGAGAAATAAATAACTTATACGGTTTGCTACTACATATATTAGCCGGCATGCTTGACAAAGCCGACTTGCTCAACTAGAGAAGGCATGGATGTACTCAAGGTTATTCCAATGTTTAGTCTCAAAAGCCTTAAAGTTATGAACTTCAATCCAAGTTTTAGCTCACATCAATAACCAAGAAAATTAAGCAGTTCATATTTCAAATTCAAGGTAGCAATTGTCGCAGACCAAAAATGATAATTGTACCAGTATAAATTAGACCAACAAACCCCTTCAATATATTCAATAACCAAGAAAATTAAGCAGTTCATATTTCAAATCCAAGGGACCAATTGATGCAGGCCAAAAATGACAATTCTACCAGCATAAATTAGACCAACATACCACTTGCAGTAAAGTCAGCAGTCGGGTTTTCCTTGCCTCGACTGTCTGTTTTCGTACTTCTGCCTCTAATTGAACCTCAGAATTACCATCCATATCAGGAAGATCATTTGGATCCATCGGTGCCATCCCTCTTCCAGCTAGACAGGTTGAGGAGAACAGCATAGTTGCTCCAGCTCCATTACTCATCTGGTCTAGATTTTCAAGAGAATAGCTTGCAATTTGAGCAAGTATTTCTTGAACTGCATGAAGATATCTTGATCCTGATATCAAGTGTGATACTTGAACTGGTCCTTCAGAACCGAAACTCAGAGAAAGCTCCTTAGCATTACAAGAAGTTTGATCTAAGCCTAACCTTGTTGTATTCAAGCAGCAGTGATTTGCACCAGAACAGTTTATTTCAGAGGACTGATCAGGAATATTGTTCCCACTGATGACTGCAGGCAGAGACGTAGCAAGACTTAAAGAAAGCTCATTACTAGGTTTAGAGGAACCACAAGGATAATCCATGCTCATATTAGCACCATTTAATGTTATCCACCCATTTGGATCCAGACAACCTACTGATGAATATGGTTGAAATGCTGTCTTCAATGGGGTTTTCCCAACAAGCTCCAGAGCAGGAAACTTCTCAAAATCCCACTTACCGTTCATATTACCAAATGTTTCATTAAATCCACAATTTACAAAGGTTGCCATTGTAGAATTTATGCCATCAGAACATTCAGTTGAAGAGTAAGTCCTAAAATCATTAGGGTAGATTGAAGGGGCCACTATTGCTAACTCATTTAAGTTTTCTTCAATACCACACCTTGCAGGTGGAATTGAAGAGATGGGTGTTCTGTCCATGAATTGCTCGTGAAACTTAATGTTATCTTCTGAACCTGATTTGCCAAGTGAAGCATCACCGACAACATTCCTTCCAACAGATGCAACCAATGCATTAGAGTCAAAGAACCTGGTCTGATTAATTATGTGGAGATCAGCACAGAGATCACTGATAAATTTTCCTTGCTCTGAGGGAAGCACTGGAAACCGAGCTACTGTCTGGTTTTGGTTGATGTGGTTATATAAGTTGGACTCAACTACTGAATTTGGGATTGTCTGTGACAGAATCCCATCAATAACAACAGAATTTCGGCTTACCATGGCTCGTGGAATTCTGAACATATCATTCTCCATTATACTGTGGGCACAAAAATCACATGGCCTCAAGAATAAGCAGCTTCATCAGTTAGGGTTCTTAGGCTTAATTTGCATGTGAAGACAATTTTATTTCAATATATAACAACTCCCTTGACTTCAACTCTCTTGTGAACTATGTTATGTTGTTATCATGATCATTCTATCTCTGCCTAGATGATCCACCATTAGCCTGAAAAATTGGTAATGAAATAAAATCTCCAAATTAATACTGAAAAGAACAATACTTCACATACTTGCAAAGAAGATTGTGACAGAAACTTGCAATCACCGTCAAGAGACCAGAATTTTAAGAAAGCAATTTTATTAGAAACAACTTTTCTTAAGAATACAGAATTATGGTAGACAGACATCTCAGAGCCATTATGTGAATGATTTAAACTTTCAAGATCAATGAGGACACTTCCTGCCCCACTCTTACACAGGGATAAGATTATTGACAAGAGAAATCTTTCACCACAAATTCAAAGTGCAAAGGATGTCAGACAGAATAAATGGGACTCGCAAGGCCACAGAAATAAAGCATCAAAAAATAGAGTTCCCAAAGAAATCCGTCATTAACAGCTTAGAGTAACTCAAATCCACGCAAAAGTTTTTTTTTTTTTTTTAAAACTTCCATGGAAGTGAATTGCTGGGAAACAATGTTGATAAAGAAAATTATTTGGGAAGATCGAGACATGAATAATAACATTAATAGTAGTAGTATTTAAACATCTAAAAGGGGTATGGCGATGCACACGAAAGCAAAAGCTAGGCAAGAATAACATGCTACAGTACAGTGACAAGAAAGTCTAAAGTTGAAGAAAAGGGGAAGAACATGAGAAAATATACAAAGCCTAAATCTTCATATTTAAACAGTTCAAGTTGTAGAAAGTAGACCTTGAAGATTTAGAGGCTTCAAAATCCATTCTCTTTTGTGCTCGTGTGTTTGCGTGCGTGTCTGAAACAAAAGAGTAAGCTGAAAAAGACGACCAACCTGCATTTATTCGAAGAGTAGCTTTCAACCTTGCATTTATCCATCAATAGAGAACCAGCTGAGGGAAAATATTTTCTTCACCCAAACCTTGATTCATGGGAATTCCAGGGGATGAAGGATGTGAAATCTTTCACCCTACTCAAAATATAAAGTGGCTTGTAAATATATTGATTGATAAATGCATGTAGTAGGCTCTTCTCAGAGACCCCCAAAAGAAGCCATTGCAACGCGAAGTTCACATGAAATCATTGGTTTTCAGTTTCTCCATAAAAAGAGCATTGTCAAAATGCCATAAAACAGTAGTAAAAAACCTTTTTTTTCTGCTTTAACAAAAAAGAATAAGGTGAAAAAGCTAACAGGACTCATGCACTATCCCCACATTTCAGAAGGGCATAATCGAAATTAAAATAGGAAAGAAAAAGCCAATACAAAAAAACTGGGGAAATTTGTTTGTATGTACAGAAAAAAAGTGGAGTTTTCTCCAAGAACTCAAACACCAAGAAAGTGAGATTCACATTTTCAGACCCCAACAAGATTTATAATCTCTCCTTCTCTGTCCACAAAGTTTTTAAGCTCTAAAACACTAATGGAGTTTTGAAGATAAAAGACAGCAACTTCAGAGAACCCACTAAAAAGGATAATTAAAAAGCAGTCCTAAAGAAAAATGGAGAATGAATGAAATGGCCCCGTTCATTATGAGAGAGAGAGATAAGCGACGCAAGCGTAAAAACAAGAAGATAGAGATATAACGAGAAGGACGAGAACCTCATTCCTCCTTGGTGCAGTGCCACTCATTTCTGCTGCAGGCTTTAGAGGGGCCCTTCCTGTTGCTTCTTTCTCTCTATCTTTCTCCGATCTCCTTTGTCCTCCTCACCACCTCTCATTATTTGCCTACTCTGCAATCATACAATCAAAGTATCCGGATTCTCTCTGTTAAAACTCCTGTTCATGGCAGGTCCTCTCAGCACCATTTTTCATAAAAAAAATCTTGCTTTTAGACGAGGGATAGCCAAACGGTAATGTGTTTGATGAGAAAGATGAGTGAATGGCTTATACTTTCCGCCTCTCCCAGAATCCAACAAAAGTCTTAAGCCAAACAAATGCATTTGTGAAGAAAAAAACAAGAAAGGGTACGGTAAGAAAACACACTGTTTTTGCAGTGTACTTTGAATATGATGATGCAAGCATGCCAAAGGTGACGAGAAGATCTGGTGGGCAAGGGCAAGATCTTTGACGAATTTATTGAAGCAATTACACGCTCTATCTAATTCTAACTCCTTTTGGGCTTTGTTTTGTTGGCCCAACTCCAAATCCATAAGTGTGCCTAAAACTTAAAACAGTCTTTTATACAGTACATAAAGTGAAATTCTAGACTACTCATTATCATGATTGTGCATGCAGGCAGACCAAATATTTTGTAATGATGAAACAGTGAATAAGATCACCTGATCTTCCTTTGCTCCTTGGGTTTCTATCTGTAATGCCAATGTTTTAAGATGTTTCTTGGGGATCTTGATGTGATTATTCAATCTTTTCCTTTTGTAAACTTTTGTGGTCTGCGGTTGCCTTGTCATGTGCAGTTTTAAGACTGGTTACAACGATCATTGTTGAGCAACCAAAAGGCATAAATGATGACAGGAAAATGTTTTTTCAGATCCCTAAATTTCAGAATTTAGTAGAATAGTTAAAATTATAGAAAGAAATGAAACCATAATCAGAACTTTTAACATGCACTGTTTCTATAACTAGATTTATCACACAGCTGACAATAAAGAGACAAAATTCCTTAACAGAATGCATACAAGCGTAGTCAAGAGCCATGACATAATGTTGCATGCCAGCCCTTTAACTTATTATCAAAATCAAGATAATTCGTATGTAAACAACTTTACCGTTATGGTCGTGTTGCCTATAAGACACTTTTTTTGTATACTATTATTCATTATTATCGGCTTATTCATTATGCTTGTTGGGCATTTTTTGAATAGAAATGATTCAGGAATGATATATACATGATTTTTGACTTTATGATTTGCTTCTACTACTTCACTGGAATCCCTTGAAAAAAAGAAAAGAAAAGAAGACATGGATATTTAATTTCTTATCAGAAAGGTGTAAAAATTTGAATCTTTTACAGAAAAGATGTTCACTTGCTATGTCTAATTTTTGCAATTATTACATTTTTGAAGGCATCGAGTTAAGATGGACGTAGCAGCCCAGTAGAAGGCTTGAAGCAAGTTCGTTTCTTGTTGCGCATGCTGGCAGTAGTGTTTTAGAGCTGTATATATATTTTTTTTCCAATTTTTTTGCATGCAAATTATGCAAAGCAAGCAAACAAACAAAGAGATTCTAATTAGTAACGTTGCTTTTTCAACACTCCTAAACATTATCCAAAACCATAAAAGAAATAGTCAAAAGTCAATTGCTTTTCTATTGCCTTCTGTCTAAACCGTGTCAGCAATAAAAACTAAAAGCTATTGCATTGTATGCCTATGCAGTTGAAACGTATTTCGGTGTTTAAATAGCTTTGATCGGCTGAAACTTAGCAGCTCCAGCCACCACATACAATTATAAACTAGGACAAAAGACGAACAAGCAACAACATTATAATAATGGCCCCAAGTTGTGCCTTATGCAGATTGTATATAGGTCCAACAAAATACATTAAATTAAACCCAACAGATAATAATCTGCCTGTGGGTTTTGACTATGATTAAGTAATTTCAATGAAAGAAAGGGCCCACGCAAATATATATATATATATATATTTGCATTTCTGGTACAAGTTTTTACTACAAAGATATCTGATAATTGGCTTCATCACTTTTAATTATTATTATATATTTTCTATATTTGGGGCTTGGAATTTCTTCAATTTCGACACTATTAAAAAGGATATTGGAATCCTGAAGGGTCACAAACATGAGATATGATTGAGAGGAAAATGAAAAATATAAAATATGCTTATCCCCAATCATTTCTTACCTTATCAAATGTGATGGCATCACGGAAAAGAAAACTTATGGATTTATCTTTTTTTTTTTTTGTTCTGAAAACATTTGGTAATTTAGTTTAAAAAAATGAATAGAGAAATTCAGGAAAGCTTTATTTCTGCTATGATATGCATAAAAAAAAAAAAAAAAACAATAACAACAACAAAAAAAAGAGTAGTAAGTGGCTAAAATGGGTTTGAGGTACAAATCAAAGAGAAGTCTTAATGGGGGTTTCTTTCTTAGTCACATGTCCCTTGCTCACAACTTTGCAGGAGGAAAGGTAATATTTGATCTTTGCTCTTGCCGTTGAATTAAGGGTTGACATTGAAGCCACACGAAAAAGTGTTGTACCAAATCATTAACCTGCTATATTATCCGCTGTTTCAACCATGGCTGATGGCCTATCTCTTCTAAAATTTCTTTCTCTCTCTCCATTTCAAGAAAACCGCTGCGTATGATCCATGTGTAAGATCTACAGACAATTACAGCTCCAAGTTTTCTCACTTATCCCACCAATTATTAGAAACTATAGTTGAAATTTCATAATCCTAGAAAAGCTCAACGCTCAAACCCTTTCTAACATCAAACCATCAGACTCATATAATCGGGGAGAGTTGAAGAAAAATGAAAAAGTAATAGTATGTACACTAAAAATTCAGGTTAAAAATTAGAAGTACTTTATATATATAGTTTTTCCTTATCGAAACCATCCTCGGAAATGACTCAAATATTACTTTCATTCAACTCAATCTAAGTAAAATGATAATAATAAATTCGATCTTTAATTCAATTAATTTATATAATCATATGATATTGGATAAATTTAAAATTTAAATACATAACTGTAACTTATTTTCTTATAACAACGGTCTATTTGTACCAATTAAAAAATAAGTACAAGGACAGCATTTCATATTTTGGAGGAAATTTCAGTTACAAATCAAGGATTAATATAGGTTATTAACGGAGACTATATACTTAATAACATGTGTTTATATGTTGAAAAGAGATAACCCGCAAAGAATGGGATATTTGATTCTTGTTATCTTTAATCGTTTATTAATTAGAAAGTGGATATACTCTGAACAAATAGGACCAGTACTGGTATATTTGATTAATATGATGGCATATATATGTATGTGACAACAAAACAGACTGAATTGTTTCTTATTTAATTGGTAAATCTTCAATAAAAATGAAGATGAATGTTTTTTTTTAATAATTTATTTGAGAGAAAAATAATAAACATTTGAGTGATAAAAATAAAATCCCATAATAACAATATAACTAAATTCATCACCCAACAAAAACTAATATATAGAAATCAATCCCCAAACTATCAAACTCAAACCCCATAAGTAAATAGAAAAGAAAAATAAAATTCAGCTTCCCCAAAATCCAAACCAACCAGAGTTCCAAAGAGAATCTTACTCATCCAACCGACTTCAATCTTCTTCTCATCATCTTATCAATATCTTCTCAATCATGTTCATGAAGAGAACCCATTGCCACAACCCCAAGCTTCTGCAGATTCAACTTCACAACTGTATCCACAAACATTTTTGTATCTTCCCCAGTGTTCCCTTCTGGTATATCCACTATATAAGACTCTAAAACAATGGTGTAAACTTTCCCTTCCTTATGAAACTCATTGACCGAAGTGACTGACCTGTAGTTCCTCAGCCTATGCTCACCTCCAACAACCCTAAAGCTTAGTATATGCTTTTCATCATCCAAAATCTCTAGTCTTTCAGTACTTGTCGAAGCAGGAAGACCTGAAACAACGGTGACTTCTCTAATGCTTCCAACGCTGCCATCACCGGTCATGTTACAACTCTTGATGAAGTGTTTGTATTTTTGGGGGTTTTCGAAGCTTCGAACGAAAGGCCACACGGCTTGAGTTGGGGCGTCGATACGCTGCGTTATTAGCGATATGCAAGTGTTTTGTGTTGGCTCAAATTTATGGTATGTGTCAATGAGAGGCTTCAGCTCCGCATACTCTTCTTGAGTTAGGCCTTGAGGGGGCGTTTGGCTTGACTCCATGGTTATCTCGGTCACGGTTACACGACTTGCTGGTATGCTTTTGGATTTTGGTTGCCACTAGACAAGCATGCAAGGAAGGGGAAGGGGTGAGGCTTTTGAGTTCATGAAGGAAACACCGAATGAGAAGCTTGAGGATGGGTTGAATGGGTTTATAGTATTTAATTTTGTTTGGGGGGGGGGGGGGGGAGGTTTGCGATTTTTCAATTTTATTGCTGTTAGACGGATATGCCCTTGGGTGTTACAATTTTTGACCAACTTGTCAGTTGTTTAGGTTTGTCCTTTTTGTTAAAAAAAAGTGTTTACTTCTAAATTGAGAGCTTCCATGGTTGGACCATCGATGGCTATATTTGGAAAGGATTTTGTGATCTATTGCTTACTTGGTTCTTCTATCAATTGTGCTTGGCTTCTCTTTTGGGAAGAAGACAAATGGATTTATTATTCACTATTAATATATGATCAGGAGATTTGATTAGTTTATAATCGAGATAATTATCTTATCCAATGTTAGTTAAATTTTTAAACTTAAGGTTAATAGGATTATTATATCCTTTAGGTTATATTAATAAGTAAAAAAAACTATTTAAAAAATGAGATATATAACCTTTTTTTAACCCGTTTGTGAATTTTTTAAGAACTGATTTTTTTCATAAAAAAGGAATTGATTTAAGTGACTACTTATGATCTTTAAACTATTGTTTCATGTTTGTTTCAATGCATAATCTTCGAACTTTTATTGGTTTAAATTGATAGATATAAGACCATATTATATATAAAACCAGACAAAATGCGTTTTGCATGCATGAAATTATTGGTTCATTTAAGCTAGGTTTTGGCATAACTATAGTGCTAGTCATACAGTGGGTTAGATTTAACGTAAGATTTTGGTTTGATGTGAAGTCTAAATTCATAAACAAGATGTGATTGAAAGTTGAAACATAGGATGTTCACATTCAGATTCAGTTCAAAAGAAATCCTGCAAGCGTAAGTTAAACATCATCATCATATATAATATGGTTTATAAATGAGTTTCAAGGTAAAAGGGCAGACAAGCAAGTTGACAAATCAAGGCAAAGTTGGGAACAACAAATTAAGAAAAGTTCATAGCCCTAGAAAACAAAAAACACAAGGTGAGATATGATTGTTCTTGAAACATATCTAGTGATTTGTCAATTTTAATGATAAAAGTCTGATGTATTACGAGTTAATAATAAAATATAGGAAACCAAAGAGGCGGGAGGGGGGGGGGGGGACTGCCTGTACGTGAAGAAAGACAATTAACGGGGACTAAAATGAAAGGAGGGGAGTTGTCTGCATCGTTGAAAAGACAAGCTGGAGATTCGTGAATCATGTGACTACTCTAACAAACTCTCGTCTCGCGTGATCTATAACTCCACTTTGCAGGATTCCGCCTCCCCTCTCAGGCTCTCACCAGCCACCCCCTAGTCCCTACCCTTCACATTTTCCCATTTTTTCTTCTTTTTTGAAGGGTTTCCTTTTCTTTGTTTTTTTTGGTCAATTGGGGGTTTCCCATTGTTATCCAGAGATGTTATGTAATGAAGTTATACAGTGAAATAAACAAATGTTTTGTCATATATAAGATCAGTAGCATAGTTTGATTAGTTTCAATTCCAACACAAACAAAATTCGAGAAAAATAGATCTTATGGGACAGCTCTTGGTGCATGTGTCACGTAACCATTATTTTCTCTTCGTAAAATTGGCTTATTAGAATTTGTAGGGTCAATGTTTATAATTTCAATGACCTTTTTTTATTTGACGTGGGATTGAAATATCTTGTTTACTCTCTTTAAAGTGCTTGGCATGATATTTTTTCTCATCTAGTCTTGTAACATTTTTGTCACAGCTGCTTCCTTACCTATTCCCCTTTGAAATGCTTGGCGTGGTTAGATTTTACCACTGTGCCTTATCCCGACACATTGTTAAGTGACTAAACTAGCCTACCTTTCTCACTCCCATTGGAATGCTTGGCATAGAGTCAAAATGAGTCAAAAGATTGATTTTGATATCGCTTGTCACATAGCTATTACCTTCACTTCATAAAACCTACTTATTAGGGTGTGCAATATCAATGCTTATATATCCAACAACTTTCTCATTCCTATTCATTGCGAGATTGAAGCACTCTACTTACTTCTTTGAAACATTTGGTGTGACACCAATAGCATTGCCATATAAGAACTAGGACCCTCCAAGAATTTCGAAATTTATTGACATATATAATGTTATGTGAATTTTTTTTTATATATTTTCTAAAATAAATAAATGGTACCCTAAACTATAATCATTTTCAATTAATTTTCATTTATAATTTTTTAACTCATTGAATCTTAAAAAAAAAAGAAGTATTAGAAATTTTTTTAAGTTTTAGCATTTAAACTTTACCATATTTAACAATAAAAAATCTATATGCATAATGGGAAGGGATCAATTTACCTCAATGTAAAACTAAAAAATTTTACACTTTTAACCACTGATTCTAATAGATCTAAGGGATAAAAGAGATAAGTGAAAAAAGAAAAAAATAGTTTAATCTTATAACTTGAATCTATTAAAATCAATATTAAAAAGTATAAAACTTTTTTGTGTAAGTTGATCCATCCTCATGAATAATAGCTTTTAAATTTAATATATTTGTAAGTTGTGAGGATATTTTATATTAAATGATTTACTCATTTTTTATAGTGTCAATAAATAAGTTAAACACTTTTAATTTGGGGTGAAGTAATTCAAGTTATGCTTGGTGAGGAATTATGCACTAATCACTAAGTTAAATACTCGAATATAAATAAACTAAACACTTTAATAATAAAAGACAAAATAGTAAAACATATAAATTCTTATGTAAAATTCATGAAGTCATGACTAAAAATGAGTTACATGAAGTTTATAAATGAAAATAAAAACTAATACTCATACTATAATTTAAGAGTGCATTTGGTGCATAAAATTATGATAGAATATGATAAGATGGCTAAACACTTTAATAATAAAAGATAAAATAGTAAAACATATAAATTCTTAAGTAAAATTCATGAAGTCATGACTAAAAATGAATTACATGAAGATTATAAATGAAAATAAAATCTAATACTCATACTATAATTTAAAAATGCGTTTAGTGCATAAGATTATGATAGAATATGATAAAATGATATTATGACAAGTATTAGATTAAATAATATCATATTATCTTGTGTTTGATACATACAAGGATTATGATCAAATAATTTATTTATTGGTTAAAATTATCCTTACTCAAAATTTATGTAATTTAAATTATTAATATAATTTTTAAGGTTACAATAGGATATGTAAGTTTAATCTTATGGATTATTTATCGTCCTTATAATTCTATCCCTTTTTTTAGATCAAACCAAATATAGTATAGGATGGTTATCATCCTTTTCTATCTATTATCTTATACATCAAATATGATTTAATAGTTTTTAGAAGATTATTTACTTGAAAATTTTGAAACCTTTAAAGTTATAGTGTATTGATCTATTTATTATTAAATTCGATCAATCTAACTATTTTAATCTTTAAATTCTTTTACATTATTTTTATTAGAAACTCTCAATATTTTATGAAAAGCTATATCTAATTAGTTTGTTTTATAAAAAAAATACTTAGCGTTAATTGAAAAGTCGACTTCACTAATTAATTTGAATTGATAAAAGAATAACAAAGACAAATAAGATGAATTGATAAAAATAAACTTCTAACTAAATATTTGCTTTTATTATAATTTTATTTTTAATTTTATGTATGAAATATATTCATAATATAATATGTGTATAAATGATCGTGTATTCGCATATGTATTTGAACCCTTCTTAATAAAAATTTTGGTTCTGCCACCGCATGACACTTGGCTGTATTTGGCATATGAATTTGAAATAATTATTATTACTAACAACTAGTGGGTGAACCAGGCTTTGTTCAGTATGTTAATTTAATTTTTAATATGTTATTTATCCAAAATAATTTACTATAAACTTAGTAACAAAAGGTTAATATAAAACTAAATAGAAAATATTTGTTGTCTATTTAAAAGTTACAATGATCTTAAAAAGAGTTATTTAGGTGCAACAAAGCAATTTATTCATAGTCAAGATAGATAATTAATTTAAAAGTATTGTGTGCTATCATAGCAAAAAAATAATAGTTGACTGATCTTCAAGTGATTATTAATGATGAATTTTTTTATCTTCCTGAGAGTGATTTACTTCTAGCATTGTATCGAATGGTTTAGGATTTTGAGGATCCAACATAGCGATAGAAGAAATTTTGTCTGGTAGATATTTATGATAATTATTGAGAATATGCTGCAAAAATAATGTAATGAGAAAATGTTAATAGGTATTTTGAATATATGTTTTGTTATATTATATCGTAATAGTATATGCATAATTGTTTACCAAGACGGGATGATCATTGATGTTTGTATAGATTATCAAGTAATAAAAAGTAAGACTATCACAATAGTCATTATCTTTATATTCTGCATGGTTATATTGAGTGTTGTAACTTGAAATACAAAATATAGTAATTGTAATTTAAATGAATTGAAATGGAACATAATGTAGGTGAAATGAAGATTTTACCTTGTTCTTGTTGCAGGGCATTTGGTATTATAGTGTTGGGTGATTGAGGATGCAGGAACACTTGAAAATTGTTTGGATTATTGTATGTAAAAGACAATATATTTTGATTTATAAATTGATGTACAGTAATAAATTCATGTCATCCATTTTGAAAGTATAATTTACCGTTGATTTTTTTCAATTTCATTTTAAATGTATTTGGGAGAAAGGCCTTTATGTGGACAATTCTTGAGGCTCGACATGTGCTGTTGAACGAAGTTTTTTGAAAGTTCCTATAATTATATATGGTTTTGATACGGTAATGAAAAATTATAACAGACATGGAAAGTGTTTCAATTATAACTAAAATAGATAAAGTAATGAAAAATAGCTAAGAAATAAAAGTATAAGTGAAACAAAAGTTTAATACACATGGTGTTCATCGTGTATTGAAACATCTAGAGTTGCAAAAAGTTCTCCAATTTATTTTCTGTAATTAGATGATATATGGTTGATAACTAAGTGAAGATTCTTAAAATGTTTTACAACTTCAATTTTATATAAGAGTAGACGGTGTTAATTTTAGGTGGAGTAATGATTTTAAGTTTATTATTCATAATGATATTGATTTAAATAGTAGATAAAGGGTACTAAATAGCAAAAGTATTTAACAATGTATTTAAAAGTAATATGGGTACGTTATTTTTATGGTTTGTGGTAAATCATAAACAATGAACAGTACATGCATAATTGTTTAAAAGTAATATGGCTATATTACCAATATAATAATAATATTACAAAATCAAAGTTATTGTATGTTTCTTTATTTTTAATTGAAAAAAACATAAGAAAATGTATGATAAGTTTGAGTTTAGTTTGACCATAAGCTGGATCCTAATTTCAACATAAGTTGGATCCTATTTTAGTGACTCTAATTGTGATGGAGGGTTTATTGTGGTGGTGGTATATTTTTTATGTTTGTTTGTTTTTCATAGATTTTGAGATATGCGTACTTGGTTATGGTTTCAAATTGGTTTCTTTTAAACTAAAATAGATTTTAATTCTATTATAAAAGGCATCCTAATTTTAGCATTATTTGGACTAAATCAAATGTAAAGAAGGAGTACAAAAGAATAAATTGCTTATGATTTAAAGAAAGAAAGTTGTATTGAAAAGAATTTTACTATCAAATCTTAAATGGTGTCTTGATAAGTCAAACATTTGAGGAATTGTGGTGGTCGCTACAGGTTTATGGTATTTTAAGTTAGAGAGGAAGTCTGAGCCACCATAGTCTTTTTGGTGGAGAATCGATCGTGATAGGGAAATTTAGAAGGGTTTCTAATGTGTGTGATGTTTTTATGAGTTAGTATATAGGCTTTTGTAGTTAACAAAACCATGGAAACTATGTTAGTTGGTAGATAGCCCATGGTTTACTATTATTGAGGGTTTCTGTATATGGGCTATGGTTGTGTAACAATTATTTTTAAATTTTTTTTATTAAAATTGTAATATTTTTTTAAAAAATTTTATATAAAAAGGTTGTATAATAATTTATAGTGTTTTGTTTTTTTATTATTATATGTACATTGTTAAAGAAAAATGTCTTAGTTTAATAAAAATTTTTTGGAAATTTTTTATTGGATATTTTATATAATTTAAGAATTTTTTAAAGAAATATTGTCTTTTATATAACGAGTTGCTATTTTTGTGTGGGAATAAAAGATTTTATTTTGTAAGTAGTTAAAACCTAACTTTAAAAAAGTGGAATTTTATTTATTTATTATAGAGTGAAAGTTTTTTTGATAAAAGAAGTTGTAATTATAGTATGAATATCTGGTAATGAAACAAATAATTAAAAAGAATGACATAATGAAATCTCAATTTTAATAAAGAATAGAGGAAGAAAAAAGAGGAAAATGTGGTATTTCTTTCTTACTAATAAGTGCAATTGTATGGATGCAAGTGTTTAAAATGATAAATATAAAAAAACAGATATTTCATTTTTTCTAGTAATTTTCAAAATCCTCATGACTATTTGCAAAAAATATTCTTTACAGCTGTTATATGTTAACAAAAAGAAAATGTTCTATGTAGAGAACTAAAGCTTACAATTTTTGTTAACAAAAACAGAACATTAATAGCTCTTTAACAAAATAAAAATATCAATAATTGTTGAACCAAATGATAATATTAGGGGATTAATTCTACTATTTAACAAAATGATAGCATCGATACTAACATGAGTTCTTGATCAATCGGTGTGGTAAATAAAAATATCATACTTGTTCGCTTGAGTTTTTTGAAATATGTATTGATCTTCGGGATTCAGACCATTGTCAATTGTGAAATGGCACCAACCACCTGAAAAACTTTTATTTTTTTGGGTGTAAATGTATTTAATAATCCATTCTGTTTGTTGTTAATTGATGCTACCACCAATGTTTTGAGTAGATGTTTTTGCTTCTTCTTTTGGAATTGAAAAAGTTAACTTCATTGGATAAAGTGGAAAAAATTATTTAGTAAATGGTGCAGGAACATGCTATATGAAAAATAAAAATAGTTTTGATTAAAAGCACAATAAAAATTGTTCAATTAGAAATTGACATTAAGATAAACAATTAGGAATGATAAGACAAATAAGAAATACACATCATAAGTCATTGATAGTTTAAATATTACTATTATGGTAAAGCTATTATGATTAGATTATTATGTCAAATAGAATTTATTTGAAGTAATAAAACTTGATTTTTAGAACTTACTACTATTTGAAGAATAAATGAAATGTTATAGTGATAAAATAGATTTTGATAATAACAGCTTATAATCCCATTATAAAATGTTAGGGGCCAATAGTCAAATTTATATCATGAAGTATAAAATATTAGTAAAGGTAACAATAAATCTAATAAAAAGACACATATGTTAGCATAGATAATTCATACTTGGACGAAAATATATCATGCCAAACAACAAAGGTAACAATTGAGAGAACATTTATGTACATTCAGCTAATCTAAAATTTATAAAATTTTATATTAAAAAAATAATAATTCTCTTTTTAACAATTAAGAAGAAAATTTAAGTGAATCAAAACATATTAATGTAGATATTGAAAAAACTGGAACAATCATAAAATAAAAATCAAATAAAGAAAATGATGCTTAGTAAATTTCATTGAATTTTTATTTTCTAAGCCACCAAATCAAAGAAGATATTCAAATTTAACATATTGTAAATTGAAGAAGAAATTAATAATGTATATAATATGAAACAATAGTAGATAAAGAATATAATAATTAATAATTAAAGTATTATAAGAGATTTTATTTACTAAAATGTAAGATGTTTAGACATTGGTTTCGCTCATTGTACATTGAAAAAAGTGACAGATTATTGTTTGAATCAGAATCTAAGCTTGAATCTTCAATTTTGATGACTTCAGGAGGTTGTTGTTGCTAATTTTGTTATTTTTTATCTACTAGAAAAAATAATGTGTATTTAATTTCTTATTTCAGATATATTTAATATGCTGAAATAAAATGTTACTTTTCTTGATTTAGACATCATCAATTGTCATCAAAGTAGCACTTCTATCCTAAAAGTAGACATTGAATTTAAAGTCATAGTTTATCTTAAATATAAGAAAATCTTCGAATTTAGCATTGTGAGCATTCAAAAATTGTTGCCTTCCATTGTGAAGTAGATATTTTTATTGATTTAAACCATTCTCACTTTAAATGCAGCTAGAATTAAACCTCTAAGATAGGTTATTTTGGGCATCTGAACATCTTTTATGTAGCAGCTGACGAATTTTTTTGATAGACATTGAAAGTTTGAATTCAATTGATCATATTAGTCAAAAAAAAAAGATCTGGTTAAACAGAATATATAAAAATATTCTAATTTGAGTAAATAAAATATAAAGGCAATATAACTTCAATATAAATAGTCGATTATAGAAAACTGATTCAAGAAAGTTACTGTCAATTTCAACATTGATTTTCAATTAATACTATCTACTCTTATATAGAATAAGTTGATTAATCCAGTTGTGGTTTAATAAGACAAAACAGGAAATATTAGAATTGTTGAACTGTAATGGGACAAAATTTTTTGTTTATTTTGGGTACAAAAATCGGTTGAAATTTTCAAGTAATAATAAAAACCTAAATTGCTTGTAGATTTAGTTTAAATATGGTTAAGAATTGAATGGAAAAAACTTTTATAATGTTCTTTATTTATTAGAACAAAGAACATATGAGCTGGAATTTGAGATTTTAAAAGCAAAATGGAAATGAACGTGAATAAAGCCAAAAAAATTTGCATGCTATAAGATGGAACTTGAGTGTGTAAAGTATAGAAAATAAAAAATTAAAAAATTAGAATACATAAGTAAATGAAATTGATATAAGCAGATTACTTGTTAAAATTTTCTATTCGTACATTAAAAAACAAAAAAATAATAAGGAAAAAACATGCAAAGTGGATAGAATATATAACTTAATTAAATAAACAAAAGATCAATTACAGGTAACATGATAAAAAAATTTTTGAAAATTCTATGTGAAATTTATTTTAAAATAAAGAAAAAAATATCTTTTTTAGGGTTAAGACATAAAAATTTTTTGAAAAGAAATCGGATTAATGAGCAATGTTAGAAACATATATTTTAAAATTTTTTGTGTTTATTAGCCCTAAATTTGTTAAATTATTTAGGTTTATGCAACTTTTCATTCTTACTCTAAAAGATTGAAAACCAAGAACAGAAGAAAAAATATTGTGTTATTGGAACATGTATATAATCCACATGTGCCTATTGTTTGTATATTTTTAAAAAGTTCAAGACTTTGACAGAAACTTACCATACAATCACAAGAGAAAGCTCCTTTCACCGTGGCTTTGAAAAATTCTAGCACAAAATTTGTTTTGGGCAAAGCTTCTTGGTGTTCATGGTGATCGGCCATTTTGCAAAATACAATTATATATATATTTATAGAATGTGAAAAGTTAAAAAGCGAATGTTCTAAGGTTTTTAAAAGTGTTGAAAGCTTTTAACTCCTCGTTAGCCACTTAAGAAAGAAAGAGATAATGGATTTTTATCTTTGATCTTAAAAGCTGTGAAATTTTTTTATTTGATTCTTTTTTGACTTAAAATATTGCTGGGCTATTTTTTTTTTTTTTTTTGAGAATTGGGATAAAAAATAATTGGGTTTTATATGAACATTGGGTTGTTGTTTTATATAATGGTTATTGTTTTGTTGATTTTGTGAATTATTTTTAAGTAAACATAGTTGGGCTTTAATGGGTATTTGAAATGAGTATTTGAAAAAAAAAAGATTATGCGGGTTTGTTTAAATGGGTTGTTATTTAAATATAATTTTATAAATTTTGGTTATATTTATGAGTATTAGAAAGTTAGAAATTTCTAAAAGTGATTTGGGGGGTCAAAATTTTTGTTTTTTTTAGAGTAATATTTGACAAAAATTTTTTCAAGTAAAGAAGTATTTTTTTTCTTCCAATTATAAATGGTTATAAATTTATAAAAGATTTATTTGATTTTGTTAATTGATTTGAAGTAGTTTATTTTTATTTGATAGTCTGATTTGTGAATTCAATTAAATTGTTTTAAGTAAGGATTTTTTTTTATATTAATAATTTAAGTAACCATAATTTTTATAATGATATTTGTAAAAGGCAGGACTTTTAATTTGGTTTTAAAATATTGTACAATTGAGTGGGCTTTTTAATTTAAGTTAAGAGTATAGAAGCTTTGATTTTTGGTTTTTTGTTTTTATTGAGAGTGACTAATATATGTAGATTTATTATAAAAAATGAGTTGAAAAATATGTTTTTGGATTTATTTATTTAAAATGGCATGAATATATAGGTAATTTAACTTATGAAGTTTTTTTATTTTTCAATAAATTTTTTTTAAGATTAAGTTCTATGCATTTTTTTTCAATTTAATTTTTTTAATTTTAGTTGGTTATATGAGTTTTTGAAATTTGAGATTTTGCTATGATAAATTTGTTTACAAATTAATATTTTTTTGTTGGAGTTTAGAAATTGGATAAATGAAAACGAAGAAGTTATTTTTTAAAAAAGGAGCTTTTTATAATATCTTTTTTTAGAGTTATTGTTTCATAAATTTAAAAAAGTATTATGTAATTCTGTTAAGTGTTTTTTGATAATTTCTTTTAAGATGAATAGTCTTTGAGTAGAATTGTGTTAAATTTAAAATGTTAAATTGTAATGATGCAAAACTTATTATGAGGCTTAAAGCAAAAGCTATTAATGTATTATTGATCATATTGCTTTCAGTTAATCTTGCTTCTTGTGTCAAGATATTTGTTTCAAAAAATTTAAACAATTTTTAGTAATACACCTTATATCGACCAGGATATGTGAGACATTAAGTATTTGTATCTCTAAACTAACTTCCAAAAATAGTTAAATGTTAAATATAAATCCAATAGGTAATGATTCAATTTTTGCTTTTGAAGTGCATACAAATGCGTAGATCATATTAGACAGAATTATGCAAAACCAAAATTAATGCAAAACTTTCTTAATATTCCTATAGTTACCATTTAGTTAAGCCAAAACTTTGCTCCAAACATTGCAAGGTCATTAGCTAACAAAAATTTAGAAGTTTACTCTAGGTATAAATGAAATTACAATATAAATATACAATTGTTATATTACAGTGTTTAATAAGAAATATGTTGATACTATAAATCAATCTTAGTCTAACTTTTGTTAGATTAATTAAACAAGGTCAAAATCAAACAAAAGAAATGAGTCATAAACCTATTAACTTACCAACATAAAAGAGTGGGAGAAGTAAAACAACTAACTTGGTAAAAACCACTTGCCACCTTTGATATTTAAAAAATGTAAGTGTTATTTTACATGCTTTAAACTATATACAAAAGACTCAAAAAAGTAAGAACAAAATAAAGAATAAAAGATACAAAAGAATCAGTCAAATATTCTAAAAATAAAACATTAGTATGATAGTATCAACAAACAATACACAAATGGTGATGTTTGATGTCCTTCATCATATTCTTGATCAAGCATGTTTTGGTTGATGCATTTAATAAGAAGGTGGCTATTCTCTTAAAATGCTCCATTGAATCAATGAAGTTATTTTTTTATTGTATTACATGAAAACATTATAATATTCATTGTTGTAAAACAATTAATATGCAAATTGTAGGAATGGTTAGTTGATAATTTCCATGTGAGTCAAAAGAAAAAATAGATATGTAATAAAGATTAGATTGAATAGATGATAATGTAAATAATGTTGTGTTGTACCTTGAAAAAAAAGTAAGAATTTCTTAGGATTCTTTTTATGAAGTAGGTTTTATAGCTTTTTCAGCAATCTCACTATCATCTTGATGAGTTGAAAGATGTTTCACGTCAAATGTGACAATTCAGGTTCTCCAGCTACATAGATGTTTGTAATATTTGATGAACTATTTAATTAACAATAATAGATACTATATTATTTTAACATATAGTATATAGATGCAAATAGAAAATATAAAAACTTCAAGTAATTGTATAGAAATAATTAGTTTAATAAGGAATAAAATTTTTGTAAGCATAAAGTATAATGAAACAGTACAGAAGATGTTAATAATTTTTTTAATTGTTTCAAACCTATTTGTATCTTGTGTGGTAATGGTTCTCAATCTTTTGATCAAAGATTGATTTGATAAAAGTAATCTCACCATTAGTTTAGGAACAACAGGCATTGACAGCAGCGGTTTTTTTTTTTTTTTTACTTCAAGAGATGTCAATTTTTTATTGATAAAACTTATAAGGACTTAATGGTGGTGTTGTTTCAAAAACATTGCTAATCATGGAACGCTGTAAATTCATAGAAAACATTTCATACCCCTAACTCAATGAATCATCAACTTTTTACATACTATGTTTTGTTGATGCTGTTTTAGTTTTAACTGTTATTATGAGCACAAATGATCCAGACTTATCTTTGGATAAGAGAACTTTTTGTTTGGAAAACTTATCTATTTGCATGTCACCAAACTTTATCAAATCTTTTGCAGTTTTATCACTTTTAGATGACTTAACTTCTGATTTTTTTTTTCTCTTCAACTTTGAATCATCATAGTTAACTAATTTGTATGTAATGATTCAAGTTTTGATAGCTCTAGAAGTAAAGAAAACATTGAATATTCTTATTTCATTTTTTAGTGATTTGATTGGTCTTTAAAGTACCATCTTGTTCATTTCACAAAGTTGCATCTATTGTGTGAATGTAGCACCAATTAATTTTTTCATTATTTTGCCAAACACCATCAACGACATTTGTGTAGTCTCATCTTCAACCACAAGCTGAAGTTTAGCTTTGAATGAAAAAATTATTTTAATTATTATGCAATAATATATGCAAATTTCAAATAAATAGTACACTTCATTTTGTGTCCAAAAATAACTTACAATAGCAAAGGGATTTTTTCACCATGCTATAAACACTAGAATTTTTTAGCACAAAATTACAAAATATTAATATAGTCATTGCATGCATTATCGAAACAATCATTGTTTATATCAATATTAATGATTTTAACTTTTATAACAAAGACAGTATTTTGTTAAACAACAATGAAATGATTTAATCAACATCAGCAAGCATATTATTTTTACTCAGAATTGTAAACTAAAAAAGTTATAGCAAAACTTGTGTCTTTGTTAAGTCAATAGCAAGTAAATCTACAATTTTTGCATTTTGCTTTGCTTTATATTGAAGAGTTTTATCAGGAGACTGGTGTTGTTGTAGAACTTGTACATGCATTGGATGCGGTTGATAAAGGTGTACCATAAACAAATAGCATAATTAATAAATCTATGAAACATATATGTAATGTATAAATTAAAATAATTAAAAAGCTATAATTTTTTTATATTACTATTCTCTTAATTCATGTGTTTTTAGAATATCAAGATCTAGATAAAACTTTGTTGTAAAATTAGATGCCCAATAAATTTTTCCTACATATATACGTGAAAGAGAAATAAAGACTAAGTTAAAAAATAATAATAAATACAGTGCTTGATATAAGGTATGAAAATTAGATTGTAAAAAAATAACAAACCTATATATTTCTTGACCATCATTACAGTGAAAAAGGCAATGCAATTTTTTGTTTCTTCAACAAAATCTTCTTCCTTGATCTAAAGTGCCATGAAACCATAAAGAATAACCTTTAAATTATGAATGTTGTTTTAAGACAATAAACAATAGAATAGATCAAACAATTATGCATCAAAAGTAGATCATTGTATGAAAAAATTGAATAAGAAATAGTTAAATATTTAAAGTAGTTACAGACCTAATATCCTGAACATATATATCTCTTTTGGTAACATCATCAGCCCTATTGTTCAATTTGACTTTTTTAGTTTGTCTAATAGATACCAAAATTCCAATGAAATCTATTTCAATAGTAAGTTAATAAATAATATAGATAGAGGAAGTTATTGTAATTGTTCATTTTTTAAAGAAAAAATGAACTTGTCAAGTATTTGCCATAGTTAATTCGATCATACAACTTATCATAAGACACAAAGTTAAAGCAATATTGAGGATACAAAGTCATATCTTCTTTTAGTTTAGCCATTTGGGTTGCTTTTGTCAAACAAATATTAAATAAGCTAGGAACATCATTGTAATTGTATTTACAATTTCTTAATTGAAATCGCGTTATTGAATACAAAGAACCTTTTTTCAACACCGTTTCAAAGAAAGGTACATTAACTCTTCTTTTGTAAAAATGCATTGCATCTCCCTATAAGATATATTGAAATAAATAAATTGAAAGACATCCATTTATAGTATAGTAACTATAATAGTAATAGAAAACAAATATTTTTTTAAAATTTCACTGACCTGAGCATCTGTTCCTACAAATTCAAAGCTAAAGATGTTATCTAGTTCAGCATAATTAACACATTTTCAAAACTTAGATATTATAAATTTAACAGCTCCTAAAGGTTTGGAAGGATCAAGGTGAGTGAAAAATTAATAACTCATTTTACAAAATCTGAATGCAAAATTAGAAATAATTGAATAAAAGTTTAGTATTTTGCATAGTACAAAATAAAAAGAGACAAAAAAAATCAAATATAAGCTAATGAATTGAATGAAACAGCCTGCATAAGTTCATACAAATATTGATGGTTTATATTGCAAAACCTAAAATGCAAAAAATAAAAGTAATTGAAATAAAGTAGTAAATTTTGCATTCAATAAAAGGAAAAAGAAATAGCAAAAACAGTGGCAATGTTAGATTTGTTAAAAAAAAGTGCATTGAATTGGCAAAGAAAAGTAAAAAAAAAAAAATTACTAGTCTAAGTTTAGATTCTCAAAGACTTTCTTGAAAACAATATTTTGTGTTTCTTCATTTTCTATTTCATTTTCATCATGAATCAAAATTTTCAAACCTTTTTTAAATGTTGCTTTTGAAAGAGCTACATAAATTTGACCATGTGTAAAAATAAGCCTAGGCAAATAAAGACTAACAATATCTAATGTTTGACCTTGACTTTTATTGATGGTTATCCTATAATATAATCTGATAAGAAATTGCTTTCTATTCAAAGCAAAATGCCATTTTTGAAGCTTAACAATAAAAATAATTCTAGGAATAAAAACTTTATCACTAGCATGAGTGCTTGATAATATTTGACCCTCAATAACATTTAAGGCTAATTACGTCACCAAAAGCCTAGTATCATTACATAAACCTGAATATTGGTTTTTATTTCGCAAAAGCATAATGACAACACCAATCTTCAAACACAATTAATGGTTAGAAATACTAGGAAAATTTAAAAAAATTAAAAATTCAGTGGGATAAAACAAATCTTGATCAATAACATCGTATAAATCCTTTGAAATTTAGTCATTGCTTAAGTATATTTTTTATTGACCTGGAACTAAATCAAGAACATAAGAAATAACTTAATCAACACTGTTATTGTATAGAGTAACAACTGCTTTCTATTTGAGATAGCAAAGATCACAAAAATGGTCCTCAAAGTTAGAGTAAACTATAAAAACTATACTGGCTAATGGGTTATCAACAAAATGGACCAACAAATCTTTATGAATTTTTATGGAAGTTGTTACTTCCTCAATTTCAAACATTACAAATCCAATCTTACCATCGCCTATGTCGAACAATCATTGAGCAAATTCTGCAAACTTATTTTGCATTATCTGATCTAGATTTTGTCTATAAAGTTTTATATTTATTCTTAAGTGAAATATCTTGCAAATATGCCAAAGGTTAGATTAATTTATCAAAGTATTCAAAATATATGTCTTTGTTCCTAATTGAACAATAGATAATACTTGCTTAAAATCTCTGTCCAAAGCAATTATTTTGCATCTAAATGGTTTTTCCATAGGAATAGAAATATCTTTTATAAGTACATCCTTTAATGACTTATCCAAAGCCTCAAAGCAATTTTTATGAACCATAAAAGCTTTTTTATATCAATTGAGTAAGCTATGTGCCTTTTTTCATTTGATATGTAGATCATTCATTAATAGTTAAAGGAATTTTAAATTGAGAATGTGCTGTTTTACCCCTTGGAAGTAGCAAAAAAGCAATACCCGATAAGCCACTACTAAAACAATTCTTCTCGTTGATCTAACACCAAAAATAATATATTCCATAAATGTCTTTCCTGTTACTCCATGACCATAAAAAAAATTTCACCTTTATTTTCATCAATTGATAACTTGACAGATTTATATATTTGTCTTTGTTCTTCATTCAAAGTAAATAGCAACTCTAAGTGTCGACGTTGAAGCTCAACCAAATCATAACTCAATTCTTCATTGATTAATCTATTATTAATTCCATATAAATTCCTTTCAATTGGTACATGCAATTATACTTAGATAAAGAGCTACAATTCTTATTAAAAATTTGTTTAAGATCCACAACATATTTATTTCAATTCATCAATCGAAATAAAATAATTAAATGATTCAAATGTACCTTTTAATCTATATTCAATATTTTCAGCCAAAAATCTTTAATTCTATTACCAAAAATTAAGAGGATCTTCAACTTGGCAAACATAATGATTGTAACAAAAAGTTACCGTAGTTCTTCACCTGATGGCCATGAGAAACTTGAAGGAAAGCATCATTCTATTCTAGATCATCACCTAACAAACTTAAAGTAGAATATCAACTTGAAACATAGGATAAATAATCCCATCAATTATTCTTACTTATTCAAATTTTTTTGTTTCTTTAACACTGTTTAATAACATATTTAAAAAGTATAACTCACTAGATGCAGAATGTACATAAATAATTCTACTTATTGATCTTATTTATTTTTTAGGCTGCCATTTTTTGGTCTTAATATTTCAAACCCATCTTGTAGGAAAATTTATGTATAACAAAAGCTTAGCCTTTTCATGGACTTGATTAGTATACATCCACTGAGTCAACATTATTTTTTGAACATTAGATCTTTTAATCACGAAAGATAAATCTTTTTTTTAAAATACAAATATTATTCATTCGGTAGATGTACAAGCAATCTCTGAATAACTAGTTCTTTATGATATATACCAAAAAAAAAAATTCTTCAACATGCTTCATAAACTAATAGATATCTATAATTGAGATAAGCTTTAACCTCATCAACCTCATAAAGGTGCTGATGATTAGATTGATTTTCATATGGTTGAATACTTTTAAGAATAGCCTTGATCTATCAAGTCCCTTGTTTATATATTTTAACAAATATTTGATAGCTCTAGTTTTACTACAAACTTTAACATTCACTTGAACATCATAGTTAACAACCAAATTAACATTATGCAGTACAATAAAATGATTGTCTAATTCAATTCCATTTTTAATTGCAACATTTTCTCAAACAATTGTTTCCTTTCTTCTATAGAGTGGGAATCCATCTTCATTAATTGTAGTATGTGACTGAAACTTTTTTAGAAAAAACTTCGAACATTAGCCTTTAGATATGCAAGGCACTTGAGGAGGTGCAGAACTGCATGAATCATGAATCATAAAATTTGTAACAGCACTGTATTCAATAGGATCCAATCTTTTATTAGGAATTTCAACAAAAATAATCTTATCCATCTTAGTAGCAATATGATATTTAGCATTATGATGTAACCATAAAAGACTATGAACATAAGGAAGGTCACACTTTTAAAACTCAATTGTATAAGTAACTGCACGAATGATTTACAAAAAAAAAAGTTGTAGGCAAAGCATCATTAAAAAAAAAATTAACACATGACAATGTTAATGATAATTAAAAATTTTAAAAACTAATCTGCCATAACACTGCCGAAGTGGTTCTTCTTGGTTAAATCATCCATAAAATATTGTAACTTAATTTTTAAAATACGTAACACAATATTAGGATAATCATTAGGTCACTGTCTTGGAATAAAAGCTAATGCTTCTTGAATTTCTGATCATCGAGCATTACATATAAATGTTATGAATAAATTAGGATAACAAAAAAAACCTAAAAATTGTCATGACATCTTGATAATTTTAAAATAAGTATCAAGGACTAGCTATAAAACATGACAATAAAATCACTTTTTTACCAATATAGAATTACCCTGAAACTCACCTCTCACAACTAAATTCCTAACATCTTTGTATATTTTAGACCTAATAGTTTTCTAATTATCTTTTATAAACTGTACATTTCCTTAACACTTGTATACGCATCAACAACAAATTATTGAAACAATCGATCACCTTATAATAAAGTATCACTGAAATTGATTCTATTATGAAGAATAAATGTATAATATTCACGCATTGTCAAGTTTTTTTTGTGTGCCTCACTTTTTTTTTGGTAAATTTAACATATTTAATATCAAGATGATAACCATCCTCACCATAAGGAAATAATAAAATATATTGTAAAGCCATAAAATAAGGATAAAGGTCATTGATTCTCTTTAAACCGTTAGATCTATAATAAACAATTATATTTTAATGCTTATCATATTCATTTATATATCCAACAATTAATGCAGCAAGGAAGAATATAAGTTCTATCTCTATCTTTTCTTGCACCAATCAACTTTAACTTCATAGGAATGTAGTCTGAATTACTAGTTAGAATTACTAAATCTATCTCTAGCTAATCTAAAGACTTTGACAACTTCGATGTTTACATCTAACATTGCAACTAAACCATCCATAATAGTTGGATCACTTTTTGAAGCTTTGAAAGAATTTTGAAAGATAGACATTCTATTCAAAATCTCATTCTTATTATCGTATATGTACATCTAAGCAAACTTTAGATTTTGACCAAGAGGAAAAAACAAAGACCCAATTCTATGAAAATTCTATCCAAAAATCTTAAAAACCATAAGGCCCTACTCTATTATTGACATTACTGTCAACCTCATCTCTTGTTGAAGTAAACTAAAACATTGTATTATACATTATAATATTTTCTCTAAAATCAACACTTCTATGTTTTTCATTATAACTAAGCAATTGATCCAAATATTATGGAGTCCTTCTAAAAGAGGCAACCAAACAATCCGTTCTTGACAATAAAGTGTAAATATAGGAATGTGTATTTGTTTTAAGATATTAACCCTTTTTTCATGCCACGTAATAGCATTACAAAATGAATAAACACATTTTGGACCACCAAAGTTAAAAGATTCGAAACAGTTCCTCCAAAAAAGGGAAAAACATTTAAATGTTAGACGAATGTAAAAAGTAACAACAAAATGACAAATGAAAAGAATACACAAAACACAACAGAACTTAATTAATAGTCAGTTTGCCTTATCTCCCCACGAAAGATATTTGATTGCTCTTCTTGCTTTAAAAAAACATCCATAAGATGACAAAAAGAATTTGTTACAGCCAAAGCTAAATCTTGAACACATCTAAAAGAGCTTACAAAAACAAGCTTCCTATTTTTTTGACATATGAACAACTAAATCTTTTGCAACAATAAATTTACAAGTTTTGACTCCAATGGTTTGTAATTCTCTATTAGTATCAACGGAAGAATATAAGAATACAAAAGGTTGATACTCACTTCATCCATTATTAGGAACCAAATCATATTCGAACACGTGTTACGAAACATGTTAAGTCAGAACCTAAAAGTTTTTCTCATAATATCACCACTAAATGGATTATCTCCATTACTATTAGTGAAACTAATATCATCAAAATCTCTTGCAAAATTGGCACGTTGTATTATATTACTAACTAAACCTGAACATTTTCTTGTTTTACCTTGAGAAAGACATATACCATGTTTAAATCCATCAACTCCAAAAGAAGATAAACTACCTATATGAATAGTTTACTCTCTTCTTAATCTTATAGACTGTAACATTTCTATTCTTCTAATTTTATTCTCTTTTGTTGTATTAACAGAATCCATAACTAAAGACAATAACTTAACACAAACAATTAGCACCAAATATACGCACAAAACATAATTTACTAACAAAACCACAAAAAAAAAAGAATATGACAAAATATATGAAAACATAATAGCATACTATATTTCTAATCTAATTACACAAACAAAACCTAGAGCACAAATAAAACAAAAAAATAGAAGAAAAAAAAGAAAAAAAAACAATGTAAAAAAGTTACCTTATACACAAAAAACCTAATACTTACAACTGAGCTTGCAAAAAGACAATACTTCATAATTTATAACAAATAAAATAACAAATTAACCATATAATTAAAAACAACAAGCTTTGTTAACTACTATTACCTATAAATATACAAATAGATTGAATAATTAATCAATAACACAATTTAACAATTATTGATGAAAAAAAAAACATAGTATGTAAACTTTTAAATTTAATTAAAATCCATTCATATAAATTTGTCTATGTGATTTCAGTATCAGATGACTTTACCAATTCAACACAAAACGTAATCTACTAACAAAACCAAAAACAACAAAAAATAAAACATAATAACCAAAATAGGAAAGCATAATATGATAGTATATTTATAATCTAAATATACACATAAATAAAACTTAGGACACAAATAAAGCAAATAAATTGAAGCATAAAAAAAGAGGAAAAAAAAACAAAGGAAGAGAAAAAAATAATAATACAAATGACAAAACCAAAATCTAAAACTGACCTCACACAGAAACAATCTAACAATAACAATTGAACTTACAAAAAAATAGCAAGCTCTATTAACAGCCATAGACTAAACATATAAAAATAAATTGAATGATTAATGAACAATATAATTTAACAGTAATTGATGTAAAAAAATGCATAGCAAGTACAATTTTAATTTTAATTAAAAGTTATTCATATAAATTTATCTATATACACTGTCTATATAAAAAGAATCTAGTAAACCAACAATTTAATGACTAAGGTATTAACAATCTCTATAATCCCTCATCAGATTTTAAATAACTCATAGAAGGAATTTAATATTACATGTAACCTGATTTCAACTGTCCATCCTCTACTACTAAAGTTACCACAAATAATGAGAAATGCAAAAAAAAAAAAAAAGTAACAATACAAATTTTTTATATGCCTAAAGTCACATGGTTTGTTTGATTCAAGATCAAGATACCTCTTAAGTCTTAATCATAAAAGTGACAAATTCTCATATTAAATCACTAAAACTATTGAAAAATGGATATACATACAATCATGTGTCTACATGGAGACCTTCAAAGCATAAACAAATTCATTGGCCAAATAAAATATTATCATTAATGTTTCAATGTGACAATCAAAATAGCTAAGTAACATATTTTAATTGACATTGTGAGTTTTTATGCATTGAAAATGAAGTTGAAACCTCAAGTTGTTAGGGTCATTTCTTTGCTTAAGTTTGAAAATTTATTTTATAATCACCATTCAGTATTCATCTATATTATATGCATTAAACATAATTATTTTTATAAAGTATGCTATTCTCACATATGTAGGATATTATGCCAATCCACTAATCCTACAAGCAAAGCCAAAATACATGCTCTAATAATAGAATATCAAATAATATCCTTTCATCTTTTGAAGAAAGCCTTCCAAGCGGGAAATGCCTATTTTATTTTGCATCATGATAAGCTAATATTTTAAGTAAGTAATTATAAAAGACATAGACATCCAAACGTAAGACTAATATGCATTGTTCATGCACTACCATGATGTTTTGATTATAAGTTACAACTAAGACAATTTGATAGACACAATTGAAAAAGAGCATGATGTTAAATGCAAAGAGTGCTAAATGCAAATAGCTCAATACTTGCATTTTACCCAACATACAAAATTTACCTAAAAACATTAAAGCAAAATTTGAAACAGCAATGAAAATCCAAAAACAGAAGAACAATCTAATTGTTATCCAATATCAGAACATACAAAGATAAATTATTAAAAAAACACACATTAAAAACAACATTCAACCCCAAGAATCACAAAAACAAAACCTCATTCAACATAAAAATGTAAAACATTAAAATCACTTAAAGAAAACCCAAAAAAAACCCAGATTTAATTGAACAACAAAAAAAAAGAACAACAAATTTTACCCAAAAACAATAGAGAAAATAAAAAAAGAAAAGACCAAAAAAAAAATTCAGATCACACTTTGTACAACAACTCTGAAACAGCAATGAAAACTCATAAACATAAATTTCAAAATTCAACTTCAAACTGACCTTTTAGAGTCAAAGACAATTGTCAAATAAAAAATAATATAAAAAACACTTGTAAGAAAAAAAAAAAAAAAAGAAAACATCTAAGAACTAGAAAAATCTTTTTCTATATGCCTCCCGATAGAAAAAAGTCTCCCTTACCAAAACGACAAACCTTTTGTCTATATATATATATATATATATATATAAAAGCCTCCTTGATTGAAATGACATATCATTATAGGAAAAAAAAAAAAAAAACACACGGGTCTTGCTAAGATACCTTAAGGGACTTTTTTATATAAAGATAAAGATGTATAAATAATACTATTTGCTTAAGAGTTCAGAGTATATATCAAGCAAAACAGATTCATTGTTTTGGGAGTAGTCTATCTTATTATGCTAAAATTGTAGGGGCCATGAAGCAATATGGTGAAACATAAATTTTCAATGAAATTAAATCTTCTCAAGTCTGCCCCTCCCACTCCCATCGTTTCTTTTTAGCTTAGCCTGTCTGTTTGTAAGACTGCAAGGAGGAAACAAAATGAAATGAAGGGGGAAATGCCAAAAGGAGCAGGTTAAAAAATAAACTAAGGACACCTAGAGGTCAAAAAGATAATCAAAGGACACCTAGAGCCTATAGGGGAGGGCTAGGCAGCGAAGCACTCGCTCTAATGAACATATATTTATATTTCAGGCAAAACAGAAAAACCACAAATTTATATTACATAAAAGCCAGTGCTATGTCCAGGTAACACAGAATAAATTGTTGAGATTTTGTAATAGTATGTGTACACTCTATAATTTTAGCCCATATATTTTAATTATGTTTAAAATATACGAGTCATTTACAATAACATTGACATAAAAAAATTCATATTCTTAAGTTTATCAAGCAGAACATATAATCACAATAGGATAAATGGCTTACCATAGTAATAAATCACTCAATTCATATTCTTAACTCATCTCCCATTCCAGTTGAAGCCCATGGACACGGGTCCAGAAACAACAAATACTAGACAAGTCTGACACTGGCGGATAGCAGCATGGAAATGGACCGTCCTGTTAAAATTATAAACATTGCAACCTTTTATAATCTTAATCAATCTTTGGGTCATAGCCATTCATACGAGACACACCTGTAAGGTTCAACTACTCAGCGAAGAACCACCCAACACACTCACGCTCTTACAAGTGTTATTGTTACATAAAATTTGCACTTCTCCTAATTTCTAACCCTTGTTGCTTGCTTATATTGCAAGTAGCACTTCCAGTTACAAACTCACAGGAAACCCAGAATTCATGCCTTTGAAATTCTTCAGAGGAATTCGCCTTTTGTCATGGACTGTGTATAACAGCAAAGGGGCCTTTTGTCATTTATCTTCTTCCTCAGCGACCGGCTATATCTATCAAGCCTTTCTTTGAGAGGTTTATTATGGAATCTGCTATGACTCTGGCACTGGTTTTCATATAGCCACCTAAAACAAGAAAAAGTAAAATGAAAGTTTCTTAGGATGGATTATCCAAGAAGCTCAAAGAAAATTTGCCATGTCTATCCTATATGCATCCTCACAAGTTGTGGATTCATTCGATGTTGGTAATCTCAACCCTAGCTCCTACATTCTTGTTGATATAAAATGGAAAATAAATATACAATTCCTTCTATTTTTGTTCCCCACTAAAACAAGGAGTAAGCATGGGAACTATAGCTTGGCAGCTGCAAAAAGGACCAACATCAATCAGTGAGCGAAATGAAAATTATTTCTTATTTAACCTAAAGAGGTCTGAGGTTCACGCCTAGTTGGATTTTGCAGCATACAGGTGGAGGAAAAAGACATTGTCAATCACAGAAAAAAGCAAAATCTTTTGCCTCTGCATGGCATATTAAGGCCATTTAATGTAGCCATTCAGAAAAGGGATAAGTAATTATTAGGGAACAAAATTTTTCTTTAATTAGTGATTTTCTTGACCCACGTGTCCAACAAGATGAAATGCTAGAGTAGCTGATATCTGGAAACAAGAGTTATAGAATATGTACTGAAGAGGCATATAATCAACAAGATTACAAGGCAAGGCAGAGGATCAGAAAAAATAGAAGGTTCTCCGCTGAATAGAGTCATAAGTTTCCACAAAACACAGGTGATACAGATTTTAGATAAACTAAGTCTCAACTCTCTTTCTTATGTGCATGCACATACACCTATTTGTTGTCTGCATCAAGCATAAATATAAAGTTTGGAAGATACCGAACCTGAAGCGACCATGACAAGAGGGATATTTCCCTCACGAGCAAACCTGAAGACCTTCTCATCTCTTTGGACTACCCCATCTGGACTAACCTGAAAATTAAAAGTGACCAACACCCATAAGTGAAAACTCACAAATATTAATGATGTGGAGATGCACTATCCAAACAAAGATATATATTTAAAAAAAAGGTTACGTGTATTTTACAGAATGCCCCAAAAACTAAAGGGGCGTAGAAATGAACTGTCTTAAACATCCCTCTTGGTTGTATTCGTCTTTAACTTCTTAACAGTTCTTTTTCCTCTATGTGCCATTCCATCCATTCACCACATGCACATATACTCTGGATTCTGCCAATCAGTCCATAATCATATCCCCAAAATCTTACAGGATCTTTCTACCATTAAACCAACATTTAAGATTTATAAAATTTCTATTAAGTTTTATATGATAATCTTACAAGTTACAACCCTCATTGCTACTTATCTACTGCCCCTTTTGATTCAGAAGTAGTTATTAAACTGAATGCAATATAAATGAAGGGTTTTCTTTCACAGCTTAGCGGAAAAAAAAGAACATTCTCTTCTGCTTCTAAAAGTCTGACATCAATGCAGCTCTTGTTCAGTTTAACTATAAGCTGGCAAGTGAACATTTGCAGAGTTCATAGGATGATTACTACAAAATCTTTATGAATCAGCATGACCATGTTAGCACATAATATGAAATAAAACAGGGATGTGTTCCTTCCACCAGCTTCCTTCTTTCTGTATGATACTTTAGGCTGCTTTCCCAGCATATCATCAGAAGGACAATTCTCTACCAAAAGTTAATGTGAGTTCGTAAATCAGAGACAATAAATTCATAGTAAGCATGATTCTACTGAGGATCTCTTTTTACTTCTCACTAAAGAGGAAAAAGTGCTGGACAAAAAGAATAAGCACAAAATTAAGCAAATGGATCCAATGATGAATTTACCTTTAATCCACCAAGTGGATCTCCATCAAGGATATCGGTACCAGCATTGTAAACAACCAACTCAGGGGCAAAATTACCCCTTGCTACCTGACATTTGTAAGAAATAACTACAATGTGGTAATGGCATAAGAACTTTTTACTACACTATTTATAACATAAAATTAGTTAAAGATAACAAGTAATTAAAAAGAAAGAGGGAAACATAATAGAGATAAAAGAAACACAAGAGATAAAGTACAAGTTGGCAAAAATGCTGATGAAATCATGTCTGAATGCACCAAAGTTAAGGCATCATGGATTATGACAACAATAAACAAAAGAAAAGATGCACAGACACAATAAAGAAATGCAATTCAAAACATATGATGGATAAAAAAGTAAATGATGGAAAGTTAAAACCAAGAAACTTGTAAATTGTCACATAAAATGGATGAAGTGTTGAAGAGAAGGCATCGGACAATGATGTACGTGTTATCAGATAAATAAACAGCATATATGGACATAAGAATTGAGAAAAGAAAACATCCAGCAAAAAACAAGACAGAAGCATGTTGAAGATAGCTGAAAGAAATATATACCTCAAGTGCTTTATCTAATTCCTTCAAGTACTCATCAGTTGTAGTCCCAGTCTGTTCTTATATGGGAATATTAAATCAGCTAAAGACCTAGCCAGCAATAAACTAACTTCATTAGTAAGAAGCCAGAGGCTCACCGCTACTTCAACCTTCTGTTTAATATAACTTCTAGCTGTCATATCCTGAAAAAGGTTTAAAGAAAGAAAATAAAACCAAAAAAAGTTGACTTGCCCTCTTATATTGATATTTCAAGAGGTGAAGCAAAAAATAACAGTTACAAGGACGAAACAAACTATGGTCTAGGAAGAGTCTGTTCATATTCAATTAGAGAATATGCAGTACAAATTTAAATAGCAGGTACTTACAAATGGGTATATTTCAGGGTTGTACATATCCAAAATATACACACGCCCTGTCAGTTTAAACACAATCATTGAAATTCCAAAAATAACACCATCAGCAAAAATAAGCATGAGGAAAAATAAGCATCCTTACCATCATCAGCAAAATCCATTTCGTGACCATTTCCTTGATGTGCATCTAGATCAACTATCATCACCCTGAAAAAATAAGGAAATAGCCCATTCATAAAAAATAGTTGTTAACCGATGAGTTGAGATTAGGATGCCACATAAGATTGCAAGGACTGCATTTATTACTTTTAAGCTCGAAGTTCTTTTACCTTGATATATTTAACCGAACAAAAGCAAAATGAATGCAAAGAGATATGTCTGCAAATGCACAAAATCCACCTCCCCTTCCACTACAACAATGATGAAACCCTCCTCCAACATTGAAAGCCCATCCTCGGTCCTTTGCGAGCTTAGCTGCCAGAATAGTTCCACCCACCTGTGGTAATATGATCAGAATAATCCTAGTCTCAAAGGAAACCCAAATTGCATTCTCAAAGAGAAAATGATGTAATTAGCTCCCACAGAGTTGATGACTTCACCTGCCTTCGGAGCGGATAAAGAACTTTCGTTTGAACAAGGCAATTGGGTAATATCGCTATAGGAGGAACCTACACAACACACTGCTTTGAATCAATCTAGTAGTATAATATAATTTGAAACTACCTAATCCTCATTTCAGAATCATCAAAATATAACAGAGACAGCCAGTAAAATATTTAATTGGCCATACACAAACATCCCACGAGCCCAAAATCATAATAAACAAAAACTGGGATATCATGCTATTTTTTCTGGATAATCCCATTTTTAAGCAGAGTCATACGAGCACAACTGATAATACTAATGAAACAAATAAACTCCAAGAAAGCAAAAATTAACTGCCTGCTAGAAACAACCAAATTATTGTATAAGGAAATACTACAAAGTACCTCAGTTATCATGGCAACATTCACACTGTTCTTCAGGCTATTCAGGTATGCTTCTGTATGCACCTATCCAGAGATTATGGAAAAAATTAAGCATTAGGTCACAAAGACTACTACGAACAGTTACCTCATTAACTAAGATTTTCTTCGTTACCTATGATTTTCCTTTTTCCTCAATATGCATAAGCCTCAATGCATATAAACAAACAGAGGGGAAAAGTACAATTACCACAAGTAGATCATCTGTTGTAGCTTCCAATGGCTCAACAATAGAGTTTTTGTCCAGGTAACCTTCCGAAATCAGGAATCGGCATATTCGGCCCCATTTTGAAGAATCAAACGGATGCCTACATCAATAAAAAAATAACTAACTAGTTTTTAAAACTGATTAACTGAATAAAAAGAAAACGAAACATAAAATTACTTACAAGAAATTCAAATTCAAATTATCTTACAGTTTCTCAATTCCGAGGAAGCTGATATCGTAATAAGAAGAGTAGATAATCGGAACCTGTCATTTTTTTAGTTAGATTTCAAATTTTCTAGTTAGAAAACAAATACTGTTACTATATATATAATGTAAAATTATAGGTAAAATAAAAGTTACCTTGGAGGGAATTACATGGAGATAGAGCTTGCTAGAGTTAATTCGTTTAAGGCGGAGAGTTTCAGCATCTGTTTGGGCAGCGGACGAAGAGGACGACGAAGACGAAGACATTGCAAGGGAGCGTTGATGCAGAGATTCCGAGTAGATTCGGCGGTCTTTGCTATGACTCGAGAGCAAAAGTCGTTGCATTTGGTAAACGGGCATCTAATTGTCCATTTGGATCCCCGTTGGTTCCATTGTGGTACGGTTGTGACCTCCAACCACACTGGTGAGCCATTTGGATCACGAGTGCCACGGTGGAGCAATCGCCATCTAGCTGCAGCCCCACGTCGCAAAAGGCTTAGTGCAAAATTGACTTTTCAAAAGCTGCTCCGGTTTTCCTATCATACCCATCTGTTTTTTTTTTTTTTTCCTTAAAGCTATAGAGTAGAAATAAAAATCTCATGCTACCACATTTTTTTTTCATTTTTTAACAATTTTTAAATAAATTCTTTAATTGAATATAATAAAAATTTTTATAATTACGGAATATTAATTAATTAATTATAATTAATAAAATATATCATTATAAAATAAAAAAAATCAGATTTTAACTTTATAATTATTTTTTATTGTAAAATTTTAAATTATAAAATAATTTTCAATAAAATAATTTTTAATTAATTTAAAAATAAAAATAAAATAATATATTTACCTATCAATTAAAAAAAATAAAATTATATTAATTAAAAAAATTTTAATAATTTTAAATAATAAATCTAGTATTTTACAATTTTTGAAAAAAAATCAACATCTAAATTTTAAATCTAATAATATATTATTTTAATATGCAAATTCTTAATATTGTGACATATGTCTTATAAAAATTTTATTTTTTTAAAATTTATTTAGGTGTCTTTTGGTTTTTTCTATTCATTAGTTCTCTATACAAATAAACACTATTCAATGAATTTGCAGGGCAATTTAATTAATTCACGTCTCCTTTTTTGTTTAAAAAAGTTTTTTTTTTCTCTAAAATGGATTAAAACACTGAATCAGAGCAAAAACTATTTGTTTAAACATTTAATGGATCATTAAACCCCGTGTTGCATAGATCATTCATACCAGAGGACAAACATTCATCGGATTTTAAAATTCTATCTTTTTACATTTCTGTTTCAATTTTTTTGCAAAATAATTTTATGGTTTACTATAAAAATAATAATGATGTACATTTTTCCCCAAAATAAGAAAGGATTAATTACGAAAAGTCCTTTGAAATCTCCAAAAAACTTAATCTTCTACCCTTATCGAATGTCGTTCAAACATTATCGCAAGAACAACTGGCTAAAATATTTTTCGTATTCTGAAGTTCCGTTCAACCAAGAACAAATTGATTCGTAATCGAATCGAAGGAAAGCAATCAATCCCGTAAGTCAATTATTTTCATTCCTTAAAGAATCTCTTTTTTTCCTTTTTTTTTTTTTTTTTGCCTCACACTCAATATTTATGTATGTGTTCTTTTGCTTGGGTCATTGATTCAATGCATCTCTGTAATGTGTAGGTTTTTTTTCTTTTTTTCATTTGGGTAAAATTTTTTCAGTGCTTGCCAATTATTTCAATTTTAATTGTCGTTTTTCGTTTGAAACAAGTTTCTTTGGATTGGAGAAAGAGAATTCCGGCAAATCTCAGTTTTAGAAATTCCTCCATCGTCATCGAAGTTTTTCAGATACGTTTCAATGCGTTTTTTTTTTTTTTTGTTCTGTTGATTTTTTAGTGGATGAATGTGTTTAACAAAAGCTTGTGGCTAATTTTAATATGTCCTCAAGGGGCCATTTCCAAGATGAATCCTAATCTTATCAAATCTATGATTACCTCAGGTTTGACGAACCCAAGTCAGGATAATGTAAACCTAATTAACCCAAACAAGTTTTTTTCGGTGCCTTGGAGTCCTAAAGAAACTCAGTGTTACTTTATCTTTCATGGCTAAATTACTTATCCTTTCTTGTTACTAAAATAGATTGACATGAAAAGTGTGATTAACAATAAAAGAAACTTTATGCAATTTCTTAGTATTATCAACCTGCAATTATTTGTTTATGTTTAGATTCATCATTTTACTTTGAGTTGTTAATTCAATATAGCCAGGAACAATTATACAGGCATATATGTGATCATTCATTGAAGCGTTATCTATTCTACAGTAATGGAATTTTTATTTCTATTTCATCTATTTTATACAAACACTGATGTTTCTTAAAAATATGTGTTAACAATAACATGTGTTCTATAGTCAGTCGGCAGGAATGGATATGGATATGGGCCATGTAATACATACGATAACTTACAACAATAGTTAAAAAGCCTAACATAGCCAAGAGATAATTGAGCATGGTATGATGTTGTTATGAATTCATTTAGTCTTTTATGGCATCAACCTGTAAATGGACCTTTATCAGCGCCTAAAATATCTTTTAAGCAACGTGCAATGACCAAATTGGTCCTATGCAAGTTAACAAATTTCTTTTTTTTTTTTTGTAAATTGTAAAACTATTTACCATTGTTGATTGTTTCAAATATTTTCCTAACATGCGGAATCCAAGCTGCTGTTAATCTTATAGTCCAATAACCGAAAGAACTGTTTGTTCTCTTCATTATGAATAGACTTCAGTGATATTTCTCAAGGTATAAAATTAGAGTTAGAAGAGCAGTTAGCATTACTTAAAGTGCCTAACAAATTGAAGATAAAATATAATTAAGCATGCCTTGATCTTTGTAGGATTTCATATAGCCCTTTATGGCATTGGAATGTAAATGGATCACTATGATCGTCTAAAAATTATTTTAGGCTATGTGCCTTGCCACAGTTGGTCCTATACAACGAAACAAAGTGTAATTTTTTAAACTGTAAAACTACTTATAATTGTCAATTATGACAATTTTCAAATATGTGGAATTCAATATAATATGTATGCTTCTATGATATGAAAAAGATTTTTTTTTATAACAAAAAACAATATAATATGTCTTTGTTTTTCTTTCTTATAAAGAGTTGAGATTACAGTTATTTTGTTTGATTTATTGTTAAATTTTAAGCTACTTTTTTAGATTTTAATTTGTTAAATAATTTGAAAAGAAATGAATATAAATACCCGCAGTAACACGCGAGATGTGATTGTGTTTTACTAATTTACTACCATTTCTTCGTGGCACGAAGTAACCTTTTTTTATTTCTTTTATTTTTTTCATTTTTAGTTTTTTCCTAGATTTTATATTTTTTAAAAATTTTTATAAATATATTTTTAAAAATTTTAATTTAGGTTGGATCTACTTAATCAAACTTTTTTCCCTTTTCTTTTTACAAATTTTTTAATAAATTAATCTATTAGATAAATTTTATTTTTGTACGGAGCTTAACTTATATGCGACCTATCACTTTTTGTTTATGTTATTTTTAAAAATCTTTTTTATTGTTTTTTTATTTACTTCCAACTTTTTAATAGTTAATAATGTTTTTCCTATTTAAATTTTTAAAAAATATGACCTACTTTATACTAATTTTTCTTTTTTTTTCTTTTTTCCTTTTCTTTTTTACTTTTTTGTAATTTTTATAAATATATTTTAAGATTTTAAATTACCTTTTTTATAAGACTCATTTGATACAAGGTATTGTCATATCAGTTTTGATAGTGTTAGGCAATTTTAAAAAAATAAGAAGTCATCATCAATTTTTTATTAGGTGTAATTGATCACCCATTAAAGCTTATCTTTTCAATAAAATCTTAAAATTAACTAAAATTTTATTAAAAAAATAATTTTGAGGTCTGTGAAAATAGTTTGGGTTCAAGAGTATGGTTACTCGTAGAAAAAAATTAACACTCCATAACGGCTATTTTAAAAATGGTACCAATTAAATATATTTTATCCTTTAATCTAGATAAAAAGTGGTTTTACTTTTGGTATTTAAAATTAACTTCCTTGACTCTTTTTATTTTGGTTCTTTATTTCATTTTTCCAAAAAAATATCTTTTTTTTTTTTAAATATTATTTTATTTTTATTTGAAAAAAATAAATTAGGACCTTAATATTGAAGAATTCTCAAAATGTTCTAATAAGTTTGTAACATTATGAGAGATTTTCTCACTTAAAATTTTTTTAAAAATAAATACTCAAATTTTCTTAAAATCCTATTCTCGAAGGTTTGTATCCATTTTTCCATGATTGAATGATATACATGCTATGCAAATAATGAAACATAATATTCATGCATTGGTGTGCACACTTTATTTGTGTATTTATCTTATTTTATTTTCATTTATTTATTATTTGTCTCTTTTTTAGAAAAAATTTCTTCCTTTTTTTTTCATATTTTATATATATTTTTGCATTTTTTATAAAAAAAATTACTTTTTTATTGAAAATTTTTTATAAATACTCCAATATACTGGCAGTATTTAAAAAAAAAATCTTTTCGCTTATATATTTTTATAGAAATCATTACATAAATTTCTTTAAAATCTTATCATCAAATAAAAAATTTTTTTCCTCTTTTTTTTTAAGAGGATGGAATTTAAAATTACAAAAAATTTCAAATTTTAGCTATATCAAACACTATTTTGTTTTCATTTAAAAATATATATTTATTTTAGGAATTTTGAAAATTTAAACATGCATGAATAACTTGGCAAAAATTAGAAAAATCAATAAAATAACAAAAAAAGAGGTAAAAATAAAGAAGTAAAGAATACCTAAATCGACTGGTAGTTGGGACCAATTCTTTGTGTTTGGAGTGATTTTTTAAGTTCAGTCGATGGTTTAGGGCTTTTCCTTTTGGTTTCTGCAATAATTTAACAGTCTAAACTCAAGGTTAGAAGTAGATTCTAGCATCAGGTCGAGCACATAAACCTTGGGTCAAGTTTGGGTCAGCATGTGGGTCTTTTAGGTTTTTTCAACTATAAATATCATAACTTTTTTTTCAATTCAGTTTCAACATTTTCTTAAAAAAAAATATCCTAACTAGGATTGACAACCCAACCTATACCCGATAGATTTCGACCTAATCCGATCTCATAGGGTTTTTTTTTTTTAAATGAGGTTTCGAGTCGGGTATTATTAAAGAAAAATCAGGATCGGATCGGGTTCGGGTTTTAGGTAAACCCGACCCGACCCAATATTATATAAAAAATTATTTTTTAATTATTTTTTATTATATATATTTATATTTAAAAAATAATATTTTATATTTAAAAATAATAATATTTTATTAATTTCGGATCGAATTTGGTACGGTTTATATAATATCAGGTTAGGTTGGGTTTCAGTATGAAAAAAATAAAAAACTTTTCGGGTCGGACAGGTTCGAATTTTATAATTATAAAGTCAGGTCGGATTCGGAGTGAGCAAAAATCTACCCCAACCCAACCTGTTGCCAACCCTAATTCTAACTCTCTCAGATAAATGATTGATAAACTCAGAAAAGTTAAAGCCCAAAATACCCATAAAAATTTTCTTTTTCTTCATCTTTCTAATTTTGTAATTGATTTCCTTAAAATCAACCCCTATAACTTTAGATCTAAGCCAAAAGTCGACGATTTCAAAACTCAAAATAGCATCTACTGCCACTCTCAAAGGCCACCACTGCAAACTATGCTCTTCCCTACACATGACCTTCTGTTCCAAATATCTAACTTTAAAATCAAAACCCTTCTTTTTTCCTATATATTGGTGATTTTGTTTTTTCTTGTTTTATTTTTTTTGTGGTATTTTTTTGGTACTAGTGTTCCCTATTCCTAGGGAATGTGTTTAATTTTTGGTTTTATTCTTATAGTGTTTGTTGATAAATGTTCAATAAAGTTAAAGAGTTTTTAGGTGGTGTTTTTGCTTTAGGTTGGTTGTGAGTTTTCTGAGTGTGGTGGTAATGGCTGAGTAAGGGTGATTGTTTGCAATAAAGGCTTGGGTGGTGATAGGTGAATTGTGAGGAGATTTTTGAGTTTTGCAGTGGACAAAGGTCTATTGTGGTCGCGAGTTTTTGTTGGTTCAACTGGCCTTCTCTTTTTGTTTATTTTAACTGATGTATTATGTGTAATTTTCAATTTTATGTTTGGTTAAAAATCTGTTGGATAAGGTGGAGGATTGGGTAAGATAAAGGTGGCTAGCAACTGAACTTCAACTACCATAATAGCCATAAAAAGGCGACTTTGCAAGGTAGGGTGGCTCGGTGGTGGAAATTGCGAGGTAAGGTGGCTTTGCAAGGATAAAGGGGGCTGGGCAGTATGGCCTGAAAGGGATTAGTGCTATGCTTTGATTTTTTTTTTTAAAGATTAAATTTTTAATTAATTAAAATTCAAACAAAATCAAACAATATAGGTTTTAATTAAACTTAGATTTTGGCCCTTAGTATTAGGCTTAAAAAAACATGATTACAATGAAATTAAACCCACAAGACCCAATCAAAATGTTTAAATGGGCTTCAATTATGCAAGTTGAAATTCCAAATAAAATTGAGATTTATCTAGACAAAAATTGGTGTTTACAATTAAGTTACGTATTTATATTTGTATTTTTTACTTTTTTCATGTTGTTCTAATAATTTTTTTTTATATATTTAATAAATATTTTTAAATTTTTAAAATTTTTGTGACTCACTTTATACTTAAAGTATGTCACATGTTAAGTTATTTATTTTTTTATTTACTATTTTTCTTTTTTTAATATTTGATGAATATTTTTTATTATTATAAATTTTTTTAGGGATGCCTATTTGATATTATTTATGAAAAATACTTTTTTATTTTTTATATTTTATATTTTATTATCTATTTAATGTTATATTTATATATGTATTATATTAATTAAGTTATTATTTTATAGCTTCATTTAAGATATTAATGTTTTAAATTCAAGTTAGATATTTATATGGCTGCTTGATGATATTTCTTTTCCTTTTATTCTCTTTTTTCTTTGTTTATGTTTTCTTTTTTCTCTTAATTGTTTTTTTTTCCAATTTTTAATTAATAAAATTATTATTTAATATCTTAATTTAATATATTAATATTTTAAACTTAATTGGAATGTCATGTTATGTGTCGATGAGCTTCATTTTTCTTTTTTTCTTTTTTTTTTCCTTTTCTTCTTTTATGTTTATTTAATAGTTTTTTAAGTTAAATTAATTTTGCAAAAAAAAAAAAAAAGAAAGCCAATGAAAATTTTCACACGAAACCTTCAATCACTTTTTTATCTTTCACATTTTTTATTTTTTAATTAGATAAAATTTAAAATAAAAATATCAATTGATAGAGATGCTAAAACAATTCATGTTTAAGGGATTTTGATCCATCTCGATCTGATAAGAGAGTTTTTTTTTTTCAAATCGAAATCAAGTTAAAACAGGATTGAGTGTTTTTAGAGAAATGAGATTCGGTAGAAACGTTTAAGGTGCTATGTTCTAGCCCATTTTTTGTATATATAAAAATATGTTTTTTATTTTTATTATATATATTATATTAATAAAATATTGTTTGATATCTTAATTTTAGAAATTAATATTTTAAACTCAATGAGAGTATCATGTAACACTCTCTATAAGCTTTTTTATTTTTTGTTTTTCCTTTTCCTTTTTTTGTGTTTTTGTCTTTTTTTGTTTTTATTTTATTAATTAAATAAATTTTATGAAAAAATGAAGCAAATTAAAATATATGTGTTATTCTCATTTAATTTTTTTATTTTTCATCGTTTTATTTATTTTAATTAAATAAATTTTATAATAAAAAATTTAAAAAAAATTAAAAAAAAAAAACCTATCATATTGCGTCGATATCATGCTAGTGGACTAAGAACCTTGCTTTAAGTCTAGTGAACTTAGACAAAACTCCTCGTATTAAGTACATAAAATTCCCTACTAGAAACAATTAAATAAAAATTAAAATCAAAAATCAAAATTGATAGATTAAAAAATCTCATTACATAGATCAAGTGTATAAAATTTTAAAAATTTTAATAAATTTATATATATATTTTTAGATTTTTTTTGTAAAAATATTGACAAAATTTTTATAATTAAATAAATATAGATCAAATTTAAATTATAAATAATATTTTTTTATACCTTTTTTTATATATTATTAATTTTTACATTAAATTTTATCAATTTATCAATTTAAACTTTTTATTAAATTATATTTTTAAAAATAACTTCATAAATTAATTTACATTAAAAAAACTTCATCTAAATTTTATTCTCGAAGTCTTTACCTGACATTTTAAATGACGATACCATGAACATGATTCATTGTTCTTCCAATTACCTATCATGAATCCTTGTCCACGCCTTTGGTCGTTTTCACCTTCAATTTTCTTTTGGTTCTTTACCAACCAAGTGTTTCAAATTCCATATAAAGTCAAAACCATGTACATAAAATTTGTATATAACCCGCGCAAAATCTCGATCTTTTAAAAAAAAATTATTATTTTTTTATAAAAATTTAAAGAGAAGAAATAAATTATTCAATATTTTAAGTCAAATTATATATTAAAATTTTTTATTAGCAATCACAATTTTACTTATTGTATCCAATTTACTAATTACATTCATGTTTTAAATTAACTATTAAAAATTAAACATTATAGTCTTTGCAGTCAAAATAAGACATCCACATACGAAAAACCCTAACAACCATAAGTATATTTAGGAGGTTTGTGCACATTTTTTTTTTTTAAATTCCACTTAAAATTGTGAGTGCACGAATGCTTATCTTTTTTTTTTTTTAATCTTCTTTCATATAATTTTTTTTTCATTTTTTTCTTCATTTCTACTGTTCTCTAATATCGAGGAAAAAGTTAGTCTAATTTAGGTGATTTAGCAGAAAAAACAATATGATTTAGGTGGTATCAGCTTGTGAAGAAAGATATAATAATTGTATGTGGTTAGATGACGAGTGATATAAAATAATTTTATTAGCAACAATAAAGTAATTTATTATAAGGGTAATTTTTAATAAAAAAAATTATAAATTTTTTGTTGCAATAATAAAATTTTGATAAAAGGGTAAAAAAAATATTTTGAATTAAATTTCAATAATCATCCATTTTTTTTAGTTTTTTTTGCAATCAATTAAAGTATCAAACATCTATTTTTGTTGTTGGAGTTCTTATTAGAGAAAAAATGATTAATTATTTTTGTCTAATTGAATGTTTAATTATGTGAAAATAAATATTTAAAAATTTCATTGGATGAAAATAAATATTTAAAAATTCAACTAATTTAAAATAAAAAATTCAAGATTTGATTGATTATAATAAAATATTATGAACTTAAATAATTATTAAATTTTTATTTGAAACGTTTTTTAATACTTATGCCTAAAATTTTATTAATATATTAAATTTCACAAAATAACATATTCAAAATTAGTGTTTATAATATTTATATTAGAAACTTATTTATTTAAAGACCAATGAATTTATGAATTAATTTTTTAATTAATAAATATATAAATATATAGTTGCTATTTTTAAAACAGGATGTCAAAACTTTAGGCCTTTGGATATATGGATGTCTGAATGTCTCCTCACAAATGATATGATGATTGAGACCTGAACCCACACCAAATAAATTTTTGCCGTAAATATCTATACATATGTTGAACATAATCTCCTAAAAAATGATTAAACTATCCCTCTCATGGTTTGATAAAAATTTATTTGTGATCAAATTAATTATTATGTCCTCATATTAATAATTATAAAAATACTCATTCTCTTATAAGCAAGAGAGAGAGAGCGGGTCATTGGATAATGGCACCCGATCAATGTAGTAGTTGTAGCCCCCTCTTCCATCCTGAACTCCAAAGAGGAAGGGATGGAAGAGATAAGGGACTGCCAATGTCTGTGGTAAAACGAGTGAGGGGCAATCAGTATTGCACCCAAACGACTTGCTAACGTTTTGTTTTGAGTTCTCTCTCTTATCTTATCGACAATCAACCATATATCAACATTTCTTTTAGTTGCCATAACTGTTAATGTATCCAATATGGAGCCAGCGTCGGCCAGTCAAGAATGTCGAGTCATACATAATAGTATGATTTAGGGATTACCACTTCCTCACTCGACATGCAATAAACAGGAAAGTACAACTCATTGGCCTTCCCTAAGTCTTCTAACTCTGATGATTATTTATATCATAATTATAAAAATACTTTTATCTTAATTTGACTATTATATTTTCATACTATAATTATGAATATATCAATTCTCTTATAATTATTTATTATAATACCCTTATATCATAAATACGAAAATACTTCTTATTTAAATTAACTATTATACCCTTATATTTTAAGTATGAAAATATCTCTTCTCTTATAATTATTTATTATAATATCATCATATCATAATTACGAAGTATCCTTTCTCTTATTATTAAATTACAAAAATATTCTTTTTCACATAATTAATCAAAATTACTCTAATATTCCCTCTTACCATAATTACAAAAATGCTTTTATGAATACTTCATAAGAAATTCATATGGCACTTTGTTTCAAAGTCGATAATATATATTAAAATAATCCCTTTGATAATTACTATAATAACTGTTTGTTTATTTGATGTGATATTAATATCTATCTAAATTTACGACAATGTTTTTCTACCATAGTTACAAAAATATTTATATTCTTATAATTAGTTAAAATTACTATAATACCCTCTTATAATAATTATAAAATACCTTCATAATATAATTGATTAAAATCACTACAATATCTTTTTTACCAAAATTATGAAAATACCTCTACTATAATCGATAAAAAATTATTATAATTATAAAAATCATTTTATGAGTACTTTATAAAAAGTTGACATATGATGTTTTGTTTTAAAATTATTATAATACTTCTATTAAATTATATATTAAATTTTAACATAATATAAAATTAACCACAAATTAAGTTATTAAAATATCATTAGAATTGGTTTATAAAAATTTGATGTGTCATTTTATTTAAAAAATACTATAATACCCTTAATAAATTACATCTAAAATTTTAATATAATATAGAATTAACTACATATTAAATTACTAAAATACCATTGTCATTGCTTCACAAAAAATTGACATGTGAAATTTTACTTGAAATTTACTCCTATTAAATTGCTTATTAAATATTAAATAACATATATTAAAACAATTCCCATACAAATTACTATAACACCTCTTTTTTTATTTGATATGATTTTGATAGTATCCAAATTTATTATAATGTTTTCTATCATAATTACGGAAATACTCTTTTCTCATAATTAGTCAAAATTATTATAATGTCTTTCTATCATAATTACAAAAATAACTCTCTTATTATTATCGATTAAAATTATTATAATACCATCTTACTATAATCTAAAAAAATCCCTCCTACCATATTTGGTCAAATTTACTATAAATGTTTCTCCGATCATAATTGATCAAAATTATTATAATATCCCTTATATCATAATTATATAAATGTTCTTATAAATGCTTTATAGATAGTTGACATAAAACATTTTATTTCAAAATTACTATAATACTCTTATTAAATTATGTATTAAATTATGTATTAAATTTTAATATATTATAAAATTAATCATATATTAGATTATTAAAATATTCTTACCTTTACTTTATAAAATTTTGCATGTGACATTTTATTAAAAATAATCAAAATTAAATGATCAAGTGAGATAAATAATTATAATTTTATTAAAATAAAAATTAAATATTTTATATTTTAAATAAAAAATATTTAATTCTTAACATAACGAGGATCGCACACTAATTTATATATGGATATCTAAAAAAATTTAAATATATATTGTAATAATATAGATATAAGTAGCTTGGACAGGTGTGTTCATTCGACTGGTTCAATTAATTTCGAATCGAATTAATCGAAATATATTATTTTATTTTCATAAATTGAACTAAATTTATAAATTTTAAAAATTAATTGAACAAGTTTAATTTAATCAATTCAATTAATTTTTTTAATTAAATGAATAATAAATACATTTAAGTTAAATTATATTTTAAACTCTTAAATTCTCAAATTTTATAGAATTAAATAAATTATCTAATAAAATATTTAAATATCAAAATATTATATTAAAAACTCTAACAAATTATAAAATTAAATGATTCATTTAATATACTTTTAATTTTATTTTTAAATTATATGATATTGTAATTAAAATTTTGATTAATTTAATTTTAAAATTAAATTAATCAAAAATTAAAATTTTTTAAAATTTATTTTTACTAATAAATTAAAATTAATTTAATAATTAATTCAATTAAAATAAAATTATAATCACTTCTAAGAACAGTCGACCTTCAGGCCTTACATCGAAGGGTCCTCTGCACTGCTCGCTGCATCCGCGGTAGTACATATGTATCGACCACTGAAGGGTCTTTTCTAGATCAGAACTACTAGATCAGAACTATGTAAGGTATACGACATCATCAATCGACAAGACGTCACCAACCGACAATGCCCAGCATAGCCAAGTTTGTTGGTCAAGCATTTAATCATCGTAGTACTCGAACAAGAGTGACATGTGGACTATGGGATGTGAACGTATGAATAATTAACGTAGTCTCAGTTATCCATGACGAAAATTAATTTATTAATTAATCGAAAATTAAAATTTTTACAAAATTATTTTTATTAATCTATTAAAATTAATTTAATAATTAATCAATTATTTAAATTAAATCAATTAATTCAATTAAAATAAAATTGTAATCTCGTCTAAGAACCGTCGTCCATCAGGCCTTACATCGAAGGGTCCTCTCCTCTGCTATCTGCACCCGCCGTAGTACATATGCATCGACTATTGAAGGGTCTTTTCTACATCCGAATTATGTGAGTTTACAAGACATCAGCAAGCGATAAGACATCAACAAGCGCGACAAGACGTCACCAACCGACATTGCCTAGCATAGCCAAGTTTGTTGGTCAAGCATTTTGTCATCACATTACTGGAACAAGAGTGACATGTGGACTATGGGATGTGAACGTAACAAAAGAATAAAAGAATGAATAATTAAAGTAGTCTTAGTTATCCATGACGGCATGATTGTTTTATTAGGAATAATAAAATTTGTATTTGTTTTATTCCTTCCTAATAACAGCAACGAAAGATGACCGACTTAGAGCCTTTTGAGTGCTTGTCCATTACTTTGCTACTCTTAACAAAATCAACTTAAATGCCATTATTATTTATATAAAATTTGTTAATATTAAAAATATATTTATTTAATGCATTAAAAATCATCAATAAAATTATCAATTATTGCATTCAATATAAAATAATTACTATAAATAAAATATTAACTAATCGTAACACATTAATTAAATATATCGAATACAGAAAGAAAAAAAAAAAAGATCTTTAGTAATGTTTGTCCAATTAAAGGAAACTAAAGATGAGGTTTTAAATTATAATAACTAAAAGTGAATCCGTACTATCATGCGGGTCTATTTTTTTAACTTAAATAATCAATAATATATATGATTACAATACATATTATAATTTATAAATATATCATAACTTTATTTTTTTTTCAAGTAAATTAAAAAAGAATTTTTAAAATTCAATAATAATTTTGTTTGAGTATTTTAAACTTTATTTTAATAATATTAAAATATCTATTATAAAATCCTTCAATAAAAAAAATAAATTCGCTATCAAATTTATTTACAGTATTTTGCATAATGATAATAAAATTTTATATTTATGAGAATTTAAATTTATATATTTTATCATTACAATTTAAAGCAATACTTTTTGCTTGGATTTTTTTTTTTTTTTTTTTTTTTGCATATTTGCCTAGATTTCGTTCCTTTCTCTTAACTTTCTTTCATTTCCCTAATTATGAATATTGATTACTATTATTATTATTATTATTATTATTATTTAAACTTATATTATAATGATAATAATAATAATTAAATTGATTTTAGAAAATATATCTAATAAAATTATCTTCTTTGATGTATATAGAAAAGGTAAAAAATGAAACAAATGTTAGGTTAAGTTTATTTTAATTATTTAATTTCTTTTTGTTTTAGATGTTTTCAAGAAAATTATTTGTCTAATAAATAAAAAGTAAAACGTACATTCATATATATTTTTTAAATTTAAAAAATAAAAAATTTTGGAATAAATAACTTGAAAAATGATAGTCAATTAGTATAACATATGTCAATCACAAAAGCCAATTTTATAATCCTCTATCTCTTAGTTTAGTGGCTAAAGAGGTTTCAAACCAGGATCTCCTCTTCGTTTTCCCTTGTAAGGGTTATTCCCTCTTCAAAACCAAAAAAAAAAAAAAAAGCCAATTCCATAACCTTTATTTTAATTGTTCTTATGTTATTTTTGTTGGACAAAATTTATATGAAGTTGTATAGATAAAATTAGTGAAATTCGTTATTAGAAATAAGTAAATAAAAACTTTAACAAAATATTCAAATAATATATTGATAGAGTTCGATGTAAAGATCAATAATATGTAAAAAAATTAAAAATATTATTTATAATTCAAATTTGATTGATATTTATTCAATGATAAAAATTATGTCAATAATTTTACTAAAAATGTCTATTTAATAAATATATCCAAATTTATTAATTTTTTTTCAAATTTTGCATGCTTAATCTATGTGATAAAATCTTTTAATCTATTAATTTTGATTTTTGATTTTAAATTTTATTTATTCATTTTTGATAAATAACTTCATGAACTTCACTTACAAAATTTTATGTAAGTCTTTTTTCTATTATTATTATCATATATTACAACATAAATAGTTACTAAATAGATTTTATTGATGTAGACGCTTATATGGACAATTTTCTTTTTCAAAACGTAAAAAAATCCTAAAAATTCTCTTTATAATAATATATAAGATATTTATTAATTTTAAATTATTTATCAAAAAATATATTTAAAAAATTATTAAATTATCTAAAAACTTTTAAAATTTAAATGAAAAGCTAATTTAAATTTCAATGAAATTTCCTTCTCCCTACACCACTTTTATCTCAATTTAAAATTACTGTTGCTATTAGTAAATTTGGTTACTTTCTTCGTGAACTTTCTCACAAGACTCAAGCTACAGCTGCAGCAACTACTTTAGTTGTTAAGGTATGTTTGCCATTTGAAAATCATAGTGCACAACTAAATATTAGTAAAAAGAAAATATGTGTTAAATAATTTTTAAATTTCAATATGTCATGTTGGCCATTTTGATGAAATTTTTGAAGTCTAAAATTATCAAGTAATTATCTGATTAAATATTTTTCTTTGAAGGATAAAGATATTATTTAAATAATATCATAAAGATATCATTGGTAAGATAATAATTATATAGCTTGATTTTGAGCTAGCTATAGTTGAGGAGAGATGCATTTTGTGTCGATAGGTATTATTGATTACTTTGAAATTACATCAATAGATAATAATTAAAACAAGTGCTCGCATGGTATAGCTTATAAAGATATTATCTATAGATAAAATTATTATTTAAATATATTTATGGATTAATTTTATCAAAATTTAAATGAAAAATCAATTTAATATAAAATAATTAAATAGATAAAATTAGAAATATATTTATGGATTAAATAAAATTATATAGCTTGATTCTTTACTGGCTTCCTAATCAATTTCTTTTCCAAATAAGATTCCATCTCCTCACAAACTTTAACATTACTTTTTTATTGCTCTTCCATTTAGGGTAGATTTATTTTTTCTTTTCTAGTTGGTTTAAGTAAATTCTTTTAGTTTAATTTTGACTTTTTTTTCATATATTACAATATACAAAGCTAAAAAAACACATATTTTTACATTTTTATTGGTGTTGTTCGCAAACCTTTTATTTTTACATGAATTATTCACTCAATCAAGTAATATATTTTATCTTTTAATTGATTAATTGATGTAATAGAGTTGCATACCGATTCTCTACAAATTTTTATTCTTCATATTTTTGTTATTGAATAAAATTTCATTTGCTATTTTTTGTAAAAGTATTATTGTTTCTTTCTTTACAGATGTTTTATTCTTCAAATTTTTGTTATTGAATAAAATTTCCTTTGCTATTTTTTGTAATAGTATTATTTTTTCTAAAATTTTGAAGTTTTATCAAGTTGAACTTTTTCTTTTGTTTTGGTTTTTGTAGTGGATAATGGATTCAATAGAGGTGCAAAAAATCCTGCTATCATTAAGCTTACTTTTGGTTGGTTTCACACGATATATCTTTTCTTTCTCTTTTTTCTTTTTCTCTTGAAATTCCTATTATATTTAGTTCTGCTTTATGATTAGCTTAATAGTTTTCTTTGCTAGTTTTATCGGTTGTGCCATAAATAGCTATAATTTTAGATTCCCAACCCTTGATTTGAAAGTGACCTATTGGAAGAAGAATAATACTTGGAGAAGTAGTGGAGGGTAAAAACCAGTTTTTCAAGAATAATACTTGGGGAAGTAGTGGTAGCTTGAGAATATGTTAATTTGGTTGGGCAAAAGGAATGTAATTGGCAGCATGAGAACATGTTAATATTTTAAATTCTGATTTCTTTAAGTAATATGATAATCTAATGTAATTGAATTCCAAATTGAAAATTAAAATAGCCCAAACCGAAATGGGTGTCTACAAAGATCTATATTGAATTTGCTATAAGCTTTGGTTCTGTACAGTCTTATTATCCATGAAAGTTTCTTCTTTTTTACAGTCATGAAAGCTTCGTTTAGGCCTACTGTTTATTTTCCTTACATGTTTTTCAGTTACTTTGTTTTTCTGTAAAATTTATTCATGGATAATGGGTCTGGAGTAGAAGTCTTTTAGAAATAAATGTTTGGTTAGCTTATAAACATTCTAGATGTTATAGTAGAACCAAAAACTTTACTTTTAGATTGTCTCCAGTTGATAATCAAATTTACTAATTCTGAGCAGAACTTATTTTCTAATTAGACTATGAACAGAATCAGATGGTATATTTGGTCATTACATTATGTAAAGTATCCATGGAATTTAGATCATAAACGACACCCTTCATTTGTTTTTCACAATAATAACAACAAATGCTTTTTATTTTTGCCAGATTATATTGACAGATTACAATATTGGTTCCATTTTAAATAGGAAAAATAAGAGAATTAAAGGTGATGCATGCAATGGAAGGATATTACCAGCAATTTTAGAATGGGCTCGATAATTTTTGTTATCTTCCTTCAAAGAAATAGATGATTATATTTGTACTGTGAGTGAATTTTGTAGCAATGGAGAAGGCTAACTACAAGGTATGTGTTATAGGAGTCGCTCGTTTCATTGGCTCTTCACTTGTCAAGAAGCTATTAGAGAAAGGACATACCATCCACATTATGCTGAGAAATTTGGGTACATAGATCACTTATGTTCGATTTTTATCAACATGTTTGAGTGTGTTTCTAATGCATTAAATTTTTGTTTGCCTTATTAAATATATAACAAATCTATAACACTTAAGCCTCCTGATTGTGAGTTTTATAAGAGTCAAATTAAAATAGAAACAGGATTTCAGATTAAGCCAAAAATTTTATTTTTTTCTTGGATAAATAAAATTGTACAATAATATACACCAGAGAAAATTCTTCTCTATAAGGAGGAGGAGGTCCAGAGTTTACCCTTGATGCCTTCCCTTTTAATTTCTAAAACTAGTAAGTACAAATAAAAGAAAATTTTATGATAATCTGAATACAAACTACTAATAAAAACTAGACTTATTACGATTTGATTACTTTTATGGGGGTATTAGCTATTAATACAGTCAAAACTTAAGCACACTTGCCACAGCAAACACCTATTTTCCTATCCACCATGCTGCAAAAAAATATATGGATGAAAATAGAAGAAAGAAAGAAAAATGCTATTTAATTCATATGTTGACTACACTCATTTGCAACAGTAGGTTTCAAAGCCAGATCATGACATCAGCATTCAAATGGTAGTGACATTTGTTTGAATCGACATGTAAATGAAGCAAATCTAATTAAGAAATGTGCAAAATATAAGTTCATGGCATATGACCCCAAAAAATCACTTACATAGCCATTGAACTGTTGAGTAACAGCTTCAACTTCCTTTATTGTGGACATGGTTACAAAACCAAATCCCTTACTTCTCCAATGACATTAGTGTCTAATCACGCCATATTTAATAATTTTGGTGATGATGCTTTTGATTTTAAATGAAATGTTTCCATTATAATGCATCTGACTAAGACATTTGAGTCTCATTAGTTGAGATGGACATTTAACATTGAGATGTAGAGAAGAAAAATTACATTGTTTGTAGTTTAAGTTTTAGTTGTTACATTTGGTTACCTTTAATTTTAGGAACCTTTTATTGAATCCCTTATGTTTTATTATGAATTTGCAATTTTAAAAGGTAGCAAACAAATAAGTTTAAGTTAGATCATTTAATTTGGGTTCAAGTTACATCAGATTTTGATTGTTTCATATTTGAATCTTTTAGAATTTGGATTGTTTTTTAGTTGACTTATATTGAGTTTGGATCAGATTCAAATTATAGTGAAATTGGCAATTAATTTCTAAGCAAAGAAGTTCTCATCATTTATATTTAACTAATATTCTTAAGAATTAATTTTTCTGTTTATCTCATTTTTATTCATGAATAAATCTTTTATAAATAATATTATAAAAGAAGTTTTTATCATGCGATTTTTTGTGCTTGCAATTAACTACCATTATAGGTGCGCCATAAATCAATGAACCATTTTTTTTATCAATGCATTACAAAAAATCATGATAGTTATCATTAAAACTCCTATCGTTACGAGAATTGAGGCATATTTTTTGAAAGTCATAAGATTGAAGGAATAATCATAATATTGAATGGATTCGAATGATAATGATATTGTCAAGCATATTATCAAGGTTGTCATAATGTTTAGATCCGGGGATCTATCGCTAGACATTGACTTAAGGGAGTCGCCACCAATCTTTTTTTTATCTAGGTGCGATTGACCACCTAAAGAATCTGTCCTTTCAGGGAACACCTAAATTTAAGTGTCCCTAAAAGAATAGGTTCAGGTCTACTAACCAGAACATGATTCAGGAGTTCGATTACGTGTGAGGAAGGTTATAGCACCCTCACAACGCCCATCAAAAGATGGTACCAGCTGAAATTTGTGTTATCCAATGAGCCTTAAAATTTTACTAAGTAATTAATTATTGGAAATTATTCTCAATTGACTCTAATACTTTTAGCAGAAAATTGAGAAAATTCCTTCACCTCAAGAGTATGCAAGAAAAACTACTGTTTCACTTGCAGAGGCTCCGTCGTCGAATTATTTAAAGAAAAATCAAAATCAAAATCAAAATAAAAAAGAAAGAAAGAATAATTGTTTTTGTACAGGAAAAATTGATACTTTCAACTTTTCCCTAAAAATATTTTTTGAAAATTTATTTTTAAGGAAAATTGATATTTTCAACTTTTCCCTAAAAATATTTTTTAAAAATTTTGATTTTTAAGGAAAATTGATACTTTCAACTTTTCCTAAAAAAAACCTTTTTTTTTTTTGAAAATTTATTTTTAAGAAAAATTGATGCTTTAAACTTTTCCTCAAAAAAAACATTTTTTTTTGAAATTTTATTTTTAAGGAAAATTGATATTTTCAACTTTTCCTTTCAACTTTTCCTCAAAAATATTTTTGGAAACTTTGATTTTCAAGGAAAATTGATACTTTCAACTTTTTCTCAAAAAAACCTTTTTTTTGAAATTTTATTTTTAAGAAAAATTGATACTTTCAACTTTTCCTCAAAAAAACTTTTTTTTGAAATTTTATTTTTAAGGAAAATTGATACTTTCAACTTTTCTTCAAAAAAACTTTTTTGAAATTTTATTTTTAGAGAAAATTGGTACTTTCAACTTTTCCCCAAAAATATATTTTTTTATTTTTATTTAAAGAAAATTGAATAATAAAACAAAATAAAAATGAAAATAAAATAAAATAAAATAAAGAAAAGTAAAACAAAAATAAAAATAAAATAAAGATAAAAAGAATATTAACTAAACCTAATCTAATAAATAAAAAATAAATAATTAAAAAAAAAAAACTAGAGCGATTCGGTATACGGCTCGGCTCGACTCAAGGAAGAGAAAACGGCTCGAAGAAGCAGCTTGAAAACCCGACTCAGCTCGACTATCGGCTCGGAGGGGGATACACGCGCGGGTTAGGATATGGATCGACGCTCGGGTCGGGTCGAATCTCGATAAAACGCGCAGATCCTCTGGGTCACTTAAGGCCAAAATGACATCATTTTGGGAGGGCATATAAGGCTCTTCCCTCTGTTTTTCGGTAGAACGCTCCTCCCCTCTCTCTCTCTTCTTTCTTTTTTCTCTCGCTTCTCTCTAAACGGCTGAAGAACTCCGGTTGAATATTCACTGAATTTTGGGATTTTTTGTCGGAATCTGGGTTTTTCGTCGGAAGTTCACCGAAAATTGGGCAGCTCACCGAAAACTTCAAGGTTGGTCGGAATTTTTGTCGAAAAATGCAACTTTCGTGGGAAAATTCAACCGAAATCTGAAATTTTTTAGAAATTTCAAAAAAAAAAAAAACGCCAAAAATCTTCAAAAAATTTCTGCTAATTCCCATAACCCTTCTAAACCTTTTCTTAGCTTTCTATACGCCCATTTTCTCCCAAATCAGTAACTTTACTCATTGTTTTTTTTTTTGTCCTACTTTTGTTCCAGAGGATCTTTTTTATAGGGATTGATCAGGAGTTCCTGATCAATCTCAATTCCTCTTTGGACGGGGATTCAATCTTTGAATCCAATCTGAACTCTTCTGATTGAATCCCCATTCACAGTAGGATTCTTCAACCTTTAATCACAGCTCCAAAAAAGAAAAAATAATAATAATAATAATCAGATAAACGAAAAAATAAAAAAATAACAGATAATTAAAAATAAAATAAGATAAATCCAAAAAATATTACAAGATAAAAATAAATAAATAAATAAATAAATTATAATATAATAATAAATTATAATATAATAATAAATATATAACTATATAAATAAAATACATATAAATATTAACAAACAAAAACAAAAATAAATAAATAAATAAAGATATACATATATTAATACATAATAATAATAAATAAATAATAAAATACATAAAATACAAAAGAAAGAAAAAAATAAAAATAAAAATAATACAAAATAAAAATCGAATTGGGCTTACCCATTTGGGCCAGGCCCAATTGATCTGGGCCTGGACCAAATTGGGTGTCTACAGTTGCCCCTCTTTGCACATTTTCTGTGAAACAGAAATTGCGCAAAGACGTAGACACCCAATCAAGACTCAACTCAACATTGTTATTTTTTTTGTTTTTTGTGTTTTTTTTTGTTTTTTTTTTATTTTTGACCAAAGCTCCTCTAAACAGAGGCTCAACGATTTTGAAAAGTAAATTGCTCCTCTAAACAGAGGCACCACGACTTGGAAAAGTAAATTGCTCCTCTAAACAGAGGCAACGAAACTTTGGAAAATAAATTGCTCATTGACAATCATGTCCAAAGGAGTTGAAAGTTGTGTTTGAAGGAATTTCAGGAGATTATGCCCAAAGGTCTTATAAATTAACCCTGATACCAAAAGACATCCTATTTCAAGGATTAGAAACTTACCTGACAAGCTTTTTCTTTTTCAATTTTGTAAAATATCTTCATATCTGTCTTCTCCATGTGAGATGTTGGAACACCATTGCTTCTTGAATTTATACAATATACTTTCCTGAAAGTAATGTATGCTATGCAAATGCATATGAATTTCAATGCATGCTATGCAAATGTTGGCCAATTAATTCCTGTTCAATGTATGGTACTCAAGTTTCTCAAGCTTTTCTTGGGCATCAAGCCTTTTGATTCTTCAAAGATCCAATTACACTGCTCTTCTAAGATCGAACCAGTGTAGCTCTTAATTGTTTCTTCCACTCATAATCTTCCTGTGACAAAAAAATCTCTTCCCAGATTCAATGTCCTAATCAGGAACTGAACATCTCGATTCTGCCTTTATCACTCTTGATTTATTCAATGTAATGTAAGAATCTTTTTATGTTGTTATTCATTCATCAATCATTATTTCAAACTCAAAAAGTAAGAATGCATTTGCACATTTCTTCCATGGTGGGTACTAAGAAGAAAGAAATATGAATGGTTAGGAAACGATCATCAGAAAAAGGCACAAAGAATGAAATAAAATATTTTTTTATTAGCAAAATGTTGGCAAACTTTGGCCAAGAAAGAATTACAAGGATAGGTATGGGGACAAAGCCAAAAATGAACAATCAGATAATCATGATAACACATCTCAAAGTTTTTTCTGAAAACTCAACCCTCTGATATATTTAACAACTTAGAACTCTTCTGAATTTGCTAGCCTCTATATCAGCGGACTTTTAAATTCGATGCTGTATTCTCCTTATCTAAGCTGTCTTTTCAGGTTTTCAACTTAGACAAACCCCCTATGACTCAAACCACCCTTTTAGGGTTTTTGCCTTGAGTCCTCCTTTTTCATTCACTTTTTCTTTTTTTTTTTCTTTTTTTTTTCATTTTTTTCATCATTTTTCATTTTTTTTTCATTTTTTTCATTTTTTATTTTTTCAAGCATAGTATTTTTTCACAGCATCAGAATTTATAGGATGGGATAAATTATTTCCATCCATCTCAGTCAGTATCAGTGCTCCACCCGAAAAAACTCATCTCACCACATATGGTCCTTCTCAATTCGGAGTCCATTTTTCTCTACTATCGTGCTGGATTGAAAGAATTCTTTTCAAAACCAACTCTCATTCTCGAAAGCAATGGGGTTAAATTTTTTTATCATGAGCCCTCATCATTCTTCTTTGATATAGCTGACCATGGTACAATGCAGTCAATCTATTTTTTTCTATGAAATTTAACTGCTTATAACGTTCTCGAATCCATTCAGCTTCTTCCAACTCTATTTCTTTTAAGACTCTCAGAAAGGAGATCTCTACTTTCACTGGTAGTACAGCTTCCATCCCATAAACCAAAGAAAATGAGGTTGCCTCAGTAGAGGTACGAACTGACGTTCAATATACATGCAATGCAAATGGTAACTTCTCATGCCAATCTTTGTAAGTCTCGATTATCTTCTCAAAAATCTTCTTTATGTTCTTATTGGCTGCCTCAATTACCCCATTCATTTTCGGACGGTATGGTGCCGAGTTGTGATGCTTGATCTTATATTGAGCACATATTTCTTGCATCATCTTACTATTTGATTCTTGGCATTGTCTGAAATAATTCTCTCTGAAAGTCCATATCTACAGATGATCTCTTTCTTTATGAACTTACAAATCATGAAACGTGTCACATTTACATATGATGCTGCTTCTACCCATTTTGTGAAGTAATCTATCATCACAAAAATGAATCTGTGCCTGTTAGAAGCCTTTAGGGTGATTGGACCAATGACATCCATGCCCCATATTGAAAATGGCCATGGTGGTGCCATAACATGTAAAGCAGATGACGGAGCATGAATCTTATCAGCATATATCTGGCATTTATGGTATTTACGAGCATAATCAATGCAATCATTCTCTATCGTCAACCAATAATATCCTGCCCTCATGATCTGTCTTGCCATCATATGTCCACTAGTATATGCCCCACATATTCCATCATGCACCTCTTTAATGATTTTTTTCACTTCAGTCTCATTTACGTACCTCAATAATACTTGATCCTTACTTTTTTTGTACAGGACATCTCCATCCAGGAAAAAGTTCCTAGCCAATCTTCGGATGATCCTTTTATCATTTTCTGTTGCTTGAACTGGATATTACTGATCCTTAATATACTGTAAGATGTCATAATACCAGGGCTTTCCATCTTTTTCTCCTTCTACATTAGAGCAATAAGCTGGTATATCCTTAACATCTAACTTGATGGGCTGAATGTCGATATTATTATTAATTCAAATCATCGCAGCCAGAGTAGCCAATGCGTCAGCAATCAAATTCTCTTCTCGAGGTAAGTGATCAAACTGGATATCTTCAAATTGTTTCGTCAACTCTAGAATATACTTATGATATGGAACGAGTTTTGAATCTCTCGTCTCCCATTCTCCTTTCAACTAATATATAACTAGAGTCGAGTCTTCAAACACTTTTAGTACCTTTATTTTTCTATCTATAGCAGCTTGCAATCTCATGACACATGCTTCATATTCAGTGATGTTATTTGTGCAATTGAAATTTACCTCACTGTTACAGGACAGTATTATTCTTTTGGAGAAATCAGAATCGCCCTAATTCCAAGCCCCAAGGCATTAGTAGCTCCATCAAAGTACATTCTCCAACATTTTTTCACATGCTCCCTTTCTTTCAATTGGACAATAGTCATTAAGTCTTCATCAGGGAATTCTAACTTCATTGGCTCATACTTTTCAGTAGCACGATCTGTAAAAAATTCTACTATAGCGCCCCTTTTATTGCTTTTTGGCTCACATATATAATATCATATTTCGAGAACATTACTTGCCATTTAGCAATTCTTCCAGACATAGAAGGCTTCTCGAATATATACTTAATGGGATCCAGTTTCGTTATGAGCCACGTAGTGTGATAGAGCATATACTGTCTGAGTCTTTTGGCAGTCCACGCTAATGCACAACACATTTTCTCCAATAAAGAATACTTGGATTCATATTCTGTGAACTTTTTACTCAGATAGTAAATAGCTCTCTCCTTTCGACTAGCCTCATCTTGCTGCCCCAGCACACATCCTATTGAATTTTCACATACAGTTAAGTATAAGATTAAAGGTTTCCTTGGAACAGGTGGCACCAATACTTGAGGGTTCGATAAATATTGCTTAATTTTATCAAACGCCTCTTGACATTCTTCATTCCATTTTCCAAGATTATCTTTACGGAGAAGCTTAAATATGAGATCACATTTATAAGTAAGCTGAGAGATGAACTGAGAAATATAGTTCAATCTCCCCAAAAAATCTCAAACTTCCTTTGGTGTATTAGGAGGTGACAAATTCTGGATGGCCTGTATCTTATCAGGATCAACTTCAATTCCTCTTTCACTGACCACATAGCCTAGCAACTTTTTTGACTTTACCCCAAAGGTGCACTTGGCTGGGTTTAATTTGAGCTGAAATTTTTTTAATCTTTCAAATAACTTTCTGAGGCTAGTAACATGATTTTCATCCTCACAAGACTTTGCAATCATATCGTCTACATACACCTCAATCTCTTTGTGCATCATGTCATAAAAGAGTGTTATCATGGCCCTTTGATATGTTACCCCAGCATTCTTTAACCCAAAAGGTTCTCCACATGGTCACAAAAGTAGTCTTTTCCATATCATCTGCAGCTATTCTTATTTGATTATACCTAAAAAAACCATCCATAAAAGAGAAAATCGAATGCTTAGCCGTGTTGTCTACCAGTGTGTCGATATAAGGTAAAAAAAAGTTATCCTTTGGGCTATCCTTATTGAAGTCCCGATAGTCCACACATATTCATACTTTTTCATCTTTCTTAGGAACTGGGACTATATTGGCTACCCATTCTGGATACTTAGCCACTTGTAGAAAACCTGTATCAAATTGTTTCTTCACTTCTTTTTTAATCTTTAGTAGCATTTCAGGCTTCATCCGTCTCAGTTTCTGTTGAACTGGCTTACATTCTAGCTTTAGGGGCAATCTATGCTCCACTATCTCTGTACTTAGTCCTGGCATATCCTAGTAAGACTAAGCAAATATATCTATAAATTCTCGAAGTAGGTCTACCAATCGTTGCCTATTTCTTGATGAAAGTGAAGTGCCCATTCTGACCTCTTTCTTATTCTCTTCATTTTCCAGATTCACTAAGTCCACTACCTTTTGATGAGGCTCAATTGGCTTATTTTCTTGTTCAATCATCCTCATTAGGTCTGGAAGCATAACATATTCTTCAGAATTCTCTTCGTTGTTAAGTTCATCAGTGTTAATTGAATTCTCAAAGTTAACCTCTTGATTGTTATCATGATTATCCTCATGTTCATTTAAAGACCTGAAATTGAATGAAATGGCATATGTTGGCAAAATGTGCTTAGAAAGATAAAAATAATGAAGACACAAAAAGAAATGAATGAAAATGCATACTTCTTAATTTTTATTAAAAATAATAAATGATGAATGGCCCGAACAAAAAAGATCACCCCAATGCCTTGGACAATAGCTATTGGGATGTTACAATTACATTGTATCAAAATCAAAAGTTGAAGGCATCTCGATGGCACTCTAATTATTGAGCTCAAAATCTGGTGGACAAAGGTGAACCCACTCCTATTGATTAACCTTCACTTCATCTTCAACAGCATTAATGGCTAACTGGGCAAAAATTTTTTCCATATTTTTTCTTGTATCTGGGTACATGAATTCTTCAGGTCTGAAGGTTTCATACAAGTGTGGGATAAACATCAGTCTTACCGTCTTTCTTGATGACCTTCTTTTGACTTCCCACTCTATCATCTCATAGCCTAGGCCTACCCTGTCGCTATTATCCATTATTATTGGAGGTTCTTTAATTTCCTGCAAGTTTTTGCCCAGCCCTAGTCCCAGGTACCAGCCTTTGTTGATGACTTGGCTCACCACTATCTTTGAAAAAGGCTGATTTTAAAATCTTTCACCTACAAAATTGACCAATTCAAAAGATCTATAGGAGCATTCCAATGCTTCTTCAGTAGCCTCTACGTATGGAGTGTTCAATGGTTAGGTCACTAACATGTCTTCCTCTCCAACTACCACTACTAATTGACCTTCCACATTGAACTTGATCTTCTGATGCAAAGTAGAGGGCACAGCTCCTGCCATGTGAATCCATGGTCTTCCTAACAGACAGCTGTAGGATGGAGAGATATCCATCACTTGAAATTTTATATTGAAGGTGCATGGCCCAATTTGTAAAGGCATTTTAATATCTTTCAGGACTTTTTTTTTGGTCCTATCAAAGGCTCTCACAATCATCTGACTGTCTCTCATATGAGAATAATCAATGGGTAGCTTTGCCAAAGTTGACATAAGCATGACGTTGATAACAGAGCCATTATCGATAAAGACTTTAGCTATAATATGGCTCTTACATTTGACTGTGATATGCAGAGCCTTGGCATTTCTTTTTCCTTCCAAAAGAATCTTATCATCGCTGAATGAAATGTGATTTGGCATGACTAGGTTTCCAGCCAGGTGGTTCACATATTCAACAGATACATTATGTGCCACGTATACTTGATTCAACATTTTCAACAGAACGTTTTGGTGTGGCTTTGAGTTCAGCAACAATGATAATAATGAGATTTGAGCTGACATTTTATTTAACTGTTCCATAACAGAATACTCGCTATGTTTTACCAGCTTTAGAAATTCATAAATCTCTCTTTCTGATACTGGCTTCAGCTGATCTTCTTCAAGTTCTATCTTAGGATTATTCTGTCTTTCTCTTTCTTTAGCCTTCTTTCTTTTAGCTTTCTCTAGCATTTCAGAAGTGTAACATCTCTCACTTCAAGTAATGCCTCATACACCAGTAATATTAGAAACATCAGCTTTGGAGACCTTTTCTTTTTGTCCCTGAACTACAGTGTCACAGTCATATCTCCAGGGTATAGCTTTATCATCTTTGTATGAAAAAAGAGTAGGGACTTTAAAAGTTATCAGCTTGGGGAGGAGTTTGTCTATGACTGACTTTGGTTTGTTCTCGCACTGAATTGTCATTGATTTTGGAAACAACTTTATAGGCCTATCAGTCATGTGCACCTTAACATTCTTCAAGTCTTTTTTTTCTTCATAGATCTCCATATGATGTGAATCCAAGAGTTTTTGCACCTCTTGGTGAAACTACTCACAGGTCTCAATGGAATAGCCCATTGCCCCATTATGATCTTACAACTAGTACCAGCTATATATGCTTCATGATAGCTATGTGGACTTATCAGTTGTATCATGTCTACTTTTCATAAAACATCGAATAGTTGACTGAGAGGTGTCTTAATATTTGTCACTTTCTTCTTCACATGACGTTCCTGTTATTCACCTATAGCATTCACATTATGATCCGGTAAAGGATTACCACTAACATTCGGTGCAGTCATCCCTCCAGTATCAAAGTAAATCATCCCATCCTTGATCAACCGTTGCACTTTGTGTTTCAAGGTAGTGTAATTTTTTATAGAGTGACAGCAATCCCATAATGGTAATCACAGTGGGCGATGGGATCATACCACTTAGGGTAAGGCGGCTTGAGGGGTTTTAATTTACTTGGAGCAATCAAATGACTGTTGTAGAGCTCCTTATATAATTCATTATAAGTCATTAGAATTGGGTTAAAAACGGGTTTCTCACGAATGGTTCGTTGCTCTCGCGAGCCACCAATGGGGTTAGTTGGGCAATTTTGAGGTCTTGAGGTAGGTTGAATGTTAGGACTATACATGGTATTTTAGGGTTTATGAGGGGCTTGATATGTTTGGGGGTATGGTGGTTATGTAAATGGTTGGTATGGTTGAAAGGAAGTGTTATTTATAGTGAGGTGATATGGCAGATATTCTGGTGGTGGGTAAGGTGAATAACCTCTAAGTTGCTGTCTATCAAAACTCACAGCCTGAGCTTCAATTTTTTTTTCTTTGAGACTCTTTTGCTAGATGCTTTATTTCCTTTTAGCTTGCCATTCTTGATGGCACTCTCGATGATTTCTCTCGAGATTACCATATCAGTAAAATTTTTTGTTACATTTTCTATCATCTTTTTATAATAGAGAGGTTTTAAAGTGCTAACAAACAGCACTGTAGTTTCTTTCTCAGTCAAAGGAGGTTGTACCTGAGAAGCAATATCCCTCTACCTCTAGGCATACTCTTTAAAAGACTCATTTATTTTTTTTCTATATTCTGTAAAGACAAACGATCAGGGGCCAAATCGATGATATGTCGATATTGATCGATAAAGTCATGTGCCATATCGTTCCAAGAGCGAATGCGAGTTCTATCCAACTGAACATACCATCTGACCGTAGAGCCAGTAAGACTGTCCTGAAAAATATGTATCAAGAGTTTTTCATCATGTGCATGAGCTGTCATCTTCTTGTAATACATGGTGATGTGGGTTTTGGGGCATTTTGTACCGTCATATTTTTTAAATTTCGATACTTTAAACTTATGGGGAATAATCACATCAGGAACTAGGCAGAGCCCAACAGCATCAACTGACCCATAAAAGCTAAATCTTTTCACAGCCCGTAGCTTTTGCTCTAGCATGCTAATCTTGGAGCTTTCCTGAACTTTCACTCTTACCTTTTCTTTCTCTTTCTCTTTTAAATCATCTAAATCAGGAATTGATTCTGTGGCTTTTTCAGTGAAGACATGATTTACATAGCTGTTATACTACCCTGGGTTAAAAGCTGATGGCATTCCAGGATATGTCGAATATACGAAGTGTTGTGGTGAGACCTCTTGAGCAGACTGGGCTTGAGGTGAGCCAAAACCTGGAGGATACAAAGGGTCAACCATTTCTTGTAATGGGGGAACTTGTTGGCTTGTATTTTTTTCAACTCTTTTTCCTTTATTCATGTTATTAAGAGCCTCCAGAATCTTGCTTAGCTCACTTTCAATTTTTTTCTGTGTTTTTTCTATCTTTTTAAATCTATGAGAATTTTTTTGCTCTATTTGCCTTACTCTGAATTTTGTGTTGTGTCGATGGACAGGATTTTCGCTAGATGGAGCTATCTTGGAATCTTGAGTACCATATCTTAGAATTAGTAAATTTGCATGATCATCACATGGTTACTTTGTTAAGTGTAATGAATGAGAATGTAATGAATGAAAAATGCATGTATGCAGAGAACATTTACCTTAAAATGGTATTCAACTAAAAAATTTCATTTATTCCAAAAAATTTTGATCTACATTGAGTTTATCATCCTAGAATTATAGCCATAAAATTGTTTAATCTATTTATACTGGGCATTGCCTTCTTCTATGAAGTTTAAGAGATGTTGTCCATGTTCTCCTACTGGGGTCACCACTTGTCTTAATGCCTCTGCCTCTTCCACTATCTCTTTTGCCTTATATACCTCTTTATGGATTTGGGTTATTAAGTGCTCAATGTATTTCTGCCTTTCTAAGTTCTCTCTTTTACCACACCAGACTTGATATGATAATTCTCTATGTTCCCTAACCAATGCAGCGATGTGATCTCCTTGTTCATCCAACTTTTGACTTAGCCTGCTCAAATAATTGTTTAACATATTAATTCTGCCTGTGCTTCAGTACTTTCTTCTTCTAACTCGACATACTCTTGTTTCAATATTGTATTTTTCTCAGTCAACTCGACAATGGTTATCTCTTTGGCTTTTTCTCTCATACATAGCCTCTTATGCTCATAGTGTAATTTTGCTAGATCTTCAGTAGCTGTATCACGTTCTCTAGCAATCTTATGAACTTTAACTTCATAACTTTCGGCTCTACCTTTCCACTGGGCTTTTTCTTTTTGAAGTTCCTGAATCTCTTTCTTTAACTTGATCTTTTCAAACTCAAATTTTTTTGTTGCCAGCTCTAATTCTGATGGTGTCTCTTCAAGTTTTTCTTCTGTTGGTGGTTGAGAGATTTCATAAGTGAATACCATTTCTTATCTTCTCTTTGTTCTCCAAACCAAGTAACCTGAGGTGACTTTTTCAGTGAATGGTCCAGGACTCACTCTTTGGGGATTTTTTCATGCTTTGATCATCTCATTCATCCTCTAAAATGCTTTAAGCTCACTGTAAGAGAAATCTAACTAATGAAGCTCATAAGTCATAAGAATGAACTGTTCTCCCCCCAATTACCTTCTCACTAGGAGTGGTGCATAATTCGTCACTCCTCATAAACTCAGAAGCGAAACCACTGTACTATCCCCACATTGGTATAACATAGGCTCACGATTCATCCATGGGGCCAACCATCTCACCCTGACACTTTTTAATTTTTGTAAAAAAGTTATCCATTCTTGTTTAGACTTCCGTTTTGACCACCCACTTTCGTAGAATTCCTTGATTGAAAAATGATTACGGATGTAAAGCTTCGAGAAAGCGCCATTTCCTTATTCAAAACGGCTTTTCATCCATAAGTACAATAACTGTATGCATCCGATGAAGCACCCTCCATTTTGATGATAATAACTCAAAGATCTGATAGTTTCTGCTAATATCACCGTTGAAAGATTATAGCTATTGATCACACTTTCGAAGAAATCAACCACCGCTATCTCAATATGTCTCAAACCTTTGGAAAGATTACCAGTCCGTATATAGTCAAGGCAAATATGTCTAACCCCCGTTCTTCATTGGCATGTTGCATTAGAAACTCATGAAAGAACTTCTAAGGTAGGCAAACTTGTTCCTGTTTCTTCTTTGTATGAGAATCCACAACTTCCTTGTTTATCCCCATGAGTTGAGTTAAACTTTTACGAAATCTTGACTTATGTTTTTTGACATATATCTTGTCAGGAGTCTTGAGATGTAAACCTACCAAGATCGAATATTCTTCGATGGTGAGAGTCATATCAGCTTCATTGAAGATGAAACACTTGTATACAGGATCCCAAAATTATGTTGCAGCTCTAATTAGCTGATCATCAATAGCCACTACTAGAAAGTGTGCTATATGCCCATGTTTCTGACAAAACTATTCTTGTCTTGACGGACTCATCTTCTTTTAGATATCAACTAAATCCTCTAAATTATTCTGTTTGAAGAGGATAGATGTTTCTTGAGACAAAATAGAATCATACCCAATTGGCAAGCAATCTCCCATCTTTAGTTGAGTCCTTTTTGACTGGGCCCTCACTTCATTGGGTGTCCCACAAGGTGCTAATACTGATGAAGAATAAACTAAGCGTTCATTGGCGTTCATGAAAAATTTGTTGAAGACCATTTTTCAAGTAAATGTTCTTTATGCAACTTTATGATATGCGTATGAACCAATGCAAAAGAAATAAGAAAAAGGTTAGTATACCCAGAAAAAGAACAAATAACTAAGTAAATTTAAACATCACACAAAGTAAAATGGATGAATCCTATGCTTTTGGTCAATTTTAAAAGGAAAGAGTGATGACTCTATCTATAGGTTAGGCACTCTTAAGGTTCACTATATGCGGTTTTAGGGTCAAAGTCTAAAGGTCCTCAAATTGTTCCTTACATCCTTGTCCATCACAGACTAGTAAGGCACCCTAATCTTCACCCATTACAGGCTACAAACGAAAAATGTTCAATTTGAGTGGGAGTATTTCGCTAGCCACTGTGGAGGCATTAGACCTCACGAAAGTAATAGGTACTTTACTCTCTCCTAGAAGGACGGAGCTCGGGTGTAGAGCTCATGTTATGCACATGCACATGAATGACATAATTAACAAAGTAAATAAAACATGAATGAATAATAACACATATATACAAAAAGGTTTAATTTTATTAGGCTTTTGGATAACACAAATTTATTTGCTGGCCTGACTCTCGGAGTCTCCAACGGAGTCCCCAAGCTGTCATAACGTTTAGATCTGGGGATCTATCGCTAGACATTGACTTAAAGGAGTCGCCACCAATCTTTTTTTATCTAGGTGCGATTGGCCACCTAAGGAATCTGTCCTTTCAGAGAACACCTAAATTTAAGGGTCCCTAAAAGAATAAGTTCAGGTCTACTAACCAGAATAGGGTTCGAGAGTTCGGTTACTTGTGAGGAAGGTTATAGCACCCTCACAACGCCCATCAAAAGATGGTACCAGCTGAAATTTGTGTTATCCAATGAGCCTTAAAATTTTACCAAGTAATTAATTATTGGAAATTATTCTCAATTGACTCTAATACTTTTAACAGAAAATTAAAAAAATTCCCTCACCTCAAGAGTATGCAAGAAAAACTACTGTTTCACTTGCAAAAACTCCGTCGTTGGATTATTTAAAGAAAAATCAAAATCAAAATCAAAATAAAAAGGAAGGAAAGAATAATTATTTTTGTGCAGAGAAAATTGATACTTTCAACTTTTTCCTAAAAATATTTTTTGAAAATTTATTTTTAAGGAAAATTGATATTTTTAACTTTTCCCTAAAAGTATTTTTTGGAAATTTTAATTTTTAAGAAAAATTGATACTTTCAACTTTTTCTCAAAAATATTTTTGGAATCTTTGATTTTCAAGGAAATTTGATACTTTCAACTTTTCCTAAAAAAAAACCCTTTTTTGAAATTTTATTTTTAAGAAAAATTGATACTTTCAACTTTTTCTCAAAAAAACCTTTTTTTTGAAATTTTATTTTTAAGGAAAATTGATACTTTCAACTTTTTCTCAAAAAAATCTTTTTGAAATTTTATTTTTAGGAAAAATTGATACTTTCAACTTTTCCCCAAAAATATATATTTTTATTTTTATTTAAAGAAAATTGAATAATAAAACAAAATAAAAATGAAAATAAAAAAAATAAAATAAAGAAAAGTAAAACAAAATTAAAAATAAAATAAAGATAAAAAGAATATTAACTAAACCTAATCTAATAAATAAAATAATAAATAATTAAAACAAATAATTAAAAAAAAAAACCTGGAGTGGCTCGGTATACGGCTCGGCTCAAGGAAGAAAAAACGGCTCGGAGAAGCAACTTAGAAACCCGGCTCGGCTCGGTTATCAGCTCGAAGGGGGATACACGCGCAGGTTAGGATGCGAGTCGATGCTCGGGTCGGGTCGGATCTCGACAAAATGCGCGGATCCTCTAGGTTACTTAAGGCCAAAATGACGTCATTTTGGGAGGGTATATAAGGCTCTTCCCTCTATTTTTTGACAGAACGCTCTTCCCTTCTCTCTCTCTTCTTTCCTTTTTCTCTCGCTTCTCTCTAAACGGCTGAAGAACTTCGGTTGAATATTCACCGGATTCTGAGATTTTTCGTCGAAATCTGGGTTTTTCGTCGAAAGTTCGTCGAAAGTTTGTCGGTTTCTGGGATTCTTCACCGAAAACTGGGCAGCTCGTTGGAAACTTCAAGGTTGGCCGAAATTTTCACCGAAAAATGTAACTTTCGTCGAAAAATTCAACCGAAATTTGGAATTTTCCAGAAATTCCCAGAAAAAAAATGCCAAAAATCTTTAAAAAATTTCTGCTAATTCTCAGAACCCTTTTAAACCTTTTCTTAGCTTTCTATATGCCCATTTTCTCCCAAATCAGTAGCTTTACTCACTGTTTTTTTTTTTGTCCTGCTTATGTTCCAGAGAATCTTTTTTATAGGGATTGATCAGGAGTTCCTGATCAATCCCAATTCCTCTTTGGACGGGGATTCAATCTTTGAATCCAATCTGGACTCTTCTGATTGAATCCTCATTCACAGTAAGATTTTTCAACCTTTAATCACAGCCCCAAAAAAGAAAAAAAAATAATAATCAGATAAACGAAAAAATAAAAAAAATAATAATAACAGATAATTAAAAATAAAATAAGATAAATCCAAAAAATAGTACAAGATAAAAAAAATAAATAAATAAATTATAATATAATAATAAATATATAACTATATAAATAAAATCATATAAATATTAACAAACAAAAGCAAAAATAAATAAATAAATAAAGATATACATATATTAATACATAATAATAATAAATAAATAATAAAATACAAAAAATACAAAAAAAATAAAAAAAAATAAAAAAAAATAATACAAAATAAAAATCGAATTGGGCTTACTCATTTGGGCCAGGCCCAATTGATTCGAGCATGGACCAAATTGGGTGTCTACAAAGGTCAATCTCATGATTCAAAAATTGATATGGCCTGGATGTATGTTTTTTAGGAAAGATACAAAGAAATATCAATTGTTGAAAGATACATTTTTAACCTCTATACAAAAGAATCTTTTACATGAGATTTGGATGAGGCATCTTAAATATAAAACATTAATTAAGAAATTTGTGAAAGATTTTGTAAAAATGGGAGCAAGAAGGAGTGCAACCTTTTTTGTCTACTCGAGCCTTCGTAATGGAAAAACCAAATTCCTGGATCTCTATGGATAAGAAATGTGAATGTAAACTATCAAAGGAATTTTTAAATTTCATTCTCGTTATTAGAAAAGTGATATGCACTAATTAGGAACAAAGCTTGATGAATATTTAGTATGATTTATTATGAAATTTGTTTATGGATTAAGTATTGATATACTATGTTTTAAATATATGTATGATAAGTTTTGAATTTTTTTATTCCTACAGTATTGTTTATTTTATTTTTTGAATTTTATCAAATATGATATATCTTTTTTCTTTTAAAATTAATTTTCTAATTATTTAGATAATATCCTTTTAAATCTTAAAATATCAATTGTAGTTTTATCTTAATATATTTCATAATTTATTTTTAACTTTAATTTTTTTTTATATATTACAAAGTGTAAAGTTAGAGTAACAATATTGTTATAGGTTATGCATGTAAGGCTTTTATTTTTGTCTTTAACATTGACTCAATTAGTTAATATTTTTTCTTTCAATTAATCTTTAACTTTAATTTTTTTAATCATTGTAAATCTACCTATAACTCATCTATGATATTGTGTTTTTATTATGATTTAAAAATAATCTAGAATTTAATCTCAATAATTTTGTTTATCTTAAAAGATAGTAGGCCACTTGCTACTTCAAATGATTGAAAGCAAATTGGGGTAAAATTTTGTACTCTTGCAACATTGATTTTTTTAATAGCCATAGGATGAGGTTCAGGAGGGATAATTAATGTAAACCTGAAAGCGATAGATGTAATATATTAAGCCAATCAATCATGTCAGTAGGAGTGGCGCATAACCCTGTTAAAATTCTAAAAAATATTAAGAAAAGAACTACATAAAAGAGAAAAAAGCTTTTCTAAGGTGAAAAATATCAAAATTGAAGGTTTGCCCACTATATACCCTCGAGGGAATATCTTAACATTTAGACAATTCTTCAAAGGTTCTAAGCAGTCTTTTAGAATATGATGATGCAAGGTTACCAATACTTATGACAGATTTCAACAATTGGAGACCAATGAAAGGCTAAAGTAAGAATCACTAGAATGTGGGATGCTGTGAATGTTAATAAGAATGGATAAATTATAGGTTTGGGAATGATTTTGTTGGATGAAAATGTGAGGGTTTTATTTAACTTAATTTATACATAATAGTTTAATCATTTTATATATCTCTCATAAAATTATTCAATAAACAATTTCTTTTTTTTTTCTATAAGATTATCACATTCATGTAATGGCATTCAAAAATTTGGTAGACAAGTATTATATACTATTGATGGAAGGAAATGTTTACATGATTCAGAATTTCCAAGTTTGCAATGTGTTTGGCTCCTATCAAACTGTGAAAATCGATTTGATGGTTTATTTCAAACCCCATACATTTGTCAAGTCTCTTAATAGTTTGAATAGTTCACTTAAGTTGCATAAGTTTAAGTTTATGGAGTTTGATGCTATTCAGTCACGTTATTATGATAAAACATGTTTGATAGGTCCATTGACTTCAACTTTATATAATGCTTTTTAATTTTATATTTTATATTAATTTGACTAATTATGTTTTGAAACTATTTTAATCTTAAAGATGTCATTGGAAAATTGAGTAGGATAAGTTCAATTGTGAATCAAGATGTTCAAGGTGAAAAAGTAAATAAAAAGGTATTAGAAATAAAAAATGCAAGGTATTCATTAAGAAATACTTAATTAGATAATGCATACATTAAATTAATTGTTTAACTAATTATTTTGATATTTTTCTTGTAGTGGAAACTCAATGGAAATTACTCTTTGGGGTAGAGTTGCATATCTACTTGATAATAGTATTTTAGCTAGCAAAAATGAAACCAATGTATCGGTTGTAGCATCCACTATTGTCAAACAATTTAGAGGTAAGTAATAAAAACTTTATTTTAATTAGTTTAGTTTTAACCCCAATTATTTAAACAATGTTTCTTATATTGAATATTTAATTTAGGTAAATACAATTTATCATCTACATAAGCAATACAAGAATTTGGATATATCTAAAGCTACTATAATTCTAAATAGGTACTTTCATATTTACCAATAGTAAATATAAATTTATTTAAAAAATATTGAAGCACGAAAAAGATATAATGCATTTTACAAAATATATATTATAATTTTCGATGCAAACACAATCAAATTGTTAATGATTTTCAAGTCTATGAGTATTTGACACCAATAAAAGAAGTTGTGTATTCCAAAGAAATGTTATTTGCAAGTAGAAGATCGATAGCTGATATTTATTATGTCATGAATAACAATTCATGCTAGGTAAGAACTATGGATTTTAGTTAAATATATATAAAATTATAATTAAGAAAAATATTTCTTACTTTTACTACCAATAGGGAGAAAAAATTCACCTATCAAGGCATTATAATGCAAATTGACACAAGGTATGGATGGTATTATTTGTCATGTGCTGGGCATAGAAAAAAGGTATTAGAAGTTGATGGAAGTTATGCTTCAAGGATTGTGTACATCAAGTATAACTTTCAATTGTAAGGTATCATTAAATTTCATCATCATTATATGTCAATTTAAGTAAAATTTATTGAGATATTTTTAAAACATAATCGTTTGGATATTTATTTTTTCAATTCATTTTTTTTCAATTGAAGGTAAATTTGACTATTATTAATATTCCATCATAGGTACAACTTAATTATCAACGTATCGAACGAGCTTGGCAATGCACCATTTATCTTTTTTGATAGAAAAGTTAATCGAATTCTAAAATATACAGCTAAATAGTTATTTCAAATAAAAAATGAGGTAATATTATATTACAAACAGTTTTCTAAATTTGTATGAATTTCAATGTTATTTAATTAAATTTATATAAAACTCACTCATCATAATATGGAGATGCCAAAATGGAAAAATGTTGGAAGAGTTGATAGGCCATTCATATTTTTAGAAACAGAACTCAATGATTGCAATTTGTTTCATGGAAGTTCATGATTGATTGTTACATATGTTCATAAGATATTTTATGCAAAGAAAAGTCGATATTTACTTGAAAAAATACAAAAGGTAAGTATTTTAATACATTTCATTAAAACCTTTTGTCACTAATTTTGTTAAATAATTGTTTATAATTTAATACTATTACTTACTCAAAATTTAAAATTATTTCATTTCAATTTTTACTAGAACATAATTTTGTATTTGATATTAATCTCAAAATAATCGAAAGTTATAACTATTTGAGAAGCCATATAGATGTTGAAGAATATGATTCTACTAAAACTTCTACAAACAAAAATGTACACTAAAATAAGTTATCACATATATTATTTAAATATTTAAAATTATTATTTCTTTTAAATAAATAAAATTTATCTTAAAATTACACAAATCTATAAGTGTATAAAAATAATAAAAGAAGTTAAACATGATGCAAATTGACTTAAATTCATTTGAAATAATAAGGTTTTTAGTTTTTATTTTAATATTTTGTTAATATACTTAATAATATATTTTATAATATCTTCTGAATATTTTTTTCTTCTAATATTATTTATCATATATTTTAAATTTTGTTATTTTTAATTAAAAATTTTACTTTTATTATGATTTAATATTTTAATTATATTATATATATTTTAAATATATAAATAATTTAATAATATTAATTATATTTTTTATTTAAATTTAAATAAAATAAAAATAATTCGCATATTACATAGTTAATATGCTAATTATGTTATAAAGTATACTTTTTTAAAAAATGACACGTGCGGCGATAGCTTTCTTTCTGCGTCTCAGTGACGTGTCAACGTCAGCCAAAACAAGACGGAGCCGACCAAATAGAAAACAACCTGGATTAATTTTCAAGATTCTGCCTCCTTCGTTCAAATCAAATTTTGAATAAAAAATGAAAAATAAAAAAACATATTAAATCAAATTAAATTATATATTATTTATTAATTTTTATATATTTTAAAATAAAATAATTATATTATATTTAATTTATTTAAATATATTAAAAATTATATTAATATAATATACAAAAACAAAAAACTAAACCAAATTAAAGCTATAAAAATCAAATCAAATATGAAAATTAATTTCAAATTCAAATTAAAATTTAAAAACTTCAACGTTATTAAGAAAACCAACCACGCAAACAATTATTACGCCTGTTTCGTGGTTATTAAAACTTCTTCTTCCCATTTCTTATTCCTCATAGCGCTCTCAGGCATCTCAATCAAATGTATCCTCCGAAGCCTACCAAATCCCGTATAGTTGTCGGAAGAGTTTTCAATCCGCTTTCTGAACAACAGATTAACCCTGAAACATTACTACTACTTGGGTTCATATACAACAAGATTTAGCTGTTAAAAGGAAAAGAATCAGTAAAAATATCTCTCTGTTTCTGATTTGTGGTTGTTTGAAGCCATGAATTCAACCAACAGAAACAATTCCTTTGTATCTCCTTGCTACCCATCTTTCGTCTTTGTGTAATCATTGAAATAACTTCTAAAGTTGCAGTTTTTTGTCTTTGTTATGATTATGAAAGTGTGTTCTCTTTTTTTTTTTGGTTTAATGGGTTTTGAGAAGTGTTTATGTAGTGCTTTTTTTTTGCATTTGATTGCGATGAACAGCTGTCGAGCTCTCTGACTATGGGAGAGCGGATCTGTTCAGCTTTCATACCGTTTGTTGCAGTGATCGATTTCTTGATTTATGCGATGGCTAATTGTTTCGAATGCCGGCCCCGCCACAAGAAAATTCGCTATGGGTTCACAGATCTTACCCGTCTCTCCAATGAGACCCGATGTACTTCTGCCTTTCATTCATATGTTTTTTTTTTTCTCTAAAATTATAATTATTAATTATTGAGATTTATTTATGATGTGTTTGTTGATGAAAGAAAGGAAAAGGGAAAATTTTACGGGTTTTGGATCATATGATATATCTACTGTTAAGTTTTAATTTGGTTTTTGAAATTGCTAGGAAAAGAAAAAGACATTTCCAAGAAGTTACTGTGAAACATGAAAATTATAGTTTTTTTTTTTTAAATTTTTGTCCTGCATCTTTTGAGAAAACAAACATAGCTGTATTGCCACTTAGGTGTAAGTTTGATTTGCTTGTTATTGGTTATGAACTTATGATGCAGTTACGGTGAATGAAGTGGAGGCATTGTACGAATTGTTCAAGAAGTTGAGTAGCTCAATTATTGATGATGGATTGATTCACAAGGTAAATTAAAATTCTGAGGCAAATTGGTGTCATAAACTTTGCTATGAATTTTCTTTTCGCGGCCTGTTTTATATGAATGCATTGCTTCAAGCTGATGTGTCAGAATTTTTTTTACAAGGTCATTAAATGATTTTTGTAAATGTCAAATTCTTAATGATTATCTAAATTCTTCGAGTATTGTAGGAAGAGCTTCGGTTAGCATTGTTCCAGACTCCATTCGGTGAGAATCTTTTGCTGGACAGGGTAAATGTTTTGCAACAATATCAGTTTCTTCTGTTATGTGCTTTCTTCTATCCTCCCATAGTTGATCATTGGGCACAATCAAAGTATAGTACAAAGGGAATATCAATTGTTCAGCTAGCATTTGGGGAATTGTTGTGGTTGTAATTTACTAAATTGAGTTCATTTTATGGTTTTTGATGTGTACTGTAATTCATCATTGATCAGTTTTCTTGATTTCACTTCAAATTCTTAAACTGAACTAAAAGCAACAGTAGTTGAACACGTGTACCAGTTAAGATATAAGTTATTGGTATGTCTTTAACATAGTAGAAACTAATTTAGCAGTTCTTTTTATTTGTGAATGAAAATGACTATTAGCTGTCTTGGATGACAATAACTGAGAAGTTGGCTTTTAACCATTACTTTTCTGGCTTCCAATTTTTAGAAACAGAAATAGAAGCTTTTTTCTTCTTTTTGATTAGAAACTTTTCTTTTCTTTGAATGTCGTAAGCGAGTTCTCCGTGAATCTTTATTTTATTTCCTATATCTAATAATCTTTTCAATTTGTAGGTTTTTGATCTTTTTGATGAGAAGAAAAATGGTGTCATTGAATTTGAGGAATTTGTCCATGCACTCAATGTGTTTCATCCCTATGCCCCTATAGAAGCTAAAATTGATTGTAAGGGTTCAAAAGAAATCATTTGCTTTGGACCAATAAAGTATGATTTATAGCTGTTTCTTATTATGTTTTTGTGGATGTTAATATCTTGCAGTTGCATTTAGGTTGTATGATCTGAGACAAACCGGGTTTATTGAGCGGGAAGAAGTGAGTAAAACTTTGTTTTCAAGCTAGCAGGTCTACCTGAATTTAATGTTCCGTAAATGACTCATACTGTATGCAAGTTGTGCAATTGTGGGGTTCTAACTAATTAGCTTTTGGTTGGGTGCAGGTTAAGCAAATGGTAGTTGCCATTTTGATGGAATCTGACATGATTTTGTCAGATGACCTTCTTGAGGCTATCATTGACCAAGTGAGCTCTCTGAAGTTTAATTCTATGATTTTATTTGTATAGTTTTCTAGAGCCTTTGATGCTTACAGGATTTTCATCTTTTTCTGCAGACATTTGCTGATGCCGATGCTGACAAGGATGGTAGAATCAACAAAGAAGAATGGAAAGCATTTGTGCTTCGTAATCCTCGCGTCTTAAAGAACATGACTCTTCCTCATTTAAAGTGCGTGACTAGCTCCTATTTCCTTTACTGGTTTCTTTTCCAGTATTGCATTCATAATCTGAATCCCTCTTCCACTTTTCCAGTACTGCGTTCCCAATCTAATTGTTTGCTTGACCCCTTGTATATCCATGGTAACTTACCACCATGTCTCGTTGTTTTATATGTTTCTTCGTCAGGGACATCACAACCTTATTTCCTAGTTTTGTTCACGACACTGAAGTTGAAGACTTGTAACAAGAGGTGATTTTAGACCAAAACGCTATAAAGCTTGGATATGATGTAAAGGGACAAGACTATTTGTTCAGTAGATCCTGCTTTCAGAGAGCTTCTATTCATGTCTCGTTGCCGGGGATCAAGTAAATAGCATGTCTCCCTTCTATGAAAGCAGCACCAGAAAGTGATCAGTCACCAAATTTTTTTGATTAAGCTCTCTAGCTATTAGCGTGGCATCAAAAAAATTTTTTATGACTACATTTAGCTATTATGTTGTACAGTAGACAGATTTCAAATTGGTTTCATTTTGTAATGAGCTTGTCTAAGCTTGTTCTCTCAAATTTGGTTAACTTGTGCAAGTAATTTCTCCTTGTTAATGAAAAGTAGATGTCTCCAGTATGACTTGGAGACGAGTCATGCTCTACTTGTCACGAGGCAGGAATGAAGCATCACTCTTGTTCCATTGGCATTCACATGAGAATGAAATCTCAATAACTTCTGGACCTCAATTCAAAGTTCCCATCAACTGGAAAACTCTGCAGAATGAGCCTCAAAAGATCCTCTCAAATTTTATTCTAAAACTGTTACTACAATCATCTGCTTATTGCTAATGTGAAATAGGCGGACAAAATACCCATGGCATCAGGTAACGTCTAGTATTTGATGAACTTATCCGCAGAGAAGGAAATGCTAGCGTTAAAATTATTGAGAATATTGACTCAAATTTCATATGAGATTTGTTTGAGATTTATTAAATATTGTTTGATGGACAATAAAACTTGCAAAAGAAAAATTCTAAAAGAAAAATGATTCTTAATAGGTAAGTTTGACTTGCAAGAGAAGAATTTTAAAAGAAAATGAATTCTTAATAGGTAAATTTGATTTATAGGAAAAAGATTTTAAGAGGAAAGAGATTCTTAATGGATAAGTTTGTATGCTTATAAATAAGTGAAGTCTTTATAGGATTAGATATGAGAAAAAAATGTAAGAGAGTTGTAGAGTTTTATGGGATAGACACCCCATAGGAATATTGGGGCTCTACGTCTTATGGGTGTATATGTTTGTTTGTGAATGAACTAGAGGAGACTGAGAGGATCCACATAGATATGATGTATGGAAGCATATAGGTATATGTTTGATTATGTTGAAAGGGTGCACAAGAATTTGAGTTTGTATTTGTTTGGGTTAAGAATACTTCATAGGATTAAAGAAGATTAAGAGTATCTTATGAATATTAATTGTTGAGTGATGTTAATGATTTGATGTATGTTTATAATTTTCTATAATTAATGAATCTTATTTTTCATCCGTGGATGTAGATTAGTTAAATCAAACTACGTTAAATTATTATCTTTTGTGTGTTTGATTTATTATTTGATTTCGCTTCCGTTGGAATGATTGGATTGAAAGCTTTTAGCCCAACAAAAATCAAGTGATCAATTTCCCTTTATGAAGCAAATCTCCAATCAAATTTCTCATGGGGGGAAAACGTTTACATCTTTTGGCATTAGGCAGTATTTGGATGTAACACCAAATTATACCAACAATGCTTCTTTCAACTTTAATTGAAAAAGCTCTAACATTCCAGTAAGGTTTTGACACAATAATTGCCCAACAGAAACCACACCATAAGAAGGAGACAGAGTGAAAAGAGTCCAGCCAAAAATGGCCAGCCAACCAGTGGTAAGCCCAAACAGAGCACCACTGTTAAAGGGAGGAATGATCTTATTATTGACATGCTATTAACCCAATGCCCCTTAAATAGTATTAGAGTTGCCACAGTAATCATGTTCCAATCCATTGATCCACCATAGCATAGTCGGTTGAGACAATTGGCAACAAATGAGTGAGAGTTGCATGTGAAGAGATTGTAGCTTTTATGCTCCAAGCGACGCACACTCGACTGCAAGGCATCATCCCATGAGACCGCAGTGCCGTACTCTGCATGCTGATAACCATGCTTGCATGTATGCCCAGCTAGGTTTGGAGGAAAGCAACACTAGTTCCGCAATAAAAAAAAAAATAGTCAAGGATTTTTAAGATGTTCAATTTCTTTTTAATAAAATAAAAATTAGCTCACATAAAAGCTTAGGAAAGGAAAGAGAAATGCATTATTGCTTCACAATATATAGTTATACTTGTATAGGAGAAAGAGGTAGCATCATGATGGCAAAGTGTGCATGGAGAGATATAAAAGGTTTGATACAGACCATCAGCACAGAACTACACCTTTTCTCTATCAAGTTGAAGATATCGAGCTGCAGCACCGAAGGCAAAATCCTCAACATTCACAAAATTTGACCCTGAAAAGTCCAAAATTGCTCCATCCTCCCTGCAAATCCCAACATGTCCAATGAAAGGTGCCAGCCATGAGACAACTGGAAGTGGAGTCCAAACTAAACAGCATGGAAACTTCACCTTCTTTGGATCAATTACGTCTAGAAGCCATAGGTCATGCTGGATTCTAGATGTAGAACTCATGTGTTCAACATCATAAGCTGTTTTTAAATCCATTATAGGAAGTCTTCCATGCGACATATGGCTCTGTGCAATTCTAGGTGGTGAACCATCACCATTTCAGATAACACCTTCAGACATAATGGACTTCTTCTCAATTTGATAAGCAACTATCCAGTCACAAAGACGATAGTCTCATTCTACAATGAATACATAATAGTTTTACTTTAGAAAAAAGAATCAAAAGAAGTGAATGATATCAACTGCTAAATGTCATACAAGAAGAGGCAGAAGATTGAGCTAAGATTGCAAAACTGCCAAATGCCAATATAGTGAATAATTGTCAACATAAATAAATGCATAAAACACCTTTCAGTTCAACCAATTTTTTTTTTACAATTCAATAACTTAATCTTCACTATCATACAAGGATTCCATTTTTTTTGTAGGTTGCACTTGCACTGCCATTCATAAATGGGTGAAAATCCAAGCCATTTACCATCCATAATTTGAAATTCGATGCTTGAGGTGCAACAGTCCATTTGACAGTCCTCATATTTCATTTTGTTGATGAACAGCCCAAACCCAAAGTGAATGAATTATGCCACTAACTACTTGATTTCCTAAATCAGCACACATCTTAGCAAGCGCATCTAACCTTTGTGTAAAATTAAAGTCCATCAGGATCTAAAATAATCTATAGAATAAATGAAGATTCATTACGATAATATACTGGCACATTCGTGATTCCTAACTTTTCAATTCACCTAATCAAATTCTACATTCTTGTCTATTTCAACACCCACACTCACTCCCAAGAAATAGGAATGGCGCCAAACCTCATTGACATACTCTCTAGTTGTAATCCTTGTAGCTTCCACCAAGAAACTTTTTGGCCTTTTATGTATCTACTTCAAATTAAACCAGATGTTCTCTCCTGTCTCTGGCAACATCATTCTAAACTTTTTACCCAAAAATAAAAATAATTAAATAAAGACCCATTATAACATTGAAATTCCCCCCGTAGCCAAAAGTTAACGTCAGCTCAAGTGGTGTCGCTGGCGAAATAGAACATTATGAGTGGAAAAAGCACCAAACGGATAAAATCTCCTTCATTAGCCATTGACTAAAAACCACCATGAAAGACCACATCCACTGACAAAAAAACATAAAACTTTCCAAGTCAGGGACACAATGAAATGCAAAATTTGTATCTCCAAGTTATCTTCTAAACAAAAATAGAAGTTTTTCCTCATGTTCAAGACCAGAAACAATGCCTACTTTCTTTAAAAAGATATTCATTTAGCTTTAGTTGTCTAATTTATATGACACCATAAAAATATTAAAAGCGCAAAAAAGGGGCAAATTTTACAGCTAGCATAACAATATCTGCAATGCGCCAAATAGGTAATCTTTACCTAAAAGCATGCATCCAATGTACAGATCCTGGTCCTTCAGTCAACCAATCAAATTAAACTAAATGCTCCATTTTGTTACTGGGAAATCAGCAAAAATAAATCTTCTTACAAACCATTTTCTGTACCAAACAGGAAAACACTAATCAAATTTCACTTACCATATGTTCTGAATCATTTCTTCAGCCAAACCAAGCAAATCCCAGAAACTATATCATAACAAATTAAAACAAAACAAGATCTTTAACCCCATGCAATGTACATATTCATCAAGAGAAGAAGAACAGAAGAAAACCAAAGAAAAATGTAAAATTTTGATCAGAAGTTGTTTCACTAACCTGCAGCAAAAGTAGGCTGTGGGACTTGGAAACAAGAAGTGACGTGAAAAAAGAAACAAAGCAAAGATCATTAAAAGGATAAATGCTGAATAAGAAGAAGAAGAAAGGTTGTTGTTTTGACTTTTGTATTGGGTTTTGGGTCTTGCTGGGTAGGGTGGAGTTGTAAGAAGCAAGAAATGATCTGATATATTCTGACAAAAATTGGTTTGGGAAATAATCAGAATAAAAACTATTATTAGTGAAACATTTTTCTTGTTCTGGGATTGGAAAGAGAAGAGAAGACAGAGAAAGGCCAACGTGCATGAACCATTCCGGATTTTCACCCCCAGAGTATGGGACCCGCACCAGCCCTCTCCTTTTTATTAGTAGTTTATTTAATTAATGCTGTTTATTTGTTTTTCTTTACATACTCATTCAATGGGTAGGAAGATTTAGGTTACAGTTGTTCTGGTTGACCTTGACATGACAGGATTTTCTTGTTTCTATTGGGTTGGTTTTCAGTTACAGTTTCAGCTTTAATATAGAGTTACTAGTGTTCCGTTTTTTGGGAAGTCGTGGGTTAGGTTAATGGGAAACTAGTTTCGTAATTGTCTCAGCGAAGATATTGATAGATAGGTAGAAAAAACTTACCAACGATTGATTGCTCAATCAATTAAAGTTTTTTATTTTTTATTTTTTATGAATAGATTTTGACATGTTAATTATTATTTGTTAAAATTATTTTAAATGTATGATTTATAATTATTTATTTTAAATTATTAAATATAATATATTTTATTATAATTTAAATAATTAAATAATTTATTCGAATTAAAAAAAAAAAAGATAACTAAGGTATAAATTTTTAAATTGCGGTGGATTTTACAACGATACGACTAACTGATGTTGAAATTTGAATATTGTTAAAAACATGTGTTCTGTTTCATTTCTTTTTTCTCCGTTGGAAATCTGGGCCCAATGAAACATGGTTTTCCTTCCGTAATATTTATTTTGGGTGACAGAAATTTTTGGATACGAGAGGAGAATTTGTTGGATATAATAATTTTTTTTAATTTATATTTGATATATTATTATTATATGAAATTTATATATTTGATATTATTTTATAAATGAAACGAATAACATTATGTTATTTTAAATTTTTTTAAATTTTTAAATTTTTATATATTTATTTTATAAATTAATATTTATTCATTAATAAAAAATATTATTTAATTCATTTATAACATATAAAATTTATATACTAATACTATAAAAAATATAAATTATTTTTTAACAATAACATGATCTTTTCATTTTTTTTAAATTTTATGTGGAATATTGTTATGTTCCATTGAATTTAGAAAAATGCAACAAACTCTCTTCATAATTTTCTCTTTTTTATAGTAAATTGGTGAACGTGCTATAGTCTTAAATTTTGAGATTCATTTATTTTTAAAAAAATAATTTATTGGTTCTTATACTTCAAATATTATAATAAAATGATACTTTCTTTAATTTTATCATTAAACCTTACTTTAAACGTAAATCAAAGTTACATATCTGACATATGAGAAACATGTGACAGCTTACATGTACAAAAATGTTATTTAAAATTTTATTTTTATTTGAAAAATAAAATGGTTTATAAATACTTTATATTATCATTTAAATTAATTTTACATTTATTTTATAGAAAAATATTTTTTATTTTTTTCCTTTTTTGTGTTCTTCTCGTTTTGTCTTTTTATCTTTTTCCCTACTGCTCTCGCTGACCAGGCCAATCGGCCATAGGTAAAGGCCGAATTCAGCCCCCAACGCCGACTTCGATCGCTAGAGTCGAAGCGGCCACTCACGAGACCAAATCTGGCGCCGGGGCTTAGGCTTCTTACCTATATAAATGAAAAAAAGAATCATTTTTTTTTTTTCACTTTGGCGCACTCGGAAGACAATCCACACCGCCCACACCAAGGAAATGACAGCAACAAACTTGCCAACCACAAAATGAAAATGACAATACATGAACAGTGAATTATGTACTATGCTTTCGAATGAGGTTATCCATAGATAATTTCTTCTTTATGATACAAATAAGCACTAGACCACTTTATTATATATAGCAGCTCATTTGATAATTGTTGGCCACATTTTGATGGAGGGTGGTGGATTTAATAGTGAAATTCAGTGTAAAGAAACAACAGCATAAATTTTGGCACGAAATTCACAAAGAGTTCTAACCTTTAGTGCAATGGATAAATGATGGTAAGTGCAATGTGTCATGCGATTACCTTTTTCTATAAAATTGGTTTATTAGTGTGTACTATGCTAATGTTTATATGTGTAATGATTTTTTTTTCAATTTGTTATTTTTTTATTTGATGTGGAATTAAAATATTTTATGAATTTTTTTTAAGTGCTTGACGTGATATTCTTTTTATCTAATTTTGTGACAAGATGATTATTTTATTATTTATTTTTAAAGTATTTGATATGATCAAATTCTGTTATCATACCTTATTTCAATATCTTGTTAAGTAATTAAATTAACTTATCATGCTTACTTCACTAGAATATTTGATGTACAATCAAATAAATTAAGAGTTGACGTGATATCACGTATCATTTAATTATTATCTTTTCACTATAAAATCGACTTATTAAAATGTATAACACCAACGTTTATATATCCAATAATCTTTTTTCTCCTATGCGATATAAAATTGAAATATCCAGCCTACTATTTTGTAGCATTCGGCATTACACGTACACTTATCTTCCATGAACTTATTGACAACAATTTACAACATCAACATTTTTCCCATTTGAAATACATATCCCTGTTTGATCATGCCAGAAATATGGTTTACTTGGATGGAGAAGCCGCTAGGGGGGAGGGGGATTGCTTTGTCTGAAAAACACTGTTATGATTTTTTGTTTACTAGGTAAGCATGAAATTGGTTAATACAATTTTAGACGATCCATGTCTTGTATAAAGCTTGAGTTGTCGCTAAATTCTAGCTATTGTTATCAAAATATGACAGTCCTGGAAGGGATAGAGGAGACATGCCACTCGTATATTTCTGATGAAGATTTTGGATAATTACTTGGCAATCTTATGTTCATCAATATTCTATCAGCAACCAATTCAACATCTCTCCAAGATTTATATAATATGGAAACATCCCTTTAAGATAAGAACCTTGGATGAGGATACAAGAAATTGCCAGGCCAGAGACAGGTAATAGAATTAATCAATGGATGTATCTTGTTGTTTAATTATTCAATTCAGAAAGGAGTACAACTGAGAAAAATCTTGAATTAAAGCAATATGAGAGAGGCACCAAGTTTGACCTCATATATATTATATATTAACAGAATGGGAGCACATATATCTAAGATTTCATTGATTTTATACTTCTATCGAGTATATGAGCTGCATTCTCTTTGTGGTTGATTCTGTTTTCATTTTGCTGACTAAAACCCTGATAAAAGGAACAAAGATAACCAAATCACCTTATTCTTTCTAAATTACACTAAACTATCTATCAGGCAAGGTTGGGTTGCTGCAGTAGAAGTTTCAAGTTTGGAACAGAAATGAGAAACAGAAAAACCTCTCAAACGAGAGATCAATGTGGCAGTGAAAGAACAAGTTGTTGGCTCGGTATGTTCACGGGCATAGTTAAACATCTTAAACTTTAGAACAGAAATCTTCCATCCTTCTAACCTTCATATGGGTGGAATACATGAATGAAAGAAAAAAAAAAAATCTCAAAGTTGTATTTAAATGGAATGAACTACTGACCAAGACAATACTCCACTAGTAATATATAGATTTTAGTCTTCCTCTTCTAACTTAATTATTTCAAAATTTCCTATTACTAATTAACAATATTTTTTTGAAAAACAGAGAAGAAACACAAGCCTGTAATTACAGCTAAAGTGCAGCAACGGATAAATTAAAACCATATACAAAGGACTGAAAGGAGACAGGATATGCGCTTGAATATATATATATATATATATATATATAGATAAATTAGTGAACTGTACAGAGTATTACCAGCTTCCCAAGGATTGAACTAGGGAAGGCCAGGTTCACCACAGAATGCATCCGGCTCAAATGATCTTGCAGAACCGTCGTAGTAAACCCCTGGTATAGCTCTAACCCCTGCTTCTTTAGATGTCATGTAGGAACCCTCTTGGCCTCCCTGATCAACTTTTGTGAGGGGAAGAATGCATACAAGCAAGGATACCGCTAGGTAGAAGAGTATCTTTTTTTTTAATCTGCTCAGCACAGGCTTGACCTGCAAAGATCATTGGATTATCTCTCAAATTTAAGAAAAATTTTCCAAGAATAAATTCCCTCAAACTTCTAGTCCCAGAAAACTACATGTCATTAGATATTTGCAAAGTGCTGATCACCATGGTTTCAGTGGAATAAGCCATAAATTTTGACCCTTATTAATTTTTGTCTTCTTTTAAAGAAAAAAGGATTAGGTTTTTTGTTTTTATCAGCCTTGGAAGTTAATAAAAATGTCCTTCCAACAGTAGAATTCATAGGAAAACTTCTAAGAAAAATGGTTGTGTGATTAATGCTTGGTCAAAACAGGCCTGCAGCAGCAAAGGCCAATAAAAAGGAGGGAAAGAGGAACTCTGGTTTGAATAAAATTCCAATATAAGAAATTAAGAACACCTACTGAAAATGAACCAAGAAGCCTGTCACATGCCAAAACTTCAGTAGTCTTCATCCATATCTGTTGAGAAAACTGTATTACTCTGTACTATCTACCACAAATGATATTCATATAACTAAAATTTTTTTGAAAATAACTGAAGGTCTGAGACATATATGAATTGGCAAGGAGCTTATATTAAACCTTCAAGTAGTGTTTGAAATAACAAAACAAACAAACTTCTTCAAAATTGGTCCCATAGCAATCCCTTCATCATTTGTGATGACTAAGAAACCATGCTTCACAAAATCCCAAATTACAAGAAGCTATTTCCATTTCCATCTGATACACAAACTTTTGACTTAACATAGTCAATAATAAGGACACATTCATAGACAAAACTGCTCAAATTCATAGGGACACAGAGTTATCACTGTTTATGGATCTAAGTGGATGAGTCAATTCCTAGGTTAACGCTTATTAGGCACGAAAAAAAGCAGTTGCTTGTGACACAGCCTTTGCCAATGGCCTCCTATGGTAAAGGATATACATTTTTTTTAAGTGGGAAGGGGTTCCCGGGCTTTGCCTAATACATCTTCTCTTCAGGTAGTCTAAGCAGTTTTATCTATGCCGGGCCAATGAATTCAAAAGAAATTACCCATCCAGAACCGCCCAAAAGATTTGAACACAGGCAACAAAGAGAGGAGCATACCCTCTTTGCCACTTGAGCCAAACATCTGTTGGTAAAAGTATATATTTTAGAAGAATCAATTTTGATCCTAGACTGTCAAATACAGAAATTTATCCTATGGCAATATACTGTAACGGGTCAATTGCTTAAAGTTGGCATCATTTCACAAAGTAAAAACCACCCTTAACTGATTCGCCAATATACAGAAGCTAAGAAAGTTACTTGGATTTGAACGTGAAGGGAGGGGGAAGATCATATATAAAAAGGATTCAAGAAACCATCAAACAGGAAACAAGAACATTACATGAAAGTAGCCATTACTTTGTGGAAGTGAAAACATTGCATATTAAGAAAAGAGAAGATTAACATAAAATGAAATGGTAACAGATTGAACTAAAACAAAACTTAGGAATAAAAGTAGACATGAACAATACCTGTCCATCATACCATTACCACCCTGTTTCTCCATCTGCAAGACACGGAAAAGAGAAATCTGATGAGAAATCCAATCAAAGGAGGAAATTTGTTTACCAAAGAAATGAAAAAGGAACACATTTTACATGAAACAAAACTTAAAAAAAACAGAGTTTACATTCAACCGTGGCACTGAGCAACATAAACCCGTCCCAAATACATCCTCAAAACACGAAAATCAGAAATTGTAACCACAAGCTCGAAACTGCTGCAAGAACCAGCTTCACCAGCTCGCATTTGGGCCCCACTAAACCGAACCTGGCTACGAGGTAAACCAATAAAGAGCGCAAAAGAAGCACCCGTAACCCATCAAATCAAAAGTTCGAATTTTAAAAGTTTATTCAATTATATAATGATTCTTTCTTTTATTAATTAATTAATCTGTTTAATTGATTTTTTAGATGTAACATTATTGAATTTTTAATACTCATAACTTAGTAAAATAATAAAAAAAATAAAGAGAGTAAAAACTACGAAGCACACAAAATTAAAGCTTGATGGAGAATAGGAAAAGAAATAAAATGAAAAATTCAATAATTTAATGATTAGACTATGAAGTAAAAAAAATAGTCTGTTTAAAGAAAAACAACTCTTCTTTTCTTCTATATTCCGGGTTAAAATCCTGATTCCAGGTTAAAAATTTTCCGTGCAATACGAATCCATATGGTTATAGAGGAACATCGAAAATAAAGGAGCAAAGCACAGTATTTGCAAATAATTCCTTTTTTTTTTTTTTTTTTGGTTTCCACAATGAGCTATAGAGATCACATGTTTACAATTCCAGGAACTAGGACTTCTTACCCAAGACAAAGACTTCGAAGACTGTTTATTTTCTTTTCTTTCTTTCTTTCTACTTTATGCCTTTTTGTTTTTCCTTTGGGAATTTTCTTACACTTTGACGATGCTACCTATTCATAATACTAACCACAAATTTTTAGTGGTATCCTCCACTGCTCTTATGCGGCTGCTTACTTATGAGGAATCCAGTGTTCAGGATGGGTAGTGCTGATCCCCCACTTCGAATGAGCCAACACTTTTGCCACTCCTAACTCTTTTCAACTTTCTCTGCACATTAAAGAAAAACCTTCCGGTTGCCTGACTTTTTGACCCAGGAAACAGCTAATCAAGTACTTATTACATCAACACTGCACTGTTCATCCTATTATTTGATTTGTTGAATTTGGCCTTTCAATATACTGACGTTGAAGACGTCGCAGACGAGACACTAGCTGTGCAAATGACGGTCGTAAGTGTGGCTCCCTGCAAAAGAAAATAGACCGATTACTTGTATGATACACAACAGTCACGACCAATGTCTAACCACAAAGGTTTATTGGAAACTTTTAATAATCCCACATTTCCTCCCATTTTCAACTAATATTACAGCATTTTGACTTGATTCTTATCACAAATTCTTTTACTTAATTCACAAGGAAAAGATTATCAGGATTTCTTTTCAGATGCTTATAGGAGTGCCCAAGAAATGAGAGACCAATTAAACATTCCAAAGAGATCCCCGAAGGATTATATAATCATTCTCCTCATGTAGATAAATGTGACATAAATAACATCTAGAACTCACGTTTGCCAACATTCACGTATAATCTGTGCAACCATTGGATCAACGTCTTCAGGAATGTCTAGATGCCTATTCTGGAACCCAACAGCTCCAACAACTTGCATTGGATTCAAACCTTTCCAGGGAATACATAACGTAACCAACTCCCATAATATCACACCAAAACTGTACACATCACATCTGCAACCAAGCCAGTCTATTTGTGTAAGAAACAGAATATAAATGTCAAACAGTAACACATGCTATCCTGCTGTTAAAGTCACTTACTTCTCATTGGCCGGTTCATTCCTTAAAACCTCTGGTGCCATCCACTCAGGCTGCAGTCCAACAGCAAACTTTTATTTTACAAAAAGATGACAGATTTGGATAAATATGAAAGTAAGACAGAACACAAAGTGAACAACGAGGGTTATCTTTTAGTAATACTACCGTTCCAGCAGTAGACTTTGAAGACAGGAAAGTATGATGCTTCATGCGTGACAACCCAAAATCACAGACCTGAATAGAGAAGCAAACATGTTTGAAAAAGTTCAATAGACATCCTTCGGTAGAAAATAAAGCAATCTGTAAAGTTGCTTAAATAAACTATGAGCAAAATCAAGGAAGACTTTTGGCCAGAAATTAGTTTTTAGATAAGCACCTTTACAATCCAGTTCTTATCAACAAGGAGATTTGGTGTTTTCAAATCTCGATGCACTATAGTAGGATGGCTTGTGTGTAAATAATTCATTCCTTTAGCCTGCAAACAATAAGAAAGCATCACTTAAATAGAAAAAACAACCAGGCAGGGAAGAGAAGAAAGGAAACAGGGAGATGGGAGATTTTAGTGCAAGATATGAAGCTAAGAAGATGAAATAATGTATTCACTTGTGAGTCCTACCACATCAAGAGCCATTCGCATTCGCCTCTTTTCATCGAGTTGATGACTGGGTCGATGCAGTAGCTTATACAAACTTCCCCTGCATAACAATGAGGTGGAGCAAGAAGAATGCAAGACGGGATCACCAATCTTGAGCTTTTAAATTAATCAATTTCTTGTCAGAAACAACAATAACAATAGAAAGGTCTAGTATTTATCGGAATAAAAAAGAACACACACATCTAGAGAAGGATTCATTGTTTTGATACACAGCAAAGCACAAAATGCAGGCACTTAGTAACTTACATTGTGGTAAATGCATCAAAAAGGGCACAAAGAAGTGGAGTCCTATACCTATTATCTACAAACAATACATCCGGACAAAATATGCATACAACGTTCTCATGAGGACAGAGTTCAAGTGCTAACATTATTGTCTGGATTCATCCTTTAAAACCAGAGAAAAACCACCATGGACTTTAAAATGCCACTGAAAACTCCATAACAAATCAAAAAGAACGTGCAAACAAATGTAAACTTACTAATTATGAAAAAATTGAAAGACTAAAGAAAGAACTACTTAGATAAAGAAAAATAACCTGGGGAGAAACTCTGTCAGTATAGAGAAATGAGGGGAGCGAGTAACAGCTCCCATAAAAAGAACAACATTCGGATGCCTCAACCTTAACATGATTTCAACCTGCACAAGGTCATCAAACAGAGATGATCTCAATTTAAATTCATTCATACAGGAAAGTTGAGCTCACAAACATGAGATGAAACAAACAAGAGTCATGCCATAAGAAGTTATTTTCTGGGGCTTACTTCAAATTTAAATTGAACCAATGCATCACCAGAGAAGTCTTGATCTAAAAACTTCTTCACGGCAACCTCCTGAAGAGCCAACAAAGAGAATTAGACGCACTCAAATTAGAATGCCATTAGAAGTTAGTAAAGAGACTATGGAACAAGCTATCTAATGTAAGAATTCTTTAATAGAAACTAACGTTCATGCTCTTAGTAGATTTACTATAGCAGTCATAGATTTTTTAGATTTTTGTAAGTTTGCTCCACATATTAGCACAATTACTCAATTAGAGACCTAATCTCTTTTCCTACAAGGGAACTTGGCATAAATGATGTCAAATGTCACTGCTCAGTGAAAGACTAATAACTTTTGGAAATTTTGGCATGTATACTGTTATTGTGGGTCATCATATCATTTAGTAGTATAATACCCCCAAAAATTCCATGAAATAAAATGAAGTAGCAAATGTAACTCACAGTGCCATTCCAATCTGCCCGGTATACCTCGCCATATGATCCTGCAAGACAAGAGTTCATCTATTAAGCAGTGTGCAAAGGAAACAATGAAGTCATATTCAAGCAAGTACCACATTCTATAACTCTGTAGATCCAATTAAACAGGATGAATATACAAAGGATTCAATTAACTAAGCTAGCTCCTATTCTTAAATCCATTGCACCAAAAAGCAGGCTTGCAAAATCCTGTTCAGATAGAATGTGAACCGTACTGGATTGACCTGTAGAACTGTGCTAAGCCAAATGCAAGTGTAGGCAGGAGATATAATCTATTGATAGGTTAAGCTTGTTAGAATTAAAGCTTTAGAGAACAACTTGCAAATCCCTTGGATTAGCCTTTCATTATATAGACAATACTAAGGAAAGAGAATCAATTACAAATTACACATTAATACTCCCAGTTAATCGATCCTAAACAGTCTCTCATGGAGTATTCCCATAATATTCTAACTTACACACACACATACACTAACACTCCCCTTCAAGCTAGAGCATATATATCAGTCATGCTCAACTTGTTACATATATAGTCAATTTGAACTCTTGGAAGTGATTTCATAAGAATATCGGCTAGTTGTTCCCCTGTGTGCACATACTTCAATAATATTGTTCCACTCTACAACTTTTCCCTAATGAAATGACAATCAACTTCTATGTGCTTGGTTCTTTCATGAAAAACTGGATGGGAAGCAATATGAATCGCCGCCTGATTATCACACCATAACTTTGTAGGGGTCCAAATTGAAAGCCTAATTTCTTCTAAGAATTGAACCATCCATAATACCTCTATTGTAGCCAAAGCCATGGCTCTATACTCTGCTTCTGCGCTAGATCTAGCAACTACTTGCTGCTTCTTGCTCTTCTAGGACACCAGATTACTCCCAAGGAAGATAACATAACTAGATGTAGACTTCCTATTTATTGGCGAGCCTACCCAATATACATCTGCATAGGCTCGAATATCCTTATCACTAGTAGAACTGTAGAATATCCCCTTTCCAAGATTTCTCAACAAATATAGGAAGATGCGCAACTACCATGAATTGACTAACCACATTCACTGGAAAGATATATCAGGTCTCATCATGGTTAGGTAATTCAGTTTTCCCACTAGTTCTTGTAAGGTGTGGGATCATAAAGTAAAGTGCCATATTCTGGAGAAAGCTTGATACCTGGATCCATCGGTGTGTCACTTGGCTTGGTGTAGACACCCATCTATGTCTAGGGCATATCAATTTTTTTTATTACAGCCATTATTTTTGTATTACATTACTATGTTATTTTATTATTATTATATGTTTTATATTATATTATTATTACATTACTATTATATTATATTATATTATATTACATTATTATAGTATATTATATTACTACTACTACTACTCCTACTACTATTATTATTATTATTATTATTTATTTTTTTCTTTTTTCCCTGCTTGTTCAATTGGTGACGAGAATTGTGGGAAACCGAAATTTTGAATCGGCCATATTAGAATCTTATAGTCAAAGATTTTCAATGCAAAACCAAATCACAAGATTCTCAATTCGATTTAAAAAAATCAGCAAAGAACCTAAACCTAAACCTAAATTGAGGTTTGAGCAGAATCCAATCTTAGGATTCAAGCCTGGATTGGTTTTGTCCGTTTCCTTAAAACTTTCGTAAGGATACCTATAAATTGAACTAAAATTCCAGAGAACAATAGCGGGTTGATTTTTGGAGAGAGGATGAACTTGGTGTTTTCTGGAAAACTTTCTGGACAGTGGGGAATTTCTAGGATTTTGGGAATTCTGGGTTCAATCTGAAGTTTCAGGGTTTAGATTTGGGTTCTTGGGATTAGGTTTACGTTTCTAGATTTTGAAGTAATTTGGAAAAATTTTAAGGTTTCTGAGATTTTTCTTGAAAAAACTAGGTTTGGGAATGAACTTTGAATTTTCTGATTAAATTTTTCGACAAGGTTTAAATTTTCCGGTGGGATTTCGGCGACTTTTCCAAAAACTGGCAAAGAATTCCAATTTTCGATTGAATTTCTAGGTTTTTTCTAAAGAGAGGTCAAAAGATTTTTTGACTAATTAGAGAACAGGGGCATCTAAGGGAAAAACAGAAAGATTGACTTTTATAAGGCTTCAAAACAACAACGTTTTACCAAGCCCCAGATCCGCGTGTAACTTGACTAGGATCTGCACGCCACCCGTTATCTGACTTGACTCGATCGCAGGTTTTTCTTTTTCTATTTTAATTTTAATTTTTGATTTGATTTGATTTTTTATATTTTATATCTTGATTTTTTATTTTATTTTTAGTTTTTTTTATCATTTTACTATTTTTTATTACTTATTTATTTTGTTGAATAACTTACTATTTATTAAATGTTCTGCAAAAAATAAAATTTTTATTTCCAAAAAACAAAAAAAAATATAATAACAAAATCTTAAAAATTAAAAATTAAAAATTAAAAATTAAAATCTTTACAAAATAAATTCATGAATTCTACCAAATTATTGGAGAATTTTCATGAATTTAATTTTAAATGAAATCCACCAAACTATTGAAAAATTCCATAAATCATTTTTCAAATAATGAAAAAATTAATTTTTATCTTCCAAACTATTGGAGGATTGCTTCTTAAATTAAATCTTACCAAACTATTAAGAGATTTAATGAACTTTTTTCAAAAAATAAATTTTTATAAATATTTTCAAATAAAATCTTACAAAATTATTTAAAGATCTGTCTCAAAATAAATACCATCAAATTATTGAAGGACTTTACTAATTTTCCTAAATAAAACAAATCCGACAATAGAGCATCATCAGAGTAAGACACTAGTCTCTATGAGTACTCCTGAGGTGATAATAATCTTAAATCGCTATCAAACTATTAGGGTAATCTTAAAGGTAATTCTCAATATTAAATATTTTGGTAAAGCATAAATATTTTCAAGACTTAGATAATTTGGAATCAAATTGGTATCATCCTTTGGATGGGCGCTATAAGGGTGCTATAACCTTCCTCACGCATAGCCGCACTCCCAAACCTAAATTTGGTTTCGTGGATCAAATTCAATCAAGTGGACAATTACACCTAAACAAAAAAGATTGATAGCAACTCTTCTAATCCGTATTTGGCAGTAGGTCCATGAATCTATATGTGATGACACTTGGCATGGAACAAGCTTGCATTTCTCAAAATATCCAGCACATACTTCCTTTGAGGTACAAAGATTTCCTTTTTACACCTAGCCACTTCAATACCCAAAAAATATTTCAATTGCCTAAAATCCTTGACATCAAACTGAGAGTTAAGATACATCTTAAATTTGTCAATCCCTACACTATTACTACCAGTGATGATGATATCATTTACATACACTCCCAACAATATAAGGCCAAAACTCTATCACATATAAAATACTGAATGATCTTTCTCATTCTGTCGCATGCCATATTGAATAAAAGCTACACTAAATTTGCCAAACCACACACATGGAGATTGCTTAAGACCATACATAAACCTACACAAACGAAACACTTTCCTAGAATCCCCCTTAGCAACAAACCCCGATGGTTGCCCCATATATACCTCTTCAGTCAAGTCACCATGTAGGAAAGTATTCTTCACATCCAACTGATGTAATACCCATTTATTGTAGTAGCAAAAAAGAGAAATAGGCGAATAGATGTTATCTTTGCTACTGGTGAAAAGAAATCAAAATAATCTACTCCATATGTCTGCGTATATCCCTTCGCTGCTAGCCTTGCCTTCAATCTAGCAAATGAACCATCAAGATTCAATTTTGTGGTGTAAACCCATTTGTACCCAATAGCTTGTTTCCCTTATGGCAGGGAAACCAAGTCCCATGTATGGTTGGCCTTTAGAGCCATCATCTTATCCTCCATAGCCTTATGCCATCCTAAATCTGCAAAAACGTCATGAAAAGTAAATGGCATAGTAATAGCATCAATTGTGGCAATACAAGTATGAAGTTGAGCAAAAAGTCCTTTGTATAAGGGCATGTATAAAGGAAAATTTTTGCAAGTTCACATATCTTTCCATAAAGCAATCGATACATCTTCAACCACAGTTTCTTGAGATGGATCCATCGGTGGAGAAACTGTCTCAATAGGGAAAGATTCTATGGGGGGATTTATGTAGGTCCTTATGGTGTATGTACGACCAAATCAAATATCTAGACATACCTCAAAAGAAGATGCATTGACTAGTGTACTATGTATCTTATAGATGAAAAAATATTCTTCTAATATGATAGGTGATGGATGAGACTGTAGTACCGAAGGAAAGGAACTGACTCACGAAATGCGAAATCTACCGAAATAATAAAGCGACCCAAGTATGGAGAGTAGCCTCGACACCCTTTCTGGACATATGAATAACCTAGGAAGATACACTTAAAGGAACGTGGGTCTAATTTAGTACGACCCAGATAAGTGTCATGAACAAAACATGTGCACCTAAACGGCTTGAGGGAGATTGGAAATAAGGGACGATCAAGACACAATACTTGAAGAGGAACTTTTCTTTCAAAAACCGAGGACGACAAACAATTTATAAGATAGCATGCTGTGAGGACAACTTCATTTCGAAACACCTTAGGGACCTTCATTTGAAACAAAAAAGCTCTAGCCATTTCCAACAAATGACAATTCTTCCTTTTCAGCAACCCCATGTTGCTATGGGGTATCTGTATACGAGGACTGATGACCAATATCTTTTGCATTAAGGAATTGAACAAACTCTGTAAAAAATACTCTCCTCCATTACCACTTTGTAAAATTTTGATAGACTTACTGAATTGATTATCTATTTTTGCATGAAACGTAATAAAGACAGAGAATAATTAAGAGGGGCATTGCAACAAATACAACCAACAAACTCATGAATAATCATCAACAAATGTCATAAAGTATCTATAACCAAATTTCGAAATAATAGGAAAAGACCCCATGCATCAAAATGAATCATAGCAAAAGGAAACTTTTCTCTTTTCTTAAATCGAGATCGATAGGACATTATTCCAGACTATATCTTCTATATGTCATTAAGTTCATAAAGACCTTCGATCCTTCCCCTACCAATAATCTACTTCGTTAATAGGTCCTAAAAAAAACAAGTAGAAAAAAAGGAAACGCCATAATTCAAATTCCTTGTAATCTGACTAACTGAAAGTAAATTAAAAAGAGAAGAAGGGACATGTAGCACAAAATGTAAAGGCAACGTGGATTAGACCTGGCAATTTATGTTTCCATGTCATATCTCATGTCATGTTTGACAAGTGTAATGACACAAATTATTAAAACCCAAACACAACACGAAGTATAAAACGTATTTAAATCCTAAACACGAACAAGATACATTTAATATACGTGTCACACACGACATGACACGATTAACACATATACAGTTAATTCGTTTAAAAACAACATGAATAAACACAAATAAGATAGATATACACGAATAGACATGACTAATACGAATATACACGAATAAACACGATTAACACGACTATATACAAGAACATAACTAAAATAATAAATAATTATAAACTATCTATCATTTACAGCTTAATAAATTTGACATATTAATAATATAAAAAGTACTTACATATTAAAAAAATTTAATACTCATTTAATATGTATTTAATATACATTTTTTAATTTTAATTTATATTACATAACTATATTAATTTTTACTATCAAATTCAAAATGATAAACTATTAAAAATTAAAGAATAAAGTAATAATGTATAGAACTAATATTAATATTTATATTGTATTTATATTATTAATATCAAAAAATAATTTTATAATAATTATGAAATGAGTATCATAAATTTTTATATGAAATTAAATAGCTAATTAAGTATCATAATTAAAAAATTAAAAATTAAAATAATCTTTATATGTTTATATTAAATCAAAATAAATATAAACAATGTGTTAAACTTGGTAAACATATTAAACGTGTATTCGTATAATAAGATTAAATTAAACATGTTATTCATGTTGTGTCACGTATTTAGATAAATCAACACTTATATGACACGAATTGTGTCGTGTTGACATGAATAACCACGAAACACGTTTTTTTAAAACACATACGATTTCTTTTATGTCATTTTTGTGTCGCGTCTAAAATTGTTGGGTCTAACGTGGATATAGGTCGAACCTTGCCACTTCCCACAATATCTATGAGGTTTCCATCAACAACCAAAACAGATTGTTTCCATGTCATTAGAGTATATGAATAAAGAGTACCTGTAGTACCCATCATGTAATTCAAAGCTCCTGAATCAATCACCCAAGTCCTAGAAGGGGTAACCAAGAATGCAATAGATTTACCTTGTATAAAAGTTCCTGTGGAAAAGGAGATCGAAATTTGATTCTGAAGCATTGAATAAGCTTGTCATACTCGTCTTGGGATAACTGAACTCCTTTCTCCTCTTGCTACTGGGGCTAAGCGTAGCATCAGTCACATATGCCGTTGGTGGGCCAGAATTGCATTGAAGATACAGACAAACATTCCGTAAGTGTCCCTACTGTCCACAATGATAGCAGGACCGTGTATCTCCTCTTACTTCGTCCACCACGTCCTCTGTGTGGTGCTTGCCCTTCATGCTGTGGGGCCACAAATACTACCCAATCTTCTTGTGAAGGATTATGCTGGGTGACCCTACTCAAGCACTTATAAGCATCCAATAAAGAAAGTGGATCTTTGCTTGCTAATATCTGAGTACTAGCACTAGCATACTCCTTCCACAACCCTGCTAAGAAAAACACTACAGTCAGAGCCTCTCGTTGCTCCTGGTTTGTCTTCAAATCGGTAAACAAGGACATAAGTTCATTAAACTCATCATATACCTCCTTGAATGCAAAAAAATATTCCCTCAAGCTCTTATCGAACTGCTCCATTCTAGTCCAAGCCCTGGTAACATCTAAGATCCTCTGCCAATTCTCAAATTTTGCATAAACAATTTTTAAAACATTCCAAAGTTCCTTACTTGTGAGGTATTGATTGAACATCACCTTGACTCATCATTCCATCAACTTGAACAATTGACCAAATACTCAATTGTCCTCCTACTCCCACGCTGCATACTCCAAGCTTTCCTTTGTCAACGTCTCACTTGTCAAAAATCGAGCCTTTCCAAGACCTCGCAAGGTGACCAACACAGTCTTGCTCCATGACAAGTAGTTGGAGCCATCAAGTTTCTCATCTGACAACCATGAGCCCATGATAATCTCCTAAGTTATCACCTTCGATGCGGTTGCCTCTTCCTTGGCAATGGCCGTAGAACCTTCTTCCTCTAAAACACAATTGGTAATCCTTAAATCGAGTAACAAAAACCCTAATCAACAACCAAGAACTCCGTCCCTAGTCCTATAGCCACGCTCTACACCGAGAAGAACTTGTTTCCCTTAATCTATCATCACAAAGAGGTTGCAAACTTTTCTTCTTGCCACTTTTGAGAATAAAGGGGCAGCCCCTTTCAACTAATGAGGGACTACTAAAGAGGAAGGAAAAGTTTTAAGTATGCAGCTTTAGGGTTGCGAGATCAAAGTTTGTAATAGCGACGGCTTAGGTGACGACGCAGAGGCTATCGCAGAGGGGTTTCGGGAAAAAGAGAGAAAGGTGGGCGGCAACAACTAGGGTTGCGCTATTGGCTCTAGTACCATGTTAGAATTAAGGCTTTAGAGAACAACTTGCTTGATAATCCCTTGGATTAGCCTTTCATTAATATAGACAATACTAAGGAAAGAGAATCAGTTACAAATTACACATTAATGCTCCCAATTAATCCCTCCTAAACCATCTCCCGTGGAACATTCCCATAATATTCCAACTCACACATACGCATACACTAACAAAGCTTAGAGTAGAATGCACTGTCAAATAACTCGAATATCTATGCTGACCAGATTCAGCTTTTATGTAATTGTATTACAAGCTATATCACATTAATACTTGAAACACAAAATCTGAAACTCAAAAGAATAATGGAAAGCAAAGCCACTGACACATATAAAAATGAAGATTAATTATGTTATTATGAGACCTTACCAATAACAATGCGTTCACCAATTTGAAGATCCTCCCATGGAATTTCCCATTCTGAGACCTCCCTTAGCATAGGATAAATCTTCTCACTGTGACCATTGCTAGCCAAATGCAAGTCACTATCTTTTGTTTCAATCAATTCCAATGCAGATTCTTTACTGAAATCAGTATCAGAAGTCCTTTGTATTAGTTTCTCATCTGTGGCCAAGACATTTTCTGGATGAATTTTGCAAAACTCATTAGCAGAGCAGAGGGAAGATTCGCGAACATGTATCCAATCATTAGTTGTATTACCAACAAAAAGAAATCCCTCACTTGAAGCATCAGAGGAAGATGCAACATTAGTTTTTATGACATCCGTTTCCAACTCTCTTTGATGTTTAGCCATTTGCTTTTGTCTGGTATCGGAATTAGTCTCCATTCTAGAGGATACAAGACAGTGCTCATCGCTTGACAACTCATTTGAATGGCAGATAGAAGCATCATCTACATTTGTCCCTTTAACAACTTGTTCAGGCATACTTTCTTCACCAAGATCCTGTGAATTAATATCCGTGAACAAATCTGGAGGAGGTGATGCACCACTCTCCAACAAAACAGCATGTAATTTCTGAGCGAATTCTGGGTCCTTCGCTGCACTAATAACATACTTAGAAACATTTTTAACCTTTCTCTTTTGCGCTGATGATGGTTTTTCAAGAATGCCAGAAAAACTTTCACTATGTTTAGGCGCCGAGGGAAGAAGCTCCCCAAACTCCTGTTCTGACCAGTCAAAAACAGCTCTTCCAGCGATGTTCTTCTCATCTTCAGTTGTCTGACTGCTGATAAATTCCACTGACCTCATTGCACCAACTTTAGGGCCCGTATCTAGAGCAGCTGAAACTGCCACATTTCCAATTCCTTTGTCAACCAGCAAACATGAACCGTTAGAGGCTTCAGTAAGATCAGAAAAGCCCCTCACATCCACTGCAGAATTTAGGAGGTGACAGCTTGGTACTTCAGCAGGAATTAGTGTGCCAGGAGCACCCATCAGATCAATAATATACTCACTGCATAATTTCATATAATTAATTATATCATCAAAATTTGCACCAATACAAAATTAAACTTTTCTCTTGTAATAGACAGCAAAACAGAATAAAACAGAAGACAGGAAGGAATGGAATTGAAAAAACTGCAAAACGCCAAACTTATGTGAACTTAGAATGAAGGAAAAAATTTGCATCAACTAAAGAACAGCAGGAAACAAAAAATATTTAACTGGCACAACACCAAGTTTGAGAGAATAACTCAAGAAAAAAGACCCTAATATGCATAAATTGTAGAAATGCAAAGCATAGTTACCAAAATCAAAGATAGAAGAATTTGTAGATCTAAGCTGGAAGGAAAGTACCTTCCATTGTTGATTCTAACCAGATTCACAGCTCCATCATCAGTACCAGTGTAATAGCTCCCTTTGACCAGCATGCATGGGAGATTAATTCTATCAGCTAGAACCTAGAACCAGAAGCATGAAACAGTTTCCTTATAAAAGGTCCAGACTCCAGACGCATTTAGCCTTAATGCAAGGTAAAACTAGACAAAGTGGCAGGATATTATGACTAGCAGAAAAGCAAGCGAAACAATTGTCATCAAATGAATATTAAAGATAGGGGGTGACACAGACATAAGCAAAGTTAAAAGTAAAATATAGTTCTTTTGTGAGTCATTTTAACTTATGGAAATAAGATGAGTCAAGGGTTTTTACAACCTTAAAAAGCAGGGCTCTGTGGCGAGAAAGTCCAATGTCAAGCCGTCCAAGTGGAAGAATGATAGTGTTGAGAGAATTCCGTAACTCATAACTTCTTGAGGTCCACATTCTCAACATCTCTTCAGCATCACCAACTGGACCACCCATTCTATTAACTACTATTTCCGCAATTTTCTGAATCAAGCCGCTTAAAACTGGGCCATGGCCAAAATCTTGGGACAGCACATATATGTTGTACACTCTTTTCTCAAGCTTTTGCAATTCAGGATCGAGCAATCGGTTAACCAAAATTACTTCATAATTAACATTATCTAACACTGATACTGCTTGAAGATCAACCAAAGGTGGCATCTTCCCTTGTACACCCAAAGTTGAGGCAATGCCATAAACATCATAAAATCCATCCACAATCTTTTCATCATAATTTACAACATTATAGTTCTGCAAATAACACAACATATAAATTAGTTTTCTTTTTCTCAAAAGAAAAAGAAAAAATATATCAACTAATGGGTTCTAGCACTTGTCTCACAGAAGACATGAACCAGAAGTCCGGAACCTTTCAGCATGTACAGCATTGATAAATCAAAGAAGGAAAACAGATTAATTTCAATTAATTCAAAATAAAAAATCCGTAATGAAAACTAACATCAATTAGTGTCACATACATAATGGCATTTAGTATACAATATCCTACCATAATAATTGAACCAAGAACAAATAGAATCATAATAACATGAAAGGCAACACCAATATTCCCTACTAATAAAACAAGAAATATTTTTTTCAAAGAAACATACATGTAAAGTTTATGGCGAGAAACAATAAGGAAAATGCTTCCCAACTAGCTATGTTAAAAAGGACTTTGACATTATATAGAAGAGATTTAAAAAAAAAAAAGCGCAAACTACCATGCCTATATAATAAAGGAAATTTTCATATCATAGAAACACAATCCATCACCACAAGTGGCAAGCAAGACTTCACGTAGCTAAACGATGAGAAATTATCAGAGAAAATGAATAAAATCAAATAAGGATGTACCAATTGCTATATTTAGCAAAACTTCAATTAATAGAAGTAGCAAGATTAATCGAGCTTGACATGCAAATCAAAAGCATCTGTTAACAAAAACAACAGAAGAAAGATTAAACAAGTGAATTTTTATCCCGATCAATCCATGACTAATGTGGATGACATCCAATAGAAGAATTTCCAAAATTACTATTGAAAAGAGGATGTCTGGCAATGAGATCCGTAGTTGAAAACTCCTTATATTTAAAATACAAATGAAAATAAATATACTAGTAAATATATAATAAGGAAACATGAAATGCAATCAGAATTTATCAATAAAAGATACCAATTTACAAAAAATAATAATAATAAAATAAAAAAATTATTCAAACTTAAAATGAAGATAAAGGTATAAATATAATGACTTCATAACCAGATTAAGGGGGAAAAAACCAATTGGCTGTTAAAACCGATTCAAACGGGAAAATGCAAATTCAAAAACCTAATTATATAAAACAAAAGTTTAAAAAATTTAAATAAGAAAGATTATATTACCCAATAATGAACCGAGAGGAACTCAACGAAACCGTTGGTGTCGGTGCCGGCGAGGCTAATCCTTTTAGCAGCGTCGATCTGAGACGTCTCAGGATCCGAGGCACTGATTGCCAAAGCCAACTGCATCTGAAACTCTTCTTCTAATAAATTGAAATCAACCTCATCTCCAGCCTTCCGATCTCCTCCGACCGATTCAACGGCCCCGATTCTCCCCATTGCCCCTGAAGTAACCGAAGACGATGAAGAAGAAGTCGTCGTTGCCGGTCCCGTCAGGTTTATCGAGTTCGAGTTGGAATTCGAGGTCGGACTCGGGCTCGGACTGGGGTTGATCACGGGCTGCGACTCCGCCAATCGTTGGTGCTCATTTAGACCACCGCCGATGTGGAGTTTTCTTAACAGATGCTTCATTTTCGACATCGATCATCAACGGCGACTTGTTTTTCCTTTCTCTTTCTTTTTTTTCTTTGTAAGAAATAAGGTTTTTTTTACTAGTTTTTTTTTTTTTTAATTTTCTTCTTGTTTTCGCCGTTTCTAATGTCTATAATTCTATTCTATTCTATCTACAGGCTTAACCTACGCCGTCTACTTTCAAAGCAGATTCGCTAAGCCTGCGCACTCTTCTCCGACAAGGTGCCACCACCTGAAACACTTAAATTAACCGCTCAATCATTCCCTCCAATACAAAAAAAAAAAAAAAAAAGAGCCTGTAGTTCTTCCAATACTACTTATGTATAGTCTTGCTCTCACCCCGCATTTCACTCATGTTTCCCCTGAACTTCTTTTGATCATGACCTTTGATCAATTCGTGATTTTCTTGATTCGATGATATTGGTTATATTTTTGGGTACTTGTTAAGTATCATTGCATTATTGAAAATTAGTTAAATCTAAACTAAGAAATAATTTAGAGTAAATTCTTACTGTCTGATCAGATTTTAGTTGAAGATATTATTAGTTCCACTAAAAAACAATGGGAATCAAAACTGTTAAAGATCAAATTAATAAGAATTAGAATATCAAAGATCATAAACTAAGGTTTTAAGAATCGTATCGAAGTGAATGGTAATTATGAATTATAATTCCATTTTAACTTTTGTAACACCTGCAAGTGATCCTTCTCACGTGTTATAATTCAAATATAAAAACATAAAAAGATCGTAACTATCTAATGTTATGTCACTCTCTTCAATTGTGAATTAAATAAAAAGCATTTAATGACAGATCAAATAGTTTTAACCGAAAATTTGGCTTAATAAATTAAGTTTGTAGCAAGTGTTATAGTTTGTTTTTAAAATGCTTTAAGTTATTATCACATATTTTTAATGACTTTGTCATTTTAAAATATAACATGCATTACTATATGATACTAAATTGTTTAAAAAAATAAATAGAGTATAATCAAATCAAATCAAATTAATACATCATCAAGTTTTAGTTTTATTCGATCTAAAAATTTGAAATTTGAAGTGAGCTCATTTAAGTTTATTTTTTATTTTTAAACTCAACTAGTTATTTACTTGAGTCATATAAATTTAATTAAACTTGTATTTTTTGGGTGCTTGTTAAGTTACCATTGCATTATTGAAGCTTAGTTTAATCTAAATGATGAGATAATTTTGAGTACATTTTGTACTATTTGATTGGGTTTTAGTCGAAGATCGTATCAGTTCATGTGATTAAAAAAAAATAAGAATCAAACTAGTAAAAGATCGAATTAACAAGAATTCAAACAATCAAAGATCATAAATAAGGGTTTGAGAATCATGTCAATGCTAATAATTGCATTATAACTTTTTAACGTTTATGAGTGATTTTTCTTATGTGGAACAATTCAAATATAGAAAAAAGATAAAAAAAATTATAACTATCTATAAGAATATATAAAAACTATCCCCTTTTGATGTTTTTCCCTACCACGTCAGCAATGTCAAAACAATATGATTGTTTGATTATTTTGAAAATTTGAGAGGTTGTTTTTAATATTGGTGTGCAATGTGCTTTGGCTTTTCTTTTGTTTCTCATTACGTCAAACTTTCTTTGTTTTTTTCGTTTTCTTCTTCCAAGTTGGTTTCTTCATTTGGTCTCATGTTTCATTTATTCGTTTTTTATTTTCTTTTTTCTTGATAGAGTAATTTCATGAGGGTTAACTTAGAATTCAAATAATTTTGATATTTTCGTCTGTGGGTATAGGTATTTTGCAATTTACAGTTTTTATTTTTCATGCATTATGCAGATTGTTGTTTTTATGATTTGTGGGTTTTCTTTTTGTGTTTTGATTTTTTTTTCCTGTGCATTGTGTTTTTTATTTTCATGCATGGTAATTTTTTTGGTTTAGTTATGGTTTTTTTTGTTTTGTTTTAGGTTAGTAATCGGAGATGTGTTTATGTTGGAAGGTGAGTATTTATGTTTTATTTATCAAATTTTTTTTGGATTTTTTTTGTTGTATGAAAAACTACATCATATTTTAATCATTTATTTGAATTTTTTTTGTTATTTTTCATATGCATGTGTGTTGTTTGTTTTATTGTTTTACATGTATTGTATAAGTTACCATTTTTGTATTTTTTAAGTTTTGGTATTGTGTTTGGATTGGTTTTGGATTGTTGTTATAATAGTTGTCAGTGTTGGTTTTATTCATTGTAGGAGCTTTTTTGTTGTTCGTTTATATCTAAAAGTTCGGTGTATAATTTAGGTATTTACTTTTAGTTTGCTAATTTTGATTTGTTTTTACTACAGTTTAAGTTTGCTTAAATTAATGGTGGTTGTATAAATTGTGTTTACATAAGATAAAATGGTTGATATGCAATAAAAAAAAAAGAAACTTTTATGGAATTTGAAAATTTGTTTGTGATGTTAGGTGATTGTGGATATCTTATATTATTCTATTGTTACGTAATGGTTTTGAATTTTAAATATATAAGTGTTTTGGTTGTAATTAAATGATTATATATTATTTGAACTATTAATATATGCTTTGAAACTTGTAGGTAGTTAGGTTTTATAGTTTGCATTTTGACAACTAGAAGTCTTATTTTTTAAAGGTATTGGTCATATGTTATAATTTTCTACTATAAGTAATACTATTATTTGATTTATTTATTAGTTTTGTTGGATTTAGTTTATGTAGGTTGTTATTAATTAAGGTTTGGGGGAAGATTTTGAAATTCTAAAGTTGATTTTGAAATTTTAAATTAAGGTTGTTATTTTCTATTTAATTATAGTATAGAAGATTTTGAAATTGTTTTATATTGTTGTTTTGTTTGTCATTTAAGTTTGTACTTAATTTTATGATTAATAGAGTGTATGCAGTTTTTTATTTGATTTTATTAAGCTATTTTTTTGTATTCTTACAGCTTTATTCCTATTCTAATAATGATTTTGTGGTTTGTAAGAATTTCTTAACTTTACAGTTATTCAAGAATTCTTGCTGTTGATAGTTAAGTTAAGGTTTGTTTATGATGTTGTTGGTATTTAATATTTGAATTAGTTTTGATTTTGGAATGCATGTTATTTTGTTTTTATTTTTATTGTGGTTTTAGTAATTGGTGATGAATGTTGTTTTGGCAATAAGTGCTTTGTTTTGTAATTTTGGGGTAATCTTTTTTTATAAGTGGTTTATATTTTTTTGCATGATTTAATTGATTTGTATTGGGATTTTTTTTTCATGTGTTTGATTATATTATTTTAGATTTATTGTGTTTTTTGTTTGTATTTTTTGGGTGTTTAATTATATTATTTTGAACTGTTCTCTACAAATAGCAAGATCATTATACATTTAGTTTGTTTGTTTTATATGATTGTATGTTCATGCCTGAAATATACTTTATATATCTAAAATTTGTGTTTTTTTATATTTACTTATAAATTCTTTTTTGTGTATTTTTACTCTATTAGAAACTTGATCAAACTAACAGTAATTGAGTAGATTGTAGTTATGTTAGTTTTGAATACATGTTATTTTATTTTTATTTTTATTGTGTTTTTGGTAGTTGATGTAAGGTTATACAATTGTATAGACTATAATGAATATTGTTATACTAAGAGGATGATTTATTTGTAATTATGAAGTAGTTTTTTTCTAAATGGTTTACATTTTTTTGCATAATTTAATTGATTTGTATTGAATTTTTTTCATGTATTGGATTATGTTATTTTAGATTTATTGTGTTATTAGTGTACATGTTTTGGGTGTTTGTTTTAATAGTATTTACACTAATTAATTACTATAGCTACATCAATAGTAGAGTTTAGGTTTGAGATAATGTTGTTTTAATTATAATGATGTTAGAGTTTGTGTTTTTTTACGAAGGTGAGTATAATTTTATTTAGTATTTTTATGTTATTGATGTTATTAAAAGTTTGATATTTGTATGGTTAGTTGGCTTTTAGTTTTAGGCGAGCGTAAGGTTGTTTTAGTCTGGGTGATGATTTATTATTATATATACTTAAATTGTTTTTATAATTATTTGTTTTCATATTTTTTTTCTGTAAAGTGATAACCGAATGTATTTTATTTGAGTTTTTTGTTGAAAGGCATGGTGTGTGACGTTATGCTAGTGCTTTCATAATATAGGATTTTATTTTTTATTTTTTTAATGTTTGATGGTTTATAAAGTTTGTATTTTTTTTTTTTTGTATTTTTAACAAATTTTTTGTTTTAAATATGATATATTTTTTGTAGTGTTCTAATAGATTTGTGTAATCAGTTATATTTTTTTTTGTTTATGCCATTTTTCTATTGTGATATATGTTTGGTTAATTGTCTGTATTAGATTATGTCATTCACTATTATTGTCATTGATTATAATTAATCAAATTCCTATCATTATTATTTGAGTCTGAAATTTGTTTTTATATTTATAGTTTTTTTTTATGTTGTTTACGTTTTTGTAGTTTGTAGAAATTTGTTAATCTTGAAGTGATTTCAAAATTCTATTAGTGGAGATAAAAGTTAAGGTTTAATTATCATTTCTTTAAACTTTTTCACTTTTGATTTGAAGTTATTTTTTATTTGCTTTTGTTTAGTGTTTTGTTTATTCTTTGATGAATAACTATAAAACTGTGTTTTTTAAACTATTTTAATTGTTATTATGTTAAATATTAAAAATGGATTGATGTTGATATTATTGTAATTATTAGATTAATCATTGACTTTGATTGTTAAAAGAGCTTTATTTGTGGTTTGTATTTCAATTAAATTTTGTGTAATTATTTTTTGTTTTTCTTTACAGGATTTTAGGCTTCATTTTAATTTTTACTATTTTAGGGGTGTTTTTGTATTAAATTAAATGATGAGTCATAACAAGTTTAGGTAAAATAGACATGTGAGAATAATAAGAGTACAAATCGATTAGTCTAATCTTTATGAAGTTTTTATTTTCATCTATTCTAGAAGTCAGTGAACTATAAATAGATTTAGAAGGTTAAACATACTTCGATTTAATAGAATGAGATGACAAAGAAGTTTAATCAGTTATAATATAAATGATGCTGTGTTTGGAGAAGTTGATAATGTTGTTTCTCAAAGTATAAGAGTTCTTCATAATGAAGTTAAGAACAGTGATAATGTTGTTGATTCTATTGTGGTTCAGTGTTTTAATCATGTTTTTGAGCTAAGTTCTAATATGTTTAATCAAAATGTAAATCACATTAGACTACATTATGTTGTGGGAAGTGATGGTGAATTAAATGTTGATCTTGCTGTGGTTTAGTGTTTTGATAATGTTTCTAGGCTAAATTCTGATATGTTTAATCAGAATTTAAATCATGTTAGATTACATTCTATTGTAAGAAATGATGGTGAATTAAACACTATTTCTTATAAGTGTTCAAAAGGTGATCCATCTTTTGTCTTATTTATTAATAAATAGGATAGATATAATGATTTTGTTGGTTGTAGCAATTCTGGAGTGAATGTAAGTGAAAGTAGTTCAGTTCATCTTAATAGACAAGTAGATGATTGGACTATGCCTTTATCTATGAATATCGACCTAAGTGATTCTAGCAATGTGTTTGTTTTGAATCAAGAAAGTACTAGACTGGTTGCTGATTTTTTTGAATTATTCCAAAGGTTTCATGGTAAACAATTTTTTTATAGTAAGTTTGTTTTTTGTTTTTGGTTTGTTTTATACCTTTATTAATGTTTATAAAACTTTTGTTTTATTATATTAAGGTTTTGGTGGTATTTTAATAGTATTATTGATCAATCAAATAAAATAAATGAAAGGTTGTTTAAAGGCAACAATGCAGGTCATTTAAGTAAGTGAATTAAATTATAAAAAATATGCTAATATTATAGTATAAAATAAAATAATGTTTGATGAGTAACGACTTTATTATTGCATGTTTTATTTTTTTAATAAGATAATGTTATGCGCCATATAGCTTTGGAGGTCTTAATTATGTTTGTCTTTTTTGTAGGGCATATATGTGGTATAAAGAGAAAACTAATATTTCGAAAAAAACATCTCATCTTGTATTTTCTTTTTGTTTTAAACAAGGTATGGTTAAATTGTCTTCTTTTAAATCTACTCCAAGTTTTTTAGATGAGCTGTTTGACTATGAGGGAGATGTTAAAGCTACCCGTTTTAGGAAGAAAATGAAAGTTTACAATTCGACATTTCAGTTTACTTCAATAAGAGATAAAATTGATGATTTTATTAGTAATTCATAAAAACCTTATGTTTTTAAAATTAGTGGACAGAGTCATCATCAAATTGGTTCATTATTGCCTATTATGAGTCAAAAACCAAGGTTTGCTCAGTTTTACATTTATGATACAAAGAATAAATTGTTAAATAGGATGATGGCTTTAAGAAGAAATGATAAAAATCCTATTGTTGACCTTGGAATTGTTGATGGTTTAGTTAAGATGCTTGATGAAAAAAAAATGAAATAGTGAAGGCTTTTAGGATGGCACGGATAGGTTTGCAGACTCTGATGATATTCCAATGTGTTTGAAATTAATTGTTAGTAGAAGTGAGTATAATTAGAATTATCGTGCTCCTACTACATCTGAAATTGCTAGTTTGATTGTTGGTGACATAGGAGAATTTGATAGGCAAAAAGATATCGTTGTTGAGCATAGGTCATAAGGTTTAAAACGTATTTCTGATTTGCACTCTTCATTTATAGCTATGTAGTATCAATTGTTATTTGCATATAAGGAAAACAGTTTCAGTCTTGATATCTCTTATACAAAGCCTACTAATAGGAGTCAAATTAAAAGAAAAATAATTACCATGCGAGAATATTATGCTTATATCATTCAATAATGATTTGTACAAAAAAACACATTATTGAGAGGAGGCAGTTTATTTCAATAGTTTATTATAGATGCTTATTGCAGTGTTAAGGAAATGAGACTTCAATATATCAGACCAAATAAAAAACAATTGAGGTATGAGCTATACAAAAGAATAAAAGATGTTATAGAGAGAAGGGATGAATAAATAGATACTATAAAAAAACATGTTGTTCTACCAGCTTCATTTACATGAAGTTTCGGTATTTATTTCATAATTATCAAGATGCTATGATAATTTACAGATATTATGGGTATCTAGATTTGTTCATAACTTTTATATGCAATGTTAAATGGATGGAAATTCAATATGCATTAAGTTTGAATCATGGACAAAGTAGAGGATAGATTGGATATTGTATGCAAAGTGTTTAGAATTAAAGTTCATCATTTGACCGATGATTTAATAAAGTATAATCATTTTGGCAAAATTGTTTGAGCTAGGTTTACATTTTCAATTTTTCATTTGATTTTTTCAATTTGTTATTTAAAAATTAGTCAATTTAACTTTTTTTTTTTTTTACAATGACATATACAATTGAATTTTAAAAACAAGAAGTCTTTCATATGTCAACATTCTTTTATGGCTTCATCCAAACGATAAGTGTTCTTCTTCTAAAGCTATAAATAAGATTATTTTAGTTGAAATTTTTTATCATAATTTTATTCCAGTGGGATATGAAGTTAGTAATTTTATGATGTATGTCTCATGTAGTATAGTGAATAATTGAGCTCTATGTATGGTGAAAGAAAAATGTTTAAATTTTTTTTCAGAATAATTTCAAGGTAAAACAATTATAAAAGAAAATGTATTTTCGATTTATAAAAAGAGAAATCATAGGTGCATTGATGTGAAAATTTGTGTTAAACTAGATAATCGTTTTGTTGTGCCCCATAATGTTGATATCATTGTCAAGTATCAAGCTCATATTAATGTAGAGATTTACAATCGTACAAAAATTGTTAAATACTTATTCAAGTATATCAATAAAGGTGTTGATAGAATACAAGTAGTTCTTCAAGTAAGCAATAGTCAATGAATAACTGATGAACAACAAAGAGTTATAAGCATTGATGAGATTAAAATGTATTTAGACTATCAATATCTTTCCGCCTATGAAGCATGTTGGAAATTGTTTGAATTACCAATTCATCATAAAGAACCATCAGTTCAAAGGCTGGTTATTTATTTACCAAAAAAACATAATTTTTTTTTATAAAGTAAAGCTACCGGGAGTAATTCAAAGACCTGATATACATAAGATTATGTTCACTAAATGGATGACTATTAACAAAGATGATGAAATTGCTAGAACATTGTTAGATATAGATTTTTCTACTCAGTAGGTTTAGTATAAAACTAAAATGAAGTGAAAGATCTGTAGGTAGAATAATATATGTTCTTTTAACAACAAGTGAATTATTATATATATATATGTTGTTGAATGTAATTAAAAGGTTCAAGATTTTTGAAGAATTGAAAACTGGTGATGGAATTTTGTATCCATATTTTTGACAAGCAAGTCATGTGCTTGAAATTTTAGGAGATGATAAAGAATGAGATGATGCTTTGATTCAAGCATCAGAATGAGCTATGAGTTATGAACTTAAAAAATTATTTATAATAATTATACTATTTTATCAAATAGCTGATCCAAATGTATTTTAGAAGAACAATTAAAAATTGTTGAGAGAAAATATTGAGCATAGATTAAAGCAAGCTATTGGTGTGACATATGATAACATTCTAGAATTTGAATTAAAAAATTATGTTCTTGTGGCATTAAAATAACTTTTCAATAAGCATTCCACTTTTCTATCAGAACATAAACTGCCTATGCCTTCTAGCAGAAACATGCATTTAATGTTTGACAAACTCTTTTATGAAGAGTTAGACTATAATTTGGTAGATCTTTATCAACAACATTTATAATTGTTATCCAATTTAAAGGAAAAACAAATGAAAGTGTATAAAGCTATCAAATTGTCTATTCACAATAGTGAAGGACATATGTTTTTTGTTTATGGACATGGTAAAATTGGAAAAACACATTTGTAGAATACTATTATATATGGTGTAAGGTCATTGGGAAAAATTATTCTTGTTGTGGCTTCATCTAACATAGCATCTTTATTTTTATTTGAAGGTAAAACAACTCAGTCAAGGTTCAAAATTTCTCTCTATATTACTGATTCATCAACATGTGAAATCAGAAAAAAAACACAACTAGCAAGATTAATGCAGAATACAAGTCTAATTATTTGGGATGAAGCTTTGATGATGCATAGAAATTGTTTTAAAGCTTTGGATAAATCTTTGAGAGATACTTTAAGTGTTGACTAACCGAATGAAGTTTAAACACCTTTTGGAGGATTAATTACGATTTTAAGAGGTGATTTTAGGCAAATACTGCCTATAATTAAATCTAGAACTAGAATTAACATTATAAATACTGTGATAAACCAATATGTTTTTATGGCAGTATTGCAAAGTTTTTAGACTTGAAAAAAATATGAGGTTACTAAAAAATGACTTAGATGAAGAATCTAGAGTTAAACTTGAAACTTTTGCAAATTGGTTGTTGGAAATTGGTGATAGAAAGATTGAAGTCATTTTCTACGGAGATGAAGAAAAAGCATCATGGATTAAGATACATGAAGAATTATTAATTCTTGGTTTAGATGATCCTATCAATGCTATATACTTGGCAATTTACACTGATTTTCAAATAAGCTTTACTAATTCATTTTATTTAAGTCAAAGAGCAATTGTTACACTATACAATAATACTGTTGACTTTATCAATGGTCATATGCTTGATTTAGTTCTAGAATTTATCAAGTCTTATTATAGTTCTGATACAATTTCAAAGCATCAAATACTTTGTCTGATACAGATTTGTTAAATTCTTTAAAATTTTTAAACTTTATTAAATTTTCAAGCATTACAAATTATAAACTTAAGTTGAAAGTTAGCTGTATCAAAATGCTTCTAAAAAACTTAAACCAAATTTTTGGTTTATACAATGAAACAAGACTTTAAGTTACTCAATTAGCTTTTAATATTATAGAAGCTAGAATTATAACTAGTGATCATGCTGGTGAAAAAATGTTTATACTAGAATTGCCATGATAGTTAAAGATAAAAAATTACCTTTTGTCTTTAATAGAAAATAATTTTATGTCAGATTATATTATACTATAGCAATAAATAAAAGTCAAAGGCAAACACTGAAGATTGTTAGTTTATACTTGCCTAAACTTGTGTTCACACATGGCCAATTAAATGTTGCTCTTTCGATGGTGGCATTTCATCATGGTTTGCAAATTTTGATTGAAAATGAACATGGCATAAAAATTTTGAAACAATAAACATTATATATAAAGAAATATTTGACAATTTGGATCCAATTTGTAACAAATTAAATACCATTATTATTATATGTTTAGTTCATACTTTTTTTCATTTTTTTCTTTTGTTAAAAATGTTATCATAGTTGGAACCATGATTGTTATAGTCATAATAATTGCATTAGTTATTTTCTAAATTTTCTTATCTATGTGTTAAAAATGTTTAGCCTATGTGTAACATATTTATAGTCTAAATATCAATATTTTTTCGATTATTACTATTCTTCTTTCTTATTTTTTCTTTCATGTATTTCAGCTTGTTGTAATATGTTATTAACTTGGTATATTCATATAATTATCTTTTTTTCTACTTTCTTTAATTTTTATACTACATAGTAAACTATATATTCTTGTATTATACTTATAAACTATTACCTTTTTTTTTGCAATTGAGCAGTGACGAGTTAAAGTCTTTTATCCAAACTGTCACAAATTGGTAACAAACCTGTTGTGAAAGTCAGAGTAACACGGATATGGGATTAAATTAATCCTAAAAAAAATAAGTTTATAACTACAGATTTTCTTGTTGTTGATGTTGAGGTTGAGGTTTAAGGAAAATTTAAGTAACCAAATGATACTATATAAATAATTTTATATAACATTCTTACATTTTTTATAAAACATTTAATTTTTTTTAGAATAATGTAATGCATGTTGTGATAAGAAGTTTGAAAGTAGATAAATTTAAGTCGATACTTAAAGAAGGCAGTGTATATGAACTTTCATAATTTTGATAACCGATCAAAATCATCATTTAATTCTATTTGTGCATAACATACCATCACACTCATCAGAAATACACAAATCAAAGAAATAGATGATGATTCAGTTGAATATCCTTAACATTTTTTTACTTTCCAATCATATGATAAACTTGATGAAAGAATAAATGAAGACAAATTTATGACAGGTTATTTAATATTTATTTTTTTTAATGCTAAAGTATTACATTTATTATAATTATTTAATCTTTGTTCTCTTTCAATACTTCTATATTATACTTATTCTATTACTATCTATTTTTACTAATTCTAATTTGTTTTAAACCAATCCTGAAAAGATGTTATTGGTCTATTAAGGTCGATAGGTCCTATTCAAACTATTGACATGCAATCATACAAGAGAATTATTGACAAGCGAGATTTAATTATCCAAGAACTAAGGTTAAAAAAAGTTTTTCAATTGATGAATAAGTAGTAAACTTTTTTTCCCTCATATTTTATTTTATCTAATTAATATTGATTGCATTTTCTCAGACAATGGAAGAACTTTAAGAGTCACAATTTAGGCTGGCACTAATCAATGAAAAACAACTCTAGAAAAAGTTCAAAATACAGTTGTCATAATTGCATAAGCAATTGTTAGAAGCTATAAAAATAGGTAGTAAAAAGTCTTTTATTCTTTTAAAAATTCTAAATGTAGTTTAATTTTAATGATTTTGTTTATTCCATTTTGTTATAATAAAGAAGGAAATTATTATTACAGGTGAAGCATACATAGCTTCATGCTTTGCAACAAACTTTATATAGATTAGGACATTCCAAAAACCAAAGAAATAAAAAAATAAGTATGCTGTTAACTTTTTTCTACAAATTTTATACAATTTTAAAACATTGTTATTATATTATTTTTATTATATTTATAATTTTAATAAATAAATATTTAAAAAAAATCAAAGTTGAGATCTTTGTAGAATAAAATCCTCTTAATTGTGCAATCATAAGTAAAGTAATCGTAAAAAATGTTTCTGTTATAAATCTTATCAGTTTTGATCCAGGTAAAATCAAGGTAAGAATACATAAATATAATCTATAAGTTTTTTTAGATAGCTAAATTTTTGTTTTTTACTCATTTGATTTGCTATTACTTAAGTCTGAAGTGAGAAAAAAATAATTATTCTTTTGTTTACTAAGTATAACAATTGACTGAACTTTGTTTTCCTGTTGGACTTTTGTTTACCTTGTATAACCTTGATTTTATAATTATACCTTTTTTTACTCCGTTGTTATAATGAATGATACAAAAAAAAAAAACGTACCTCGTTTAATATTGTAACAACAATGTAAAGACATGATTAAAACTAAAGTGTTTTTTCTACAACATTCTTTTATCATTCTTTTGATAAAAATATATTATATGCAAAGTGATTAAAATGTTTGCTATATAAACTATGTTTTAGTCTGTTTTGATGATTAATAAAACTTAATACTCATTTTTACTGTGTATGTTGTTTTGTTTTACATTTTTCATTTTGTTTTATATTTTGTAATCTAGTTATATATTTTTTTATTACCTGTGTGATACTAAATTACTACTATTATATTATTAATTATTAATTTATTTTATCTTGTATGATTAACAAACTAACAGGAAAATAATGAAAATCTAAAAAAAAAATCATCCAATATCATTTTGTATGCAACAATTTAAAAACATATGTAAAACTTAAAACATTATTTTACAACTTTTTTGTTAACTATCTTTTCATTATTTAACTTTTATTCTACATACATATTCAATTGTTATATATATTTTGTTTGCTTTTCTTACAGAATGTAAGATTCTTATGTACAACAAGAATTATAGATGTTGATCCATTTAACGGATGGTTTTACAATGCATACAACCAATGTTTGAAAACTTTACGATTATATCACGAGTCATTATACTATAATGATCATGGAGAAAAAATTTCAATGCTTACATAAGCTTTTTTAAAATTATATTTAAAAGACAATATTCACATCAACAATTTTGCTTATTTATAGTTTTTGTTAGCGGAGTCAAACTTAGCATGGTCATAAGAGATTCCACTGGACAAATGGTTCTTTTAGCTTTTGGAAAGTCACTCGAAAAACTAATTGATTCAACAATTTAGAAAATTACTTGTAAAGAAAAAATTGATAGGTTTAGTTTTCCTACTCCTATTATACAATTGCTTAATAAAGAAAAAACTCTTGAAATTGGATTGACTTAAAGAGGTATTACACAAAATATTTTGGATTACAAAGTCTTTGATTCTACCAACACTAAAGAAAGACTAGATATAGCTAGTGCTATAACTGAAACAAATGAAGAAGTCGCATTTTCAACTCAGTCATTTGAACTAAGGAGAGAAAGCGACCAATTCTCATATCAGTAGCACTAATTTCTCATGTAAAAGAGTCGACCATTTCAATGCAATCATAACTTCCAAGTTTACCATAAAAAATTTATATTCATAAGATTTGTTCCTTGAAGAGTATTCTACGAAGAAAAAAGTAAAACACTATAAATTCCTTAAACTTTCAACTGTAAAAAAATCAAGGTACACATTATTAAACTTCTCCATACATAAACTTTTTATGGAAAACAAACAAAAAGAATATTATTAGTTTTAATTGCTTTATACAAAATGAAAAACTTGACGACAAATTTGATATATAACGCAAAAAAGTTTTTTACAACTTCTTATATATTTGTTACATTGCTTTGCAAATAGCAATCATCCATTATAAATCATGTTTTTCATGTTGTTATTCTATTTATTTTGTTTATCTTAAATCATATATCAAATTATATTACTTGATTTCATCATTTACAAAAAAAATGTTTAATTCTTTTAGTAGCTTTGTAGAATGAAAATTAAATTAGTTTGATTTATAAAAAAAGTTAACTTATTAAGACATTTTTTTACAAGAATAAAAAAGAGATGAATGAAGATCATTACATATAACTTTTTTGGAGCACATGAACATAACTTTTTTTAATTTGAAGACAATGTTGCCATACAAAACCAAGTAACTATGAAGTAAACTTGTATGTATACAAAAGTAATATAGTTTTTCTTTATGAAGATAACAAAATTTTGCTTTTTTTAAAGATATTTAACAATGATGCAAGATAAACTAATTTTAAAAAATAATTTGAAATTCCATCTCTATTGTACAAAACAAATCAATTATTTTTTTGCATATACATAACAAAAAAAAGGCATGTATTATTGCCTTCCATTACAGTTATAATTGTAATAACAAACTATATTAGTTCATTAGAGAATTAGTATGTACATATTCTTTATCATAATTTCAAGGTAAAATTCAATAATAAAATTAGGTAATTCTATTTAATCATTACATCTCAACAAAAAATATTAATAACTATACCTTTATTATCTTTGTGTAACATTAATAATACATTTTTTTTTACAAAATACTTATTGAATTTTTATAATTTTTTACTATAATGAATTAAAATAACTAATTAAAAATTATTTCAAAAACTTAATAAATTTTAAAATTTTTATCTACCTTTTTTAAACTATTTTTCTTCTATTATAAAACAATCTAAAATAAAACCGGTATAAATAATAAAATAATAGTAAAAATTTGATAAATCTAAAAAAACGATAACAAATATATAAAATAGTAATCCAAAATTTTCACTTTTAACCTAATAAAATTTATAAACTTAACAAAATAATAATCTAAACTTAAAAAAAAAAATTAACCCATTTGTGAAAAATATGGCCTAAAAATGTTTAAACCCAGAAAAAATGAGTTAAAAACCTATTACAATGATTTTGAACTAAAGTACAAAAGCCTAGAAACTTATTGTTTTACAACCAATTCACCAGAACCTACAAAAGTTTCTCTTGTATTAAATTGAAAAAACATTAAGGTTAAACCAAACTTTTTATACTCTATGAAAAAAAATTGAAAACCTTTAAAAAATGACTTCGTACCATGAGCTAAGTGCAGAAGCTTTTACTAGAAGAAATGTTGCACCAGAGTTTTTCAAAGTCATGATATCATGATGTTTCTCTCGTGATTGTATGGTAAGTTTTTCTTAAACTTTTAAACTTTTTAAAAAAATTGGAATCACAAACATAAAATGCAGATTATGAACATTTTTTAACAAGAAAAACTTTTCATTTTAGTTCTTGATTTCTAATTTTTGAGAGAGAAAATACATGCAAAAAGAGATGAATAGAAATAATTTGACAAATTTAGCTTTTCATATTATTTGAACAAAATTAAAGCACAGGCACTAAAAGGTTAAAACTTTTTATCTCTGAAGATTACTTTTTATTTTAATTTTTTTTTTCAAAATTAATCAAATTTTAAACCTTCCAAATTACAAAAAAAAAGTTATTTTTGTCTTAAAAGAAATTTTAAAAAATAAATTTTCAAACCTTAATTTTTTTCACTTTGCACTCTATAATTATTTTTTATTCATTTAATTCACTAGTGTATTACATTTTCTTTGCATGTTGTATTCTAATTAAATTTTGAGTAGTTTACATTATTTTAACAAAATTAAACAAGTATTTACCTTTGTATATTTATTGTATCAATAATATATTTGTTTTCTACACTTATTCTAATTATAGAAAAGTTAAAAAACTAATTTAGTTATGTATTATATTTGGTTTACATGTTATATACAAATTAATTTTAAATGATTTAAATTATGTAAACAAAATAAAAAAAAAGTTTATCTTAGTGTATTTATTATATCAATAGTAATTCACTTTGTCTATTTATTTTATCAACGGAAAACCTAAATATAAAATTTACTTACATTCATTTTGTTCACTTATGTATTACAGTTTGTCTACATGGATTTTTTCTTTGTTTTAAATAGTGAACATATATTATGTAATCTGCAATTATATTTTGTTCACTTATTATAGACAAAACAAATTGTCAAATGGAAATAACTATTGAACTTTATTTACATAATATAAAAAAAAGTAGCTAAAATTTATTTTTTTACTAACACGATAAATTTGATTAAAACTTTCAGTATCTATCAAAAAATTTTGTTAACCATTATCTGAAAGATGTTAAAATTCCAAGAACTACCTATCAGAGAGGTCTTATTCCAATTTCATTTAAAGTCAAAATGGAGCAAGCTAATAACAATATTTTTCGTGATGGATGGTGAAAGTTTATCAATGCTTACAAAGTTGAATTGAGTGACTTCTTAATGTTCAAAATTGACCACAATTTGACATTCGATGTCTACTTCTATGATATGAGTGTTACTTTAATGACTATTGATTATGTGGAAATGTGCAAAGGTAAAAGTTCATCTCTGCACAAAAAATATATCTTAAATAATAAATAAATCACACTTTGTTATTTCTTGTAGACAAATAATGAAACAATCGATACCGACAATTTCCATAAGTTATTTAGATTGAGGATTCAAGTTTAGGTTCAGATTCAAATAAGGAACTTCCACTTTTTCAATGCATAATGACTTCAACTAATATTCAAACATTTTATATTTTGATAAAAAAAAAATCATCCTTTATAAAACTTTTATCACAAATTACTATATTGTTTGCCTACTTTTGTTTCATTTTACACTAATAAATTTCTCTACATATATTGAATAAGTATATTTGTTGATACACGTTTTATTGGTTGAATCAAACTATATCCAACCATGTATAACATCTATTTGAAATTTACAATGTTTTTTTTTTTTTTTTTACATATATCTATTTTACAGTGATACAAATCAATCTAATTCACATTGAAAATAACCAACTTTAATGAATTTCATGAATTTTTATTTAAAAGAAAGATTCTCTGTAAACAAATTCACTGTTATTTTAATGTTTAAATCTTGAGTAATGAACAATGCATATTGTATTAGTTAACTTATATTTTCTAATAATATATTTTAACATCAATTTATAATTGAACAATCTTAATTGTAGGACTAATCAATACTATTTTTACTCAATAAAAAACATGTTCTAGTACCATTTGCTAAACATTTTCTCTCAGCTCATCCACTGTCTACCTTTGTTTTATCTTACATTCATCAACTTCTCTACATCTATTGAATATGTTTGTTAAAATCTATTTTATTCATTTAATCAAAAGTATAGCCTATCATGTATAATGCCTATTTCAAATTTAGAAAAAATTTTTTTACATATATCTACTTTATAATGATACAAATCAACATAATTTGAATTGAAAATAATCAGCTTTCATCACTTTCATTAACTTTTATTTAAAATGATGGTCTTCTTAAAATGACTTCATTCTTATTTTAATATTTGAACCTTGAGTAATTGAGAATGCATATTTTGTTAATTGATTTATCTTATCTAATAAATTGTTTTAATATCAATTTATGATTGAATAATCTTGATTGTAATTCTAATCAACACCATTCTTACTCATCATATAGCATGTTCCAGTATCATTTGCCAAATATTTTCTCTCAACTCATCTGACAAATTTAATCTTTTTAATTTTAAAAAAAGAAACAAGGTTATCTACTTGCAAGCATGGCAACGACATGAAACAACAATGAAAAAAATAGGTTGTTCATTACATTCATAGCAAGAAAAACAAAAGCTTTTAAAAAAGTTGGCACCACTTTGCAAGGGACAACAATTTGAATCCTAGTGACCAATGTATATTTCAGAAGACACAATCAAACAAGTTTAATGTCTTTATCTACTATATTGGTTAATTAAGAAAACATGTTAGAATCAGTGATCCTGTTTTGTTAAGAAACAAACTAACTCCTCTGACGTTATCCTTTTGTTAAACAGCTTCTGATGTTATAATATTGTTAAACAACTGTTTATGTTCTAGTTTTGTTGATGTTCTGATTTTGTTAAAAAAAAATCTAAGTCTTACTTTTCTATATAGAACATATGTTTTATATAAATATTTAATAGCTGTAAAGAACAACTTTTATAAATAGTTAACAAAAGTTTAAAATATATTACTAAGAATGAAGCATTTTATTTCTTCTATTTATAATTAAAATTATTTGCTTTTCAATTTTTTCATCAAAAATATATTTAATCCACAACAAATGAATCAAATTCTATTTGTTTTAGAATAGAATTCTAATAACCAATAAATAAATCATGCTAATAACCTTTAAGACTAGGCAAACTTATCTTTGATACACAGAATAAAGTTTTTATCAATCAACAAAATACAACATAAAAGCTTAAAAATAATCTGAAAATTATTATAATAATAAACTTTTGTAAAAAATTATTTCATCAAATGAATATAAAATTAAATAACACATCAAATGAAAAATAACTCAAAAAAATAATGCATTTTCTATAATAATATAAATATTAAGAAAAACACACATTACAAACTGACATTATAACTTTATTTTACAAAAAAAAAAAAAAAAAAAAAACTTCTTATTTCACTAACCCATTTATTCAGCTTTCTAAACCTCATATACCAAACTTTTCGTATTCTATACACATAGCCTCTTCAATGATTTTAAATAAAACATTAAATGCCCAAAACATTAAACCCACTGGACACTTTCACAACCATATATTCAACCCTCTATACCCAAAATACTTGGCCTTTCATATTCCATACATCTAGTCTCTTAATGAATTTTAAATCAAATATTAAATGCATAAAATAGAAAACCTACCTTAACATTTTCATCTCTTTTGTCAAAAAATGCAAAAACCTTAATAAATCTCCTTATGAAAATTTAAACATAAAACCTCATCTCTATCAAATACTTAGTAACAACAAAACAAAATACCCAGTATCTACAGGAAAAAACATGGCCACCAGCAATTACTTTTATGAGAGACACTACAAACCCATATAAACTTCTGATATTAACAATCATTTTACAAAATCAAGATATCATTGAAGATCTTTTGGTGAAAAACTTTCAAACTCAAGTCTAATTTAGTATATTTTTTTTTGTATTCCCTTGTTGTTATAATTCCATCCTTTAAAAATCCATGCACAACTTTTTATTTATTCTGTTTTCCCCCTTTCACATTAGATTTATATCTCACTTTCTTATATTTATCATATGTTAGCATCTTTTCTTATTTGTCTTACTTTACCATTCATAAATACAAAAAACTTATTTGTTATGATTTTGATAATCTTAATTTAAACTATTTAAAACAATAATTTCAATTGATTTTTAGAAATAATATAAAATTTCTACGAGTACTGTTATTAGACTAAAACTTAAAACTTTAATTTTTACAAATATTTAGAAATCTTTAATATTCGTATTGAATTGCTTATTTACAATAAATCTAACATATGTAGGAAACATTTTACCCCTATTAATAGTATGTTCCATTCTGAAATTGTATTTATACATCAAAATTTAAACTAAAGGAAAACTTTCTTATTCTAAAGTGAAGAAAGAATGCAACTCTTAGAAAATGCTTATATCCAATTTATAAATCATTAATCAATGACAACTACTGTAACAAGATTAGAATTTACACTGTACAAATCAAGTATTCAAACTTTATTAATCTTTTATTACCGATCCAAACAAAAATTAAAATTAGTAAATATAAATTAACTTATTTGTATATTTGAACAAAAAAATGCTTTTTTAACTTATTTGTATGTAAGGAACATCTTACCACTTCTTTGATTCTGTAAAAATCTTTATTCCACACATTTAAACACTTATAAAATTAATAACATTCATCACAAACAAGTTAACTTTATGGATATTTCTTGCATTTAATTTTTAAAATTTTTTATTCTATACATTACCCTACTCTTATATACATAGATATTAAATTATGCAAAAAAATTATAATCAAATTGATTTTCTTAAAAATCACCAAGTAATAAAATGATAAAAATTTGTACTAAAGAAAGTTTGACCCTATTCCTATCATAAACCAATCCAGAAAGTCTCAGCAGAAAACACAAAGACCAAACACAGATTCACTTATATTACACTTTACTCTTCAAATACTATTTATTATTCTAAACAGTTGTAATCATTTAATTCAATTTGTTTCATCTATTATTATCATCTGAAAATTGTCATAAACAAACTATTTTTACTATACTTTATTATCACAAGAACTTCTTGAAAATTTTAGTTAAAAGTACATCACAGCTGTTCCAACTCTAACCCTTGTCAAAATTAATAATTTTCTCCTAAATGCATTTAAAATGCAATTGGGTAAAAGTAATAGCCGACTATGCTTGCAAAATGGATGGAAGGAGTTTGTCGAAGCACATAATCTCAAAATAAAAAACATTATAACCTTCAAATACAACCATAACATGAATTTTAAAGCTTTTTTACATACTGAATTAGTTGCTACACCAAGTAACCTTCAAGAAACAGAAGGTAAGATGTTCATTTATGTCTTAAACACTTAAATTAGTCAATTAAACAAAAATCAATAAATTTTACAACTTTTATTTTTGATTACCATGCAAAATTAAAGATGATCGTTACTATGATAATCATGTGTTCCACTGCTTGATGACCAATACAAATATTGAAATAAATCTTACCTTGGTAAATAATTGCATACAAACTTTTACCACGAATCATGATATCATTTTACTCAAGAATAAAAACTAAATGAACTATGCATTCAAAATATCTACTAATTTTTTTTTATGTTATACATATAGAAAATACGAACTTTTTTCCACAAGTATCTCCCGAATAAACATACTTTAATCACCCTACTGATTTATGAAGAAAATAAATCATGGACTATCCATTACAATGCTCGAAATAAATTATTGACAAAAAGATGAAAAAAATTCGTTATTGATAACCATTTGAAGATTAGTGATTATTGTCTCTTTAACATAATCAAAACCAACAGTTTCAATGTTATTATCTATCTTGATTATGAATAGCCTTTTTCATTATTATCTTGTAAACCTTAATTTTTATCTTATATATTCATGATTTTTAAAATATTTTACCCATCTTTATATTGTAAATCTTATAATTTTAACAATTTCGATCAAGATTGAAACATGGTGCAGGCATCCTCCTAGTCTAATAATATTTAACTCAATTCAATTGTGAATTAAATAAAAAGCACTTAATGACAAATCAAATAGTTTTAAGCAAAATTTTTGCTTAATAAATTAAATTTGTAGCAAGTATTAAATAATATATTCTTGAAATACTTTGAGTTATTATCCCAAAATTAAGCTTATAATACATCGTCAATTTAATATTAATTGATTTAGAAGCTCAAAATTTGAATTGAACTTAGTTGAATTTTATTTTTTATGTTTGAATTTAATTTGTTAAGATTATGTTTATTAATTTTTTGAATTGTATATTAAAATATTCTAATTCAATTTAATTCAAAATATTTAAACTTAATTCGATAATAAATAAATCAAATTTAAACTTCTACAAAATCAAACTCAAGTAGCTCATGAATATCATTGGAAGCGAATATGCATTTCAGAAATGCAGCTGCAATGCTTGGAATCCTTTTCTGAACCGCGTATAAATTTGACGACACAAATGATGGAAATATGGGGGATACACAATGGTAACGAGCGCCTTGCAACTTGTTTATTTGAATTGACTTTCATTTTCATTTTTTTTATTTTAATAAATTATTATTACTTATTTTATACACGCGATAACAATCAATTGTCATTTTTTAATAAGATTTAAAAAAAAAAAAGGCTTACTTGATTACATTAATCATTAAAAAGATAAAAGTATGAACGTACATTAGTCATTATTTTCAATTTCGTTAATTTGTGGACAAACAAATGAAAGTGAAATATTGTGTTACTGTAAATGAATTCTTTACCATTATATTACTTTATGTTAAATAAATAAAATTAAATGAATTAAATATATGTTTATGATAATATCAAGATAAGTTTGAATTTAATTTTTATTGAAGTCAAAAGTGAATTGAACATACACATATTTTGCTCGTGAAAGAGTACGTTCCTGCATCCCATCAACTCTTTGCATACTTTTTCTTTTGTAAAAAAGATTTTGTTTAAATAATTATACGGTTTGTTAATATTAATTTAAATTAATATTATAAATGAGTCTTGTCAAATGTTTAAAGTAATTAAATTTAAAAAATTTTTAATATAATATTTAAATTATGAATTAGTTAAGTATTAATTAATATTATATTCAATTTTAATGTGATAAGTTTCTTATAACAATATATGGAAAATTAAATAATTTTTTAAGTATTATATTAATTAATAAATTTATATTTTTAAGTTTAAGTAAAATATTAAATATTTCATTTTAATTTAAATGTAATTTATGACATTAATTTTTTTTATTTTAATGACTAGAGTTAAATTTTTGAAGAGTAGAAGAGACGAGGAACTGTGAAATTAATTATTTACGTGATATAGACCCATTGATCTATGAACTGCTGATATCTTAACAAAACAGTTAAAATTCCAAATAAAAATTGTTCTAACAAAAGAAGTATATTAAATAAAAAAAAAAAAAAAAACATGATGGAGTAGTGGGTGGAGATCTTGAGAAGCTAACAATAAGAGTTGTTTTGTAGATATTGACTTGAGGAGCAAGTTGATAACAATGGCATGTGCCTGGAAGCTGGATGCGGTTGGTTCCATTTTTATTATTATTACTCCCTTTGTTTTAGAATAATTGTTCTATTGATTTTTTTGTCAAAGTAATTCTACTTTGATCTTATTTTTTGCAATATAATATTAAATTAAAATTTTTAAAGAATATGTTTAAAAGAATTTAAAATTAAAAATTTATAAATCTTATTTTTTAAAATTTATTATTTTATTAAAAATAATGATCAAAATAAAATTAATTCGATAAAAAATTAATAAAAGACAATAATTTTAGAACAGAGAGAGTATTATTTTTGTTTTGGGTCACGTTTAGGGGACGGCCAATCAAGTCGGTGTCTTGGTTCGCGAGAAAATGAACAGGGCTGGTTGATGAAAAATGAAAACAAAGAAGAAAAGCGGGGACCGATCGTCGTAGGAGGGAAGAGTCATGGGAGACAGCCAAACGGCTTAGAATATTCCAACAAAAATAGAGCTTCCATCCTTCACTTTTTCATTTTTTTTTCTTTTTAAATTTGAGAAATGAAAATTTTGGATCTAGTTTAAAAAGTGTGATCATAATCAATTATTGGCCCAAAACTCTTTAATATATAAATAGTTCAATGTTTTTTTTCCTTCATCAAGCATATAATAAAAAATAAAAAATAAAAAATAAAAAATTTAATTTAATTTAATTAATTTATATATTTATTTAAAAAAATAATATCTAATAAATTTAAAATTTAAATCTTAATACATTAAATAACTTGAATTAATATGTTGCTAATCTTTACCGGATATTCTTGTACATAGATGCAATTATACGTAATGTGTAATTTTACGAGTTTTCAATAGCTGATTTTAAAATATTATTGTTGAGGGCATTTAATGGTTAAAAATATATAATAATTTTTTTATGTTAAAAATCTTTAGTAGACAATCAAAAATAATTTTGATATTTGTACTTATTTGATATATCAGATCAGTCTGATATACTCAGTATTACATAAGCTTGGTACTGTTTTTATTGTCCTCTAATAGTCTCATATCGCTTATCTATAAATATGAAGATCTAGACACTATTAAAGCAAATTCTTTCTATTCATAATTTTTTTTACTACTTTCTTTCCGACCTGACCTATTTTGATTTGTGTGTCGAAAAGTAAAATGCATGCTTTTGCCTTTAACCATCATTCTCTTCGATATTTCCAAAAGTACCATGAGATCGAAGCTTGACACAAATATTTGGCACGCCAGGTAAATGACTCTTTTTTCACTCATTAATCGAGCATGAAACAGTGTCACCAAGAAAGAAAACCTTAAAAGAAGGAGAAACGACCATCTCGATTAGAACAGAAACGCATAATAGCCAACACTTAGAACGATCGCCCCCACCACAGACAGTCCCGGTCATAGAATGATTTCAAGCATTGACTAAGTGGATACATGCCCTTAAATAGATGTTGCAAAACATAACTCTACCATAAATTTTAAAAGTGCTTGACTTAATCACCCCAATCGAAGAGCTGCAGTAAGACAGCCAAGTTACAAAGAGATGGAGGCCTTCTCAGCCTCTAAAAAAGAAGAGTATAACGCCTCCGTTTGCCATTACCCTAGCCTCAACTCAAAACATGCCATAATAAAAAAATCAAAATAGACAAACTCCAAACCCCAACCAAACAAGGACCTAAAAGCTCAGATGCAGGCCATGAAGAAAGAGCTGAAAATAAAAGCAGTGGCATTTGAGGATTAGCTTAAGTTCCTAGAGACCTCGCCCTTCATTGAAAAAATTAATGGAGCCATACCTCTTCAAATGTTCAAAATGTCAATCTTAAAAACATACGACGGTACTTTTGACCCTTTCATTAATTTAAAACTTTATAAGACTAACATGATGATGCAAGGTGTAGACGAAGCTCTAATGTGTAAAGGCCTTGCTACCACTAAAAAAGGCACAACTTGGTCTTCGTACAGCAACCTAGAACAGAGGTCAATTACAATGTTCAAAGAGTTTAGCCACTCTTTTCTATCTTGATTTATAAGTAGTCGAAAAACGAAAAAAATAACTTTAAGTTTAATATCGATCAACCAAGTTTGCAATTAATCTTTAAAGAGCTATGTCACGCATTTTAATATGGAAGCTCTGCAGGTTAAAGACTTGGAGCAAACGATCGCTGTAGCCACCCTAACAACTGGACTCAATGATAAAGAGTACCATTTGAAGTTAACTTTATCGCTAGAACCACCTAAAACTCTGGCCAATGTCTTATTGATGCTGAAAAATATATAAATGCTGATGCTACAATAAAAAATAACTGATGTGAGAAAGGCCTATCCTTCTTTTTTGACAGCTAAGGTGAGAGAGGTTCATCTCCCTTCTTGGTCATAAGAAATGTAAAGATTTTTATGATTTTCTCCTAAAAAAGAGACGACATAAAGCTAAAAGCCCCGGTGAAAAAAAGAACTATATTGTAATAAATACTTCTTGAAAAAGGATTCTAATACAAATTGAGAGAAATTTCAACCTCAAATGGCTAAAGCCACTAAGACAAAACATAAGGAGGGACCTAACCAAAAAAAGTACTTTTCATAAGGACATAAGGCATAATAGTAAAAATAACGTTGACCTAAACAATGAAATCAAAACTTTAATAAAAAGAGGTCTATTGAGGAGGTTTGTAGAGCAGTAAAGACAAGGTCAACCTAGAATAAACTATAGAAAAAACCAAAAAGAGCCTACCCATGGCAAATAAAGAAAACCAAAAAATGGAAAAAAAGAAGTATGAAGGGATGAACCAAGACAAAAAGAAGTTTAAACTAATAACAATTGGTTGATCATTGGAGTGATAAATGTGATCACTGAAGGCAGCTTTACCTTAGCCTAAAGAAAGTTCAATCCAGGCATGATTATGGTCATAGGCACTTTGACAAAAAGAGAAAAAGACTAAAAATATGAATCGATCTCATTCTACCCAAAAGACTTAAAAAAAGTCTAGCACCCACATAATGGAGCTATAGTGATCACAGTCGATGTGTACAATTATGTAATCAAGATAATCTTATTTGATATTGATAGCTCAACTGATATTATGTACTACGGTAGAATAAAAAAAATAAAAATTGGTGAAGATCAGTTGTAGCCAATCACCATAACACTAGTGAGATTTAAGAATGAATAGGTACTGATGAAAAGAATAATCAAACTACTGATCCCTCTAGAGACAGAACCAAGAACTGTCACCTCAATCATAGAATTTATGGTTGTAGACATCCCATCAGCTTACAACAGGATATTGGGCCAATCTAGGTAATTTGTTATATGACTCATAGGCTCAACTCCCATCTGAAAGTAAAATTTTTGACACCCAACGAGATTGGAAAGGTTAGGAGAGACCATTCCATGGCACGATAATGTTATATCATAATAATGAAAGAGAATAATATGAAGCAGATTGGCAATTTGATTGAAACAAAAAGCACTGAGGAAAGGCAAACCTCAAAAACAAAAAAAAAAGTAGAAAAACATGAGTAAAAACATACAACTTTAGACCAACCTGACAGAAGCACGCTCTTAAGTCGTTTTGAGCTTTTAAGCTGAAACAAAAAAAAAATCTTTTGTTATATTTTTAAATTTTTGAAGTAACTCTTAAGCCAACGTGAATAATTAAATGTCATTTGGATTGAGTTAATACACTGGCCAAAATATAGGTTGAAATGAAAAATACATACCAATTTCATTATATACATATTTAGTAAGTTATCAATAACATACTAATCATCACGTCAGGATCTATTTTCACAAAAAATGGTCTTGAACTAACCAAACAAAAAAAGATAATTGACCAAAGATTAGACTCAGATGAAAACTGACCTAAATCGATCAAGGATCTCGAGCAATACCATTTTGGGATAGCATACCTAAAAAATATATATATATCAAAACTAAACTTCAATACAAGGGTCAATTAATCTAACTTCTAAGAGATAATGCCGTCCTATTCACTTAGACACCATGCGATATGCCTAAAATTGATACCAAGATGATGATTCATAGGTTGTATACTAATTTTGAGGTAAAATCAGTTCAATAAAAAAAAGACTTTTACCCTAGAGAGATAAAAGGCTATTCAGGAAGAAGTTGACAGATTACTACAAGTATACCTTATCTGAGTGGTTTATTGTCATAAATGGATATCCATTATGGTTATGGTTAAAAAGAAAAGCAAAAAATGGAGGATGTGCATTGACTTTATTGACTTGAACAAAGCATGCTCAAAAGACAGCTTTATTCTCCCTAATACAGATTGATTAGTGGATGATAGTGGCAAGTTTGACCTTCGTGGCTTTATGGATGTCTATTTTGGTTACAACCAAATTAAAATACTAAAAGATAACGAGAAAAATATGACTTTTATTATCGAGAAAGGCCTTTATTGTTATAAGGTGATGACTTTTGGATTGAAGAACATAGGTGCGACTTACCAAAGGTTGGTTAAAAAGGTGTTTAAAAACCAAATCGATCATAATATAAAAATATATGTGGACAATATGATAGCAAAAAACAAAAACTTGACTGAGCATCTGAAAGACCTCAGAGAAATCTTTAATGTCTTGAAAAAATATAATATAAGGCCTAACCTGAACAAATATGCCTTTGGTGTCATGTTGGATAAGTTTCTCAATTACATGATTAATAAGAAAGGGATAGAGATGAACTCAAAAAAGATTCAGGCAATCCTAACCATAAAGGCACTAACCTCGATAAAAGAAATACAAAGGCTAATTGGAAGAATAGTTGCCCTAAGCCAATTTAGGTCTAGGTCAAGAGAAGGATGTCTACCATTCTTTAAAATTTTTAGAAATATTTTTAACTTTAGGTAGATCTTTCAATATCAAAAAAGTTTTGAAAAGCTTAAGAAGTTCTTATGCTCTCTACCTATCTTGTATAAGCTAATACCCGATGAAATCTTATACATGACCACCATGGACTTGACTATCAGTTCATTCTTAATCTAAAAAAAAAATTAAAGACTAGTCTATTTTATGTGTAAAGTATTGACAGGGTAAAAAATTAACTATAGCAGTATAAAAAAATAGCTTGTGGTTATCACTTTGACTAGAAAACTCAAGCTTTATTTTCAAGCCCATGTGATCCACATATTGATCAATTTACCATTAAGATAAGTCTTATAGAAGCTAAAAATATTAGAGAGATTAATAAAATGGGTAATAGAGCTTAGCAAGTTTGACATGTACATATTACCTAGGTTAGCCTTGAAATCTTAAGATCTAGCGGACTTCGTTGTTAAACTCATCTTGGTACATATTGAAAGACAACCTAAGGAAAAGAAAGAAACCCCAAATAAGGAAAGTTGGAAGCTTTTTGTTGATGGATCGATCACAAACCATAGTAGAAGAGCCAACCTCATTCTAATTAGCCTGAAAGGACAGTAGTATCCATATGCCTTAAGATTTAAGTTAAGAACATCTAACAATGAAATGGAATATAAGGCATTGATATCTAGTTTAAGATTGACAACTAAGCTAAATGTTCAATACATAATAGTGTATAATGACTCTTAATTAGTTGTCAACCAAATCAATGAAGAGTTCGAAGTTTGGGAAGAAAAAATTGAAAAATATTTAGATAAAATATTGGCCTTGGTGGTTGATTTCAAGAAAGATGAGGTATAAAAAATATCAAGGTAAAAAAACTCACTAATGGACTCCTTATTTAAGCTGGCTTCAAGAATAATAACAGAAAGTTCGAACCAAGTCTTGGTAAAAGAGCTAACAAATAAAAGCATCAAGAAAAAGCTTATATGATAGATCATGAAAAAAAAAAACTTGGATGACATTGATTAAAACATATCTAACCATGGGAATGCTACTTGAAGATGGGATCTGAGCTAAAGTATTGATGAGAAAGGCTCTTTATACATGATGATTAAAGAAAAATTATGCAAAAGATCCTTTAGTCTATTTTATTTATGATGCATTAACGAAAAGAAACAGACTATGACCTATGAGAAATTCATAAAAAAAATGTAAAAATCACTTCAAACCTTGACCATTAGCCTATAAAGTGCTTAAGTAGGGCTATTATTGGCCTACCATCAAAAGAGATGTAATTGAACTGATTAAGAGATGAGATAAGTGTCAAAGGTTTGTTTATGTGCAACATCTTCCCTCGATTGAGCTTACTCTTATCATTAGCCCATGACTCTTTATGCAGTAGGAAACAGATGTCATTGGATTATTCACTCTGACCACGAGTCAAAAAAAAGTTATCTTAGTAGCAATAAACAATTTCATAAAATAGCTCGAAACTGAGGCATTGGCCATTATGACAGAGGTCTAAGTGGAGAAATTTGTGTGAAAGAATATACTTCATAGATTCGATCTACCTCGGTCCATAATAATGGATAATTGTAAACAATTTGAAATTTTGAGGTTCAGAGAATGGTGTTTGAACTTTTACATTGACCTAAGATTTATGTCAGTACAGTCTAATGGACAGGCTCAAGCAACGAACAAAACAATATTAAAAGCCTCGAAGAAATGCTAGATGCAATGAAAAAGAAGTGTGTTAGCTAACTACTAAGGATATTATGGGCCTTGAAGATAACTACTAAGGTACCAATGGGTGAAACCCCGTTTCACCTGACATTTGGAATAAAGGTCATGGTACTTGTTGAGTTTGAATTTTTCAGCTTAAAGGTCAAATTAGGGTCAGAAGCAAGAAATGAGGAAACACTTAGGGCTGACTTAAAACTCATCGAAGAATGAAAAGACAACACTAACATAGATAACGACTTATCAGCAAAAGATGTCTAGCTATTATAACAAAGGGGTCTGATATAAGCACAATAAAAAAGGTGACTTGGTGTTTAAAAAAGTTAAAGCCTTAAAAGTAGATGATCGAAGTGGTAAATTAGCCCCCAACCTGAGAATAACCATATACAGTTAAAGAGATTGTCCATGATGTGACTTACAAATTACAGGATAAAAATGGCAACATCATCTCAAGGACGTGGAATTCGAATAACTTAAAAATCTACTATCAATAGCTCAGACTAAATCGAGCTTACACTTATACTTTGTACTTGAATATATAAATCAAATTTTGCTCAGCTGATGACACTTATGCTTACATTGAGCTCATACTCCAACCAATCTAACAAAATTTAACCTGAAACTTAGATGAATTCTCAAGTTAATTTAATTTGAGTGACCAAGTAAACCCTCAGCCCACTTAACTAGGCTTTACCAAATTAACCTCAGCTAAATCAAACACTGAGCTTAGATTGATCTTAAAAAATTATCATAATTATCATGATTAACCAAGTTTAAACTTGTGCGAATAAGAAAAAATTATAATGAAATTGAACTGAACAAAAAATTATATCTAATTTTTTATTAGTACAAAAGTTGTTAGCAAATGATTCATCAGCAAATCATTCCTATTTGAAGTCATCACAAAACTAACCTTGTACATTAGCATCTTCAACACAAAAAATTTAAAAAGTTAAAAAGAAAAAAGAATTATGTGTTAGCAACATCAATAGTAACAACGGCAGCAGTAGTATTCTAATCAACAGGGGTAGCAGCAACGACCTCAGCCTCTCCAACCTCATCCACCTCATACTCAGGCCCCAGAGTTACCTTGAATTTGGCATCCATGATCTTATTATCGTCATCTCTTTTTTTCTCCTCTTTTTTCGAGCTAACTTAGAGAAGGTTTTGATCTAATATTATTGATATCAATATAAAAAAGATCAAGGTTAAGGTCAAAAACTTTAAACTGCACCTCATTTTTAGCCAAATCAAAAGCACCAAGCATGTTGACTTAAAAAAACTCTACTTTTAGCTAAAAGAATTTGTTGGAAGCCTTGAAGTTCTTAACAATTTTTTTTTAGATATTTTTTTTCTTTTTCCCTAGCCTTCAAGTTAGACCTTAGTTTTATTATCTTGGTCTGAGCATCATTAAGCTTAAATTTGACCTGTTCTCTTATAGAATCGATTGAGGCTTTTTCAACCAAGATGGCCTTTAACTTCATTATCAACTTATCATTTTTCTTGATTTTCTGAACCTCCTTCTTATGGGATGTACTGAGGCTAGATCTAACATTGCCTAGAGCATTCAAGCTTTTCTTATGCTCTTCAATCAGGGTAGTGACATCCTTTTTGACCTTGAGCAAGTGGGCCATAATGAGGTAGGTGTGGTGGAGAGCCTAACTGATGTTATTCAGGGGCTGAAGTGAAAGCTTCCATTGGACTGCATAGGATGAACTTAGACTTAAGTAAAATGAAAAACACTAAAATTGGGCTCAAGTTAGATAATACTTACCAAGGGGAGGGACTATGACTTTTCAGAACCTCTTCGCCACATCGATGTTTTCAGTGGGGTCATCAGTAGGAGTATAATCCAACATTGTACAAATCCTTTATGAGTTGAACCTTAACACCTTCATTTTAAGAGTTTTCAAGGTGAAAGATAAGACCTCGATCGTTGATTTTTTTGTTAGAGGTGCTATGGTGAGCTTTCAATGAGTTAAGGACTTCGTCTTTTAAACTACTGGGCAATGTTATGCTAAAGGTTTGATAACCTTATCCCCACAACGAGATGAGGCCCCGAGTTAAAATTTTTTGGGCCTTTTTGGGCCTAAAGGCATGCTGGTATAGAAACAAGTCAAAGATTTCATTAGACATCTTTGCAAAATTAAGCTAACAGTTAGATAAAAATTAGGTTAAAATAAAATCCTACGAGGTTATCTCACACTTACCCTAGTATTTTGTCTCATTTATTACTTTAGGAGAGGTCAGCTTGTGGATATCAATGACGAGCTCCTCCTATGGGTTACTTCATTATTTTATTTTGATTTGTTAAATCCAAGATGGAGAGGGCTACTATGTATCCATAAAAAATGCTAGGCCCATTTAATATCTCTCATACCTCAACCTCAATAGCAACCTTGACTTCGATCTCATTATCTTTATTTATATTTTATTTTTAAAGGTAAAAAAAAGGTAGTTTTCAATTCTTTATTGAACTTGGACAATCAACGAATAATTTTTTATTAGGTCGAATTGTTACATAATACCATCTCTTATCATGAAAGTGATTTTTAATCAAAAAAAAATTCTTTGCATAGAGGAAGAGTGGGAAGAATGTTTAGATATTGAGAAAGAATGATAAAACCTACTATATATCGTATAAAATTAGAAGTGAGCTAAATGATAGTCAAATTGTAAGAATTAAAATTTGAAACAAATAAATAATGAAATGAAAATCTCATATCGACCTTAAATGAATCCCAATATATAAATAACTGATGTAGCTATAGTTTATTAGTGACTTAATCTGAGTTCGGCATTAATATGCTATACCCTTATTTGGGAAAAAGAAAGGTCATCTCTAGAGCATAGACATGATAAATTGAACACATGTTAGGACAGCCTTTAAGATTAGCCTTTTCTTTTAATTTTCTCATCACATCCTTAGGGATTATATCGAGGTCATAAAGAGTATATACAGAAACCTCAACCAATTCATCTTGCTTTATAATATCTCTATCCTTGCCATCATTTTCCTAGTCGTGGTGCTCCCTTTCCCTTGTTCCTCTTCGACACTCTTCTCATCATCAAAATTTCACTATCAGAAGACTTTGACTCTTAAGTATGAGTAAGATTCTGAGATTGAATCGTGGCTGAGAGCAACACAACTTCGGAGGAAGAAGAACAAGGTAAAGACCATTTAAGAGAAAAAATAATCTCAACAAGAGCTGACCGAAGTGGAATAAAAATGACAACAGAAGCATCACTAGGTGAAATAGTATAAATAGAATAAAACTGATGAAATCGAACCCCAGAAGAGGGAATAGTCGAAGATGAAGGAAGGTCAGCCATAAAAGATGGACTAACCTAAAAGTTAGAAAAATGTGATGGATTTTGTAGATTAAAATCTACTGAGTGCATAGTTCCTCTATGCTCAGTACCCGTTTTCCTCTTTCTTAAGCATTATCTTTGTTTTGTTGCTACCCTTATTTAGAATTAGGTTGAACCAGAAGGCCATCATTTGACAATCACGACCTTCAATGACTAATAAAATTAGGTCGTCATCGTCTTACCCGAGTTGACCTCCCTTAGGTTCTACCTTGAAACTTTTAACTTTTTCAGAACTTAAACTAGAAAACATAGTTGAAAATATGTGCAAAAAAAAAAAAAAAACAGAGAGAAATGGGTAATAATAAGAACAAATTTAAAGCCAGAAAGCTTTTAAGATCAAAAAATTCAGATCAGACTGAGAGCAAAAAAAATAGAAAGATGAAAAACAAAAGCCTTAACAACCTTTTATATAGCCATGTTGCAGATAAGATGAACTACACATACCACATCACGTGTTAGAACGAAGATGGAAAAACATCTTTTCGTCTTTCTTCTTTAAATTTTCTCGATTAAACTACCTCTCATCATTTAATACCATCGGATTAGCTAAACTAAACAAACCCCAGATCAAACTGGCCAGACTAAATGACTCTCCGGGATAAATAAGACACCTAGTTCATCATCAAAGTTTAAAGTAGATATTCGAATCTAAACTCTTGAAATAGACACAAGTCTCACGTTGACCAAAAAACTTCAATACTAATCTCGAATTATTTCGAACAATTAACACCTTAACGACCTTTAAGCCAGCTATACACTCAACCAAGACATACGCGGGAGATCAAACCCCTATAAAATCAGACCATGACTCAAGGCTAATTACCTCTTAATGACGATTTCCCGTAGGATGTCGACTTCGAAGAATCAAATTTCACGTCCATTGCTTTTACCTATCTGCACTACATATGGTGCATCGATCGTACACCTAGTAGTCTAAAACTTAGACTGCTTGATAGGAGGATAGAATGTTGGGGGCAATTAGTGGTTAAAAGAGTATAATGGTATTTTTTCATGTTAGAAGCCTTCAACAAATAATCGGGGTAATTTTAATATTTGTGTCAACCTGACATGTCAGGTCAGTCTAACATATTCAGTGCTACATCAGCTCAACATTGTTCTTATTATCCTTTAATGGTCCTCCATCGCTTATCTATAAATATGAAGATCTAAGCATCGTTAAGGCAAGTTCCTTCTACTTCTAATTCTCCTTACTACTCTCATTCCGACTTCATTTATTCTGATTTGAGTATCAAAATACAAATACATGGAACACTTTCTGCTTTTGTCTTTAACTGTACTTCTCTTCTATATTTCCAGGAGTACCTTAAGATTGAAACTTGATACAAACAATTGTTATAATCTCCTGACTTAAAAGATGTTGATTTTGTTATCCAAAATTTGAAGGAATGGAATTTTATTGAAAGGAAAATGAGAACAAGAAAGGGTTTCAAAATTTTTGTATTTTTTTTCTTTCATTTTTCAAAACTGTAGTCCCAAATGAAAAACTTTTTTGCCATTACTCACAAACCAAATAGAGTTGAAGTATTCTTTCAAAAAAAAAAAAAAGTAGAGTTAATATATTACAATATGAAAAAAAGTTAAAATTTTTTTTATACATTGTCATGGTGAAGTTTTTCAAAGATCCTAAAACAAGAGAAAAAAAAGACAAAACATTTGAGATTTATCCGCTTAATAGCTTATAGCTTATCTTCTTGGGCAGTTTCCTGAAAAAGGAAAAAACAGAAACATTATAGGACATGGGGAATAGCCAATTGAACTCAAACAACCCACGTTGACAAATCCACTTTAGAATCTCACCCAAACTTGATGGTAGCTTTCTACATTCTGGAACTGCAACTTTTTTCAAGTGGTACAATTCTTGTATAATGGATAAGCTTTTGACCCAAAATAGACAAGAATTAACTAAATGAGTGTTTGAATGTAACTGCACTTTCAGTAAAGTGTAGTTAAGTTTTAATTATTATCAATTAAATCAAATATCAATTTTAGTAAGATTTATTTAAATAAAATTTTTATTAAAATATTTTTTTATCATAATTATAATAATTTTATTTTTAATTGTAATTATAATAATAATTATTATTTTTAATTTTATTGCCCATCTAATTACTGCCCATCTATACACTTGCGTAATTTACTTAATACAAACTCCTGTATGCCACAGTGACAGAGTCTGTTTTTATGTACAAGATTGAAGTCTAACCTAATCTTTAACCAAATCTTATGAGCATTTGTATTTATTAGTTTATGGCTTTTTTTATGTGTATCGATTAGGGGGTGGTAAGTTTTGTAGCCAAAAGGAGGCGGAGTTTGCTGGCACCCAAGGATTTTTCTACGGTAATGTTGTTGATAGTGACAGAAATAGGCTGACAAGAATCTAGCAGACTAGCAGTGACATTGACCGTGCCATGAATATCTGCACAGGACATAAACAGTAAATAATTGTGCTTCTAATAAAAAAAATCAATATTGATTAACTTATTCAAAGTTTAATGGATACATGACAAGTTTTTAAACTCTGTTGATGTAGTTTTCTGATTTTGGTTAGCAAGTTCTTGTGATTGTCGCTTTTGATCAGCTGAGAGAATCATTTCTATAGAACCGGATCGAGATTCTACTTCCACGATAGATACAACATAGAGCAACCATAATTACAGCATTTGAGTTGCAATTAGCAACAATTTATTATTAAAGCATCTGAATAAAAGTATATAGATGAAATGAAAGTCACAGCTGTAGCTGAGCATGTGCAAATGGTGGATAATTTATGTACATGAGCCAGAAAGACGTTGGATTTTTTTTTTGCTTTTGATGGACAAGAAGATGTTGGTTTCAACTTCATCTTTGTGAAGTTCCAGATCAAGGGCCACAGAGATGAGGACTAGGCATTGGCTGCAGCCTCCTCTTCAACCATCTGTGATACTGGCAGAAGGGTACAGATGACGTTGCGATCACCATAGACATTGTCAACACGTCCTGAGACAACAATGCAAAGAGTTCAGTTGTCAGCATAACTAAGCAGGCTAAGAATAAACATGCAAAGACAAGCTCAACATAGTGCTTCAATTTTTTGCTGGCCCAAAATCAGGGCAAATCAATGTAATAGTGTAAATATTAGTAGAAAAAGATTTAAAAGCAATCAATTATACAACCAAGTTCTTGCACTTAATTGTTTTAAGCATAACAAATAACTTATATTCAGAATAGATTAATCTACAGTTCAGAGGTCAGTCTATGTTTTGAAACTCCTAATAGTACTGCTCTTAATGACACGAATGATGATTACAATATTGACAAAAGCAGCAATATAAGATTTTCTTTTCTGTAAAAGCGGAAAGTACAAATAAAGGCAACTGAGTCAGAAGAACAAATAAAGAGGATGTTCACACATACCTGTAGTAGGCCAGAACTTAGCAGTACGAAGCCAGGAAGCAGGGAAGGCAGCATATTCTCGAGTGTATGGCTTTGACCATGCATCTCCCATGAGCAAAGATGGTGGATGAGGAGCTCCCTGCATGTGAATATTTTAGTCAATCACTATGAAAGCTCATGAATAAATTCTAAGCTTTCAGTAGTAGAATCACCAACTAGAAATACATTGGTCATTGGTTATTGTTATCTAAAAAACGAGGAAAAGATATGGCAAAGAGACAAGCCATTTCACCTTCAGAACATTGTTGCTGATATCAGCCTTTCCATTCTCAATCTGAGCAATTTCTTCCCTAATGGAGATAAGAGCATCACAGAACCTATCCAGCTCCGCCTACAAACGATATTGAATATGAACGTGAGTGAGAGAGCGCAGGAATATCAAATATGGATAGAGACTAAGATACTTGGAGAATCATACCTTACTTTCACTTTCAGTAGGTTCAATCATGAGTGTGCCCGGAACAGGCCATGACATTGTAGGAGCATGGAATCCATAATCCATAAGACGTTTGGCTACATCTTCAGGCTCTATTCCAGCAGTATTCTGCAGCAACGGTGGCATGCAATCAGTAGTGGAAACAAACAGAAGGCTAAAAGTTGAAAAAATTGCATACTATAATTACCTTAAAGCCTCTCAAGTCCACAATGAATTCATGAGCAACTGTGCCATTGACTCCACGGAAAAGTATGGGGTAGTGGTTCTGAAAATTCAAACCAATTACTAAAAGAGAAAAATGAGATAGTTGAGATTATAAAAAACGTGAATAGAAGCAATAACTCCTAACCTTGAGCTTGTAATTATTACTGTTATTTTACTATAAAACACCCTTTTGTTTATATAATTATAACAAAAAAGTAAAAGAAATATACATGATCCTTAACAATAAGACAGCTGAAAGGTTAGAACTTTTGACAGTCAATTTGGAGGTCTCAAGTTCAAACTGTGGTAGGGCAGGGTTTATGTTGGGAGAAGTAGGTTATCTCTTGCTGTATAGCCCAAGGCACAATGGGTCTTATTATTATATAAAAACAGTTAAAGCACTAAATGAGCAATATCACCATCATAGTAAGAAAAAATCAATCTTCAAGATCTGTCATTTGATAAAATGGTAAAAGAGAGGTCAAGCTTTTTCATGAAGATCAACATGCATTTTGATTTCTACAGATTATAAGCACAAAGTTTCAAGGAAAAAGGCAACCTCCAAGCGTTTTGCCATGTAGTTTGCATTCAAAATAGCTATCTTTGAAGCATCAGTGAGTCCCTTAGACCCCATCATGGCTATGTAAGTGTATGATATCGGCAAGATAAGTGCAGAGCCCCAAGGTGCAGCAGAAATGGTACCAAGAGGGTGTGATTTGTCGGGGGCAGGGATACCTCCAGTAGATACCTACAGTAGGATTGCAAAGTAATCAACATTGAATGGAAAAGATCTTGCAGCAGACGAATTCACCACTAAATGCCATTTGCAATGTGATGTCAGTGGTAAATGGAAATCACTAAAAGCTATTGCCAACAACATGGGAATCACATGCTCAGAATTTCAGGAGCAGATATGTCTATAGAGCTATGATAAGACTAGTGGTAATTAGCAAATCCCAAGGAAAAGATGCAGAAATGAAATCCAGTCCAAACCAACTTTTAGGATACAATTCTTTCACAGGGATGCTTAAAGATTCATAAGATGAGCATGAAAAAGCTAAAGAAATTTGTGCATATACATGCATATGTATGTATCACAGAGTACATACCACAGGATGTGAAGGCAAAAATGGTGCCAAATGCTTCTTGACACCAATAGGTCCCATGCCAGGGCCACCACCTCCATGTGGAATGCAGAATGTTTTGTGGAGATTCAGATGGCAAACATCTGCTCCAATGAAACCTGGGCTTGTCAAACCCACCTGTAAGGACCAAAATGTTCAAGAATCAAATGTGAAGATTTAATGGCATGCTTAAGAAAAAGAAAAATGAAAAACACCAAAGGTTCACACTAAAGTAAATTGAAATATATATGGAGGAAATCTCATTGAGATTAGAATTTTGCCTGTGTGCTGGTGGGGGGCAAATTTTTTTGTGATTTGAATTTTTTTTTTTTTGACAAATTTATACATTTTTTTCTACATATCTTAATATATATGCTAGCATCAATTTATCATAAAATCACACAACATTATTTAAATATTAGTAATTAAAATTAATATAAATAATTTTATTTTTTGTTCCATCATATTGATCATATTATTGTTAATATAACCAATTACGCTTTCCAAGAGTTTACTTCTATATAATACTAATTAATTGAATAAAATCTAAGGTAAAAGATGAAATTACCACTTTATAAAAAAATAAAGTTAAACATGAGCATGATTTTCATGCATCATATCATTTCCCATAAGTATACTACGCATAAAGTAAGTAAATATTTCAAATTTATTATTCAATCTTATTTTATTCTTATAGAAACTCAGTTTTGAAGATGTCATAAACCTATGGTGATAAATTTTTATACATCCAATTTATTTTATCAATTCATATATTGATGTCCCTTTTTTTCATAAACTTATAGTGACAAATTTGTATACAAATTCAGTTTTAAAGATATCCTTTTCAGGGTATAACATCAATATATGAAATGATAAAAATGATATAATAAGTAACAAAAAAAAAAAAAAAAGACCTGGGCATTCATGTTAGCTCCATCCATGTACACTTGACCTCCATTATCATGGATTATTTTACATATCTCATCAATCCCTTCTTCATACACTCCATGGGTTGAAGGATAAGTTACCTGAAATTGAAATAATAGATTGGATTTGCATCAGTAATTTCCTGGCCTTAGACAGAACTGTAGCAGTGAATGTAATCATTCATACCATAAGAGCAGACAACTTGTCCCTGTTAGCTTCAGCAGCTTTCCTTAATTCTTCAATGTTGATGTTACCCTTGGAATCAGTTCCAACAGAAACAATTTTCATTCCACACATAGCAGCACTAGCAGGATTTGTCCCATGTGCTGAAACAGGTATGATACACACATTCCGGTGATGGTCTCCCCTTGACTGGAGTATTCATCCAGAGTAAGCATCAGCATAATCGATACAAGCATTGTATAAGTAAAAGGATTTCCTTTCTTTCAGTGTAAAGGATATAAGCTGGCTCGTGTAACTTTACCATATGATATGCACGGATAACCATTAGTCCAGCATACTCGCCAGCAGCACCAGCATTAGGTTGCAAAGAGAAAGAGTCAAACCCAGTGATGGTACATAAGAGTTCACCCAAATTATTGAACATTTCCTGATAGAATAGAAAACCATAGTTCGTCAATACATTAAAGATTTAAACTTACTCCTGACTAAATGAAATTTAAAAAATAAGCATCAGGAAATTTTAGGCAAAGAGATATTTGCAAATAAGCACCTGATAACCCTGAGCCTGCTCAGTAGGGGCAAAAGGGTGGATATCAGTGAAACCAGGCCATGTTACAGGCATCATTTCAGCTGTTGCATTTAGTTTCATCGTACAAGAACCCAATGGAATCATACTGTGACACAACGAAAGATCCTTTGATTGTAACCTATGAATGTATCGAAGCAACTCATGTTCTGTATGATACCTGAAAAGAAAACAATTAAAACTTAGAGTGACATATTCTATTTATAAGTTACAATTAGTTCATCTTTTCATGAAAGTGCCATACGTGTTAAAGATTGGGTGGGTAAGATATGGGCTCTGTCTTAACAGTCCAGAAGGAAAAGCATTCTCAACCTCTGGTGCAAGAGATGCAGCAGTGAATGAGACCTGAAAGTTTAGATAAAGGTGATCATAAGTCAAGCAGCAAAAATCGTAAGTGTGAACGTTATCACTATGTAAAAGATTATTAGCACTCACTGGTTTGCCACCAGCAAATACTTTGAAAAGCTTGTCCACATCTTCCAAAGTAGTTGTTTCATCAAATGAAACAGTGATCTACAAATCAACCAAACTTCCAGTAATCTCACAGTATATAATAATATTGGACCAAATAAAACCATAGATGCAATCAAACTCACAGTTTTGGCATCTAGAACCCGCAAATTAATTTCACTTTTGTAAGCAGCACCAGCAATTGCATGGGCATCAGCACATGTAACCTTCACAGTATCAAAGAAAGGAAGGCCCTGGACTTCCACAGTGCCAAGTTTTTTCAGTCCCAAAGCAAATGCCCCAGCAAGGCCATGGACACGTAGTGCAATGGTTTTTAGGCCCTCGGGTCCATGATAAACAGCATACATGGCAGCCATATTTGCTAGTAGTGCCTAGATAAAACAAGATATCAAATCAAACAAAGCAAAGAAAATTCATTCAAATACAAGAGACCTGCTCTGTTAGTTTAAAAAAAAAGAGATATGTGCTATGATCATTATCCTGATAAAAAGTTTGAGCCCTTCAAAACTTTTAAAACTTAGCATTTCAAGAGTTTTCTAATCGTCTATAGAAGCAGTTTCTATAGGAAAACACAAAATTTATCAGATCAACAATGAATGTCTTACTTGAGCTGTGCAGATGTTACTGGTTGCTTTGTCCCTGCGAATATGTTGCTCCCTGGTTTGCATTGCCATACGCAAAGCAGGCTTCCCTGAAGAATCAACACTAACACCAATAATTCGCCCTGGCATCAACCTCTTATACTCTTGAGAAGTAGCCAAAAATGCAGCATGAGGGCCACCGTACCCCATTGGCACCCCAAACCTCTGTGCTGAGCCAACAACAATGTCTGCTCCAAGTTCACCTGGGGGCTTCAACATTGTCAATGCCAACAAATCAGTTGCCATGACAACCTTAACACCCTGAGCATGAGCATTCTTAACAAACTCTCCATAGTCTAAAATCTCACCCTCAGTACCCGGATACTGAACCAGGACCCCACAAACATCACCAGAGCTGTAATCAATATCCTTAAGATCTGCAGTAACCACTTTAAGATCAAAACCACCAGCTCTGGTCTTACAAATATCGATTGTCTGTGGGTGACAATTGTTAGCAATGATAAAAGTCTTCTTCTTTCCTTTCAGTATATTGTTACACATGGCCATTGCCTCAGCAGCAGCAGTTCCCTCATCAAGCAATGAAGCATTTGACATAGGCAATCCAGTAAGATCCGTAATCATAGTTTGGAAATTAAGCAAAGACTCAAGACGCCCTTGAGATATCTCAGCCTGATAAGGAGTGTATTGAGTGTACCAAGCTGGATTCTCCATTATATTCCTCAAAATCACAGGGGGAACATGAGTGTTATAATAACCCATTCCAATGAAAGACTTAAAAATCTTATTCTTTGATTCCAAAATTTTCATGTGTTCAATCATTTGGCTTTCAGTTAACCCTCCATCAAACTTAGAAAACTCCATGGAATCAATTCGTATAGCTTTAGGCACAGTTGCATCAATAAGGGAATCAAGGTTATCAAATCCACACGACTGAGCCATGTTGGTCTGCTCTTCAGGGGTTGCAGAGTTATGGCGGCGGGGAAAAGTATCACTTGGTTTCAATGCCTCGACAGAAATAGATCGAATTTGTGAACCAGCACCAAAACCAACATTGTTTGACATATTTCTAGCCCCTAATAAATCTGATCTGTTATAACTCTTAGAACCAAATGGTGACAGTGAAGACACATACCTCGAAGGTGTGTACAAAACAGGTGATTTACAGCTCATTTCACCATTGCGTGATTGCTTGGCTTCATTGACCAAACGTTTCAGGATTGCCCTGTTGGCCATCCTCCTAGCACTCTCCCAGAAAGAGTTTTTTTTTTTTTTTTTTCTAAGGTACCAGTGATGGAAATGCAAGGGAAAAGAGAAAAAAGAAACTCGGGTCGTTGGAAGAAAAGACTAAAGTTTTGTTTTATGTTTCATTGACTGAGGGGAGAGGAGGGTTGGTGGAATTGTTAGTAAAATTTGTCTATATATAAATATAAATAGTTTATATATATGGCTGTGCTTAAATAAATGAGTATCTAAAATTATGAAGTTTTTATTTTTGTGGAAAATAAAAAGAATTTTGTGGGCTTCAAAGTACGGTGATCGCCTGATCGGAGATTTCCAAAAGAAAATGAATGGAAGTAATTGCAGATAAACAGATTGAGATTCAATGGATCACAATTCATTTCACACTCTTTATTCAAACAAAGCTCAAAAATAAAAAATTTCATGTTTTTTGCGCTGCATTTGAATGAAGCTTGGAGATTCAGTGTTGGCAGAATCTCTTTCACAACCTGACAATCCAGTTTATTTATCCCTCAGCCTCCACCTCACACGTGTGTAAAATGCAAAGAGGGTTACTACTGGGGTTGTAAGGGTTTTTGGCAAATGAATCATAGATTTTATTTTACTTTGTATTTTTGGTTTGGACCACATGAAATAGGAGCTTCGGAGAAACCATCATTATCTGAATGTGAAATTCAATTTTTTTATTATTTTTGTGGGAATTTTTTGGTTTGCTGGTTTAGATAGGACCCACCTGGAGATTGGGTGGAGGGTATAGTTGGGAAAGGATATCACGAGATCATCCTTAGAAGTTGTCTGTGGCTGAAGTTGCATGTTGGAACTGAACTGATAGGAATCGGAGTTTGATCTTATTTCTTTGCTGAAGATCCGGCTTTTGTTGCTTCATGAAGAAATTGGACGGTTGGGATTTTTTTTAAAAAAAATTTTAGTCATTGTTGGAGGCTGGATGTTTGGAGCAAAGAATCTACTCATGTTGGGCAAAAATTTTGGACGTAGGTCTCCTTGGTATCTACTTTGGAAAACGTTACCCTATTTTTTATTTCTTAACATTACTTTAATTTTTAGATAACTTTTAAAAAATAATGGATGACATTCCAACATTTAATTTGTCTTCCGATTTTTTATTTAATGACCACTAAAATTTAAAAAAAAACATAAAAATTTAATTTGGAATCAAATATTTTTTCTTTATTAAGGTTTTACCTTCTTTTGAAAAAAAAAAAAGACATTCCAACATTAATTCGATGCTGGGTATATATTTTTTATTTTTTATGTCAAAAAACTTTTAATCTTGATACTTCAAATAAAAAAATTCTTTTCATCTTTTAATTTTCTTAGATTGAATATACAAATTGTAATAGTATAGCAGTAACTTGGTTAAAATATTAAAAAAAAATTTTAAACTATTTTATTTTTTAAAATAAATTTTTATATTTTTATTGTATTTAAATAAATATGATTTATATTTAAATAAAATTGTTTCAAATTAAAGATTGATTTATGTTAAATGTTTATTTAGATATAAATTAAAAATTAAAAACTTATTTAGATATAAATAAGAGATCAAAAGCTTATTTAAAAATAAATTAAAAATCAAATGTTTATTTAAGTACATAAAAATATAAAGATGTATTTAAATAAAATGATAAAATTTTAAAAAAAATTATTATTTTAACCAAACAGCTTTTATTTGAGATTAAAGAAACAAATGGGGGTTGTTGGCCTTTGCTGGTCAAATAAGGCAGAAAAATCTTAAAACATTTTCACTTTTAGTTACTTTCCTCGGTCGAACTTTCTTTGGACAACCTTTTACTCCACTGATTTGGTAGGGAACTGTAAGCCCCCCTTATGGCTCGTTAAAATTTGAAAGATGAGGAGCCGAGAACGAAGTAGTTGAACAGATCTTACATAAAACAACGAATGTTTAGAAGGAAAGGGAGTTGCTCATGAACCCTTCTGAGTTCTGGCTGGACCCTGGAGCCTGCCTGGAAACTGAACACAGCACAGAGACTGAGCTCTACCTAACACCCAAATCTGTGTGTTGGGGACCCCTAGGAATTAAATACTCCTGTTAGAGTATCTTTGAATGTTGGCAAATTGACATCTGATTTACCCACTGATGTTGATTTAAATAGATAAAAAATAAATTTTTATAAATTAATTAAATTTAATATAAACAAATCTTTTTTTGGCTTGTTAAAATAAAAATATATTAAACAAAATTTAAAAATTAAAAAAATTTTGACATATGATTTATTATATGGTTTCCATTTTACCGTACTGTATACAACTATACAAACTATACCTTTGAGAACTCAACTGATTAATTCCAACCACTGTAACTATTTTTTTTTCCCTGAAAAGCATATCAGATCAGTTACCGCCATGAAATTTGTTTTCTTTTTCTTAGGTGACTTTAAGTTTTACTTACCATATACAGATTTTTATGATACAAGGATGGTGTCTTTTTTGGCCTCCAAATCGGTCGGACAATAATCAAATGAATATTCCATGCTTCAGTTTGGGAATTTCAAAGCATTTTCAAGCGTTAAAACCGTAAATATAAAAATCACTAACAAATACAACTGACATTTAAACAATAACATGAAATTTTTGGAACTAATACTTTTATAATGGGATTAAAAATATTTTTTTAATTTTATTGAGATTTATGTTTTGAACAATTTTAAAAATTCATTTTCTTGTTTCAACTTGATATATTTAAGATATCAAAAATATTTTAATATTATAAACATTTAATTTTATCCAAATCGATTCAATTTTAATTAAATTTTTTTGCATTTGATTCGAATGATTTGATCAAATTCTTTTACATTTGATTCAAATGATTTAATTAAATTAACGTATTTTTAATTTATCCCGTATTAATTGTTTTTAAATAATTTTATATAAATTAAAATCTAATCCAATTTAAATTCTAAATACTAATTCAATTCAATTCAATTTTGGATCAAAATTAAGTTACTTGAACTTAAAAACTCAATGAAAACCCAAATCAATTTTTTTAACCTTAAACTTCAATTTTAAGCTCACATTAAATTTTAAATCCCAATTTCATTTTTATCTCTTTATTTATTTAAAATTAATTAATTTAATTGAAAATTGAATAATAACAAAAAAAAAAAAAGACAAATGGGAGTGGTCGACAATCATTGCACTAAAGGTAGCTTCACTTCTCAACTGGCTAAGGTCCCTATTCTACATTTTCAAACTTATTTTACAAACTACAAGTTTAGTTGAAACATTGACTTCTTGTTGTTATCTGTGATATTATTCATAAATATAGGGAACACACACAAAAGATGAGAGCTTTTGAAAACCCTTCTCTAAAGCTCCTATCACCAAAAACCTATTCAGCTTCCTTAGTCTTCACCAACCCCCATTGTAGAACGACCACCACCTTCAACAACTTCAAAGATTTCAGCACCCATTGGGACCTTCCAAGCAACCATTTGACCATCATCAAGGCCGATGGCATCAATCATTACCATCCCAAGCACCAAACAACCTTCAACCATTCACCACAACTCACATTTAGCCCGTATCCAGCCACTTTTATCACCAAAAGTCTGTATACGTCCCTCATAACTAAAAAGCCCTTATAATCACCCTTTTCTTTTAGACTTAAAAACACCTATTGCCAAACAAAAAAGAAAAAACACCACAAAAAACCACCAACCCTAGCCTTTTACTTGCCTTCACTCGTACCCTTGTCCGCACCAAATAGCCTTCTGTCAATACACATACTACCACACCACCTATAAACCAAAACCCTCTCTAATATTCAAACACCAAACAGCCCTAGCCTCACACCTTAACAGCCCCAAATCGCCCGTGCCTCCACATAAAATCACTCAATCCCAGTCCTCATGCACTCAAAGCCCTTCCCCTGACCATTACCCAACTCATGAACCACCAAAAAAATGAGTCCTAACTCCACCCTGTGCACGTGTCACGGTCTTAGAAAAAAGCTATGAATTCTATATCAGTAGTGTACTAGAGTTGGTTATCGGATATAAGGGTTTACATCACATTTAACTTGTGAGATATTTTTTGTGGGATAAAATCATGAGGCCAAAAAAAGGTTGAAGTGGATAATACTTCACAAGGGTATGAATTGTGACAATTAAATTGATTTGAGATGTCGGATAAGTTCATACCCAGGTTTTAGAGCTGCACGAGCTTAGAGGTTGAGTCTCGACCCGTGACACGCACTATCCCAAATACAACCCTTCAGGTAATGCCTAAATAGCTCATTCAACCCAAAAAAAATCCATAAAAAAGCACGAAAAAACAAACAGAAAAAACTAAGCAACCAAAATAGCCTTGCAAAAAAAAGCAAAAAAAACCAGCCACAATCCTCCATAAGGGGAGGAACCACAGTGCCAAATATCCTGCAAAAAAAAAAAACAAAAAAAAATCAATTTTAGGTTAAGAAAAAAAATAGTAAGGAAAGAAAGAAAACTAGAACATAGAAAAGAGAAAAGGAATGATGGGCTTCTGACGATGATGCTATAGTGAAAACCGATGCTAATGGCATAAAGAGGCTTGGTTTCAACTGAAGAAAAGAAAAAAAGTTACGGTAATGAGGAAGAAAGAAAGAAAAAGTAAAGAGGAAAAAGAAAAAGGAGAAAAAATGAGATATTCAATGGCCAGTAGTAACCTGTGAAGTAGTGACGGTGGCAAGCCAATCGAAACAAGGTTTGAAGAGGTCTCACTTGTGGCTTTTGGGGAGAAATACAATTTTTTTTTAAATAGAAAAGTTGAAATGAAATGAAAAAAAATAAGTTTTTATAATAAAAAGAAGGGGAGTGAGCTAGGTTAACCCGAATTGATCTAAAACTTGCAACCCGATCAAGCCTGACCTACTTGAAAGAGATTCAAGATCCACTAAAATTGACCCAAACCTATCCATTCACTAGGTGGCCCATGACTCAGGCTTGGCTAAGTGCTTAGTTTGGGTCTGATCCACACATGCTAGATTCACCTTTTAACCAGGCCACACACAAGGCCCATACTTCAACCTACCTACTTTGAACATTTCTATTGAATTGGGTTTTGAGCCAAAATTGTGGTAAATTATTTTAATTCAATTAGTTATTTGTTATTTTTACATGCATTTTTTTATAATTTATATTTAATTATTTTAAGTTGTTGATGATTTATTTTTTTACATAATAAATGGTTAAGATTGTAATTTTAATTTAACTTGATGTAATTATTTATTTAACTGCATAAATTTAATGAAATTAGAATTACATGAAAATTTTTTATGATGGGACTTTAGGAAGTCCAAGTAACGATTCTCGAGAATTTCTTAGATAAGAAAATATTTCTAAAAATTACCAAAAATTAGAATATTTAAAAACATTTTTCAATACAAAGATTTTTATTTTTTTTAATTTGAATAATTTTTTTAAAATAAAAAGAATGTATTATTTAGATTAAATTATAGGCATCATATTTTATTATTATATTGTAAAAATAAATATGAACTTTTCGATGATTAGATTGTAGGGAGTCCAAATAGTGATGTTCGATAAATCTTTAAATGAGAAAAAACATCTAAAAATTGTCAACAACTTTTAAAAACCTGTTTATATATGCCCACATAAAATATATGTATGAATTTATCATTTGTTTTGTTTTTTAGGTCACTAATAGGTGTAAACTTGAAACAAAACCTATTTATATAGTTATTAAACTAACGTTTTATTGGTTAATGTATCATTTTACCATATTGAAGTATTGCAAATTAAGAAGTAATCAAGGTATTAAAACCTAGCTAGGAATCTATGCAATTTTCGATGAGAGATTATGAAAACTAAAAGATCAAGAGAGATCAAAAGATTAATGTAAAAAAAATAACTTTTGATGGAATTAAAAAAAAATAACTCATAGCATATTATGATCATGACTCATAAGCTAATATTAAAAAAAAAACTAATTTAAAAATTAAGAATTATTTGGCTAACATTTGGTGGATTTTTTAAACTAAGATCACAAAATTAAAAACGTGAAAATTAGAGGTTAATTCAATTGATTCATACAATCGTCAAATATGACATCTAATTGATATAGACACTAAATCTTAGCACCTACAATTTATGCTTTTATTCCTAGAGGCATCGACATCTTATGCAAAAAAAAATCATAATTCAAAGCATAGATCAAAAGGAAGAATTATAAAACAAATTAACTTTAAAGTCACATGCAACAGGAATGTGAATTTAAATATATAATTTAAGATCATATGCATGAAAAGAAACTTAATAAAAAAGTTCTTACCTTATGATCAGAGGTTTTTGATTCTTTAGGTTTAGTCACCACTCTTTGATCTATAATAGTAGCAGTGTTGAAGAAAGTAGGATGATCAACAATGAGAGAAAGAGCAGCTTGTAGAGGTGAAAGAAGATATTCAAGATGTTGCTCATCTTTTAGATCCATAAAAAAAGAGGAACCATAAATGGGATAAAGGCTAAAGGTCTTAATTATGTGTTAAAAGATCTTACAATTGAGTGAAAAGGGCCAACAGGATGATATGAGCCAAATAGTGCAATAGGTTATAGCCATATAGTGTCATTGGGTCTATTTAAATAATCTTGGACTTCAATTCTGGACTTATAGGAAGGTTTCATTTCAAACAATGCTTTAGTAGTTTTATTTCAATTTTAATTGCTTTTTATGATCATTAGAGGTAGTTGTTACTACGTCTGATATTCTCAAGTTATAGCGTAAATCTATTAAAAGATTATAAAAAGAGAATGAGAAGGGAAATGTAAAAGATTTTAGAAAGTAATATCAGAAAATATCTTCTTTCTAAATTTTTTACTCTTTTTTTCTTTTTTTTTTTTTGTTATTCTTTCTTTTATTTCAAAATATGAAATTCTAATAGGCTAAGTAAAAGCTTGTATCAGTGGTATCAAGGCCTTTTTCCTAACATTCCCAACAACTATGGTGGAAGGAGTTACAACATAGAAGACTAACTAGGTATAGTATGGTGTGACCCGAATATTAGATGAGTCGTAAAAGCTAGATGTAATGGGAGACTAGTGGTTTGAAAATTTTCAGGCTAAGTTTAGAGCAGATTTTAAAAAGTTATTTCATATGGCCTTTAACCCTCTATCTAGACTATTCAACTGGAAGTAGATCAGAACAATGGATAAATATTTCAAAGAATTTGATGAATATTTGAAGTTTCAGCAATTGAATGAGGAAAATGTTGTCAACCTTTTCATCAATAATATGATGCTTGACTTATCCAAATCAACAAGACTATTTCAACCCAAATCCTTGACACACATTTTAAAAATAGCTAAGCATTTAGAGTTTTAGTTTTATGATGTGCCTAAAAAACCTTCTATATCAAACACTTCCACTGCCACTCAACCTAGTATCCAGCCTCAAACTGAACAGCCCCTATCGTTTTCCCTTTTATATATTTTACATATTGATGTGAATTCAATAATGACAACACCATTAGATAATAGTAACCCAGAAAGCATTTTTGTCACTTTCGATAATAAGAATGAAGATAAGCCTTATGTTGACTTCATTGTTATGGGTAGCATTGTCAAACTTGAACTTTCACACCCTTCACTTTGGTTTCTTATGCACTTTAACATTACAAATAAGAAAATATAGCTATAGTAACCATGGATGATGCAAACACCCCATTTTGTCAAGAATTTTTCTAGGATAAAAAAAAAAAAAAAAAAAAACTTCAGGCCTAATAGGAAAATTTTCAATTTTAATTTGATTTCATTTGATTTTACTTGTTTAAAAAAAAGTCAAAAAAAAAGAGAAAAATCATAAAATAGTGATTTTGGCTTAATTCATGCAAATCTTGTAAAAGGAAAAACTCAAAATCAAATCACAGATTACAAAATTATAATAAAATCATAATTAAATCACATGCAATCACAATCTTAGATTTGATTTACTTGATAGAATAAAAAAGTGATTGAATCCTTATAAAATGGTATTCAATCACACACATAAAAAAGGGGGAGCATTAAAAAAAATGATACAAAAACTTTTGAGAGAAAAGAGAGAAATTTGTTTAGCAACGAAAAGGTTTTAGGTTCTGGGCTTTATTTGTTTAGATTTTCTAGAATTGGGATTTAGTGTTTTTGGGTTTGAATTTTTGTAAGGTTTATTCTAGGGATTTATGGGTTTAACTTTCTAGATAATTTGTTGGGTTTATGGAAATTCTTTATCGGCTTTTGAGATTTATTCATCAATTTTTGGGCACCTATAAATTGATTAGAGAGAAGACAAAAGAATAACCATTTTAGAAATAGATGCATACTCAAACACTTCTGAAGAAAAGCCTAAATTTTGAAGCATCTAGATTTATGTGTTTTACGATGCACAACTTGACCCGATCGTAGGTATTTTTTTCTATTTTTAATTCTATTTTTTGTTTTGATTTTATTTTTGTTATTTTATTTATTTTATTTTGTTTATTTTTATTTACTCTTATTATTTCTTATTTTAAATTGAAAAAAAATACATTACTTATTATTATGATTTTTTCTTTGTGAGTTTCATTTTACTTATTTATGAAAAAAATAATAATAAAATGTTTCTAAAATCGATTCACAAATCTTATCAAATTAGTGGAGGATTTTTTATGAATTTAAATTTTTATGGATTCTGTCAAATTATTAAATAATTCTATAAATTACTTTTTAATAAAGTATCATATTTTCATCGTACCAAACTATTAGAGGATTGTATCTTAAATTAAATCTTACCAAGCTACTAGAAGATTTAATGAATTTTCTCAAAAATAAAATTTTATAAATATTTTACAATAAAATCTCACCAAACTATTAGAAGACCTGTATCAAAATAAACCCTACCAAACTATTAGAAGACTTTACTAATTATTTTATTGGGTAAATACATTAATAAATCCGACGATGGAGCCTTTTTAGGGTGCAACACTAGTCTTCATGAATACTCATGAGGTAAAAAAATTATCTTAAATTGCTATCAAACTATTTGAGTAATTTTAGGATTAATTTTAATATTAAATATTTTGATAAAATATAAATATATATAAGGCTTGGATAATTTAAAATCAAACAGGTACTATTCTTTGAAAGGGCGCTATGATGGTGCTATAATATTTTTCATGCATAATCGTACTCCTGAACCTAAAATTCAGTTTTATAGACTAAAATTTACTATTTAAAGATACCTAAGTCAATTTTGATATTTCTTTTTTAAAAAAATAGATTTGATTAGGTAGTCAATCACACTTTAAAAAAAAAATATTAGTGACGACTCTTAAAATCATGTCTAGCGGTAGGTTCATGGATCTATACATTATGACAGTTTGACGACTCCATTAGAGACCTCGAAAGTCAGGTCAGTAAATAATTTTTTACTATCCAAGCCTTGTTTAATAAATTTGAGATTTTTTTTCTTTATTTTCTATTTCTTTCTTTTCATTGCTTATATTTTGTTTAGTTTTTCATTTATATATATGTATCTATTATTACTTAGATGTGCTTAATATAAGATTTACACTCAAGCTCTATCCTTTAGGAAGAAATGAAGTACCTACGCTTTTGTGAGATTTCATGTCTTTATATGGGCTTATGAAACATTCCCACTCATATTGAACCATTTTCGTTTATAGCCTATGATAAGCAAGGATCAAGATGCCTTACTAGTTTGTGATGGATAATGATGTAAGAAACAATTTGAGAACCTTTTAGAAGTAATTCAAACTATATATAATTAACTTTAAGAGCCTAACCTAAGTAGAGCCATATCCTTCCACCCTTTAGAGTTAACCTGAAATTTAGAGTCATGCTTTTATTTTACTTATTCTATAGTGTTTATTCTTTGTTAAGATGACTAATCAATTTTCTTGTCTTGTTTTTTTTTTTTTTTGTGCATATTCATAAACATACATGCATTGCATTACATTCATTCATGACCATTTATTCATTATGTCAAATCATGTCAAGATCACTTATTCTAAATTGTGTTACTAAGGTGTAAGAATAGCTCAACATCTGTATAACACTCGAGCTAGAGCTAGAAAGATGGAGCAAGATAATGCAAACCATTTTGAAAGGTTGAAAAAGGTTTATAAGGTAATTTAAAGGAAATTAAAGAAGATCCATAAAGCTCTGGATAAAATAAACGAAGAAAAAATGATAGAGGAAGATATCTCATATGAAGTCACTAATTCATTATATCTTTTAGGTTTTGATCCACATTAGAACCAAGCCACTCCAAGCTTTTAGCCACAACAAACCACATTCCCAAGTTACAACTACCGAAAATGTCTTATGCACCAAGTCAAGTAAATGTTCAGAGCTACACTAATCTTATCTTCACTAAAAGGGTAGTCAAGCCAATCCAAATCCTTAATTTTGATGAGATGAAAGAAAAAGTGAAATTACAGATGACTGTATCCTTAAAAAACTCTAAGACTGATCAAACAATAAGCATGATTAAAAAAAGATTATGGGTTGTAAAAGGCATTGACTTCTACGGATCCATGGATGTTATGAGGCTTTGTTCGGTGCTAGATATGATGATACCATAAAGTTTGAAGTACCAAAGTTTAAAAAGTACAATGATACTAAGTGTCTTATTACACGCGTCATGATGTATTATCGTAAAATGACGACACACATAAGTAATAAAAAATTACTTATGCATGTGTTTCAAGATAACTTAATCGAGTCTGTTACAAGATGGTACATTTAGTTGGATAGGATTTGCATTCGGTCATAGAAAGATTTGATACATTCATTCATTAATCAATATCGTCATATTATAAATATAGCTGCTAATCGTCTTTCTTTGTAAAGTATGAAAAACAAGGTGATGAAATCATTCAGAGAATATGTTCAAAAGTGACGGGATATAGCTACTCAGGTATAGCCACCCTTAGCTGAAAAAGAAATCATGATTTTATTTGTTAGCATTTTGAAATCATCTTATTATGAGAAAATGATAGAGAACGCAACAAAAAGGTTTTGTTGATATGGTAATCTCATGAGAGATTATTGAAAATGTCATCAAGAATGGCAAGCTTGAAGAATGAAAGACTAGCAGTATTAAGAAAGGTGGGATGCCTAAGAAAAAAGAAGCTAAAGCCCAAGCGGTAAGGTTTAAGGGGCAACAATTTGGAAGTTATGCTCCTTACCCACCATATGTTCATCTTGCTTACTACTCGATAGTCAATAATGTTTTACAAGTTTCTTACCAATCTTATTTCCTAACCATGAACAACATCGTTCCAAGTTTTTATCAACCCACTTTTTAAGCATCAGCATAAGGACCTAATCCTATTACTACACCAATTCAAAGCCTAACAATCAAATGAGTGATTTGAAAATATCCAAGGGTAATCAAGAGAGAGCTCGTATTGATCTTATCCCCATAACTTATACTGAGCTATTTCTAAAATTAGTCAAGAATGACCTAGTATCCTTTATCTTTTTGAAACCATTGAAGCCACCTTATCTTAAATGATACAATATTAATACCACATGTGACTACCATAATGAGAATATAGGTCATTCCATAGAGATCTGCCTACTTTCAAGTATAAGGTGCAAAGTTTGATTCGAGCAAGCTCGATGAGCTTCAATGAATCAGGAGAGCTGAATATCCATAAATGCCTTTTGCCTAATCACCCAAGGGCATAATTTTGAAGAGGCTGATTGAAACTGATTATTATTTTAGGATTTTTTAAGAATATGATCTCTTTTATATACTTGGATTTCATCTTATTTTTATCATTTTAATAAAAGTGACATGATGCATTTTCATGACATTTCTCTTCGTGTGAATCACCATTATTTTTTTTAACTTCTCATACTTTTTTCCCATATCCATTCCTTGATTCCAAATACTGAATGTTAGATAATCATGATGATAATTTAGGATTCGATTTTGAAAATATCATTCATAATGATTTGATTTTGAAAATATCATTCATGATGATTTGATTGATAGATAGAGATTGTTAATTCATTGGGATTATTGAATAAAAAGAAGATAAATTTGGTGAAGAGTATCAAAAGTGATGCAATACATGATCTTTGTAATTATTTATTTACAAGTCTACTTTTCATCAATAAATATTCTTCATTGAGAAGATTCATGTTCAATATGAAAAATGATCATTTTTTTTATCTTTAAAAAAAAAAAAAGAGTAAAATTATCTTTTGCTACCCTATTTGAGCATGTTAAAAATTTCTTTTGAGGAACCTTAACTAAGAATCACCCCCACATTTAGGGTAAATTTTGATAAGCTTGTTTATCCTTGGTGATTTTAGGGGTAAAACCCTGTAATGCTCAAATTTTTCTTAAAAAATGATGAAAAAAAAAAGAAGAATAAAAGAAAAAAAAAAGAATAAAATGAAAAAAATTGATGGGGCAACATGTCAAAGTGCTCTACATGAAAAAATGATCATTGGTTTGATAACCTTTCAAATACAATTTGAACCTATTTTGTCCATTTCTTTTATAACTTCTCACCCTAACCTACGTTACATCCTTTAAAAGTCTATTTTGATCGAATGTGAGTACTCGAATTGAAGAATCATTAATTAAATTAAGGTAGATTCACCATTGGATTGTTTGAAATTTGAATAAAGTGTCATTGATGGATAAAAGAGAAAGAGAAATGAAAAGAAAATATGAAAAAAAGGTGTGAAAAAAAATGAAAAACAAAAAAACAAAAAGCAAAAAAAAAAAATGATACTTAAACTAAAAACTCAAAAAAATGGTTTAAGTAAAGATGAAAACTTAGAAAAATAACTTCATGTGAGGGTCTCAAGAATGAGGATGATTAGTTTAAAGACTAAAGATATTGATGGAATGTGTTTTATAAAGAGAATTTTGGGTTGGAGTTCAAAATTACCTGAACAATCATTATTCTGGATGTTGATATCCCATTTACATTCACAGTGTTTTGCTTTCATTTATCTTTGAGTTGTTTTTTACTATACTTTTTTTTTCAATAATAAAAACCCATTTTTCATATTCTTTACGAAGTGTACATCCCTTGAATGAATAAAAAAAATGTATCATATTTGTCATAAATTAGAATAGTCATAAATAAATGAATGACACTATTCGTAAAAGATTTTTCCATTTTTTGAAATAAATCCAAGATGAAAAAAGTGAAAAAAGCCTAATAAAATGGTTTAAAAAGGGCAAACAAAGTGATCCAATGATGGATTCAGTGATAGATTGGTTAACATGACCTGTAAGCTGTGACCAGATTAGGAAAATGACATGGATCACTTAATAGAATTTGTTTTGAGATTGTTAATATTGAGAAGCTAAGAAAGAATGGTGAAATCTTGAGAACCTTTTTACCATGATTAAAATTTTATGATATTGATTTAGTAGCATCTGCGTTACATACATTATGTTTAAATCCTTGATAATTACATTTGTATCCTAGATAAGACAGCATCTGCATTGTTACATTATCACTTATCACTCATTTTTTATCTCAACTCGATCTAGATCATCTTTCTAACTTGAGATTTGATCCTAATTCATCTTCAATCTCGATTCGATTCTGATCACTTTATTTTTTTTGACTAGTGGTTTGATTCTGGTTACTCATTTTCGATTTCAGCTTGATCTAAATCATTTTTTTAACCTGTGGTTCAATCTCAATCATTCATCTTCGATCTTGACTCAATTTCGATCACTTTATCTTTTTTACTATTTTTAATTTTGTTATAAAACCTTTGTGAATCCAAAACCTTTGTGAAATTTAAAATCTTGTGAATCTTTCATTTTTGTGAATCTAAAAGTCCTTATGAACCTGAAGCCTTTGCGAATCTAAAACCTTTATGAAACTTCAAATTTTGCAAACTTTCAATTCTTGTGAATCTGAAAGTCCTTGCGAACTTGAAACTTTTGAGAAACCAGAACTTCTGCGAAACTTGAAATTTTACAAATCTTTCATTCTTGCGAATCTGAAAATCTTTATGAATTTTTTACAAAATTTAGAGTATTGGGATCTTTCAACTTTTATTATGGAACCTTGCAAATCTTTGAATTTTCAAATTGAGAATCTTTGGATTTCAAGTTGAAATTTTCAATTTTATTTTTAGACATGCGATTCAATTCAATCACTCATTTCGATCTCGGCTAGGTCTAAATCATTTTATTTTTTTGACTCACGATTCAATCTTAGTTGTTTAATTTTGATCTTGGTTTAATGCAGATCATTTTATTTTTTTGACTCATAATTTAGTCTCGATCACCCGTTTTGATCTCGATTCAATTTAGATCATTTTAATTTCTTGTTTCGTAGTTCAGTCTCGATCATTTTCTTATTTTGGTATATTTCAATGAATTTTGACTTAGACTCAGTTCAGTTGTTTTCACATTCTTATTTTGACTTCACTTTTTGGACCCGAATAAAATGGATGACTTTTGTCTTTACACAATTTCTGTTTCACAAAAATAAAAATTATACAAAGAGGGACAACTATAGAAATCTCATTTTGTCCGAAATTTTTTTGGGACAAAAAAAAAGCTTTGGGCCTAATAAAAAAAATTTTAATTTTAATTTGATTTGATTTTATTTTATTTGTTTCAAAAAAAAGTCAAAAGAGAAAGAAAGAAAGAGAAATTAAAAAAAAATGATTTTGGCTTGATTCATGCAAATCCTATAACTCAAAATCAAATCACAGATTACAAAATCGTAATAAAATCATAATCAAATCAAATCACATGCAATCACAATCTTAGATTTGATTTACTTGGCAGAATAAAAAAAGATGGAATCTCTATAAAATGGTATTCAAGCACACACACAAAAAGAATGAGCATTCAGAAAAAAGATGATACAAAAACTCTTGAGAGAAAATAGAGAAATTTGTTTAGCAACTAAGAGATTTTAGGTTTTGTGCTTGATTTATTTAGATTTTCTAGAATTAGGATTTGATGTTTTTTGGTTTGAATTTTTGTAGGGTTTTACATTCTAAGGATTTCTGGGTTTAGCTTTCTAGACAATTCATTGGGTTTTTGAAAATTCTATCGACTTTTGGGATTTATTCGTAAATTTCTGGGCACCTATATATCAATTAGAGAGAAGACAAAAGAATAACCATTTTAGAAAAAAAGGCATACTCAAACACTTCTAAAGAAAAACTTGAAATTTAAGGCATCTAGATCTACGTGTTTTACCACGCACAACCCGACCCAATTACAGGTATTTTCTTTTTATTTTTCACTCTATTTTTTATTTTGATTTTATTTTTCTTGTTTTATTTATTTTATTTTGTTTATTTTTATTTACTCTTATTATTTTTTATTTTAAATTGAAAAACATACATTACATATTATTATGATTTTTTTCGTTGTGAGTTTCATTTTACTTATTTATAAAAAAAATAATAATAATAATAAAATGTTTCTAAAATCGATTCACCAATCTTACCAAACTCTTTGAGGATTTTTCATGAATTTAACTTTTTATTGATTCTACCAAACTATTAAAGAATTCTATAAATTATTTTTTTGATAAAGTATCATATTTTTCATCTTACCAAACTATTGGAGGATTACATCTTAAATTAAATCTTCTCAAACTATTAGAATATTTAATGAATTTTCTCAAAAATAAAATTTTATAAATATTTTACAATAAAATCTCAACAAACTATTAAGAGATCTACATCAAAATAAACCCAACCAAACTATTGAAGGACTTTACTAATTATTTTATTAGGTAAAATACATTAATAAATCGATGATGAAACCTCTTTAGGGTGGGACACTAGTCTTCATGAATATTCTTGAAGTAAGAAAATTATCTTAAATTGTTACCAAACTATTGGAGTAATTTTAGGATTAATTTTCAATATTAAATATTTTGGTAAAATATAAACATATTTAAGGCTTAGATAATTTGAAATCAAACTAATATTGTCTTTTGAAAGGGTGTTGTGAAGGTACTATAACCTTCCTCACGTGTAACCGTACTTTCAAACCTGAAATCTAGTTTCGTTGACTAAAATTTACTATTTAAATAAACCTAAGTCAATCTTGAGATTGTTCGTTAAATAGGACAGATTCAATTAGGTAGTCAATCACAACTTAATAAAAAAAATTGGTGGTGACTCCTAAAAACTATATCTAATGGTAGGTTCACGGATCTATACGTTATGATAGATAATAACATTTTAAAACCAATTAATAGGGTTGGTTTAGTATATGAAGTATGCAATGAACCTAAGCTTGTTGCAATATTTAGGAAAATGGTTACTATACATGTTTATGTGTGTGGGATGATTGAAATGGGTTATTTGATGATGACTGTGATTGATAATAAGCTAAGGGTGGTTTATGACCCTTATGGGTTCAGGTTATTAATAATGGAGATATGGGATACAAATGAGGTTATTTGGATTAGTAAGGAGGCAAATTATTGTGGAATTGGTAAAATGATTGGTGGGTTTACTGAAAGTGGTTTATATAAAGAAACTCAATTGTGTTTTTTCTAGAAATGAATGGTAATTATGCCATAAGACTTGAGAGCGAGATTTTTGTAACTGTTGATACTTACATTGGTATAGGACTTTTTGGTCTTGTTAAGCATTTACATGTTCAAGTAATTATGGAGCGCTTGAAGCATGATGATTATGATTGTCAGTCTTATAATCTTATGATTATTGGTTATATCTATATGGGGTAGTGGAGAAAAATTCAACATGGGTTTTATGTAACACCTATCAAAGATAAGGCCTTATGGATTTCAATAATTGATGTTTATTTGATTACTAAACCTATTCTACAAAGGAATCCTAAAATGCAAAATTTTCAACTAATGGCCATCTTAGTGATCAATGGTTTCGGCCTCAAGGTTCATCCATGGTTTCTTTTAGCAGAATTTGTGGAAGGATTTATTCCAAATCAACAAATGTGGGTGTTAACAATGTTTGGGATAATATTGGTGTTATAACTGGAGTGGTGTCTAATTTTTTTTGGGTCCTATGTTGGATTATGTGATGCACTTGTTGTTGCCACCCTTCCTTCCCTTAGCATCAATCATAAGTTGTCTTGAATGTTATATCCTTTCATCATTAGTATTGTTGAGATCAAGACTGCTAAGGAAATAGATCATTGCAAAAGCAGTTTATCATTGCTATGGTTCGCATGAAGGTTAGAATCCAATTTGTTTGTGGGATGGTTCTTTCGTTTTCCTCTACCATTTTTAGCCTTGGAGATCAGGAAGATGTGATGAAGTGGCAACAATTCCTATGTGATGCTGTTGGTCTTTGGGTTGGCGTAATTAATGGTTTTCTAGTTGACTATCATATTAATAATACATATAGCCTTGTACAAGATGTTGTCTACAGGACTAGCGCTGCAAATATTGTCATTGTTGGTCTTGCATTGAGCTAAAGTCTTGCTGAAGGAAATAGCACTGCTACTATTGGAGAAGGTTTTATCATTGGTTTAGCAGCCTTGGTGTCCTTTGTCTTCTTTGGTAGCTGTATGAGCTATGTTTCTGTTATTCCAACAATTGATAAAATGACTAGTGAAGTTTTCATTGGTTTGCTTGTTGGGCAATGCTTCTTTATAGGTTCTTTGCTTTTGGTCATGACTTTTTTTTATTTTTGAAAAATGGCTAAAAGGCTGAAGTATTTGGGTAAATGTGATCATAAGGTTGTCTGTACCATTGAAGAGTTGGGAGAGCACATTGGTGCTGTGGCTGGAGAACTCCACCTTGAGTTTTATCTCATGCATTTACAAGAATATTTTAAGGGCGGTGGTCAGATTATTACAACTTATGTCGATGGTGCTTCGGTATATGCTTGCCACAAAATAGTTAAAAAATCTGTTGACTTGGCAATACTAAGACTTAGCTTACTTATTCTGTTAACCATCATTGACTAGTCCTTTGTTGTAAATGATCAATTTCCATATCATGAAGAAGTTGTCATTATGGAAATTCTAAAGCTACAAGTATCTCTCTTGCTCTCCACTAATGTCATTACTGCTGATAACTTTGCTAATAATGCTAATAGCATGGTGGTATCAAAAGGTGATACAAGGAAGGTTTTGTTGGAATTGAAGAACAAGTTTTTGCATTTAATCCTCGAGGACAAGGATCATTTCTATGAAGGAGGTATTGATATGGGCCAAATAGTGATTGGGTTACAGCCATTTAGTGTCATTGGGTCTATCTAATAATCCTGGACCTGAATTCTGGACTCACAGGAAGACTTCATTTTAGACAATGCCTTAATAGTTTTATTTCAATTTTAACTACTTTTTACAATCGTTAGAGGTAGTTGCTGCTGCGTCCGATTTTCTCGGGTTACATCTTAAATCTATTAGAGGATTATAAAAAGAGAGTGAGAAAGGAATTGTAAAGGATTCTATGCAGTAATATCAGAAAATATCTTCTTTCCAAATTTTCTACTCTTTTCTTCTTTTTTCTTCTTCTTCTTCTCTATTTTCCTTCTTGTCCTTCTTTCTTCTATTTCAGGATCTGATATTCCAGTAGGCTAAGCAAAGGTTCGTATCACGGGGGGCCAAGAAGAGGCCTGAGAGGCATTCACGTGACCCAAACAAAACAAGGTAAACAAGATAAAGTTAAAAAGGTGTAGAATGCTACTATTCAAGTACCCAGTTATGACAAAACAAAACCCTGTCTGCAAGAACCTTTCACCTCTTTGCCTCTCAAAAACATTTCAAAAGAAGAAAACACTTTCAATATATATTACTATATAATAAAAGGGATAAATATCAACTAATAGACTTTGCTCTTTATATAAAGCATTTGCACATGCAAGTATTTGTCTTCAATGTTATTGCTCAAAAACTCATTAATGTCATCCAATAAGTTGTTCTACGCTGATATCCGGTACCCCGATGTATATCCCAAGTGGAATGAAAAGTTTAAGTTTCTATATTTAAGTATCTGAGCTGTATAGCTAATTAATTAATTAACTTTACAGAAATAAATCTTATTGCAACAAACAAGTTCCTCTGCAAACATATGAAAATAAATTATAACCTGTTTTTAGTCAAAGAATCCCTTAAAAATTAATTGGATATATATATATATATATATATATATATGTTGGTGAAATACTAAAAATGGAATCCTTTTTCTTTTGTTTGGGAGGGGGTGTTAAGGAGACTGCATGTACAAAAAGGCCATATTATATGTATAGCCGTTTTGGAAGATTTGGGAAAGAATACGAGAGGAAGAGGATTTTACAGATACGAAAAGATGTGTTGTAGATTTGCACGGTAGCATATGATCTTCTGCTGCCCTTTTAGTCTTGCCAAAAAGCCATCAATATGCTTGTGCAGGCTGCCCCTTTAGTCCCCACACCTTTTTGCCAAATTAATCCACCATTTTCTTCATCTTTCTTATTTCTTTTTACCATCCTCGATCGGTTAACTTATTCAAAGTACTTTTAATATATTTCTCCCTTTTATCCTGCTTCTGAGCTGTTTTTTGATGCTCAAATATCAAGGGTGCCAAGAAAAAATGTGCCCCAGAACAATAATATAACCTCTTACAACTTTGCTTTGTCTGCCAAATGCGAAGAACCATTGGATCAGAAGTTCAAAACATTCCCGAAATGGTATAAAAAATAAAATAATGCTAAACCTTTTTTTTGGAAATTTAAGTAATTATGTTTTCAATATTCAAGCTAGCTAGGTGCTCATATGAGAAAACAATAATTACACGAATCTGCAGTTCCAAGACAACCTGTTTTTACACCCTTTTGGTCACAATTTTATATATTTTTGCTTATCCTGATATTTCCTCCTGTTCCTCTTTCTGTATTCGTACACCATTATATATTGTATATATTTTATATATTCTTGTCTATAATGATGTTTCGAGTGAGCAGAAAATTTTGAATATTATTAATTTTGAGGATCGCTCAGATTAATATTTTAATGATGGAAAGAGATGCTACGAGAGTGTCGTGAACCACTCCTATGTATGCATGAATGTCTGCAAGTAGATAAATTTTAGATATATTTGTATACAGAATGTGATGATTAATCATGATTGGCTTTGCTTGATTAAGGGACCCGTTCCGCCGTGGCATTTCGGCTACATGAGCTGGCGAAAGGTCCCCATATATCCCCTACTCCATCCTTATTCATCTCTACCATTTGCAGACGATCATTATTAATTATTAGGACAGAAATTGGATGATCGACGGATGACATGACCAGCAGCTATGTTTAAGTGCGTCCGGACATTTAGCTTAACCGTTGTAAAAGTAGAGAGTTACAGGGACACGGTGATCGAAGGTTATGGAAGTGAAAGCGAGGGACACGGTAGAGGAGAGAGTGGATTGTGCATTGATGAAAGAGAGGAAGAAATATTCCCTTTTCCCAAATAATAATAATAATAAAAAAAGTTTATAGATTGAATATGATTGCATAAAAAAAATACCAAAGAATGTTAGGAGTTAATGGTATTGAATTTTTTTTTTTTTTGGCCATATGGTATCGGTAAATTCAATATACAGATATACATATATATTAGGGTGGAAATGGATATAAATTCGTAAATAGATTAATTCTAGCTTATGGAACTCTTTTGACAAGCAGAAGTAGGAAGTGTTTTGCTAGCTCTGCAGCTTCTGCTTATAAGCAAATCTACATCCTGAACTTAATAAGCAAACAAGAACCAGAGAATCTTTGCTTTGTATTAACATATGTAATACTTTATCAGCTTTGGAACTCGAAAGAGATAAAATTTCACTTGGGCTGTCAATAAAAGTAACAATCACCACTCTGGTTCTGTAGGAATATCCCTTCAAAATGGGAATATCCCTTTAAAATGGGAACACTGTGTCCATATACTTGGGCTTTAAAGCTACTGACTGGGGCAGATGAATCATTGGCCCTGCAATTTACAATACTGGACCAGCCAGTTTCTTCTTGTTTTGTTCTTTATTTTTCTGCACCGACCGTTGCTTCAAATCAGCCTAGTCTGGACTCAGCTTGCTTACAACTCGTCCGCTTTATGTTTCTTCGGTTCATTAAAATGTAACAGTAGCTATAACTTAATGCAATTCGCTGAATTCGATTATAATAAAATGGCGTAAGAAAAAGAAGAAACAGAAACCACATAATACATCAATATCAAACAATGTATTTATATGTACAATTTATTGACTATTACAATTGCGCAGGTCTTCAAACTTTTTTGTTTTCAAGGTGGTGAGTGGATTATGATTATCATTAAATTCCTAGTGACAGATTTTCTACCCTGAAATTGAATCAACAAGTGCTCTCAGGTGTTTGTTTTCTGATCATAATTTATTGATTAAGCGTCGAATAACTATCACATGATGATATCTGATTATCTGATGATATCCTTGGTGGAACGCATTACAAAAGCTTTTGTTATTCTTAGTAAGGGGATCTTAATTAGGGGATCAAATTGGTATAACTCAGGTCCCCAAACACAAGCATTTGTAGACTACCCAGTACCCACCCATCCACCTTCCTAAAACATGAAAGTTAGGGAGAGGCTTGAATATAATGCACGAATACTCACAAAAACTAGACATTTAAATCCCACATATTTCCAGTGATTCAACAGAAATAGTCATCAAATTTTGCATCATGCAAGAAGAATCAAATTGACCATTTCCTAGCTAGCTTTCTAACACAATTAGCCTAGTAGTAGTACTTCAAAACAAATTCAATTGGGGTGCCAAAATTTTAAGCCCAAAAATAAAGACTAGTTATTATTAGTATTAAGTTAGGTAAGTCAGTATAGTACTGCTCATATCATTGATTATTTTTTGGATTCAACATTTACTTGGATTTTAGTTGAGATAAACTCCAAATCCGAGGTGAGTGAGTCGAGCAGCATTGCTAGAATTCATGCAAAAAATTACGGTTTTTTAATTACTTTGTTTTGTTTGAAAGGCACAAAAGAGAAGCTTGAAAAAAAAAAAGAAAAATACAAGGAACCAAAAGATACCAAAAACTACCGTGAGAGAAAAGTAAAAAACTATGCAGAGAACTATTAGGGACAGTCGTTTATCGAAAAAATCCTCGAGTTCCACTGGACCCCACCCTAGAACTCTTGCCAGCCACTGGCCATCACCAACCTCCCCTTCATTTTCTCTTTTCGCAATCCCTCTACACCCCTGCAACAACATTATTGTTATTATTATTATCATCATAATTAATCAAACGACATCCCCATTACCCATAAATTGTTCTCCGGTGATCCGTTTCGGTCTCTGGTAACCCTATCTTTCCGTCGGATAACTTCCTGTTGGGCCCCACTAACTCAATACCGGCCATTACCGTGGACAATGAGTCAGACATTGAAGCCCCACAGCTCTCACTCTTAACGTCGCTAACGGAAAAGAACGGCAGACAAGACAAAGAAAACGGAGATGAAGACGACGATGACGGTGACATCAAGGTTGCCGTTGGTGGTGAAGTGTTATAACAAGAGCTTGTTATCTCTTTGTAAAGTTCTTGCATCATCGCCTCTAGTTTCTCTTCTTCGACCAAACCCTCATTGGAGAACTCGCTTTCGTCGTCGGATTCAGTCAACAAGGCGTACAACTTCCCCGCAACATAGCCGGGAAGTTCAGTCTCCGGCGACTTTGAATATTCTTCTCCTCCTAGCATCATCATTATGTTTTTTTTTTCTTTGTTTTTTTTTTTTTTTTTGTGTTGAGAGTTGAAGGGAGTGAAGGAATGAGAGTAACTAGTAATATTATAAACAGAAAGAGGGAAAGGGGAGAGTAAGATCGTGAGGAGTGAGGAGTAGGCAAAAGAAAGCTGTGAGGCCACGTAAGATGGAAGTGTAAGAGAGATGGCGTGGCGAGAAGATGGAAGATTAGATTTGTAGTAAGAAGAAAGAAGGAACACGACTTTTGTCTTTGCTTAAAGGAAGAGAGAATCCGATTCTTTGCCAACGGAGTGTTTCAGTTGGGTAAAAGGACAAGGATTGGCTAGAGGTAGAAGTGAGAAAAAAAAAAAAAAGAAAAAGAGAAATTCGAAAGTTGATTTGATTTGGATTGATTTTTTTTATTTAATTTAAGTTAAATTTAAATATTAAATGTATATATTAAGTTTAAATTGAATTTTAAATTAAACGTTAAAAGTTAAAAAAAAATGATTCGAATTATATATTTTTTTAATTTTTATATATATTTTAAATTTTTATAAAATAAAAATAATAATTTTATATCAAAATTTATTTAAAATATTAAATTTTTATAATAAAATAATATAAAAATTAATAAATCATATCAGATAAAATTTTAATTGAATTGATTCAAATCAAATAAAATTTTGATTTAAATTTAAATTAAATTTAAATTTTTCATAATGTAATATTTTAAAAAGTTGATTCGAATATAATGTAAACCAAATCCGCATCGTCCTTACTTAAAGAAAATATAATTTTGTATTTTAAGTTTACGAGACTACCCCTATCATTAATTAATCGACAAATATGAGCTTACATCTATCCACTTTTTCTTTTTCCTTTTAATATATTTTTACTTTTCGTTTTTTTCTATTTCTTTGCAAATTAATTTATGTATTTTTTTTTTAATTTAAAGCAAGTTTTAAGATTAAATTTGATCAAAATTCATGATTCTTAAAGCTTGACTATCTTAATTTTTTAATTTAAAAACATCAAAATCATGCTCACTTGCTGAGCAAGTGATACGTCGTTTTAATTTATAAGTAGTATATTTAGTTTTTTTTTTTTTGTTTTTTACTTTCAAATGAAGATATGAATTAAAGAAATTAATTAGGTAAACATATTTAGTTGTGTTAAATGGAGTACAAATAATATAGTACGATTAAAGAATACAACAAAATCAATTGAAAAATGTAATTTTGAATTTAATCTCAATACTAGGAAGTAGGACCAATTACCAAACAAATAAACAAATTAAATACAACAAATGTAGCAAAAAAAAAAAAAAAAAACCAAGAGAGTACTGCCTTGGTACTTTTTATAGCATGGAGCTTGATGAGTGAGTGAATTTTTTTGAACTCCAAATAGAAAGATTTTGCTTCTTGTGAGAAGCAGGGATTTTACTTTGCTTTTTACATCTTCTTTTGGCACATATATGATTAAGGCGTTAACAGAATATGAAGCACTCAAATTAAAACTTAAAATTTTATTAGCATTAAACTATGAATTTATTATTAAAATTTTGATTTTTTTAATGAAATATGATAAGATTCCATTAACCTCAAATATAACTTTCATATCAACAATCACATTTTCACTTACGCATCATTTTTAACATAAAAATGAAATTCCCATCTTATAAATTTTAAGTTACACATTAAAAATTTTAGTATATGAATTCAAATTTTAACTTAATTGATTCATTTATTTATTTAAAAAAAAGGACATGTAATGAATTTAAAATTAAATCTTAACGTTCAATTTTTTTTTTTTTTTTCAGAATGCAAATTGTATTGTATATATTTGAAAAAAAAAAACTTTAGTATATAAAAATGAAAATGGAGAGCAGGAATAACAAGGAGTGGTGCATGCTTTAAATTCAACGGTTGAGAATAGCGGTGGAGATTGAAAAGTACCACAGTACTAGAAATTGGTAGTTGCTTTCTTTCGAGGATTAGCTTTTCCAAGTTTACGATTTCTTTTTCCTATTAGAGCTTCACTGAGAAGGTTAAATTATTTGGTGTTTTGGCAGAGCCCACCACCATTACCGATTTGAATCAGTCCTAATAAATTATGTACTCAAGGGGAACAGAAATGTATCCACCATACAGGGTGGAAACTAGACAGTCTCAGTAACACTATTAGGATCATTCTTCTAAAACCACTTTCTCAGATTATCATATTCAACATTATTCTCAAATTTACTATTATACCCCAGACTTTCGCTACCTCCTGCCTCTATGTCTGTGTATTTGATGAAAGACACTTGCCATCTTATTTACCGATGAAATCATTCTTAAACAACAAGGAATGAGCCACTCTTTAAAGAAGAGACCTGTTTCCCTCTCAAATACAACTCTAGCTCCACCGTCACTACTTTGATTCCTCCATTAACACACTTCAGCATCTTTATGGTCTTTTGGTTTCTGTTGCTCATGCAAAATTAGCAACAAAGATCTTCCGTCTTCTTTTAGTGGTTTTAATGCGGGAAGGAAGGGAAAAAGAGATTTTTTAATTGCAAGCCCACAAACCTTCCCTGTAAACCAATTTTCAAGCAATACAGGTTTAGATAGAAACTAAGGCCAATCACTAACGGATGGTTAACTCAAGAGAATGTGCTTCAATCTTCGTTAGCTAGGTCAAAATCATTGAGAGCCCGTGGGAAGATAATTTTTATGAATTTTTTATGTTTAATGCAGATAAATTTGTTTAGATAAAACCAAAACAACAAAAAAAAGGACTGGTTTAGATTCAAAAATCTTTTCCTGATAAATAAAAAATAATAGAGAAAGGCCAATCATTTCATCTAAAAGCAAAACTCTATGAACTAACACTATGTTTGGATTGAAAGGAGGGAAAGAAAAGAAAAAAAAATAAAAAAAAAATAATGAAAACAGAAAAAAAAATTTATTTGGTTAAATTTTTAATTTTTTTTAAAAAAGAAAAGAAGTGAAAACTCAATAATTTTTTATTTTTTTTAATCCTTAATTTTTTAATACCTTAATTTAGAAAAAAAAGCTAAAGAAATGAAAGTTAAAAAAATTTTACTTTTATAAAAAGATTATTATATCTATATTTTTATTATGACATTAGATTTAATTATATAACAGACATTTTTTACAAAAATAATTTTTTTATGAGTATTTTATATAATATCATAGTTTATAAATATTTTATGATTTTTCAAATCTTGACAACAAAACAAGCTAAATTATTGTTGGAATAAATTAAAATATTGAATTAAATATAAAATTAAAAGTAAATTAATAACTAACTAATACATCTTACTATATTAAACATACTTAATTATGTTTAGAAAGATTTATTTATACAAACTTAATAGTATAAAAATATATTTATATATTATATGTTAGTTTATAAAAAAAAAGTTATAATTGAAAAAAATATTATAATAAATTTTTTTTTTTCATTTTCACTATTTATTCAAATAATAGTTATTAAATTTTTTTTCATTTTATTAATTTTAATTATCTAAACAAAAAGTACATGCATAGTTTCTTTTCTTTTAAAAACCTTTCATTTCTTTTTCTTTTCTTTCTTTTATTAATATCTATTCAAACATAACATAAATATCAGCTAATTATTGTAACAAAGTGTTCATGGAAGAACCTTGGTGCGGAAAAAAGAACAAAAGGAAGGAAAAAAAGAGTAGTTCGAAGGATTGAACCATTAATTCCCTTCCTTTTGGGGTATTGCTGTTCATACATAGACTAGAGGTGACAACGGTTTGAATCGAATCCTACTTGAAAAAAAGGTACGGAGCCTACAATGTATCATCCGTCCAAGGTTACTTCATATTTTTCTTCTTTTTCTGCAGCCTTCTTTTCCGTCGTTGAAGAAATTAACAAGTGAGAAATTTATCATTTCCGCTTGCATTCCAAAAATAATAATAATAATAATAAACAGACACCTCTGTTGTAGCAAAATTTAGGCCCAGATTGCAAGGGAAGCCATCAAACCAGCTCCGAGGAAAAGCATGAAGTAAGATACTACTTGATGTCTAAAATTGCAGCTCATCCTCTTACTCAGAAAATCTGCAGCAATTAGATCTACTAAAGCCATATAAACTAGAATTCCAGCTGACAAAGAGTCTAAAATGCCTTCAATAACCAGAGCCGCTGGGCTGTAAGGATTGTAGAATGAAGCAATGGCAGTCCCAATGCCAATTCCAGCTGGGGTTGTAATGGTAAAAAAACATGCCATGATTGTGGCTGATAGAGTTTTGAAATGAGCTTGGGAGATGCAGCCTCCAAGTGCAAATCCTTCAAAGAACTGATGAAACGATAATGCTGCAATTAGAGGTCTTATTGTGCATGGACTCTGGGAAACACCCAGTGATAGGCCAATGATGACTGAGTGTGACACAATTCCAAGCTCCAAAATCTGCAAAAATAGAAAGAGACGTGCCTTCATTAGCACAGTTCTTAAACATGCTACATAAAAAGGGCTGCAATAATTTTCACCACAGTTTCAGTTCCTCCTGCAGTACACATTCCAACTATGACAAAATATGCAAATATCAACATCTCCAACTTTTTGACCAAAATTTTATCAGCCATTCATTAGAAGAAGATAAAGTTTAGAAAGCAATTAAAACAGGCATTGAATGGAAAAAATCCACAAAGTCAATAGTTGGAACAATTTGTCTAATTCACAATTAGGATAATTTACTTGCTGGGCAAAGACAAGGGAAGAGACTAGTATGCTTATTGTTGTAGTAGAAAAGTTAATCACTGCCAGGCTAAAGCTCAACACAGCAGTTTGCACCGGCCAGACATGGAAGATTGATTACCAAAAGTTACACAAGGGTGAAGCTTAGAAGGTTCCAATAAGCTTTGAATGAACCGAGAGAAATACGGACAAAATCTTTTCCTAGCGATCATTATTTTGTTCGGGAAAAAAGAAACACTTCGATCTTGTGGCACATATTAAGTGAAACAATGCCCAACTTTAGGAAAAAGGAGCAGATCTCTGCTACAAAGACTAAATGAGAGACACAGGAATATGTCATTTGTTGGTGTAGTGGAAAAGCATCCCACTAGAATTCTACCATTAGATATGTTAGCCTAAGTCGAAAGAAGACGACTCCTTGGCAAAAATTAGTTACTCTTTTAACATCAACTGTCATCTTTTTTTTTCCCATTGACAATTTGAGAACCAACCAGCAAAGCCGTAAATCTATGTAGATCTCCAATTCCCAACCCCAAAAACCTTTGATAGGAAGGAAAAGAAAGCCACACAGGAGGCCCCATATGACATAAAACAAAATTCCACTAAGTTCTCATAGGGCGTTAAGGCAAATTTTAAGCCACCTCAAGCAAGCACGATCAGAATAAATAGCACTAATTTACTTCCAAACAACACAGAAACAAAGACAAAGTAAAGTACTTAACCAACACGTTATAAGTAAAGAAAAAAAAAAAAGTTCAGCAAGACTGGGGTTCGATCCCAAAATTTGTAAATTCTCTTTCTCTAATTTTCTTTAGGCTTTGCTTCCAAGTTCCAATGTACAGAAAAAAAAAAAAAAACACACACACACACACACACCTGGGAAACGATGACGTGCCTCACTCTGCTATCATCATCCCCACCTCCATGTTCATGTCCATGTCCACGACTCCTCAATAGCCCATCACAGCCGTCTTGTCCATGTGGATGACTATGCCGATGATGTGCTGCATGCGCACGCATGCCAACAATGTGCACGCCCCCACCTTCCTCTTCCCCAAAAACCTTCCTATCCACAACTTGTATAATCCCAGACTCTGAATCCGCATCCAACGACCCGACCCATCCCTGCTCTTCCGTACTTCCTCTAATCAAACCTTGTTTCCTCTCATAATACTGAGTCCCCACAAAATCCACAAGCAAAGTAACCAAAGAAGCAATCATAGCAAAGAACCCTGAAAATGGGAACTTTGACCAAGGGTATTTTGGTAAGCATGGATCCGAGAGAGCATCGGAACCATCAGAGAGCATGTGGACGAAGCCAGTAGCAAGAATTACGCCGGCTGCAAAGGCCTTGGCGGCAACAAAGAGGCTCCCATCTGTACGGAGGAATTTACGATGCCTGCCAATAAGTGGAATAGCAATGCCAGCTACACCAGCGAGGAGGATTGAGGCTATGGCTATGAGCTTTAAAAAGGCGGCTGACTCGTCACGACAAACGTCTACCTCCGAGTATTGGCAGCTCGTGTTGCTCATTGAATCGGTTATTGTCTGCAAAAGGGAATCTGTTTTTTTTTTTAATCGAACAATAATCCGTTAGAATTGAATTAAACAAAGGAAAATTTGAAACTGATAAAATTTCCAACCAAGTTAAGAATTTTGACAAAAGTATATAATTTTCTAAAAAGATTGAAACCAATAAAATTTCCAACCAATTGAATAACTTTGATAAAAGTAGACACATTCGTAGTTCGATTGGGTTGAATTATGAAATCCAAAAACCCAAAAATCAATGTTTTCGAATTTTATTTCATTTGAAACGTTCCCCACCTGTCGACAACCGCAGAAAGAGAAAACAAACAAAAGGGTATTGAAAGTTACCTGAGAAAAGCCTAGTCCTTGATCCGAAACGATCAAGGCAGAGCAGCGGCCAGATCTCCTGAAAAGAAAATGGAAAACCCAATATACACCTTGAATTAAGAAAACAAAAATCAAGACAATAAAAGGATTTGGAATCCCGGAGAAGCTAACCTCAATGAAGAACATGGGAAGAGAAAATCTAAAGCAAAGCTGGTGTTGTGTTCAATATACATAAAAAAATAGGAACAAGGGAAAGGTTTTCCTTTTTTTGTTAGTTTTACAGTGACATATGAAATGGCAAATCAAAATGAAGAAGACGAAGGAAGAATCTCTATATTATACTTATATACGTATAAAGATTGTGAAAACTCTCTCACAATTAAAAAAAAAAAAAAGAGATCAAAGGATGATGGTAGTATTGTTGTTAAATGATGATGTTAAAGGAAGAATTACATGTTGCCGCATTGGCATAGCAAGCAAAGGTTCGGAAGATATAGATGAGAGAAATTAGAGGCAATATGGAGAGATTGTCGACATTTTTGGGCGAAAGAGTGTCGACATTGTTGGGCGAAAAGGTAAGGTAAGGTAAGAGGTGGCGTCTACAGTTGCAAACCTTTTGTCAAAAAAATGACCCCGACTATGTCCACATTGTTTCTAAGGGTCCGTTTGAATCCCCAGTTGGTTGTGACGTGATGCGGTTGGCACCGTCAATCATGCTGACATTTCATTTGGATCACTTGACTGTGATGTGATGAAGTTGTTTTCATCGTGTTGCTCCGTCAATTTTTTTCCTGAAGCTCAAAGGTCGGACAAAGATTTTGAATCTTCAACGGCAGCCTTGATTCCCATTATATCCGTGCTTCTCCCTTCTTCTTTTTTTTTCCCTCATGGCAATAGTATATGATATTTTTAATTTCACAGCTCATTCAAATGGATTCTAAATCTTTGTTTCTTATCTCGCCATTTTTTTCATGTTACTAAGGATATAAATCGGGTATGAAATGAATAGAACATCTTTCATTTTCATCTCTAATTTTTTATATTACATCAACTTATATATCCATATTCAAAGATATTTTAAATTTATTCTCATCTTTATGAATATTTAATAAGTATGAATTTTAAATTTTTTTAAAATTTTAATTTTTATCTTATATATTTAAGTAATTTTTTTATAAATATGTATTTTTAAAATTTAAATATATTAATTCTAATAAATTTAAAATAAAATTTATATTATTAAATAAAAAATTAATTTATTAAATATATATAAAGTATAAGTACAGAATGGATATTATATAATCCATCCCCGTATCATACCTTAAAAAAAATTTAAAATTATACATATTTTTATCCTATCTTCGAAATTTAATATTCATCTCATTCCTATTAGGTTAAAACATAAAATTTTCTGTCTTGTGTCATATTGATATCCCTAGATGTTACTATTAATTTTCTCTTTTTTTGTTTTAATATTACTCACATTTATTTGTTGAAATTAATATTTGTATTGGTCAGTCTTGAACTCAGAAGAAAATCAAATTTTGATTCATGTACAATAATTTAAATAAATTTATTGTTTAAACTTTTTTAAATATAAAATATCAATCTCAAATGTAATAAAATTAAAAATTCACCACGAAAAAAAAATTTGTTCCATGAACAGTGCTGATGTGAAATTTTCATGCTCCTTATTTGGATATGCGGATATGGCATTTATTCGGATAAATTACACTAACAATTACTCAATTAGGTTTAAAATGTTTATTAAATTACTAAATTTTTTAATTTAAACACTAAAAGGTAAGTAAATAATTTTTTTTAATCATCTAATCGTTAGTCTTTAATGGCACTATTACGTGGTAATATCACATTAGTTATTAAATGTCATGTGACACCATCATGTCAGTAATTTTCAAAATTTATAATACCACATAATCAATGTTACTCGAAATATAAGACAACATTGTAATGTCATATAACATCTGACAGCTAATATGGCAATATCACTTCAATACGTTGTTAAAGACCAACGATTGGGGGTACAAAAACAATTAGTCAAACTTTAATGATTAAATTAAAAAATTTAATAACTAATGACTATGTTTAAAATATGATCATAATTGAATGATCAATAATATATTTTATTTTTTCTTAAATATTTTTATTTTTCTCACATTTTCTCTCTATCTCTTTTTCCTCTTTCTTTAAATCCTTTCCTAAGAATTACATCTCAAATGCCCAGAATTCAATTAATGGGATGTTTAATTCGTGGATTCTTAGATTTCATGGGAGAAAATGATTTCGACGAAAGTTGATATTAAAGGAGAATATGTGATTCTTAAGTTTTGTTGAACTATGAAATGTTATATTTTTTAATAAAGTCTTTTAATAAAATATTTGATTTAAAAGAATGTAAGATTTTTTTAATAAAATCTTTTATTATTATTATCCTTGATGATACGTAAATAACACATGATATTCATAATATGTTACATGTGAATAATACATTTTCGTTGAAATTAAAGAATTTTGAAATTTTTTTTCATATTTTCAACAAAGATAATTTTACTATCCTAATTACTATCCTTATGTTGATTTTCTCTATATAGAGAAAATACACAAATCAACTTTCGTGGTAAGCTTAACATGGGAGTTGGAAGGAGGTGGTAAACTCTTTCTTAAAGGTTTCTGCCCTGAAACAAATTTTATATGTAATAATATTAAGTAAATATATTTTAGATTTTAAATAAAATAATATTAAAAAAGATATATTTTATTATATTATATTATATTTTTGTTATAAGTAGCAACATTCACTATATTTTTATTTTTAAAAAGTGTATTTGTAAAAATTTCAGAATTAAAAAAAAAAATTCAACATCTATAATATTTTATGCTCAAAATGCGATTTTTGTTAAAATCTTAGAATTGTAAAAATAACATTTTAATATCCACTACGTTTTATGCTAAAGAAGTGATATTTGTTAAAATTTTAGAATTTCAAAAATAAAGTTTCAACATCTACTACATTTTCTATGCTCAAAAACAGTCTTGTTAAAATTTCAAAATTATGAAAATAAAGTTTCAACATCCACTATATTTCTTAACTTAAAAACATGATCTTTGTTAAAATTATAGAATTTCGAGTATAAAGTTTCAACATTTGCTACATTTCTTATCTTAAAAACATGATTTTTGTTAAATTTTCATAATTTCAAAATTTTAAGTTTCAATGTTCATTATATTTCTTATCTTAAAAATGTGATCTTTGTTAAAATTCTAAATTTTGAAAAATAAAATTTCATCACCCACTATGTTTTTATCTTAAAAACATGATCTTGTTAATATCATAATTTCGAAAATATAGTTTATCTTTCAAATCTCAAAATAGTTAATATTTAAAATAATTTTAATTTCAAATAATTTAATATTATTGTTTTTTAATTTTAAATAATGTAATATTATTTAAAAATATACATATGTTAATGTGAAAAAACTAAAAAATAAAACTATATGAAAAACTAAAAATAAAACTAAATGTATATTAAAAAACTACTCATAAAAAATTATACAAGTACATTCGATTTATATATAAGTAACTAGTGAGTCAACTGAGAAACTAAATCTTTCTAATTCTATAATTGAGCGATTATCTATCATAATTTCTATCATTCATTCTAGGGATACAAATATAAATATACAAATTACAATATTACAACCAGCTGTAAATAAGTGTTTTCTCATACTCCCCCTCAAACTAGTGAATAAGTGTTTTTCATTCCCAACTTAGAAATAATTACTTGAAATGTTGCACTGCTGAGACCTTTAGTCAATAATCTACAAACTGACCCTTGGTTGATACATAAGGTGTATAAATCAACCCACTGTCTGATTTTTCTTTTATGAAATGTCAGTATATTTCAATATGTTTTATTCTGTCATGTTGTATAAAATTATGTGCAATACTTACTGCAGACTCGTTATTACAGTAGAGTCACATTGGTCTATCCCATTTAATCTTCAAGCTTTTAAGATAATCTTTAACTATAGTAGTTCACAAATTCCTTAAGTCATTACTTTGAACTCTGCTTCAGCATTTGATCTTGCCATAATATTCTATTTTTTACTCTTTTAAGTCATAAAATTACCAATTAAGAGAGGACAGTAGCCTGAAATAAATCTTTCATTAGTTACTGAACTTGCATAATCTGCATCTGTATATGCCTCTAGAATTAGCCTTGAATTTTTTTTTTGTATAAGATATCTCTCATAGGATCGGCCTTCAAATAGTGCAATACACGATAAAATAACCTGTAGGTGCATTTTTTTTAAGACTGTGCATAAATTAATTTATCACACTCACAACATATGCTATACCAGATCTAGTATGTGAGAGATAAATGAGTATTTCAACTACTCTCTGATACATCTCTTTGTATGTAGTAGCATTTTTATTAGCTTTTTCAAGTTTATAATTAAGATATATAGGGGTATTTGTAGGTTTACATATGAATTTCTCAGTTTCTTTCAAAAGATCCATCATATATTTCTATTGTGAGATGAAAATACCATGTTGTGAGTGAGCTACTTCAATTCTTATAAAGTACTTCAATATCCCTAACTCTTTTATCTAAAATTCTCTAGCCAAACATTGTTTTAGAGATTTTTTTTCTTTTTCATCATCTCCGGTTATAATTATATTATCAACATACATTAATAGAACTATGACTCTCCCTGAATCAGACTGTTTGATAAATAATATATGATCTCTTTGACTCTGCTTATATCCCATTGCTAACATCATTTTGACAAATTTCACAAACCAAACCCTAGAATACTATTTAAGACCATATAAAAGCATTTTTCAACTTGTATACTTTATTTACTTCTAGATGATTTTCAAATTTCAGTGGAACCTTTACATATATTTATTCTTTCAAATCACTATGTAGAAAAGCATTCTTTACATCAAATTGTTGAAGCTACCAATTGTAATTTGTAGCCAATGATAACAAAATCCTAACCGTATTCATCTTGACAACTAGAGCAAAAGTTTATTGATAATCTACTTAATAAATTTAAGTGTAGCCCTTAGCCACCAACCTGATTTTATACTTTTTAACAGTACCATTCATCTTATATTTTATAGTGAAAATCCATTTTCATCAAACTAAATTTTTTTCGTGAGGTAACTTTACCAGTTCTTATGTCTTATTTTTCTCTAAGGCCTTCATTTTTATTTTCATGACTTGCTTCCATTTCTTACTGGATAATGCCTTGAATAATGTAATTGAAATAGAAATAGTATTTAGGGTCACAAAAAAACTTTTATGGGATGGTGAAAATTTTTCAAATGACATAAAATTAGAGATTATGTATAGTGGATGCTTAGTACATTCTATAGTTCCTTTCTTAATGGCAATATCATAATCACTAATTATATTTTTAGAAGATTCATGCTTATTTTGAGCAACAGAGTCAATGATTGTAGTTACCCCATTTTTAAAGTTAGGGTCAGGTTCTTAGACTTGTACTAGTTCAAGATCTGAAACTTTTCTTTTTGAGTACACCTGTAATTCTTTCATAGAATCAAAAATAATGTTATCATTTGTCATATCAATCGTATTTGAAACGGGTTTAAACTCAAATTTAATGTTTGACTTGGACTCAGAAAAGATAGGTTTAGACTCAGAAGAATTAATGGGTGAAAATGTTGAAGAAGAGGACAAGTTAAGCCAAAATAAGTCTTTATCTTTATCTTTCATGAATGAAGTCTCCCTTTAAAGATAAGATTGAGTAAAAAATGATTTATATTCTTTAAAAGTGACATCTGTAGACATATAAAATTTTTTTGTAAGAGGATGATAACACTTGCACCCTTTTTGAGTTAATGAATCCCTATAAAAATGTACTTCATTGCTTTAAGATCTAACTTTATCCTATTATGACTGTAAATATGAACAAATGATATACAACAAAATATCATAGGTGTAAGGTTATTTGTGGTATTAAAGTCATGATAGAATTGTGAGAGTAGTTTCATAGGAGTTTTAAATCCTAAAATCTTTAAAGATAACCTATTTATAATATGTGTGGCATTGAGAACAACTTATTCTAAGTAGTATTTATGTATGTTTGTTTGAAAAAGTAAAACTCGGGTTATGGCTAGTAAATAGCTATTTTTCCTCTTTGTCATTTCATTTTGCTTGGAGTATTAACACAAAATGACTTATGAATAATTCTAACCTTTTGAAAATAGGCAGATAAACTCTTACTGAAATAGTCTCTTGCATTATCAGACCTAAATCTCTTGATTTTTACTTTACATTGATTTTGGATCATGTTTTGAAAGCTTAAAAACACAGTATTTATGTTTGATTTAGATTTAAGTAAAAATATCCAAAAGACCTTGATATAATCATCTATGAAAAAAAAACCATCTTGTAGACACCTTATTTTGTCCGGGATCTTTTGTCAATTGAGACTAATCCTAGCTCAGTTGCAGAGATTTTTATTCATTTTTGTTTTAGATTTTTTTTATTTCATATTTATCAATTTTATTTTTATTTTTATGATTTATTTTCTTTTTATTTTCTTTTGATTATCTGATTAAAAAAAAAAAGGCTGAAAGCTTGGTGATTGTGATGATTGTTATCTAGATGCTAATCTTTAGCATTGGATAATTAATTGGAATTGAATTGAAACTCTATCAGCATGAGTCTATATATCAACAATGAATATACAAGTTGAAAAAAAAAAAAGGAAAAAGATAGAAGAAGAATCTGATTAGGAAAGGGAAAGGAATCCAAATAAGAGAAGAAAAAGAGAGAACAAAAAAAAAAAGAGTCATAAAAAGACTCTGACATTCACCTATTCCCCTGGACTCTAGCAGCAACTTAACCCAACGTCACCCTTCCCATCATTACGATCACTAGCCTTAGTCTCGTGGGATGCCATTGCTAAATTGAAAACCAGACCTTATATTACACCGCCATTTCTGCTCAAGCCAAACTCCCTCCATTGCTGCCAGAGCCACTATTTCCATTCATAACCATTTCCAGCAGTATCCAAAACTACTTTTCACCTAACCACAATTCCAGATTCGATAAATAGAACCCAAGCAGTCAAGAGCTAGCACTCGACAGCGACGTAACGTCCACAGCTCTCAGCAGGCCAAGGTCGTATCAGTTACGCCACAAGAAAGTGAAAATCTTCTGACACTGGTGCTGTAAATACTGACACAACAGACAACACTTTCTCCTGATTTAGTAGCTACGGTGAAGCATTTATATGAAACTAAGCTGAAGGATGCTACCATCCTTATTCCAATGTTATCTCACTTTCCAAGAATGAGGTGTTACCTATTTTCCCTCTGCTTGTTGACTTTCCATTGGAAAAGTTCCAGCTTGCACTTGCTCGCATATTACAGGGTTCTGCTCATACTGGTCCTGCCTTGACCCCAACTGAAGTGTTGGCTGTCATACATGACATCATTCCTGAAAAATGTGGCCCCTCACTCAAAAAGATAATGGATGCTTGCTTGGTTTGTTTTGAGCAGCACACAGTTTTCACACAGCAGGTCTTAGCAAAGGCCTTGAATCAGATGGTTGATCAGATCCTTCTTCCTTTACTTTTCATGAGAACAGTTATCCAGGCAATTGATGCGTTTCCTACCCTGGTTGATTTTGTCATGGAAATGCTATCCAAACTTGTAAGTAAACAGGTCTGAAGAATGCCAAAGTTGTGGGTTGGGTTTTTGAAGTGTGTGGCTCAGACACAACCACATTCTTTTCCTGTATTATTACAGTTGCCTCCTCCATAACTTGAAAGCACGCTGAATAAATATGGTAGTCTCAGAAGTTTTCTAGCTACTTATGCAAGCCAACCAACTATAAAAGCTTCACTGCCTTCATCTGAGTTTTCCTCTGTGGTGGTGCATTACCGTGGTACTTCTGCTCGCAACTTGCCCTCATTTTGCTGTCTTGCCGTAATGTGTCTTTTTCTTCTTCCGTGTAGGATGAGACCCAGACTAATTTTCTTGAGTTAAAAGACTAACAGGAAGAGGATAAAAAAGAAACTGCTGTCTCTGCTGGAACTACACCACGTTCTCTTTTGAAACCTCTTATCTCTTTTACACATTCCCTTTCTGTTATTACCTCAAGACAGTTGTATTCTGCTCCCTCCTACCCTATCCTGCTTTTTACTGAGCGAGAGCCTTCCTCCAGCTCTTTTCTATCCACAATTCGATTAAAAACTATGGTGACGAAGCACTGTAGCCCGATAACTACCAGTGAGCGATGATTTCAACCGGCGTCCACCCGTGAAGAGGGAAAGATTTGAAGAAAGCAAACATGAGTCACATGCCTTTCTTTTTTTAATTGTTGTAAGATGGCTTGCGATGTGCCAGGTCTCTTCGTGTACAGTAATAGGATTTGACAGCATTAAGGATGGCCAAAGTTTTAGAGACACATCCTAAGCCTTGAGGTGGATGGAGATGGCCACCATTAAATTTGTTGATGCATTGAAGATACCATACATTGCTTCATCCTTTGGTGGCTGTAGAGCATTGTGGATCAACCGGCTCTAATGTCCTATTGTTATTGTTTCTGAGCCAAATTATTCAATCACTTTTTACATCTCAAGCCATCTTTTATGCCTAGAGTCACGTCGAATTCCACAAGCCAAGATATTCTTTTATTTGGTATTTTATTCATTCATTCACTTATTTTTTTTTTTTTATGTGTTAGTTATTTTTAGGAGTATTTTTTTTCTTTTTTGCAAAAAAATAAAAATTTTCAAAAAGAAATATTTTTGAGGAAAAGTTGAAAGTATCAATTTTTCTTGAAAATAAATTTTCTAAAAGATATTTTTGAGAAAAAGTTGAAAGTATCAATTTTCCTTGAAAATAAGCTTTTTAAAAAATATTTTTTGAGAAAAAATTGAAAGTATCAATTTTCCTTAAAAATAAATTTTTAAAACGATTTTTTTGAGGAAAAGTTGAAAGTATCAATTTTCCTCGAAATTAAGGTTTTCAAAAAATATTTTTGGAAAAAAGTTGAAAGTATCAATTTTACTCGAAATTAAGGTTTCCAAAAAAATATTTTTGGGGAAAAGTTGAAAGTATCAATTTTTCTTAAAAATAAATTTTCAAAAAAAGAGTTTTTGAGGAAAAGTTGAAAGTATCAATTTTCTTCGAAATTAAAGTTTTCAAAAGATATTTTGGAAAAAAGTTGAAAGTATCAATTTTCCTCGAGATTAACATTTCTAAAAAATATTTTGAGCAAAAGTTGAAAGTATCAATTTTTTCTGCACAAAAATAATCATTCTTTTATTCTTTTTTATTTTCCTTAATGTCAAATAATCCGACGACGGAGCCTCTGCAATTGAAACAGTAGTTTTTCTTGCATACTCTTGAGGTGAGGGAATTTTTTCAATTTTTTACTAAAAGTATTAGAGTCAATTGAGAATAATTTTCAATAATTAATTACTTGATAAAATTTTAAGGCTATTTGGATAACACAAAAATTATGCTGGTACCATCTTTTGATGGGCGTTGTGAGGGTGCTATAACCTTCCTCATACGTAACTGAACTCCCGAACTCTGTTCTAGTTAGTAGACCTGAACCTATTCTTTTAGGAACCCTTAAACTTAGGCATTTCCTAAAAGGACAGATTCTTTAGGTGGCCAATCGCACCTAGATAAAAAAGATTGGTGACGACTCCCTTAAGTCAATGTCTAGCGATAGATCCTCGGATCTAGACGTTATGACACATCTTACACTAGAAGTATTAAAAATTATAGAGAGACCTTATATGTTACTATGAATCAAGTAAAAATGAGTAAAACTTTTTTTATTGCTAACTGAAAAAAGATATAAGTCTATGCTTTGCAAGTTCACAAACATCACAATGAAAATTTTTTGCATATCATTTGAACAAAGAAAGAAACATATTTTTTGAAATTCTAAAAAAATGATGTCTAAGATGAAAACGATAAAGCTAAATTTTGTTTTTATTAGAAGATTTTTTAAAAAAAATGACAAATGTAAACTATTCCTGATATTACTTATGTTGTTTGATATATCAAGATAGTATAGTTCATCTTTTTCCTCAGCAAGTCCAATCGTCTTCTCCAAACTTTGATATTAAAATTCACAATAAGAAGGATAAAAAGTTATTTTGCAGTTCATTTGTCTAGTAAGTTTTTGTATAGATATCATATTAGTAAACAATTAAAAAACATAAAGAATATTTTTTAGAACAAACGAGAGATTAATTTGAACATTCCCTAATCTTGGCACTGTAGTAAGTGAACCATCTGTAATAATAATTTTTTTATTCTTAAGACACAGGGTATATGTACTAAACTTTTATGAGAAATGTGTTATATAGTATGTGGCTTCTTAGTCAATGACCCAAGAACTCGTAATAAGCTTAATCGAAATATTTAATTCGTTAGAACTGAAAGTTTTACATGAACTAAAGATCTTAAAAACAATACCATAGTAGACTTTTCAAGAGTTTTCAACAAGCTTTTTAGTTTTTCAATTTCTTCTCTATCCAACTCTTTTTGTTTTTGAGACTTCTATAGTATTCTTATGGTTTTACTAATTATCACTTTCTCAAAATCAGATAATAGTGACAAATTCTACTATCTCTGATATGGTTATCTTTCTCATGATTGAAACGAATATTGGTAGTAAAAATTTAATCGGAGATGATTCTAGGTAATAAAAGTCAAAGAAGAAAAAATAAGATTGAAAGATTTAACAAGATTTAACTATGGAGGCCTGAAATAGAATTTAATAATAAAGGCTAAAACTAAGAAAAGCCTAAAGCTTTTAATATCATGTGAAAAAACTAAGAAATAAAACTGTATGAAAACTAAAAGTAAAACTGAATGTATATTGAAAAACTGTTCATAATGAATTATACAAGCACTTTAGTTTTATATACAATTAACTAGTGGGTAAATTAGAAAATTAAATCTTCTTGATCCTATAATTAAGGGATTATCTATTTTAATTTTTTATTTTTAATTTTAGGAATACAAATATTTAATTCTAGATATATAAATATGAATATATAGATTATAAAATTATAATTAACTGTAAATAAGTGTTTTTTCACAATTAATAATTATTGTATTTGTATTAAGCAAATTCAAATCAATTGTACAAACTAAATATAAATTTAACCTTAACAAATAAAAACTCAATCAAATAAAAATTGAATTAATTTTGTATTGTTTTAAAAATAAAATTTAAACATAATTATTACTAGGTGTCAAAAAATGATACTTGAAATACTTTGTGCATGTCAATTTTGGTCTCGATTTATTATGCAACTTTTTTTATATTAAAGGGTAAAATAAATCATAAAAATCATTTATCTATGACAAAAGTAAGATAAATTTTATATTACATAAAGAATTTTAGAAAACCTTAAATAGAGAAAAGTTTATAATTTAAGGCTATTTTTGTCTTCTTGATACTGTTGAAAGTTCTAAAAAATTTTAAAGAATTATATTACAGAAACCAAACATAAAAATAACAATCAATAAATCTTGCTTTCTCCTGAATCAAACACCTTTAAGGCTTCGTTTGGAATGCATGTAATTGTTATGAAAAGAAGTGCTAAATGCGACTTTAAAAGTCAAACAATATCACAGTACATTTTGCTTTTGACCGAATATTCACCGGAGTCTGCCCCTCCAGTCCACCACCATCCCAATTCCTTTAAATTTTTCTTTTTCTTCTTCAACTTAAGAATTTTTAACTTTTCATTTTTTATTTTTTTCTATTTTATTTTTTATATAAAAAATATAAAGTAATTTTTGTTAATTTAATATAAAAATAAATATTATTATTATACCATAAATTAATTAATAAATAAAATTTATTGTATAATAAACTAACAAATATTTTTAATTATTTATTAACAAAACTATTATTTGATTTAAAAGCTTAATAATTTTTTAATAATTTTTTAATTTTGAAAATATTAAGTAATTTACCATTTTATTGTATATAATTTTTAACCAATGTTCTTAATTTTTTAAATATCATGATTTTACAATTAATGAATTACCACTTTTAGAATGTAGTGGTATGTTAAACACGAATTATTACATTTATTTCATCTGATCTATTGTCTCTAGGACATGGTCCACGTGGACAATTGGGCATCCCTTCATTTTCCCATGTGCTGTTTGGAGATGGATTCCGCTGCTCTCCTGTTGATTTCTCAACTGGAGTATCCTCTTTATGGTTGGATGAGCTGTCATCTCATTAAAATTGAGATAGATGGCTCTAAAGCCTGCCACGTTATTTAACATAACTAAACAACAAAAATATGCCGTTAAGTTTTCTTTTCCATTTTCAAGTCATCTATTCCTTTTTTATTTTTTTTTAATTATTTTATCTCGCTTAAGCCTTATTTTCAACTCTTCTTCCACAAAACTAAACAAGGTTAAAAATAAGATGTTAATCTTATTTATATTTAATAAAAAATTTAATTTTTATTTGATTGAGATATAAATAACTATTACATTATGAAAATAAAAATACAAATAAAAATAATTTTAAATTTTATTGAATATAAGAATAAAAACAGATAATATAATATCTGATTTTTATTCATATCCATATAGTCGTAACTTATATTATTACATATATTTAGTAAATAAATTTTTATTAAATTTTTTATTTAAATATATATTAATATATATTTATAAAAATTATACAAATATGCAAAATAAAATTAAAAAAAATAAATAATGCATTTTTAATTTTTTAAATTAGAATATGAAAATTATCTATATTTATTAAATATTTATGAAAATAGAATAAAAAAAATTTTAAATATCTTTTAAATATAAATACAAAAATAAATATAATATAAAAATCTAAAAATAAAAATAAAGAAGACCCTACTTATGTTATATCCTACCGATTGACATTCTTAGTTGAAAGCCTAGCCTCCCAAAAAGTTGTCGATGGGTTGAAATTTTCAGCAACAATGATACTTTCAATTGACACAGTTTACTTATCCAACATGTAACCATTTTTTAATTTATAATAAATCATTAATTAAATTTTCTTTTTCTTTTTTTATGAAAATCTAGATTTTTAACTTTTAGTTGAGTTAACATCAAAGCATGAATTTCGAAAAAGAAAAGTTTTAGAAGACCGGAAAAATATTTAAAGCATATTAACGGATGAAGAAAACGGCCGTTAGAACGTAAATTTGTGATTGATGTGGACTGTTTTACAGGAGAGGAGCCGGATCCATGGTAAGTGGGCACGTGATTTTCAAATCAAACGACATATTTGTAAATCTATTTCTGCGTTTCAAATCGACAGCGCCTATTCATAAATCAAGATCCAAAGATAATCTCAGATTCTTCTTGTCCTGTGAATTTTTAGATTTTAGATGTAAGCTTGGTCAATTCCCAAATCTCCTTGTGTTGAAGTTGGCCTTATTCAGACAGGCAGAACTCAAAAGAAAATGCCCAATTCCGCTGAGGCAGTGCAGCCTGCGGCCTGACTAGCCTTCAAATATGATAAACAAAGAATCCAAGGCCAAATCATCTTATTTTAGGCTCCCTTTGTTCGGTAAAAAATAATTTTTATATTTTTAAGTATTTATTTGATAAAAAAATTAATTGGGCAACAAAATACGATTTTTTGAAAACAAAAGTCATTTTTCTAAAAATTATTTTTCAAATTAAAAAAAAAGATATTTAAAAAAAAATTATTTATGAGTAGAACTATTTATTAATATTTTTTAACATAATTTTACTTATAAATAATATTATATTAATAAATAAATATATTAATATATATTATTATAAACAAATATTATATTAATATATTAATTTTAATAAATAAATAATATTATATTAATAAATTATACACTATTAATATAATATATTAATAAATAATATCTTAATATCTTAATAAATAATATAAAGAATAATAAATAGTTTTTTTTTACATTAACCTAATATTTTAATATTAAATATAATTATTTTTTAATATTAATAATTTAATAATAAATCATTACAATAAATTTTAATAATAAATAATTTTTAATATTTTAATAGTTATGTTAATATTATTTGAAAAAAAAATAGATTTATTAAAAAATAGTTAAATATTAAAAAATATTTTTATTAACTCATCCAAAAAATAAGAAATCTCTTTTAATTTAAAAAATACAAATATTTTTTAAAAATGATTTTCTCTAAAATAAACGGAGTTTTAATTTCATCGATTCGTTTCCCCTTCAACCTCAGTTTATAACTCTACTTCAATGGCCCATTTTGGCCTCAAATAGGAAGAAGAGGAAAATGTTTACGACTAAAGGACAATTAATAATAATAAAATTATTATATTTAATGATGAAAAAATTAATAGAATGACATGTATTTTTTAGAATATAATCAAAAATTAAAAAAACATACCAGATTGCCTTTTAATTTTATTTGTGAAATTAAAATTTTATAATAATAATATATCAAATGTAAACTTTTAATAATAATACGTGCATTTGATTTAGTATGTATAACTTATTTAAACAGTGGGTTTGAATTCCTCTTTCTCAAATAAAAAATAATAATTAGAATATAAAATTTAACTTAATTAATTTATATAATTACTTTTAAACGATAATATATTTTTTAAATATAATATTAAATAAATTCGAATTCAATTCTATGTATTTACAATTTCTTTCTCTTATCCTCAAATTAAAACCTTTTTTATACAAAAAAAAGTAAGGGTAAAAATTTTTTTTAATTTAAAATTAATTGATATTTTTAAATTTGAGAAAAGAGATTTGCGTTTGTTCTTTAAGCAAAAAAAAAAAAAAAATGCATTAAATATTGAATTAAATTGTGTGAAATTAATCGACAATTTAGCAGGAAAACAACGAGCAAAAAGTATTAAGAAGACATGAGGAATTTAGGAAAATAAATGTTGGCATTTATGAGCTTGATTCGGAAATAGTATAAATGGGGACAAAATGCTGCATAAAAGCTTCCTAAGAGTTCCAACGCAAGTAAAAATCGAAAGCTACAAACGTATTTGAAATATTTGGTCTTTGCCAATCGGTCCAATCATGCAATGCAAATCATCTTCCTTTTGGACTTCCATCTCTCAACTCTCTTCTTGCTCCAGGGACACAACTAACCCCTTCATCCAAACAAGAAATGTTAGCTTTACCATGTTTTGAGCAATTTTTCTAAAGAGTTGGTAACATGTTACATTAAAATTTACACATGTTATTTCTCAACATATTCTTTATTTAATTCTTTTTATATTATGTTATTTGATTTCTATTAATAATATTAATTTTTTTCTTAAAAACGAAAATATTGTTATTTTATATTAAAACTCAAAATTATAACATGTTTGAACGGTAGGAATGGATATTCTAAGTGTTGAATTATTGTCAATTTTTAATTTGTATTTTAAAAAAATTATCATAATTTAAAGATAAAAAATTATATATATATTTGAATTTAAATTCTAAATATAATGAATATATCTTTTAATAATCATTATACAAAATAAATTGAGTTAAAGTTTGATTTTTTTTAAAATTACGCATTTGGCAGCCATTAAAAGACTAAAAAAAAATTAAAGCATTTAAAGTGTTCTTAAACAAATAATTTGATCCATGGCTTTGCTTTCAACATAAAAAAAATAAAAGAAGATGAGAAAACCAATTGTTGAGCATAAAAGTTGGGTAATCAACGACAAAGACCAACCTCATTACTTGTTAAAGAGATAACAAAAAGAATATAAATACCAGAAAAGAAGTGAGGTTGAAACGTCGCCGTTGGAAAGTGAGGTGTAAATGCCATCCCTGTCAGCGTCCTTTAATCGGAGAGGCGGCTCCAACTTTACATTTCCTCCTCCAACCCTTCTCTCTTCTCCTCTTTTGTCCGTTCTCTCACGTATCCATTCCCAACTCAACACCTGCCTTTCTAAATCCTATCACTTAAAAAAAATCACCTCAAAAAATAAAAAATTAAAACACTGAAATATAAATAATTATTAAATAATTATTATTTTATTATAATCAAATAAATCTTCATAATTTATTTTTATTTAATTAAATTTTTAAAAATTTATCTTTATTAAATTAAATATTTATTTTTATTTAATTAATTATTTTAAAAAATAAATCTTGATGATTAATTAATTTTTATATAATAAAATTTTAATTAAATGAAAATAAATGTTTAAAATTTCAATTAATTATGATAAAATGATAAAAATTTAAATAATTATTTAATTTTATTTAAAAAATTATTTTATACTTGCACCAAAATAAAACTCATAAATATATTTATCTATAAAAAGAAAATGGTGCCTTTCCCAAAATATCCAAACTTTTAGTGACTATTTGCCCCCTTTGGATTAGAAAAAATGTGCCAACTGAGATTATGTTATCCAACGATTTAATAGCTCGTTGATAGGCTGATCCGTTATCACTAATTAATTTTGGTCCAGTTGATGATCGCCCAATAAGCTTTTTTTTATATATATATTTTTCTACTATATTTTATGATTATTTTGAAAATGTCCTTACATTATTTTTTTATTTAAAAATTATAAAATAACTTTTTAATTTAATATAATCAATAAAATTTATTATTTAATATATTAATAAGTAATTTAAATAAAATTTATATAATAAGTAAAAAATTTTAAAATATTAAATAATTTAAAATTTTTATTATATATAATTTTAATCTAATATTTTTAATAATTATTTTTTTAATGCTACTGATATTTCCACTGTTGGTGTCAAGCGGAGCCGAAATGAATATGCCCAAATGGACCATTAAGCAATGGCCTTAACTTAAGGCTCCACTCCATAATCCACCCTCCATTTTGTTTTTTATTTTTATTATTCTCCTGGCAAGAAAAAGAAAGCAAAGCCATGTTGGAAGAATCAATGCCGACGGTACCTTCTTCCATCTGGGCTTCCATATGCAGTTGGTTTACTCCAACTGTTTTCTTTGTGTTCCTCAACCTCACAATCGGTACCATTTATTTTACTTCCACCTTGGCTTCTAACAAGTCTGGTGTTGGTGGTGGTGAAGGGCAAAGCCAGGAGGGAGAAGAAAACAACCCAAAACTTGTTAGATCTCCATCTGTTTTACAAAGGCTGAAATCTAACAACTTGTATTCTTGTAGATCCCAAGAACCTGTTACTGCCACTGCCTATGGGAAAGTCAAAGATGTGGGTGATTTCCATTTCTCCTTTCAACAACAAACCCCTGAACAAGATCAAAGGCAGCAACAGCCTTACCTCGATAGATCTTCTTCTGTTTTGCCAAGGCTTAAGTCTATTAACCTCTATAGTTACTTCTCTCCAAAGCAGACCACCTTGCACAAAAACCAAGAAATTTACTCCCATTACCCTCCATTGCGAGCCCGTGAGGAAGAAGATGAACAAGTACAAGAACCTGAAGAAGACGGAGAAGAAAACCACGGAGGGCTAGAGGGAACCCAAGGTCAAGAGCAAACCCTGGATGAAATATACAGTCAGTTCAAGGATAGTCATGTTACCAGGAGGTCCAGGACCAAGTCCGACACCAAACCAGCGTCTGGCGAGGTACCAACTAAGCTTCCGAGGAAGATGAGGAAATCTGCGAGTGCTAAGTCCGCCTTTTTGCATTTTGAGGAAGATGACATAGTGGAAACTCGAAGGCCAGCTACTGTGAGGGGAGGGAAAGCTAAAGCTACGGAGGAGGATGACGAGGTGGATGCCAAAGCTGATGATTTTATCAACAAGTTTAAGCAGCAGTTGAAGTTACAAAGGAGTGATTCCATCCTTAGGTACAAGGAGAAGGTGAACAGAGGGAGTGGAAGGTAAAGCTAATTTCAAATTTTTCTTGGGGCAAACTTAGTTTTCAACCTTTTTTTTTTTAATGTCGGGGTTTAATTATTGGGATGTAATGTAATTGTAGATCTACTACTGGTATTGTTTACGTGTGTTGAACTTTCTGTTCAAAAATATTGCACCTTTCATTTCAATTCTGGTTTCCTACTGTTTTTTTTTTTTTCCTTCTCCTTTCAATGACGTTTAGGTTATTTTGGCCATTCTCAAGGCTCATAACCAATAATGCCCATAGCACTATGGTTCATGAATCCTGTTTGTTTCCATTGCCATTCCAAGCATTAGCTTTTAGCTGCGCTCCGGCCTCTGCCGAGCGCTGCTAACATACATGTAGGGGCATTTTAGTGATTTCAGTCAAGACTGTGAAACCTGTCTGTTCAACAAGCGGAGAAAAACTGGAAGGAGAAGGATTTGTTTTGCAGGAGAGAGCCAGTGTTACTAAAATGCCCACGTTTGCTTGGACTGAAAGAGACAGAAAGGGAATCAAGGGGATGGGGCGATTTGGTAAAAGGGGTTTTGTTAAATTTGTTTGCCCACATAATGCTGATCCATATGTGGCAGGTGCTTGACCTGTGGTGCACGTGGAAGATTATGTTCGGGTGCTATGCAGTAACACCCAATTTAACGTGCATGCAAAGCATGGATTTTCATTTTTATGTAATGGAGAAGGAGGATTACCAAATGGTTTCGCCAAAACGACGCTTTCCTTAAGCCATTAAACACCAACCAGGTTGAATTTTGGGCATTCGGGATTTTTTTTGTGATCATTCTTTATGTTGATGGGATAGATTAAGGCTGCATTTGGATGAATTCAAATCTTCAATAGTCAATGAAGATTGTGTGGATCACTTGTTCGATGAGGTTAAGCTTTCTTTGACCACAGTGGAGCCTCTAACCGTAGGTGTCCGGTGGAAAATCAATCTCTCCACTGCAACATTTCTTTGCTATTATGCCCCTGCCATCTTCTTTTTGTATTTTTGCCTTCCAATGTATAGTGTAAAGACGAAAATACCCCTCATCACTTATTGCCTCTTATGCCGCCATTTTTTTCCTGCAATGTATAGTGCAGGGACGAAAATACCCTTTATAATTTAGTTTTTATCTTTTTTTTTATATTTTATATTTTTATTTAAATTGTTTCACATAACATCATTATAATTATCTAATAAATTCTTTATATATTTTAATTAAATAAAATTTTAAAATTTTAAATATTACATAACTTTAATATGTAAAAATTTGTCATTACATATTTAGATTAATATCTTTAATAACACTTTTTCTTCCATTTATAATTCATCTTGTTACTATCGTTATATTTGTATTCAAACGTATCACATTACTGATTCTAATTTTATTATTACATTTATTAATTTCACCTTTATCATTATATTTAATCTCATCAAAATTAATTTTACTTTAATAATATTAATTTTATTTCAATAACTATATTTAATCTCAATGAAATCGATCTCATTACTTGCCCCAAATAGATCCTAATTTCCAAGTGACTTAGCTCTTTTTCATAGCACTACGATCATGTGTTTTACTTTGAATGGAAGCGGGTGGTTATCATCCACGACTAGTGACTATTTTAAGTCATCTTGAGAGATCTACCAAAATATACAATTTTGTATTCAACATTAATTGACCCATATTGGCCTTTCACAAAGTTTTGATTTCAGAGTATCCAACGCCATTACCTCCTCTTTTTCTTCATATGAATTGATTCAAAGAAAGCATCGAGTTGGTAGATCTTCTGGTGTAATGGCATAGAAAAATTAGAAGGTTGTTTGCTACTTTGGTCAGCCAACCAATATTGTCACTTGATGACAATTTTAATGTGTTTGCTTGTAGGTTCAGAAAGGGCTGATTTTGGAGTAATGTCACTGGAAAATTCACTATTCAGATTTGGTATGACAGAGGTCTAGCAATCATTATATAATAACAATAAAATAAGTAAAACGTTTTTTACCAAAAAAATAAAATAAGTAGAACTGGGAAAGTGTAAAGTTGTAGAACATGGCAAATTGGCAGTTCGACCATTTCCCTTTTCTTTTTCTTGTATTAATTTAGGGTTCAATATACTTTTAAACCCTATACTATATACTTTTTATCAGCTTAATACCTAAAAAATAAAATTATTTGTTTCATATTTTAATTTTCATTTTGTTATTCATTTTAGTATTTTAGATTAATATTGTTAGTCAATTTGATGATTTGATATAAATATCAATAAATTACTAAAATATATCAAAAAAATCAAATCAATGTCATATTATTAATTACCACATAAGCGTTAAAACAAAATTTCAAACAAAATTAAAATATTTTTTTTAAATTCTAAAAAAATATAAAATATTTTTAAAAATTAAAAAAAATAAAATTTTAAGAAAAAATAGAAGAATTTTTTAATATTTTTAAAAATTTTAAGAATTTTAAAAAAGTATGAAAAATTCAAAATCTAAAAATTAATAAAAATCCAAAAAAATCTGAAAAATTCAAAAAAAATTCACAAAAAATAAAAAAATGAAAATTTAATAAAATAATTTTCTTAAAATTCTAAAAAAGTGTTAAAAATTTTATGAAAATGTGAAATATTTTTAAAATAATTATAAAAATTAAAAAATTCTGAAAATAAAATTAAAAAATCTAAAAATTTATTTACTAAAAAATAAAAATAATTGAATAAATTGTGATAAATTAAAAAAAAATTTATTTTTAAATTTTTTATAATTTTTAATATCTTATAATTTTTTTAAAATGTTTCAAAATTTTTAATTTTTTAATATTTCAAAATTAAAAAAAATTCAGATTTTTTTTAAATTTGTAAATTTTTTGGAGTTTTTTATTTTTAAGAAAATTTTATTTTTATTAAAATTTTTATTTTTTTTTTACTTTTTTCTGATTTTTTAAGACTTTTTAAATTTTCTTGGATTTTGTATTAAATTTAAAAGTTTTTTTTCTTAAAAAAATTTCAAAATTTTTTTTATTAAAATGTTTGGATATTTTATATTTTATTTTTTGATTTTTCAAAAAGTTTTGATTTTTTATAATTTTGTTTAAAATTATTTCATATATTTTAAAAATTTGTAATTTTTAGAATTTTTGAAAAAAATTTTAAAACTTTTTAAAAATTTTCAGATGTTTTTACAAATTTTTTTATTTTTTAAGTTTTAAAATTTTTTTGAATTTAAGAAAATTTTATTTTTATTAAAATTTTCGTTTGTTATTCAAAGATAAGTATTAGATGCAGTATGTGTGCAATACAAATAAGCTCATTTTTTAAAAAGTTTTTAATCATATCTGGATGGTTCAATATTTATTTTTGTGTTCAACGCATATGTCTCAAAAATATATATATTTTAAGAAAAATGAAAAATTCAATTAATTAATATAGTTCATTTGAAATTTTATTGAACTAAAAGAAAGAAAAAAGATCATAAAAATATGAGAAAATAAATGCAGGCAGCTAAAAAAGCAATACATCTTTTTATACTTAATTAAAGACTTAATTTTATTGAGAAAATTAAAAAGTTAATTTTTTTTTTAATTTATAGGAATAGGACTTAATATTTCTATTTTTTTAAGAGTTTTTGAATAATAATTGAGGGTATAATAAATAGACAAAATTAATAAATTGATTTTAATTTTTCTAAATCATAATATTTAAAATTAGGATAAATATGAAATAATAAAAATAATAAATAATAATTTTAACGTGTGAGCTAATTAAATCACGAGCCCTCTCAGTTCTTACCCCTAAACTTTAAATTTTTAGATTCTAATCTTTAGATTATATTGGAGAATTTGTATATTCGTATTATATAAAATATTAAAATTTATATTTTTATATTATATTTATATAAAAATTATGTGTCATAATTCGTGTTAATATAAAAATATAAAATATAATTTTTTTATTAAATTTATATATAATTATTATTATAATTTTAAATTATATTATTTTATATTATATTTATATCCTATCATTATATCATATTTTAAATTATCAAATTTATTTAATATTTAGCCCCGTGCTTTTTTACTTTAACCTCTTCCACTCTTATAGCATGGTGTTTTTTAGCTGCTCATTAGACTGCCCCTGGCTTTAAAGGGTTTCAAAATTTTGGGGTGCTGAGGCCCCAGGCTCCAACGATGGCCCGCCTTTGAAGGCTTGAAGCCATGCCTTTTTCATTTCAACAGCCAACTTATAGAAGGTTGCCGTAAACCGCTAGAAATTTCGTTACTGGTTTGCGAGTCTGCCTGAAGAATCAGATTGGGCCATCATTTATATCCATCAATAAAGAAAGTGAACGGGGTTTATTTGGATCGTATTTTCAAGTCATTGCGCACCTGAAAACAGTCTCAAAGCAAAGGGCAAAAAACCAATGTAGGGAGTAACAGCAAAAGAAACATCATCAAATCGAATGTCAACAATGCAAAATGGAACATAAAACGACATTTGATTCCCCAACAAGAGAGCAGACAGCGAAAAACTAAACATAACAAAGTGAAAACAGAGGAAAGGGAGGGAAAAGTTAACAGCTTTCTTTTACAAAGTAAAAAGAGGAAAGGATGGCTTGGATGGTGAATCAACAGGTAACAAGAGGAAGAAGAAGTCTAATATGGGGGGTTGCGTTGCTTTGTTGGCTTTTCATCATGTTCGTTACTCCTAAGATCCCACTTTCTCATCGGAACCATCTCTACGCTGACATGTGCAATTTTTTCGGTATCCTGTCTTTTAAACCTCTTATCTCTCTCTTATGATACACCATTTCGTCAAGCGCATAATCCGTGACTTTGCACTATCTGGGTGTTATTTGTTTTGTCTATAGGAGTTCCTAATACGTTGAATGTGATCACCAAATTCCCTTTTTTGATTGTGGTGTTATGGGTTTTGTTCTTTGCATAATAGGAGGAAGCTTTTTCAACATAAGGTTTTTTTCCTTTTCTATCGATGTCTTTGAAGTTGAAAAGGCAAATTTTTGTGATCATTTGGTGAATAACTGATGCTTTTGGACACTGGGTTGATTGCCGATTACGGGGAGAGGTGTGGGGTTGGTGTTGGGCTAAAAACCTCAAATTGAATCACACCAACGGAAGCGAAATCAAACAATAAATCAAACATAAAAGACAATAATTTAATGTGATTCTATCCAACTGACCTACATCCACGGATGAGAAAAAAGATCCACTAGTTGTAGAGAATTATAAACATACATCAAATCATCAATCTCATTCAACAATCAATACTCATAAGGCACTCTCAATCTTTTCTAGCCCTATGGAGTATTCTCAACCCAAATAAACACAAACCCAAACCCTAGTGCACTCTTTCAACATAACCAAATACATACCCATATGCTCCTGTACATCATACCTATGTGGACCCTCTCAATCTCTTTTAGTCCACTCACAAATAAACATACACACCCATAACACGTAAAGCCTCAATACTCCTATGGGGTATCTATCCCACAAAACTTTACAATTCTCTTACATCTTTTTCTCATACCTAACCTTGTAGAGACTTCACATATTTATAACCATACAAACTTGCTCATTAAGAATCCCTCTCCTCTTAGAATTCTTCTCCTGTAAGTCAAACTTACCTATTAAGAATCCTCTTTCTCTTGGAATTCTTCTTTTGCAAGTCTTCTTGTCCATCAAGCAATATCTGACAAATCCCAAACAAATCTCTAACAAATCTCAAACAAATCTCTTATGGGATTTGAGTCAATATTCCCAACAATCTCCACCTTGACTCAAATTCTATCAATTATCTGTTTTCATGCTAGACATGCTTGGCTCTACCTGCAATGGAAGTCTTACAATCATCTTCTCTTTTCTTGTGTCTTCACGCTTCATACAAACCAATCCTCAATATTCAAAACTTAAACCCGAACTCTTTTCTTGAATCGAGCTCTTCTGAACTTGCTTCTTCCCATGACTCAAACCATGCACTTCACATATCTTAAACCTTTAGCTCTTCCACATCTCGAACTTTCAGCTCTTTCACATCTCGAACCTTCAGCTCTTTCCATATCTTGAATCTTCAACTCTTCTCACATTTCAAACCTTCAACTTTGATACCACTTATTGGGGAACACCACAGCTCTGATACCATTTGTTGGGCTAAAAGCCTCAAATCCAATCATACCAACGGAAGTGAAATCAAACAATAAATTAAACAATAAATCAAATACATAAGAGACAACAATTTAACGTGGTTCGATCCAACTGACCTACATCCACGGATGAGAAAAAAGATCTACTAGTTGTAGAGAATTACAAACATACATCAAATAATCAACCTCACTCAACAATCAATACTCATAAGACACTCTCAATCTTCTCTAGTCTTATGGAGTATTCTTAACCCAAATAAACATAAACCCAAACCCTTGTGTACTCTTTCAACATAACCAAATACATACCCATATGCTTCTATACATCATACCTATGTGGACCCTCTCAAACTCTTCTAGTCCACTCACAAATAAACATACACACCCATAAGAGGTAAAGCCCCAATACTCCTATGGGTGTCTATCCCACAAAACCCTACAACTCTCTTACATCTTTTTCTCATACCTAACCCTGTAGAGACTTCACCTATTTATAACCATACAAACTTGCTCATTAAGAATCCCTCTCCTCTTAGAATTTTTCTCCTGTAAGTCAAACTTGCCTATTAAGAATTCTTTTCCTTTTAAAATTTTTCTCTTACAAGTCAAATTTATCTATTAAGAATCCTCTTTCTCTTGGAATTTTTCTTTTGCAAATCTTCTTGTCCATCAAGCAATATCTGACAAATCCCAAACAAATCTCTAACAAATTTCAAACAAATTTCTTATGGGATTTGAGTCAATATTCCCAACAGCTGGGTGCTTTTCTATAGAGGGATGGCAAGTGTGACTTTTGGTTGGACAATGAAGGGATCTTAGGCCTGATGACAATAGAATAATGTTGGATACCTTGCCGGCTAGCATTGCAAGTTTACTTATTTATTTTTTCTTACTTTCTGTTTTGGATTGTTATTTCTATGCTTTTCCTAAGATTGAATTTTTGTGGAAATGATGTTGGAGGTAACAACATTTTCTCAGTGGTGACAGTTATCAGTTTTATTAGAAGTAGAAGCTATGGACTTAACTCAACTTGTGCCTAATTTGATATTTAGTTTCATTCTTCACTTCTTTCATTGCCAATAGCCAAATAATTGAAATTTCAGTGCTTTGTTTCTATTTCCATGCTTTTATTGTTTCTTTAAGAAAAAGAATCAGAAACTGCAGATGACTTTTCATTCAATTTGTCAATAACCAAGCGTCATTTGAAATTTTACTACCATATTGCCGTTGAATGTATATTAATATTAAATATATATTGTACTTTTAATTAATTTAATTCACAAATTGCAGATGATGACTGCATATTCCTCACTTTTTCTAGTTTTATACTTGAAAGACTCAGAGAGAGGATTCGATTAAGTGGCGTGTTTTCACTGTTACTTCTTGCTGTTCTAAGTGCAAGTTATGCAAGGTTTGGTTCTTGCTCAGAATTTTCTATTTATCTGTTTTTTTAATTGATTGAAGCTTCTCATTCAAATTTCAATGTGTTTTGGCTGAATGTGACTTGCTAGTTGTTTGCAGAACATTTAATGATCTTCGGCTGTGCATGACATTCTAGTTAATTCCATGCATAGCTATTCCGATCATGACATTTTTTGTTCCCACCTAAATATACGCACTCAAGATACTGGCTTTGGATAGCAGGTATGTCATATGCCCTCCTCTTTCCCCATCGTTCTGTTTTATTTATTTAAGAAAAATCACATTCAATTTCCTATTTATGGTTTTGTGCCTTTGTCTGAGATGGTCCTGTAGTATATTGGCAACTATGCACATCAAATGGAAGGGGTAATAATGTAAAAATCTGAATATCAGCAATTCATATATTTTTATTTCCTACTCAAGAGTTTGTTGTTTTACTTAAAAATTTGAAAACCATCTGGTATAGGGGTTTGCATCATAGCCAAAATGGAAGCTCTTGGTGAGATGAAAATACACCATGCAAATAATTATATTATCATTGGACGCTCCTTGGAACACCTGTGTTCAGCAATTGCCCCTGTTCTGGTTACAGTTATGCTCATGCAGGTATTAAAATTTTAAGGTTTGGGATAGAAATAATTATGAGGCAATTTAATATTTCATGTAAATGAGGTAGTCCCAGAATCCAAATGAAATGACAGAAATGCATGTTTCTAAAGACATTTGGAAGTGTTATAATATTTGAGTGTCTGCAAGGGTGCTCAATGTGCTTCATTTTGGTTCCCCATTCTCCTTGGCTTCGGGTATACTATCCATTTTTGTGTTCAAATGATTAGGGTAGACGGTTTGCTTCTTCCCCCATTATGCAGTTAGAACATCCTTTTTTTTAACTGCTATGTGAGGATCAAGTTCAAGATGCGCTCTTAAATGTTTGGTCTTTGTGTAAATTACATTGGCTGGCTGATGACTTGCAGGAAAAAAAGTTCTCTTTTTTCTTACTTGTTAATGGAACTCATGACAGATTAGGTGAAAACAAAGAATGTCCCTCACTAAGAATCCGAGGTGGATGAAGGCGACATGTAATCTTTATGTGAAGAATCATCGAAGGTGATAAGTGATCCATGATCCGATAACCATTTAGCTGTTACTGGACACATCTTGCCCGAAGAAGAACTTGACAAGATTTCTGCTCCCATGCTTTCCGCATTGCTCTGGATCCGCAAAGAATGAAGGCGAGTAGAATCTGTTCAGCCATCATACCATCTAAATTTGCGCATGATGGATTTGTTGTCTTTTGACTGAGCTCTTAAATGTTTGGTCTTTGTGTAAATTACATTGGCTGGCTGATGACTTGCAGGAAAAAAAGTTCTCTTTTTTCTTACTTGTTAATGGAACTCATGACAGATTAGGTGAAAACAAAGAATGTCTCTCACTAAGAATCCGAAGTGGATGAAGGTGACAAGTAATCTTTATGTGAAGAATCATCGAAGGTGATAAGTGATCCATGATCCGATAACCATTTAGCTGTTACTGGACACATCTTGCCCGAAGAAGAACTTGACAAGATTTCTTCTCCCATGCTTTCCGCATTGCTCTGGATCCGCAAAGAATGAAGGCGAGTAGAATCTGTCAGCCATCATACCATCTAAATTTGCACATGATGGATTTGTTGTCTCTTGACTGAGCTATCACACCTTGTGATGTTGCCATACCATGCCATTTTCCGGGTGTGAAAGCTTGGCCATAGTGTCAGCACATATTGCTAGCATTGTGTCTCCTTTTTATTATTATTTTTTTCACTTTTTTCATTTAGTGTTGCACTCACCTCGTGACTGGTGGACCTCCGTAACAGCTTTTGGAGCTATTCTAGGAACTTACTAAAGGTGTGAATGCCCTTCATGTAGCAGTTGTCAATATGAGATACGCACTGTGAATCATAATCTTTTATGTTGTAATTTGAGAACTCATGTTACTTTTTTCCTAAAGTCATATGCTTAAAAGGGATGCTGTAACTATTGATCAAAGTTTTCTTTCATAGAAAGAGAATGTTCCCATTTTCATCCTTCTTTCACCGGTTTCTATTGGGAATGAGGTTGTTGGATGGCTGGTTATTGAAAGCAGATTCACATGAGTAATCACCAGTATGTTCATGAGGCTTTTAAGGTGGAGGATATCTCCAAAGTCAACCTCGTTGTGATCTCCTTATGATTAATTTTGTCAAAAAATACGATCATGACAATGGGAAATCGACATAAAAAATTTTGTGCCACATGCATAACATGTGTTTTGGTGGCAAACATGCTTATGCTTTCACATGCAAACTGTTCTTTAGACAAATGTATCACGCGGTTATGCCCGTATACCCCGGTTACATATATTCACATGCATATGCTGATGCAAGTGCATAAGAGGCACATTAGCATGACTAAATTCTAGTTCCTAAAGGATATAAGATTTGAGCTTTGAATCTTTGACCATAATGTTTTTGGGGGGTTGGGGTCAAAATACGCTTACATTGAATTTCTTTTCGCCGCAGCTGAAGAATGTATCAGCATGGCAAGTATATGTAGACATTGAGCTTTCTTACAGAATTAGCGTTGTACCCCGGTACCCCGATTTACCATGTACAAGTAACAAGTGCTTGCTCTCGTCTCTTTGCAAAGACTCAGGTTCCCCTTCATGCATATATAGATCATTTCCACTTCTATGTTTTAGCTAGAAAAATTCACTATAACAATGTATCTTTATCATTTCCAAGTATAAAAATAAGCAGCAAAGTGGGAAGGCTAACTAGGATCATTTTCCATGTCGATCAAGTTTTGGTGCTTTGGGGAAGTAATTTTGAAACCAACTTCCTATGATTACAAAGAAACAGTGTCGTATCTCAACTGCAAATACATGCTTAGCCCCAATTATTTGAGTTGAAATTAAGTTAGAAATTCAACAATATCTATTAAAATAAACTATAGCACGTAGCAAATTTAAGATTTATTTAAAAAGAGAGGAATTTTTATTGTGCCATAATATTATTTTATAACTGAATTTTTAAAAATTTAATTATAAAACACAATTATAATAAGATAAAACTTTCTCTCATTACAACAGCAAATGAATCTTTAGTAATTTGGTGCGAGAAAGCATAAAGTTAAGCAATGAAAGATCAGTTCGATCTTCCTATTGGCTTATTCCCCATGTCCTTACCTACAAAAACATAAATTACTCATGGGAAGCTGTAAAATCAAACTTGTAGCTAAAATGCCCTTGTCAAGGAAAGTACAAATTTCATAATTCCATCATTGCAACAATTTTATAATCAATTCCTTATTATTCTCAAATTTATAAAAAAAAAAAAAAAAATCAAAGCCCTAGTGATTATATAGTATTATATATATATATATCATTATTGTGGCTGCTCCGATTTTACTTTTATAATTTAATCATTCAATAAATTATAAAGATCCTCCAATTTTGAAACCAGCATTGGTAATTAATGAAGTAATTATGGAGTTGGGTTTTAAGTTAATGCAACTAGATGATTTGGATGATTTAACTACTAATTAAGTTTTTTTTTTTTATACCTGTGCTTGATGTTTAAAATTTGATTTTAACTAAATTAATTGAGTAAATAAATTTAATTTAATTTATTAATAATTTTTTTTAAAAAAATTTAATTGAAATTCAAAAATATTTTGAAAATTTTAATTAATTTGATTTAAAATTTGAATTAATCAAATGCATAATCAAAACGTATTTATAATAAAATGTATCATTTCAATTCGTAGACACAAAATTCAATTAAGCGAAATATTTTATTTTTGTGTAACATAATTTTATTGTTTGATTAATAGAAATATTAATCCAATTATTTTTTTAAATTAATAAAATGGATTTAATTAATATAAATAAAATAATTTAATTTAATTTAAAATTAACCAACCCAACTAAACAAACGCTCATCAACAACCTTGCATTTGTAACATTACCTACAACGACCCAGGACAGGACAGACGAGTCGGTGGCCTTCCCAATTTCCCCGTTTGCTTTGAGATTTGGACAGGACAGCCATCTGGTCTAAAATTCAATGGCCCCCCCCGACAATCTTTCTACTGTATTAATTCCAGTGTATTTCCTTTTCTACTACAAGTATTACTTTTTACTTGGATAAAAAAATTGTTTACCGTTTATCTTTTCAAATTAATCCAAAAAGTTTTCTTGTCCAGCTATGATTCTTGCCTTAACAGACAAGATTAACAACACAAATCAATATGTTTTTTTTCATATAAACTGTCTAACTTTTGTATGAATGTAAACCCAGATTTGAGTGGTCCACCCAACATTCCATTATTCCTCATTTCAGTGATACTAAAAGAACTTTTATGGTTAGTTCAATAGTTATTTCCTAATAATTGAGGTGTAAATTCACTTTGCATAAAAATGTCTGGAGACAGCTAGGGCAAATTGATTAACCATCATATCAAACTCCTCGAAACCGTCTGATCTAAAATCTCCAACCAAAGAGGAAATGTGGACCCCATTTTTCTGATAATTTACTCCATCATCATATCTCAAAAGCCAAGTGATGTTAGAAAAACTAAAGATCACCAACGTGTGAGATATTCCTTTGGATTTTCAGACAATTGAAGTTTGAAAATATAAATTTTTACAGTCATAAAAAAAAAAAAAAATCCAAATAAGGTGAGGTGGCACCATCCCCTTTGGGTGGAGAGTACCTCTCCCTCCTCTTCAATTCCTCTCCTCAAATTCCCTCTTTGTCTTTTACAAATCTCACCATTCACTCCTCCATTTCCTTTCCAAAATCACTCCAACATTCTGTTTTTTTTTTTCTTTTCTTTTTTCACAATGTCAGAGAGAGTCTTTCCCTCCTCCAAGCCCAACGCCACTGCTGCTCCACCTGCCGCCAACGGTGGCACTGGTGGAGCCGCTGCGACTACAACCGCTACAACTAACGGTGGCACCACAAAGTCCCACCTTTATAACCCCACTTCTCGTCCACCATACCGTCCACAACCCCATCACCGTCGTCACCACCACCGTCCACAGCGGAACTACTGTTGCTGCTGTTGTTTCTGGACCATCCTCACAATTCTCATCGTTGCCCTTTTGGTAGCCATAACTGGCACCGTCCTTTACGTCCTTTATCGGCCTCACCGCCCTTCTTTTACCCTTGCTTCCCTCCGTATCCACCGCTTAAACCTAACAACTACCGCGGACTCCTCCTCCCATCTCTCAACTCTTTTCAACTTAACCCTTTCTTCCAAAAACCCAAACTCCCATCTTTCCTTCTCTTACGACCCTTTTGTTGTTTCATGCGTATCCAGCAACAGCAATGTTTTTATAGGCAACGGAACATTGCCAGCTTTCGTCAGTAACAGCAAAAATGAGACAACTTTCAGGGGAGTTGTGGTAACGACATCAGTTGATCTAGATGTGGAGACAGTCAACAACTTAAGACCGGATCTGAAGAAGAAAAATGGTATCTTGTTAAAAGTTCAGATGGATACTAGAGTGACAGTGAAGACGGGTGGATTGAAGAGCAAGAAAGTCGGGATTAGGGTTACGTGTGATGGGATTAAAGGGGTTTTACCAAAAGGCAAGTCACCGTCTGTGGCTAATGTTTCTGGGACGAAGTGTAAGGTTGATCTCCGGATCAAGATCTGGAAATGGACTTTCTGAGAACGGGCTCTTTCTTAAATCCCAATTGTTCAATTTACTTGTTTTTTTTTTCCTTCATTTTTTCGATGCTTTTGATTTTTTTAAAAAACTTTTGGGGTTTTCTGAAGAAATGGCCAAAAGAATGTCATGAAACAAATCAAGAATCAGTTATGGGATGAGAAATTGAGGGAAAAAAATTGATGGATTTATAGTTAGTAGATTTAGGAAGAAGAGGCTGAACTCATGAAGAACAAGATGTTGAAATTAGTATTCTTTTTTTTTTTTCTTTTCTTTTCTTCTTAGACAACTTTTATATGGTACTGGTATTGTAAGTGATGTTGGATTTTCATTTTTATTTCATGAATGCAATGGTATAATAGCTTGAGAGAATTAATATCAATTACATATGAAATTTAAGTTCCAACGTTATTGTAATTTTAGTCTAGTCATCTTGTTCCGATTACCGGTTTTAGTTTTGCCCTGTTTTTTTATCATCACGATAATTAGGGGTGTAAAAAAAATTAATATGTTTGTGATTTATACTACTAATTAATATTATTTTTTTATAAATTTTAATAAATAAACATAAATAAATATTAAATGAAACTTCAGTTTATTCACAAAATATTCGGGGAAATGTGGAATATTATTTTCGTTTGTATTATCGGATATAAATAAATTAATTACTATATTCATTAAAAAAATATTATTTTATTAAATTCAATAAGGAAAACATAAATGGTTTGTTAAACGTTACAACATTATAATTTACAGCAGGTTGATAATTAAGTAGCACACCCTCCGAAACGCCACGCCATCTAATTAAGCAAACGACGAACTCTTCGTGTTAAAAACTAAAAGGAAAGAAGTTTTAAATTAATGCTTTTTGGCTCTTATAGGAGAGGAGGAAGACAGTAAAGTGTGAATCGGCATCGAGGGTAACCGCAACTGATAAACGGATATTACTCCTGCTTTTTTGAAGTAAAATAATGTGCCTGGCTTTGCGTTGCGAGCAGTGCAATCATATTACCAAGGTTAAATTCGATGACCTTTTTGATGATTTTAGAATGTGCCCAAATCCAGCTCCAGGGAAAACCCCAATGCCTAAAAGTGCTCAAGTCATTGGTTTTCTCTTGCTTTCCGTGAATCTTAATTCAAGTACAGTTCCATGCAGAAAAAGTTCGAAGTACCGGAACAACATCATGGGGCTGCAATCGCTTGTGTTGTGTTCCCAGAGTTTTAGTGTGAACATTGTCGGTAGAATTTAACCATGAGAGAAATGCTAGGGGCAGTCATTTTTACCGTCACTAATATTCGAACAGCTATAACTCACCGTCATTTAAATTTTAAGTTTGAAAATCTGTCACAAATTGTTCCGATTGCATTTCATCTTCTTTTTTCATTGAAAGAGTGAAAGTTGATTTGCTTTTTATATTTTTTCTATGAAAACTGATTAGTTCAAAGCCTAGTTTTGCTTCTTTATCTAAAACCTTTTTTACAAACACTTAATTAGCCTTATTATCTCTTTTCTTTATAATATTCTTTTTAAATTTTGTCTCAATTTCCAAATAAAAGAATCATCTCAATTTTTTCTATAAATTTAAAAATAAATTCTATCTCCATTTTTTTTTATAAATCTAAACAATATGAAACATTACTGTTTCATCAAATATAAATTTAAGGAGATATACATATATTGTATCAGAATTCAGAAAAATAAATCAAATTTATTGTATCTATAAATTTTCCATTTTTTTGCTTAACTAGACAAAATGTTTTCTAAAGTGATAAGTAAAGATATCAATTTTATTTGCATTAAAAAAAGATATCAATTTTATTTATTTAAAAAAAGAACTATTTTTTCCTCCACAAAACCAACATAAAGAGGAAAAAAAAAAAGGGAATTAAAAAAATATAAAAAAGTTAAATGAGAACCCATCAGAAGAAAAATAGGAGAATTAAAAAAAAATCCATGTGTTATTGGCTTGTTTAGGCTCCAAAACACAAACAGATTGAATAAGAGCATGATTAGGCTGCAAAAACATATAGAGCTTGAATAGTGACAACAAATATGTCAATGAGTGATTTGAAGAGTGAATCTTGAAGGAAAATCAGCAGAACTCTATTAACGACGGATTGGAATTCTTGTTTCAAATCCCAATGTATAGTAAAGTTAAGAAGAATAAGAGATAAAAAGGTAAAAGTACTCTGGTAAAAGCAAAAAATCTAAAATAATAAAATCACTTGTTATAAGCACTTGCCTGTCTACAAATTAAAGCAGTGGATGAGGTGATTCTTTAGAGAGTCGAGTGTTCAAAAGTGATTGTTATGGGCGACTGGCCCTAGCATTCCTCTAACCATGATTTCTGCCATGGCAAATGAAGCTGTTAAGCATCCATCAATATTTGATGGTTTGATTTCAACTTCAAGCCATAGAATTGCTCAATGATTAGAGCCAAAGGTTCTGCAGACAACAAATTATTCAGAGGAAAGCCTAAAACCACTGTCTTATGAGTTATGAATATCACTAAGAGTTTTTTTTTTCTTTTTTTTTTTAATATAAAAGGGGGATGAGACCTGTCAATCTTACATACTACTAGTATGATTTTGTAATTAATAATTAATATTTTCAAGTGCATCCCATGATGGCGAAAGGAAGTAAATTCGTGAGCACGTGGTTTCTGTGGGTTATCGGTCCGCTTAGACTGGGGCAGATGGAATTTCATCAAAAGGTGTTCAAATCCCACCGAAGTTGACTGCAAGTATGGATTTGGACCATTTGTTTAGTAAGGTTTGTTTTTTTTTTTCCAAGCATAATGGCCCAGGAGCCTACAGTAACCATAAGCATTACATATGCAACAAAACAAAAAGTTCATCAGGTACATGAAAGACCAGTCTGCAGGGCAGTTTCTCTGTCTTGTTTTCCTAGCAACCTAGTCAGCAATACAATTGGCTTCTCGTCTCACATGGCTGAATGAAACGAAACTGCAAACACCCTGTCATTGACAAAATGTATTCTTCAATGGCCAAAGTTTCCCAGTGCCGAGTCATTCTGGCAGAATTTAACCTCTGAATAATCTCTGCATTGTCAGATTCAAAGATAACCTTGCTCCATCCCCTTCTAATAGCAAAAGCACAACCAAACCTCAATGCAAAGGCCTCTGACACCAGTGCAGATCCTGCCTGAACAAGGGCATTAGTTCCACCAATAAGACACCCATTCTCATCCCTAGCAATCACTGCGATTCCTGCTTTTTTGGAATCATTGTCTAAAGAGGCATCACAATTGATCTTAACCACAGACAGAGGTGGTCTTTGCCAAACAAGATTGCTCCTACTGCTATTAGGTGGCTGGGTAGAATGATTCGGCCCTTCAAATTCAGAGAAGTCCTTACAAGCGGACGTCTTTGGTAAGTTCAAGAGGAGGTTTTAGATCAATAAATTTTCCTAGTTGACTTGTTCCCGAGTTTTACATTACTGATATCTATTCAGAAAAGTTTGTCAAGAACAAAACTGAAGAGTTTATTGATTTGAGGCGGAAACACGAGATTCTTGCACCCTGTTACATGGCTAAACACTAAAAAAAGCCATTGCCCATGGGACATGACAAACAGAGGACAGTGATCGTGTCAACTGACAATCTAGGCCTTACTTCTGGACCTTCTTACGTTTTGGACTGGATTAATCCGCTCAAAATGGTTTGAGGTGGGCCTAACCGTTGGAACTAATATCTGCCACGAAAATGTCAGCTTGGGCTGTAAAGGTTCGCTCAATCATGCTATCACTAGAGACGTAATCGATCAAATTTGAATTGATATAGTATTAAGTTTGAGTTCAAGCTTGATTCAAAATTTTAGGTTCAAAACTCGATTCGAATTCGATCGAATTTTATTTTTTTAGTTTGAGTTCGATTTGATATAGAAATTAAATTACTCGAGCTTGTTCAATTAGGTTCGAAAACATGTAAAAATAAGCTCAATTATTTATGTTCGAGCTCGAGTTTAAAATATTTTATTAATTAAAATAATAAAAATATATTTAAATATAAAAACTATATTAAGTTCATGAGCTACTCGAGTTAGATATAAAAACACTCAAATTCGATTTGATCAATAAGTCAAACTATTCGAGCTTGAACTCGCTTCGATAATAATCGAATCGAATTTAAATTTTATTCGAATCGAATCCAAATAATTTATAATTAATAATATATCATTTACATCCCTAACTGTCACTAACTAAACTTTTTTTTATTAAGCAATAATCCTTACGATTTTTTAATGGACTTTTTGCACATAAATCAATTAACATAACTCAAAATCTGAACAAATAAAAAGTAAATCACGAGTTAATATAAAAAGAAACGTAAAATTATATCTACGATAATGAGTGGATACCAGCTTGATAATTGATACTAAAAAAAAGGTTTTATTAATATAATAAGATTATAGTGATTATAAAAAAATTTAAAATTTTCACCATAATTGGATTTAAAATGATGATTTTAGATAAATAATTTAACACGTATCTTAATTAACGAAACAATCCAACAATTTATCAATTGTCCACCTCTTAAAATTCTAAAAAGCCTTTACTATTATGTTACTAAAAACCATTACATTATTACAAATGAGATTTTTTTTAACTACGTAAAATCTATGCCTTTACATTTTTATCGGTCATTGTCCCAAATAAAGATGGCTTAGGACATCCTATGTCTTATTTCCTCCCTGTACAAGATTCGACCATAACACATGGCCTGGCGGTTTGTACCACTAAAATTTGTCTGTCCATGATCTGGCTTTCTAGAGTTGGCTCATAGCCAGCTACCATCGCACCAAGTCACGAAGAAATCAAGCACAGAAACTTTTGTGTATTTTCTGTTGACACTTGACAGAAGTTGCAGAGGAGTCGACCGCAAAGCTTCTGCACCTCGGTCATGCATTTTACTCATCTATTTCTATCGAGTTCAGATTCAAATTCCTTTTTATTCTCTGATTGTAAATTGAGATTATTCTTGTTATTATTCGATATAAATTATTGATTGATATGTGAGTTTTTTTTTTTTTTTTTTTTTTTTACTTTAAGCTATAAAACTTCAAACTATAATTATTGGTATTAAAATTTTAATATTTTACTAATAAATTACATAATTATTAACAGGAAGTTTTAAATGCATTCATCACATCTTTCAAACAATTTTAATTTTACATTAATTCAATCAAAATTGTTAATATTGTATTGAATAACATTTCGATTTTTTTTATATGTGATATATGCTAGTACTAATTATTTTAAAAATTTTAGTTTAATATAAATATATTTATAAATATATATGAATTTGTATAGTATAATACTATTAATAATCTACAAAATAAATATGTAATATTTTCAAAAATCAAATAAATAAATTTAAAAGCATAAAAAATAATATCATAAATTTTTTATAATATTTTTAAAAATTAAATCTGATTATATGATTTTTAAATAAATATTTTTTATATAAATATTAAGATAAAAATAAAGAAATGAAAATTAATCTCGACTTCATAATTATTAAATTTTAGAAAGAGAGCAATTGCTTTTTAAAAGAGATTAAAATACTTATGAATTTTGATTTGAATAAATAAAGTATAAAAGAAAATAAGTTATAATACAAAATAAAGAAATTTAACTTTCAAGAATTATTTTATTAATTAATTTTATTTTTATTAGGTTAAAAATATTTAAATAATAAAAAACAAATTAAAAATTATAAAACCTATTCACATTCACGTACCGAACAAATCCACTTAAATTCATCGAAATTAACAAAAATAATTGATATTATTTGATATTAAATTCGATACAAAAAATTAATTTTAAATGTTATATTTTGATATAACTAAAGTATATTATATCAAAATAAAATTAACAACTATAAATTCAATAACTAAGTTACAAATAATTGAAAATTTTTGAGCATTTATATAAGTTTCACGGTGGATTTCTAGCAAAATCATATTTTATTTATTTATTTTTATCATCGATGGAACCATTACTTTTAATTAGGCCATAGATGTATTCATTTCAGTGTTTTTTATCAGTGAATTGGACTGATACGGACCAATTAGGTCCAATTATCATGTGAGCCCATATATTTCCAAGTATGGGAGGGAATAGCTAAAACATGCCCAAACTCAAAAATTACAATTTTAAGTTTTGGTTGCAGCTGTTTCGAGAATCAAACCAAACATTTGGAGTATTGACTGTGGGAAATGGGAATAGCTTGAGAGATCCCCATTTGTTGTTTATTGAACTGGCCAATCAATGGTCCCAACCAAGTCCCAACATTCTTCCTCCTATCCAATGTAAACCACATCTCACAGATGTGAGATGCCTGTTTAAGGGTGGAGGGTTGGGTTTGGGTCTTCTCTTGACCACTAATCACTCGTGCAATACTCTTTTTTATAGGTTCCTCCCCAGGCTTCAGAGCTCCCATGTGGCAACTAAATTATGGCTCATTGCATGTTGATCAGGAGCCAGATTAGCAACTAAGAGGAGAGGTCCTCATTCTAAGCTGGCAATGGCGATGCTCGTTTCAAGGCCTAATTTCCCAAAACAAATTGTCTGTTTATTGATGGAAAATGTGAATCAGAACTTGTCGAGAGGGGAAATTAGGTTGAATCATACAACAATTCACAGCCATTGAGAGGAAAGTATCTTTGTTGCACTACAAATTTAGAAGGCATTTTAGCGTTAATCTGATGGGAGATAAGGATCTGCAATCTGCTTTGTTGAAACTTGAAACTAGAATCAACGGCATTATGAAGAGAAATTTATCAGGAAATCCGATCAGAGAAGAGGCTGGAAAAGGACTGCACAACTTCAAATTTCAAATTGACTTAAAAACCATCAAATGCTACATCCATAAAAAATCTCAAACAACCATAGAGAAAGGACCATAGCGTCATAAAAGTATACCATCAAGAGAAACCACTAAATTAAATGCAATATTTTACATCCAAATAATGCCCTGGCTGCACTCTTGAGCATGGAGGAAATTTCGTCAGCCTACAGGAATCAGTACGCAACTTTTAATACTTAATCATAAAAACATAAGCTGATTCACAAACATGCAGCTCAACTATAAATACTTGAAGCCTCCAAGCAAAGACAATGGTGATTATTCTTCCACTGAAACCAATGATAACCACCCTCAGATATCAATCCATTCATGGCAAAAAACTCCAGCAACAAAACTTAGAGAGCTTCAAATTTTCCATCTCACCCATGAGTGTTAACTGCTTCCCAGACCAAGTTCTTAGTAACTGGGTTGGTGAGATTCCTAGCCTGCAAGGCTGCTGATCGAAGAGTCCCAATTGTCATTGCATTTGCCCTCCAAAATGATGCACTATTGTATTGTAAATTGTGTTTCTTGCATAGCTCCTTAACAAATGGAGAAATTTTCCTGAGATGACACCGGGGCAACCTTGGAAACAAATGGTGCTCAATCTGGAACTGCAAACCACCATGAAACCAGTCCATCCAAGATGAGCACAATATATTAAGTGTTCCATCAGTTTGCTTCTCAAACCAATCGTTTCCACTAGGCGGTCCAACATAGACACTCGATGAAAAATGATTTAAACAGAACTGAATATGTTGAATTCCAGTTACAGAAAAACTGGCAACCACAAACATCACTCTCTCACTCCAATTAGGCAAGCAAGAAACAAGTAGCGGATACCAAGTCCAGAAAACAAGAAGTCCCAAAATCTCCTGACCCCTACTTGGTACCTTCCTCTTAGATAACAACAATTGGAAAGATTGTGCAAATAGATTAATCCTAGCAAAACACATTACAGGATAAAATGTCCAATGCTGGTAACTTACCAAGAACCTAGCAACTGAATCAAAATTCATCTTCCTTTCATAGAAATAAGATGCAAGCGAGTGAAAAAACTTTGAAGATACCGCAAATAATGGCATGTGTTGAAGATCTGGATCGAAATCTAGACTGTTACAAGCAATGTGATGAGCATTGTGGTTCCATTTCCACCAACCAATACTGATCCCTGCAAGGCAATTCCCAGCGAGGACCTGAGTAAATCTACTGAATTTTCTGCTAGACATAACCTGGTAATGCCCAGAATCATGTCCAATCCATCCACTCTGTATCCACAAGAACCCCATTAACCCACCAGAACAGAGATGCACCCAAGCACTGTTACAGCATAAAACACCATAGACACTGATACAAAACAACAATGCTATGAAGAAAAGTGAAATGCATGTCCCGTGTCCTTTCTTTTCAAAAAGATCCATCTTGGAAAACTCAGCAACAAGTTTTCTGTAATCTTTGGATACCTCCGAGACAGAGTAATCTTTGAGATAGTACCTGGTAAAGAACTTGTCAAGATATTGCGAAGCTAAGCCTGGATGATAGGCTACAAACGCATCAGTGGCATCTTGGCCAGCCAGATTCAGCAATGGAAGTGCCCCTCCAGGGTGGTCGTGACTCCATTCCGTGACATCATAGATCTTGCCATGTATAGAGATCCACAGATCTCCCGGTTTTTTGTGGTTTTCAAGCTCTGCTTGGGAAATGTACCTCCTTGACTCCGTCATCGATGCAAGAAATGAGCAACCAAAGGAGGGATCTGAGTTTTAGTGTTTCTCTTCCTTCCCAGGGTATGAAAGGAAGAGACTTTGTAGCTGTGAAATGATTATGGCATGAGAAAAGAAAAAAATAAAAGAAAGGCTTTTTTGGGTTCTACTTTCCTTCAATGTAGGAATGAAAAATTCTGTGCTTTATTTCTAGAATTTTGCTTTGCATTTGCCTTTGCCTTTAGGGGTGTGATGGAGAAACGTAGGGAGGCGATATCATGATGTATAGAGGAAGGGGGAGGGGTCAAGCAAAATGAAGAATCACCACAGAATAATAGTTTAAACAATAAAAGGCTGATTAAAGCAGATGCTAGAAAGAATCGTGGGCATACATGGGTACAAGCATTAACATCACAAAAAAAAGGATGAAGTCGAAAGACTTTTACTTTTTATTCTTCCTACGGGAGAAGTTATTTTTTTTTTCATTTTAATTTTAATAGATCCAAAACCCATATTAAATTTTTTTTTACTTATTTTTTCATAATTTATTGAAATCAATAGTTAAATTTTTTTGTTTTTTTATTTTATATAGTTGTAATTTGATTTTTTCTTATATATGAGGAGAGATTAAGTTATATGAAGTAAAATTTTTTTAATTTTACATATTTTTTAATTATTGATTTTAATAAATTTAAAAATTTTTTATATTTTTTTAATAATTGATTTCAATATATACAAAAGATGAGATTAAACTATTTTTTCTTATTTTAACTTCTGTTTCATTCATTAAATTTATTAAAATCAATAATTAAATTTTTTTTTTTAATTTTACACTGTATAAATTGATTTCTCATATATATATATATATATATATATATATATAAACGAGATTAATTTACACAAAAAAAATTTTACATTGTTTTACTTGTTGGTTTTTTTTTTTTTTTTTTCACTTACCTCTTATATTCTTGAGTATATTAAAATCAATGATTAAAAAAGTGTAAAACTTTTTAATTTCATATTGGTATAAAATTGATCAATTCCTATATATATATATAGTTTTTGGCATATACGTATGTGTAATTTTTATTTTTAAAAATTTATTTCAATAAATATTTTTTTAATACTGTGATAATAATGATAAATTCTAATAATTTAATTTTGATTTTGGTATAATATAAGTAAAATTTGATAACTTTTGATATAATTTTGATGTTGATAACCTTTGATAAAATTTTGGTAATCTTTGATACTATTTTGGTAACTTATGATATAATTTTGGTAACTATTGATGCAATTTTGGTAATTTTTTAATAAAATTTTAGTAATCTCTTGATATAATTTTAATAATTTTTTAATAACTTATGATATTTTTTTTGTAATTATTAATAAAATTTGTATAATTATATATTTAACAATAAATTCCAGTAGAAAAGTGCAAGTTCAATTTTAGTACGACATAAAATTTTTTTTATACAATAACATTATTGTTTTAATCAAATTTGAAATTCTTTCACTAAATTTTTTTATTGAATAGGTTTATGGTAGGTTTATCCTAATCTCCCAAGATAAAATTTCTAACTCCATTTTTGCTAGTAACCAAGAATCCAAGATTCAATTCTTAACAAGATCGAGTATAAAAAATTTTTATCAATGATTGATATTTAAGTTATTATTAATTTACTACTAAACTATCAATGACATATTGTTAAATTATCAATGATTTAATACTAAATAAACATTGATTTACTACTAAATTAGCATTGATTTACTATTAAGTTATGACTCATTTATTATTAAATTGTTGATAATTTATTATTAAATTACTAATGATTTGTTATAAAATTATAATTAATTTACTATTAATTTATTGATGATTTACTACAAAGTAATTAATGATTAACTAATTTGCTACTAAATTATCACTTATTTACAACTAAATTATTAGTAATTTACTACTAAATTATTAATAATTTACATCTAAATTATTAATGATTTACTATAATATTATTCATTTATTACTATGTTGTCATTGATTTACAACTTAGTTTTCGATTATTTACTACAAAATCATCACATATTTATTATAAAATTGACTACGAGTCATTATCAAGTTATCATTGATTTATATTAAAATATCTATGATTTACTATTAAGTTACCATTTATTAACTATTAAGTTATTGATAATTAACTACTATTAAGTTATATTGATACACTTTTAAATTTTCAATGATTAATTATTAAATTATTATTGATTTACTTTTAAATTATTTATTATTCACCACTAAATTTATCAATTAATTACTATTAAATTGTAACTAATTTATTATTAAGTTATCACTAATTTACTATTAAGTTAACACTAATTTGTTATAAGTTATCAATTATTAATTACTAAGTTATCACTTATTTTTTATTAACCTAACATTGATTTACTAATATATTGTTATGTATTTACAATTAAGAAATATGAAATTTAAAAGTCTACTAATAATATACGAGATAATTTTTTTTATAAATAACATTATTGTTTTATAAAAAATTATAATTTTTTCATTACTTTTTTATTGAATATGTTCATGGTAAGTTTACCCTAATTACTAAAATGAAAGTTTTGACTTCATTTACGCTAGTATCTAGGATTCAATCCCTGGCAATTTCAAGTATAATAAAAGTTACCAATGATTGATTGTTATAGCGTATAAATTCATATACCTACCGTTAGACATAAACTTTATGAGTCACCACCAATCTTTTTTGTTTAGGTGTGATTAGTCACCTGACTAAATCTATCTCATTTTAAAAAAGGGTCCTAAACTTAATTCGGGTATATTTAAAAAGTAGATTCTAATATATAAAATTAGATTTTAAGTTCAGGAGTACAGTTACACATGAGGAAGGTTATAACACCCTTACCATGCCTATCCAAAAAATAGTATTAGTTTGATTTCAAATTATCTAAGACATGAAGTAATTTTACTAAATAATTTAATTATTAAAATTGATCTTAAAACTACTTCAATAGTTTGATAGCGATTTAAGATAATTTTTTCATTTCAGGAGTATTCATAAAGACTAGTGTTCTATTCTGAAGAGGCTCTGTTGTCGGATTCATTTAATCTTTTTATTGTAAAAAAAAAAGTTTTACTTTTAAAAATAATTTATTCTCAAAAATATATTCTAATATGTTGGTAAGATTTTTCGTCAAAAATTATCTTCCAATTTGTTTGTAGGATTTTTAAAAAATATTTTTTTCAAGAAAATTCATTAAGTTTTTCAGTATTTTAGTAAGACTTAATTCAAGATTAAATCTTTCAATAGTTTGGTAGGATTGAAAAATATTTTTAAAAAATTTTTTAAACCTTTTTTTTAATTTCAAAGAAAAGAAAATTAATTAAAATAAAAAATTATCATACAAATAATTCTATGTAATAACAATATAATAATATAATAAATTATCATGCAATGAAAAAATAAAAATGAAATAAAAAAGAAAAAATAATAAATAAATAAATAAAACATCCATAAATAATCTAACTATTTTTTATCATATTAATTCACTCACACAATAAAATAGAAAATAAAAATATAGAAAACACAAAAAAAAAACCAATAATAAAGGAAAAACAAAAAATAAGAAATCAAAATTAAAATTAAAAATTAAAAGATAAAAAAGAAAGCTAAACCGTGCTATTTAGGTCGAGTCACTAAACGGATCGCATGTGAATTTTCACAAGTTCATGTAGGAAGGCCCTCTCCCCAAAACGGTGCTATTTTGCTGGCTTATAAAAGCTAATGTTTTGGTCTTTTCTTCATAAGGCCTTTCTCTTTTCTCTTTAATTCAAACTATCACTAAATTTTCTTTAGAAGTTTCATTGGGAAACTTAACCAAATGTAAAATCTGGCCAATAAACCCAAGTTTCGATGCCTAAAAATTTAATCGATCATCAAAAACTGTAAACTTTTTTAAAAAACCAATAAAATCCAAAAACTGGTCATCATAGACCCCTTCAGCCATCACTGAAAGCCACTAAAAAATTCAAACTCCACTAGAATATTCAAGTAAAACCCAGAAAAAGCCTAATTTTTTTAAAAAATTTCCAAAAAAACTATCAAACCCAAAAATTTTTAACAATTCCAGAAAAAATCCTACAAATCAACCAAAATATATTCTAATCCAAGGATTTGAGTTTCCAACTAATTCAAAAAAAATCCCAAAAAATAAAAAATTTCCCAAAAACCAAAAAAATCCTAGATTAAGAAAAAAAAATTCAAAACCCGAAATCAAATCCAAACCTAATACCCAAGAACTTCCTAATCCGAGAAAATTGAATTTCCCATAAATTCAAACGAAATCCATAAATCCCAAAATAAAAAAAAAATAACCTAAATTGTTTTCAAAATAACTCAATGAACTTTTGTGAATTGAAAAAATTCTCCCCCCTTAATTGATTTTCTGTTTATCTGTTTATAGGGATTGATTCCCTATTATTTGGGAACTAAATCAAATTGATTTTATGATTAAGCATGTGATTTGATTTGATTTCACAATAATTGCATCCATAATCAAATTTGAGATTAAATCCCCCAAACAAAGTCCCCTTTTTTTATTTTTCTGATTTCCTTCCTCTTTTTTTTTTTGACTTTCTAAAACAAGTAAAATTAAACCAAAAAATTAAATCAAATAAAAATTAAAATTTTTTCTATTGGGCCAAAAATTTCACAACCGGGCCCATTTTACAATCGAAGGCCCATTTTCGATCCCAAAAAAATCTTGGACAAATTGGGGTATGTATAATTGTCCCTTTTTGCACAGTTTCTATGAAACAAAAATTATGCAAAGATAAAAAACATTCATTTTGTTTAGGTTCAAAAAAATCAAAAATTTAAAATTCAAAGTTTCATAATTTGGAAATTTAAGGGCTCACAAAATTTCAAAGATTCACAAATCTCCGTAACAAGAATTAAAAGATTCTAAGATTCCAAGATTTGCAAAAAATTCAAAAATTCCTAATGATTCCAAAACTCACAAAATTCAATATTCACAAGAATTCCAAAACTTTGTAAATGATTCAAGATTCTAAAAAATTTCAAGATTCGTAAAGGTTTCAAAATTCATAAAGGTTTCAAGATTAGCAAAAAAATTTTTTTTTTCAAGATTCGCAAAAATTTTAAGATTTTTAGAGGTTTCAAATTCGCAAAGGTTACATGTTTTGCAGAGCTTCTAGATTCACAAGGTTCCCAATTTTGTATAGGTTTCAGATTCGTAAGAATGAAAGATTTGTAAGACTTCAGATTTGCAAGAATTTAAAATCAAAAGAATGTAAGATTCACAAGGTTTTTAGATTTGCAATAATAAAAATTTGCAAGAATTCAGATTCACAAGGATTTATAATCACAAGAATGTAAGATTCGCAAGAATGGAAGATTCACAAGGATTCAAATTCGCAAGGATTTAAGTTTCACAAGATTTTTAGATTCGTAAGAATAAAAGATTCACAAGGATTTAAAGAATTTCATATGCACAAGAACTTCAGGTTTGCAAGAATTTAAAGTTCACAAAAACTGTAAATTCATAAGAACTTCAAGTTTGCAAAAGTTTCAAGTTTTCCAAAATTTTGGGTTCACAAGATTTTTAGGTTCACAAAAACTTCAAATTCGCAAGAACTTCAGGTTTGCAAGAGTTTTAGTTTCACAAGAACTTTCATCATTATAAAAATTCACAATCTGTAATTCACATATAAGATTCAAAAATTCGCATTCAAAAGATTTTTGTTAGTGATTCTCATCCAAATTTTAAAGTTTCACATTTAAAAAATTCACAAATTCTCATCAAAGATTTCAAGGCTCATTTCCAGAATTCAAAAGTTCTGATTTGAAAAATTTAGAAATTCACACCAAAAAGTTAAAGATTCTTTTTCAAAAACTTAAGGATTTTCATCCAAAATTTTAAAGATTTATATTTGAAAAATTTTAGAGATTTACATCCAAAATTTCAAAAATTCACATTCAAAAACTTTAATATTTCACAACCAAAATTTTAAGTTTCTCATCTAAAAAATTTCAAGGTTTCACATCCAAAATTTTAAAGATTCTTATTCAAAAAATTTTAGTGATTCACATATAAAATTTTAAAGATTCACATTCAAAAAATTTTAGAAATTCACAATTAAAATTTCAAATATTCTCATTCAAAAGATTTTAGTGATTATGCCAGGAAGCTTTACAAATTGTGATTTTTTTAAAAAGGCTTATTTAAGTAAAAGCTCTAAAACTTCAAAAAATTGAAAAGTTTTCTTTATCCATAAGATTTCATCATGAAAGATCTTAGTCATTTGAGGATTCAAAAGTTAAAAATTTTCTCCAATCAAAGTCAAATTCTTGTATGCAACAAATGTCATGTTAATGTCTTCTACATGTTGCAAATTTAACAATCTATATTCTCACTAATGAAATGCATGTTATACAATGATTCAAATATTTCCTACATGTTGCAAATTTAACAATCTATATTCTCACTGATGTAAATACATGCCCCAACCATGATGTAAATGCAATTATCAAAGATTTAAACACAATTTATGTAATGCAAATGTCACTAAATCAATGTCATAAAATTCTAATTATGGTAACAAGGTTCTCAAGACTCCACCATTCTTTCTTAGCTTCTCAGTATTAACAATTTCAAAATAAATTATGTCAACTGATTCATGTTATTTTCTTTATTTGGTCCCAACTCATAGGTTATATCGGCCAATCCATTATTGTGTTCATCACTAGGTCACCTCATTTGTCCTTTTCATTTCATCTTTTTAGGTTTATTTCATTTTTGTCATCTTGGATTTCTTTCAAAATAATGAAAAAAATATTTTACAGACATTGTCATTCACTTATTTATCACCATTCTAACTCATGACATAATTCATGACAAATATGATATAGTTCCTCAATTCATTCAAAGGATGCAAACTTGGTAAAGAATAAAAAAAAAAAGAGTATTTATTATCAAAAAAAAATATGATCAAGAATAAATCAAGGATGAATAAAAGAAAATTACTACAAAAATGGGATATTAGCATATAAAATAATGATTGTTCAGACAATTCAGAACCTAACTCATAATTCTTTCTCAAAAATATATTTTATCGATATTCTCGATCTTTGAGCCATCATAATTCATATTCTTGAGATTCTCAAATGAAGCTATTTTTTTTAGTCTCTATTTTTACTTAAATCACCCTTTTAGGTTTTCAGTTTAAGTTATCATTTTTTCTCATTTTTCTCATTTTTCATTTTTTTCTTTCTTATTTCACTTTTTTTTTTTGTAAATCTTTTTTTTATCTTTTCTTCTTATTTCTGTTTTCCCTTGATCTATCAATAACACTTTGATCAAAATTTCAAATAATTCAATGGTAAATTTATCTTAGTTTAATTCATGATTCTCCAATTTGAATATTCACATTCAATCAAAATGAATTTAAAAGTTGTAATGTAGGCTATGATAAGGGGTTATGAAAGAAATGGATAAAATAGATCCAAAATGTATTTGAAGGATAATCAAAGTAAGGATCATTTCTTTCCATATAGAGACTTTTGATAGTTTGCCATATCAATTTCTTTTTCTTTTTTTTTTTTTTTCACTTTTCATCACTTTTCAAGAAAAATTTAAGTACAATATGGCTTTGCCCCTGAAATCACTAAGGATATTTACTTTCTTAAGCTTTTCAAACTTTGCCTCTAGTGTCGGGTGATCCTTGGTTAAGGTTCTTTGAAAAAAAATTTTAACAGGCTCAAATAGGATAATAAAGGATAATTTTACTCTTTGTGTGAAAGGTAGAAGAAAGATGACTATTTCTCATTTTAAACATGAATACTCTTAATGCAGAACATTAATTGACAAAAATAAAGATCACTTCTACATCAAATTCATTTTTTAGTGAGAAAAATTCTTTGCCAAATTCATATTCTTTTATTTAGCAATCCTAATAAATCAACTATTTCAATTTATCAACATAAATGATGTTTTCAAAATCAAATTCTGAATTATTGTCATGATTGTCTGAACATTCATTATTTGAAATTTATGAATGGATATAGGAAAATACGTAAAAAGATAAAAGCATAAAATGGTGATTGACATGAAAAAGAAAATGTCCTAAAAATGCATAATATTTACCATTTTTATTAAAATGATAAAAAATAAAATAAAATTCTAGTACAATAAAAAAAGTTCATTATTTCAAAAAAATCCTAAAATAACAAATAATTTCAATTGACCTTTTCGTATCCTTCTTAAAATTATGCTCCTAAGTGATCAGGCAAAGGGTTTTTGTGGATATTCAGCTCCTCTGACTTGTTGGAGCTCATTGAGCCTACTTGGATCAAACTTTGTACCTTATACTTGAAAACAAGATAGGTTTCTATAAAGTGACTCACATTTTGATTATGATAATCACATGTGGCATTAACATTATACCATTTGGGATAGAGTGACTTTAGTGGTTCCAAAAGAACTGAGCATACCAAGTCATTCTTAATCAATTATGAGAATAGCTCAATATAGGTTATGGGTATAGGATCAATGTGAGCTCTCTCTTGATTATCCCTAGATCTTTGCAAATCACTTGTTTGATTGTTAGGCCTTGAAACTGGTGTAGTGACAGGATTAGGCCCATATGCAAGTGCTTGAAAGGTTAGTTAATAAGGGCTTGGGTATATAGTTCTCATGGTTAGGTGATGAGGCTAGTAAGGGAGTTGTGTAATATTATTAATTGCAAGGTTGTAAGTAGGGTGAACAGGTGGTGGATATAAAGCATAACCTTTGAATTGTTGCCTTTTAAAACTCACAGCTTAGGCTTTGGCTTTTTTCTTTTTAGGCATTCTACCTTTCTTGGTACTATTAACCTCTCTTTCTTCAAGCTTTTCATTTTTGATAGAATTTTCAATAATCTCCCTTAAGATCACCATATTAACAAAGTTTTTTGTTATATTGTTATAATGTATAGATCCGTGGACTTACCGCTAGACATAAACTTTAGAAGTCACCATTAATTTTTTTGTTGAGGTATGATTGGCCCCCCGATTGAATCTGTCCCATTTAAAGAGGAGTTCCAAAATTGAATTTGTCTCATTTAAAGAGGAGTCCCACCTGATTGAATTTGTCTTATTTAAAGAGGAGTCTCAAAATTGACTTAGATATATTTAAATAGTAAATTCTAGTTTATGAAATCAGATTTAGGTTTGACAGTATGATTATATGTGAAGAAAGTTATAGCACCCTTACAATGCCTATCCAAAAGATGGTACTAGTTTAATTTCTAGTTATCCAAGCCTTAAAACATATTTAAAATTTACCAAATAATTTAATATTAAAAATTTTTCTTAAATTACTCTAATATATTGGTAAGAATTTAAGAATATTTTCTTACCTTAAGAGTATTTAAGGAGACTATTTATCATACTTTGAAGAGGTTTAGTCATCAAATTTATTTAATTTTGCTTCTAGAAGTAAATATCTATAAATTGGGTTTACAGTCAGAAATGTCCTCCAACTAGTTGGTAAGACTTTCTATTGAAAATTATCCTCCAATCTATTGGTAGGATTTTATGCAAAAAAGATAAAAAATATTATTATTTTTTAAAACTTGAATTTTTTAGAAAATTATAAGACTTTTCAATATGTTGATAAAACCTTATTTTGAAAAAACATTGGCCTTTCAATCTATTGGTAAGGCTTTTTATTTTATATATTTTTTAAAATAAATAAAATTATAAGGTTTTTCAATATGTTAGTAAAACCTTTTTTTTTTTAATGATTACCTTTCAATCCGTTAGTAAGGCTTTTATTTAAGTATGTTTTTATAAGAATATAATTAAAGAATAAGAGATAAATAAATAAATAAATAAATAAAACTATTTAAAAATAAAATAAAATAAAATATCTGAAATTGACTTGGCTAGCCAACTAGGACACGTGGCTCGGTTTTAGGCATAGACGACAATTGAAGTGGTTTAGCTTGAATGGCTCAACTTAATTATAGAAAATGGGAAGCAGATCAAGTGGATTGTGCTGCGGGTCAAGTTGTAAAGCGATAAAACACACAGATCCTAGATATTATTATCTTTCCAAAATGATGTCATATAATTGGGGTATAAAAGTCTGAAACTCTTGTATTTCCTCAGAAAGCCTGCTACCCATTTCTCTCTTTACCTTATTTGTCTCTTTCTTTTCTTTAGAACTTCAAACAACAAATCCCAAAATATGATAAAAAAAAAACCTAGAAGCCGGTTAGATTCCCAGATTCTGGCCACCTATATCTTCAAATAGTTATAGTAAAACTCAAATGATTTTTTTGAAAAACCTAGAAAACCCATCAGAATTGGAATTCAAATCCAAACATTTTCAGCAATAACTAAAAACCCAGCAAAATGAAGAATTAATCCTAGAAAATCTATAAATAGATTAAATAAAAAAAATAAAACCAAAATGAACAAAAAAAAAACCTTATGATTGCTAGAATAAGTTTTTTTCTTTTTTGTATATTTTCTTTATCCTCTTTTATCATTTCAATCTTAGATCAATTTATAAGGCCTTTAGTTAGAATTTTTAGGGTTACTCATTTAAGAATGAATATGTCATAAATAGTTTTAATTATGATGTGGTTCAAGTTTTGATTCAATTAAGACCAATTTTTCCTTTTTGATCTTGTTTCCAATTTTATGTAGGTTGAAAAAAATTCCAAAAATCCCTCTTCGCTTGATTCCTATATAGGATTTCTAAAAAATTTGATTTGATTTAATTTTCTTTATTTTTTATTTATTCAATTTTTATTAAAGAATAAAAATGAAAATAAAATTGGAATACTTGTTAAGCCAAAGCCCACATTAAGGTAACATACATTGGGCTTAAAGCCCAAACAAGGTAGGGCATTGATTAGGCACCAAATTCTACCAAGATAAAACCACATGTTGGGCTCAAAGCCTAAAGATCAACTGAGGTTCATTTGGAGTCCAAAAGACCCAATAACTACTTTCAAAGCCCGGTAAAATTAGAACTGAGATTTTGGATGCATGTCTCAGACGAAATATGGGTGTCTACATGCATTTTCAATCATATTTTCATAATAGGGTGCCTTCAAGGTGCTTATTAACAAGACAGTTATTTCCTTATCAGTCAGAAGAGGCTGAACTTGAGCAACCATACCCTTCTATCATTGGGCATATTTTTTGAAGGACTTTATTGTCTTCTTCTCCATGCTTTGTAAAAAAAGGCGATCAGGGGCCAAGTTAATAATATGACAATACTGAGTAATAAATGCCTAAGCGAGTTTATTCAAAGAGTGGATGTGAGTTTGATCTAGCTAAATATACCACCTTACAGCTGAGCTAATAAGACTATCTTAGAACACATACATCAATAACTTTTTATTATCGGTGTAGGTGGCCATTTTTTGATAATGCATGATTACATATATGATAGGACATTTTGTACCATCATTTTTTTCAAACTCAGGCACTTTAAATTTTGAAGGAATCACAACATCCAAAACCAAGCAAAACCCAGCAATATCCATGGAGCCATAAAAGTCTATACCCTTAAAGGCCCGTAGTCTCTTTTCTAATAGGTTCATCTTTTGTTCAGCTTTTAGGTCTTCTAAAGCCTCAACCATTTTCAATTTCTCTTTTAGGACATCCAAATTAAGAACTTAGACTGATTCAAATGCCTTTTTAGTAAGGGTAGGGTTGTTGTAGCTTTGCATATTTCCTTGGCTGAGTGTAGGCGGCATTCCTAAATAAGTATAGCTTGTTAGAAATGCAAACTATTGTGATGGAAAGCTTGGAGAGAATTAGACCTGATATGGGCTATAACTCAGAAGATATAAAGGATCAATAACATCATGTGAAATATCTTCTTCTACTGTCTTTCTTTTATTCAACTTGTCCAATGCCTCAAAGATTTTGCTCAGCTTTCCTTTAATATTTTTTTAGGCCTTTTTTAATTTCTCAACATGATTTGTATTATCTTGTTTCATTTTAGCTTAGGCTCAGGTGTTATATTGGTGTTAAGCTATCTTTGAACCTTGATTTTTCATAATTAGGGTGTAAATTTATAGTGATGTTTATGAAACCATCCAATTATGCATGAGATTAAATGCAAAAATTTATGAATACAATAAGAAGGATTTAATGATGTGAATGCATACATATACAATAAAAGAAAAAGATTAGTAAACATGATATATATAGAGAACAATAAAATATATATATAAACAACAACGTAAAGGGTTAGTATGCAAATAATATATATAAAGAAAATATATAAATTTACAAGCAAAATAAATATCCCATAATGTGTCCTATTTAAGATTTTCTAACACAAAGGAAGGCATGGCTCTAACTTTGGTTTAGACCCGTAGGGTTTATTTATATGCTAGGTTCAAAGGTTTGATAGTCTAATGGTTCTCAAATTATTCTTTACATCAATGTCCATTATAGACTAGTAAGGCACCTCAATCATCATCTATTATAGGCTATAAGCAAAAAAGGTTCAATTTGAGTAGGAGTTTTTTGCTAGCCTATGTAGAAACATGAAATCTTACGAACATGTAGATACTTTACTCTCTTATAAGGGATAAAACTTGGGTGTAGAGCTTATGTTATGCATGTGCAAATGAATGACAAATAATAATAAAAAAAATTCATTTAAATTAAAATTAATAAAAAGTTTACTAAAGATATTTTAATCAATCACTTTTAACACTTTTAAAATTTTAAATAGTTTAATTTCTAATAAACCTATTTTTAATTCTAGTTGTTTAAATTAAATTTAAATAAATTAATAAAAGTTATATATTTAATGATAAATTTATTAATTTTAAAATTTATAAAGGTATTTAATTCGATTACTATTAACATCTTTAGAGTTTACACTTTTATATATAAATAATATCAATGGTTTTGATTTAGGGAAAATAAATTTTGGGTTAAGATATGAAAACAATTATGTAACACAAAAGTGAGAAAAATAAAATATTAATTGGTATTTGTTTTAAGATTTTCAAAGCATTGTTGAAACTCTCGTTACTCATAATTTAAATTAGTGGTATTGCATTACTGAAGTTTGCAATTTCATACATTCACTATAGGAATTTAGGTTTTTCGCCGCATTTTTTAGCAGCATTTCATTTAAAAATGTCGCGACCTACCATGAAATAAAGTTGTTAACGGCATTTTAAGAGAAAATGTCGCTATAAAGAAAAATAGCGGCGATCCTAATAACAAACTCCTTTATTCTTCATACTTTAGTAGCGTTTAGCTTTTAAACGCCGCTATTAGTTAAATTTTAGTGGCGCTTACTATATAAAACGCCCTTAATTTTTTTTCCCAAGATTAAACTCCTCGCCTCTATTCTCTTTCGCGTCTTAATTATTTCTTCCTCGTCTCCCTCTCTCTCGGGCTCTGTTCCGTTTTCCACTCTTCCCAAATTCCTCGCCTTCCTTAATCCATTCCTTCCCACGCTTCATTCCCTTCCTTCCTTCGCTTCATTCCCTTCCTTCCTTCACTTTATTCCGTTTATTCCCTAACCCATTTTTTGGTCCTTCCCGCTCAGGAAGCTCGTGCCCATTCCCTATTATTGCCAAAATTCACTGTAAGGTTTCAGGTTTAAGCTTTTAATATTATAAACCTCATTTTCAGTTAGAGTATTTAGGGTTAATGGTGAAAGCATAAGAGATCTTAGGGACTTTCCTTGGGCGATGAAAAATCCTTTGGGTTTTCTTGGGTTAATGGCCGAAAATCCACTTGGGATAGTGCTTTTTGTGAGTGGGTTTAGTTTATTTGTTTGCTGAGTTAAAAAGGAACCTTGGTTTTTCTTACCTTACAAAGCCATCAAGGGATTTGGCTGTTAGAGCAAAGTGCATGATTTGTTGAAGAATTTTGAATTTTTTTTTTTTTTACGTATCCTCTTATATTTAAGATACTATATTTGGAATGAAGTTATATTTTATATAATTTTGCATCTAAGTTGATTTATTGATATAATTTGGAATGAAGCTACCAGCATGATCTGGTAATGAACCTAGCTATCACTCTTTTATTTTCTTTTTCTCTTTTATGTAATATTCTTCTGCCTCTTTAGTCTTTATATAGATAGTTAAGCTATACCTGTATTGATGACAGATGCCCATAGTTAAGTAGGTTATATATGACCAGTTTTGGATCAAAATTCTTGAGTCCAAGATCTGTATATTTTCTGTGCTGAAAACATTTTCAGGATAAGGGTATTGTCCTTTTATTAAGGGGTTTTGAGTTTTCCAGGGAATTAATTTAGATGTCTTAGCAAAGAACCCTACTTGAACTTGGCTTCATAGATACAGTTCAACATCAGGCCATCTTGCAGCTTCAATCACTCACTCACCAACAAAAAGAACTTTCTAACTAGTTATGGATATTTCAGATTTTGCTCTTTGTCTTACAAGTAAGACCTTCATTACAGGTAATTCTTCTATTCTATGCTTGGTTCAAAATTTTCTAATTCTTTAATGAAGTTTTCCCTGATTGATTTGGTGAGAAATTGCTGTCTCTAATCTATTTCCTTATTGCTTGCACACATTATTAATACTTTTGCAATTATGCATTTATTTCTTGCACATGAAGCCACTTGCACAAATCTGCCTGTCATAGTCAAATAAATACGATAAATTTTCAACTTTATCCTTGTGCCTGTTTAGACCTCTTATTAATAGCTGAAAATTTTCATCATTGATGGTGGTGGTGCAATTTGACAGTAGTTATGCAAGGCTGGCATTGATGGTGGTGAGCTGAATAGAGGTAGTGGACTGGTGCAAGGCTGGCAGTAATGGTGGGTTGATGAAGCTGATGCGATTTGATTTTAACATTGTTGAAGGTTGAAGAAGATAAAGGATGGAGGAGACGGTGAAGCTGTAAAGGTGAAGAGTGGAGAAATATCCAGTCAAATAGACATATTCAATTTGTTTTTATCCTTTGGTTTTTTCTTTCTTTAGTTATTGTACTGTGTTTTTTTTTTTTTTTAATTTTGTAAACACCATTTTTTTATCATCATTATTATTATTATTATTATTATTATTATTATTATTATTATTATTATTATTACTTTTAATTTTAATTTTTTAATTTTAATTTTTCTTTCTTTCTTTCTTTTTTCTCTTTTTCTTATCCAGTTCAGTTGATAAAATCTAGTACATTAAATGTACCATCACCAAAGTCCAAAATGCCAGCCACCGCTAGCTGCTGGCAGCCGCCTGACACTTTGCTCAACTTGATAGCGTGGATTTCGGCTACTCAAAAGTCTAGACTAATTAAAAATTTGGGATTCAAATCCCAAAAAATCTGGGATTTGAATCCCAGAAAGCTTTATAAATAGAGCTTGTTACCTGCAATAAAAGGGAGAGGATCAAAAAAAAAAAAGGATCGAAAAAAAACAGTAAAAGAAAATTTATAAAACAAAAGGCTTTCTGTAAAAAAAAAAGAGGAGATTTACAAAAAAAAAAAAAACCTTTTTGGCAAAAACAAAAAATAAAAAATAATCCCCTGGAATGGGAAACCCAGTGCAAAAAAAAAAAAAAACACTTGCAAAAAAAAATTCAAGTCAGAATACAAAAAAAGAGAGAACGAGAGAAAAGGGTTTTGGTTGAAATTTAGAAGGCAGATTTAGGGAATTAAAGACTTTTTTTGCTGAAAAAAAGGTCAGATTTGTGTTCAGGGAGTCGAGAGGAGTTTGTAGGTATTTTTTAAAATTTTTTGACAATGACGACGGCTGTCTCGTCGCCGACAAAGATCATGGCAGCCGTCAAGGCGGACGGCCACCGACCTTAATCGGCTTGAAAAAAAAAAGAGAAAAGGGATTTTTTTTTTCTGAGAGAAAGAGAAATGATTGAAAAAAAAATTTATGACTTTTTATATAAACTACCAAAACTAAAACAAAGTCGTTTCAATAAAGGTCCAAAACGACGTCGTTTTAAGCACTCAGATCCTCGCGTCAACCCGTCGACCCGACTTGGGATCCGTACAACCGACCCAGTGACCTGCGTCTCCTTCAGCCTTTGACCGGTTCAGCCAAATCGACCTAGACTGAACCAGACCGTCCTCGAGTCGGACCTTTTTGAACCGCCAGACAGAACCAGATTGGACCGATCTGACGATCTGATCGGATCCGCGTTGACTGGTCCGGTTCAGGTAAAAATTTTTTTTTATATATTATTTTGTTTAATATTTATGCATATTAAAATATTTATATTTGTTAGATTAACTGATAAATATGCAGTTAAATCTTTTTTATAATTTTGTTAATTTTTAAAATAAAAAATAAAATAAAAATAAACTTAATAATAATACAAAATAATAAAAATGTAAGAAAATGAAAGTTTTTATCCGACGATGAGATTCAAAGATACTCCGAGTAGTGATGCCTACGCAATCTCTAGGTGAAATTTTTTTTTTAAATACTACCAATGTATTAGAGTATTTATAAAAAGTTTTCAATATAATAAAAACTTTTTTTAATAAAAAATATTAATTAATTTATTAAAAAATAATAGTAATAAAAAAGAGAAAAAAATTTTTATCTGATGGTGGGATTCTAAAAGTATTCCAAGTAGAGATGCTTTAAGAAATCCGTATGTGAGAAGATTTTTTTAAATATTACCAGTATATTGAAATATTTATAAAAATCTTCAATATAATAAAAATTCCATTTTCTTCAAAGTTTTAAATGAAAAAATTAATAAAAATTAATAAAATTTCTAAATAAAAAATAAAATATGTGTATTAACGTATTATTATTTATATTGTATGCATTGCATAGTTCTTTTACCAAAAATAAATTTGGGCATCCGAGAATGAGATTATAAGGTATTTTGAGAAACGACGTCTAACAAATCTCTAAGTGAGAAAAAGTTCTTCTAATGTTACTAACGTACTGGAACATTTTAAAAATTATTTCAATAAAAATGTTCTAATTTATTTTTCTTGAATAAAAATGAAACAATAAATAAAAAATAAAAAATTAAGAAAATTATTTTTCAAACACCGAAAATGGGACTATTTTTTTTTATCAAAATCAAAGGATAACACGTAGTTAATTGGTACCGTTTTAAACGGGCACTGTGGGGGTGCTAATCTTTCCCTATACGTAATTGACTCTCGAACCTAGATTGTTACACAGACCTTAAAATTATCTTTTTAATAAATTTTAATTAACTTTAAGATTTCATTAAAAGGATATGTTTTAATAGGTGACCAATTACACCTAGCCAAAAAAGATTGGTGGTGACTCCCTTTTTTATTTCGTTTTCAAATTTGTTAGGCAGACACAAAATCGTTACGACAGCTTGACGACTCTGCTAGGAACGTCATTCGAGAGTCAAGCCAAAATTAATTATGTATTATCCTTAATTTTTTATTTAAACAGTCTTAATTGTTTTCTTAAATTTTTATTTTTCACTTTCAATAAGAAAAAAGCCAAAAAAAATAACAAATTGAAAACAAAAAAAAATTCACACATGTTTTTTTTTACTATGCTTCTTATACTTTATTTTCTGTATATATTACTCTTGATAAATTAGGAAACATATACACACACACACAATGACACAATGCATCTTATGCATGAGCTTTATGCCCGAGCTCCGTCCCTTATAGGAAAAAGTAAAGTACCTATGCTCTCGTAAGGTGATAACCTCCGTAATAGCAAGTGAAATACTTTCACTCAAATTGAACCTTTTTCACTCGTAGCCTGTAATGGGTGAGGATCGAGGTGCCTTACTAGTCCAGTGTGGATGACAGTGAGAAACAATTTGGGAACCTTTAGACACGTGTCAATCTAAATCCAGCATGTAATAAACCTAGGAAGCTAACCTTAGGTAGAACTTTGCCTACCCTCTTATAGAAAATACCTAAGTCCAAAGCGTATAAGAATAAAAGTTGTGTAATACAAAACAAAACAAAACAAAAAAAATCTTAAAACTAAAAAAATGTTTTTCTCAAATCACATCATCACACTAACTCAATTTTATTTTATTTTATTTTCTTTTTTACATTAATCATATCATACAGTTCTGCATCGAGATATTTGCCCTAGGACATATTTCTCTCAAGAAGTTTTTATGGATCCCATAGAACTACATATTTGCTCATTCTCAGTTAGTGTCTCATATGAGCCGTATAATGAAGTACATGTTTGGTCAAAAGAAGTTTAACAAAAGAGTGAAGATTGTTTGCCTACCGATTATGTGTCTAAATTATCCAAAAAAAATACATTTAGATCTCACACAGAATCATTTAGAAGACTTAGCTACCATCTGGGGTCAGTTAAATAAAGAAAGAAAAGAAAGCTTTTGTAAGAAGTACGAACAGACTGCATATTTCATTTTGGTAGTCATTGGTGAACAATTAATTAGGGCAGCTATACAGTTTTGGGATCCATCCTATAGATGCTTCACTTTTAATCAGAAAGATTTGGTGCAAACTATTAAAGAGTATTTGGTTTTATTTGAAATAAGACTATAGTGTCTAGATAAAGTGTTTACTCGAAAGTCAAAATCAGGTTATCGTAAAAAGTTGGCCAAGCTTATGAGGGTTAAAGTGGAAGCCATTGATTCATTAGCAAAGCCTAAAGTGAGCTTGTGAAGAAAGAATTAGAAGCTGAGAAAGAAGAAATAAGAAGAGAAAATTTGAGACTTCGCGAGAAGGTGGGACAATTAAAATATGAAGCAAAAATCCAAGGAAGTAGATTGGAAAAAGTTATAAAAGAACGAGATATGGCCAATAATGATTTGAAATATCTGCACTAGAAAAATAAAAGGTTACAAGTCCAATTCAAGATTGAAAAGGTCACTAAGTCTTACCTTAGTCGACAATACGAAATGGATGAGCTCTGAGAAAAAATGAACCAATAGAAGGACAAAGCTCAAGAAAAGTAAGAGGAGGCCACCAAAGTTTTTCAAGAATGCCAGAATTGGAAAGGGTTGTATAATACAACTTCAGCAAGATTTGTCGAATGTCAAAAAGAAAAAGAAAGGCTAAAGGTCATAATCGCGAAGGAGAGAAGAAAGCACCTAAAAGTACTGAATGAGAAAGAATCACTTCACCAGATGATCCAAAGGTTAGAGTTACAACTATAAGACCACAAGAACCATATTTTAGCAATAATAGATGAGTGGCAGAAAAAGGAAAAAGATTGAATCTTCACATGTGATTCAGAAAGAGATGCTCGCATAATATGAAAAGTAAAAAGTTTAAGGAGGTAGTACATAGAGCACAAAACCAGTCAAGTTTGTAAGACAGTAAAAAAGGTATGAAAGATGGTTGAAAAGGTAAAAGCGTTAAGACAAGAAGTCAATCCCATAAAAGAACATGGATAACACCTAGTAAACTTTCTAGACGAGACGAATGACCATTATGAGCAAGTTAAACACTTCTATAGATATAATTCTAGGATGATAAATCCTATGTAATCAAAGTTGTATAGAATCAATGAAAATTTTTAGTGTTGAAATTTGTCTAAAAGTAAATATTTCATACTTGTATTCATGCATCATCTTGTTTTTTTTTAAAAAAATAATAAAAAATTAAAATTTTGACACATGGCATTCTGATTTTTCTAAAAAAATTTTATAGTAAAAGGTTCAAAAATAGCTCGCCCTTCAAAAATTTTAACTCAACCCACTCACCATTCATATAACATTAAGACTCAAACAAGAATCATGGAGCAAGAACAAGCCAGTCGATTTGAGAGAATCGAGAAAGCTCAAGAAGAATTGAAAGGAGATCTCAGTATAATAATGGATATACTCAGAAAACTTGACAAAGAAAAAATGGTGAAATAAAATCTCAGCTTTCAAGAGCAATCACCAGATATGATAGATCCTATTTACCTTTCAAGTTTTGAGCCACAATCGATCCAACCTTCTCAAGAAACTAGAGTATAAATTTTTACTCTTAGTAGATATCCCAATCCTTATCCAAGAACAATATCCACACCTACTCCAGGATAATTTTAAAATTTTGTTAATCTTGTTATGATGGAAAAGTCACCTAAGTCAATCTTAGTTCTTGATTTAGATGATCCCAAGGAGAGAGAAAAGCTAGGGATAAAGATACTTGAGAAAGTGAAAGATATCAGTGCTCGAAAGAAGATGAAATTATTGAAAGAAAGGCTTAGGACCGTGGAGAGAATGAATTTTTATGACTCCATAAATGTAATTGACCTTTGTTTGGTCCTAGATGTGATCATTTCACCTAAATTCAAGGTCTCAAAATTTAAAAAATATAATGACACAAAATGTCCGATGACCCATATCACCATATATTATCATAAGATGGCAGCACATACTCATGATGAAAAATTATTGATGCATGTATTTTAAGATAGTCTTACGAGATCTACAGTTATATGGTATGTCTAACTAGGTAGAACTCATATTCATTCCTGGCAATAGTTTATAAGGGTATTTTTTACACAATATCGGCATGTCATGAATCTGGTTTCAGATCGTCTATCTCTATAAAGATAAAAAAAAAGTAGTAAAAAGTTTTAAAGAGTATGCATAAAGATGGAGAGATATGGCAGCACAAGTTTAACATCTTCTCACTGAGAAAGAGATAATTGTCTTATTTATGAACACTTTAAAAGTACCATACTATGAGAAACTGATAGGTAATGCAACAAAAAACTTTACAGATATGATGATATCGAGTGAAATTATTGAAAATGCCATAAAGAATGGCAAGCTTGATGTAGGATAAACGAGTGGAGCAAAGAAATGTGAAGTTCTAAAAAAAAAAAGAGAATGAAGCTCAAGCGATGAACTATGTGGGACAACAGTTCAAAGGTTTCACGCCCTACCCTACATTAGTCTATCAAAACCATTACCCTTTCATAAATAATATTACATCCACATCTCATCCATATCAGCCATACCAGCCATTATCACATCAGCTTATTCACCTTAATTTTAGTCATCTTTTAGAACATCTACCTATTCTTACAACCATCCTACTGAACCTACCAGACCAGAATAGAAACCTAATAACGGTACAAGAGCCCTAAGAAATATCTAAAAAAAACCCATTTTCGATCCCTTTCCCCTGACATACATAGATTGGTATCCTCGACTTGTTGAGAAATATTTACTTGCTCATGTTATTGTTAAACCCTTAAAACCTCTGTTTTTCAAATGGTATGACCCCAATGTGCATTGTGATTATTACTATAGGAATCCAGGTCATTCCACTGAGAACTGTATTACTTTGAAGCATAAAATGCAGGGATTAATCAATGAAGGGGTGTTAAACTTTGATACCAACCAATAAGAAACTCCAAATATTAATGAGAACCTTCTATCAAACCATATCAGACCATCAATAAATACCTTAATTGATGGGCAAAGAAGTCACGTAAAGGAAAAAATAAATGAAGTTAAAACTCTGATGGCTAAGGTGTTTGAAGTCTTGGTCAAAGTTGACATGTTGAAGTCAATAGAACCTCAGAATTGCTCTGAGATGATTAACTCAACTGAGAGCTACAATTATCACAGAGGCACTTTGGGGCATTCTATCAGGAATTATCACTAATTCCATCAAGTGGTATAAAAATTGATAGATATGGGTCGGATAGAGTTTTATAAAGAAAAAAAGAATTGGTGAAAGCTGTAGTGTCTACCATTGATTTAAAAAATAAGTTTATGCATAGATCGATCACTATTTATTATAATAAGAAGTCGACACTGAAGTTAGAAAAGCTCATCTCTCGACCAGTGATGACAATTAAAGTTTCTGGCCCTTTTTCATATCAAAATAATAAAATAGTACCATGAAAATATGATTATAATATCATAGTCAATCCAGATATTACGAATATAACGGACGTATGAGGCATGACTTGAAGTGCGAGATATTATACCCTAGAGGCTTTATAAAAAGCTAAAAAAGAAAAAGCTAAGGTAAGAGAAGAAAAAAAAAGTAAAAGTAATCATGTCACAGCCCTAGAAAAAGAATATTAGAAGCCAGTCTCTGAAAGTAAAGTATGTGAATTTCTAAAGTTAATAAAACATAGCAAGTATAGCGTGGTAGAATAGCTTAACAAGATGCTAGCTAGAATTTCATTATTATCATTATTGCTCATATCAGAGTCGTATCATAATACTCTACTAAAGATATAAATCAAAAATATATGTCTCATAATATTTCAGTTGAATATATGGAACAGCTTGTTGGTAATCTGGTAATTTCAAACTATATCTCTTTCAGTGATGAAGAGATTTTTTCTAAAAGTGTAGAAGTACCAAGGCTCTCCACATTACTGTTAAATGTAAGAGTCATATAATGGCTAAGATTTTGATTGATAATGGCTCATCCATTAATGTTATGCCTATGATTACTCTAAAAAAACTTTCTGTTGATGGATCTTATATGAAGCCTAATCATATGATAGTTCGAGCCTTCGATGAGACTCGAAGAGAGGTGCTAGGAGACATAGAAATGCCATTACAGATTGGTCCATGCACTTTCAATGTAAAATTTTAAGTTATGGATATCTTTCATTCCTACAGTTATTTATTAAGTAGGCCATGGATTCATATGGCAGGTGCTATTCAATTTTCATTACATCAAAAAGTTAAATTCATTGTTGAAAGAAAGCTAACATGTGTGATAAGAGAAAAAGATTTATTGGTAACTCAATAAAAAAATACTTCTTATTTAAAATCAGCAGATGAAGCACTAGAATGCTTTTACAGATCCTTTGAGATAGCAACATAACATATATGGTTGAAGGATCTAAACTATATTCGTCACACCTATCTACGACTACTAAAATGGTCGTTAAGCAGTTTACTAGGATGGGATGGTAACCTGGAACTAGACTAAGGAAGAACCTGTAAGAAATTATAGAGCCACCAACAGTATATGACAAGAAAGAAAAATTTGGCTTAGGATATAAAATAATGAGAGGGGACGGAATGAAAATGATGAATGAGAAAAAAAGATAAGAGAATGGCTAATCTTGAAGGATATGAGCTAGAGTCAGAGCCCACGATCATTCCATACCTCTATGATTTTTTCCGTTCAGGAGGATATATTTACTCAGATTTAATGTTTTAGGCCATGGTATTGGGGTAATTTTAATATCGCTTAATGAACATTATTATCCTAGTACAGCTAGGTTAAATTTTAACTGTACAAATAATATGGCTGAATACGAGGTCTGTGTTATGGGTCTACAAGCAATGATTAAAAAGAAGATTAAAGTGTTGGATGTGTTTGAAGATTCAACTCTAGTCATTTATCAATTACGAAGAGAATGGGAAACTAGAGATTTTAAGTTGATACGATACCATAATTACATCTCTGAGTTGGTCAATCAATTAAAAAAAGTTCAGTTTGAGCATTTGCCTAGAGAGAAAAACTAAATTACTGATGTACTGGCTACTCTAGCTATAATGATTAAAATAGACATGAATACTGAGATCTAACCCATAAAATTGAATGTGAAAGATGTACCAGCACATTACTTAGACGTTGAAGAAGAAGTTGATGGGAAGCCATAGTATCATGACATTATGTAATACATTAAAAGCCAATAATACCCAGAACATGCAACAAAAAAATGATAAGAGGACTATCAGAAGATTGGCTATGAGTTTCTTCATTATAGAGATGTTCTCTATAAAAAAGATTGAGATCAAGTGCTCTTAAGATGTGTGAGTACAACTAAAGTAAAAAAAAAATATTAAAGAAGTGCATGATGGAGTTTGTAGGGCACATGCAAATGGTTATATGATGGTTAGACAAATTATGAGAGCTGGGTATTATTGGTTGACAGTGAAGAGTGACTGTATTAATTATGCTAGTACTGATAAGATTCACACTCCATTATCAGCATTACACGTTCTGGCTCTTTCATGGCCACCTTTTATGTGGAGCATGGATGTCATTAGTCTCATCACTCCAAAAGCTTTGAATGGACATAGATTCATCTTTGTAATGATTGATTATTTCATAAAATGGGTAAAAGCTACATTGTATGCTAGTGTGACCCAATCTGTGGTATGTAAATTCACAAAAAAAGAGATAATATGCATATGTGGGCTTATTAAGATAATTATTTCTGATAATGTCAAAAATTTGAACAGTAAAATGATGAATGAAGTGTGCACTTAGTTTAAGATCCGCTATCATAATTCTGCACCATATCGTCTAAAAATGAATGGGGCAATGGAGGTTACGAATAAGAGTATCAAAAGAATCTTTGAGAAAATGACTGATACTTATAAAGATTGACATGAGAAGTTACATTTTACCTTGTATGCTTATAGAACATTAGTCCGAACATCTACTAAGGCCACCTCATTCTCTTTGGTATATGGAATGAAAGTTGTGCTACTGATCGAAGTGAAAATTTCTTTGTTGAGAGTCTTGATAGAGGTAGAGTTAGAGGAAATAGAATGGGTTCAAAATCGCTACGAGCAATTGAATCTCATTGAAGAGAAAAGACTTACGACACTTTGTCATTATCAATTATATCAAAAGAGGATGATAAGAGCACATGATAAGAAAATCTATCTTCATCGCTTTAGGGAAGGAGACTTAGTGCTGAAAAAGATTCTTTCAAATCAACATGACAATCGAAGAAAATGGACACCAAATTGGGAGGGCCCCTACATGATGAAAAAAATCTTTTTCAGTAAGGCATTAATTTTGGCAAAAATGGACAGAAGTGATTTACCTACTCCGATAAATTCAGATGCTGTGAAAAAATAATTTGCTTGAAAAAAAAATAAAATAAAAAAAAGAAAAATAATTACTCATCTAAACTGAAAACCTGAAAAGGTAGCTTGGATGTACTTACAACATTGGGGTAAGTGTAGTTTGACAAACTCTGAAGAATCAAGGAAGTCGTCTGATTTAATTTTAGAAAAAGATCTGAGAATATTTTATTCATGATTATCTTGTGATCATTATTTGGGTACCTTTGTTTCAACTCAAACAATTTGCTATGCACTTATTATCAGTTTAATGAAATATGCTATCTTTCTTTTGAAAATAACGCCTATCCATTCCTTTATCATCATCTGATATTTTATCCACTTTACAAGTGAATGAGAGAAATGTATGATTAAATTTTGTTTGTCTTGAACTTAAAATGATAAAAAAAAAAAAAACACGAAAGATCTCAGCATTACTTTTTTAATAGTTGACAAAGGCAAATACAAAAAGATAAGAAAAGCATGACAAGACATTGATGTTGCAAACTTTTGAAGAAGAAAAGTATTGTTAAGGAAGAATAAAATGGTCAGATGTTAAGAACAGATTGGTCATATGGCAATTGTTGAGAATTCTGATAAAAGAAACAAAAAGTTAAAGATTTCAAGAACCTTTTTACTACAATGGATAATTTTGATTGCATTACATACATTGCATTTAGGCACTTAGCACATGCATCCATGAGCAGTTATAATAAAGACAGAGAATTTCCATTTCCTAATGAAAAATAAGATTTTGATATTCGAGTCAAACAAAAGATTTCAAAATAGAAAAATTTACTTATTCAAAGATGAGAACTTAATTTTTTTCAAGATGAATTTTAAAGTTGTTGAGCTTAAAGTTATTGAGCCTCTGCTGATAAGAGCTTTTTCAAGATAAGATTTTTAAAGTCGTTGAGCCTCTACTTAGAGGAGTTTTTTCTCAAGTTGAATTTTTAAAGTTGTTGAGCCACTATTGAGAGGAGCTTTTTTTCAAGATGAAGTTTAAAGTTGTTGAGTCTCTGCTTAGAAGAGCTTTTTCAAGATAAATTTTAAAGTTGTTGAGCCTCTGTTGAGAGGAGCTTTTTCAAGATGAGATTTTTAAAGTCGTTGAGCTTCTGCTTAAAGGAGCTTTTTCTCAAGATGAATTTTTTAAAGTTATTGAGCCTCCGTTTAGAGGAGCTTTTTCAAGATGAAAATTTTAAAGTCGTTGAGCCTTTACTTAGAAAAGCTTTTTCTCAAGATGAATTTTTAAAGTTGTTGAGCCTTTGCTTAAATGAGCTTTTTCAAGATGAATTTTAAAGTTGTTGAGTTTCTGCTGAGATGAGCTTTTTCAAGATAAGATTTTAAAGTCATTGAGCCTCTACTTAGATGAGCTTTTTCTCAAGATGAATTTTTAAAGTTATTGAGCCTTTGCTTAAAAGAGCTTTTTCAAGATGAATTTTAAAGTTGTTAAGCCTCTGTTGAGAGGAGCTTTTTCAAAATGAGATTTTTAAAGTCGTTGAGCCTTTGCTTAGAAGAGATTTTTTTCAAGATAAATTTTTAAAGTTGTTGAGCTTCTACTCAGAGGAGCCTTTTAAATTTTTAAAAATATTGTTGAACTTCTAGAGCTTTAAAAAAAAATTTTTGTGCTCAATGTTTCTTTTTTCAAAACAAAATGGTTGTTTATTTATCTTTACCTTATTTTTTATTCTAAAAAATAAGCAAAGAAGGACAGCTGTAAACATAATTTTATTATTATTATTATTATTATTATTATTATTATTATTATTATTATTATTATTACTTTTAATTTTTATTTTTAATTTTTAATTTTATTTTTCTTTCTTTCTTTCTTCTTATTTTCTTATCTAGTTCAGTTGATAAAATCTAGTGCATTAAATGCACTATCACCAAAGTCCAAAATGCCAACCACCATTAGCTGTCAACAGCTGCCTGACACTCTGCCCAACTTGGTAGCATGGATTTTGGCTACCTAAAAATCTAGGCCAGTTGAAAATTTGAGATTCAAATCTAAAAAAATCTAGGATTTGAATCCTAGAAAAGCTCTATAAATAGAGCTTGTTACTTGTAATAAAAGGGAGATGATCGAAAAAAAAAAAAGGAGAAGGATCGAAAAAAAACTGCCAAAAAAATTTTATAGAAAAAAAAGGCTTTCTATAAAAAAAAAAAAGAAAAGACTTGCAAAAAAAAATAACCATTCTGCAAAAACAAAAAAATAAAAAATAGTCCTCTGAAACGGGGAATCCAACGCCAAAAAAAAAAACACCTGCAAAAAAAAATTAAGTTAAAGTACAAAAAAAAGAGAGAAAAGGGTTTTGGTTGAAATTTAAAAGGTAGATTTAGGGAATTGAGGACTCTTTTTACTGAAAAGAAGGTCAAATCTATGTTCAGGGGGTCGAGAGAAGTTTATAGGTAATTTTTAAAATTTTTTGACACCGACGACAGTGGCCAGAGCTTGTCGTCGACAAGGACCACTGTGGCCGTCAAGGCGGATGGCCACCGACCCTAATCAGCCTGAAAAAAAAGGGAGAAAGGGGATTTTTTTTCTGAGAGAAAGAGAAATGATCAAAAAAAATTTTTGAGACCTTTTATATAAACTACCAAAACCAAAATGATGTCATTTCAATAAAAGGCCCAAAACGATGCTGTTTTAAGCACCCAGGATCTGCGCGTTTACCTGTCGACCCGACCCGGAGTCCGCGCAACTGACCCGGTGACCCGTGTCTCCTTCAGCCTCTAACTGGTCTAGCCGAATCGGCTTAGATCGAACCAGACTGTCCTTGAGCCGGACCGTCCCGAATCGCCAGATAGAACCAGACTAGACCAAGCCATCGATCCGATTGGACTCGCATTGACTGGACCGTTGATCGATTCGGTTTAGGTAAAAAAATTATTTTTTTGAATTTTTTTATATATTATTTTATTAATATTTATGCATATTAAAATATTTATATTTGTTAGATTAACTGATAAATATGTAGTTAAAATTTTTTTATAATTTTGTTAATTTTTAAAATAAAAAATAAACTTAATAATAATACAAAATAATAAAAGTGTAAGAAAATGAAAGTTTTTATCCGACGATGAGATTCAAAGGTACTTCGAATAGTGATGCTTACGAAATCTTTAGGTGAGAAATTTTTTTTTTAAATACTATCAATGTATTATAGTATTTATAAAAAAGTTTTCAACACAATAAAAAAAATTTTAATAAAAAAATATTAATTTATTAAAAAATAATAGTAATAAAAATAAAAAAAATTTATCCGATGATGAGATTCTAACAGTATTCCGAGTAAAGATGCTTTAAGAAATCCTTAGGTAAGAAGATTTTTTTAAATATTACCAGTGTATTGGAATATTTATAGAAATCTTTAATATAATAAAAATTCCATTTTCTTCAAAGTTTAAAATGAAAAAATTAATAAAAATTAATAAAATTTCTAAATAAAAAATAAAATGTGTGTATTAACGTATTATCATTTGTGTTGCATGCATTGCATAGTTCTTTTACGAAAAATAAATTTAAGCTTTCGAGAATGAGATTCTAAGGTATTTCGAGAAGTGATTCCTAAGAAATCTTTAGATGAGAAAAAGTTCTTCTAATGTTACCAATGTACTGAAATATTTTAAGAATTATTTCAATAAAAAGGTTCTAATTTATTTTTCTTGAATAAAAATAAACAATAAATAAAAAATAAAAAATAAAAAATCAAGAAAATTATTTTTGAAACACCAAAAATGAGACTGTTTTTTTTATCAAAATTAAAGGATAACACGCAGTTAATTAGTATCATTTTAAACGGGCGCTGTGGGAATGCTAATCCTTCCCCATACGTAATCGACTCTCGAACCCAGATTGTTACGTAGACCCTAAAATTATCTTTTTAATAAATTTTAATTAATTTTAAGATTTCATTAAAAGAATATGTTTTAATATGTGACCAATCGCACCTAATCAAAAAAAATTGATGACGACTCTCATTTTTTATTTCGTTTTTAAATTCGTTAGGCGGATATAAAATCGTTATGACATATTTTATTATAGTGGACATGAATGAAGAATGGATCCTTTGAAAAAAGACATTTTATTTTGATAAAAATAATTAGGGTAATGAACTCTTAATTACAATTAAGAATTTTAAGTCAGGGCTTAATTTAATTATTTAATGAGGATATAAACTAAATTATTATTTTAGAACTTATTTACTTGAATATTTTAACATAATAAATATATAAAAAAATTTTATTGCTGTGTCTTTTTGTATTCGGGTCTTTATTGTTTAAAAAATTAGTTTGTTATCGTGTTCATGTCGTGTTGTACCTATATTATGTGTCCGTGTCAGTGCTTCATAGATCTTGACCATACATGGGGGTTTTAGGAAATTTTTGCTAGAATTTTTGTTCTATGTTCATTGTTTGGAGATTATGTATTTTATATAACTTTGTCCATGTATGCAAGAGGCTCTAATGGTTTTCTAATCCCAAGTACTACAGGCTAACAACAAGGTGGATAATGCCTAACCTTTAATGTGCAAGTTAGCATGGTATTGAGTACTTGTAATTAGAATCACTTGAATTATAAGAATAAACCTAAAACAGACGTGTTTATGTATAAACAACTTACATGCATTCTGTTATTGGGTACTCTATTCTTTATTCTCCCAATGCAGTTTTGAGTAATATGCCTCGTAGCCTGTTCCTCTTTTCTTTGACTTGTTTGTGTTGTGTTTGATATTGTTTTATGGTTTGGTGAGTTTGATTTTATCAAGCTTTTTTACTTTACTTGAAATTGACATGTCAAGGTAAGTTCGATTTTATATGTATTTTTTTGGTAATTCTCTAGCTTATTTTGCCCTTTCGATGGACTAACATGCCCTTCTGATTATCTTTTAGACGAAGGATTTTGGCAAAACCGCTAGATATTGTGGATTCGTCTACACCAAAGCTTTCATTTTGTTATTATATTACTTGCATGGAATTGTCGTACTAAAACAGTCAATTGTATTACTTTGCATGGAACTTTGTACTGAAACAATCCGTTGTTATTGAATTAAACTTTGTAGTTATATGAATATTGAAACAAATTATGAATTTAAATATAAATATTTATAATTTATAATTTATAAATTTTAATTCATTTTTATTTATTTTAATTTTTTTATTTAATTATAGTAGTAAATATTAAAAAAATTAAAAAATTAAAAAATTTAATTTAACAGCATTTTTGTCAAAAGTGCCACTAAATAATCAAATTAGCGACGTTTTTGTTTGAAAACGCCATTAAATGACCAAATTAGTGGTGTTTTTGTTTGAAAATATTGTTAAATTTAGTGACATTTTTTTCAAAAATGCTAGTAATGACTAAAATTTGGTGACGTTTGTAAATAAAAATATCGCTATATTTTTCGACGCAAGTATAGCTAACGCTTTTAGTGGTATTTTTTATAAATGTTATGAATTATTTAACGACATTTATAAATGTTATTAAATATTAAAAAAAACCGCTGAAAACAATTTTTTTTTTAGTAATTTATTTATTTTTATCTTGTATCAAGTGGGATTTGATATTTGACATTAAATTGAAATTTGTTAACCGTATTGATATTGTTTGTTTCATTTAAAGAAACATTTTAGTGAGTGAAATTAGAAGTATAAATATAATGTTTGAAGAGTAATTTGTAAACATATTTAATTTTTATTTATTAAATTTAACAAATAATTACAAGTAATATTTTAATGCTTACTAATTAAATGATTAAATCATTAATATTAAAATTTAATCATGTTTGATTTGTTTATATTCAAGTTTTATTATTTATGATCCTTTATTAATTATACTAAATAATCATAAATAATATTTTAAAATTGATTAATTAAATGAATATATTGCAAATATAATAAAATTAGTTAATATTATATTCAAATTACATCCATAAGTGAATTACCATATATTAATAGCAGAGTATGAATTGGTCACAAAAGGGAAAGCTAATGAAATGCACAAAACCCAAAATTCATTGTGGGGCTTTTGGCAATCAATTAATTACTTTTGTAAGTATTTACATTGTTTTGAATAAAGTGAGAGAAAATTATCGGCTGCATATGTTTTTTTTTTTTTTTTTTGTTTATTGGTCCTAAGAACTAGATGATTATTCTAATATTATTCAAAGATTTTAATTTTGGAGTTAATTCTTGATAATGCTAATGAAATTGGAGCATAAATACATAAACCTCGCATGCTAGTCCTCTAATCTTTTCAAGTGGATCTCATTAAAAAAAAGAAAGTCATTTTCAGATGGAATAATAGTGTTGTGTTCTTATCATTACATGATTGAAAAGAACACTACTCTTCAAACTCAAAAGAGAAGAGCATTTGGGAGAAAGACATTTCATGATTGAGAGAACAGTCTCTTATTATCTTTCAACTTTTTTTTTTTTCAAGCATTCAAGAATATATGTATAATAATTTATACATTCGATTCAGTGATAAATACATAAATTTTTATTTACCCCTCGCACGTCTTATTTTGATTTTAATTTCCGTTAAAAAAAATCTTGAAATGAATATCTACACTCATATAATCTGCTTCCAAGACCCTTCAAAAAGGAACATCCAGGGATTTTTTTTTTTTTTTGGAATGGTAGATGATAGGGGAAATAGGAACGTTAGATAAATGGGAAAAAAAAAAAAGCCAAGCGGCAAGTATGTTAGGTGCACAAAAATTAAAAATGCCTACCCGTATTTGCTATAAATAAATTTAATCACACCCCACTTAAATTATTACAACTGCATCTTCCATGTGTAAAGTGCTTTCAGCCTAAGTTATAACTAAACATAATATACCAAAATTTTGGAAAATACATTTTCATTTATTAAAATTATTTATGATGTTGCTAACAATCGTATGATATATTGATAAATATTAAATTTTTAATTTTATTAATTAAACTTCAATTCTCTGTAATTTCAAATATAAAAAAATTTATAAATATAATAATGTGATAAACAAAATGTACCAACTTTTACTTTTTATCTTTTACCAGCTTAATAGTATTTAAACTTTGTGTACATTTTTTTTTCTCTCTTAAATTGAGAGACAATGAAAGTGTTTTGTCTTGCATTTTTGAAGGAACTAACGTAGCTCACATTGCACACTATAATATAAAATCTAGATAAGTGATTGGGCAACGACTTGAGTGAATTAGAGGCCCAAAACAGTCCGAGATCGGGCCCCAGCACCAGATCCACTTCTAAGCCCGTCTAGCCCACATAGATAAGCCTGTCTATCCTCTAACATGAAAGAGAGGAAAAAAGAAAAACAACAGAATCGGGTTTCTCTTTGGATGATTACGTCCTAATGTAACGGGAAGAGAGCGAAAAGAAAAAGGTACTTTTGCTTTCAGAGATCTGTTGGGTTTTGATTATTACAATCAATAAATCCAACGCAAAGGAGAGAAGGGAAAAAAAAAACTCGAAGAAATTGCAGAGAAACCTTAACCAGTACTATATTGTCCCATTTGTTCTGTTCCAGCTGAGTACTGAATTCGGCTTTCATTTCGAAAAGTGTAAGCCTTAGGTTGATCAATAATGCTCCTTAGCTCTATTCATATCTTCTTTAAGATTGTGTTTGATTCATGAGAAAGTTTGATTATTTTTTATAATTTGATTCTCAATTTGATTTACTATATCTGTTTATGGGATATTTTAAAATTTTTAATAGTATTCAAATAATTCGAAATAAAATTTCATATTTCTTTGTGTTTTTTTAAGATTCGAGTGAAAAATTAATTTTGTTTTATTTTTTACTTCAATAATAAAATTTTTAATTTATTTTATCTTTAAAAATTAATGTAATTATAGGATAAATAAAAATTCATTATGATAAGAAAATGGGTATTTATAACCATATAATTGGGCAAAATTACAATCTTAATCACATAATTAGACACTTGACGCATGATTAAATACGTAATAGATTACATATAATAAAAATAACGTTTTTAAGAGAACAAATGCATAGAAAATTACAAATTAAGAATTTTTATTTCTTTTATTTTTAAAAGTACTATATATTTTTTTATATATGAAACGTAATATATCAATTAAAATAATAACAAAATAAAATAGATATTTTTATATCAACGATATTTCTTAGTTTAAAAACGTAGTAATTAATATAATATTATAATATAATATATATATGATACTTTTAACTATATTTTTTATGTGAAAAACATAATATTTGATAATATGAATATTTTATGCATATCAATAACTATGTTTTTTGTTTTGAAAATATAGTTATTGATAAATGATAGTTTTAACATATTTTTTAAGAATGCTTTAACTATGTTTTTTTTTTATATAAGAAACGTAGTGTTTAATATCAATAATTATGTTTCTGATTATAGAGATGTGGTTATTAATAAATTAAGAAAAATCACACTTTTTATTCTTAAAACATGGTTGTTGATAATAAATGTATAAACATCTTTTAATTTACCAATGACTGCATTGAGAAAGAAAATTATTCACCTCACCCAGAATTGTTGTCATGAGAGAGTCAATAAGATGCTTTTTATCTTTTTTCTTTTTAAATAACCAAATGTTAACCTAACATAGTTACATCTGCATCATTTAAAATGCAACAAGAGAAACTTAATATATATATATATATAACAAGAAAATTATGAAAACAAAATAATAATAATAATAATAATAATAATAATAATAATAATAATAAAGACAATATTAGCTCCCATATAGTTAAGCTAACACTATTAACGTAGTTATTGATAAATTAATAAAAATCATGTTTTTCAGTTTTAAATTTTGATTGATAATTAAGATTACGTTTGTACATGTATAAACATAGTGCTTGTTTATATATATATATATATATATATTTTGTCAAAGATTGCATTTATATTTAAAAAAAAAAACATAATCTTTGACCTTATTATATATATTTTGTTCATAATATATCACCTTATTTTTAACATTATAAAAATAAAAATCTTTTTTATTTTTGTTGTTTAATGGTTGTTATAGGTTTAATCTTAATAATATAATTAGCAGTTGAAATATTTGTCAGGTGTTATTTACATGTAATAAAAGATGTTATGGTAAAAAGTTTTTATTACATAATATGAGATTTTAATTTTATAGTAAAAAGCTTTTAATAACATTCCCATCACATGAAGAATCACCTATTGCTAAAAATTCATACTTTGTTAGAAATCATTTTTCCTCTCAAAATCTAAGATTCCGTGAACCAAACGCAAATTATGTATCTTTTTCTTTTCAAAGTATAGTTTAGTTTTCATATTTGCATGCTTATTTTTTAATCCCATCTTTTTTTATTTGTTTGCCGATGAACGAAAAATGAAGAGGACAACTTTTTTTTTTTTTTTGTTTTACTTATGGGTTTTAAATTTGTTTTCTTTGGAGGTTGCATTTTTGTTATGGATTGATGAATGAAATGAAAATTCTTTGTTTTTTGCTATCATATTTTTTCTTAATGTCAGTTGTTTTACTATGATTTGAACATCTTTTTACTTAGTTTTGATTATTTATGAGATAGAAAAATTGGAAGGGCAATAGAAGAAAGGGAATTTTGTTTAAGCTTCTTATAGTTTTAAGTTTTGAAAGTTATAGTGAGTTAATAATGTTTCTTTGTGATGGGATAAAATAACCTCAACAATATTTAAAAAGAATATGTTACGGAGTGAAAAATTAAATTATCTATCTTTTGTATGAATTTAGTAGGAATTAAATAAATAGAACTAACAAATAAATCTCTAAATTACAAGTACAAGGATATAAATAATTTACGTGACAAACTTCCTCAAAATAATGAGTAAAAACCATGGGTAGTAATAAATAATCTTCACTATCAAAATAATAGGAATACAAAGTTCTCTTTAGCTAAAACTAGAGGTATATAATCACAATATCTCAAAATTAAACAATCTTGATAAAGAGACAATTGGAGAAGTCTTAACAAATTTAGGGATTAACAAATAGTCATGAAATCAACAGATAGAAAACTAGAAACCTAATCTCCACCATTCAAGTTGAAGAATAATCAGTCATGAACATGTCGTAACATATCGATTTGGAGATTTGATCGCTAGACTTAAAAATTTAAAATCATGAAAAACATGTGAAAAACACAAGAAGTTGCCACCAATTCTTTTTAGGGTATGGTTGGCTACCAGAAAATTTTATCTTTTTAATAAAATAATAAAACGATTTAAAGTTTATTAAAAATATAAGTTTGGTCTATAAAAACAGGATTAGGTTTGAGAGTTGATTATCTGTGAAAAATGATTAGCAGCTCACAGCACCCACTTAAATCGGTACCAATTAATCATGCATTGTCTTTGGTTTTGGATGAAAATGATTTTTATTTAAAATTTATTTAATAATAATTCCCTTTATTTTTTTTAAAATATAAAAATTAATTAAAATCTTTATTTAAAAATATTATGAAAATCTTTAGATTAAAGGACTACCTTATAACTTTCCAACATATAGCAGAATTCAAAGATAACATTTTCCATGTAAGATTTACTACAATATTTCCTTAAAAATAAAAATAAAAATAATATTTTTTGAAAATGATAATTATTGGTGACCTTCAACATTTAGGTAAAATACCAAAAATTATATTTTTTGGAATATTATTTTAATTTTATTTATTTATTTATTTTTGAAATCAATTTTTGAAAAAAACTTTTTATGCAATAAAAATAAAAAATGCTATAATCAACCATAAACATCAATAATTAAAAAAAATCATAATTACACAATAAATGCAAATATATATATGCAAATATGCGTCATAAGTGATGAAAAGGATTCATGTTTTTAAATATAAAGAGACCACTTGGATTTTTGAACCTCTAGGTAGAGTTTGAGTGTGATTATTTATATTTAAGATCTAATTTTTATTTTTTATTTAATTTTACTATTATTTAAATTAAGAAATTATATGAAAAATCTTAATGAAGTAAAATTTTTTAAATACTCTGTCATCTAGGTGGCATTCGGGAACATATTATTTTACAAAAAAGTTTTCATATAAATCCTTAAAATTTTATGATGATTTTGGGATTAGGTTTTCATTTTAAGGTTTCAACTAAGGTTTTGAGGTTTCGCTTAGGGTTTTGGATTTCACATAGGGTTTAAGGTTTCATATAGAATTTAGGGTTTCACCTAAGATTTCGGATTTCACTTAGGGTTTAGGGTTTCACTAAGGTTTAAGGTTTTACCTAGGGATTAAGATTGTACCTAGGGTTTAGGATTTCGTTTAGAGTTTCCTTTTGGGGTTTCATTTGAGGTTAGGGTTTCATTTGGGGTTTTGTTTTATGGTTTCACTTATTTGTGAACCTATCTAAAAATTTTCAACATTTAGATAGATTTTTGGAACAAACTCATTTTTTATAATTTCTCTAAAAAAGAAAATTTATATTTTTATATATTTTTCATTAAAATTTTATTATTATTATTATTATTTAATATTTTTTTAACATTTAGGTGGAATTAAATTTTTAAAATACAATTCTTAATTCTTTTCAATATCTAGACAAAGATTTCAAAATCTTCTTTTCATTTTTGAAGCTTTGTTTGTTAATATTATTTTATTGAAAATTTTAAAAATATAACTAACAAAAAAAATGCATGAAAGGCCAAAGACAATATAAACATGTCAATTAGTAACATAATAATGTGTAAAGCCATTAAACAACCAAAATCAAAGCTAAAATAATCATATACCGATAACAACAACAATAATAAATAATAATATTACAATAATGCAAAAAGTTATTCAACATTCATATGATCTAAGTTTTTTTTATTAATATTTTTATTATTTGAATTTCTATATTTATTATTTATTATTTATGTTTAATTTCCCAACGTTTAGGCGAAATTAAATTTGTAAAACACGATTTTGAATTCTCTCAAACATTTATGCAATGTTTCCAAAATTATTTTTAACTTAAAAATATTCTCTTATTTTTATTCCTAAAAACCTTCTTTTGGAAAATCATTTTTGTATCACAAATTTCTACACTTTACTTTTATTCAAATATCATTTTATTTCATTATGCATCCGCAAGCCAATTGATTTTCAAGAACGTATTTGAGTTTTATTTATTACTACAATTATTGTTATTATTTTTTAAAAATCCTAAAACACTATTATCAAACATAAAAAAACTATTTCAATAACCATATTTACCAATTTAAATAATTACAGTTGGTGATGCACCAAATAAAACATATGTAATATGAGAAATAGACAAATGGCATACATACATGGTTAGCAAATAAGAACAAAGCACTTGTAAAGAAAAGATGGAACAATAAATTAAGAAAGTGAATGAACAAATATCAAAACAATTATGAGAATAAACGGGTTAAAAAGACAGATATGCACGAAATGACATGTAAATGTGAACAAACTTAAAATCAAAATTAAAAATACAAAAAAGTCAAATAAAATCTTGTACCTTCGAAAAGTAAAGTCCATTTGCTAACTTGTTTGATATAATGACAAAAAGGCCTTTCATTTTTGATAATTTCTAGGCAACGTCCTTAACCATGATTTTTGAGATCACATACCACAACTTTAAGCCCTTACAGTAAATTGGGTCAATAAACCAAGTTTCATCAATCTTAACATCTGGAGTTTGAGGTTTCCCATTGTACGCGATTGCAGCTTCACATCCTTCAACAACAGAATAATAAAAACCTTTTTCCAATAGGTTCGCTTTAAACAACTTCTACCTGTCCTTAGCACCTCAAGTAAATGTAAGTATTGTGTCTTTCTTAGATTATTTGGGTCACGAACAAAAGTTATGACAGTGTAACCATGAAAGATAAGCTGTTTAACAAGGCATGAAGCAATGTAACCAAAGGCTCCAGTTAACTTCTTCTTTTTTTTTTTTTTACCTTATGTCCAGTTTTTCTTGGGTTTTTTTTTCTCTTTGTTCCACGAATGTACCTTTCTTCTTCTATTATTTGTTTAATTTTTTTATGCAATTTTTTCCATGCAACCATTATCCTACCACTCATGCCCCTTTCAGCTTTATTCCCATTATGCACCCATGCAGTCTTCATTTCTTCTTCATAGGACTTTTCAAGCAAGGCCAAATGGGCCTCTTTGATTCTTTACTTAGGGCCATGTTTTGTGTCATCTTGGGCTTTTAATTGGGCCATGTTTCATGGACTCTTATAATTTAATTTTGGACCAAACTCTTTTTTATTATAAAAATATAACTCTTTTTTATTATATATATTTTAATATCTTTCCTATTTTTAATTATTTTTATATTTTATTCGTGTATATATATATTTTGAATATATATATTATTTGTTTTTATTTTTATATATTTTTAAAATTTTTGTTTAATGGCAAATAATAAGCCATTAATGGGCTTTTAAAAAGAAAATCTTTTATCGAGTTTTTTATTAGGTCATTTTGGACATTCATTTAGACCTATGAAATGGGCTTTACCATGGAGCCTATATTGAGCTTCACATTTGAGCATTTGAAAATAAATCGTGTAATTGGCTCGAAAAATTATGTTCAGTGCCTAATTGCAAAATCGAGCCTTGGTTAAAGTGATAAAATATTTTAGACAAAATTAGGTATTTATAGAATACACTGATAAAATTTCAGCTCAATCAAATAACGGATTGACCTTGATCAAACTACTTAACTAAAACTATACAAAACTCCCTTTTCTCTCTTTTTTTTTCTTTATTTTACCGTCACACTACTTTTGTTTCTTTTTTAGCCATATAAACAATATATAAGGGTTTAAAATCCTTTAACCAAGCATGAAAGGACCAAAAGTCTTTAATGAATATGCTTTGGTTTAGGCCACCTCCACATGGAGGAAAACAAGCCTAACAAATCTCTTTCTTTTTTACTATGTCGAGAGAATTGCCATTTCGGTGATCGAACGACAAATTTCAAGCTTCTCTTTTAGTAGTGTCTTTGTTAACATATTAGAATTATTACGATCGGTGTGAATCTTCTCAAGTTCAAATAAGTTGTCATTAAGATCATCTCTTAACCAATGATATCTCATATCAATGTACTTTAATCTTGAATGAAAAGTAAAATTCTTATTAAGGTGAATTGCGCTTTGATTATCACAAAATATCATATAGCGTTATTGTTTAAAATCAAGTTCTTGTATGAATTTTTTCATCAATAACAACTATTTACATGTTTCAGTAGCTGTAACATACTCTGTTTCTATTGTAGAAAATACAACCTATTTTATAGTCTTAATTACCAAGATACAACCCTATTTGAGAATTTAATCAAACAGCCTAAAGTGGACTTTCGTGAATCAACATGTACTACCATATCTGAATGAATGTAACCAATTGTTAAGCATCTAACTTAAAACCAATAGGCAATAAGTGGAGGGGCCTAACCTGAATATAAGACTACAAGATATTGAAGATTTATTATATGTAAGATAACCCACTTTAACATGCCCTCATCATGTATAGAAGAAGATGGAAAAAACCTTCTACGTGACAAATTAAAAAAGGGCAATGAAAAAAAAGTCTGACTTTGATACCATGTTAAGCATCTAACTCAAAACCATTTAGTAGTAAGTAGAAGGCCCAAATATAAGACTCTAGGATATTAAAAATTTATTAGATGTGGGATAACCCACTTTAATAACAACAAGCACTGGTTTCTTACTTCTAAAAATGAGTCTCAAGTAAGAAATGCCTCATTGATATCTCATATCCATTTAACTGTATTTCAATACTTTTTTTCTAAATTTGACAGAAAGTGGTTAACAACACTAATTGCATGAGCTATATCTGGCTTAGTACATACCATTGCATACATTAAACTATCTGCTATTAAAGCATATGAAACTTTTCTCATGTTTTCTTTCTTTTTAGCTATAAAAGGGCTTTGATTAATACTTAGCTTAAAATGTGTAGCAAGAAGAGAGCTAATCATTTTAGCTTGATCCATTTTGAACCTCTCAAGCACCTTTTCAATATAGTACTTTTATGACATATACAATTTTTTTGCTGCTCTATCTTGATGAATTCGAATTCTAAGAATTTGTAGTGCTAGCCCCAAGTATTTCATAGAAAAAAAATCTACTCAATTGCTTTTTCAATTGGTCAACTCTAGAAGCATTCTTACCAACAATCAACATGTTATCAACATAAAGCAATAATATAATAAAATCATCATCAAAGAATTTTTGCACAAACACACAATGGTTTGAAGTAGTTTTTTGATCATTTTTCTCACCCATAACTGACTCAAACTTCTTATACCATCGTCTCGGTGCCTCTTTCAACAATAAAAACTTTTTTTTTGCATACAAAATTTTTTTTTTTTACTATGAAACCCTTTGGCTGCTTCATGTAAATTTTTTTGTCCAAGTCACCATGGAAAAAAGCAGTTTTGACATTCATCTACTTAATCTCCAAATTAAGACGAGTTGCTAAACTTAAAATCATACAAATAGATGACATTTTAACAACATGAGAAAAGATTTTATCAAAGTCAATATCTTTCTTTTGACTGAATCCCTTGTTAGCCAATCTTGGTTTGAAATGTAGTTGTGAAGTGTGTTCTTCTTGCTTTACTCCATATACCCATTTAATTTTCAAAGCTTTTTTTTTTTCTTTTAGGCAACTTTACCAGCTCAAAAGTATTATCCTTATGCAAAAATTTCATCTCATCTTATATAGCATTAACCCATTCTTTCTTGTGTTCATCTTCCATGGCATCTACATAACATTTGGGTTCTCTCTTGTCAATTAGTAGCACTTATCATCAATAAAATACTGTATGAAAGGCTATCGATCTCTAGTAGACCTCATGAGTAGAATTTCTAGTAAAATATTTGGTTGAACTTCTGATATTAATGACTGTTCATAGGTATCATCATCTACCTCAACTTGCGTAGGATTGGTATCAACATCACTTATGTTATATTGGTTATCCTCAACATCTTCAACCTTTTTAAGCACATGTGTTAGGGGAACTAGATCCAAGTTAATCAAACCATCATTGCATCGTGAAACTAATGAATCAATCTTTTGAATATCTTGTATGGTCTAGTTTTTAATAAAAATATTCTTACTTCTCATAAGTTTTTTCTACACTAAATCATAAAACTTGTAGCCAACTCATCCTGGCCGTAACCAAGGAACACACACTATCTAATTTTAACATCAAGCTTGGATTTTTCATCATTAGGAATATGTACAAAACCTTTGCATCCAAAAATAAGCAAGTGATTATAGGACATATCTTTACTTGACCAAACTCTATCTAAATTATCAAAATCTAAAAAAACACATGGTGGGAGATTTAAAACATATACAATTATACTAAAAACCTCACCCAAAAAAGATTTTGATAACTATGCTTGTGAAATCAAATATTTCACTCTTTTCATTAGTGTCATATTTATCCTTTCCATTAACGTATTCAATTGAGGAGTTTTAAAAGATAACTTTTGATGTTTAATGCCTATTATCTGCAATACTCATCAAAAGGTTTAGTATACTCACCTTATTATCAGTCTTTATGTATTTTAATTTTAACCCTATTTGCCTTTCAACTAAAGCATGAAATTGTTTAAATACATCTAACACTTGATCGTTTAATTTTAAGGTATAAGCCCATATCTTTCTTGAATGATCATCTATTAAAGTCATAAAATAGATAGAACTACTAAGCGTTTTGTTTTCATAGGACCACAAATATCAAAATATACTAAATCAATTATACTTAACTTTTTTAATGGAATGGATGTCTTAAATGCAACTTTGATTTGTTTCCCTGTCAAGCAATAAGCACACTTCTTCAAAGATACATTCTTCACTCCAGAAAAAAGATTTTTCTTAGCCAAAATCTTCAAATCCTTCTCACTTATGTGATTAAGTCACTTATGCCAAAAATCACTTATGCCAAAACTCAATTGTATCATCATTATCTACTACATTGATAACGAAATTAAATACCTTTACTTGCATCAAATACAATGAAGAGCTCTTCGGATCCTTAGCTACAACAATAGAACCTTTAATGAATTTTCACTGACAATCAGAAAAAGGTGTTGCAAAATTTTTCATCATCAAAGTTTCTTATAGAAATCAAATTTATACGAATATCGAGAATATATTTAACATTTTTCAAAAACAACATAATGCCATTATTGGTCTCCAAGAACACATATCCCATACCAATGGCTTTAGTTGAGCCATCATTATTCATTTTAACATATCCAAAATCACTAGGTGTGTAAAATGCAAAGTAATTTTTTCGAGATGTAGCATGAATTATGGCACCAATATCAATCACTCCACTAGTCTGATGGCATGCAAGATTAACAACATTATCATTATATAAATAAAAAAATCATCTGTGATAATAGCAATTTTATCAGTATCATTACCATCACCATTCTTCTTTTTCTTATCTTTATCACTATTGTTATCTTTTTTTAACTTTTGATAATATTTTTATATGCCTTTTCAGACCACAACAATAACACTCAACATTAGCAAATTTGTTAGACTTATTCTTACTTCTGTTTTTATTTTTCTAACCTTTACTTTTACTCACCCTTAATTTTTTATGACTAAGACATCAGAGTGTGAAGAGGAACTCTGTGACTTTCTTCTCATCTTTTCATTCAAAACACCACTCTTAACCAAATTCATAGTGATAATACCATTTGGGGATGAGTTTGATAATGTTGTTTCAAATGTTTTTCACGAGTTTGGCAATGTACTAAGAAACCATAAACCCTGTATCTCATCTTCAAATTTGAGATTCATGCCAGCCAATTGATTAATAATACCTTACTATGCATTTATGTGATCTATCATAGAAGTTCCATTTTGATATTTCAAACTTATCAACTGTTTAATTAAAAACAATTCATTATTATCAGTTTTTGGGGTATACAACTCCTTAAGCTTGCTTCAAAGAGTACGTATATATGTCTCTCCATTAACATGGTTCAAAATATCATCTACTCATTGTCTAATATAACCACATACCTATCAATGAAACAAATTACATTCTATTTTTGTTTTATTTTCAGGCTTTTCAGTAGCAAACACAAATAAATAATAATCTTTCACATTAAGCAAGTCTTTTATCTTCCCTTTTCACATATGTTAATTTAAACCATTCAAATTAATCATTCTACTTGTATTGGCTTTCATTATTCAACATAAAGCACAAATCATATAGCCCGACCTTTGATACTACTTTAATAAGATAAAATAACCTCAAATAATATTCAAATCAAATATGTCATGCAGTGAAAAATTAAATTATCCCCTTCTTGTGTGAATCTAGTAAGAATCAAACAAATAGAGCTAATAAAAATTTTCAAATCACAAACTCAAGGATACAAGCAATTTACGTGGAAAACCTCTCTAAAATAAGAAGTAAAAATCAAAGGCAGTAACAAATAACTTTCACTATCAAAATAATGAAAATACAAAGTTCTCTCTAGCTAAAATTAGAAGTATACAACCACAATATCTTAAGATTAAATAATTTTAGTAAAGAAACAATCTTGCAAGAGAAAATAGGAGAAATCTCAACAAATTTAGAGATTAACAAATGAAAAAAAAATAGTGGGTAGAAAACTCAAAATTCGATCTTCACCATTTAGATTGAAGAACAATGAATCATGAACATATTGATAAAATTTCAACTTAATTGGATGATGGATTGACCTCGTTCAAATTACTTAATTGAAACTGCACAAAACCTCATTTTCTTCTTTTTTTTCTCTATTTTGCCGTCACACCACTTTTACTTCTTTTTTGGCTACATAAACAATATATAAGGGTTTAAAACCCTATAACCAAACATGAAAGGACTAAAAAGTCCTTGATGAATGGGCTTTGGTTTATGCCACCTCTACATGGAGGAAACCAAGCCAACACTTTGTAATTGTTTTTGATGTTAGAAGCTGATGAAAAGTATGCTAAGAAGGTTTCTGAACAGCACTAATCAGTTGGTATTTCCTCTGCTGCTGATGGGGCTTAATGGGGATGAAACTGCTATTTTCTTCGTTGAGGATAAAAAAAAAGTCCTACTGCTTGACGCTGGACTTGGAAGAAAACTTGGGCTGAGCTTTTACAGTACAAAGATGAGCCAATTTTGCTTTGTCCGGACAGAGCATCTATTCATCCTCAGTTGGATAATTTTCACGAAACCTGCTATACCTTTCAAGATGAAATTTGGACTTAATAAAGATAAAATTGTTTACTGTCGGAGCATTACTCTTCACTGGTACTTGAAACATCGTTCTACTTTATATTTTTTGTCTTGTGGCATAATCTTTTACATTGTAAGCTGTGTTCTTATTTGATGGGAGGGAAACCACTAAAAGTTCCTTTTTGTGTGAAAGATGTTGAAGAAAGAAAAAGTAGATAGATGGAAAATATCTTAGCATTTGAAAGTCATGTTACCTATTTTGAGCAGATCTTCATATATAGCAAGTGCTTTGGTGTATAGGACAAATTACGAACTTTATGGTAAATATAAAATGGTTTTCCAATCTTTTAAATGATTGCAGCAGTGGAAATAGTTTCCAACCTTTTTAATGCCTATTGCAAAGCTCCATGATCATAATGGAAACCACTGAAATTCCTCATAATATATATGATATTGTTTACCATTCTCGTGTCCCCTCTAACTTCACCTAGAAGAGAGAGAAAACAAGGAAGAAAAAATCAATAACTGAATAACCAAACATATTCCATACTTAAGTGCATGCAAGTAAAACTGGAGAATTAAACTTGGGATTGGGGACGAAGAGGAGGTTCTCTACTTAGTCATGGTCACGATTGTTGAGAGGTAGCTTTAGCCTAAAGTTTTGTTTTGTTGAGGTAGTGTGTGGAACTAGGACTGGATATCGTTTAGAAATTTGGAACCTATATAAATTTAATCAATCATACAAAATCGGAACCTATACAATTGAACTAATCATAAATCTGAATGTTAATTTAGTTTATTCATGTTATCATCTTTAAATGATAATATTTGAATTCAAAAGTTATAAATTTTTTATTATTCCCAGACTTTAAAAAATTAAAGAAAATAAAAAAAAAACCATCGGAATGGATTGAGCTACCTAATCTATGCATACCATTTTAGCATATTTGAACATTTGATATAGCCAAAACCAAGAGACAAAAAGGAAAAAAAAAAAAAAAAAAGCAAGAAAACCAGAATTTGTTCCATTTAGGTAGAAACAAGCCCTAGTTACATTTATACAAATAGCATTGAATAATGTAACCCAACGCTACATAGAACTGTGTCATTTCTCAAGTGATTTGCAACCGTGGATCATAATGGAAACCAGAGAGGGCCTTGGCCACCCTTCCACGCGGGGCAAATGTTTGAAGCCTCTTTTAATATGAATATATACTTGTATTAAATATATTTAAATTGATCCTCCAACATAAAATAATGTTAATTTTATTATTTTTTATTTTATAAATTAAATTTATGCATTATAATTTAAGAGATATTTAAATCACATTTATATTTATTTATTTATTATATTTAACAATTATTTTTTATAAATTCTCATATATATTTTTTAATGACTTTTTTTCTTATATTTTTTTACTTTTATTTTTATTTTAGATCTCTATCACTTGTTGTAATTCTTTTTTTCATAAAAAAAAATTATATTTGAATTACTTTACAAAAGAACAGAAAAATCCTAAATTTCTAATCTCAAAATTTCATATTCATTCTTTTAGAGCTATATTTAATGATTGATTGATTTATTTATTTATTTTATTTTTAAATTATCAAAAAAATAAAAAAATTTGTATAATTAGTAATTCAATAATTAATTATAAACCATGTTATTATTAAAAGTATAATGTTGTTATAGAAATATTTTTATTTTATAATTTTATGCTCTTATCCTATTTTCATTAGTATATTCTTTATCTCCATCTATGTTAATAAATATGATAAAATATACTTAAAAAAACGTAATAAAGTAAAATATATTAAATATTATTAATTGATTCCCTTTAAATTATATAACAAGATCCTGGTGATTCGCATTTGACAAGTAGTTCACTGGCAGGTGGCCACAAACTGCAGTCTGCAAGCCGTAATACTATTTTTAGTTAGATGAAAGTATTCAACCCTGTAAGCAAATAGCAAAGCTACTTTTATTTGTTTAGCGGGTAGTTGACATGGGGCTCCGTTTAATTTGTTTCGGACCCAAACACACCCACGCCCCTCAACAAAAATCGTTTGCGACTTTGTTAATAGTTTAAGTGGATAAATCGAATATACTCTCCCTTTTTCTTTTGATTCGTCCCTGATTGTAGAGGACCAAATCCTCCCCTTTTCTGTCCCTTGAACCCGAAACAGAGACCCTTCTTCTCATCTCATCTCTATTTTATTACGACCTCTTGTTCTTAACTTCATTTCTAAGCTACTTCTCTCAAGGTAATCTCTGTTCATTTCAGCGATGTTCTCTACTTTCGTTGTTATTGGTTCTTTTATATGTTTATTGGGTTCTTAAGGATTGTTGGTTATTCTGAAATGAGAAAACAAAAAACTTTTAAACTCTTGGGTTTTTAAGATTAATGTTATTTTGAAATGGGTTTTTACTTTTATGGTTCAGCTATGCTGCTTAAATACTTGATTTTTTGTCTGCAATAGGAAATAGTGTTGGACCCAGATTTTAGTATGAGATTATAGCATTGGTCGTTGTTAGAAGTTACGGTTTTAACTCTTCTTTGCCAAAAACGCTGAAAGAGTAGAACTTGCTCTAGAAGAGCAAAACAGAATAACACTAGGATTGAAGTAGAATGTCTTTTTGCCTGAAGCACATTTTCTTGGATATTGGATCTAATTTTGGACTATATTGGTATTCGGCAGGTGCATTTGCATATTGCTGGGCACAACCAAACTGTAAAATGGCACATTTGCTGTCAACTTCATGCTCGGTAAAGATCTCCTCTAGCTACAAACCTTGTGGTCAACCTCTGAATCAGGTTCGATCAGCACTTCCTACCTCTTTTACCATTCAGACTTCCAAGTCCCCCTTCAAAAGGCTTGTTCTGCAAGGAGATAGGACGGGAAGAGGTTGTGTGGTTCGCGCAACTGCTGCCCCTATAAGCCAAGAATTTTCAGCTCAACCCAGGTCTGGTTCTAATCAGTCCCCAAATGAACCTTCAAAGCCTCAGCGGGTCATGGTTATTGGTGGAGATGGCTACTGTGGTTGGGCTACAGCCCTCCACCTGTCCAACAAAGGTTACGAGGTTGCAATTGTCGACAGCCTTGTCCGTAGGCTCTTTGACCACCAGCTTGGTCTTGATTCCTTGACACCCATTGCCTCCATCCATAACCGACTCCGATGTTGGAAAGCTATCACTGGAAAGACAATTGAACTTTATATTGGTGATATTTGTGAGTTTGAGTTCCTATCTGAAACCTTCAACTCATTTGAACCTGATGCTGTTGTCCATTTTGGAGAGCAGCGGTCTGCCCCTTATTCAATGATTGATCGATCAAGAGCTGTGTTCACTCAGAAGAATAATGTGATTGGAACACTTAATGTTCTTTTTGCAATAAAGGAATTCAGAGAAAAATGTCATCTTGTGAAGCTTGGGACAATGGGAGAGTATGGAACTCCAAACATAGATATTGAAGAGGGTTATATTACTATTGCTCACAATGGAAGGACTGATACTTTGCCTTTTCCGAAGCAAGCAAGCTCTTTTTATCATCTCAGTAAGGTTCATGATTCAAATAACATAGCCTTCACTTGCAAGGCTTGGGGAATCAGAGCCACTGATCTGAATCAAGGAGTGGTTTATGGGGTAAGGACTGATGAGACTTCAATGCATGAAGAGCTATGTAACAGGTTTGATTATGATGGAGTATTTGGAACAGCATTGAATCGGTTTTGTGTTCAGGCTGCTGTTGGTCATGCCCTTACTGTTTATGGGAAGGGAGGCCAGGTGAGAGTTCTCTCTTGAACCCTTAAGACATTGATGTCCTGCGTTTTGTCTTTTGTTATTTTGTTTTGAGAAATAACTTAGGCTATGTCTTTATGCTGTGATTTTGCTTTTGGGAGGAATGAGAATGACTGGCAACTGAATTGTTTTTAATTAACCTAATCTTTACTTAGTCTTGTATTTTATGCATAATGTATCTTGCACAGACAAACACCTCTTTTATCAGATATGCTGGATGTGCCCCGGAATACATTTCACACACACCTGGAGCCCATTCATTCATTATGCTAGATGAATATGCTAGGTGTGTTACAACACGGACATTAGACATGGATTTTTTATAATTCAGGAAATTCCTATGTACAGTTATGTTCAGCTATAATTAGAGGATGCTATTTTTCCTGCTTTCATATCTAACTCTCTCTCTCTCTTTCTCATGTTTTATTTATAAAATTCAGACCAGGGGTTACCTTGACATAAGAGACACAGTTCAGTGCGTTGAACTTGCCATTGCAAATCCAGCACAACCTGGTGAATTTCGGGTCTTCAATCAATTTACTGAGCAGTTTTCTGTCAATGAACTTGCTGCCCTCGTAACAAAAGCCGGAGAGAAGCTTGGACTTGATGTGCAAACCATAACTGTGCCCAACCCAAGAGTTGAGGCAGAGGAACATTATTACAATGCAAAGCATACTAAACTCATTGAGCTCGGACTGAAACCGCATCTCCTTTCAGAATCTCTTCTTGACTCATTGCTTAACTTTGCTATTAAGTTCAAGGCTCGGGTGGACAGAAAACAGATTATGCCCAGTGTTTCTTGGAGAAAAATTGGGGTGAAGCCACTGACTGTGCCAGCTAATTAAGTGGTCGACAGATGTAGATGAGAGAAAGTTCCTGTTTAACTTGTATCTTTTTGGCCTTCGCAGATGTTGCTACAGTCCTTTAAACTTTTCATGTCAAGCGTGGTTTGTAATGTGCTCTTGGAAGCTAAACTTAGTGAGGAAAGTAGTGTGCACTGTACTGTGTGCCAGTTTTTGTATTTATTTGCTTATAGCTTGATGGGCTGGAAAATATTCAATAATTACTGCAATATATCCGAAACTTACAGAGCATAAATAACTAGCCATAAGCCGCTGTTAAAGTAACCCAATTTCCCTAATGTTGTCCTCTTCCTTCTCGTTTGTCTTGTGGTAATACAAGAACTAAGGTAGTTGTCAATGGCCTAATTAGCTGTTCTTCCCCAATATTATTATGTTTTAACAATGCAATTACTAGAAGTCATCTTTCAATGTACCAAAAAAAATAAATATAAAAATTCATCTGTCTGTACGAGGTGATTCACTGTTAAGCAGAATTCACTTTTGTCTGCTCATTGCTCACCAGTCACCACCTTAAGATATAATCATTTTGCAGAATGGTATCTGGTTTTCAGTACAAAGTTAAAACTTCCCAATGAAGTTGAAACAAATAATTCTGCTTTATTTTGAAGATTATAGCTTAATGGCTTTTTCAAGTACTAATAGAGTTTGTTATTACAATAACCTACAAATCCATCAGTTCACAAAGCAATTTAAAAGCCTAACTTCTTACGTCCTACATGGGAGAAGGTCATGGGAATGCAGCAAAGTCTCAAGCTTGCCAAATTCAACCGTAAAGGTAAATTTTACATCAGCTGGGCTGGAATTTGTTCATCTTTCAGCACGTGATCACATCCCCCAAGATATTCAGGTTCTGTTTTCTTCTATCAGGAGCACCGAACATGACTGTTATTCAAAACTCATCAGATACGTGATTTGATAAAATTAACTCCTGTTTTGCACGATTGTAGATGTTCGGGTATGTTTCTGTCTTCACGAGCTGCCCTTACAAAGCCAAGCACAACTGTAGCTAACTCATCCTGGTGCAGAGTATACTCATGATCAGCTCCTTCAATTAAATGCAGTTTATGATTTCGAATAAACCTGGCAAATTCCAGGGCATCTTTGGCTGGTACAAATTCATCCATGGTTCCATGAATTGTCAAGACCCTGAAAATAATGGCATCAAGGTTAAAACACAAGCGAGAAATCTATACCAATAATCACATTTTTACTGAAGATGCAAATTAATTATTCCAAGTGCGAACAGTTGAATCTGATTTAGAGGATGGGGAATCAGAATTAAGTATATCCAGAATATTTATCTGCGACAAGTGATATCCATATTGCAGTTGATCCAACTGTATCATGAACATTAGAAAAGCAATCAATGCTAGCATTTCCTGACCTGCAATTTTGATCAATCAAAAGACATGCTGCATGAGTATCAGTGGTTAATCGGTCCATCAAACTTTTTTCAGTTACACGGTATTCAAACTTTCCTGCAAATAACAAACAAAAGTGCCTGGTATCAGAGAAAAAAATTAGTTTATCACAAATTTGTTGACTGGAGGGTGGCAACAGAACTTCATATAAAATATTGGGAAAATGAAGCATAATACAGTAGCTACCTTTTCTGTTCTTAACATCAATAAACCCATTTTGTTTGATTCTTTGTATGAAATCTTTACCCAATCGTCCTTCAATGCCTTTCTCTAGATGGAACCGGCCAGAAATATTGATGACCCTGGTTACATCATTATACTTTGAAGCATAGAGAAGCACCACATTTCCCCCTAAAGGAACCCTTATCAGGATTATAGAACTTAAAAGAATTGATAAATGAATCAAATCGCTTGAATCTCTAAAAGCATCCAACTTGAAAAAATGATCATCTGCAAATTGCTTTAGTGTTTTTTTTTTTTTTTTCAGCGACAACTAAGTAACTCTTCTCTTATGGTTCACTTCTTTAATTTCTTAGAATCAAAGTTCTTCACAGTACTGAGTATTAGATTCAACAACTTGATTTTGAAAACTTTTCATGCATTTAGAACGGCTCAGCTATTCCCTCGCTTTCTATTCTCATTTAGAGCTGGATTATATTGATTCATATCCTAATTGCATATTAAACAAACCTTTACTGTGCCCAATAATTGCAGTTATTAAACGTTCTTTCTTGCAGAAGTGTTGGACAACAGCTCGTAAATCCTCAGCTTCCCTGCGGTAGTTACCATACATAAAGAAGCCTTCACTTTCCCTGGAAGCCAAAAGCACAAATAGCCTCAAAACCATTGCTTGTATCAGCGACTTATGGAATAACTCAGAAAATTCAAAATATTTAGAATTTTTTCCAATTATAAGTTTGCTTCTTCCATTCAAGTCATCATCTTACCCATTCCCAGCAAAGTCAAAGCGGAAAGCACTGATTCCTTCTCTTTCTAAAGCAGTGGCAAGACTCACCATGGGTGTTCGTTCCTATACATAAAAACACAGATTTGGTTTCCAATAAGAAACCCACACAGTTAGATGAAGTCGGAGAAAAATTATAGCCGATGTTAATCAATTTAATTTCATCTAACAATTTTACTCACCTTCTTTGATCGAAAGCCGTGGCAGATGATAACAAGATCCTTAGAACCTGTTTCATGTAATATTCCAACAAGGTTCTCCCCATGGTTGTTTTGAATTACAATTCTCTGCGGTTCAACTGTCGCAAAATACATATCTCAGACACAAACCAATCATGAAAAAAATATTAAGAAAAGAAAATCATCATCCATCCTTCTTAATTATTATAATTTCCGTCGAAAAACCCACATCAATGAACTGCTTACCCGAAGCCAAGGGGTCCTTGTTTGTAGGTAAATCTGAGACCGAGGGGTTAGGAGGTGGCATAAGGAGAGGAGCGACTTGTAGTTTGCAATTCTCGAGGTACCATTGTTCTTTAACTAACCTTGGATCTTTAGTTAACGTTTGAGACCCAAACCGTAACTTTGTTCCAGTTCGACGGTTAAGCGCCACAGATTTGCACATGACTGCCAATCGTTTTTAACTATTTAAAGGAGTTATGTAAGAAATACAAACTTTACATAATTCCTTTAAAAAAAATCCCATTCAATACTGAATTATAATTTATTAGTTACATACAATAAATTATAAGAGATATACTTTAAAAACAATCATTCTTAAAAATTAAGATCAACAAGTTTAAAATTCAAATTTTAATTCCTACCGAAGAGGCTTTCCCACGTCGACGATCTCTGACCTTTGTTAATAAAATTAGCAGTTTCTTAAATGATACCAAACGCTTTGGGCTTGCTTTTTGCTGAGCCTCAATCCAGAATCCAAATAACAGGTAATTAAAAATACTAGTAGTAAAAAAAGGGATCAAAAGGCACTTTATTATAAAGGCTTTACAAACTAATCCCAAGGAGCATAAACTTCTAAATGCAACATTATCACTGTATGAGGAAAATTGTTAAATTAAATGGGAAAAAGCTCAGGAGTATGTGCACATTCAATTCAACAAATAACCACCAGGCAAGAGGCCCTAACAGCGCCTTGCATGCTAAGATCCAACAGGAGCAACGCCTTTGGCTTTAGCTGCAGCAGTTGCAGCAGCAGCTGCGGCAGCTGCTGCAGCAGCCACAGATGCAGCTGGACTTGGACTTGGGGGCGCTGGGTTGGACTGAGATCCATTCTGAGGTGCAACCATCTCTTGATGCTGTTCTTGTTGCTGCTGCTGAGAGTTGACCTGGGCAAGCAGAGCCTTAATCTGACTTCCTGTGAGTGTCTCATGCTCAAGCAACGCATTAGCAAGTGCAAGATGTTCTTTGCTGTAGGTGGTGAGGATGGTTTTTGCATTGTTATAAGCCCTTTCCAGTAAGTACTTCACTTCTTTCTCTATAAGAAGTCTAGTCTCCGTGCTCATGCTCCTACCATTGTCATTATAAGAATGAGTAACAAGCCCCACTTCTTTACTCATGCCATACTTTGTAACCATGGCTCTAGCTAGTTTAGTTGCACTCTCAAGATCAGAGTATGGACCAGAAGTAACTTCATTTTCTCCAAAGATGAGCTCTTCTGCAACCCACCCACCCAAGGCAACGTCAAGCCTTGCAAGCATCTGCTTTCTGGAAAAGTTCGTTTGATCCACATCAGGCAACTGGGACACCATGCCAAGAGCCATCCCTCGGGGGACTATTGTTGCTTTGTGAACAGGAAGTGCCCCATCAGTATGGATGGCAACAAGGGCATGGCCAGCCTCATGGAAAGCTGTCAATTTTCGTGACTCTTCAGAAATGACAGCCGACTTGCGTTCACTTCCCAATATGATCTTGTCCTTTGCATACTCCAAATCAGCCATCGTCACTGCTTTAGAACCATCCATTGCAGCCTTCACAGCAGCAACGTTGACCAAATTTGCTAGATCAGCACCAGAGAATCCAGGAGAGCCTCTAGCAATGATCATTAAATCAACATCATCAGCCTTCAAGACCTGTAATGCACCAGATTGAATGGTTAGACATGCATGGCTGCACACAATGATTCTACCAGAAACACCAAAACTAATTATTACTATGAGGCAACATAAACCTAATATGGAAAGTCAGACAACAAAATGTTGATGTAATTGAAGCAACATGTAAAATAGCAAAGACATTAATTAGAAGCATGTTTGAAAAGCTAATATCCGGCCAAGTTTTATGATAAATGCTCCATTGGGGCCTGCCAAGAACAGTATGCACAGAGTACTGTCCAGAACCTGATGAATGAGGCACTGACAGCTGTCAACTCAAGCTCAAACTCCTAAAACACATGGACTTCTACACAGTCAACATAGTACCTTTGACATGTGGGATTCCAAAATCTGCCTCCGTCCTTCAACATCTGGATAAGGAATAATAATGCGGCGATCAAATCGTCCAGGCCTCACCAGTGCCTTATCCAAGGATTCAGGAAAATTAGTTGCAGCAATCACAATAATTCCTTCATTCTGTTTAAATCCATCCAATTCAACAAGTAACTGATTCAAAGTCATTCTCATGTACTGCTGGTCCTTTGGATTACGGCTACCACCTATGGCATCTATCTCATCAATAAATATAATACATGGTGATCGCTTCTTTGCAGCAGCAAAGAGATCTCTCACTCTTCGGGCTCCAACTCCAACAAACATCTCTTCAAACTCACTGCCACTGCAGGAGAAGAAAGGTACTCCAGCCTCTCCAGCAATAGCTCTTGCTAACATTGTTTTCCCATTGCCAGGTGGACCAACAAGCAAGACACCTTTTGGAAGCTTACCACCAAGACGAGTGAAACGCTACAAGAAGGGAAAAGGTATTTAGAGAGAGAGAGAGAGAGAGAGAGAGAGAGAGAGATTTATCAAATCCAAAAGTGCATTCACCTTAGGATCTCGAAGGTAGTGGACAATTTCTTCCAACTCTGACTTGGCCTCATCAACACCTTTGACATCATTAAATTTTGTGTTAGATTCCACAACTTGCACTTCATCGTGTAGACCGAGTCCTAAAACAAGGATATCAGTCAGAATTCAGAAAAAGGATTATCAGTTTAAACATGCACATAGGGAATTTTAGAGAAAAACTTGTGTCACTTAAACACACTACCTTTACTAATCCCTCTGTCCTCAATAAGTGCTCCAACACCAGAAATCAACAAGAAGCCAAGTGCAATACTACGAAAAGTACGCCATAGTTGATCTTTAAAACTCCCTCCTTCTGCAGCCACCATGTGGATAGGAGCACTAGCAGTTCCTAGGACACCACGTTTTGTAGATTTTCCCACATTTTGAAAAGCTGAAAGACCACCTTTACTCTCTTCCTCCCTTGCCGAATTAGAGATACCTGTAATTTTGCATAATCACTTAGTCAACAAAGATTCAGAAAGGAAAAAGTGGAAATTTTTCAGAAAGAAATGACATGATAATAGTTTTAACAGAGAATTTATGAGCACTATCAAATTAGAAACTAATTTTAAAGATTTCTCAGTGAAAAAAATAAACAAAACAAAAATATTGCAAAACTAACATTTTAAAAGAAACTAAAGATGCAAGATGGCAAAGACCACTCACCCTTTTGTAATGTCTTAAGTAACTCACTTTCATCCAGCCTGTCAACTTTGACTAATGCTTTAACATACTCAGAAAGTGCAGAACGATTAGAATGTAATGATGGCTGACTTTCAAATAGTCTTATCACTTCTTCAGGATCATTTCTATGGTAAAGTTCTCTTAAACGAACAACTTCACTAGCTTCATCTGCATCTCGGGCCCTGCGAGCTAAATTGCCTACATAGCTTGACTTAAGCCTCTGTTGGCCACTCAAAAGCCTATTACCTGCATTCCTACAAGATTTCAGCTTGGGCAACATAGTTTTTGAGTTGAGAATAAGGAAAGCTAACAATGAAAGGGAAAGCCAAGTATTTTATCAAAAAAAGAATAAAACTACAAAGATAATGATAGAAAATAAAACTTTAATTGAAACAAACACACATACCAGAAAGATGAGTTCTATTAAACAAGTTTCCAAATTGTCCCAACTCTGATTGCTTTATTGAAACCTGTTTTAAGATGAAGATGAGGCTTATTAGTTTAACTGAAGAATAAACATTCAAATCTATGTCAGACACGTAAATTACTCTTTAGTAAACAAGAATAACCCACACAAAATATAAACTAAGCCTTGACCAATCCAATTAGTGCAAAATTTTACTACTTTTAACAGTACCTCATGCAAAACTACATTTACAAATATGAATATTGATGAAATGAAAAATGCAATACCTTAAAAAAAATAACTGAAAGATTTTGTGCCAATAAAAGTCCCAATCAGCTTAAGCAAATGAGTATCTTTTTACATCCAATGGAAATTAAAATAGAAGATTTCAAATTTCAATTCCAATACTCTTTTAATTACCCACTAATACCTAGCTCGGATTCAAGTGTTAAATGCAACATTTTTAGGGGGCATTTGGTTCGCAGAAAGTTGGATTCCGAGGGAAAGTGTGTTATTCAGGAAAGTGTGATCTCCGAGGGAAAGTGTGATTTTCATGGCATTCCATTTTCAGATTCTAGTGTTTGGATGGGGGGAATCTGAGTTTATTAAATCATGTATTTTTACCATAATATCCTTGACAACATAACAAGCACAATATTTTGTTAAAAAAATAATCGACAAAAAATGCAGTATTCGAGAGGTCAATTATAAAAAAATGAAATAGTGATAAATTACTATGTTTGTCTTCAAAGGAATGCAGTAGTTGATTTTTTTAAAAAAATTTAAATTGTACAATTACTGTGTTTATATAAAAAAACACAATAATTGATTTTTTAAAAAAATATCAATGAACAATTACTACGTTGTTTTTTAAATAAACGCAATAACTGATGATGTTAAAAATATTACAATGATCAATTACTGAGTGTTGAATAAATAAATGCCGTAATTTGTTATTTTAAAAAATAACTTTGACTCAATTGCTGCATTTTTCTTTAAAAACACAGTAATTAATCATAAGGCCGGAAAGGAAACTTGTCATGACAAAAACAAAAACAAGCTCAAAATTCACTGAGAAAATCCTAGTGAACACTCATGCACACAGAGAACAATTATTGCATTTTGTTCATTACAAATGTCGTAATTGACTTTAAAAAAAATTTAATTTCATAGCCCAACGTCGTTTTTCAAAAGGGTAATATAAAAAGAAGTAATTGTTTATTCAGGTCAAACATGGAACTCAAGCAACTTTCTGTCCAAAATCATAAAATATCACATAAAAAGGTGGGTTTCTATTCGGAGACTTTTGGGTACTATTGAAAATCTAATATTTTTCCTACGAACGGATAAACCTGAACTAAACGTAGAAATCAGATATCCACAATCAAGATTCTAAGGAAAAAAATTTTGGATCTCTCGACCAAACGCCTTGTTAAGCTATTTGAATTTAGGGTTTGCTCAATCCCTAAATTTGAGAATTTTATATCATAAATATCTAATACATAAATAACAAACAGAGAAAGAAAATGATATTAAGAGCTAGGTAAAACGAAGCTCAAAAGAGAGAGGGAAAATAACCTGAGTGATTAGGCGTCTCCAAGCCATCGCCTTTCACAGAGACCAAAAAGGTCTAATCTTTCTATCCTTTTTTTTTTCTCTCTCCAGTGGGTGTTGGGTCTGTTTGGTTAGCGGGAAAATGAGGGCAAAGAGGACAATTTGAGGAAGACAGTGTTGAAGAGGAATAATCTGGACAGCGCGGTGAAACGTGAGATCAGTACGAATAGGGAAAAGCCTTTAAAGCGTTTGTCTTGATGGTGGCTGCGTGCCATAAAGTTGTAGTAACTGTAGGGGAATATCTTCTATGCGAATTATCAGATTTGCCCTTCTCTTTATTTTTTTCTATTGACTTTTTTTTTTAATTTTTATTAATATGCATGTTATGTGAATTAATATTTAGTTGATAATTAAATTTTTATATTCTTTATTTTATAAATAAATGGTCAATTAGTATTCACCAATATTTTCCACCGATTAGTGACACGCATTGCGTGCCTTACTATTTTTTTAAAAATATATATTTAATAAATTATTAATGTAATTTTTTAATTTTATAAACAAAATTAACATGATAATTTATTTTTTATTTTTTAATTCTTTTAAATATATCATAAATATATGAGTAACCTTATTAATTTTTTTGTAAAATTAAAAAATACATTGATAATGTATTTAATAAAATTTTTTTATCTATTTTAGATAATATTTTAAATTCATTAATTTCAGCAAAATATAAAATGTAATTATTTTGGTGTCAAGGATTACTTTTGCCACTTGAAATACTTACTATTTTAGGTTTTTATTTTTTTCCACTGAGGTTTATTAAAATTAAAAGAAATTTTCAAAAGGAGAAATACGGTATTGCAACATTTTAAGATTGAACAATTTTGGGGAAGTTTTGGGTCGACCATCAATGTTTAAAAGGGTAGATGATCCAACTATGTGTTGGGCTCAAGCCGAAAGTTATAGTTTGGGTTTTTGTTGAAGCCTGGTTCGAACCCAACGGCTTCCGCATTTGAATCCTTTTGTAAAAGAAAATATATATTTCAGTCCAAGCAAAGGCTGCGAAGAGAAATTTTATTTTTTTCCATTTTTCAACATCTAAAATCCTTAATGCTCAAATAAACCCAAACTTTCACCATTGACTTTGGTTTAAAGAATGTGTTAATTATTCATAAAAAAAAAAAAAAGCAATGTGTTAATTAGCATATTCTTTGCAACCCCAATTTCATATCGAAATTTTGTGAAATTTTTTTGTAGTGTATATGTAAAAACTTAAATATGTATTTATGGAATATTTTTTTAAAAATAAAATCATAAAATATTTTAATTAAAACCAATAATATTTTGTAAATTAAATAGGAGTGATCATTCTTTTGTTAATTAAAAATTAATCACTCAACAACTAAAAACCATTATTATCTCATAAAAGAACATTATTCTAATTCAAGTACATTAGTATTTTTCATATTTATTTTAGTTCATATATAAACCTAATAATTTAAAACTCAATACGTTGGACGATATAAACATGATACAAAAAATATATATATGACATATTTCAAAATTTTAATAATTACATATGAATTTAACAAAATTAAAAAATATTTTTTTTATTTTATATCAATACGAATTATAATATATAATTTTTGTATAAACATAACATAAATATATAAATTTTAATATTTTATATATACAAATGATCATATGTACTCGTATGTCACTCCATTCACGTGTTGAAAAATAAATATATGAAATGTTATATCTAATAATAGTTGTGGTAGATATCCAATCAAACCGTAGGTGAATATGTCAATTCTTCCAAGGATTTTAAAAGTTTTTTGGCCGTTAAAGTATGTCACGCCTAATTGTTCCATCAATAAAGTCAATTTTTACGGTTTTGATTGTCTTGTCACTTGTCCATCAGCTTGCCCAATATGCTCACCTCGTCTACTTGGATTTTTTCGTCTACGTAGATAGTTCGATCATCTATTTTCACTAACGTTTTATTAATGGATTATCTCACAATAATCCAACTTCCCTGTGATTATTAAATCCTACTTCCTCTTATCCCATGTGAATCTTCCTCATGTTTCATATAAACCTTCCATCAACTGTCAATTTTTCACATTCCATCACCGTTTGTGTCTAATATAAAAGATAAAAAGAGATCAGGTACATGATCCTGAACCCTTATTCCTTAAGCTTAATCCATAATCCTTTACAACTCATCTTCTTTCTCCATAATCATCTTTCTCCATAATATTTTACTAACTTGAACATCAGATCATGCTTCAAAAACTAAACTCTGACATCCCTTAACCATGTAAGTTCCATTATCTTCCTGTTTACCATCCAATTCATTCCTACCCATAACACCTTGAACGAGGTGTCAAAGGGCATATACTTTACTTTTTTGTTTTACACACAAATAGCATCCGAGACGAGGCAAAGTCACAACATCTAGGCACTGTTCGCCAATTTTTCTTTGTATTTGCACCAATTTTTTTGGTTGGGGAATAGGGGTTTAGGGCTTGTAGTAGTACTTAAAGCTTGACAAACAATCAAGCTTTCTTCAGAATATAACCAAACAGTTGATTTTTTTAAAAGAAAAAGTATTGAAGTGAATGCCCAATGGGTACATAAATTTCATCCATATATAGGCATATATTGAGGGAAGCCATCGACATAACTGTGAAATATAGAATCTAATACTTCCATTATACTGGTTGCTGAGTTTTTTTAATGGTTATATATAGATAAACATATGTGAAAGTTGTTCCACATATAAAATAATTAAACTGCATTAATCAATATTATGAAGATTGAAAGAAAGGGCATAAAACTATGAGGGTAAAACTTATGAGAACTATATATTTAACATCATGCAACTTAAAAATTATTCCCACGGAGATGGTAGGGAGCTGCAGTGCTAGATTTCCCATTTTCTGATCTTTCGATGGAGAAGATAGGGTTATAACTTGAAAATTCAAGGAACTAGAACCTAAACTTGCCGTGGTGTTTGACTGTGCTGATTCTGCTGCCCTTATTCTGAAGAAGAGTTTAAATGATTCAGCCCAGCTAAGTTGGGGAAATCGCTATGAGGTAAAGCTTTAAGACCCAAGAAATCTCTTGTCAACCCATCATTCCCTCCTATTTTACTACTACCACTACTACTTCCTCTGCCTTCATGATCACTTCTGCTTAATTGGGATTCTATTGTTTTTGAGAGATGATTAGTAGTTTCTTGAAAATTAATGCTGTTTCCTTTTGTGTTCCATATCCCAGTGAACGACTGTTCAAAAGGTGAAGATCCGTCAAACCCACTTGTAGAAGATAAAGAACTCATCATATCATGGAGTAGAGAATCAGGAGGGGCTGCACCGGCTTCAGCACCTGCAGTACTATTTGTTGCAATTACCTGTTCCATGAAACCAGAGGTGACAGCAGCTTTATTCCCAAAAGATGCCAACCCATAGGGAAAGCCACTTCCAAGTTCTTCACGTGCGGACAAACCCAGACTAGAACCAGACAGGGGAAAAGATGTAGAACCAATGAAACCAGTGGTTCCAGACATGTGAGCCTGGTGGTGATGAGGTCTTTGCATGCCTACAGGTGATTGTAAGGGTTTGCTCATAGTCACATCCATTTGAGCTGCTTTTTGCCGGATTGCAGCTGCAGACATGTGCAGAGAAGCTGTGCGGGCCTGAAATGGAGGAAGTGTATTACAACCAGAATTTTGGCTAGGGTTTTCGTTCTGTGCCACTGGGTTGTCTAAATGTAATGGTGATGATGAAAGGTTTATTGAGGGGGGACCAGGCCCAGCTCCTACTCCTGGTGGGCAAGCTAACCATGGTGGAATGCTGTCTGCTGCTGGTACTCTGGCAGTAAAAAGATGATCTTGTTCTCTTTTCATTGATCGGGCTTGGAGGGCATGGTTATGGGGAAGGGTTTGCAGTTTGGTCATATGTGAAACTGAGGAGAGAAGTACTGGGTTTGCAGCTGTAGTTGCCCTTGCACTCTCCTCAGCTAAAGCATCGCAAAACGCTCTGTGCGTGATGAAACTGTCCCTTCTGCAGCCACAAAAACAAGCAGAAGAAAACAAAAAGAGCACCTTATCAAGGTCCCTGACAAACAGTGTAGTAATATCCTTTCTCATGTCAACTTTTTGTATGTCATTCTTTTTCTTCCCCGACGACAAAAGACATCGCGGATCTAACCATTAAAAGTTTAGTTACCTAAGCAGAACTAAGTGATCGGCCATTAGAAAATTGTTTGTTAGGGTCCATTTGCATAGGTGAAGAGATTAATTTTAATGAAAGTAAAAATAATAATAAAAATAAAATTAATTATTATAATGATAAAATTAATTATTGTAACGATAAAATTAAAATTAAATATAAAATATGTATTTAAATATAAAAACAGTGGTAACGTTGAAGTAAAATGTTGTTGAAAGAGAAAATGATTATTAAATATATTAATTTAAAAATATAATAATAAATTATTTTTATATACATTTTAATAAATTTAACATTTAAAATTTTAAAAATTTTATTGAAATATTAAATGATTTATTATATAATTATAATAATGTTATATGAAGAATTTTAAATAAAAATCAACTCTAATATATAGTCAATACGATATTTCTAGCTTTACTTCAGGATCATGACACCCGGTCATGAACCCCAAGCTGACGCTATGTGCATGCAGAAAAGTGAAGAGAGATCAACAAGAGATCCAATGAAGATTGAGGAACTCAGATTAACTTTATCATATGTTTCTGAACTTGTTAATTAGCATGTGTTGAAGTCACTTAATTAAATATGTTGTTTCTTTTTGTTACCTGGAGAAAAGGGTTCCGCAGTCACATCTATACTCTGTTGTGCCACAAATTTTGGAGTGAGCTTTCCAGTCTGATTGAACAGCGTAACGCTTTGAGCACTTTTCACACTTCCACTTCTTCTCACCATGCTTTCTGCAAAAGTGCTTCTTGATTGCAGTGAGGTCTCCAAGAGCCCTAGACGGGTCATGGTGCACACATGTAGTCTCTGGACACACATATACCTTCTTTCTTACCTCCTTGTTTGTTCTTTGCTTTAGTTTCCATGGCAAGTTATGTCCTCTTCTATGAAGCTCAAGATTCTGATCTCTCTGAAACCCTTTGTTACAGATCTCACATATAAATCTATTTGTAGTCAAGAGTGTCATGGGAGATAAAGCTATGACTTCTGAACCTGGGTCTGATAATTCATATGTAAAATCCACCCAAAAGGCGAAAAATTGAAACCCATATGTTAAGAATATGAGAAACAAAGTAACAAGGCATGATGACGACCAAGTAGTAATAAATATAATTAACCTGCGTTGCCTGGAAGATTTCTCTTCTTCTTCGGTGGCGGTGCTGCTTGATTTGTTGAAGGAAAAGAGTGCTGTGGGTACAGTGTCCCTGTCTCAATTCTGGTACCTGAAGAAGCACTTACTTCACCAGATGTTGAAGTTAAATTGGAAATACTCTCATCCTCCACCAAATCTTTCATCATCTTTCCCCTCATATAATATATATATATATATATATATATTCAATTACTTTTGTGATGATGACACAAACTATACAAAATTTACTTGATGACAAGCCTATCTACGCGCGCGCACACACACATATATAATATCAACTTGTTAATATGTATCTATGACAGAATGTCCTGAGATCCACTTATATATGAACCCTAATTTAGAAAGGCTAATAAAAGTGGAAAGTAATAAATAATGTAAGAAAAGTAGCTGATATCAGTTTCTTCAACCCCCTTCGTATAAATCCCATTTCATTTTGCTTTGAATTTCTCAATATCTTCCTGGTAATTTTTCTAGTATTTTTTTATTTGTTTTAAATTTCAGCAAGTTCTTGAAACTTGAATTGAAGGTATAAACAAAAGAGAGATGATGTAAAATGAAAAGAAGCAAGACTAGAGAAAGAAAGATAAGTTCCAAAATGGATTAGCCCCAAAACCTTAACTATTATAACTACTCTCCAAATTCATGTTCTGAAAAAACCTTTGGTTGCTAACACCAATTAAGGAGATCATTGAACAAACGCTACACAAAAACTTACGAACTGAACAAAAATACAAGAAAACTGAAAAACATGAGAGAAAGAGAGATGAGAGAGGTAAGAGAGAGAGAGAGAGATCAAAGAGATGTGGATGAGAAGAGATTCCTGAGAAGCTCTCCGCTCGTCCAAAACCAAAAGAAGCCAAGCCAACAGGTTTTTTTTATGACGTTGCACTTTCTGTCTTTTCTTTTGTTATCTTCTTAGTCTTAATCTTAATCTTTGAGAAAAGAAAGCAAAAAGAATTCTTTTTTAATTATAAACTTTGCTGCATAAAATAATTTGTCCTTGTCTTTAAAAACACTGATTTATTCCCTATTTTCAATTTCACACCAGCTTTCCTCTCTTCCCATAAAGAGTCAGTAGACATGAAGTAACCCAAATCCAATCGGTGGTAGGATTATTGGATTTTACATATATATTAAATAAACAGATGCACAAATGTTAGGGGGAGAGAGAGAGAAGAGACAGATTTTCTGAATACAGACTTTTAAGATGATGGGTAAAAGAAGTCGGAAAGCAAAACATCTTTCTCCTGTGAAACTTACTTAAACATGATTAGTTCTGAGATTGAATTCTATTTTCCAGCAGACATATATATATATGCTCCTGGAAAACACTTCCCAGAAATTCATTTTAACTCGCTACTAGTACTATTTGGTACAATTAATTTTGTCTTAATATTCTTTTAAATAATTTTACTTCATTTAAAAGGCTACTAAATCCTTTGGAGAGAAGAGAGGTCGGTCCCCAAGTACGCTGCACAACCCATCATCACTTAAATTATTGTTGGTGAGAAATACATGACAGCAACATGGTCATAAAGGCAACATGAGGATCAAAAGTACCCAGGGTCCAAAACAAAAGAAATGTCTAAGTTTCTGAATCATGAATGATTGAATCGTGCGCAAAAACAAAATTTTTTAACACATTTGAGTGAATACATTTAAATGGTTTGATGCTGAACAGGCTTTGGTGTAGGCATAAAACTAGGACATGAAATAACATCGATAACGAGTATCCTGAAAAGTACTTATAATTAACTAAGATGTAACTTCAAGAAATATCATTACATATTTCTCGTGTATTGGGGAACATAATTCTTAAACCAAATCTTCTTAAAATATTCGTTAGTAATTTTTGTTCTTTCATTCTTTGAATCCTAAATTATATTTTCGTAAAATGTTCATAGTAAGGGACAAAGAATGGTAATCCAACTTGCCATCTCAATATCTGGTAGCTTGAGATAAGATGGTCAAGCAAGCAAAAATGAGAAAGTGTTGATCACAATCGATCGACCCCACTCCTCACATACAATATAGATCTAAAGACACAATATAATGTGACATGTTTTGGAGATACGTTGTCTGTATGTTTTCTCAGTAGCTTTTTGTCTTCACACTACCAAAAGGGTCGATAAAAAATTTGTGTTTAATTTGTTTTCATTTGTCATTTTCAGCTTTTGCATTGTATATTTGTTTACTAATTTCAGTTTGATCGTACCATATAAAGTTTATTTTCCACCATTATATGCTTCCAGCTCATCTTTCCCTTATTTTAGTTATTTTATTATACCAATATCAACATCATGCCTCGATTAACAATCTTAAGAAATGCTTTAAACAGCAGCTAATAACCCACATGATTTTTCCTTTTATCCAATTCATTGTCTTGCCACTCCCCAAAAAAAACCTGGATATATTTTTCTCTTTTGAAAAATCCGACAGTCAACTACTATCTTTTTCAGCAAATAATCTTTCTCATGTTAATATGATATATTTAAGATTTTATTCTAAAAATATTTTGTGAAAAAAAAATCACATCTTCGTTAAAAAAAAAAAAAAAACTCCCCATAACAATTAGACTAGTCTCTGTGGGTATAATCATAAAATGATTTGCCATTAAGATTGTAAATTCTAACCTAAAAAAATTCAAACCATTTATCCAAACCTATTTAAATGTGGTATTATATAAATGTTTTACATAAATATATGCAATTTATTACTGTGAATGATTAATTCTGCACTGATGTAAAAAGGCTTTGGCTATTGTCATATTCTTGTCAGGGATGGCATCCAATACTGCATACAACCAGACGAAGATGTCACATCTCATTTTTTATCACGTCATATTCAACTTTAATTCATCTCAACCGACATTTCCTGGATATCAACAGATTAAAAAGTAAAAGAAATCCTTTATCAAATTGTAACCTTTTTTTTCTTTTCATTGGTTAAAGAGTGATGAATAAATATCTGATTCCAAAAAGAAGACAGTAATATTATCCACAGTAGCTTTCGAAGAGTTTTGAGTCAACACTAGTGCTAGTATTCTCTATGTAAGAAACCACAGCGAAGGTAAGAATAATGGCCGTCGTGCTAGCCTTGCCACTTCCTAGGCTAAGACCAGGAGGATAAAATCACCCAAATTCATCGGGTTTTGATTCGATTTGATCTCTTAAGGTCGATTTTTTTTTAAAAAAATTGAGTATCGAATCGGATAGAATAAAAAAAATTTGGGTTTGGATCGAGGTCGGGTTTTAAGCAAATCCGATCCTACCCGACTCGATATATATAAAAAAATTATTTTTTAATTTTATATTTAATTATATATATATTTATATATTTTTAATTTTATATTTATATTTAAAATAATATTTTATTAATTTCAGGTCGAATCGAATCGGATTTAATTTTATATACTATCGGGTCGGGTCGGATACGGATATTAAAAATAAAAAAATTATCAAATCGAGTACGAATTCGGATATTGTATATTTAAAATCAAATCGAGTTCGAAACGAGCAAAAATCCGTCTCGACCTGACCCGTTGCCATCACTAGCTAAGACCAAGAAAAATTTTTCTATGGATTTCCAAAACAGAGAGAATTCCTTATAAATTTCTTCTCCTAAATCACTGTAACTTGGATATGTGGTCTAGTGCACAACTTTTGATGCAAGCTGTTTAAATAATAGAAGGAATATATTGACAAGAGATATTGTGAAGGATATTGCACACCTCGTTTAGTTTGAGATTTAGGTCGATCGAATCTAATTTAATTTTAAATTTATTATATTATATAAATTTATAAATTCATTATTAGATAATAAACTTAAAAGGTACCATCAATTTTTTATTTAGATATAATTAATTATTTAATTAAATTTATCATATTTTAAAAATAAGTTTTAAGTTTAACTTAAATATCTTTAAGTGATAGATTTTAGTTTATGAAATCATATTTAAATTTAAAACTACGATTATGTATGAGAAATATTATAATATCCTTATAACATCAATCCAAAAGGTGGTATCAATTTGATTTCAAATTATACAAATCTAAAAATATTTTTATAATTTGACAAATAATTTAATTATTAAAAATTAATCATGAAACTACTCATATAGTTTGATAATAATTTAATATAATTTTTTTATCTTAAGAGTATTCATGAAGATTAGTGTTTTACTCTGAATAGGGTTCATTATCGAATTCATTTAAATTTTATTTAAAAAATAATTAGTAAAATATTTCAATAGTTTGGTAAAATTATTTTGATGCAGATCTTTCAATAATTTAGTGAGATTTTATTGTAAAATTATGTATGAAATTTATTTTACGAAAATTCATTAAACCTTCAAATAGTTTGATAAGATCTAATTTTATATTTAAATATTCTAATAGTTTAGTAGGATTGAAAATTTTATTTTTATTTTTTTACCAAAAAATTCATTAAGTCATCCAATATTTTGATAAGACTTAATTCATGATTTAAAGCTTCCAATAATTTGGTAAGATTAAAAACTTTATTATTATTATTTTTAAAAAATTCATTAAATCTTTCAATAATTTGATAAAATTTAATTCAAGATTTAAATCATCTAATAGTTTGGTTAGATTAAAAATTTTATTATTATTATTTTTAAAAAATTCATTAAGTCCTCCAATGGTTTGGTAATACTTAATTTAATCCTTAAATCCTCTAATAGTTTAGTAAGATTGAAAATTTTTTTATTATTTTTTTCAAAAAAATTCATTATGAAATTTTTCAATAGTTTGATAGAATTCATAATTTAAAATTTTTAAACCCATAAAATAAAAAATTCATAATTTAAAACTCACAATCTTTAAATTTTATTTTAAACATACATAAAAAAGTGAAATAAATGAATAAATATATATATAAACAAAATGTGAAAATTACCTTAATGGATGGAGACACACCTAGGTGGAAATATCCCTTGAACTGTAGTGGCCAATAGTCATTAATTCCAACCAAAGAGCTCTGTCACCAATTTCAACCAAAGAGTTTGAGTATAGATTGCTACTCATCCATTTCCCTGTGGGATTCCCTTTTATGTGTGTGTGTGTGTGGTTGATTAGTGTTTATATAGAGCCTTCTATTAGGAATTTTAGGGATTTGCATTGAATAAAAATGATTATAGATCTGATTGTGCTCTGAATTGATTTTTTTTCTTGATTCTTTTTAAAATCGGTTTAATTAATTTTTTGAATTATCTTGATTTTCCTTTATTTTCAGAATTTTTAAAATATTTTCAAATTAAATCTGACTTTGATTCACTGGTTTGATTTCTTTTCAACATTCCTTTAATATTTCAAAAAAAATCATGTTTTAGTCTTAATTATTAAGATCATTCTTGATTAGTACTCAAATTACTCCACAAATTTCATTGGCATGACTTATGATAAAAATTTAAAACCAGATAAATAAAAGAGTAAAGCATAAAAAAAGATAAATACAAAAATAAAACAAACAAGATATAAAAAAAATGTAAAAAATTAGACAGTTGGGCTTGGATTGGATTGTGTCCAATCAATTTAAACCCCGAACTAAATCGAGTATCTATAGTTACCCATCTTTACATATTCTTGTAAAATAGGAATAATGCAAAAATATAGATAGCCATTACATATGGGTTCGAAGAATAAAGTTACTTGTGTTAAACTGAATTTGAATGTAAAAATGATTGAACTAAGTCACAGTCGAAAGTGATCGAGTTGTATAAAAATAAAGATGACTGAGACTGAATCGCAAATCAAAAAAATAAATGACTTGAATTGAGCTAAGATTAAAGATGATTGATTGGAATTGAATCACAAGTTAGAAAAATAAATGATCTAAACTGAACCAATATTAAGGATGAGTGTCGAGATTGAACCGCGGGTTAAAAAAATAAAATGACCTAGACTGAGCTAAAGTCGAAGATGAGTGATCGGGATTGAATCGCAGGTCACAAAAGTAAAATGACCTAGTCTAAGTCAATATTGAAAATAAGTGACCGGAACTAAACTGTAAGTCAGAAAAATAAATGACCTGAACTAAGTCAAGGGCGAAAATGACTAAGTTTGAGTCTAAATCGAGATATGAGATCAAACGTTCCACAAATTTTCAAAAATGATGCCCAGAGATCTTATATATTGTTTTTGAATGTCTTCAAGAAAAAAAATCCTTTAAAATAAAGGTTTTCACAATTTTAAAATGCAAAAAATATTTTCTTCGTCTATTTTGTACGAGTCCAGAAAAACTAAAAACTTTTAACTTTTAACTTGAAATATGAAGATTTACAATTTGGAAATTCAAAGGTTTATCATAAAAATTCAAATATTCATAAAGTTTCAAAGATTAAAAGATTCTAAGACTTTAAGATTCGTAAAAAATTTGTAATAATTTTAAAATTTGCAAAGATTTAAGATTCGCAAAGGTTTTCAGATTCTCAAGAATTTCAAGTTTCGTAAATATTCCAAAAGTTTATAAATGACTCAAGATTTTCAAAGGTTCTTGATTCACAAAGATTTTATTTTCACAAAGATTCCAAATTTGCAAGATTCTAAGTTTTATAAAGGTTTCGAATTCACAAGGTTTTCAAATTCGCAAGAATGAAAAATTCACAAGATTTTTAGATTTGCAATAATTTCAAAAATTCACAAGAGATTCAGGTTCATAAGAAATTAAAAAATTTGCAAGACATTCAGGTTTTAAAGATTCGCAAGAAATTTAAATTCCCAAGCAATTCAGATTCATAAGAATTTTATATTCATGAGGATGAAATATTCTCAAGCTTTTTAGATTTTCAAGAACTCAAAGTTTCGCAAGAATTTTCAAATTTGAAAGAATTTGAACTTCATTATTGCCAAAATTCTTAGATTCAAATATTTGCATTTAAAGTATTTTTATTAGTGGTTCATATCCAGAATTCAAGGTTTCATATTTTGAAAATTTTATGGATTCACATGGAAGGTTTTAAGACTCACAACCAAAATTCAAATATTTTCATTTGAAAATTTTCAGGGTTTCACAACCAAAGTTTTAAAATTTCTCATTCGAAAAATTTTGGGATTCACATATAAACTTTCAAAGATTTACATTCAAAAAATGTTAATATTTCATAACCAAATTTTCAAAGATTTTTATCCAAAAAATTTCAGAGTTTCACATCCAAAATTTTGAAGATTCACATTTGAAAAATTTTAGAGATTTATATCTGAAGATGAAAGATTTTCTTTTGAAAAACTTAGAGATTGACATCGAAAATTTTAAAAATTCATATTCAAAAACTTTAATATTTCACAACAAAAATTTCAAATATTCTAATTCAAAAAATTTATGAGTTTCACATCCAAAATTTTGAAGATTCACTTTCGAAATGCTCATGTACTATATAACTTTAAATTTTTGAAAAGTTTTCCATATCCAAAAAATCTCATCATGAAAGATCTTCCTTGTTCAAAGATTCAAAAGTCAAACATTTTTCTTAATAAAATAAAAAATCTTGTATACGACAAATGTCATACAAATGCCTTCTAAATGATGCAAATACAATAATCTAGATTCTTACTAAATAATACAAATGCATATCCTACACAATAATGCAGATGTTGTAGCATGATTCAAATGTTCACTACATGATGCAAATGCAATTTTCAAACAATGATTTAGATAGTTACCAAATAACACAAATGCATGGTACAAACAAATAATGATACAAATTCAATGTTCAAAACAATGGCTTAAATATTCACCAAATAATACAAATGCATGGTCCAATCAATTATACAACTTACAAATTCCCTAAATGATGCACACGCATATCCAAACAATTATGCATATGCAATTATCAAAACAATGACTCACACATTTACCAAATAGTGCAAAAATAATTATAAAAATAAAGCATTTTTGTTGCCCTAAGACAGTCACTTTTTCATACTACTTTGAAAATATTTTTCTCTCATCCATCAAAATTCATATATACAACATTTTAAATTTAAAAATTTTTAAAAACTCCCAAAAGAATGGCAAGCAACTACCCTAAAAATATCCTATGTGTCACTTTTTCATGATAAAATGTATCAACATGTGACATTTAAATCTCTTAAAAGCTAGTGATTACTATCCAAAATCAATTATGAGGATCTTGATCTTTCCAAAAGGCTAAAATGGTTTAGCATATCAAGATTTTAACTATTAAGAAAGACTTTGTCATTAAATAAAAAAATCAATATTTCTTCATTTAGGCTTACAAATGAAAGTTTAAATTTGAAAAATGATTTTTTTAAAGCACAATTCATTTTGGCCCTCCCTTAGGTTTTTGATATAAGGCATTTTAACAAATGTCAAGACAACTGTGATAGGCTCAAAATTTTTAAAAAAGAAAAAAAGGCTCAAACTTTAAAACAAATCTTAATATTGGGGTTTATCTTCTTGAATTTTTGAAAAGTCTTAATTATTCATGGGTTTTTTCAAAATTACCTTCTCTAATGAACTTGCTTAAGTAGCTTTCAAACTTGTTCTAGATTGTCTTTTCGAGTTTTTACCCTCAAGCTTCATTTAATGTTCTTCTTTCATTTTTTATTTCATTTCATTTTTTTTTCTATTCCATCATGCATTTGAAAACTTAAAATTCATCCAAAATCCAAAAGTGATTGTGATTTCCTAAAGAAAAACTTTTCAATTTAACTATCCACATTTGATCAAAATAAACTTTTTAAAGGATGTAATGTGGACTAGGGTTTAGAGTTTTGAAAAAAAAGTTAAATAGGCCTAAAAATATGTTTAAGGGTAATCAAACCAAAGATTATTTTTCTTATCAATGACATTTGTCCTTTCCATTTCACAAAACATACATTTTCATCTTTTTTTCTTTCATTTCTTTTATTATCTTTTTTTCTTTTCTTTTTTCTTCATGTTTCCATATCTTGACAAATTTCTCAAAATTTTAAAGCTTGTCTTTTGACTGTAAGCATTCATTCATTGTCTTTAACTTTGGATCTAATGTTTTCTCAAATAAATATTTTTTCATATTTGCCCCTTAGTGTAAAGGGTGATCCTTGAATTGGGTTTTTTCAAAAAGAATTCAATAGCTTCAAAAGGGTTAGCAAATGGATTTTTTTTTTGTGTAAGGAATATGAAAAATGGCCATATATCATATCAAATATGGATACCTTTATTAAAAAGCAATTCTTAGGAGTAGATTTTTTATTTGATTTTGAAATCTTTTGAATTTTTCATATGTATAATGTTACAATCAATTGTTTTTTCATTTTTTTTTATTTTTTTTTTAACTCAAGCTCAAAGTATAAAGTCACAATATAACGATCTTTATTTTCACAACCCATAATAAGAGATAAAATTGATTCCATCTAGAAGAAAGAATATTGAAAAAATTAGAAATTTAGGCTTTTCGACAAGTTTACCCCAAGATGTAGGTGAAGAAAAATTTTAAGGTAATGAAAGAAAGAGAAAATGAATGCTACATAAATCAAGATGTCAAACAAGGATATTGAGGGGATATGATCTTTTTAGTAATTCTACCCCAAGCAAGAAATCGAGGAGGTTTAGGTTTTGTGAAGAACCATGGGTAATGATGTGTTTGGAATAGTCTTGACACTTATTAAATTACCAAAATCTAAAATCTTTAAAAGAGAGCCTTATGTATTGGCTTACAAAGAATTTTTCAAACAAGATTTTTCAAACTTCATTGCTCATAGCTTTAATAAAGATCATTAATGTGAAAATCTTTCTTTGTCAAGTGAAAATTAAGATCATAGGACTTGAAAAGTTAGGCTTTGAGTGGTGTGGTGTTCAACTGAATTGGAGTATGAAATGGTAAATGAAACAACTATGTAGGTTCATTCTTGGTAGTAATCACTAATTCTCTTAAAATTATTTTCACAAAAATTTCCATTATAAAGAGCATTTTTTAATCATGGAAAGAAATCATGTAGGTTTTTATTGTCAAACAATGCAAATGGATGAAAATATATGTATATACAAATACCTGTATGCAAATTATAATGAAAAACAAGAATTCATATTTATGTACCAAAGATTGCCCCAAACAAATGAAATAATATACATACAAAAATATATATGCAAACACACATATGCAATACATAGTATCAACAAGAATTCATATTCAAAACAATATACAAAATTGAAACAGTAAAGATTTTCCCAAACAAATGAAATAGCGTACATACAAAAGTGTTTATATAGATCTATATGCTGATACATGTATATAATATATAAATGAAAACAAAAATTCATATCCAAAACTATGTACAAAATTAAAAAGGCAAAGATTTTCCTACACAAATAATGTACATACAAAGATATTTACATACATGTATGCAATACATAGTAAGAATTTATATTCACAACTATGTACAAAATAAAAAAGGCAAAGATTGCCCTAAACAAATGGAATAATGTACATACAGCGACGTTTATAAGGATGTATGTATACAATACATAGTAAAAACAAAAATTCATATTCTTAACTATGTAATAAATTATTCTTTAATTTACAATTAAGCATTCACATCTTTTAATATATGAAAAGATGAAATAGAATAATGCTTGAATTAATGCATGTATGTATTAATGCATGAATTAATGCATGTATGCATGATTGCAATAAAAAAGATTTAATAATATGAATGCATACTTATTCAATAAAAAAAAGTTAGAAAACATGATATGTACAAAGAACAAAATAATAAATACAAAAAACAACACAAATGGTTAATATGCAAATAATATATACAAAGAACTATATATAAATTTACAAGTAAAATAAATGTACCATCATTTTTCCTATTTAGGATTTTCTAACACAGGGGAAGGTATGGCTCTAATTTAGATTCAAACCCTTAGGGTTTATTTACATGCTAAGTTCAAAGGTTTAACAGTCTAATGATTCTCAAATTATTCATTACATTATTATCCACTATAGACTAGTAAGGCACCCTAATCCTCACCTATTATAGGCTACAAGTGAAAATGATTTTATTTGAGTAGGAGTTTTTCACTAGCCCATATAGAGACATGAAATCTCACAAAGGCGTAGGTGCTTTATTTCCTCTTAAAAGATAAAACTCAGGTGTAAAGCTCATATTATGTATGTATAAATGAATGATAGATATATATAATGAATAAATAAATAAATAAATAAAAGACAAAAAAGGAAAATTTTTTTTAAAATTTATTAGGTTAGGCTTGGATAACAGGAAATTATTTATTGGTCCAACTCTCGATGTTCCTAGTAGAGTCGCCAAACTATTATAACGTATAGATTCGTAGACCTACCGCTACATACTTAAGAGTCACTATCAATTTTTTTTGTTTAGATGCGATTGATCATCTAACTAAATCTGTCCCATTTTAAAAAGAAGTCTCAAGCTTAACTTAGATATCTTTAAATAGTAGATTCTAGTTTATAAAATTAGATTTAAATTCGAAAGTGCAATTATATATGAAAAAGGTTATAACACTATCATAACATCTAGGTTGGAAAACTTACCCATTAGACACAAAAACTATAGAGTCGCCACCAATCTTTTTTTACCAGGTGTGATTGACCACCTATGTGAGTCTATCCTTTTTAAGGTTATCATAAGCTTAAGTTGAAAGTCCTTAAAAATAATAGGTTTTGGTTTACATCAGCAAAACTAAGATTCGAAAGTCGGTTACGTGTAGAGAAGGCATTAGCACCCCTTTACGCCCAAAATTGGTACCAAATTAATTATATGTTATCTGACTTAAACCTTAATCAAATGTGATTTTATCATGCAAACCAAAAACAATTTCAATCTTTTTTTTTATTTACAAAACATGGCGATACAAAAATTGTATCAAAATATCAAGTAATCATGCAATAAATATTAAATCATACCATGCAAAAATTATCATGTAAATATACTACTATAAATCATATCAAATATCATGTAATAATATTATGCCTAAATATGTTAAAATATTCATGCAAAAATGTTATACAAATATATTAATTATCATGCAATAATAACAATCATGTAAATATATAATATCATGCAAATATATTATCATGCAATGATATAAAATACCATGCAAATATATTAATAACCATTCATGCAAATATATAATGATGAAATCAAATATAATCACATAGATATATTATGTATGATCATGCAATTATGCACACAATAAATATAGAAGCATGCAATTAAATATCATTCAAATATAATATTAATCATGCAATAACATATAATATTATATCATGCAATAATAATAAATAAATAACTATACAAATAAATATATTAATAATCATACAATCACACAAATAAATAAATTAATAATCATGTAATTAAATATATAATCATGCAATTAACAATATAAATCATGCAAATAAAAATGCAATTAAATATATAAACCATGCAAATATACAATTAAATATATAATCATGCAATCATACAAATAAATAAATTAATAATCATGCAATTAGACATGCAATTAAATATATAATTATGCAAATAAAAATATATATACCATGCAAATAAATATGCAATTAAATATGTAATCATGCAATTAAATATATAATCATTCAAATAATAATATATAAATCATGCAATCATGTAAATAATAATATACAAGCCATACAAAATATGCAATTAAATATATAATCATGCAAATAAATATATTAAGAATCAAGCAATTAAATATATTAATAATTATGCAATCAAATTAAATATAATCATATAAATAAATATATTAATAATCATGCAAATATATTAATAAATCACACAAATAAATATATTAATCATGCAAACAAATATATTAGGCAAATAAATTATCATGCAAATATAATATTAGTCGTACAAATTTATGCTAAAATAAATACCATGCAATAAATATAAAAATAAGAGTAAGTAATTAAAATATTATAAAAGTTATGCAAAAATCACAAAAAAAAAAAAACAAACATTACTTCAATGGATCACAGGTTCCATCAATTTTTTACCTTTAAAAGACCGATGCTTCCTACTATAAATTTTAACCTTTCTCTCAAAAACTCCAACTGAATCTTCTTGTAAATTTTTTTACTTTATTACTTTTTCCTTTTTGATTCAAAACTTTACCCAAATTTTCTCTCTTTGCAATAAAAGACCTTGAATAAAAGACCAAGGCTTAAACTTTGAAAAATAAAGAACTCCTCCACTGAGGCTTCAACTTAAAACTTTTGAAAATAAAATGCTCTCCTATAACTAAGGCTTTGAAACTTTGAAAAATAAAATACTTCTCCACAATTGAGGCTTTAGAACTTTTGTAAATAAAATGCTCCTCCACAATTGAGGCTTTGAAACTTTGAAAAATAAAATGCTCCCTTACAACTGAAGTTTTGAAACTTTTGAAAAATAAAATGAGATCATTCTTACCTTCGAAAAAGCTCTTCCCTGATAGAGACATTGAAACTTTTAAAAATCTTACCTTAAATTGAGTTTCTGCATCTCATCTGAATTATCATTGATTGTCTTCCAAGGCCTCTTCTCAAAATTATTTTTTTATATAGTTTTTCCTTCCTACTTTCTAAACATATGCAATGAATGCATACAATGAATGAAAAGATTTTTCACAATTCTCAAATTCAATTTCAAGGTTTAAACTTTAATTTTTCTTCTTTTCAAATATGCATGATGCATGGGATGAATATAATAAATGCAATGTATACATACAATGAATAAATAAGCCAAAGATATTTTAAAATTCCATCTTAATTTCACAACTTAAACTTTGATCTTTCTTTTCCAAACATAAAGTGCATGAGTGCAATAAATGCAATGATATATGCAATATGTAATGAATACAATGAATACAACGCATGAATGCAAAATTCCTACCTAATTTCAAACTTTAAACTTTTATTTTTTTTTCCAATATGCATGATGAATGCCATGAATGAGTGCAATATTCTCAGTATGATACATGTATGTAATGTATATGGTGAATGCATTGAATGCTACACAATTCATTTATCTTTTCAATTGTGGTAAATCAGAGGATTTTTAAAACTCTTGATTTATCTTCTTACTCCTTTTAACTCATCAACACTTGTGGTTTTCAACATGAGCTATCATGCATCATCAAGTAGTCTTATTTATTATATCATCCAAATCCAAAGTTTTTTTTTTCAATTGATCTTAAGATTCTTCTTCATATCTTCTTTTCAGCTTTTCATCACATTTTTTTTCAACTTCTTTAGAACTGGCTAGCAAATGTATCAATTAATTTATAGCCTAAAATTTCTCTTTATTAGCTTTATCATTTGATTTCACCATTTGGAATGTTTCTTTTCATTTGTAAGCCACAAAGATCAACATCATTTTAAACTTATTTCATCTTTCACATTTCATTTTTAATATACCTTAGTCACTTCCAACTTTTTCAAAATAATGCCAAGATCTTTATAATAGTCATTTATTCATTCATCATCATTTCAATTTAATGCCAAATGTAATCCGCACATTTCTTTAATTCATCATGAAAAAAAATAAATGGTGAAGAATAAGAAAAATCAAAGAAAGGATATTTATTATAAGAACAAGTTTGGTAAAGAATAAATAGGTAAAGAAATTATTTCAAGATGAATCATCAAGACAAATGCTAGAAAGGTATGCAAAATTGAAGACAATGAATATTCAGATAATTCTAGATAAATTAATTATGAATTCTTTTTCAAAAGCTCATTCCATTGATATTCTTGGTCTTTCATCAATTTAAACATTATTCCTATTTCTTGGGGATCTTTATCAAGACTGTTTTTTCAAGTTTCCTTTTTGTTACTTAAATCGCCCTTTTAAGTTTTCAGTTAAAATTTTCCTTCTTCTTTTTTTTTTTTTGTTTTTACTTTTGTTTTTGCTTTTTTCTCATTTTTTTTTTACACATCTCTTTTACATCCTTTTTTTTTTTTATTTCCCTTTTTTCCTTAATCCATTAGTGACATTTTGATCAAAATTTCTAACATTCTCATTACAAATTTGTCGTAGTTCGATTCATGATTTTTCACTTCAAACATTTACATTTGATCAAAATGAACTCCTAAGGGACGTAACGTAGGCTAACATGAAGGGTTATGAAATAAATGAATAAAGTAGGTCCAAAATTAATTTGAAAGGTTATAAACCAAAGGATAATTTATTATTATGTGGAGCAACTTGGTTTTTTGCCCCATTTTTCATCAATTTTCTCTTTTTCCTTTTTCTTTCTTTTCTTCATATTTTTTTGATTTGCACTTTTCATTTTTTTTTAGGAAATATCTAAGCACCAAAGAGGATTCTTTTTGCCCCTGAAGTCATTATAAACCTTCACATTTTTTTTATTTTTCTCTGTGATCAAGCTTTTTTTCAAACTTTGCTGCTAATGTGGAGGGTGATCCTCAATTAGGGTTTTTTTCAAAAAAACTCAATAGGGTCACATAGGATAGCAAATGGATAATTTTACTCTTTATGTGAAAGGTAGAAAAAATATGATCATTTTTTATTTCAAATATGAACACTCTTAATGAAGAAAATTTATTCACTAAGAGTAAACTTGTGAGTGAACCATCATAAAAAACCACACATTACATCACTTTTATTTATAAATGAGCAAAATCTCATGTCAGTTTCATTTCATGAAACATGTCCTCTTTTACTTCAATGATCCCAACAGATTAAGAGTCTTAACTTGTTAATTCCATTAATATGAATGATGCTTTTAAAATTGAATCCTGAATTATTGTCATGATTATCTAAACATTCATTATTTAGAACATAAGAGTGGGTGAAATATAAAAGATGTGTATATAAAAGTAATGGAACAAATAAAAAAATGTAATGAAAATGCATTTGTCACTTTATTAAATGATGAAAGATAAATAAAAGACTGACATAAAATACTCAAATGTTCCAAACTTGCATTATTTCTTAAAGTTCCTAAGGTGATAGACATTTATAAAAACCCATTCAAAATTATGCCTATGTGGGGTAAAGCAAAGGGTTTTTTATGACACATGTCCCTGTTTCTTGATCAAAATTTACCAATCCATTTTTTTACCAAACTTTGCACTTTATACTTCAATGCTGTGTAATTTTTTATGAAATGATCAGCAATTTCAGAATGATAGTCACAAGTAGTATTAGTATCATACCACTTGGGATAGAAAGCTTCATAAGTTTTGAATAAATTGGTGTGACCAAATAATTTTCAATGAGTTGAGGAAGTAGCTTAATGTATATCATAAGAATTGGATCTATAAGAGCTATTTCTCTTTTTACTCGATTTTTAGGTTTAGCAACTAGTCGAAAGTTAGTAATTGTATGACTAGTTGATGAGCATAAGGATTTGGTAAGACATTATTGGTGGTTAAGTAATAAAGTTGGTAAATCGGGTTAAGAGAATATAGGGTAAAGCCTCTAATTTGTTACCCCTTTTGAAATATAGCTTAAACATCTTTTTTTTTTTTTAGCACAACCCTTTTTTTTGCTTCACTTAAGTTTTCCATTCTTGAAAATATTTTCAATGATCTCTTCAGAAATTACCATCTCATTGAAATTTTTAATGGCATTTCCAAATCATTCTTTCATAGTAAAGAACTTTAAGAGTAGTGACAAACACGATTGTGGTCTCTTTTTCAATAAGTGATGGTTAAACTTGAGTAGCAATATCCTTTTATTTTTTGGTATATTATTTAAAACTTTCAGTATCCTTTTTTTCATACTTTGTAGAGATATACGATCTAGTGCCAAATCTATAATATATTTGTATTATGAAATGAAAGCTTTTACAAGTTGTCTCTATCCATGAATATGAGATCTATCTAATTGCACATACCACTTAGCAGCTAAACCAATAAGACTATATTAAAAAACATAGATGAGCAACTTTTCATTATGAGCGTATGTAACCATCTTATAATAATACATCGTAATATGTGTAATAAGGCATTTGGTCTTATCATACTTTTTGAACTTAGGCACTTTAAACTTTGGTAGAATCATAACATTAAGAACCAAGCATAATCTAGTAGCATCCATTAACCTATAAAAGTTTGTTCCTTCAATGGCTCTAAACCTCTCTTTTATGATATCTATCTTTTGAGAACCAAAGCTTTTTTTAGTTTTGACAGAGCCTATCTTTGGCTTTTTTTATTTTTTAAGATTATTAAGATTTGAAACTTGTGTAGGATCAAATGTCTTGATGTTAAGAAGAAGGGAAATAAGAGCATGAGCAGCAGTTGTTAGCATGTTAGTCTATATATAAGCATAACTTACAATGAATGGCATTTGGTATTGGGCTTTTTGAGATGCATATACTAAATATGGATCAAAGCTAGGGGAATATAATAGATCAATCTCATTTTGTATCACTACCTCTTCCACTACTTTATTCCCCTTGTTCATGTTTTTCAACAATTCAATAATAATTTCCAATTGCATCTTTAGTTCTTCTTATGCTTTTTCTAGTTTTTAAAGACGAAGAGTATTTTTCTCTTCCATGATTTTTACTTGATATCCAGTGTTGTAATGCCCCAGATTGTTTGAAGATTGAACTATCCTTGAATGTTGATTTTTCATAATTTTTAAAAATTAAGATGACTTATTATTATGCACTTTAAAAAGATGCTTATGTATGAATGCATGAATGCATGAATGCAATAAGGAAGATTTACCATATAACAATTATTAACAAAGAAAATCTTTATTGAATTAAAAATCATTTCTAACTAAATCTAATATTACATCCATGAAAAGTCTAAAACTTATTATGTAAAGAAATCCTTAATTTATTGATATTAACCTTGCACTTCATTAAGGAAAACTAGTAGCTCTTGGCCATATGCTCTCACTAGAAGCACTTTTGTCTTTCATTCTTCAACTTTTTCTACCATGTATTTGGCTTTTGTAAGTAGTTATACTGATTTGATCAAGTAAGCACTCCAACTGGTTATGCTTTTTCACATGTCTCCTTTGTTTGCTCACATTTTTCACTAATAACATTCATTTGTATTTCAATTTCGACCACTACTTCATTGAGTATTTGGATATGCTTTTGTGTTTTGATGAGTGCTTCATCTGTTTTTTGTATCTTTGCTTGCAATTGTCCATTTTTTTTTTTAAAGTTAGGCTAACTCATGATTGGTGAATGACTATGTGATGTTAAGGTAATAAAAAAAAATTCTTCAATTCATCCCTTTCTTGTCTGAATGGTTGAACTTTTTTTTTCATTATTCCCTCTAACTCTCTTTTTAACCTTTTGTTTTCAAGCTTCAATTCATCTTTTTCAGCTTGAAGCTTTCTTTTAGCAATTTTCATTACTAATAAATGATCAAGAGGTGGGGGTTTTATTGGATCATTTGGAGTTATTTCTTTAGGGAATGTAATGTCTTGACCTCACCTAATATGCCACATGAGGTACTCAAAGGTAACCTCATTTGAGCATATTCTCATATCTTTCTTTTGATGTAACTTCTAAGCTTGCAAGGCTGGCTATCTTCATAGAGGCATCAATGAGAACTTTATTTTGCTAAGTCTAAAAATGACTGGGATAAACTATTCAGACCAATATTATATTTGCATTATGATAGGAGAATAACTCACTGTACCTCAAAGGCCTAAAAGAGGAACCCAAAGCTTATCTTTACAACCATATAATACTAGTCTATAAGGCATCTAAAGAGCTTTCCATACCATATCTTGGCTAATGAGCTTACACAAAAATAAAATCCATGTTTCCTTAAATTTTTATGTAGCCCATTCATTTTCACAGAATTTTTTGATAGGAGTGCTTGTAGTGAAATATGGCTTGCGAAATTTATCACCATTATTTCAATGACTTTTCATTCAAATGGTTAACAATTGAACACATCTAGTAAAATAGCCATTTCTATTTCGGTGACAATGATTTAAAGATTTAATAGTCTCAATCAAAATTGTAGGAATAAGGTTGATTTAGTAATCAAGTTGATCAAAGAAATCCACCACTGTAACATCAATATAGCCAATTACTTTTAAAAATACCATCATCCTATAAAGAGCCAATGCCATTAAACCTATTCCTCTTTTAGTGCCAAAATATTTGTATATAAAGTCAGGAATAATAGACGAAGGAATACTAACACTTTCACCTTTTCTTTTTACCTAATTATTAATAGTATGGACACTATGGCCATAATTTGAGCAAGCATTTTTTGGTAACCAATCTTTTTATTTTTTTAATATACCTTATTAAGATTAAGAAGATCCAAGCGAATGATAGTTGCATATTCTTCAATAGTTGGCACAATTTCAACCTCATTGAACACAAAAAGCAACAATATGATGGGTCCCAAAATTGAACCATGGCCTAATAAACTAATCATCAATAAGGATTGAAAGAAGTAATACAAGGTCCCTAAACTTTTTTTGGAAAGTCTCTTTGGCGGTGACATTCCATTATTCCAAATACTAACAAAATCGCTAAGATCATTTCGTTTAAGATTGAGATGGATTTGGCAAGTAAAGTAGTTACATAATTAGCTGGCAAACGATCACTTCATTTGAGCTGAGCTTTTTCATACTTCATTCTTAAGCATATGGGGAACTTTGATAAGCTCTCCATAGATTTAATTATGATTCTTTTTGTTAAGATTGTTTTGTGGTAATCTCTCTTTATATAAACTCAATGATGTATGCATGCATAATAAAGTAGAGAGAAAAAAAAAGGTTAGTTAACGTAATATAATATATAAAAAGAATAACAGAATATAAAATGTTAGTATGCAAAAATATATACAAGGAATAACATAAATTTACCAGAATAATAATTGTCCCATCATGTGTCCTATTTAGGTTTTTTCTAATTAAAGAAAAGACACAACTTTGACTTAGGTTTGGATCTTTAGGGTTCATGTACATCTGGGTTCAAAAGCTTAACAATCTAAAGGCTTCCAAACTGTTTCCTACATTATCGTCCATTATAGGCTAGTAGGGTACCCCAATCATCGCCCACTATTATAGGTTCAAACGAAAATGGTTCAATTTGAGTGAGAGTTTTCATTAGATCATACAAAGGCTATCACCTCATGAGAATATAGGTACTTACGCCCACCTAATAAAGGATAAAACGGATATAAAGCTTATGCATGAATGAAAGAGTGGTGTGTGTAAATGGACATGCCAAATAATCAAATAAATTCATGCATATAAAAAATTAAAACCTACAAAACAAAAAAACAAAAACAAATAGGTTAGTAATATGAAAATCACAAATAATTACATAATAAAACCATTAAAGTAAGGCTTAATATAACACATAACTAACTAATGGCTTGACTTTTCTAATATCTCCAGTGGAGTTGCTAAACTGTCATAACGTTTAGGTTGGAAAACCTACCCATTGGACACAAAAATCATAGAATCGCCACCAATCTTTCTTTACTAAGTATGATTGACTACTTTTGTGAGTATATCATTTTTAAGGTTATCCTAAGCCTAAGCTAAAGGTCTCTAAAAACAATAAGTTCTAGTCTACATCAACAGAATTAAAGTTCAAGAGTCGACTACGTACAGAGAAGATATTAGTACCCTTTTACGCCCAAAATTGGTACCAAGTTAATTATATGTTATCTGACCTAAGCCTTAATCAAAAATGGTTTTATCATGTAAACCAAAATCAATTCCAATCCTTTTATTTATTTACAAAACATGGTGATACAAAAATTGTATCAAAATATCAAGCAATCATGTAATAAATATTAAATCATACCATATAAAAATTATCATGCAAATATAATACTATAAATCATATTGAATATCATGTAATAATATCTTGCCTAGATCTACTAAAATATTCATGTAAGAACGTCATGCAAATATATTAATTATCATGCAATAATAATAATTATGTAAATATATAATATCATGCAAATATATTATCATGCAATAATATAAAATACCATGCAAATATATTAATAACCATTAATGTAAATATATAATCACGAAATCAAATATAATCACACAGATATATTATGTATAATCACACAATTAAATATCATTCAAATATAATATTAATCATGCAATAACATATAATATCATATCATGCAATAAATATAAAATCATGCAATAATAATAAATAAATACATAAATAACTATGAAAATAAATATATTAATAATTATACAATCACACAAATAAATAAATTAATAATCACGCAAATAAATATATAATCTTGCAATTAACAATATAAATCATGCAAATAAACATGCAATTAAATATATAAACCATGCAAATAAATATACAATTAAATATATAATCATGCAATCACACAAGTAAATAAATTAATAATCATGCAATTAGACATGCAATTAAACACATAATCATGTAATTAAATATATAAATCATGCAATCATGTAAATAATAATAAATAAACCATGTAAAATATGCAATTAAATACATAATCATGCAAATAAACATATTAATAATCATGCAAATATATTAATAAATCACACAAATAAATATATTAATCATGCAAAGAAATATATTAGGCAAATAAATTATCATGCAAATATAATATTAGTCATGCAAATTCATGCAAAAATAAATATCATGCAATAAATATAAAATAAGAGTAAGCAATTAAATATTATAACAGTTATGCAAAAATCACAAAAAAAAAAAAAGCAAACATTACTTTAATGGATTACAGGTTCTAGCAATTTTTCACCTTTCAAAAACTGATGCTTCATACTATAAATTTTAATCTTTCTTCCAAAAACTCCAATTGAATCTTCTTGTAAATTTTTTTTACTTGATTGCTTTTTCCTTATTGATTCAAAACTTTACTCAAATTTTCTCTCTTTTCAATCACCTCTATGTGATCTTGAAATCAATTACTGTAAGGCCTCCTTTTTTATCTTAGATTCAAAGTCCTTATATATGGATTATGTCCCTTTCGATTTAGAAAAAATTAATTAAACTGAATTTAAGATTTCTCTCCAAATTTTATTTTTTTGTGTAATCTTTCATTTTTCAATAGATTGAATACCAAGTCTTTCCAAAATTATTCAACCCAAAATTATTTAACCATTAAAGTTAAAATCTGAAATAGAATCTATGAGTTGAATTGAATCCAAGATTTTCAATACAAAACTCATATTTTTTTCTTTTTTATTTTTACCTTTTTATTTTAAAATTTTTTTACCAATTGACTTTAACTCATTTGACTAAAAAAATAAAAATTAAACTAAAAAATTAAAATACAAATAAAATTTAGGGTTTAATCTTTGAGCCCAAAATTTACTTTTCCAATTAAGGCCCAATACACAATAAAAATTAAAATTTGAAGCCCAATAAATTTCAAAAAATCTTCGGACAAAATATGGTGTCTACAAACACCCTTACAATGCTTATCCAAAGAATAGTACCAATTTGATTTCAAGTTATTCATGCCTAAAAATATTTTTGTAATTTATCAAATAATTTAATTATAAAAAATTAATCTTAATATTACTCCAATAGTTTGGTAGTAATTTAAGATAATTTCTTCACTTTAGAAGTATTCATAAAAACTAGTATCCTACTTTGAAAAGATTCTTTAATCGGATTCATTTAAATTTTATTTAAAAAAATAATTAGTAAAATCTTCTAATAGTTTAGTAAGTTTTACTTTAATGCAGATCTCTCAATGGTTTAGTAAGGTTTTATTGTAAAATTATGTATGAAATTTATTTTAAGAAAATTCATTAAACCTTTCAATAATTTCGTAAGATTTAATTTAATATTTAAGTCATCTACTAGTTTTGTAGGACTGAAAATTTTATTATTATTTTTTTACAAAAAATTCATTAAGTCCTCCAATATTTTGATAAGACTTAATTCAAGATTTAAATCTTCCAATAGTTTGATAAGATTAAAAAAATTTATTATTATTATTATTATTTTTAAAAAATTCATTAAGTCATCCAATAATTTGGTAAAACTCAAGTTAAGATTTAAATCCTCTAATAGTTTGGTAAGATTGAAATTTTTTTTTTATTTTTTCAAAAAAATTCATTATAAAATTCTTAAATAATTTGGTAGAATTCATAATTTAAAATTTCTAAACCCATGAAATAAAAAATTCATAATTTAAAACTCACAATCTTTAAATTTTATTTTAAACATACATAAAAAAAAAGATATAAATGAATAAATATATAAATAAATAAAATGTGAAAATTGCCTTAATGGATGGAGGCACCCTAAGTAGAAGTATTCCTTGATCTGTAGTGGCAGATAGCCACTAATTCTAACTAAAGAGCTTTGCACCAATTCCAACCAAAGAATTTGAGTATAGATTATTACTCATCCATTTCCTGGTGAGTTTCCTCCTTTTTTTTATGTATGTGGTTGATTGGTATTTATAAAGGCCTTCTACTAGGAATTTTAGCGATTTGCATTGCATGAAAATGATTGTAGATTTGATTATGCTTTGAATTGATTTTTTTCTTCATTCTCTTTAAAATTAATTTGTGAAATTATTTCGTTTTTCTTTATTTTTAGAATCCTTTAAAACTTTTTAAATTAAATCTGATTTTGATTCTCTGATTTGATTTATTTTCAACTTTCCTTTAATATTTGAAGAACTCATGTTTTAGTTATAATTGTGGAAATCATTTTTGATTAGTGCTTAAATTACTTTATAAATTTCATTGGCATAACTTATGATAAAAATTTAAAATTAGATAAATAAAAAACTAAAATATAAAAAAAAAACGTAAATAAGACAAATAAGATATAAAAAAAATAGGAAATTAGACAATCAAGATTGAAACAAATCTAAGTCTGATCAGTTTGAACCCCGAATCTGAGTCTGATCAATTTGAACCCCAAATTAGGATGTTTACAAGACAAAAGCTCAAATTGATTGGGTACGAACTTGTTTCAAGCCCAATAATTGATTTATTTTGTTTCTGATTACCTTTCTCGAATTTTCTTTTATGTGTGTGTATATGTCTTATCTATCTTTTTTATTATTTTATTATATTATTATTGTTATTTATTTATTTATATTTATTCTTACATTTATTGTCCTTTGTCTATTCTTTTTTTTATTATTATTATCTTATCGTTAATTTTAATTTCAATTGTCCTATTAATTTATCATATTATTTAAAAAAAAATAAAAAAAAAAAGAATGATAAACCACTAGCTGGCTTGTTGATAAACTAGGAAAATCATAAATGATAATCCTCAGTTTCAACTTGGGTTTGAGTTTACTTGAAATTGCCTCAGCTTTCTTATAAATAAACACAGTGATCAAACGAAAATTACAGAGGAAATCAGAGTGAAAACAATCGAGCAAATCCCAAAAAATTCACAGTTCTTAAATAGTCCACTATCAGCCGAACCCTCCTCCTACCCTATAGACAATTCATCCAAGCCACAACTTTCGTCACACTGTTGCCAGCTCTTTTCATTCTCCAATACCATTTATTGAGTCGCTGCCAGTAAAGAACCCAAACCATAGAAGCCAATCACAACAATTCACCGCTGCCATTTTCACGTTCACACAAGCTTCCTCATCCCATCAACCACCCAGTATTAAAAGAAACCGATAGTCGCCAAAACTCTCCACAGCTAGAGCAAACGATCAATAGTCACCACAGTCATCCAACCCACCACCAACAACCACAGTCACACAATAAACACAGAGGCAGAATCTAGAGACAAAAAACAAACATTCAACTAAGCAGCAAAAATCACAATTCAGCATTCAAGCTCAACTTTTCAACCAGTAACAATACACGGTCAGAAACAAAATTTTAGCATCAATACAGAGGACCAACACATAATCAGAAGTATCAGAAGGAAGGTTCAACAGTAAGGCTTTGGGATTTTCAGAGGTTCTAAATTTCAGGGTTTTTGGAGCCTAGCTTTGGAAGGAGATCGAAGAGGCTAACGGTTGGAACGACAATGGAGTACTGCAATGGCCGATGGTGGCGGCGCCAGAAGTGACTTACAGCAGTTGTGACCCATGTTGGTTGGAGGGCTTTAAGGGCTCTTTGAGTGGCGAGAAGGAAGGAAACCAATAAGGGAGCGAAGATTGCTGATGGAAATATTGCAGACCAGGGACGACAGACTTCAACCGTTGGTGGCGACGCACGGTGGCAACATTGACTCATTAGTGGGATGTCGAAAATCTGGGTAGTCCAGAAAGGATTCTGGAAGAGACAAAGAAGGCTTGGCAGAGAAAGGAAATAAAGGAAAAAGAAGAGGAACGGGTGGACCCGTGCCAAGCCCAGACCCGGTTTGATACCCGTAAACCAAACCGCTCAGTAAGCCGGACCGGATCCTTGTGGGTTTAAGCCCATTTGGAAATAAAGACTAGGCCTGTTCGTAAATATGGATCTATTTTGAACCGGGTATCAACCCCAAACTTTTGGTACTTCTTTTTTCCCTTTTTTATTTTGTTTTTTTTGTTATTTATTTTACTTATTTGTTTAGATTAGAAAATGTTCAATTGTTAGATTATTGAAATACAAAAAAAAAAAAAATGATTTAATAAAATAATCTAGTGAACTAAATTAAAATAATTTTTTATTCAATTATGAAATAAACGATAATTATTTAATAATAAAAATTTAAAAAATTTTAAATAATAAATTTTTTAAGAATTATTTAAGTAAAATTTTTTTTCTAAATTTAGCCCAAATAATTGTTGGTTTTCCAGTTTTTTTGTTGACAATTTTTATAGCCATCAAGAGAGAGGGAGAAGGAGGGGTGGATTTGAAGGGACATTATATTAGAGTTGGAAGAGATTGGTAATTATTATTCTCATCTTAAATTGAAGAATGACAACTCAATATCAAGAAAGGCTACATAAAAATGGCGTTCAGGCATGCCAATTTGCCATTTACATACTTTTCTTCGAGGGAAGGGTCAGAATGTTTTTTTTAACATTAATAGGGCATTACTGTTGGGACATTGAGTTGGCCGATTTAATCATTAAACCTTTGTATAAATGAATTTGGAAACATATTCTAAACCAGCTTGCTCCCTTTGTGGTCCATTACTTATATCTTCATCATGTCAATCCATTTAATTTCAAGTTGACCATATTTACACGGCAGGAGCAAAATAGAAGGTCATTGTTCCTTGATCCTGTTCCTGTCTATATATCTGGCTTTGCTCTTCTAGCCTTAGGCCGCACTATCTGTTTGTACCTGGTTGATAAATCAGATGTTGGCAAAATTAAGGTAGTTAAAGATTTTTTTTTTATTTTAATGAAAAGAGAAATTTGTTACACGCAAATACAATAGTCTAGCTGACATCCAGCAATCATGAATTCATGATGCAAGAGCAATCATGAATTCAAGATTTAGGGGAAGATATCGGATAACTCTTCCACATCAACATGGCATCCACTTGACAATTTCATATTGCAAATCAAGAATTATTAATAATCTCTTTCTTTTGATTATAGAGTAATTCTGGAATTGAACATCGTATCTGATAATTAAGCTTGATTTTCTTCAGATACCACAAATGGAAACAGTTCATGGACTTCAAATTAGTCTAACAAGTTACAACCTGCTTAGGTTCGTATAGATAAAGACATCATCATCAGATGATTCCTTGATTGTCCTGACACGATTCCTTATAAATGTTTGACAATTATCTCAAGTACCTAACCAAAATGCAGTCTTAGTCTATGATCTCCAGACAAAGCCATTGGTTTATTGCAGCCTCCCTTTGAGAGAACGTGGATATATATATATATATATATATATGTACTTTTGTTAGTTGGGTTATCTTCTATTCAGCTAAGCAATGGAATTAAAGTGGAAGACGGTGGTCAGCTTGATCAGCTGACAGACAATATAAGTTTTCAATCCTTACAGTTTCTACTGCCAGCAAAGCAGCCTTGCAGGGCAGCCTATCACGTCCAACCTCCTCAAAACTGGCTGAACGGTATGACTAGCTAGCTTTAATAATCTTGTTCTTACAACATCATATTCTTTATTAATCTATAGATATTCTAAAACTTTTTTTTTTTAGATTTCATTGATCCTTTTCATTGATTTGTTTGTTTTTATCTTTGTTTGGTATCAAATGATTCAGCCGACTGCTGCAATGATGGGATAAATTAGTGAAATTGTGTACACAGATTCTAAACGTAAGAAAGCAACTTCATTTAGTTTTCAAGTTATCTTTTCCTTTTCTCCTCGCCCATGGCGGTTTGGACACAGCATGACAATTCAGCAATCTACCTTTAATTTGGAAGAAATATTTGAAACCAGAAAAGAGTCAATAATTTGCATTTATGTAGTATCAAAGAACCAGGTTAGCTTTAAAATCCTTATATGATTCACACATATAAGGAATGAACAATTTTAATTGCTTCTGGAAGACCAACTGAGATCAGATGAAGTGTTTTTAGTCCCTTATCATTTCTAGTAGTTTACAGTTCTCTTATGGAAAATAGACAGTATTTAGTTTAAGCAAATCATATGAAGCAACTTTTATATTCAATCCTAGCCATCATCTCTTAGATAGGACCAGAGTAGATAAATCTGAGCTAGCATGTTAAGACTTAAATAATGAGCTTTTTCTAACCATTTATATAAGACCAATAAGATATTGATCCATGTAATGCAGGGCCAAGGTACTGCAAGGGAGTTTATCACTTGTTCTGCTAATACAATCCACATGGTGCATTGTTTGGTGATAGTATGATGTGGGCACATTCCGCATCAGATGATCTTGTTAACTGGTTCAGTCTCGATAATGCACTTATTCCATCTGAGCCATTTGACATAAACAGTTTCTGCTCGGGTTCTGCTACAATCCTTCCAGGGAATAAACCAGTCATTTTATACACTGGAATAGATGCTAATAATCACCAGGTCCAAAACCTGGCAACCCCAAAAAATCTATCGGATCCATTGCTAATAGAATGGGTCAAATACTCCGGAAATCCTCTAATAACTCCACCGGATGGTGTTGAAGGGGATAATTTTAGAGATCCAACAACTGCTTGGCGGGGTCCAGATGGAACCTGGAGTCTGAAGAGTAGTCATTGGGAGGAGGAGCAATAACCAGGTCATGGCCATTCTCTACCAAAGTGAGGATTTTGTTCAATGGACTAAATATCAAGATCCTCTTTATTCGTTATCAAAAACTAGGATGTGGGAGTCTTCGGTTTCTTTCCTGTGTCTATTAACAGCACCAATGGGGTTGACACCTCTGTCAAAAACCCAAAGTGTTAGGCATGTCATGAAAGCAAGTTTCAATTCTCATGACTGATATATAGCGGGGATTTATGTTACTGAACAGGAAAATTTTCTTCCTGACGCTGACTTTGCTGCAACCAGTCTGGACTTGAGATATGAATATGGTAAATTCTATGCCTCAAAGACATTCTTTGACAGTGACAAGAGCAGGAAGATATTGCGGGGTTGGGTAAATGAATCTGATGGTACAGAAGTTGCTATAGAGAAAGGATTGTCTGGACTACAGGTGATTACATTGAGGGATATATTATATATTTATTGATATAACTACTAGCTTAATTTGAGTATGGCATTGATGTATTAGATGCACACTGATCCTCAATGGCTTCCGGATAATCCTTTGCAGTCAGTTCCTAGCCAAATTTGGCTTAAAGCAATTAATGCAGTGGCTAGTAGAAGAAACCAATAGTCTACGTGACAATCAAGTCTATATTTATGGTAAACAACTTGAAAGTGGATCAATTTTTGAAGTTTCAGGCATCACAGCTTCACAGGTGAGTACTCTGTTGTCGTATATTATCACCATCATATAGCGTACTTTGCTTTCTATTATCCCATGTACAGTTCCCATTTATATTTTTGTAATTCAGTCATATTTGAAGTAATTGCATTATCATGACAATTTTCTTACCATGTTGGAAGGCCGATATAGAAATAACGTTTGAATTGCCTGAACTAGAAGAGGCTGAGTTCATGAATAGCAGTTGGGTTGATCCCCAACTAATCTGTGACAGAGAAGATGCATCTGTCACTGGAAGATTTGGACCATTTGGTTTATTAGCTTTGGCAACAAAGTACTTGACGGAACAAACTGTGATTTTCTTTCGGATTTTTAGAGGCCACAAGGGATATGTAATACTTATGTGCGGTGAGCAGAAGAGGTTGGTCACTAACCTAGAAAGACAGACATCCCTACCCCCTTCTTTCCAGAACTATCCACAACAGTACAATAATCATCTACATTCATTTGATTCAATGTTAAAACATATTTCACAGGTCTTCTTTGAGAGATGAATTAGATAAAACCACTTATGGAGCCTTTGCAGACATTGATCCTCGCCAGGAAATGATTTCATTAAGAAGCTTGCTGGGTTGATTTGTGTTTGCCACTTTTTTTTTCTGTGCAAGCCTGTTTGGTGCTTTCATTTGTTTTTACCATTTTTTTTTCTTGGTTCACCTTTTGCAGATAGATCACTCCATAATTGAGAGTTTTGGAGGAAAAGGAAGAACTTGTATCACCATAAGAGTTAATCCAAAGCATGCTGTGAACGAAGAAGACCAACCTTTTGCATTTAACAATGGAACTCTCGGTGTAACAATTTCAAGATTGAATGTATGGAGTATGAATAAAGCCAGGATTAACTGCAGGGGAGGTTTGTAGAATACAGCATCATAATAGAAAAGAGAAGAGAAATTATCTATGAGGCTTGCTTGATTTATTCCGCATTATGGATGTGGAAAAAGCAATAAAAAAGCTGTCCCCTTGTTCATGTCTTGGCAATTACAGCTAGTAATACAATATTGAAAATTTCGTTGTATACTAGTTCTTGTTACCAGCGCTGCGCATGCAGTTTTCTATATTTATGAAAAATAAATATTAAAATAATAATTTATGGTAATAATGATAATAGTTTTTAATTACCAGATGAATGGCCATGGAAGGGCACTTCTGTATCAAAGTCAAATTTTTGTTACCTGGACTAGGAGTAAAGATCCTCTTCACTCGTCCACAAGAACTGGCATGTGGGAATGTCCTAATTTCTAGCCAGTTGCCATTAATGGCAACTATGGAGTTGACTCGTCTTCACAGAACAAATTTACAAAACATGTTCTCAAGATTATTACATACTAGGAAATTGCACGCCCATGACGGATAACTTTTCAGTTGACAGTACTGATTTCATGGACAGTGGTTCAGATTTACGATATGATTATGATAATTTTTGTGCTTCTAAGACATTTTTCGACAGTGCTAAGCATTCACAAAGAATAGATAGAGTGACACTGATGTAAAATTTGCATTCCTGCTAGTAAGCACTGTAATTATTAAGTAAAATTAATTCTTTTACAAAATCATGAACATTGGTGTTGCAAGTGGATTAGTTTGAAGACTAACAAAACTGTTGTTTCGTTTTAGTCGATTTCTAGAATCATTCTACTCAGTAAAACTGGTAAGCAATTAATTCAGTGGGCAATGGAAGAGATTGAGAAGCTGCGTGCCAAAAATGTCAGATTCCGGAACAATGAACTTAAGGGCGGATCTTTACTTGAAGTCTCAGACATTAATGCTTAAGAATCAGTAACTAGATTCCTTCATATTGCTAAAGGCAGATGTAGAAGGTTCATTCGATTTGTCCAATTTAAAGGAGGCTTCATTAATGGATCCAAGTTGGATTGATCCGCAACTCCTTTGTAGGAAAAAAAAAAAAAAAACAAACCTCTTTTAGAGGCAGTGTTGGACCATTTGGGATATTGATTTTAGCTTCCAAAGACTTGAAAGAGCAAACCGCAATCTTCTTTCGCATCTCTTGACTGCTACATTGGGATTTACAATTGCAGATAGATCATTACTGTTGAGTATCAATTGCCAAAAAAAAAAAGAAGCAAAAGAATACTGAAACGGAGCACCAATTTTTTCATATATTCTCTCGTGATAACAGCCCCGAGAAGGCTCCATCCCCTGAATATTTTCAATCTTTGAGACGAGCAATTCCATGCTTACCACTAGCTTTCCCTTTCACACTATGGTACACGGCATCTATTCCAGTGTACCATGCACAAAGATTGTCTTTTTAAATTTGGATATATTCACTTTCTAACATGACAACATGCACCACACCTCTTCTTCATTTTTAAACCATTATTGGTACTAAATTCCGTAATGAATCTAATCTTAAATAATTTTTTCAAAAAAAAAAAAGTTCTGAACATTTTTAAATATTTGAATTCATCTCTTTATTTCTACTTTCAAACACAAACTCTAGCGTGTCTATACTTCATAATATTACACTGATATAAAATGATACAAAAATAATATACAAATAATACGAATTAAACTTGATAAAATTATATATAAATTTTAAAAATATATTTTTTTATTTAATTTATTAAAAAAATTATGATATAATAATTTGGCATAAAACATAATTATATAAATGCAAGAATTATATCAAATATGACATTATTAATTAACAAAATTACTGATGATAAACTACTTTTTGGAAAATGAATTAATTATAACTAATCTGCTAAACTATTTTTTTAGCTTGAAGTGTCCAATTAAATCTTCCCTTCTCGATGCAACTAAGAGCCATTATAAAAATAATTATGTTAAGTTTAAAAGTCAACACAACTGAGAATTCACAAACTCTTCCAATTAGCAAATGCTTTACAAAAAAAAAAAAAAAAGGTAACACTTGGCAAAAGCTAAACGGCTAATGAAACTTGCCATAATAATGAGAATGTTAAACCTAAGCAAAATTACCAACCGAGAAATATAAAAATAAGTTCCCTCTGATTAATCAAACACCCAGATTGGAAAATGAACCGCCTATGACAAATTTCGTTAAGTTTCCTTTTTTGGGGATACGGATAGAAGCAGAAAGATCATTCGCAAAGCTGAAACAAAACAAGCCCTCGAAAGATAGCCAGCCATGAGAAAAGCATCAAAAACTCTCTTTCTCTAAAAAAAAAAAAAAAAAAAACAGAGCAATTAATATGATCCCGTTAATAGTTACAGCTTCAATCTTTTTAGTGGAAAATTATTTTTCCACCATTTCTTAACACTAGAAGGAAAAAGGGTTTCTTTTTTATTTAAAGAAAAACAATTTTGGGTCTTTGAAGTTATGAGCAGAGAAGTAAATGATGAATTAGAAAACATTGGACGGTTAAAACAGTCGTCAGGGCCGTACAAATGGCTGGCGAGCTTCCAACGTGATTTGATGGCGGGAGCGGTGATGGGGGGTGTGGTGCACACGATCGTGGCACCAATTGAGAGGGCAAAGTTGTTGCTTCAAACCCAAGAGAGCAATTTGGCTATTGTGGCTGATGGAAGAAGGAAATTCAAAGGGATGCTTGATTGTATCGTCCGTACGGTAAGGGAAGAAGGCGTTCTTTCTTTATGGAGAGGCAATGGGAGTAGTGTTCTCAGATATTACCCTTCCGTTGCTCTTAATTTCTCCCTCAAGGTAATAAATTTATCAAAATTTTCATCTTCCCTTTTCTTCTTTTTTTGTCTTGGTTTTTGCTATGAAGTTTAATGAGTGGTTTTATTATTATTATTTTTTTTTGGATATTTAGAGTGAATTAATGTGTTGGCATAGTTGTTTTAGTATTGGGAGATTTTATTTGTATATGGGTTGTTGAAAGTTCGGGGTTATTTTTGGGAGGAGATATTATTTGCATGTGAAATGAATGATAAAATGTTTCTTCGAGCCAATGTAGTGTTATTCTTGTTGCATGGGAGATTGAGATAATAATCTATGCACTTTCTTTGTTTTGCCAGCTATGTTTGAATGTAATTAATGTGGTCATGATACAAATAGTGTTTCTATTGAAATTTATAGGAGATTCTAGGAAAAGAGATCTTATTATTGAAATTTCTTCAGGGCATTCTGATCTTAATGATAATCATGATGTTGGAATAATAGGGACAGAAAAGCTAAGAGAGTTATTAATAACTATAGTGTTAATAACTCTTGGTGGATGGCCCTAATTGGTGGATTACACTCTTGTAAGAAATAACTATAGCGTTACATCCTTGAAGAGCATTTGGAATAGGTGAGATGAATTTGCCTAACTTATTGCCAATTTGCCATCAGTGAAAAGTTCATAGGAATCACTTGATAAATGCCTTGACACTAGTTGATGACGGTGACAGCACCCTTGAATTCAGATAATATTTTACTTGATGGTAAACAAGCTTTCTTTCATGTCTTTTTACCTTTAGCACTCCAAAATGGTCTTCAATCACAATTTATTTTTACGACCAAAAAAAAAACCAAAGCTTGAAAGTACCCATGGGGATATTCCCAAGTGTTAAAACTTTAGTCTTCAAATTAAACTAGGAGATCTCAGGTTTGAATCCTGGGGATGAAAGGGGTAGGATTTATGTAGTTTAAGGCCTAATTAGTCTCCTATGTACATAAAAGGAAAAAAAAAAAAGCCTTCAAAACCACACCAGTGCCTCAAAAATAAACAACTAGAAAAATAAAACATTTTGCTTGAGTTTTTGAATAAAACTCTGAGTAAACTTACAACATCTCTGTGTGCTAATCTTTTTAATTTTTTTTTATCTCATTATGCAGGATCTGTATAGAAACATATTAAGAAATGGCTATTATCAAGATGGTCATGTATTCTCTGGAGTATCTGCTAACTTTATTGCCGGAGCTGCAGCTGGTTGCACAACATTGATCTTAATCTACCCTCTTGATATCGCTCACACACGCCTTGCTGCAGATATAGGAAGAACTGATGTTCGTCAATTTCGAGGTATCTACCATTTCCTGAGTACCATACATAAAAAAGATGGAATTCGGGGAATTTACAGGGGTCTTCCTGCCTCTCTACAGGGGATGATTGTTCATCGGGGTGTTTATTTCGGAGGATTTGATACAATAAATGAAATTTTGTCAGAAGAATCCAAAACTGAATTGGCATTATGGAAGCGTTGGGTGGTGGCCCAGGCCGTGACAACATCTGCTGGATTGTTGTCATATCCACTAGATACAGTTCGGAGGAGGATGATGATGCAATCTGGCTTGGAACAAGCAATGTACCATAGCACACTGGACTGCTGGAGGACGATATATAGGACTGAGGGGGTGACTTCATTTTACCGTGGGGCACTGTCTAATGTTTTTAGGAGTACTGGTGCTGCAGCCATCTTGGTTCTGTATGATGAGGTCAAGAAGTTCATGAATTGGGGTGGATTGTAGTTGGAAGCAATTTTTTACAGTTTTCTTATTGAACAAAAGGATTAGAGTAGAATGATATTCAGGATTACAACAGGAAACCTTGTAAAGTGCAATCGAGGTTGATACCCTCAATGCCATAGTATTTACTAGATGACATTCATTTACCACATTTCGTTGCAAAGCTTTGACGATTGATCACACCTTGATTTTCCTTGATGAATAAAAGAGCAAGTTGCTGCTCAATATTGTGCTCGAGGTCATTACCAAATGTGTCCTCTTCTTTACAGTTTTGTCTTTGGGAAGGGGGATAAAATGGGTTCTGTGCAGTTGTTCCTTTGATATCAACATCCACGTTCCGGTGTCTGATGCATTCTTGTGGATATCCAGCCCCAGGAGCCAAAACCACATGAATTTACTTGTTTTATTACTTGCTGGTTCCAGTATATCTCATCCAAAAAAGAATTCCCACTCTTATTCTGGAAGTCGTTTCCTTCTAAATGATGAGGGGCAGATATTGCAGCAATAAATACTAGTACTAACAATAAGAGGGACATATATATAACAGGTAAATCTTCACTTCAACGTACTAAAAGCTGCCGAAAATTTGAACTCCTGATGTTGGCCACTGGTAATTCCAATCGAATGATTGGTGTGGCAGTGATCTCAGTTTCACTCTCCTGTTACTTGTCTGTTTAATTCCTTAACTGACCAGCACTTCTCTCACCAATTGTCAAAGATTTCTGCTGTTTTTTTTCTCTATAATTTATCCTTCACTCGTCTTACATGTGCAGCCTAAACGTGCTTGCTGTTCAGCAATAGATCATAGCAACTTCTAGGCATGCAGATGGCGACAACAATCATAATTTAATGTTAACAGTTGTAATGAACTAGTACTATAAATATCGTTATTAATTAGTGCAAACTCATGAGTTAAACTTAAGTCCCAGCTGCAAGTCTATAACAATATCATATATATATGCTGTTTTATCGAGGGAATATTCTTAATCAAGGATTAGTACTTAAGTAGTCCAGTTGTGGTTTCTATCTTTCTCTCTCTGCTTCCCAAAGTGATGTAAGCTTGACTTTAAGCAACAGTGCTGTATAGTGGTGGCATTTAACTATATTTGTCAAGGTACAATCTGGGGGAGGTCTTAATTGGAGAGGATTTAGAGCCATAAACAATGGAGAACAATAAAAGTACATACATGCATACAAGAAAAGTGGGAACCCTACAATGAAGCCAAATCAAAACCATGACTTCACTCAACCATCAAGAAAAAAAAAGGCAAAGGAAAATAAAAGGTGATGAACTGATAAAGTACTTAAAGATGCTTTTCCAACTTTTAGACCGTTTTTTAGACCTAAAACCCGAACTTTCAGTGGGGTACTTGAGTTGCCCATTTCTCATTACTTCCACTTAAACTATATAACAAAAAAAATATATATTTCTTTCTTTTTAACTTTTTTCATGCCATAAATTTGCTTAATATTATAGAGAATCAGAAAGAGATTCTTCTTACGTTAGGCTGTAAAGATTCTCGATGGGCATGGGGTTAATTAATGGGGTAAATCAACGCCATCAATGGCTGCCATGTGTAAAATTCAGAATTTATAAGATAAATAAATAAACAAAGATCCAAGGTGACCACTGACCACCCCACTCTTGAATTGTGGCTGTGAGTTGTGGGCTGTTGTCTGATGGTTGCTCCTGTCATGAACCATGCTTTCTTTTCCAAACCCAAAGGAAAAATTTATATATTTGGGTCCCATTTCACTTGTAGTGGGTGTTTCAGCTTTTACCCAATCTCACTCATTCTTGTTTTCCTTAAATTGGAAAGATCTCCAAAGATTAGATTTTGTTTTGGTGACTGTATAGCTCGCCCTTTGAGCTATTAATTCTCACTTCCCCAACTTGAAGGTTGGAACAAATAAAATTTACATTAAGATCCTTCCATCTCATGATTACACACACTTTACTGCATTGTCATTTAGAGTTAGGTTCCAATATGGACACTCCCACTTGCTCATTTTTTTATAATTATATACAAAATATTCTTCTTCTCAACATGCAAATAAGATATTTTAACATTACTCTTAACAGTTCACATAAAAAAAGTAAAAAATTTCAGAAACTAAAGTGGGTTAAGACTTGAGAGTTGCAGACCACCAAAAAAATTGGTGATGAAATGAGGCTGTTAAGTGATTGAATTGCAGCCATGACGCATCTTTTAATACTTTCTGATGGGTTGGTGACAATTGCTTTGTCTTTGCCTTCAATTTTTGGTGATCTTATTTGACAGCTTCTCCTTCCTTCGATCCTTTCCTGATCACCCAACATGCTAGTATACTACAAATTACAGCTTCCCACTTCTTTCCTTACAGTTTATAAATTCACTTATTTGAGTATCTGGGAGAGGAAGTAATAGTTTTTGTTTTGTTTCTTGTTTCACAGCTCATTCTCAAGTGTTCTTGTGATCATCAATCCCTTTTTTTAATAGCCATTCATCCTTAATCTAAGATAAGCTTTTGAGGTAGAAAAAGAAGAAACTCTTCAGACTTTATCTTGTTATTAGTGCTGTAACTTACACAATTTCCAGGCAACCAGCTGGTTCGGTTCAACGCTAACAAAAGAATAAGATTGTTATAGTAGTTTGACCTTTCATGCGTCCATGTATGTTTATTTTGTGATTAATACGTATAAAATATAAAAATTATTATTTTATAATTCATGTAATCATATCAAATACAAAATAAATTTTTTAATTTTTATCAAATTTTTATATATTTTTTATTATAATTTTAAATCGTGACAAAATTATAAGTTCTAATTATTTGCATGAAAGTTGAAACAAATTAAGAGGAATTGTTGGATATCATAATCCCAGAAAAAGATTGAACCACAAATTGTGGAATGAAATATGTTGAGAATCAAACAGAAAAGAGCCGTGTAAGAATTCCAGGATATTATTTCTTTTTCTTCTTAATGATAATTGGAAGAACTTTGTCAGATTATGCGACAATGACCACTTGGACCGGGGCTCGTCATTGTCAGAAAAAAAAAAAAAGAAGAAGGCATCACAAAATCATCTTCCTCCAAAACCCCAGATCACATTATTAAGTTAACCATTCTGTTTGGTCAAGACCCTGTCAGGAACAAATTTCAAAGGCTCTGATTGCTCAATAATTGGAAATGGAAGTATGGAACCCAGTTCCATGGGCCCAATTTCACTCATTGCTCATTGTCCTAACTCAGATCAAACTCCTGACCAGAGCTCCTGAAACACCAAAGCTCAAACCCCATAACTCTCACTTTACAAATTCAACCAAAAAAAAAAAGAAAAAGAAAAAGAAACTTTCACACATACAATCTCATTCATTTGATTTAATTACTAATATCTTCAATATGCTTTCTTTGACCAGCAAAGCAAATAGGGAAAAGAAAAGCAGAAATTATTTCTCTTTTGGAAGTGGACTGCCTAATTTTATGTTCAACTTACAAAGAAGTTACAATAATAATTATAATGAAAAGAAAAACCCCAGATTAAAAAAGCATTAAAAATGACAGCTTGATTATATGATTTTTAATGCTATTATATATAATAGTCTATGTATCATACCCAGAGTGCGCCAACTTCGACGAGTTTTGGGACGAGGTTGCCACTAAGGTGAAGAGCCACGAGGGATTCAAGGCCGCCGACGCAGGTTCCACCAATGAACACGGCGGGGGCAGGATTGCGAGAGGAGAGGCTATCGCGAGCCGGCGGTAGAGGGAGGGAAGCGATCTCATGGTCATCAAGTTCGATGACAGTAGGGTGAACCCCGATGGTGGCTAAGAGCTTTTTCATGACGTGACACATGCAACAAGACGATCGGCTAAAGATGATGACAGGGTGCTCCGATATCAGCCTCCTGATCCGTGTCTCCGTTGACTCCTCCTCGTCTATGGAAAGGCCGGCGCCGCTGATGGCGGTGGTTGTGGTGGTGGTACTCATGGGGATATTGTTGGAGGAAGGTGGTAGCGGTGTTTAGATCAAGCTGCACAACGTCACTTGAGCAACTTCTTAGGCTTTTGCATTGCCAAAGAAAAAACAAGGGCCCTTTTGTGAATGTCAATGGGAAAAAACAAGTGGGATGAAAGAGCTAAATACTAAGTATAAAACAGAGAGAGAAGAGAAAGCGACTTGGCTTGGGCTGTGGTTGCTTACATCAGAAAGTAATGTGTTACATAACTTCTCTTTATTTTCTGGGATCATGGGTTTTCTTGGACACCCACGCGCTTGTGTAACCCCCCCCCCCAAAAAAAAAGTTAACTTATTATTATTATTTTAGTTTATTTTTTATAATTAAAATAAAAATAAATTAAATTTTAATGATTAAAATTAAAAAATATTTTAACATTTTATCATCTATATTTATATGCATGTGGGCATGTGTCACATTGGAAATGTTAGCATAGAAGAGGAAGGTAGGTGATGAAGATAGGATATTTTTGAAGGTGACAAAAGTATCTTTATTGTAAAAAACGACTGGATTATTGTGATAAGATTTTAGCGGTTATTTCTTGTACTAAAATGAGGTTTAAAGCCTTTTGGTTTTTGATTGCCATTTGTTTTTTTTTTTTAAGGAGAAAGAAAATCTGTTATACAATATTTTAACAGTAAATTACATATGTGATCTTTAAATTTTGGATCATAGGTTCATAGGTTGTTCTAGTTCTTATGCTTTCAAATGACATTTGTTGGTTTTAAAGTTTTTAATGTTGTATCGAAATAATTTTTTTGTCAAAATTGTTAAATCTTACCTTAAAAATTAATTGATATCACGTATCTGCATAAATGATCAATACGTCGATGTTGAAATTATTTGTATTTTTTTATTTAAGTTTAATTTTAAAATTTTAAATTATATAAAAAAAAATTTGAATTAGAAAATTAGAAAATTTAATTTTATATTATAACATATTATCTAGATTTTATTTATTTGAAATTATAAAACTATATAAAATATAAAAATAAATTATATTTAAAAATTAAAAAACAAAAACTTAACAAAAATATAAAATTCATTTATTTTAAACTATAAAATTTGATAAAATATATTCAAGCTATATTATATTTTTAAAAAATTTTAAAAAACCCATTTAAAAATAAAAATTTGAAATATATTTATTTTAAATTATAAAACTAGATAAAATATACAAATATATTAATTCTGAAAAATTAAAAAACAAATAAAAACAAAAACTTCTTAAAATTACAAAATTTTAGAATTTATTTATTTTAAACTATAAATTTTGATAAAATATATTAAACTATATTATTTATAAAAATTAAAGAAACTTATTCAAAAAGAAAATTTTGAAAATTTTTATTTTAAATTATAATATTTGATAAAAATATTAAAATAAATATTATATTTAAAATTAAAAAATTTCTTAACAAATTGAAAATTGAAAATTTATTTAGTTGAATTATAATATTTGTAAATACACTAAAATTTTATATTATGTTTAAAAAATAAAAAAGGAAATTTATTTTCGTTAATTCTTATTTTTAAAATGATAAACAAAAAATAAAAATCAATTTAAAAAAAAATTTTTTTTTTTAATTTTTAATTTTTTCTTTTCCTTCTTTTTTTCTTTCAGTTGTCACGTTAATCATGTCAATCACTTTTTTATGGTCAAAATCACATCAAACCTTGAATTATTGGTTAAATTGATAAAATGACTAACTCGTTATAGTAATTGACAAACAGATATCAACAAATTACATTTTGATGTTTAAAAATAAAAATGATATATACCTCAAAATTTCCAGATCAGGAATACTATTTACACTAGATATTTTGTTGTTAGATTGTGCAATTATAACATTTTACTTACTATTTTAAGCTGTATATGGATTTTTCATAGTACTTTGATATTATATTATTATAATTTTTAATTAATTATAATATATTATCACAAATTATATGATCTCGATGTATTCACATCTCATATGCCATCATCGTGTTTCTTTTTTAGTTTTATCTCAATCGTAATTTCAAATATTTTGATAAATTAGTATTAAACTAATTTTTTTCTTTCATTTTTAGTTGAATGAATTAAGATGATAAAAAATATGAAAAAATAAAAAAATTTAATAATTTTAAATATAATATGATAGTATGATATGAAATAAAAATAATTAAAAATTATATAATTTAAATTTAATAAAATAAAAAATATATTTTATATTTAATTTGTAAACACAAATAATAATACGTAGTATATATATATATATATATATATATTGCATGTTCCACGTCAGGATAATATGCAAATGATAAGAGAGTGTGTATTACACATGCTGAAGCAGAGTGAAGGGGCAATATGGGGTGCGTCACATAATACGGTAGTTTGGAACTACCGGATATTTGGCGGAGAAGTGGCGTGGAGCAGTCACATGGGGTGGTGGTGATCGTAGTAAATGACCTCCCCTTACGTCACCTTCACGTCTACGTGGAACCCTTAGATTGAACCGTGATGTAACCAATAAGCCATTCCTTCGCCTCTCGACCATGTAAGTAACTTTCATTTTTGTTTCTTTTAGTATTTATTAGAGAATTTTAAAATAGTACAAGCTACTATAAATTAATTAAAATTAAAAGGAACTCAATGCGAACGCAATGGAGAAACAGAGCTGACGTGGAGGGAATACCCATTAGAACGAGTGGACCCCATGTATGATATAATCATCGAACGAAATTTCACTTTTTTCACTTACAATTTTTATTATAATATTATAATTAATTATAATAAAAATTATACAAATATTTATTAATTAAAGTGTAGATATATAATTTTTTATGAATTTTGTATAAAATTAAATTATAATAATTAATTATATTATGTTTTAAGAATTATAGGAGATTTGCTATATTCTCTGTTGGACACGTGACAGCTGTGTTTCACTTTTCCTTAGGAACGGAGATTGTGGGTTTCCGGGTAGAAGAAGAGACTGAGATATGGGGCCAACATTCCTTTTTGGTCTCAAAGGTTGAGGCAATGAAAGTAGGCCACGTGGATTTTCGGCATGCTGAGACGGTGATGGAGATTGGGGGAAGGGCAATGGGAGGGGCTGGTTTGCTTTTGTTTTGGTGTGGGCTTGTGGGAGGAGGACCCCACCATCATGAAATTGGAGTGTTGGGGGGAGGGGGAGGAGTCACATTGAACGAGCACCGTTGATGGTGGTAGATAAAAATGGTGTCTGCCATATATGATGAGATAAGCAAAGGGAATTGCATAAGCGTCACTACTTGGGCCCACTTAACCCTCCTTGCTTTTTAATTTCACTTACCACCGCAGTTATTCATTTCAACATGAATTGAATCTAAGAATCAATCCAAATGTTTCATCTTCTTTGAAAAAAAAAATAGTAAATTCTTACAATATTCATATTTGATTCTCATTCTTATAAACTTTCATTCCCTCAATTTCTTCTTAAATAAATACTAAAAAAATTATAACCCTTCAAATGACATGATATTCATAATTTTTATGTTTACGATTTTTTAAATTTTGATAATTATTATGAGAATTAAATATTTGAATTTATTTCATTAAGTGAAAAATACAAATATCTATCAAGGAATAAAATTTTTTTCATTACTATAGGCAATTACAATTGTAATTTTTTTATTATATATTGTTGTTGGAGGCATTTAGTGGTCAAAAAAATATAATAATATTTTTTTCATGTTAAAAGCTTTCAACAAACAATTAGGGGTAATTTTGATATTTATGTCGATTTGACGTGTCAGATTAGTCTAATATTCTTAGTACCATGTCAACTTTGCAGTGTTCTTATTATTCCGTAATGATCCTTTATCACTTATCTATAAATAAAAAAGTCTAAGTATCATAAAGGTAACAACACCACTCCATCTTCTCCTTATTACTTTCATTCCAACCTCATTCTTTTTGATTTATGAGTCAGAGTGTAAACGTAGAAAACGCTTATTGTCTTTACCTTTAACTGTCTTTCTCTTCTATCTTTCCAGGAATTCCCTAAAATTAGAGCTCAATATAAATATTTTGGCATATCAAGTAGGGGTCTTTTTCCATTCATTAGCCGAGCACAAAGCAATGTTGCCAAGAAAAAGAACCTTAGAAAAAAAAGAGACGGTCGTCTCGACTAGAACAAAAATCTATCATAGCTAACATTCTGTCCGACCTGCCCAACCATAAGGGAAACCGACCATGGAACAATTCTAAGCCTTGACCAAATAGATATAGGCTCTCAAATAGATGTTATAAACATAACCCCACCACAAGTTTCAAAAATGCCTTATCTAATCACCTTTGACTGAAATGCCATTATCAGACAATCGAGCTACGAAAAGGTGAAAGCTTCTTTAGCCTTTAGAGAAGAAAAGCATAACATCCCAGCTCATTATTACCCCAACCATAATTGAACACATTTTACTACCCAAAAATCCAAACAAATAAACCCCGAACCCCAACCAAACAAGGACCTAAAAGCTCATATGTAAGCCATGAAAAAAGAGTTAAAAATAAAAGTAGTGGTATTTGATGATGAGCTTAAGTTTTTGGAGACCTTGCCCTTCACCGAAGAAATTGATAGAGTCATACCTCTCAAAGGGTTCAAAATGCCAACCTTGGAAACCTACAATAGTACCTTTGACCCCTTCAATCATTTAAAACTTTATTTAACTAATATGATGATGCAGGTGATAGATGAGGCTCTAATGTGCAAAGGTTTTACCACCACACTGAAGGGTGTAGCTCGATCTTGGTATAATAACCTGGAACCAATGTCAATCATGACATTCAAAGAGTTTTTTATCTAGGTTTGTGAGTAGTCAAAGAGCGAAAAATATAACTTTAAGTTTGATGTCAATCCACCAAGGTTGGAATGAAACTTTGAAAAGTTATATTATGCGTTTTAACGTGAAAGCTCTATAAGTTAAAAATCGAGAACAAACGACTACTGTAGCCACCAGAACAAGTGAACTCAATCATAACAAATACCATATAAAAGCTAACATTGTCACTAGAATCACCTAAAACTTTGACTAACGCCTTACTAATAACTAAAAAATATATAAATATTGAAGCTATAATGAAAAACAACCGAGGTGAGAGAGGTTCATCTCTCTTTCTCGATTATAAAAAAAGTAAAAATTTTTATGATCCTTCTCTAAGAGGGAGACAATATAGGGCTAGAAACCCTAATAGAAAAAAGAACTACACCATACTAAATACCTCTTGAGAAAGAATTTTGATGCAATTTAAGAGGAATCCTGACTTCAAATGGCCAAAGCCATTAAGACAAAACATGATGAGGGATCTAACCAAAAAATGTGCCTTTTATAAAAACATAAGTCATAATATCGAAGACTGTGTCAACTTAAAAAATGAAATTGAAGATTTGACAATGAGAGGTCAGTTGAAGAGGTTTGTAGAATAGCAAAAACAAGGTAAACCCAGAGTGGACTACAAACAATATTGAAAAGAGCTCACCTAAGGTAGTGAAAAAAGGCCAAAAAATAAAAAAAAATAGATGATCATGAAGATGAATCGATGTAAGGAGAAAGTTAAACTAATAACTATGGGTTGATTGTCGGAGTGATTAATATGATCATCAGAGGTAGTTTCACCTTGGCTAAAAGAAAGTTTAATCCAAGCATTGTTATAATTGTAGGCACCTCAGTGAAGATAAAAAAGATAAATCGATCTTATCAGCTCAAAAAATCTTGAAAAAATCTTACACCCACATGATGATCCCATAGTGATCATGATCGTAGTGTGCAACTATATAGTCAAGAGATTCTTGTTTAATAACTACAGCTCAATCAATGTCATGTACTACAACATGATAAAGAAGATAGGAATTGGTGAAGATTGTTTACAATCGATCACTATAACATTAGTAGGATTCGAGAATGAACAGGTACATATGAAAGGAACAATCAAACTATTAATTTTTTTGGGGACAAAACCAAAACAACCACATTGGTTATATAATTTATGGTGGTGGACATCCTATCAACCTATAACATGATATTGGGTCTACCTAGCCAATATGTTATGTGATTTATAAGCTCAGTTCCCTATCTGAAAATAAAATTTTTAACACCTAGTAGGGTTAAAGAGGTTAGAAGAGATCAATTTATGGCATGTTAATGTTATGTCACAATAATGAAAGGCAAGATTAAAAAGTAGACTGACAATTCAATCGAGAATAGAAGCTCTGAGGAAAAGTAAATAGCAGAAGCTGATAAGAAGTAAAAATCCACAAGCAAAACACAAAACATAAAATCAACCTGATATAAACATGCTCTTAAGTCGCTTTAAGCTCTTAAGCTCTAACAAAAAGAAAACTTTTGTTTTGTTTTTTAAATTTTTTGAGGTAACTCCAAACACAATCGAGCTCTAAAACTGGGTTGAACAATAGTAAGTCGACCAACGTATAGTATAAAATAAAAAATATAGACCAATTTCACTAATGCATATTCAATAAGTTATCCATAATATATTGATTATCACATCAGAATTTGTTTTTACATGAATTGATCTCAAACTGATTGAAAAAAAAAAAGAGATAATTGATCAAAGATCTGACTTTGATGAAAATCAACCTGAGCCAATTGAAGATCTGGTAACAACTTCGTTTTGGGATAACATCCCTAAGTTACATATACAAATCAAAACTAAACTTCAACATAAAGATCAATTAATTCAACTCTTAAAAAATAATGTTGACTTGTTCACCTAGACACCATCCAATATGCCTACTATTAATACCTAAGTGATGGTACATGGGCTGCATACTAACATTGAGGTAAAATCAGTTTGGCAAAAAAGAGAACTTTTATCTTAGAAAGACAAAAGGTTATTAAAGAGAGGTTAATAAATTAATATAAGCGGGTTTTATCAGAAAGGTTTACTACCTTGAATAGATAACCAACATGGTCATGGTAAAAAAGTATAACGAAAATTGAAAGATGTGCATCAACTTTACTAACTTGAACAAAGTATGCCCAAAAGATAACTTTTTTTTCTTAGCATAAATCAATTGGTGGATGATATCACCGAGCATGGCCTTTTCAGTTTTATGGATGCCTATTCTAGTTACAATCAAATCAAAAAACTAAAAGATGATGAGAAAAAAATGACCTTCATTACTAAAAAAAGTCTTTATTACTAGTCTTTCGGATTAAAGAATACAAGGCCAACCTATCGAAGGTTAGTAAATAAGTTGTTTAAAAACCAAATTGATCGTAATATAAAAATATATATGGATGACATGATAGTCAAAAGTAAGAGCTTGACTGAGCACTTAAAATACCTTAGAGAGTCGTTCAAGACTTTAAAAAAGTATAATATAAGGCTTAACCTAAGTAAATGTGTTTTTGGGATCACATCGAATAAGTTTATCAGTTATATGATCATCAAAAAAAGGATAAAGGCAAATTTAGAAAAGTTTCAGGCAATCCTAAATATGAAGGCACCAACCTTGGTGAAATAAGTATAGAGATTAACTGGTAGAATAGTCATCCTAAGCCGATTCATATCTAGGTTGACAAAATAATGTCTACCATTCTTCAAATTTCTCATAAATATTTTTGATTTCAAGTGAACCTTTGAATGTCAAAAAGCTTTTAAAGAACTTAAAGTGTTTTTATCATCTTCATCCATTCTATCTAAGCTAAGGTTTGGTGAAACTTTGTACCTATATTTGGCAACCATAGATCAAGCCATCAGCTCGATTTTGGTTTGAAAGGAGAAGAGAAAGCAAAAAATAGTATATTTTGTAAGAAAAGTATTAACAGGGCCAAAAATTAACTACAACAGTATAGAAAAGTTAGTTTACACAATTGTCACTTTGATTAGAAAGCTCAAGCTATATTTTCTAGCCCATGTGATCTATGTATTAATTGACCAACCATTGAGACAGATCTTATAGAAGCTAGAAATGTCATAGAGGTTAATCAAATAGGTAGTAAACTCGTTTGGCTTGCATATTCTATTCAAGTTGGCCTTAAAATCTCAGTGCTAGTAGGCTTTTTCATAGAGCTTACTTCGATACAAGCTGAAAGATAACCTAAGAAAAAAAAACCTCAAAATTCAAAAATTGAAAACTTTATGTTGATGGTTTAGCCACGAACCATAACGGAGAGGCCAACATTATTTTAATCAACCCGAAAGGATTACAATACCCTTACATTTTAAAATTTAAGTTTAGGGTATCTAATAATGAGACGAAATATAAGGCACTGATAGTTGGCTTGAGGTTGGCAACCAAGCTTAATATTCAATATGTAACTACATATCACGATTTTCAACTAGTGGTTGGACAAATAAGTGGGAATTTCAGAGTTTGAGAAGATAAAATTTGAAAATATCTGGATAAAGTATTGGCCTTAGTGACTAGTTTTAAGAAGGTCGAGGCAAAGAAAATACCAAGGTTAAAAAATTTGGTGGTGGACTTTTTATCTAAATAGGCTTCGAGAAAAATAATAAAAAGTCCAAACCAAAGTCTTAATAAAAGAGCTGACATATAAAAGCACTGAAGAGAAGCTTGTAGGATAGATAATAGAAAAAAAACCTAGATGATGTCGATCAAGATGTATCTAACCATGAAAACACTACCCAAAGAAAGAATCCAAACTAAATTATTGATAAGGAAGGTTCATCGGTACACGATGATTAAGAAAAAATTATATAAAAGATCACTTAGTTTGACTTATCTAAGATGTGTTGATGAAGAAAAAACAAATTATGTCATACAAGAAATCCATGAAAGAATATGTGAAATCCACGTAAAACCTCGACCATTAGCCTATAAAGTACTTAGGCAACGAAACTATTGGCCCATTATTAGAAGGGATGTGACCAAACTAGTAAAAAGATGTGATAAATATCAGAGGTTTGCTCACATGTAACATCTCTCCTCGATCGAGTTTACCTTTAGTATCACCCATGACCTTTTATGTAGTGGAAAATGGATGTTCTCAGACCGTTCACCTTGGCCATAGTTTAAAAGGAGATTTATCTTAGCAACAATAGATTACTTCATGAAATGGCTTGAAGCTAAAGTTTTGGCCACTAATACAGAGGCCTAAGTTAAAAAATTTATGTGAAAGAATATAGTTTATAGATTTAGCCTACCTTAGTCCATAATAGTGGACAACAACAAATAATTTAAAAATATAAGGTTCAAAGAATAGTGTTCAAACCTTCACATTAACCTCAGGTTTACATTGGTTGTTGACCCTCAGTCTAATGGATAGGTCAAAGTTACGAAGAAAACAATATTAGAAGCTCTGAAGAAAAGACTTGATATTTAAAAAAGTTGAAACCTCAAAAATAAATGATTTATGTGGTAAATTAGTCTTGACCTGAGAATGACCATATATAGTTAAAGAGATCATCCATGATGCGACCTATAAACTATAAGATATGAATGGCAACAATGTTTCAAGGATGTGAAATACAAATAATTTAAAAGTTTACTTTCAATAGCTTCATCTAAGTCGAGCTTACACTTGTATATTGTACTTGAATACAGAAATCAAATTATGCTCAATGAGCTTACACCTAATTGATCTAACAAAATTAAACCTAAAATTTAGATGAATTTTTAAGTTAATTTTAATTTAAGTGATTATGTAAATCCTCAATTCAATTAATTAAGCTCAAATTTCTTTGATTAATTGTGCTTAAACTTACGCATATAAAGAAAAAATTATAAAAAAAATGAGCTAAAGCTTGGACTAAACTAAACAAAGATTTATATTTCATTTACTATCAAGTACAAAAGTTGTTTGTCAGGTAGGTTAGTAAAATTTGAGGTTATTACAAAAATCGATTTCATACATCAATAAAAAATTTACAAAAGTTAAAAATAAAAAAGTTAAAAACAAAAGAATCATGTGTTAGCAACATCAACAATAGCAACAAAAGTAGCATCTTCATCAGTAGGAGTAGCAGTGATGACATTAGCCTCATCAGCCTCCTTCATCTTATGGTCGATACCTAAAGTGACCTTGAGTTTAGCGTCCATAGCCTCATCATTATCTTTTTTTTTTTTTTGAGTTAATTTAGAATAGATCTCGATTTGATATTGTTGATATCAATATCAGAGAGGTCAAGATTGAATGTGAAGAATTTAAATTTCATTTTTGAGCAACTGAATGACACCAAGTATATTTTTTTAGGAGAACTCTACTTTCATTTAAAGGTATTTGTTGGAGGCCTTAAACTTCTTCATGGCTTTCTTTCTCAAATCTTCTCTCTTTTTCTCTTTAGCCTCCAACTCAAACCTCAACCTTACTATCTTGGCTTGATATTGTTAACCTTAAGCTTATCTTCTCTCTTATTGACTCAACTGAGGCTTTATCAACTAGGATGGTTTCTAGCTTTGTTGTCAGCTCATCATTCCTTTTTGTTAACTTAACCCTTTTTTTTTTTTTTTTGTGAGACACACTAAGGATGGATTTGGCATTGCCTAGAGCATCTAAGCTTTTTTTGTGCTTTTCAGCCAAGATAACCATATCTTTCTCGACTTTAAACAAATGGGCCATAATGAGGTAGGTGTGGTAAAATGGTTTGGCCGGTGTTCTTTAGAGGTTAAGGTGAAAATTTTTGTTGAACTGTGTAGAATGAGCTTAGACTTAGCTAAATAAAAAATAATAAGAAAACCTAGTTGAAGTTAGTTAGTGCTTACCAAGATGAGGAACCGTGACTTTACAAAACTTATTTACCATGGTCAAGTTGGTGGTTGGGTTATTAGTGAAAGTGTACTCCAAGTTTGTATAGATCTTCTCTAAGTTAGGCTTTAACACCCTAGCCTCAAGATTCTTTAGAGTAAAAGAGGAAACTTTTACCTTTATTTTATTGGCAGGAGAAAGTGCTAATACTGGTGTTGATGTTGAGAAAAGATCTCGATAAACCCTAACTTGTCTTTCGAGCTATGAGAGAGTGGTGAAGTGAGAGGTTAGTGACCTTGTCCCCCCACAAGATGGGACCTCGAGCTAAATTTTTTTTACCCTTTTTAGACCTTGAGGCATGTTGGTATAGCCCAAAGTCAAAGTCATCATTGGTAGCTATCTCTGTAAAATCAAGCTAACAATTAGATAAAATCAGGTTAAAATAAATTCTAAGAGGTTATTTTAAACCTAACTTAGTACTTTATCTTATTTATTTTTTTAGGGAAAGTTAACCTATAGGCATCAATAATGAGTTTTTTCCTATGGGTGTACTCTATTATTTTATTTCGATTTGATAGATCTAAGACAAAGAGAGCCATCAATGAGTCCATAAAAGTGACGAGCGAACTTCTTATTTGCCAATCCTTAACCTCGATAATGACCTTGACCTTGGGTTGGCTATTTTTATTTATTTTTTTTATTTTTGAAGGCAAAAAAAAAGTAACTTCTAGTTCTTTATTGAGCTCGGATAATTAACAAACAGTTTCTTATTAGGCTAAGCTATTACATAACACTATCTTCTATTATTGGGGTACATTATAATAGAAAAGAACTCCTTGAATAGAAGGAGACAAGGAATGATGTGCAAATGTTGATAAAGAATGATAAAAATAACTATGTACCGTATAGAGTTAAGGGTGAGTTAGGTGATAGTTAAATTACAAGAATACAAAATTAAAACAAATAAGGAGTGAAATGAAAATCTCAGACCGACCACGAAAGAATCTCAATATATACATAGAGCTAATATGATTCTAATCTATCAATGATCCACTCTTAGGAGTTTGACATTATTATATTGTACCCTTATCTAAAAAAAAAAATCATTACTAGAGTTTGGATGTGATGAGTTGAACACATATTAAGACAGTCTTCAAGATTTATCTTGCCTTATAGTTCACTCATCATGTCTTTAGAGATCATATCGAAGTCTCAGAGAGTATATATAAGGACCCTAACCAATTCATCTTGTTCCGTAAGATTCTTTTCCTTTCCGTCACTTTTTTCAACCTAGGTATTTTCTTTCTTTTGTTCATTTTCAAAACTTTGCTCATTAGAATCTTCACCATCAGAAGACTCTGACTCACGAAGAAGATTAAAATTTCAAGGTGAAATTGTGGCTGAAAGTAACTCAACTCCAAGGAAAAAAGATGAGGTAAAGGCCTCTCAAGAGAGAAAAAGATCTCGATAAGAATTGACTGAGGTGGAATGAGAATGACAATAAAAGCATTGATAAGGAGAAAAGTAGAAGTAAAAAAAAATTGATGATACCAAACTTCAAAATGGAGAGCAACTAAAGATGAAAAAAGATCAACCATAGAAGATAGACTGATTGAAGAGATAACAAGATGTGAAACTGTTGCTAAGAGTAACTTAACTCTGAGAAAAAAAAGACGAGATGAAAACCCTTCAGGAGAGAAAAAGATATCGATAAGAATTGACTAAGGTGAAATAAAAGTGACAATGAAAGCATCGATAGAGGGAAGAGTAGAAGTAAAAAATAATAATAAAACTAAACCCCATATAGGAAAATAGCTAAAGATGAAAGAAGGTCACCATAAAAGATAAATCGACCTGAGAGATAAGAAAAGATGATGGATTCTGTAAGTCAAAATCTATCTAAGCACATGGTTTTTCTACGCTTAAATTTGGTTTTCCCTTATCTGAGCATTTTTTTTACGGTTTATCGTTACTCTTTCTTAGACATCATGTTAATCGAATAGGACGTCTTCTCCTAATTATGACCTCCGATGATTAATGGAATCAGATAGTCGTCTTACCCAAACTGACCCCTCTAAGTTCTACCCTGTAACTTCTGACTTCTTCAGAACTTACGCTAGAAGATATAGTTAAAAATACGTACCGAAAAAAATATAGAAAAACTTTAAGGTCAAAAAGCTTTTAAGGTCAAAAAATTCAAATCGAATTAAGAGTAAAGAAAGTAAAATGTAAAAAACTAGAGCCCTAACAACCTTTATATAGTCGCATAATAGATTAGATGAATGGCATAGATCATGCCATACGTCAGATTGAAGATGGGCATACGTCATTTTGTTTTTTCTATCCAAATTGTTTTGCTCAAACTACCTTTCTCCTCATTTAATGTTGTCAGACCTATCAAACTAAACAAACCCTAGGTCAGACTGACCAAATTGGATGAACCCTAGCTCAAATCGGTCAGATCAAACAACTCTTCATCAAAGATCAAATGCCTAGCTCATTATTAGAGTTCAAAGTAAATACCTAAATTCAAACACTTGGAATAAAACACAAGTTTCACATCAACCAGATGAACTTCATTACTAACCTCGAATCATTCTAGACGATTAATACCTCAATGATCTTTAAGCCAGCGATGCACTCAACTTAATATGTACACACATAATTAGACCTTCACCAGATCAAACCATGACTCCAAGTTATCTATCTCTCGATATCGATCTCATCTGTGACATCGGCTCCAAAAAATCACGTTTCACATCATCTTCCTTTACCTAAATGATCTACATGAAACATACTAATCATACGTTTAGTAATCTAATACTTAGACTGCTTGATGGGAAGAGATATTTTTAGGGGCATTTAATGGTCAAAAGGGTATAGTAGTTTTTTTTCTATGTAAAAAGCATTCAACAGACAATTAGGAGTAATTTTGACATTTACGCCAACCTGACATGTCAGATTGGTTTGACATTCTCAGCACCACGTTAGCTTAGCAGTGTCTTTATTGTCCCCTAACGATCTTTTATCACTTATCATGAAGCTTTAGACATTATGAAGGTAATACATACTACTATATTTTTTCTTTATTACTTTCCTTCTGATCTCATTTTTTTTTACTTGTGCATCGAAATACAAACACAGAGAATACTATTTGCTTTGCATCTAATCACCTTTCATTTTTGTCTTTAGAAATACTCTGTGATTGAAGCTCGACACAAATAATTACCTTTGATAATACTTAAAATTAAGCAATATTTATAGTGTTAAAAAAATTTATAAAAAATAAAAATAAAATTATTAATATTTTTTATTTTGAATTTGAAAATAAATATTTCATTTTTTTAATATATTCAATTTATCAATGGCATGACAACATGCCATAATGTGAAGTCACAATTGGAAAGAGAGGAGATGACCACTACTACATCCACTCGAAAAAGCATGAGAACATTTGTGAGTTAAAATCACGTGTGCAACCCATTCAATTTGACTTCCGATTGATATTTTGGGCAACCAAAAGAAAGAAAATTAAAGAATATTTGGCTTTGATCGGAGGTCGAAGATTCATGATGGAATATACGAATTGGAATCCATGGGCCAAAAGCTCCTTTGGGAAAAGCTTGATTTGAACATATCGTGAGAGATGTCTCGACCATCGTGCCTGGATCCGCGTTTTATGATCAAAGCCTAAAAACGCGAATTAGGTTTTGTGGAAGTGGCACTATTGGTCACCATGCATAAGGGTCAAATCAAAGAAATTGTCGTCATGCTCAACATCATCAGCCATTGTTGATGGACGGAAAATCTTAAAGGCAATTGCCAGACCTCCTCAGAGAGCCTGCCTTAATGTGTCTCGGAAGAAGAAGAAGAAAGTAAAAGGAAGGGCTTAATTGGATGGCACAGAACCCGGCAATTTACAGCATTGGCAGTCCCGACCTTTATTTATACTGTTTTCTTGTATGTCAATTTACCCATGGCCATCTGCACTTTTTATCCTTCATTTACCAAAGCATAGCCTTGTTATATTACTAGTGTTTTCATGGACCCATTTTACCTTTTTTTTTTTTTTTTACACCGTAAATAAGAGATCCTAACTTAAAAATAAGAGAACCTTGCTTGAAAATAAAAAAATATATATTATTTTTAAAAAATAATTATATAAACCGACTAAATTAAATTATGTGTTCCCTAATTATAAAATAATTATTAACTCTTTCGTGGCTTCCTTTAATAGTTATGTCACTCAATCAATGCATAGCCACTAAAGTTGACTAGATATTTATAGCTTATATGAACCTAGGAGACAAACATCATGCCAAAGAATTAATTACGTGAAATAAATCAATGACTTCAATAATTACGTCTAGTCCAGTACCAACAGGCATGAAAGATACTTAGAAGATATTTATTTGTAGATTTTTTTAATCTCCCATGAGTAAAATGAACCCTAAATGTAAAAATAAATTTGAAATCTAATAATTTATTATGCTTTTGTACTAAAAGAATAAATGTTAATATTATGAATGTTCTTACGTTAATGGTATATTTAAGATTTTTTTGAAAATTTTATTTATAATATATATATTACTGATAAATTTATCAATTTTATAAATAAAAAAAATGCTTAAGAGAAAATATTAAAATATTTTACTATAACTTAAAAATTATTCATTATTATTTAAAAAATAATTATAAAATAATAAATGTATGTAATACAGGGTCATGAATGGTTTTTTTAAAGGAAATCGATTAATAACATGTGAACATTTAATTCATAGAATGATGCCTGGCAATATATGTAATTGATACAACACTGGATGTGATAAAAAAAATAATTATTAAAGTTACCGATAAAAAATAACTGATCTCGAATTACCTAATTTCTTTAATGTTGTCATTTCAAAGATATACTCTTTCAATTCATTTAAAAATAGGAGATGAACATATATGTTGGGTGCATCCATCGTAGACTTTTAGCAACAAAATCACAAAAACTAAGCCAATTAGAAGAATTCGTCGTAGCAAGTGGGAAAACCTCGAAATCAAATATCTCCCCCACAACACATATTTCTAGGCGTGCTTAGTTTTCACAAGGAAAATAGTAGTAGTAATTATTATTTTCATATTGACCAAAAAATAAGCTAATATTATCTTGTTTCATTTTCACATAATTACCTAACTTCAATAATATGCATCACACTTGGCAAAAAAAATTCTCTTTTCCGACATTCGTGGAGAAAATATTATGATCTAACATAAAGTCTATTTTTAAAAAATGAAAAAATTTTATATACATTTTTTATGATTTATAATTTTCTTATATTTTAAAATTTTTTTATACTTATAATTCGGTCATTTAGTTTCATTATTAAAAAAAAAATAATGATATTAAAAATTAGATATATTTTAACAAAATTATAAAATTATTCTTATTTTTATTTTTAACGTCGTTAATTCGCCGATAATGAAAGTAAATTACATGATTATAAGTAAAAAACATTTGCACAAAAATATATGAGTGAATAAGTCAGAAACTATAAAGAGTCTATGTGAAGTTTACTTTTAAGCATTTAAAGAATTTCCATGCACGCGCTTCACCAGTGTGTTGTGATTTTTCTAGGGGGGATGGGTTGCCCTTCTTGCACGATTCGTTATTCAATACAATCCCCACGTCAGTGACCACATGTCCGTACCTTCGAGAAGCGGTGATCTAGGAGATGTTGTCAGCAAATCCGTACCCGTGACCGCTGACCGCTGACCCGGATCCGTATCATATCCATATTGGGATCATTCACCACTTCACAGGGTCCGGAATGGTGGCTCAAGATACCGGCACAGCCCCTTGTGTTTGTTCTCCGACACTCTCACTCGTGGCGCCGCTGGCTTTTTTTTTTTTTTTTTATAATTTCAGGAGTTTTTATTTATTTATTTGCTTAATTTTTTAACGAAATGAGTTCGTTGACCACTGAGGGCGACACATGGGTGACGCAACTGATATGACAATCACGGTCAGATAGTGGGACCCGATGATGTCACGATTTGAATCTCTGTCGGCTCTTAAGTATTCCTTTCGCAAAGGCGTGGGGAATCTTTCTTTACCCCTATGAACTATGAAGGGTTTGTCCCCCTGGACAACTATCTGATCAGAGCTGTACATATGGCCGATTAGGTGTAATTGGGCTGTGGGGTCAATTGAATAACCTTTGTCTGTGGCCAGGCCCTTCTTGGTTAGGTTTCATACATGCAAAAATATGAGACAATGAAAAGGGGGGTGGGGGGCTTGAACAATTGGTTAGATCATTGGAGCAATAATTTAAGGGTATTGACTGTTGGGTACACCCATTTGTCCAATAATCTTTATTCTTTGCTTGAAAATTTTATTTTTAAAAAATAATTAAAAAAATATGTTTATAAAAATAGAGTGTGTCAGTTGTACAATATTTAAAATTTATTAAAGATATCTGAAACACGTACAGTATCGTCTTGTCTAGAAAATGACCTTGATTGTTCATCATAAAAATTAAAAAAAAAAAAGCCGAACATGTTGAATATTGAGGATCAAGATAATTGAATTGACTACCTTAATGAGATAGATGACAGGCGTAGTTACGTAGCTTATAGGTTAGGCTTTATGCACTTTGATTTTATCCATAAAAAGTGTTTAAAAAAAAAGTCATTCGACTCTTGCTTACGCAATGTTTTTGGAAACTTACATCAAGGCCATGAATAAGTCATTTCTAATTCACGTTCTCCGATAATCATGAACTAACTATATTTTTAAAATGGAACGAGAAGGGATTTTTATTTATTTTGGGCAAATGCGAGAGATAAAAGGAAAAAACAGCATGTCGGGCCAGGGCCCCCAAAAATCAAGAAGACTATTATTATAGACAACAAAATCAAATCATCCTCTTATCTAAAATCAATTAAAAAAAATGAAGAAATTTAGATAAGAAAAAAGCTTTTTTTTAACCTTATTTGTCATAATTTTTTTTTTTATATATCACTTAGTTTGAATTTGTATTTTCAAACTCGCACTTCTAACTAAACACATTTTTTTTAAAATTCTCTTTAGAACTCTTGATGGCACAGTTGAATAAGTGATATACATGTTACTTTTAAATTTAATCATTCCACTAATTTTCATTAAATAAAATTTAGTGAACATTATAATTTTATCGTCTTCATTTGTCACCAAACTTTATTTTAAGAAAAAAAGTAAATAAACATTGTCATTGTTTCTAATAAAATTTTGGTGTCCATTCCCACACCAATTCATCTTTGCTGTAAAGCTAGCTAGCTGAGGGGAAAGAACAGAAAAAGAGTACAGGCCTTTGCAGACCAAGACGAAGGACAGAACCTTAGGCCCAAGTTTTCTTAGCGTAGGATTCGATTAAAAATATATTTGGAGATGAGACGAAGTTCATTAGCAGAGTGGAACATTCTTTGAAGCCCGAATCATTTTTTTCTTGTCCTCACTCCTCACAGCTGCTAAGTACTAGTAACTGTATTTAAATAAGCTTTTTCCTTCTTCTAAAATTGGACATAATCAACCTCGTCCATGGAAATGCAATCTGACTTAATGAAGCTCCTTTTGTTTATTCCTCAGCTCCTCACTCAAAAATCTATGCAATCTACGTGGCCAGAGCTGAGGCATGCAAAACATTTGGAGTGATCACGGCATTTCACAACCCCCAACGAGTCTGGAAAAATGGCAGACTTCTTACAAACTAGAGAAAAAAATAAACTCTCCACCGCCTTATATTGTATATCACTTCTCTCTCCCCTCCGCCTGACATCCGAAGAAACTGTTATATATATATATATATATATATACCCAAATATATATATATATATATGTTTTAAGTGTTTTAAATGAATTTTATGAAAATAAATTTTATAATTTAAATGTTGAAGAATGATATTTGCAAGTTGATAAATAGTTTTTAATGAAAAATAAGCAAAAGAATTCTTATATTGTTTGAAAGTATTCAAACGATTAAATTTAAAATTAACACGTTTGAAAATTTGTTTTGGGCATTCCCATACTATAGTAGCCAAATGTCTTGAAATATTTTACATTGTGCGTTAAAATTTGCTTGTATTATTAGGATTCCGTGAGTTGAGCATTCAAATGCTTTTATTGAAAATTAAAAAAATCTTATTAGTTGCACATAATGATTCATTTAAAAGGTTGTAATTCTTCATTTATCCATGAAAAATTATTTCTAATACCAAAATAGGTTTTATAAACACTTTCATTAACATTCATTTGAAAATATATTTACATCCAATCTCTCAAGAATCAACGTGAAAGAGTGCTTCAAGCGTCTTTGGAATAGATAAATGCATGAGAATAATAGGGCTATCGTACCAGAATCCTTCCTGTCAGACATTTAAAGAAACAAAAAAGGGTAGGTGTTCCAGCTTGTTATCACACATTACCTGTCCACATCTAAAACCTAGTAATACAAGAAAGCTGAGCAGGGAAAAGAGGTTAGTAATGTTATCTGGCTCTGTCCAGATATGAATTTATTAAAGAAGGCACAAAAAGCATCCATCGACATCCTCCAATACTAAGTAAAACAAACACAGCCGGAGGAATTTTAAGCAGCCAGGAAGCATGCAAGGATAGAGGATATTCGCAAACCTCATGAGCTACAAGGAATATTTTTCAAACCAACTTTTTTTTTTAATTTTTAATATACTTTGAACCATTACTTTAATAGCCGAAAAATATATTACCCATATAAGTTTTTTTGAATTTATAACCTATAAATATCAATTTTAATGATATATCAATTGATCTAAAACTCAATTCATTTTTTCAAACCAACTTTTTTTTAAAGTAAGCATAGTGTACAAATATCAGGATTACTAGTGTGGAAAGTTGTTGTCAACAAAAGTATTGGTCTGCTTCACGGTCAACGACTCAGTATCTCAAGCAGAATAATCCCATCCTGAACAGATGGATAATCAGGCCAGAAAAAACCCAAGTTGTGAACCTGTGAGAGAGAATGGAATGGAGCCAAATGGAAAAAATGGAATTTGTTTAATTATTACCTGATTAGACTACATATGCATGATTTTAAAACCATTACGAAGTCTCAATTTAAATGAATGTCCCTTCCAATTAGTCTATCCTGTCTTTTAAGTTTCACCGGCAGGAGAATCGGCGATCCATTGGAAAGCTTCAAAGCTTATGTAACAGTGCCGGGCATCAGAAGGGCCCTACAATTAGATTTTGCTGTCAAATAACGGACTCGTTTAACTGGTAGGACAAATACAAGGGACCATAACATGCACAATAATCACATTTTTTAGTCAATATATCCAATCCAATATAAAACTAAAAATTTATCTGACGTTGACTAAAATTTTATGTGGCTTTTTGGTTGGATTTTAAGGTTTAGATGATAATTGATACGTATATTTTTTCTCTTTTTCTTGTTTTCATTTATTTCTTTTTCCTTCCACAAAAAGCCACATTAGCTTTAATATATATCATGTCATAAGCTAATGATCATTTCGGCATATTTAACCAAAGAGAATTGACAAAGTTATCAATTAAATTTAGATTAGCAAATTAATATAATGAGAGGACTTAAATTTTTATGAATTATATATTGTAAAGACTAATGCTTCGTTTGGACAACTGGTAAAAAAACTTTTATCATACTAGTTTGAAGATTGAATTCTTAAATTTCGAATGAATACAATGAGCGATTGCATAATTTGACCAAAACAAATCAATAGAGTATCTATCCAAATATTCATTCAAATACTGACGAAGACCAAATGCCAAAAAGATGCTTTGGCCTTTGAGAAATCCCCATCTCAATTACCAACTTTATTATTATAATCTAGAGCCCCTATCGCCTTCGTCCATCTTTGTAAGAGATAAACTCCATCTTACAAAGAAAAAGGAAATGGATCTAATCTATGAAACTCTTCAAAGTTTAATTGGTGCAGAAGGGTTCTGCCCTAGAGTCTCTATGGTGTCGACAATCTTCACAGTGTTAGCCATGGTAGCAGGTGTAATGGGCTATCTATATGGGCCCTATTGTGGGGTGAAAAGGGTGGTAGGACATCTACCGTTGATGACGAAGTACGGCCCTGATGTGTTTCCAGTCCTTGCCAAACAATATGGTTCTATTTTCAGGTCAGTTTGCAGCTTTTCTCTTTTCCCCTTCAGCCTCCCCACTGGTCCAAAGGGTCTCTTTTTCACAAGGAACTCTCTTATATAGTACACAAGTAACGTAACTGTGCTATCAATGAAGATTGCAAGTGTTTTAATCTTGATGACACCTGAATATTGCTGGGATGCAAGATGAGCGACTATGATAAGCGCAATAGTATTTATCCACCAACCTATTAGGAATATGGGTCTAGCTCCATTGTATCCATCAATTCAAAGGCCTGAAGCTTTTTTTTTTTTTTTTTAATGTGAAATAAAGCCCTACATATTAAAAGCGTGTGGGGAGTTATTAGGCAAAAAAAAAGCGAGGGTATGCGGCTGAAACCCAAAGGAAAAGAAAAGCTAGAAAAGATAAAGGAAGAATTGGTTGAATAAAAGTTAATTTGTGATCTGATTGAGTTAAAATTTTATCAACAGATTTACGATTTAATATTCTACATTCTAAACGGTGACAATCGGGTTTGAAACTCTCTAAGAATAAATTTAAAGTGTATTTGTTGAGTTATCTATTTGGTGATATTTCTCTAATTGTCTCTCTAATTGTTGATTAGCTTTAGTTTTAGTTAGATGAGAACTTTGTATATCCATTAATTGATAGTGAAAATTTTTTTTGTGGTTCGTGATTTTTTTCCTCTACAATAAAGGGCTTTTCATATAAATGTTGGTGTGCTTTATTCTTTTTTGCGTTCTGGATTATTGATGTCTGTTGCTGTCGGTTTATTATGATATATTACTTTTGTGTTATTATATTTGTCACTTCAAGCCCAACAAGTAGTATCAGAGTACTAATTATTTTAAAAAATTGATACAGAAGCAACCCAAGATAGAAGCAAATTCTGTTTGAGATCATGAAGATTGATACAAGTTTCATGATAAAATTGATAGTATCAAGTTATTCAATTTAAAAATCTTTGATGGAGGATAACTTATACTGTAAAGATTTGTATGAGCTAGTATTGGTGATTCAGCTAAGCCAATAGATACGAAAGCTGAAAGAAACTAAGTAGAAAGATGCTGACTACAATAAAAAAATGGATTAATATTAGCGTGTTCTATCATGTAATGTAAAAAACAGATGCTCACATTATTTGAAAAAAAATAGCAACATTATATGAGAGAAAAATAGGCATGAATAAAGTTATGTTTATTAAAAAGCTTACAACTTTACAGTACAGGAATAAACAATTAATTACAGAACACTTGAGTGGTTTTTAAGATATATTCAATTGGGTGACTACTATAGAGTTAAGATGGATAATGAAATTAATGTGTTATTTTTTTTTTGAGTTTATTGCCAGACAGTTAAAATACTCTAGTTGTGACTGTTTTTAATTCAGCTCACGATTACAATGTGACATTAGAGATGATAAAAGATAGTATACTTAATGAAAAAGCAAGGCGAAAAGATTTAGACCCTGAAAATCAAACTCTTGTCATAGAAAACAAAGGTAGAAACATCAATAGAGGTTAAAACTCAAAAGGTCATAGTAAATCTAAACATAGATCCAAGTCCAGAGATAAAAGTGAAATGCTTCTATTATGGTAAACTAAGTCATATAAAGCGATACTACAAAATCTTAAAGAAAATACGAAAATATAAGAAAGATAAGAGTTCATATGATGGTAATTTTACAGCAATGAATTCAGATAGTGATTCAGTTACTTTGATTTATACACATGGTTATTATAATCATGTTGGTGACCTTGGCATTGAGTGGATAATTGACCCAAAAATGGCATATCATTGTATTCATAAAAGAAAATTGTTTATAACTTACAAAGCAAGAGACTTTGGTTGTACTAAGATGAAAAATAAAAGTGTGTCATAGATTATTGAGATTGGTAATATTGTTATACAAACTAGTACATGATACATGTTAACTTTAAGAAATGTTAGACACATTTTGGATATAAGAATGAACTTATTTGCTATTAATATCCTTGATAAGAATAGTTATAAAAGTCAATAAAAAAATGGATAGTGAAAGCTTTTCAAAAGATTTATGATAATTACAAGAGAAAAATTATGCTGTAAAATATACAAGATATGGATACAATTAAACAGCAACCGAATAAATACTGTTGAGGATGATGCTTTAGCAAATATGTGGCATAAGAGGCTAGTACACATGAGTGAGATGGGGTTACAGGTTTTGGTAATGCAACCTCTTATTTTTTTGACCAAAGGTATATCTCTCGATTCATGTAATCATTTTTTGCATGGCAAGCATCGTAAAGTTTCTTTTTATATATGTTTAAAAAAAAGATTGAAATTGATTCATTCTAACATATATGGTTTTATTGAGGTTGAGTTATTGAGTTATTTGTTACTTTTATTCATGATGTTTTATATAAGACTTGGGTATATATATTGAAAAACAAAAGTTAGGTATTATAATATTTTTAAAAATTTTATGCCATAGTGGAAAGGATGATAGAGTTACTTTTGAAGTGTATTAGAATTAATAATGGTGGAGAATACATATCTAAAGACTTTAAAGAATATTGTTCAAAGCACGGGATCAGGCATGAGATGACAAAACCTGAAACATAACAGATAATGATGTAGCTAAAAAGATGAATTGCACCATTATAAAAAAAGTCATATGTATGTTGACGATGGTAAAATTACTAAAGCCATTTTGAGGTGAAGTGGTCAACACAGCTTATTATTTGCTTAACAAATCACCATAAGTTCTTTTGGGCTTTGACATTCTAGAAAGAGTGTGGATAGGAAAAAATGCTTCATACTCTCATTTGAAAGTTTTCAGGTGTAAAGCATTCATGCATGTATTAAAAGAGTAAAGGTCAAAGCTTGACAGTAAAATCACACAATGTGTATTTTTAAGACACAGTGATGATGAATTTGACTACAAGTTATTGGATCTAGTAAATAAAAAGACAATCACAAGTAGAGATGTGATCTTTTATGAAAAAAGAGAGAAAACTATATTTATTATTGTTGAGTGTGATGTTTCAACATTGACAAAGATTTCATCAAAAAAAATCACAAATGGTGAAAATGAGCAAGAGACAGAACTTTGGGATACAAATAAGCCAACCGTAATTAATGATGAGCTAGATGCAATCAGTGTTAAGTAAGGAAATAGTCATTTCCACCAGAGAGTATTGAGTAGAGGAAGCTATTTTTGGCATCAGGTAGTGTAGAGTCTTAACCTAGGATATCTACTAAAGAATACAGGTCATCTGTCAAGTATCTAAGTTCATATTTTATTTTAGTTATCAATGAGTGAGAGCCAAAGAGCTTCTAAGATGTACAGACTACATCGGATAGAGAGCACTGGTTAAAAACAATGAAAAAATAAATGAAATCATTGTAAAAAAATGATACATATGATCTTGTTAAACTTTTAAAAAGAAGGAGGTCATTGAAGAATAAAATAGGTGTTCAAGCTGAAAAAAAGATAGTGACAAGCTAATAAAGTAAAAAGCTTGATTGGTGGTGAAAGATTTTTCTCAGAAACCCAACATCGATTTTGATAAAAATCTTCTCTTCAATTATGAAGATGAGTTCCATTTGAGTAGTACTGAGATTAACATCTAGTTTGAATCTTGAGCTTGAGTAACTTGATGTCAAGACTGCATTCTTGCATGGTTATTTGTAAAAAAATATTTATAAGGATCAGCCTGAAGGTTTTGAAGCGAAAGAAAAAGAGCATTTAGTTTGCAAACTGAAAAAATATAAGTATGGCTTGAAACAAGCTCTATGATAGTGGTACAAAAAATTTGATTCTTTTATGGTAAGCCATAGCTATAAAAGAAAGGTAGCAGATCCTTATGTGTATGTTAGAAAATTCTTTAATAGTAACTTCATTATTCTCTATTATACATTGATGATATGTTGATTATAGGACAAGATACTGGAACAATTCATAGGTTGAAAGAACAATTGTCTAAGTCTTTTGACATGAAAACTTTAGGTCCAGCAAAGTAAATTTTCAGTATGGATATTATCTAAGATAGGAGAGCTAGAAAGCTATGGTTGTCATAGGAAAAGTATATTGAACAAGTATTTAGTAGATTCAATATGCAACATGTTAAATCAGTTAGTAGTCCACTTGTCAACCATTTTCATCTGAGTAAAAAATCTTATCCGATGACTAAAGTAAAGCAACTAGCTATGTCTAGTATTCTTTATTCTTTTATAGTCAGTTTTTAGATGTATCTTATAATTTACACATAGCCTGACATTGCTCATGCAGTTAGTGTAGTGAGTAAATTTCTTTTTAATTCGAAAAAATTTCATTAAAAAAATAGTGAAATGAATTTTTAAATATTTGAAAGACACTTTAAAAATGTGCTTGAGTTATGAAGTTTTACAACTAATTCTAGAAGGGTTTACTAATGCTAACATGACAAACGATCCTATGGTAAGAAATCTACTTGAGGGTCACTTTTGTAAAAGGAGCTATATCTTGCCAATCTAAGTTACAAAAAGTGTATTGCCTTGTCAACTATAAAGGTTGAGTATATTGTAGCAACCAAAGCAGGTAAAGAAATGCTTTGGATGAAACTTTTTCATCTTGAATTGGGATTGAATCAAAAAAAGTAAGTGGTATTTTGTGATAGCAAGAGTGCTTTATATTTGAGTAAGAATGCTATGTACCATGCTAGAATAAAGCACATTGATGTTAGATATAATTGAATACATTTGATGATTGAGGAATAGCGAATGCAATTAAAGAAAGTCCATACTAATGAGAATACAACAAATATATTGACTAAGAGACTTCTTAGAAAAAAGTGTAAACTCTACAGCAACTTGGTCGGAATGTGTTCCTTGGTCGAGGCAAGTTTCAAATAAAACTGTTATGAAGATGAATCTTCTCCTAATGAAACTGGAGGGAGATATTGTTAGGAATGTAGGGTCCAGCCCCATTATATCCACCAATTAAAAGGCCCAAAGCTTTTTGACTTTTAATGTGAAATAAAGCCCTGCATATTAAAAGAGTGGAGTGGCTGGTAGGCAAGCGTCGAAACCAAAGAAAAAGAAAAGCTAGAAAAGATAAAAAGAAAAGAGATAAATGAGAGTTGGTTAAACAGAAATCGATCTGTGGTCCGATTGAGTTAAAATTTTATCAATAGGTTTACGATTCAATGTTCTACACTCTGATTGGTAGAGATCGGATTTGAAGCTTTCTAGGAACAAATCCAAAGTATATTTGTTGAGTTACTTATTTGATGAGATTTCTCTAATTGTCTCTTTAGTTATTGATTTGCTCTAATTTAACTAGAAAAAAGTTTTGTATATCTATTATTTGATAGTGAAAAATTTTTTGATAGTCTGTGATTTTTTTTCTCTACACTAGATGGTTTTTCACATAAATTTTGGTGTGTTTTATTTTTCTAACATTTTGAATTATTGATTATTATCTATTACTATAAATTTATTATGATATATTATTTCTACATTATTATGTTTGTCACTTCAAACCCAACACAACCATCATACTTCGCAAGCCTAATTCCAACCATGCAAAATTATATTGAATCTCCTACAGAAAATCTCCATTTATTTAAAGAAAGACGTCACTTTTTCTAACCTCTTACTCAAACTGGCTACTGATATAATTGGACAAGCTGCTTTTGGGGTTAACTTTGCCCTCTACAAACCATAATCAATGAGTGAATGAATCAGGACTGTGAATAACCAAGGCAGTAAAAATAATGAAGTCTCTGACTACGTCAATCAGCATATCTACTCTACAACACAACTTAAGATGGACTTATCAGGTTCTTTTTCAATATCATAGGTCTACTTGTCCCCGTATTACAGGAGCCTTTCAGGCAGATTTTAAAAAGAATACCAGGAACCATGGACTGGAAAGTTAACAGGACTAAAATGAGGTTCAAAGGACTTCTTGTCTCAAATATTGAGTGCAAGGGAATCAGAGAATGTGGTTGAGAATGTGTCTACTCCAGGCTACATTATTGCAGTCACTTATGAGCATCTTCTTTCTGGGTCAGCAACAATAGCCTTTACATTATCTTCAATTGTAGATTTAGCTGATGGACATACAGAGGTGGAGAAAAAATTGCTGGCAGAGATTGATGGGTTTGGGCCCCATGACCTAGTGCCAACTGCTTATGATCTTCAATATAAATTTCCGAATCTTGATCAGGCAAGTCCCTGAGGCTTCACTTTTTGATATTTAAGCAATGTTTGACAATTGGATTTGTTCTTTTATGTTCCTTAAATTGCATTTGTTGGTTTGACTTCAGGTTATTAAAGAGGCTATGAGGTTCTACATTGTTTCTCCATTAGTTGCAAGAGGAACATCAAAAGAAGTGGAGATGGGAGTTTACCTTCTACCTAAGCTATTACCATCTCTCTCTCTCTCTTTTTTATGTTAGGAAGGTATTACCATCTCCCGTATAGAACCCAATGTAATTTAATTTTGTGCATGGACCAATGATAGTCTGTGATTTTCCAACTTCATTTTGTTATGTATGGATAAGCAGGGAACATGGGTCTGGTTAGCACTTGGAGTCTTAGCAAAAAAGGCATCCTTATGATCTCATTGTTAGGAAAATGGGGTCCAGTCCCATGTAAGTGGTTTTGGACCAAGTAAAGGCCATGGGCCTTGATCTTTTATTTTACACAGAGCCCTAGCTACTTAATAAAAAAGAAGTGGGGTTGTTTTATGTGTGTGTCGACAACCAAGCAGAAAAAGAAGAAAAGCCAGGAAAAGCAGAGAGAGAAAAAAGAAAAGGGAGAGTTGGTTAAACGGAAGTCGATCCGTGGTCCGATTGAGTTGGAACCTTGTCAGGAGGTTTATGATTCAGAGTTATACATTCTAACGGTGAAGATCGGGTTTGAAGCTCTCTAGGAACAAATCCAAGGTGTATTTGTTGAGTCACTTATTTGGTGAGATTTCTCCAATTGTTTCTCTAGTTGTTGATTAGCTCTAGTTTTAGCTAGAGAAGAACTTTGTATAACTATTATTTGATAGTGAAGATTTTTCTGGTGGCCCGTGGTTTTTTTCCTCTACACTGGAGGGTTTTCCACGTAAATCTTGGTGTACTTTATTTTTCTTGCGCATTTGATTATTGATTGTTGTCTATTGCTTCTGTATTGTTGTGATTATTGCTTCAGACGCAACAAGTGGTATCAGAGCGAGGGTTATTTTGAGACATCGATACAGAAGCATCCCAGGATAGAAGTAAATTCTGTTTGAGATCATGGAGGGTGATACAGGTTCCATGATAAAATTGATAGCATCGAATTATTCAATTTGGAAGCCTATGATGGAGGATCATCTATACTGTAAAGATTTGTATGAGCCAGTATTGGGTGATTCGGCTAAACCAGCAGATATGAAAGATGAAAGCTGGAAGAAGCTAGGTAGAAAGACGCTGGCTACAATCAGAAAATGGGTTGATATCAGCGTGTTCCATCATGTAGCGCAGGAGTCAGATGCTCACATTGTTTGGGAAAAATTGGCAGCATTGTATGAGAGAAAAATAGGTATGAATAAAGTTATGCTTGTTAAGAAGATTGTAACTTTACAGTACAGGGATGGACGATCTGTTACAGAGTACTTGAGTGATTTTCAAGATATATTTAATCGGATGACTACTATGGAACTTAAGATGGATGATGAAATGAAGGCATTATTTCTTTTGGGTTCATTGCCAGACAGCTGGAATACTCTAGTTGTGACTGTTCTTAATTCAGCTCCTGATTATAAGGTGACATTGGAAATGGTAAAGGACAGTATACTTAATGAAGAAGCGAGGCGAAAAGATGTAGACCCTGAGAATCAAGCTCTGGTCACAGAGAACAGGGGTAGAAACATCGACAGAGGTCAGGACTCAAAAGGTCGTGATAAGTCTAAACATAGATCCAAGTCTAGAGGTAAAGTGAAGTGTTTCCATTATGATAAGACGGGTCATATAAAACGAAACTGTAGAATCTTAAAGCAAGAGCGAAAAGATGAGAAAGGTAAGAGTTCAGATGATGGCAATGTTGCAGCAGTGAATTCAGATAGTGATTCAGTTACTTTGATTTGTACACATGATGATTGTAATCATGTTAGTGATCCCGGCATTGAGTGGATAGTTGACACAGGAGCGGCATATCATTGTGTTCCTAAGAGAGAGTTGTTTACAACTTATAAAGCAGGAGACTTTGGTTGTACCAAGATGGGAAACAAGAGTGTGTCGCAGATTGTTGGGATTGGTGATATTGTTGTACAAACTAGTACAGGCTGCATGTTGACTTTGAGGGATGTCAGACACATTCCAGATATGAGAATGAACTTGCTTGCTGTTAATGTCCTTGATAAGGAGGGATATGAAAGCCGACAAAAGAATGGACAGTGGAAGCTTCTCAAAGGATCTATGGTAGTTGCAAGGGGAAAACTATGCTGCACAATGTATAAGACATGGATGCAATTGAACGGTAACCAGGTAAATACCGTTGAAAATGATGCTTCAGCAAACTTGTGGCACAGGAGGCTGGCACACATGAGTGAAAAAGGGTTACAGGTTTTGGCAAGGCACTCTCTTATTCCCTTAACCAAAGGTATGTATCTCGATTCATGTGATTATTGTTTGTTTGGTAAGCATCATAGAGTTTCTTTTCGTAAAAATTCTCAGAAAAAAGAAAATAGATTGGAATTAATTTATTCTGACGTATGTGGTCTCATTGAGGTTGAGTCATTAGGTGGTAGCAGATATTTTGTTACTTTTATTGATGATGCTTCACGTAAGACTTGGGTGTATATGTTGAAATATAAAAGTCAGGTACTGCAGTATTTTCAAAAATTTCATGCCATGGTTGAAAGGATGACAGGGTTACCCTTGAAGTGTATTCGAACTGATAATGGTGGGGAATACACATCTAAAAGCTTTGAAGAGTATTGCTCAAAGCATGGGATCAGGCATGAGAGGACAGAACCTGAAACACCGCAGCATAATGGTATAGCTGAAAGAATGAATCGCACCATTGTGGAAAAAGTCAGATGTATATTGAGGATGGCAAAATTACCAAAGCCATTCTGGGGTGAAGCAGTCAACACAGCTTGTTATTTACTTAACAGGTCACCATCAGTTTCTTTGGGCTTTGACATTCCAGAAAGAGTGTGAACAGGAAAAGATGCTTCATACTCTCACTTGAAAATTTTTAGGTGTAAAGTATTCATGCATGTGCCGAAAGAGCAGAGATCAAAGCTTGACAGTAAAGCTACACAGTGTGTGTTTGTAGGATATGATGATGAGGAATTTGGCTACAGGGTATGGGATCCAGTAAAGAGAAAGACAGTCAGAAGCAGAGATGTGGTCTTTCATGAAAAAGAAACCATAGTAGACCTTGAGAAAAATGAGAAGACTACACGAGTTACTGTTGAGTGTGATGTTTCAACACCGACAGAGATTTCACAGGAAAGAGTCACAGATGGTGAAAATGAGCCAGAAACAGAACTTGGGGATATGGATGAGCCAGCTACAGTTGGTGATGAGCCAGATGCTATTAGTGTTGAGCAGGGGGAGCTACCTTCGGCATCAAGTGATGTAGAGTCTCAGCCTAGGAGATCTATTAGAGAGCGCAGGCCATCTACCAGGTATCCAAATTCAGATTTTATTTTAGTTACCAGTGAAGGGGAGCCAGAAAGCTTTCAAGATGTGCAAGCTACTCCGGATAGAGAGCACTGGTTAAAAGCAATGAAAGAAGAGATGGAGTCATTGCGAAAGAATGGTACTTATGATCTTGTTAAACTTCCAACAGGGAAGAGGCCATTAAAGAATAAATGGGTGTTCAAGTTGAAAAAGGATGGTGACAAACTAGTGAGGTACAAAGCTCGATTGGTAGTAAAAGGTTTTTCTCAGAAATCGGGCATCGATTTTGATGAGATTTTTACTCCAGTTGTAAAAATGAGTTCTATTCGAATGGTACTGGGATTGACAGCTAGTTTGAATCTTGAACTTGAGCAACTTGATGTTAAAACTGTATTTTTGCATGGTGATTTTCAGGAGGACATTTATATGAATCAGCCTGAGGATTTTGAAGTGAAAGGGAAAGAGCACTTAGTTTGCAAATTGAAGAAAAGCTTGTATGGCTTGAAACAAGCTCCACGACAGTGGTACAAGAAGTTTGATTCTTTTATGGTGAGTCATAGCTATAAAAGAACAGCAGCGAATTCTTGTGTGTATGTTAAACAATTCCCTAATGGTAACTTCATTATCCTATTATTATATGTTGATGATATGTTGATTGTAGGACAAGATGCTAGTATGGTTTGCAGGTTGAAAGAACAATTGTCTAAGTCCTTTGATATGAAGGATTTAGGTCCAGCAAAGCAGATTCTTGGTATGGACATTATCTGAGATAGGAGAGCTGGAAACCTGTTGTTGTCACAGGAAAAGTATGTTGAACGAGTGCTTGATAGATTCAACATGCAACATGCTAAATCAGTTAGCAGTTCACTTGCCAACCATTTTCATCTAAGTAAGAAATCTTGTCCAGTGTCTAAGGAAGAGCAATTAGCTATGTCTAGTATTCCTTATTCTTCTGTAGTCGGTTCTTTAATGTATCTTATGGTTTGTACAAGGCCTGACATTGCTCATGCAGTTGGTGTAGTGAGCAGATTTCTTTCTAATCCAGGGAAGGTTCACTGGGAAGCAGTGAAATAGATTTTTAGATATTTGAGGGGTACCTCAAAAATGTGCTTGACTTATGGAGTTTCACAACCAGTTTTAGAAGGGTTTACTGATGCTAACATGGCAGGCGATCTTGATGGTAGGAAATCTACTTCAGGGTATTTGTTCACTTTTGCAGGAGGAGCTGTATCTTGGCAGTCTAAGTTGCAGAAGTGTGTTGCTTTGTCAACTACAGAGGCTGAGTATATTGCAGCAACTGAAGCATGTAAAGAAATGCTTTGGATGAAACGTTTTCTTCTTGAATTAGGGTTGAATCAGAAAGAGTATGTGGTATTTTGTGATAGCCAGAGTGCTTTAGATTTGAGTAAGAATACCATGTACCATGCTAGAACAAAGCACATTGATGTTAGATATCATTGGTTACGTTCAGTGATTGAAGAACAGCAGATGCTATTGAAGAAAGTCCATACTGATAAAAATGTGGCAGATATGTTGACTAAGATACTTCCCAGGAAAAAGCTTGAGCTTTGCAGTAACTTGGCCGGAATGAGTTCCCTGGCCAAGGTAAGTTCCAAATGAAACTGCTATGGTGATGAATCTCCTCCTAATGGGGCTGGAGGGGGAGATTGTTAGGAAAATGGGGTCCAGTCCCATGTAAGTGGTTTTGGACCAAGTAAAGGCCATGGGCCTTGATCTTTTATTTTACACAGAGCCCTAGCTACTTAATAAAAAAGAGGTGGGGTTGTTTTATGTGTGTGTCGACAACCAAGCAGAGAAAGAAGAAAAGCCAGGAAAAGCAGAGAGAGAAAAAGGAGAAGGGAGAGTTGGTTAAACGGAAGTCGATCAATGGTCCGATTGAGTTGGAACCTTGTCAGGAGGTTTATGATTCAGAGTTATACATTCTGAACGGTGAAGATCGGGTTTGAAGCTCTCTAGGAACAAATCCAGGGTGTATTTGTTGAGTCACTTATTTGGTGAGATTTCTCCAATTGTTTCTCTAGTTGTTGATTAGCTCTAGTTTTAGCTAGAGAAGAACTTTGTATAACTATTATTTGATAGTGAAGATTTTTCTGGTGGCCTATGATTTTTTCCCTCTACACTGGAGGGTTTTCCACGTAAATCTTGGTGTGCTTTATTTTTCCTGCGCATTTGATTATTGATTGTTGTCTATTGCTTATGTATTGTTGTGATTATTGCTTCAGGCGCAACACTCATTCCGTTTGGAATCGGGCCTTGGGCATGCATTGCCCAGAAGTTTCCCTTCCAGGATATCAAACTCTCCTTGATACACCTATATGGAAATATATATTTCGACATTCTTCCAGCATGGAAAATCCTTTGGAGCTTGAATATGTCATATAGTTCTCTACTTCAAAAATGGTGTAAAGCTCACAGTCATAAATAGAACATGAAGATTATTGTATGTTGCTGAATTATATTCCTCAGTCATAATAATAACGCAAAAGTGATTCAAGGAAGAGCAAAATGAACAATTGTACAGAATGGATTGCCCTCAAATCAAAATACTCAATAAGGTGTTTGCGACAGCTTGCTTTTCGTACACATTCCAATAAAAATGAACAAGATGTCGACTTTTTGAAGAAACATACAATTAATCCATCTAATTATACAAGCAATTTCCCCTCTCTCTGGTTTCATTGAGCTCTTATCCAATCGTGTATGTCGATATAGTGGTCAAGACATATGGACTGAGGGATCAGAACCAGCACTACTTTTTGTATCCCCATTATATAAAGCAGCTGATCTCTTGAACTGGAACTCATTCGTGGACTGCCTTTGGATTCTGTTGAAGGCATGATTGTTAGCTCTTTGTTTTGCCTTGGTAGACTCTGTCAAGTTCATATAGTTTGGCCTACTATTGCCACTCTCCTCTGTTCTATCTGAAGCCAAGAAAGTGTTTCCGGAAGCTGGTGTGGTAGAAGTGCATATTGAAGATGACGCAGAGCTCTCATCGAATCGAAATTCAGAACTTGGACCTGAAGAGGATCGAGAAACTTGCCCAATATGTGCAGGATTTGCAGAAATCCTAGTGGTGATATTGTTCTTTCTGACATTCACAAAGCATTGTTGGGAAGATCTTGTATGCTTTCCCACGAAGAATTCTGAACAACTTTTTGATGGTGGAGTTGCTTCAGAAGGATCAGCCTGTGATTGTTACATCAATCTTGTCTCCCATGGCTGGGCTGCCATCCAACGATCTGGCCAACTCCATCCCCAACTATTCTTGTTAAACTCTTGATTTTTGAGATATGGAACTGAACTATTTGTTTGGGTAGTTGAACCAGGGTTTGATCTCCATTGCTGTAAAGCAAAGAACTTCAATTATATTTTTCCTCGATTTAAACAAGGATGCAAAATTTAGAAAATTTCAATACCTTCTGAGCAAGAGAATAAGCAAGTGCTCTTTCTCTCTTGAAGGCTCCTCCCTGCCACATCTGTAGCTTTGTTTTAACATCCTCCAGTGTTCCTTTGCTACCACACCACCCATCCTGAAAATATTTTTACAGTCATAGGGGGAAATTTTCCAAACAGCTAATAATGATATTAACAAATTGAAGTGGCAACTAAAGTTTTGATTAGTGGTACCTCTGCTTGTTTCAAGATATCATCCTTGCTTCGGTGTTCATCAAGCATCTTCTGAACTGCCTGCCCCTCTATGGACATTCTCACATGACGAGCCCTAACACGAGCTTGGACACGAACAAGAGCTTGCATGCACCAAGTGTCACAGAAGCCTGCTTCCTCAACTGTCGGCCGCGAACTAATGCTTGAAGCCTCACAATGCCTTTTAAAGCCCTCAAAGCCCTTCTTGCCTACATAAAAATTGCTGGTAAATAGGTATGCTGGTTCAGCAACAACAGAATATTTCTGCAACAAGCACCATCAACATGGAGAATATAACAGAAAACATAGGCCGTTGAGTGAACCAACAATTTGAAGATCCGAGGATGAATACATCAATAAAAATTTGACAATAAATTTACTCAAGGGTAACTACATGAACCTTAAAAACATTAATTAGATCAAATAATACTACTGTTATACAATGAAGTTAAAATTTCTAAATAAGGAGCTAAGTCCAAATTAAGAATTAAGTATGTTTTTTAAAAATAAGACATGCTACCTCTATTCAAAATCTAATTTGTTATTGGAGGATAGAATTATTACTTACTATTCTAGGCCCTAATCAAAAGCTTTGGTTTATGTGGAGTTAGGTCTCAGCATGTCTTGCTTAGTTTCTTTCACAAGCTAAATCGATTTAGATATAATCTTTATTTACTATTTGTATGGCTACACTGGTATATTAACTGTTGAAATTTGAGAAACAATGAAGAACCTCTTCTATAGAGAATTTCTTTCAATTTCTCAGACATCAAAGGAGGAAAGTAAAAAATGGCAGTAAAAGGGAATTCAAATTTACCAAGAAGCCACAAAAAGCAGTTTGGATACGGATAGCAGCCCATTCTTGCCTTACAACCTTGAAATCTTTAGGAGGAGCTCGAACTACTCCTGCCATTGCAGCGGTGAAAGCATCAGTCTTTGGTGAAGAATCGGATCCTTCAGAATCTGCTCTAAACTTTCCTTTAAACCCCTTCCATGAGGTCCCCAAGTCCCTTGAAGAACTCCATAACCTCAATTTCTTAATCTTGCCACTAAGGTCGGCAATCCAATCCGTTTCCGATAAATTTCGATTCGACTCGATATCATATGACGAATTTTTTTTTTAAATTGAATTTCGGATCGAATCAGATCCAATAAAATTAAAAAAAAATTGAAATCGAATCGAGTTGGAATTTTAGATAAATTGAACCCAATATTATATAAAAATTATTTTTTATTAATTATTTAATTTTTTATTTATATATATTTATATAATTATATATTTAAATATTTATATTTTAAAAAATAATATTTTATTAATTTTGAATCGAATATAATTTATACAATATCAATTCGAATTAAATTCAAATATAAAAAAAAATTTTAAAAAAATTCAAATCAAATCAAATTCTTAACGAAAAAAATCGTATCGACCTGACCCCTGCCACTCACCTTTTTCTGCATAGCGAAAGGAAAAACAGCTTTAGTGCACAAATGTATGTAACAGTAAGTAACTGTATAACGAAGCATAAAAGCGCAGAGCTTACTTGGTCTTCTTTTTCAGTCTTCTTGAGACCAATAAGAGATTTCACCCATTTCCCTGAAGCACCCATCGACGGTTCAAGCTATATCTTTTGTCAGAGCTAAAGAAAACGGCATTTTTTTAAAAATTTTATGGAGGGAAGAAGAAAACAGAGAAATGAAACAAATTTGATCTTAACTTAACTCAAAAGGAGGCTAGTTGATAAGACAAAGGAAATGGGGCAGTAATGGGAACAGTGAATAACACAATAAGAGTGAGAAAAATGAACATTCTTCTTTTCTTTTTTTTTTTTTGAAAAAATAGAACTAAAACAATTGCTCAAAGAAGAAAACTTTCTCTTTTTTTTTTTTTTTTTGTAGAAAAAGAAAGCAGATTGAATGAACACATAAAACAATAATAAAAACCCAAATGGAGAGATTTGAGATTGAAATAAAAGCTCCCAAAGAGCCAAAAAAACAAAGTTTTGGAAAACAATGAAGAACCCTGAAACCAGAAGGAGAGAGACAGAAACGTGGGGAAATTTTGGGTTTTGGGTTAGAGGCTTAATATTTTGAAATTCAAAAGAAACCAAACGAACAAAGAAGGATTGATCTCTTGATCCCCCTCAATGGAATTCCTGCATGTGATAAGACTTTCTGTGCTTGCATTTGGTCCCACTGCTTTCAGGAAAATTTGACATGCAAAGGGACGTTCCCTTCGTTATAGCACGCGAAAAGTCACAAAAAAAGAAAAGTTAACTGACAAAGGATCCCTCTAGTCGGTGCACTGAAGATCTGGTTTCTTTGTTAAGCTGTGTGGCTTTTTCTAGTAATTGGCCTGGGACACTTGAATGGATAGTGTTAAAATCTCTGTTCAATCTTACCTTTTCTCTTTGGAAAAATTTTTACTCCCCGAATGATTTTTTTTTTTTAATAAAAGACCTTAGTTTAAAATGATTCAGATGATTCAAAGCTGTGAAAATTTTCGTTTCTTTTCTGTATAGGGTTAGAGAATCACCAGAAAAAAAAAAAAAAAAAAGGCTGAGGGGATGATTGGTCTGGTCTGATGCCAGTAAGCATTGAGAATACCACAAATAGCAAGTAAATTTTACAGCTAGGTGGAATTCAAATTGTCTGTAAAGACAAAATCTGATTTTCAAATTTCTTGACAATGAGGATTTGCTTCCAATGTAACTTATTATATAGTCTGAGATTTCTAATTTAAAACCGAGTAGTCGGGTGAGCATAAATCCATTGAAACAGATTTGATTGATCGAAATCGATTGAATTTTATTAAATTGATTCGATAAGTTTTGATAATAATCAATTTAACAATAAAATCCTAGTAATTTAGTGTAATCTAAACTGAACTTTTTTGCTTGGGATTCTCTGTCAATGGATAAAAAGCATTAGAAGAAGTCAATGGTATTCTTTTTAAAAAAGCAGTAGGAATTAATAGTGCTAATGTAATTGGAGTAAAAGGCAAGCAAGTTTATGGTACAGTCGTAACCCTTTGGTTGTTTGATAAAGCTGCCTGCTACTGAATGAATATGAGCCGTGAAGTGTGAAGAGGAGATGCCATGGAAATTATGAGAGACAGAGGCAGAGGCAGAGGCAGAGGCAGGGGCATAAGCAGAGGCAGAGGAGCATTAAAGTAAAGCATTTAACTGGAAGGTGTTTGAGGCAGTAGTGGAACAAATAATGTTAATGGTAAATCCAAAACTGCATTTAAAGACAACAGATTTCTGTTCTATAAACCTAATATTGGAGTTTAAATCAATCTCCTCCTGTATCATTATGCCAAACCTACAAGCAGGAAAATTGCCTTTAAAACAACTGATACAACTGTTTTTTTTTTTTTTTTTTTGAAATCAAGACTTTGATAATGGTAACTTGTTTTACCTGAAGTATTACAGGTTGGCTATGGCCGTATCCTTTTTTTTTTTTCACTCAAAAAAAAAAAAAAAAACGAAATGACAGTCTTTGGTAGTGGTGGTTTTAGACTGTTAGATGGAGAGAATGGATTTGACTCTCCTAGAAGGCAAAAAGCAAAAGACTCTCACCTTGGGAGGCAAATAACAAAAGCTACTATTGCCACCAAATAAACTTTAAGTAAAATATTAAAATTTATATATATTTAATTCATTTTTTATATAAAAATTATATATTACAATTTATCTTAATATAAAAATATGAAATATTTTTTTATATCATTAAATTTATATATAATTATTGTTAAAATTTTAAACTGTTATTTTTATATCATTTTTTTCATATTATATTTATATCGTATCATTATATTATATTTTAAATTATCATATCATTCCTAAAATTCATTTTTTTGATAAGTATAATTTATAAAGAGCATAATAAATATATGTTTTGGTCACTCCACATGGCAAAAAAGGGTGATGCTCCTAAAACAAATCAATGAAGGAAGAATGTTTCTTCTCCTATTTTACAATTGGTAAATTCTACTAAGGTATTTCACTTTTGAGCACAATTGACTCCAAATTCATAAAAAAAAAAAAAAAAAAAAGACAACAGGGGACCTTCAAAGAAGTTTATGAGAAAGATTGAAGAAGCAACAGTTAGAGGAAACATGTTTTAAATGGAAGAAAAAAAAAAAGCAAAGAAAATAATTATAAAATTGTACTAGTACGAGGTTACTTATTTTACTACAAACTACTCATTTCATTTTTTCCTTTTCTGTTTGGTTGTAGAAACTGCAGGAAGTGGGGGTGGGGGCTCTATAATTGTAATATTTGTACTTGTTTTATTTTACTTAAAATGCATCGAATGAGGCTTTTTTTTTCAATTCTCACAAATAGTTTAAGTTCAAATGATAATTTACTTACTTATGTCAAGTAATTATATACATCATATATGCATTGTATTCATAGTTTTATTATCAAGGATTGTTAATTGTTTCAAAGCTTATATTTTAAAGACATTGGTCTCATGGATTCATATAACTTCATTGGCTTGAGAATTTTCGGAAATAATAGAGGACGTGACGTTTCCAACTTGACCTTTACAATCCCACATTTCAGTTAGTAATCCACTTGTAAGGAGGTTGTGTAGCAGTTACCACAGTTACGATGTCTAACCCACATATATACAATGTGCATTTGTCTCAATTCCAGACAATGGCCCCTTCCTCCATGTCCATCTAGCTGGTGGGCATGAAATACTTATATTGTCTTTCAGTGCCATACAAATCCATAGGCGACTGTGATTATGATGCAAGAAAAGTCCTCAGAAATCAATAAGTGAATGCCATCTAAATGTCTTCAAGTCACAAAACCTACCCCGTTTCTTTTGTTAATCATTGAAAAGCCATGTCTGATAATTTTCTGTATGAATGAAAAAGATAAGCCATGTATGATAATCAATATAAAAAGTATAACAAGCTCAAGCATCTTGAGCCAGTCCTATTATTAGTAAACTCCTTCATGTCACTCCTATATCTCTTTTTTATTTCCTGATATTATACTCTGAAAATAAACATAATTGGCACAATGAACTAATGTTTGGTTAGTAAAAGTTTTCTTAGTTATATAGGATTTCAGTTGCCCCCGATGTAGATCTGTCTCTGTTTATCTTGAAGATACTGCCTGTGATTTCTGTTGTGGTGGTATGTGAAGCCAAACCTTCATCATGTCATATGCCGCAAATCCAACTGCCACAGAAGGAACAATCTGACAACCACATCGTAACACACTTCATTAAAATGAAAACCATCCCAAGGCCAAGTAAAATTGGCAATTATATAACAAAGGTCGCACTCAAACAATTGATCTGTTTCTTACAAGTTGCTAATGTTTATGGTTTCTCAAAAGTCAGGACAGAAGGGGTGAAAACTAACAAATACAAAAATCCGCAAATGCTAACAAGTCGGTTGATTTTTTGCTGAGTTTTAAACTACCTAGATATAATTAATGCTCAAGCCTGCAAACAATTGTCTCCAGCCTTGATTCCGGACAATAGTAGTAAGCCCTTCCCATGTGTTTCTGTATACCGTATCACCTTGAATTGTTGAAGGCTGAAGACTTTCAACCTGTAGGGTAACATTCAAAAATTACTTCTCAGCTGTGTCAATCACAAGATAGGTGCCAAAAGGAAAGCAGAGAGAGACACAAATTACTAGATACATTCTATCATGATTTACATCATCAAGAACAAGCTAGGTGCCGTTGGGAAAGCAAAGAGAGAAGCGAATGACTCAATACATTCAATCTTGGTTGACATCATTAAGAAAAAAAACTCTTATCATGTATATCAGGTTGAATCAAACTACTTCCAAACCAGTTTTTTAAACAGGTTGGTGTATATATATCTAGCACTTACTAAAGTAAATGTGAACCTCAAAACATTTAAAACATCCCACAAAAGTTTCCATGCTAATACTAACACATGAAATAGACAGCATAATGTGAATTCCCAACAAAAAAGAATAACAATTACACCCTCCTAGAAGTATACAGCTATTGCACAATACCTGTGTCACGGACTTAAGGAAGAGTCCTAAATCCCACATCGAACATAATAGGAGGGTCCCTGGGGTATAAAAGGGTTCACACCACCTCTGTCTTGTGAGGTGCTTTTTGTAGGACAAAACTGTGAGACCAGGGGGTCAGAGCGGACAATACCTCACAAGGGTGTGAACCGTGGCAGAAGGCTGATCTGGGACGCCGGAAGGGTGAATGCCCGGGTCCCGGAGCCGCACGGGTTCGGAGCTTGAGTCTCGACCCGTGACAAGTGATATCAGAGCCAACCCTAAACCGTTCGATCCACGCCAAGCACCTCGAGGGAGGTAGGCAGGGTGGCCAGCCTCCGTGACGGGGGCGTCACGAGGTTGGGTGCGGGAGAATGTCACGGACCTAAGGAAGAGTCCTAAATCCCACATCGAACATAATAGGAGGGTCCCTGGGGTATAAAAGGGTTCACACCACCTCTGCCTTGTAAGGCGTCTTTTGTAGGACAAAACCGTGAGGCCAGGGAATCAGAGCGGACAATACCTCATAAGGGTGTGAACCGTGGCAGAAGGCTGATCTGGGACGCCGGAAGGGTGAATGCCCGGGTCCCGGAGCCGTGCGGGTTCGGAGCTTGAGTCTCGACCCGTGACACCTGCATCTGTCTCCTTACAACATCTAATGGGTATGTGAAGGTCTGCCCAAGTAACCCAGCGAGTGCTCCAGAAGAAAGATGCATCACAATGGACTTTTGGTTCTCTTCAGGAACATGCGTCTTTAGTACCTCATAAATGTAGAACTTTAAACCAGCATAAGGGAGGATCCCAGTGAGTGTTGGACCTATATGTCAACAAAAAGTTTCATAGAGTCCAAGCACAACTTGCCGAGAAAGTAATAAGCACAATGAAGCAACTACACTAAAAAACAAAAAAAACAAAAATACTTCAAGATTTCATGTTAAACTAATGAATCTTGACTATCATGAAAGACTGAAGATACTTTAAACAGGACAATACGAATGATCGTGCCAGTTATAAGAATAATGCACAGAACTAGGGGCCATTGTCAAATCAACATATCCATTCTTAATCTGTAATTTGAAGCATTAAAAACAACTGCCTACATACCTAAACCTCGATATAATCCACGTATTCCTGCTTGCTTGTAAACAGTTGTCAGTACATCTGTTATGCCACTGTATGCAGGTTGAGGATATAAACTTCTTATACCACACCCTAAATTTGTTCTGGTGTCCACAACCTATTGAAATATTAAAGTCAATTAGAAGTGTAAAATAGAGTAAAGAACTTTCATTTCCTTCAGTAATCCAATTTATCCAAGGAGAACTTGATAAGCAGTAATATTTATCCAAGGAATGGGTGTACTTGTTCTAAAAGCATCAGTTGTTTACTGCTACAAGTCTACTTAAAACATCTTCCATAAGAACTAATGCATGAGTGCTTTAGTCTAACTTCTATGGGAGAGCAGAGATAGAGGAAAATGGTAAAATAATCTGTTAACTTATAAAATCCAAGAACACCTTCATGCTTTAGTACCTTCTTTAAGGATTGATACACCCCAAGAGATTGGAAACCATCAGTCCTTGTCTGTACAATAGAGAGAGAGAGAGAGAGAATCATACGAAAACTATGAGTGGTAATGTGCATGCCGCAGAAAATATTGGGTCAAAGAAACAAAGTAAGCATGACAAACATACAGCAACAAATACTAACTGATAAACATCCAGCAAGCCCCAGATTAACATACATACATACATACATACATATATATATATATATATATGTAAAACATAAATATTTATATTCATATTTATATAACTAAGCCTTAAGCACCATTGTAACTGAAATTAATTTTGCAGGAAAATCACTTATTTGATTGTTAAAGGACTACTGTAAAAGCAATAAATAACAACTATACAAGCCGAAAACCAAGCTAAACATCTAATTAAACTCATCATAGCAAAATGATAAAATAGCAAACACCAATTTTTGGTTTGTATTTACCAATGCTGGTAAAATCTTAAAAAAAAAGAAAAAGCGACAAAGATATATCTAAGTAGCTCACCTGCAAGAGTATTTTAATCCGTACTAAAGGTGCAATTGTAGTTTTAGCAAAAGCCCCAGCAGCACCACCAGCTATTAGCTCTTTGACATAAACAGGCAAACAATCAATGTGGGAAACCTCTCTGCGTGCAGTTGAACCATCAACAAGCCTGGCCATATTTGTTGTCAATGTGGAGCCTTGAGGAGAACCCGTCTCAAAATATCGATCTTTATATTACCAAAATCTTCATCAATTCAACGAATCTGTCAAATTATAATTACCCACCCTGGAGCTTGAAGAACTCTTTATCCCATCTATCTCTTGGGATACAAAAAGAAAAGGATTTGTGTTCAAATGGTAGATTCAACGGCCTGAGAACATCCAGATGAGAGACAGGCAAGTTCACAAGCCGATCCTTTTCTTCAATAACACCAAGATACATCCAAAGATACAGATAAAAACAGACCACACGGATTGTCAAACCCAAAAACCTATCCTTTCAGTTATAACATTGCTCCCATGTCAAACCCAAAGCTTCGATGCCTTTTATTAAAGTAATCAATCTCTCAATCTAGATTCATCAAAAAGTCTCCTTTAAAGCACACAAAGCCACCACTTTCGAGCCAAAAATAACATAACCCTCAAGTACTCCAAAAACCAATAAATTCAAAAAGTTTCCGATGATTCCAAGTTCAATTCATTCAATAGCCGTGTGAGATTAATCAAGGGGTAGAAAACGTACCAAAACAGACAAAAAGGTTAAACCAAAGGAGAATGCCTAAATTTAGGGTATAAACCAGAATCTAAAAATACATGTTCTCCTTCAGAGAAAGGAGGACATTCTCTTATTGTGTTTTCTCTCCCCCCGCCCCTTTAACGCTCGACTTTCGTTTGTTGTTGTCGTTTGCTTCAAAGGTTGCAATTTTGAAGGGGAAGTCACGTCGTCAGGCTACGTTGCAATTAGTTTAGTATTATTATCGTGATTGTAGAGCAGAAAAATATGATTAAGATGTTAAAAATATATAAAATAATAAAAATATTAAAATATTAAAATATTAAAATAATAAAGTTATTTTATAAAATAATATGATTGAATGTAAAAACTGTTTTTTAATTAGTTTTTTATTTGAATTTCTAAATCTAAACTATATATTACTGTATACTCGAAGTGAAGATTTTAATTTATTGCCGAACATCCTAGGATAGTAGATTAGTAGATCACCGAATTGGATGGACGAGGATGTCTTTTTCAACGTTTGACTTGATATTCTTGGTTTTTTCTTTTTTTTTAATTATTAATTAGAACACTTGGTTTTTTCTTCTTTTTTTTTTCTCGATAAATATATCGAGGCTTATTTCCTATTAACCAAGCCCTTTTTTTTTTTGAGACCTACCTATGAATCGATGGTATCAGCAATTTCCTAGACAATGCCATGTGTATAGTTTTTGGAACATTCTGTCGCAATCAAGTTGTCTTGTCAAATGTTTAAGAAGTTGTCTGAAATCAGCCATAGTCATCCTAAAAATTAACCCTGCCAAGAACTTTACACTTTTGAGAGAAGTTTGAAACAACCCTATTTCCTGCTTTTATTATCTATTACCAGCACGATGCTGTTTCTTACTTCTGAAGTTTCTGCATAAATTACAGGCTTTGATGATTTTGTAACTACAAAGTATAATATAATAGAATTAAGCCTTGTATATATCCACTTACCAACTTTCATGAAAACTGAAGAAAATGTTGGTTACATACCTTACAATTCAAGCAAGAGAGTTGGCTAGGAAATCAAATTCGTACTAAAACTTTTAGTGGGAAATTGATCAATTGTCTTTCATTTTGCATTTGGTCATGAAAACAACTGCATTCTTTCATAAAACACGAATCAACGATCTACGTTTGCTTTTTTGGTGTTTGATGTTAAAAACTGGTACTACAAGGTTGTTTTTGACTTGCCTGGAAGAGGAAATGTTGGAACAATCAACTGGATGTCTTCGTGTTTGGTCTATAATCATACCTTAGACAGAAGCAATGTATCATCCATAGGATGAAGATCCAAAAGCCAAGCAGTTGTCATAGTTTCTATTCCATACTATTGTTTAGAAAAGGAAGCAAATTTACTCTAAGTAAAATACTTGTAATAAGGCCAAAAATCCTGTCTTTGATTCATTCTTTGCAGTCTGAGCAACAAAACTATCAAAATTTGGTAAGTATTAGTAAGAATAATATTTGATTAATGCATATTAGAAAAGCAAGAAGTAGCTATGAGAAGAATATACCATTAGGTAGTGAACATCACTTCCATACATACCAACAGCTTTCATCTTATCTTTGACATCATGGGATCCTTAAAATAAATATTGACCAAGAACGCAAAGAGAAGTAATCAATGAATAAGAAAGAAAATCTCATTCACAAACATTTTGAAAAGAGATACTTTCAGAAATAGTAAACACATTTAAGCCTATAAATGTAGTTCTTTCTAAACAAAGTCTAGTTTATGGCTTGTAAGTGTCCGTAGAAAAAAAAAAAGCAAGAAAATAGGAAAAAGAGGGAAATCTCATAAAAAAGAAAAAAACATGGCTGCTTGGTTTGTGGGTCTCAATATTCTCAAAGATTCAACCATTCAAGCTCCCTCCTCTTGGTACGATATTCATGATCAGTATTTACCTTTGTTTTCATTCTGGAGTAGAGTTGTAAATGGTTTGTTTAATCTCTTTTCTTTTTTTCTTCTTTAAGTTATTTGTAAAAATAGATACTATAAAAGATAAAATAGATTTACTTGCAGAAAAGATGGACCGAAGACATGTTCTCCCAGATACATCTACAGACTTTGGACCTCTTTACTATAGAAATATTATGATCGCAGATGATAACCTTTCATCTTCCTCAGCAAAAGAGAAACAAGAAAAACTTAATTTTGACTCTTATAAATATTTAATTGAAAACTTTAAATTAAAAATAGAAAAAATTAAAGATCCGAAGTAACAGGTCTAGTATTTTCAAGTTATAAAAAACCTTTATGAAGAACAGAAAGGAATTTTTCAAAAATATAACTATCATTATATGTTTAACTATGACACAACTAGTGTTAGTAGTGAAGAAGCAGATAATGATATAGTAGAAGAAAATTTTAAAATTCTTGCTACTAAACTAATAGTTAAAAGTGAACAAGTTCCATATGATAAAATCACATTTGATGATACTTCTAGTTTGAAGATCAAATAGATCTAGAACCACAAATCCCTATTTCTTAACCAGAGGATAAAGTAAAAAAAAGCATAAAAAATATCTAATCCAGATATTGATGATGTTCTATGATTTTCAAATTTACAAAATCCAAATCTTATGGAACAATATCTACCACATTTAATAGACAAATACTCTCATCTAAACAAGGATGAGATAAATCAAACTTCAAAATCTGGCCAATCTAGTCAGATAAAACCAGAAGTCCTTATAATTGATTTGTTAAACAAACGAATGGTTGCTCAAGGTGGCACTTATTTAGATCTAACCAGAGTCTCTCTAAAAGACTATGAAAAAATCGTAGATGATTGGGCGTAATCTATATCTTTTGTTGTTACAGGATACAAAGACACTTAGAATAAAAAAAAGGTTTCTTAATTACTTTTATGGCACATGGCAATGTGATATCCTTCAATTTCTCAAAAAATGGGAAAATACAACTTTGAAAAACACTCAGAAAGATATGCTACAAGCAAAATGCAATATACCTCAACTTTTAAAAGATTTAACGCAGATCTTGAAAAATGAGTTTTGTGAGAGTACAAAAACACTGGATCCCAATCCAAGAGCTCAATATTTTCTTTCAAAATTAAAATTATGTGATAGTTGAAATCTTGATGATTTTTGTAAAAGATATATTTATGAATACCAAAAATTGGATGAAAAACATTCAAAATTTTGGTTACAACAATTTTTTCTCAAACTTCGATTACCATGAGATGAATTATGTTCTCAAAATTATACTATTTATTTACAAGTCAAAATTTAAGCTTCAAATGCTGCAAACCCTAGTTTTGAGTTGTATGATACTTTAGGCTATCGTATAAAATACATATAGAACCAAATTATCGAATATTGCCTCAAGCAAAAAGCTACCAAATAAGTAAAATCTAAACTTAGTTACAAACAGTGTACTAAGATTTTAGAAAATGATTTAGGATTTGGTTGTAACAAACATCCAATTCAAAGAAAAAATGAAAAAAAAAAAAAACTAGTCCAACCAAAAAGCCTAAAAAAGGCAAATTTGTTGTTAAAAGAAAGAAAAAATCTTCTAAACAAACTGGTAAATGTTTCATTTGTGATCAAGAAGGTCACTATGCAGATAGCTGCCATAACAAAGGGAAAATTGCTTGCAAAATGATTAAAAAACTTAAAGAGTGTTATCTTCAAATTTTATTTGCTGATGATTTATCAAATGAAGAAATATTTTATGAAGTCTTTTTCAGAAACTGATTATAGTTCTTCTGATAATGAATCTGAATATATTTTTATGCTAAATACAAAATCTAACCAAGATACTATTTCAGTTATTTCTTCTATAGGTACAACAACTACATTAGAAGAAGGTATGGTTAAATTCAAAAATGTGATTCGAAAAATTCATCATATTTTTGAAGAAAAAATTAAAGAATTACAACTCATCAAACCAGATGAGATTCACAATACAAGTTGGTTTAAAAAATTCTAACCTTGGTATAAACGCCATATAGAAAAACTATTTGATGATACAGTTGCCAATGATTTTAAACAAGGATCAGTGAAAATACCTCTTTTTACAAAATAAAAAATAAATCATTTTCTACAAAAATACCCTAAGGTTAAATATATACATATTAGTATGATTATGATTACCATTAAACCACTATTTCTTTCCTGTAAAGACATACCTATTATTGCAGTTTTAATGAACAATCGCTTTAAAAATCCTGTTAGTGCTATAATTTGAGGAATACAATCCAATTTAGCTGCAGGAGTTATTTTATTTAAAGTAAAACTAAATTACTTTATTTTTATTTTTGATGAAAACATTAAAAAATGTTTATGTTTTCGTATCAAAATAACCAATTCTAATATTAAAGAAAAATCTCATGACCTTTTAATCAATTGGTCAGCAATTTATGAGTTTACTAATACTACAAATACATCTATCAAACAGATAGATTCAAATATTATTAAACTATTGGAACCAAATAGTTTTGATTTTGAAATAAAACCTAAATTGGTAAAACTCAAGGATTTATCTATCCCACAAGGATAGTGCCTCGAAAACATTTCTGAATATACCTCTGAAAAATAGATGATTCCTACTTTAGAATTTTTCTTTTCAGGAAAAAACTTTTATTTTAAAAATCCTAATGCTTCAACTAGTTTTAATCCAAACCTGTTTTACTCCATACAAATATCTTTGAACCTCAAAAAGATGATGATATTGAGAGTATATCTAGTAATCAATTTTTTTATACTCCTTACAAAAGTTTTTTTTCAAGATTTCATCATACAACTAGTACAAGAAATCTTCAAAGAGCAAACAATATAAGCCATACAGGTAATGCTCAAATTCTTAAATTTACAGGAGATAATCCATCTCAGCAACATACATGTGATAATCAATCTTATTATCATTCTGTTAATTTTGTTTTGAATTCTCATATTTCTTCTTCTAAAACTCTTAGACATGAAGAAATGAAAATGTTACATTTTATAAATAATTTTAAATTATCTACAACAGATATAATTTTCTTTTCTAATAAAGATAGATATTATACTTTTGTGAAAAGTGAATTTCATTTTAAGGGCTATAAATCATATAGTCTACATGTATTGCTAGACACTGGAGTAACAATCTCAAGTTGTTGCAACAATGCTTTACCATTAAACAAATGGCAACCAATGAAGCATTCGATCATCATAGTAGGTATTGATGGTAATGAGATTGTTGTTGGTTATAAAGCATAAAATATTATTGTTTATTTTAATAATATTAGATTCATATACCAAAAATACTATGTTTTTCTAATATGCATGGAGACATACTGTTAGGAAATAATTTTATACGCATTTATATTCCATTTTCTATATCTACTACTCAGGTTACTCTAACAATTGATAAACAATCAATTGATATTCCTTTACTTCAAGAACATAAGCATATTTGTGATAAAAACTTTCAACCAGAAAGTTTAACAAATGTCATAAACGTAATCAATGAAAAACATTGGTTATATAAGATTTTACAAGAAAACTTTAGTGAAGAACCATTAAAGCTATGGCAGAGAAGTCCAAGATATTGTGAGCTGACTCTTTATGAACCAAAAACGATAATAAGAGTGAAGCCCATGATCTACACTAAACAAGATATAGATGAATTTGCTATACAGATTGCAAAGTTATTGGACAAAGGCCTGGTAGAACCAACTACCAGTCCACATTCTAGCCCAACATTCATGGTAAGAAATCATTCAGAAAAAAAATGAGGTAAACCTAAAATGGTTATTAATTACAAAAGATTAAACCAAAATCTTGTTTTTGATGGCTACTTTATTCCTCGTAAAGATGTTTTGCTCAATTTAGCCAAAAATACTGAATATTTTTCTAAGTTTGATTATAAATTTAGTTTTTGGCAAATCATGCTTAAACTTGAATCTAAACTTTTAACTGCTTTTAGTGCACTAAACCATTACCAATGGACTGTTATGCCTTTTGGTATATGCAATGCACCTCAGATATTTCAGCATTGGATGAACAGTATTTTCAACAAACATAAATAATTTTGCTGTGTTTATATTGATGATATTCTTTTTTTTATATACACTTGATGAGCACAGGAAACACCTGAATATTCTTGCTCAAGAATTTATTTTGCATGATATTATTTTGAGTCCCAAAAAGGTTGAACTAGAAAAAATAAAAATAAAATTTTTTTATCTTAATTTATCTATTAATTGTTTAACGTTACAGGATCATATTATTACTAAAATTAAGGAGTTTTAGAAGACCTGATAATATCAAATAGCTACAACAGTTTTTAAGTATAGTTAATTATGATCGACAATTTTTCAAAAAACTTTCCAATAAAAAAGTTTTTTTTTGAAAAAATTATGAAAATATGTTAATTTTATATGAACTCAAACTAACTCTGATATTATTAAACAAATCAAATTAGAGCTAACCTATGTTCCTAAAGTTTATCTACTTAAACAAGGTGATTTACTGATATTAGAGACAAATGCCAGTGAAGAACATTGGGGATGTATCCTTAAAGCAAAAAATCTTCATCAAAAGGATGAATTGATTTGTGACTATAATTCAGAAAAATTTAAACCAAATAAAATAAATTATATTATTTATGAAACGAAATTATTAGTCATAAAAAATGGTGTACAAAAATTTCTTATTTATCTGGCCCTTGAAACCTTTGTTATAAAAAATGATAACCAGGCTGTTCGAGACTTTCTCAAAAACAGAAAACTCTTAGACAATCCCAAAAGAATCATGTGATATAATTTTCTTTGTCAATATAATTTTTTTATCGAGTTTATCTAATAAAAATATTTTAACTGATTTTTTTAGTAGGCTCAATGGATAGAGGCAAATTACCTCAAGAAAAACTTGGAGAATGGAGAACTATTAAGAACAAACAACTTAAAAAATTTTTATCTTCTTTATCCTTTTCAACCCCTTCTTCTCCAATATATCCTTCTTTCTTTGCAAATCCTAAACCAGGATTTGGCTTATTCAATGATCTTAACCAAAGATTATTTTTCTATCAATCATAAAATTTTAGACCATCGTATATGACTTCTCTTTTAAAAGTTTAACCAAAATTCTCACAGTTTACTTAAGATCCAAACCAATAGACTCTTGTAAGTTATTCTAAAATAGTTTCTTCCACAAAAAAATTGTTGTAAGAAACAAAGGTCTTTAACTAAGAAATCAAAGATTTTTATAATCCTGGACTTGAATCATAAGTCTATGATTTATTGAATTCAATTTAGAAATCCCATTTCACTCAAAATAAAACTCATTTTTGAAAAGGGATAACCAAACTAGCAGAATATCTGGTTAAACAAGCCACAAGTATTTAAAAATTAAAAAAAGTAGCTCTCCAAAGCCTTGTATCAACTAACTTGCTAAAACAACAAGATATTTATTTCTTCGCTTTGGAAGAAAATGCATATTCTATCTCAGAAATAAATAATTTCTTGAGACTTTGTAAATATTTTGAAAATAATAATTTTTCTCAACTAAACAAGCTTAAGAGGATACTTTTGTTTGAAAAAGCTATTCAATTCTTAACCAAAGACTTTTTTTCAGCAAATAAACCTTTCTATTATTCAGACTACAAAAAACTGTTAGTCAACAAATTTTTTTAATATTATTATTCTTTATATATCCATATTACAACCACTGGGGATCACATTCTAAAAATTAAATTTTTTCTAAACTATGAAACCTTTTATATAACTAGCATCGAAATTGAAATAGTTGGTCAGATCCTTATATAAAACTTATTTTTAATTTGATCAAAGATTTTTCAACTTTTATTAAACACCATTTCCACAGAGCTGTAAAAAGCAATCATCATTTTTTCTATTTACATTTTACTATTACCAGTCTCCTTGGTACTTTTCAGAGATAAAGATTTTTTCAATCCTATCAAATTTGAAAAATTAGAAAAATTCTTTCTGGTCTTCTGTTACCCCACTACAGAAGCTTTGGAGATTTCAGAAACTCTAAACAAGATAGTTTCAAAATTTTTAAATTCAAAAGATTTTTTCTTTCTTTTAACAATAAATTTACCTTTTTAAAGCTTTTTGGCTGGACTAATTTTTTCTGGTTTCCATTTTTTTCAAAAATATATTCATTTTTTCTTAAAACAAATTTTTTTTTGAATTGGGTGTTTGTTACAACCGAATTCTAAATCATTTTCTAAAATCTTAGTACATTATTTGTAACTAAGTTTAGATTTTACCTATTTGACAACTTTCTGCTTGAGGTAGTATTCGGTGATTTGGTTCTGTACGTATTTTATACGACAGCCCAAAGTATCATATAGCTCAAAACTAGGGTTTGCAGCGTTTGAAGCTTTAATTTTGACTTCTAAATAAGTAGTATAATTTTGAGAACATAATTCATCTCATGGTGAGGAAAGTTCAAGAAAATTTTGTTGTAACCAAAATTTTGGATATTCTTCATCCAATTTTTGGTATTCAAAAATATATCTTTTACAAAAATCATCAAGATTTTGAATATCACATAATTTTAATTTTGAAAGAAAATATTAAGCTTATTGATTGGGATCCAGTGTTTCTGTACTCTCACAAAACTTATTTTTCAAGATCTATGTTAGATCATTTAAAATTAAGGTTATTACATGCTATAAGTAGTGTATCTTTCTGAGTGTTTCCTAAAGTTGTATTTTTTCATTTTTTAAAAAATTGAAAGACATTACCTTACCATGTGCCATAGAAGTAATTAAGAAACCTTTTTTTTATTTCAGACGTCTTTGTATCTTGTAACAATGATAGATAGATTGTGTCCAATCATCTATGATTTTTTCATAGTTTTTGAGAAGGGCTCTGGTTAGATCTAAAGAAATGCCACTTTAAAAAACCATTCGTTTATTTAATGAATTGATTATAGGGACTTTTGATTTTATCTGATTGGATTGGCCAGATTCTGAAGTTTACTTTATCTCATCCTTGTTTAGATGAGAATATTTGTCTATTAAATGATGTAGATGTTGTTCTATAAGATCTTGTTGCCATTTGTTTAATGGTAAATCATTGTTACGATAACTTGAGATTGTTGCTCCAGTGTCTAATAATACATGTAGAGTATATGATTTATAGCCCTGAAAATAAAAATCACCTTTCATAAAAGTATAATATCTATCTTTATTAGAAAAGAAAGTTGTATAAGGTGTAGATAATTTAAAATTATGTAACATTTTCATTTCTTCATGTCTAGGAGTTCTAAAAGAAAAAAAATATGAAAAGTTAAAACAGAATTAACATAATGATAATAAGATTAGTTTGTAGTATTAGTAAACTCATAAATTATTGACCAATTGATTGAAAAGTCATGCGATTTTTTTTCAATATTAGAATTGGTTATTTTGATACAAAAACATAAATATTTGTCAATGTTTTCATCAAAAATAGAAATAAAGTAATTTGGTTTTACTTTAAATAAAACAACTCTTGTAGCTAAATTGGATTGTATTCCTTTAATTATAGCATTAACAGAGTTTTTGAAGCGATTGTCTATTAAAACTGTAATAATAGGTATGTCTTTGCAGGAAAAAATAATGGTTTAATGGTAATCATAATCATACCAATATATATATATATATAACCTTAGGGTATTTTCGTAAAAAAATGATTTATTTTTTGTTTTATAAAAAGAGGTATTTCCATCGATCCTTATTTAGAATCATTGGCAACTGTATCACCAAATAGTTTTTTTTATATGGTGTTTATACCAAGGTTGAAATTTTTTAAACCAACTTCTATTGTAAATCTCATTTGATTTGATGAGTTGTAATTCTTTAATTTTTTCTTCAGAAATATGATGAATTTTTCACATGATATTTTTTAGTTTAACCATACATTCTTCTACTATAGTTATTGTACCTATAAAAGAAGTAACTGAAACAATATCTTGGTTAGATTCTATATTTAGCATAAAAATATATTCAGATTCATCATCAGAAGAACTATAATCAGTTTCAAAAAAGACTTTATAAAATATTTCTTCGTCTGATAAATCATCAGCAAATAAAATTTAAAGATAACACTTCAAGTTTTTTAATCATTTTACGAGTGTTTTTCCCTTTGTTAGGGCCATTATCTGCATAGTGATCTTCTTGATCACAAATAAAACATTTACAAGTTTCTTTTAACAATAAATTTACCTTTTTTAGGCTTTTTGGCTAGACCAATTTTTTTTTATTTCCATTTTTTTCAAAAATATTTTCATTTTTTCTTAAAATGATTTTTTCTTTAAATTTGGTGTTTGTTACAACCAAATTCTAAATCATTTTCTAAAATCTTTGTACATTATTTGTAACTAAGTTTAAATTTTACCTGTTTGATAGCCTTCTGCTTGAGGTAGTATTCAGTGATTTAGTTTTGTACATATTTTATATGACAGTCCAAAGTATCATATAACTCAAAACTGGGGTTTGCAGCATTTGAAGCTTTAATTTTGACTTCTAAATAAGTAGTATAATTTTGATAACATAATTCATCCCATGGTGAGGGAAGTTTGAGAAAATTTTGTTGGAACCAAAATTTTGAATATTCTTCATCCAATTTTTGGTATTCAGAAATATATCTTTTACAAAAATCATCAAAATTTTGAATATCACCTAATTTTAATTTTGAAAGAAAATATTGAGCTTCTTGATTAGGATCCAGTGTTTCTGTATTCTTACAAAACTCATTTTTTAATATCTGCATTAGATCTTTTAAAAATTGAGGTATATTACTTGCTGCAAGTAACGTATCTTTCTGAGTGTTTCCCAAAGTTGTATTTTCTTATTTTTTGAAAAATTAAAGGACATCACATTGTCATGTGCCACGAAGTAATTAGAAAACCTTTCTTTGCTCTAGATGTCTTTGTATCCTGTAACAACGATAAACATAGATTGTGCCCAATCATTTATGATTTTTACATAGTCTTTGAGAAAGACTCTAGTTATATCTAAATAAGTGCCACCTTGAGTAATCGTTCGTTTGTTTAACAAATTGATTATAGGGACTCTAGTTTTATCTAATTAGATTGACTAGATTCTGAAGTTTGCTTTATCTCATCTTTTTTTTAAATGAGAATATTTATCTGTTAAATGAGATAGATGTTGTTTCATAAGATCTAGATTTTACAGATCTAAAAATCATAAAACATCATCAATATCTAGATTATATATTTTTTATGCATTTTTTTTTCTTTTATCCTCTGGTTGAAAAATAGAGATCTGTGATTCTGAATCTATTTGATCTTTATAACTAGAAGTATCTTCGAATATGGTTTTATCATATGAAACTTATTCATTTTTAACTACTGATTTAGTAGTAAGAATTTTAAAAATTTTTTCTACTATATCATTGTATGCTTCTTCACTACTAACACTGGTTGTATCATAATTAAGCATATAACTATAGTTATATTTTTTAAAAATTCATTTATGTTCTTCATAAAGGTTTTCTATAACTTGATGATACTCGATCCATTGTTTCAAATCTTCAATTTTTTTCATTTTTAATTTAAAGTTTTCAATTAAATATTTATAAGAGTTAAAATCAATTTTTTCTTATTTCTCTTTTACTGAGAAAGATGAAGGGTTGTCATCTGTCATCATAATATTTTTATAGTAAAGAGGTCCAAAGTCTATATATGTATATGGGGACACATGTCTTTAGTTTATCTTTTCTGTAAACAAATCTATTTTATCTTTTATAGTATCCATTTTTACAAATAACTTAGAGATAAAGAAAGAAGAAAGATCAAACAAACCATTTACAACTCTACTTATAGACATATTATGAGATTCAAACTTAGAATCTATATGCAAACTATGATTATAAACTTGATCTTTACAAATACAATTATTTTTTGAAGTTAATTTCATGTTTGTGGTACTTAAGACCGAAAGTGATTCTATATGGGTTACTAAAAGCTAGTCAACAACAAGGCATACAAAGCCCAACAAATACCAACAAATAACAACAGATTCACGATATGAGCTTTAAAACAAAAAATAACAATAAAAAAATAAAAATAGATATAAAAACTTTGTTTATAAAAATAAGATTACAAAATAGATTTGCAAGTTAAAAATCAACATAGTACAAACTTTTATATAAGCCTAGAGCTCTGATACCATTTACAAATATGCAGAAGGATCTATGTATAAAAGATTTTAAAAAAAAGAAAGAAGAAAAAATGATTACAATATTTAGTATTTTTAAGTGAAGGATGATCAAAAGAGAAAAAAAAAAGATAAGAAAAAAATGACTAAAGAGCCTTCTTTAGCTAATTACAATGAAAGCTTATATAAACAAAAATATGAAAAGTAAAAAATAATGAACAGTATCCAAAATGTTTATTTGCTACTGTTGCTATAGTAATATTTTATCTACTACAGTGACTGCTACAAAACTTTTTATTGGGAACAGTAACTGCTACAGTGTAGCTGGTCTATGGCTCTGAACAGCTTTGTCATTTTGTATCGACAGCTTGAATTAGTTTATTCTTTGACTAATTCCTTTTTGGAATAGGTTTTTTCAGGATTGTTTATCCTTTCATAGCATTATCCAAGGTTTGATAAAAGTGAAGAGAATTATATCTGAATTGATTTCACATCTTTCATCCCTCTTGGTACTGAAATAACAGTTTTTATGGGTGGTCCAAATCTTCCATTTGAGAAAATTTTTGAAAAAATTTCATTGTTTCTGGTTGACTTTGCATTGGAGCTTCATAAGGACCATAATAAATTTAAACAAAAATTCTTCTTTCATCTGTTCAGGCAGCACATTTTGAAAAACTATCTCTAATAGCAAGCTGAAGAGGATGAGTAACTTTTTCTATTATTTCAATTCCTGTTTAAAATTGATATTGGGCTGAATTTGAAAAATTTAAAACTATCTTGTTTAGAGTTTCTGAAATTTCAAGGGTTTTTATAGAGTTTTCACAATTTTTCTGTGGAAAAAATTATTTTAAAATAAATCATAAGAGTCCATTGGTTTGGATTTTGAGGAAATTGTGAGAATTCTAGTTAAACTCTCAAAAGAAAAGGCATATATGGTGGTCTAAAATTTTCTTGTTGATAGAAAAATAATCCTTGGTTAAAATCATTAAAGAAAACAAATCTTAGTTTAAGATTTGCAAAAAAAAAAAAGAGATCTTAGAGAAAAATGAGTTGAAAAAGATGAAAAAGATGAATCATTTTTATGTTGTTTCTTCTTAATAGTTCTTCATTCTCCAGGTTTTTCTTAAGGTAATTTGCCTCATCCATTAGACCTGCTAAGAAAATCAGCTAAAATATTTTTATCAAAGTTAATAAACTCGACAAAAAATTTATATTGACAAAGAAAATTATACAATCTGATTCTTCTGATATTGTCTGAGAGTTTTTTGTTTTTGAAAAATTCTCGGACAGCCTGATTACCAGCTCTTATAATGAAACTTTCAAGAGCCAAATAAATATAAAATCTCTATACACCATTTTTTATAGCTAATAGTTCATTTTCATAAATAATATAATTTATTTCGTTTGGTTTAAACTTTCCTGAATTATAGCCATAAATCAATTCATCTTTTTTATAAACATTTTTTGCTTTAAGGACACAACTCCAATGTTCTTCACTAACATCTATCTCTAATATCAGTAAATGACCTTATTTAGACAAATAAACTTTAAGAACATAAGTTAACTCTGATTTGATTTGTTTAATAATATTAATTACAAGAAACAAAAGGTCATTAACCAAAAAATCAAAGATTTTTATAATCCTGAATTTGAACCACAAGTCTATGATTTGTTAAATTCTATATGAAAATATCATCTCACTCAAAATAAAACTCATTTTTGAAAAAGGATAACCAAATAGCAGAATATCTAGCTAAACAAGCCACAGATATTTAAAAATTCAAAGAAGTAGCTCTTCAAAGTAATCTATCAACTAACTAACTAAAATAGCAAGATATTGATTTCTTCGTTTTTAAAAAAAAATGCATATTTTGTCTCAGAAATAAACAATTTCTTAAGACGCTGAATATTTTAAAAATAATAATTCTTCTCAGTTAAATAAGCTTAAGAGAATACTTTTGTTTGAAAAAGCTACTCAGTTCTTAACCAAAGACCTTTTCAGCAAATAAACCTTTTCTATTATTCAAACTATAGGAAAACGATTAGTTGACAAATTTTTTGAATATTATTATTCTTTATATATCCATATTGCAACCATTGGGGATCACTTTCCAAAAATTAAATTTCGTCTAAACCATGAGCCCTTTGATGTAACCAGCATTGAAATTGAAATAGTTGGTTAGATCCCTGTACAAAACTTATCCTTTAATTTAATCAAAGAGTTTTCAGCTTTTATTAAACACCACTGTCACATAACTGTAAAAAACAGTCATCATTTTTTCTATTTACATTTTATTATTACTACTCTTTTTGGTACTTTTCAAAGAGATATTTTTTTAATCTTATCAAATTTGAGAAATTAGAAAAATCATTTCTAGTCCTTTGTTAAACCCCACTACAGAAGCTCTGAAGATTCCAGAAACTCTAAACAAAATAGTTTTAAAATTTTTAAATTTAACCCAATATCAATTTCAAATAGGAATTGAAATAATAGAAAAAGTAACTCATCTTCTTTAGCTTACTACCAAAGATAATTTTTTAAAATGTGCTACTTGAATAGGTTGAAGAAGAATTTTTGTTCAAACTTATTATGGTCTTTATGAAGCTCTAATGCAAAGTCAACAAAAAGCAGTGAAACTTTTTCGAAAACTTTTTTAGATGAAAGATTTGGACAACCCACAAGAGCTACTCTTTCAGTACTAAGAATGATGAAAGATGTGAAACCAATCCAGATCTAATTTTTTTCACTCTCACCAAACTCCAAATGAAGATGGTGTTGAATTACAAAATCTGGATAATGCCATGAAATGATAAACAATTATGAAAAAACCTATTCTAAAAAAAAATTAGTCAAAGAATAAGCTAATCCAAGTTGCCGACATAAAAAGATAAAGCTATTCAAAGCTGCAGACTAGCCACATTGTAGCAGTTATTGTTTTCAATAAAGAGTTTTGTAGCAGTCACTATAGCGGATAAAATATTACTGTAGCAATAATAACAGATAATCATTCTGGATAGTATTCATTACTTTTTACTATTCGTATTTTTGTTTATATAAGGTATATTACATGCTACAAGTAGCGTATCTTTCTGAGTGTTTCCTAAAGTTATATTTTTTCATTTTTTGAGAAATTGAAGGATATTACCTTACCATGTGCCATAGAAGTAATTAAGAAACCTTTCTTTATTTTAGATGTCTTTGTATCTTGTAACAATGATAGACAGATTATGTCCAATCATATATGATTTTTTCATAATCTTTGAGAAGGACTCTGGTTAGATCTAAATAAGTGCCACTTTAAGCAATCGTTCGTTTATTTAACAAATCGATTATAGGGACTTCTGATTTTATCTGATTGGATTGGCCAGATTCTGAAGTTTGCTTTATCTCATCCTTGTTTAGATGAAAATATTTATCTGTTAAATGATGTAGATGTCGTTCCATAAGATCTTGTTGCCATTTGTTTAATGGTAAAGCATTGTTACGATAACTTGAGATTGTTGCTCCAGTGTCTAATAATACGTGTAGACTATATGATTTATAGCCCTGAAAATAAAAATCACATTTCACAAAAGTATAATATCTATCTTTATTAGAAAAGAAAATTGTATCAGGTGTAGATAATTTAAAATTATATAACATTTTCATTTCTTCATGTCTAGGAGTTCTAGAAGAAAAAATATGAAAAGTCAAAACAGAATTAACATAATGATAATAAGATTGATTATCACTTGTATGTTGATGAGATGGATTATCTCTTGCAAATATAAGAATTTGAGCATTATTTGTATGGCTTATATTGTTTGCTCTTTGAAGATTTTTTATACTGATTGTATGATAAAATCCTGAAAAAGAACTTCTGTGAAGAGTATAAAAAGATTGATTACTAGATATACTCTCAACATCATTATCATCATCTTTTTTTTAGATTCAAAGATATTTGTAAAAGGTAAAACTAGATTTGAATTAAAATTAGTTGAAGCATTAAAATTTTTAAATTAAAGGTTTTTTCCTGAAGAAAAAAACTCTAAAGTAGGAACTTTCTATTTTTCAAAGGTAAGTTTGAAAATGTCTTCGAGGCACCATCCTTGTAGGATAGATAAATCCTCGAGTTTTACCAATTTAAGTTTTATTTCAAAATCAAAACTATTTGGTTCAAATAGTTCAATAATCTTTGAATTTATCTGTTTGATAGATTAGTTTGTAGTATTAGTAAACTCATAAATTGTTGACCAATTGATTGAAAAGTCATGCAATTTTTCTTCAATATCAGAATTGGCTATTTTGATACAAAAACATAAATATTTGTCAATGTTTTCATCAAAAATAGAAATAAAGTAATTTGGTTTTACTTTAAATAAAACAACTCCTGCAGCTAAATTGGATTGTATTCCTTTAATTATAGCATTAACAGAGTTTTTGAAGCGATTGTCTATTAAAATTGCAATAATAGGTATGTCTTTGCAGGAAAAAATAATGGTTTAATGGTAATCATAATCATACCAATATATATATCTATATATTTAACCTTAGGGTATTTTCGTAAAAAATGATTTATTTTTTGTTTTATAAAAAAAGGTATTTCCACTGATCCTTGTTTAGAATCATTGGCAACTGTATCACCAAATAATTTTTTTATATGGTGTTTATACGAAGATTGAAATTTTTTAAACCAACTTCTATTATAAATCTCATCTTATTTGATGAGTTGTAATTCTTTAATTTTTTCTTCAAAAATATGATGAATTTTTCGCATCATATTTTTTAGTTTAACTATACCTTCCTCTACTGTAGTTATTGTACCTATAAAAAAAGTAATTGAAACAGTATCTTGGTTAGATTTTGTATTTAGTATAAAAATATATTCAGATTTATCATCAGAAGAACTATAATCAGTTTCAAAAAAGGCAAAAATATCTTGACCAATAGTAAAGAATAAAAAGGAAATTTTTGTTAAAGAGTCTTGTTATTTAATAATAAAACTAGTTCTAGCCTTGAAATCTGATGTGTTAGGTGGATATGGAACAATGGAAGAGTTGTTGAGATGATAACATGGTCCCAACTTGGAATACATAGGAAAACAATGAGGCATCATTCTTCAAGCTTGAAAAATCAAGCTACTTATGTGAATATTTATTAATTTTGCTATGCAGATTACATTTATGCAGGTTGGTTTGCTAAATATTGGTGGTTACTACAATAATTTACTGGTTTTATATGATAACGACATTGAAGAAGGTTTCATGAAGCCAGCTACTAGGGATATAATCATCTCTACTCCAACAGCTAAAGAACTTTTGAGAAGATGGAGGTATGGAACTTTACTTGTCAATTTTTTGGATCACACGGTTAGTTTAAATGTTGGCCTTATTCTCTCATAGGTGACAAACAATTCATTTAAAGAAAAAAAATTGTTACGCCTCGAAACCAAGACGTGACAAGATCATATTACCTTGAAGTAAACTTCAAAGTAATCCGAAGCCTTCTTTATTAATCATTCTAAAATTTTTTAATAAACTGATATAGTTTGCTTAGTAAAATCTTTATCTTTAATCCAACTAATGATACATCTCTAAATATCCAAATACAAATCATATAAAATACAAAATCATTTCATAAGATTTCATTGGCCAACATTGTCTCCGACTGCTAAGTTATCTTTCTCATTTGATCTTTTAGCTTTCACAAAATTAAGCAAACTTATAACTTACTCATCTGCAAAGAAAAAGTAAAAAGAGAATAAGCAAACCACAGCTCAACAAGTATAGACTAACATATCTTACCGGATCAAGCATCGTTTTCATACATATCATATAGATCATTCAAAATATTTGTCAAATCATAATGTCAAAATATTTCAAAGATTATCGTTTTGTCAAATATTTCGTAAATTCATAAATCAATATCAAAACATGTCAATTCATTAATTATAAATCATAAATCACAATCAAATACATATTTCATACAAATCATAGATCAATGTTTAAAATAATCAGAAATCATCATTATCATTCGTTTATTGTTAGCTACGCACACTGTTATAACACGTGACATTGGTCGTATCGATAATTTTATCCTCATTATCATTGCAAACTATTATAACCCGCTAGTTAGGGCCTTACGCAAACTACTATTACCCATTAGCCAAAGTCATATGATTATGTCTTTGCTAACTACTATTATCCGTTAGCCAAGGTCGTAGAATTAGTTTTAGTGTCGATGATCCCACTTTCCAGGGATGTAAAAATGTAGCCATCATAAAATCATTCTTTAAACATAAATCATTTTTTCATTTCATTCATAAGCATGATCCATCATTTACATAGCAAAAATATAAAATAATCATATGTTTGATCCTATTTTCATATATCGAAAATAAAGAAATAAAATATTTATTCCTTTAGAAACATACATATATACACAGATTCAAAAACAAGTAAAGTGTGTGAGATTTTATTTACCTCTTTTCGATTCCATTACCTAATTTTTTTCCCAAAATAATTAATGGCCTATTCAAGATCATTTCAACATGATAGTAATTAATCAACCCATTTGAGGTCACTTTTACCAAAACAACTAAATTAAACAAGAAATAACTCAAGTAACTAATTTTGATAGTCTGCACTACTTTCATTAAAATGACCATATCTCAAAATATCCAACTCATAATTAAAATATTTTTAATGCGTTAGAAACTAGACTCGATAAGCTTTCTAACCATATATGGCCCATCTTATGATTCATTGTGGATTAATTATAACAATTTTTGCAATTCACGTCAGATATTGTTGCTAGACAGCCTGTATACCTTCTAATAAAAAATTATGCATTTATTCATAGGAAACTCCAAATTCAATTTCGCTTGTTTCGTTGGAAAGTGACTCAATAAGCTTTCCAAACATATATGGTTTAATTTATAATTCCTTGTATAAAAATCAAGACAATTTTCATAATTTAACCTTAATGCTACTGCCTTACAACCTGTATATCTTTACGTAAAAATTAGACAACTCTTCATAAAAAACTCAGATTCGACTTTCGTTTGTTTCATTAGAAGTTGATTCAACATGCTTTCCAATGATATATAATAATCATAACAATAATTTATCCATTAATACAAAATTCTATTTTTATTTACTATTACAGATCCTAGCATCTCATCTAAAAATAGAATTTTTTCTTCAATCTTTAAAAATTCAAATCCCCACTTTCAGCTTTTAAACTCCATTCAATAATCATCAATAAATCTTAAGAACATAAAATAAACAAAGCCCAATAATTTACCCAAATAGATCATGAAGATTAATGAAAGATTTCATAATTTTCTTGGTTTTTTTTTACAAACTTTAACTCCATATAATAATAACCAAAATAGTATATTTTTCTTAAATAAAAAGATGACATGTACTCATATTTAAGGGATTAACTTGATTGTAACCTCCGATTTTGAATCTCCAACTTAATTTTTCATATTTTTTAACCCTAAAAAAGATAAGAAAGAAGAACTTCCATTTCGTTTCTGTTTCTCGATAGTTAGGTTTTCTTTTATTTAATAACTTAATTTTTTTTCTTTTACTAATCAGTCTCTTAATAAACTGATGGGCTTTGGTATTAGTCCAACCCAATTATTATTTTGGGTTGGGGTATCACATTTTCTCCTCCTTATAAAAAGTTTGTCCTCGAAACTTGATTTACATCCACATCTTATTCTTTTATTTTTGCAATCACTTCTCTTGTCATATGATTATCTTATTAGACTTTGACAAAAGTAATCATTTTGCCTCAAAACTTGTTCTTTCAATTAACCATTTGAAAAAGATATTTTCAATATGTTAAAACTCATATCATCTTGAATTTCTAAATACTCATATCCAACCACATAGTTACTACCAAGATATTCTTTTAACATAAATTCATCATGTACATTAGACATCAGAGGTGACAGTATTCTTTATTTTGAACTTCTTTCACTTTATCAAGAACTTCAAATGTCCTTACATATTGCAAACTTAACCTTTCTTACTTTATAATCCTTATAACGAGTAAAATAATTAACCACTTGAAGCTATAAATCATATCTCCGAATTCTGGTATAATTCTTTTGCTTATTTTAACCATTACTTAATCAACCAAAATTTATCAGCCAATTGTTCCATAAATTCAAGAAATAAAAGTTTTTCTTCTTTGTCCTTATGCCAATAAGTCTAAGACTTAAATCTACTTCCATACAAAATCTCAAAATGAATCATTGAATATTTTTCTTATGATTATCGTTATAAAATATTTCTCTTCAAGTCATGACACAAGCATTTCTTAAAAGAATGTCAATAATCGATAAAGCCTAAAAAATGAAAGGAACACAAAATATTCTTACCCAAAATCCATTAGTCCTTATTTATTAAAGATTCATCACTTTCTCAATTAACAATAGCAAAAAACAAAAATTTAAAACTTAAATCAAATCAAGCTTCCACTGCACACTTTGATATTTTCTTCCAATAAAATTCAAACAAATTAACTTTCATAACATTGTTTCATAACAAAAAAAAATATATGTCAACAAATTTTCATGTAATTCACTTTACATCAAGTATTCATAATCATATACAACCTTAAAGTTGAATAACAGTATCACCAAATCATTTAGTCACCAAAAAGATATCACATAGTACTTTAATTTTCTTTTCTTCTTCATTGACAATATGAAATTTTTTATCAATTAACCATTATAAGATTGTGATAAAGACAATCGATGCAATAGTTCATCTCTGTAGGTTTTACACTTCATGGATTTAATCATAAATGTTCATAAATCTTTGGTTACCTAATTTGTCTCTAATTTCAAATATTATTCTTTCAAATTTCATAAATCAATTATCATATAACAATTGATTCTTCATAATCCCCACAAACATCATAACATCTCAAATTTTCTTTTACCAAATATATTGCTATCATCTCCACTTCAAAGTCAAAACATATTTATCATAATCCATGAGTAAAATTCTCTTATAGAATTTAAACAATAAAAACTCCAAATACTTGAATTCGTGCTGAAAGTATAGTTATGAATAATAACCAAATGCATCACATTATTTCAAAAGTTTTTTTTTTTTTCAAACTTCTCTAAAATCAAATACATGTTCAATATCACCAAGCATACAAAATCATCACTTGTAAGATTTCAAACAATCTTTTGCCCTTGTAAGATTTTAAACAATCATTCTTAGCCAAAACATATATATATTTTTGTAAATCAATTATTCCTTCAAAATTAATTTTTTTACTAAATCATCTAGATAACCACAACTTTAATTTTTATCCACAAATTTAATTCCTTACTGAGTACATAGCCTTGTACCACAATTAGCAATGTTTTCCAAAAATACAAAATTCAAAGGAATCCAATAGTATACTTCAATTAGAAACTATAACCACTCATTAATCATTTTAGCCATTAAAAAAAATTAGTACATCTCAAATAGAAATTTAATGATTAAACTTCAAATTAACTATACAAACATCCAACTCACATAATCAAACCTTAAATACTTTCTCAATAAAAAATTGTAGAACTAAATCAAGTGAATATCCTTCTTTACGAATATAAAACTATTTACCATAATTATAATATTTTGGACTAAATCCATCAAAATAAATTCTCAAACATTATAATCCATAAATAATTACTTCAAAAGTTCAACATATCATTTCATTCCAATTCTAATATTCTATACTTTTAATTCCAACAATGTACATTCCTATTCCAATCTTAATCCAGGATCAATGATTCACTTAACACTTATCATATAATTTCAAAACCTCATTAAGTCGAAGGTTTTTTTCTCTAACCCATAAGATCTCCAATGATCAAATTATTCTCTTAAATAATCCTTTAACTTATAAAATATATCTCATTATAAGTCACATCGAAAATCTCTTCAACTTATAAAATCGCATTATATCAAAGTAATTACACTTTCTCTTAACTATAAAATCTAAAAGTAAAATAAATACTAACCAAAATAATTACACCAAGAATTCATTAAATCATTGATTTTTCAAAATTCATTGAAACTTTAACTACTCTAAAATTTATTGAATCATTTACTTATACTCACTACTATAGTCTATAGATCAAAGTTATGTCCTTGAAAAATCATCACAATATCCAAATATCATCATCTAAATTCTTAAAAATTTTTACATAGTATATGGATCATAACCATACTTATAGAATCCTCTTTCAACCCAAAAATCATAAGCTACATTCTTGAAAAATCACCGTTAATCTAATTATCATAACTTAACTTTTTAAAAATCTCTAAAGATCATAATCGTAGTTTTTAGAAAATCTTTAAAATCATACTATAAACTTTTTAACATCTCACATAGCTTAAGGATCATAACCTGAACTCTTAGAAAATCTCCAATAAACATAACTTAGGCTTTTAAAGAAAATCTCCTCATAGTCTAACTTTTAAAAATTCTCTAAAGATCGTAACTTAAGCTCTGATACCACTTTATGTCACACCCTGAGACCAAGTCATAACACGGTCATATTACCTTGAAGTAAACTCCAAAGTAATACGAAGCCTTATTTCTTAATCATTCTAAAATTCTTTAATAAATTGATATAGTCTGTCCAGTAAAATCTATATCTTTAATCTAACTAATGATACATCTCTAAATATTCAAATACAAATCATATAAAATACAAAATCATTTCATAAGATTTCATTAGCCAATATTATCTCCGATGACTAAGTAATCTTTCTCATTTAATCTTTTAGCTTTCACAAAACTAAGTAAACTTATCACTTACTCATCTGTAAAGAAAAAGTAAAAGGAGAATAAACAAACCACAGCTCAACAAGTATAGGCTTACATACCTTACCAGATCAAGTATCATTTTCATATATATCATATAGATCATTCAAAATATTTGTCAAATCATAATGTCAAAATATTTCAAAGATCATCATTTTGTCAAATATTTTATAAATTCATAAATCAATGTCAAAACATGTCAATTCATCAATTATAAATCATAAATCACAATCAAATACATATTTCATACAAATCATGGATCAATATTTAAAATCATCATAAATCATCATTATCATTCATTTATCATTAGCTATGATCTCCGTTATAACCCGTGACATTGGTCATATCAACAATTTTATCCTCATGATTATTGCTAACTATTATAACTCGTTAGCCATGGCCTTACACTAACTACTATTACCCATTAACTAGAGTCATATGATCATGTCTTTGTTAATTACTATTACCCGTTAGCAAGGATTGTAGAACTAGTTCTGATGTCGATGATCCTACTTCCCAAAGATGTAAAAACGTAGCCATTATAAAATCATTTTTTAAACATAAATCATTTCTCATTTCATTCATAAGTATGATCCATCATTTATATAAAAAAAGCATAAAATAATCATATGCTTGATCCTATTTTCATATATTAAAAATAAAAAAATAAAATATTTATTCATTTAGAAATGTACATATATACATAGATTCAAAAACAAGTAAAGTGTGTGAGATTTTACTTACTTCTTTTCGATTTCACCACTTAGTTTTTTCTCCAAAATAATTAATGGCTTATTCAAGATCATTTCAACATGACAGTAATTAATCAATCCATTTGAGGCAACTTTTACCAAGACAACTAAGTTAAACAAGAAATAACTCAAGTAACTAATTCTGGCAGCCTGCGCTACTTTCACTAAAATGACCATATCTCAAGCTATCCAACTCATAATTGAAATCTTTTTAATGCATTAGAAACTAGACTCGATAAGCTTTCTAACAATATATGGCCCATCTAGTGATTTCTTGTGGATTAATTATAACAATTTTTGCAATCAACGTCAAATGCTGCTGCCAGACAGCCTATATACCTTCTAATAAAAAATTATGCATTTATTCATAGGAAACTCCAAATTCAATTTTGTTTGTTTCATTGGAAAGTAGACTCAATAAGCTTTCCAAGCATATATGATTTAATCTGTAATTCCTTGTATAAAAATCAAGAAAATTTTTGTAATTCAACACGGATGCTACTGTCTTACAGCCTATATATCTTTAAGTAAAAATTAGATAACTCTTCATAAAAAACTTGAATTCGACTTCCGTTTGTTTCATTAGAAAGTAGATTCAACATGCTTTCCAACAATATATAATAATTATAGCAATAATCTATCCATTAATACAAAATTTTATTTTTATTTACTATTACAAATCTTAGTATCTCATCTAAAAATAGAATTTCTTCTTCAATTTTTAAAAATTTAAATCCCCACTTTCGGCCTTTAAACTCCATTCAATAATCATCAATAAATCTTAAGAACATAAAATAAACAAAGTTCAATAATTTACCCAAATAGATCATGAAGATTAATGAAATATTTCAAAATTTTCTTGATTTTTCTTTAAAAACTTTAACTCCATAACCAAAATGGTATATTTTTCTTAAATAAAAAGAGGGTATGTTCTTACTTTTAGAGGATTAACTTGATTGTAGCTTCTGATTTTAAATCTCTAACTTGATTTTTCATATTCTCTAACTCTAAGGAAGATAAAAAAAAAGAACTACTATTTCGTTTCTATTTTTCGATAGCTAAGTTTTTTTTTTTTTATTTAATAACTCAACCATTTTTTCTTTTACTAATTAGTCTCTTAATAAATTAATAGCTTTTAATATTAGTTTAGCCCTAAATTTTCTTTCATTTAATAATTTAGTCATTTTTTTTATTAATTAATCTCTTAACAAACTGATGAATTTTGATATTAGTCCAGTTCAATTATTATTTTGGGCTGGGGTATCACAAAAATAGAGGAAGTTCGTTGAAGAAATGGCCAGCCTTCCAATCAAAGCAATTCAAAACCTTCCAAGAAACACATGGTCGAACTTGAAGCTGTGATTGATTCCCAAGTCTGGCACGGCAGCATTCTGTTTGTTGTTAATTGTTATCATTTCCTTTTTGTGCATCTATGTGTGCTTTCTCTGTACAATAACATCAGATGGAAGATTGCTATGCCATAGGTTTTCGTCAAACTTCTAGCATAGGCTCTTGGGAGATATTTGGGGAAAGAATACTAATAGTAAAAATTAGGCCTTGCATTACTATCAGGCATTAGGTATAATTTTGGTAATTTTTGCAGCAATATACTCGGCATGTGGCTCCTCATGAAAGCTGGCAGATGGAGCAACTAAATGCGCGATGAAGCACCGATGGTAGGTTTCCCCCTGTTGATTTCTGATGTGATTCATCATCATTGAGTTTTGCAGGAAAATCTATTTGGATGGGCCACATGTTGGTCGTTTACCATGTACTTTTATCACCATAAAAATGGGTTGGATCCTACTTAAATCATCTGAGCTGTTTCACAGACATGCGCAGATTTATGGCCAATCAAGCTGCCATATATTATATATATATTGTGTTACTACATTTTGAAGTCAAAAAAACTTTGCAATGCAAAAATGTTTATTCCAGAATCTTCCAAAGTGTGGTGAGATGGTCCCACTGTGCAATGGCTTTGGTGGATAAGGTGCATGAGTTGGAAACATCTTATGAATTTAGCAGTATACAAAGTAATAGAATCCCAAGCAACTAAATCAGGCTTAACTTTAAAAACTGCTAGGGTTTCTTGGTGACAGTTCTAGGTATCCAAATCCAATCAAGTTCAAAATAAAAATTTCAGCATTTACAATTTTTTTGTATTATGATCAAACTATGGTATATATATATATATATATATATGTGTGTGTGTGTGTGTGGGGGGGGGGGGGGGGGGGGGGAAGTAATCCGGCTTTTCTAAGGCATTTTCTTCAAGGACAGGGAAACTAAAGTTAAAACCTCGTAACAATATTTTGGTGCGAGTATGACCGGTGGACAACAGGGCCCTGGGTCATCTTGAGGTCTAATCTCTAAAGAGAGTGATTCGTAGAGTCTAGTAGTGACCAACCAATCATTCCGTCTCAGTTCCCACAACTTCCAAAATTTAGGTGATATTTTACTACCGGTTCAATCCCTCCGTGGGGCAACTTAAAGTAGGAACATTTGCAACTTTGACAATGATAATTCTCCAATCTGTGAATGATATTCTAATGCAAACAATCCTTAGTTGGCAAGTGCCATCAAAATTAGTGAACAAATGCCTTCAAACAAGTTCCAGCATCTTGTTAATCGTAACAAAGTATTTATTATTATTATTATTATTATTATTATTATTATTATTATTATTTCCCTACTGAATTCCTTTTCTCCCCAATGCTTAAACCAAACGTATTGCACCGTTACATCAGGAAGATAATAGCAGTTGGACTGGACATTGCAAAAGATATGGACAGTGACTGAAAGAAATGGACTTATTACACATCTAAGCACATTAACACTAGTGACATACTGGTTAAGCTGAGGCTTGTACCAGGGGATGGAGGATTAGGCCGGTAAATGCCGCCTTCGTTCATCGTTCAAGTCAACAAAACAACATTTTCACTCTTCTTTCTATATTGTAACGGTAGGTGAAACAGAGAATAATCACCAATTGCCTGGGTGTGAATATGCTTTGCACACAGTTATGTCTTCCAAGTTTCTGGGTTCTTCCTCTGTTCCCGCGTGCACCTGTTTGGGGGCAGGGAGGAATAATTTGATGCTTAACGGTTAGCAAAGAACAGAAAATGCGATGATTGCTGACTGTTTCCACTCATCCAATGATAATCGTTCATCGAGTTAACACCGAACCCCACAACAAACGACTAATGGCTACATGAGCTAAACGCGACAGATAAGTGAAAAATGGCTAGCCATTCCCTGAATCTGTTTATGCACTCTTGGCAATTCTATAGCTGTTTAGGATGCTGCTCTCACGTTTTTTGCAAGAAACTAAGGCGGAAATAGATTTAATACCGTATTAAGGTCATTTTAGAATAGTTTTCGTTTACAAATTTCACATTTTATAATGTCAAACATCTTAGTGAAGGACTGATCTTAAAAATCTCGAGGCCCTCCAAAAAAAAAAAAACAGCAATCATATTGAATGTACCGTACATCCCAAGCGCATCAAGACCCAAAATTTTATCTTAGATTGACAGTCACGTGCATATTCAGTAATCTTTTGTTTCTTGACTTATGCCTTCTCCTTAGCTGGTGTTGGTATCAGATGATGCAATGCTGTTGCCTGGACAACAGCACTTGGATTGGGATCCTTGACTCGATGAGACCCTGATCGCCTGGGATTGAAATTCTGGTCCACTACACATGGTATTAAATTCCGCAATGGCCGTGGAAGGTGTCGCATCAGTCTTGTTGAACTCACAAGCAAAATGACGCCCATCATGATAAATGACCTGCAATGGGAAAAATTTTCTGGTCAACTACAATTCATGACAAAAATGTTGAATTTGAGCTACAAGAATATGAAATCACAAATGATTGAACTTAACAAAAAATGGTTACATGAAAATGATCAAATGATTTAACTAAATACTATTTATATCTATCAATTTAAACAAAACACATGGCAGTCTCATCCAAACTTTTTTGATTACTTTAAAATGAAAATTGTGGGAGAGAAGGTTGTTAAAGTGGATCATATCAACCAGAGAAGCTTTTCAATGCGTAAACTCCCCTATGGTATGCAACAAGTAGCAAGCCACCTGAGAGAAGATGTTCAGAAGCCATGCATTGCGAAATTTTGATAAAGATGTTATTGTTGTACAATATGAGTGTAAAAATTAGGTTGTGCACTATATACCATCCAAGTAGAAGTGAAAGACGAGCAACTGGTGCTGAAGGCAACCGTTCGCCCAATGCAAGCATACCAGCAAGTACACCAGTCACAATTGATGCCACAGCAGCACATGTGGAGATCACAATTGCTCTACCATGCTTTAGGCCACGAGTCTGCTCAAAAGGTGTAAAAAGATTAAGTTATAACTATTCAAAAGGCTCAAGTATGCAGAAATAGTTGGTACAACCATGTAAAAATTAACACATTAATGGAAACGGTTAAACATAAATTTCCTTACAATGAACATTTGCTTCCACTAAATCATAACAAAAGTGAACCAAGTTAAACATGAAATCAAAACATAAGTGGACCATGTTAAACATGAATTCCCTGAATCACTCACATGATATGAACTTGTTACACAGGACAAATATTTTGCTTGGGCAAAAAGGCTAAATAGCTTAAGGCAAGGATATCAACATGCTCAGAAGTTATCATGAACCATTTAGGTGGCTGAAATACCTGGTAGTAAAATCCAGTACCACTACAACATATGCTGATTGAGACACATAGAGGAATCAACATTTTGGAGAAGCCCTGCTCCACGAAGACAAAACCCATCTTTGATATCACTGATGCCATTCTGCAAACAAATGAAACTCCACTTAAGCTTAACATCTAGAACCACAATAACACAAGTTTTGACGCAGTCCATACCAATGCTACATAAAATTTTCATTAAATGGGTAAAATCCCCATCACGAGATAAATTATGAACCATGAAGAGCAAGGATAAGAAGTACAATAAAAGCAGTTCAGGTGAAAAAGGGTACCCAAATAAAATTCCAGATTCCAAGCCATATATGATTTCTTCAACAACTTCATACTCCACCTGCATGAGAAAATTTGTTAACAAATGCACTACAGTGAGGGGGGGAAAAGAAACAAAATGTTTCATAAGTGAATAGTATTACAGAGTAAAAGCAGAATAAATCTTTAAAATTTAAGAGAGTTTACCAGTTCTTGTTCTCTCCTTTGACGCTTGCAGATGCGAAGCCACCCATTTAGGAGCACCTGTATAACCATATATAGAGTATCAAAGCATTATCACAGAATGGATTACCACAATATAATCAAGGAAACAATAAAATATTGCACGAGCATGACTACAAACATGTTTATAAAACAGAAGATTATGAATCTAAGACACCAAAAACTATGGATAGCCCTTTAAAGTTCAATGGCTAACATCAGCATCAGGTCTTTAGTTTTTAAAATGATTCACCTTCACTACACTTTAAATTTCTTACATTTTAAATTCAATGAAAATAAGCCTCAACAGGAATTGATAATTCATAAAATATTTGGAGTTCTATAGGAGAACAAGAAAATAGCTTCAGTACTGAATTTACAAAAAAAATCATTCATCAATAATAGCCATCATCATGGCACTTCAATCTTGCACCTTGGAGGAGGGAGACACCAGCAACAAATTAATCACAATCGAGGCCATATGTTTAAACTACAATTCCTATTATGTTCTCTACGGGCTGAGATTTTTGACTTGGTTTAGTGTACTTGTTTTGTTAGATTAACAATGTAGAATTTATTGATTGGAGATGTCCTTCAGATAACTTCTAGAAGTTCTCTGTAAACTAACACCTTTTTTGGCATAATCCATTAAAGCTTTGAATCTCTTAAAGTGATGAAATGCTCCATTGAACTTAGGAATTTATTAAAGTTTCAAGTTGGCAAGCCAAGAATTTAATCATAATATAGACTTAGACTCTCACAGGATCCTACAAAATATTTCTGATAATGAAAACAATACTATCAGATAAGAGTAGAGGAAAAAGGTACCTACAAACACGATCACAACAACGAATGCCAACCATGGTAACTGTAAAATAGATACTGAAGAAGCCTCTTGCTCCTCTCCACCAGCACCAACTCCTGAATGTACAAAAATCGAAAGAAGACTGTTACTATGTATAGGGTCAATAGTATTCTGTTGGGCTATCATATGGCTCAAGTGTATGATGTTTCCTTTTGCAAAAACTATAAGCATAACCATCAGGAGAGGTTGCATTTTACAGAATTAAAACCCTTAAATCATTGACAAAATACAATTTGAAGATGCCAATAAGGTTCTAAATAAATTACCTGATGCTTTTAAATTAAAATGAGAACTATCATGTCAAACTCTGAATGTACTCTCTTTCTAATAGTACCTATATGGTTGATTCCAAAGGGAGTAATCAAATATAAGAACCATGAAAAAATTGCATTACCTATGGTGCCAATGCCAGCTAATGTAATCCCCATCCAGTCAATAACGTTCATGACTTCTTGTAGATAGAAGTGTGAAAAGACGGATAGAATGGCAAGCCCACAGCCAGAAACTGGTTGAATAACAGATACCTGAGCAATATTTTTGCCATCAACAAGATAAAGAATACACAAAATATATACTATAAATCATCATAAAATAATATTCAATCAATGTGCAGCCAAACATTGGCCATCATGTAGTTAAAGTAGTAATCTTCTATTTAATAAAGTTACACAGGAACATAAATTCGGTTCATTGCATAAACAAAGAATCATTAATATTAACTCACCGGAGCCAGAGATAACGCTCTCAACATCAACAAGGCACCGCATATATCCATCAGAAATCCTATCACCCATGATTTATTAACAGCATATGCTCTTATCACCTATATAAAAACATGCATAATACTACAATTAGTCATCACCTAAACCAAACCCAATTCATTATACTTCTATCTTAGAAAAATAACATCTTGCACAATGTCCATTAACAATAATAAAAAAGGAACCCCATTACAAAACCTGATCTCAAGCTGCAATTGCTAAGGCTGAACAAAAACCAAAAGCCAATACAAAACAACAAATTTTTTATGACCAACATCCCAAAAGTTGTACAAAATGAAAAATTCCAGACCGAATCTACAATAGCTTTAAAAAGTTTTATAACAAAAGAGAGATACCCAGAAATAGAAAACAAAAGACCCACACAAGAAAATGGTGAAAGCAAAGAAGAGAATTGCCTTGAGCTTGAAGGAGAGAGGAGGGAGAATAACAGTGCCCTTCTTTTGTAGAACTTTGCCTATGTTATTACCCGCCGTTGCTGCCAATGTCAAACAGATCGATTCCCACATTTCTTCTTCTTCTTCTTCGATATCTCCCTGAGATCAATCAAATAAAAAAAAAAAAAACTTACTGAAATTGAAAATCTCCCTTCTCTCTCTCTCTCTCTCTCTCTCTCTCTCTCTGGTGGATTGTTTTCACCCAAAAAACAGAAATTTATAGGTCAGCCGGTGGGTTTGCCGCCGCCTTACGGCACCTACCCTTCTAATAATTCAGGGTTGGCATTTGACAAAGATCATTCGCTAATCCCATGGCATGTTCCCAGTTGCGATTTGGTGTGCTGGTTGATTGAGGAGAGATTGGAAGGAATAGAAACGTGCCTGGTAATAACACTTTTTTTTTTTTTATTAACTTGAATCCCGTAACGAGGCAGCAAAATTGATCGGTAGCTTTAGCACGGTTAGATTAATAAATGATATATTAGTATTAATAAATTATTAAAAGTTTAATTTGAATAAAATTTAAATTTGATTAAATTATTATTGAATTGAGTTCAAGTAGTTTAATTTATCGATTGAATTGAGTTCGAATATTTTTATATTCGACTTAAATAATTTACGAATCTAATCAAATTTTTATATTTAAATTTTTTTTATTATTTTAATTAATAAAATATCTTGAATTTGAATTCAAATATGAGCATAAATAATCAAACTCTTATTGAATATAAGAATCGGATTTATTTTAATATATTAATCGAACTTAATCGAACGAGTTCGAATAACTCGATTTCGATCATAAATTGAATTCGAGTTAAAAAAATAAAATTCGATCAAATTCGAATCGAATATCAAACCTTAAGAATCAAATTCAAATTCAAAATCGAATTCGAATTCGAATTTTTTATTATATCGAATTCGATTACATCTTTAAACATGACATGACTTAATCTGATATTGATCGTGTAAGTACAATGCATCTTATTATATTAATTGTGCCAAGTCAGGTCCGATCTTCTTAGTAGTGCAATGCGCGATTCAGCATTTCAAGTTCTATTGTTGGCTCGGCACGAGCGCATGATTGATTAAGGTTAGCTCACAATACACGTTCAAGACAAGAATATACGATTAATTAATTATTAAAAAAATTTATCGATTTTTTATCAGAATGTTTTATTTTATTATAGTAAGATAAAAGGATCTATTCACATTTAAAGGGATCAATTTACTTTTTAAAAAAACTTCATAAAAATTTATCGATTAGATGTTGAATATTGTTAAAAAAAATTATATCATTGAAAAAAATAATAATTTATATCATTAGATGAAAAACTTGTAAATTTTATTATTTTTTAATTAATTAATCTTTGTAAATTTATTTATTTATAATAAAAAAAAAAATTCCTATTGATGTAGACATTTTAAGACGAGTCATTTAAATCATGTCTTTAATTATTTCATAACATGTTACTAAAATAATATATATAAATAAAAGAAAAAACTTGCAATTTGAAAAAAAATTAATGTAAAAAAATTATAAAAAAAATTTATTTGATGGCTCGTAGTTTAGCACGACACAACCCATATTATTTTCAAACCATGGACCATGCTCGGTCGAAGGTTTTTTAATGAAAACCGTGCTTGACATGATTTATACTTTTTTGTGTTGGGCCCAACCCGACTCATTATAATGATGTGCCGAATATAAGATTATGCTAAACTGACTCATTTGACCCATTTTGTTACCTTTAATCTTATAAAAAAAGATATTAAAAGAAAAAAAATGGTTAAGTGCTTATTTAACTGATAATTAGTAACAAATAATAAAATAAAAATTATTTTTAATAACAAAATTAATAATAGTGCAGTTTTTACTTTTTTTGGTAACATTTTTTCTACTTTTTGGATAATGAAATATTATTTATCCAAAAAATAAAAAAATTACATATTATATTATTTCTAATAAAATATATCAAAATTTTCGTTTTTTTCTTATCATGTTTGAATAACACATGTAAATGATAACAAAAAAAAAATGTAAACATAATATTGTTACTATTTTATGTTAACAATTATATATATATATATATATTTCTTATCAAATTAATGAAATGATAATAAAAGTAGTAATATTACTTTGCATTTCTTTGTTTCTTGGAAAAAAAAAAAAAACTTTGTATTAGATAAAGTAACAAAACAATATAATTTGTTAATAAATAGATATAAACATAACAAAAAATAATAATTCTATTTTTTAATAAATTTAATAATTTTTGTGATTTATCATCGTTATTTTTCTTATATACATTGATATATCTAATTTTTTAAGTATACATATTTATAACATTTTTTTAATGCTTGAAATTAACATTTAAAATTAGTTTAAACTTTTGTGTAGGATAGAGTAAAATTCGATTAAAATAAAAAAATTGATAAAAATTAAATTTTTTTAGTAAATTGGATCAGGTTAATTAGATTATACGAATATTTCGATTATTATTTCAATTTAAATGATTAAAACGATTAATTTTCAAGTTAAAAATTGAAAACCAACTAAACTGAAATAACCGATTTAAATCAAGTAAATTCACCCTAAATTGATTAAACTGACTCAACATTTCCTAATTTCCTAATTTCCCTTACTGACCTACACTCATCTTCTTTGATTCTCACCCATTTTCCCTCTACTGCCTTGGCATTTCACGACTTCCTTTCCCTCTCCCTCTTGTCTCTTAAATCTTACTGTCATTTCACAGTCCCTCTCTTTCTCCCTCTCCCTCATTACCATCAATCTCTTCTCTCTTTTTAGCCTAACACTTCTCTCTCTCTCTCTCTCTCTCTCTCTCTCTCTCTCTCTCTCTCTCTCTCTCTCACATTCATCTCACATTCCTTCTCCCCCTCCCTCACAGTCATCGATCTCTTCCCTCTCATAGCCTCATACCTCTTTTTCTCTTTCTCATGCTTACGCACACACTCATCTTCTTTCCTCAGTTTCTCACGCTCATTTTGCTTTCTGTCGCATCGCTTTTCCTTCTTTTCTTAGATTCCTGTCGATCCTACCTTCTCTTTAACAGCGTAGAAGGTCTGCACTTTTTTTTTTCATATTTCTTGCTTATTTACAAGTATGGTTCTTGATTAAAATTTTGCTAAATATATTAAATATATACATACATATATATATATAAACATTTCATCTTTAATTTTTTGCTTATTCAAAAATTTTGGTTCTTGTTTAATTTCAACGCTAATGGTCGGACTCAAAATTGACTCTTACTTTTTTTTTGTATGCAAAATAGCTATATGCATTTACCTTTGCCCATGCTTAAGATAGCAAGGTAGAAATAAAATGTATGCTTATTTGCTTGTTTTATCATGCTGTTGAGATTACTCTTATAGTCTTGAGAGATAGAGAAACAAAAATCAGAATTGACTAACCCAATAAAATCGATCGAGACCAATTAGTTTAAGGATATATCCAATTAGTTTAAAGATATATTAGGATAAATAATGAGATTGATTATAGTAAGATTGAAAATAATAATAAAAGTAAAATTGATTACTATAGCAATGCGACTAAAATCAATGATAAGAAAGTGTTTGAATATAAATGCACACTATAAGAAAATGAAAGATTAGTGACAATTTTGTAGTGACGTTTCATTTACAAATATCGTTAGCTTCTATATTTTTATAAGATTTAAGGTGTTTATTATCAAAACACCACTAAATATTCAAGTAGCGACGTTGTTACTTATAAACGTCACTCAAGACTTGATACTAACGGCATTTATCGACTAAAATGCCTTGAATAATCTTGTCTTAAAAATTTGAGTGAATACTAAAGGCATTTTTGGCATAAAATAATTTGAATAATCCGTTAAAAAATTAATAGGGAATTACTGAAGGCGTTTTTGGTAGACAATGCCTTCAATAATCTCCTCATAAAAAATGTATGCGATTATTGAAGGCATTTTCAATAAGAAACGCCTTTAATAATTCTACAAAAAAATTTCACAGGATTATTGGAAGCGTTTTTGGTCAAAAATGCTTTCAATAAATATCATATAAAAATTTTTGGATTGTATGGATGTTAACCATAAGGTAATAGGTTCGATCCCTCCCTTTAGCCTTTTTACGTTTTCTAAGCAAAAACACCTTCACTAATTTCTCTAAAAAATTTTGGAGAGAATATTAAAGGCGTTTTTGGCAGAGAAAAACCCTTAATGATTCTATAGAAAAAAAATGAAACCGATTCTTGAAGGTGTTTTTGGCCAAACTCGCTTTTAATAATCTAATCAATAAATTTTTAGTATGGATTATTAAAGGTGATTTTTTTTATCAAAAATACCTTCAATAATCCATACATAAAAGTTGGAATGGATTCTTGAAGGTATTTTTAACTCAAAACGCTTTTAATATTTTACATGATAATTTTGAATGGTTGGATTATTGAATGTGATTTTTTTGAAAAATACCTTCAATAACATTTTGTTAGAGATTATTCAAGGCATTTTTGGCAAAAAAAATACCCTTAATAATTCATACCAAAATATGAAACGGATTATTGAAGGCATTTTTTGTCGAAAGTGCATTCAATAATTCATTCAATTAATTTTTAGTTGGTATTATTAAAGGCGGTTTTTTTTTTAAAACGCCTTCAATAATCCATACAAAAAAGTTGGAATGGATTCTTAAAGGCGTTTTTAGCCCAAAATGCCTTTAATATTTCACACAATATTTTTTTAAATGAGATTATTGAAGGAGATTTTGGTTAAAAACACCTTCAATAATATTTTGTTAGGAATGATTCAAAGCATTTTCTTATTAAAAACACATTCATTAATCCCATCAAAAATACATTTTTGATATTGTATATGTCAAGTCAGTTGTAGGTTTATGCCTAAAAAATATTTGAAGTCAGTTGTATATTTATGATCAGAAAATATTTAGTTTATCTATATGATACTACGAATTACATTTTAAAATTTACACAATTAACATTGTTGTATTTCAATAAATTGACCACGCATCCAAATTTAAAACTGATAACGTTGCCATATTAATATACTTTTCTGAAATAATCGTACTCAATAATATATTAAAGACATATGGTGTATTCATATTAAGTATACCAATAATATTAAATCAATATCCCAATCTACAAACTTAAATTTTTCATTCAACATGGCATATTAAAAACATTACAACAATTTATTCCTCATATATTTACATTCAATCAACAATGTCTAACTTCAAGGTTTATCAACACTGATAAATGATAATACATACTCACACCATTCTTTACGAACTTCATCTAGTTCCTCTACCGTTAAGCTTTTTTACCCTCATACTAAAAAAAATCAGAAGTAAATGTTAATAAACGAGAACATAATTTAGCTTTTTATTTTTTTGAAGATATAACGAGTTTATAAAATTATACTAACCTTGAATGGTGTGGTCATAAAATCATATAAAACTATTTTTTACATAAAACGAAGGACATAATATCCACATTCACTGTTACCGAGTTGATGAGATACCTGAAAATTAAATTGAGTGGGTTTAGGAAACATTTATCTACACAAACTCAGCATAAAAGAATAAATTTTACATTTACTAGTAATGACACCCATTTCGATTTTTTTGTCTTCTTATCGAATGCAGATATTACCCTAAATTGAAAAGAAAAAAATCACTTAATACATAAATAAAATTACTTATGAAAAAATAAAAGATATATAATATAATAAAATGTAATATCTCTTTATAAAAGTTTGAATATTGGGTTTAGGCATCGTCATTGGATTAATTGAATTAAGTATGGCATTAAGAATTTTGTGTCAATCATGATAAGTACCCAATGACGACTGCAAAATAATAACAATGATATATTCAGATTACGCATCAGATCATATTTAGGTAAGGTTGGAATAGTTAAGGTTGGAATATAACTTACTGTACATTATACGAAAGAAAATAATAATCAATCAATCTTTTTATGCATTCAATCACATGATTGGCATGATAAGCGACTGTGTCACTCTACTCACTAATGAAGTTGGGGTCAACGAATCTAAAATTGTTGGTCAATTGTTTCCCTTTGAACTCTTTATATAAGAAGCTGCACGATAATAATTAACAATGCTAGTTAGTATTACACCGTAATATAGATTAATACATATTGAATGTGCATATTTGTATTTATAAGCTAACTTCCTATAAGCAACAATATCAATAGTTGATAATTCATTTAGTTCACAAAAGTCTTTAACCTTCCCACACCAATGAAAGAAAATGATGGTTTATCAAATAACCCTTCCTCAGACTCAATGGTTATGAAGTTTCCTCTAGATAAATGCTCTAATGAATAATTAGATAACTCATCCATAATAGCCTGAGCAAGGGTTATACTCTGAGTCCCAACATCTTGCTACAATATATAATGAAATATAAGTATTAAAATCAAATCAATAAATATAATAAACAAATTAATATTAAACTTATAAACAAAATCATACTTCATGGGCGGTAGCAGAGGATGGGTTCGTTGTCTCACTTACAACGAAAGCTTATCCTACGGAGATGATGCTATTAGACTGGCCTACTAGCAAGCTATGCTACATTATTGTCAATATGGCCTTCAAAGTAGCGAGTCTTTGTTGTTGCTCATTAAAGTATTGCTCCTGATCATCAATTCATTACTATTGTTGCTCAATGATTGCTTTATATTATGCATTTCTTATTGCGAGGTTTTGGGTTGATTACTAAAAAAATTTGATGGCAAGATAAATTTACCAACCCTATGAACTCAACCAGGCCTTTCTTTAGTGCTTAATGCTAAAGACAATGGATCTTTGCCATAGTGGGTTACCAGTTCACCAGATTTGACTTTGACAGCATAATCATCCTGAAAGATAATAATAAGATGGACTGTAACAACAAATCTATACAAGCTAGTATATGATTATGCATACAACCACAATGTCCAATCATAGATGATATTAAAAAAAATAGTTATATATACAATATGTTTTGCCATTTCTGTGGTTACTTCATTTGCAAATGATCCATCATTCCATAGATGTCATTGTTTCCAAACATTTTATTTGAAAACTTCAGTGCCAAAGCTTATTGATTCATATTAAATTACCGTAATATGAGAATCATAATGTATGAAATGAATGGTCATAAATATTAATTAATGAGTATAAAATAAGTGTGCCAATGCATACAAGCTCATACTTCACATTTGCATATCCCTTTCTCGCCCTCCGATGGTGATATTGTTGTTTGACTCGAATGTTTCGTTGATTTTCTTTGATTTTCTACAAAAGAAAGAAATTTCATCAATCACATATGAAGATCAAAGGATATATTGCATAAAGACTTATAAACAATTTTTTTGGTAATGGGTTTACATACTGAGAAATCTTCTAAAAGTCGATATCAAATAAAATTTATCCAATCTTCAACACTTATTACATTTGCATATGATGCAAGTGGAACAACCAATACATCACCTTGATCGATCAGTGGTAAAATATATTGGATTGTCAATCTGCTTTTAAAGTCTCTGAATATTTTCTCAGTAGAGTGCAACACAATCTTTTTGCAGTCAATTGGGATATCGAACCGTTCTTAAATAAGTTAATACAATTAGTATGAACACATTGAATTTCAATTAAATTATTATTTAACAAATTTTACGAAATAGTTGAATAAACATATCAGAACTGACTGCCATATATCGTCTTTTAGATCATCAGGAACTCATCATCAATTAGTGTACGTAATTGAAATCCTACTACGGATGACAACTCCATTATGAGTAGCCAACTTGACAGCTCTTTCAGACACAGGTTGCCCACTTTGATTGAAGTCAATGTGAATTTTTGTGTCATTCACTTTAATTTGTTTATTTGAGCCCCTTCCATTTCTTTTTTAGCCTATAGGTGTGTTTTGTGCATGTTCATTAAAAGAAAATTAATGTTGTTCAGAGTCCATAATACCTGCGATCTTAATCATAATTATATGAATTATAAAAAATTAACGTCTAAATTTAACACTGTAAGTAATTAAATACAACTAATATCATACTACGTACAGAAACACCATTCAACAAATTAATCAATAATGTGCTCAGACACACTATTCAGTAAACCATTCAGAAACACCATTCAACAAACCATTCAGCATATCATTCAGCATACAATTTAACATACGATTTAGCATACCAATATCATACAATACCTTTCAGCAAAATAATATCACATAACAAGATTTAGCAAACCATAATATTTAAGGTGTATTACACAAAAACAACATACATGCAATGAAAGATACTTAGACGACTATGCTTACGATGAAATTAATAAAAATATATACACGCATATGTAAATATTAAGAAATAAAAAAAAAAGCTCTATCGAATAATATAAATAATACAGTAAACAAAAAAAATATACCGATAAAAAGAGAGGTACGCACCGTTGATTTGTTGAAGGTTTGTGGCAACGATAAGGATAAAGAAATCAATGGTTTGATAGAAATGTGTTTATGGGTTTGGTTTGGTTGATTAATACAGCTTTTAATCGTTTCTTGTACTAACTATTTGTGATTCTGATGTTCAAGACAGGGGAATGAATATAAAAATTATTATTAAAGACATTTTTCTGAAAAAAATACCTTTAATAATCCCCTTAAAATTTTATTGAAGATTATTGAAGGTATTTTTTTTATAAAAAGATGCCTTTAGTAATCCAAAAAATAATTTTCAAAGGAAATTATCAAAGGCATTTTTTCTTAAAAAATGCCTTTGATAATTCTAAAAAATTATTAAAGATATTTTGAGTAGAAAATCATCTTTCTTGATATTTTCATGGTAAGAATGAAGGGAATTATTGAAGGCATATTATGTAGAAAACGCCTTCAATAAATTCTTCAAAAAATTATAACAAATTATTAAAGGCATTTTAGACTAAAAGACGGCTTCAATAATTTCAAAATTTTTTTAAAGATAATTATTGAAGGCGTTTGTTCTAAAAAATCACCATCAATAATTATGTGCAAATATTAAAATGAATTAGTGAAGGCATTTTCCTATAATAAATGCCTTCTCTAACCGTATTAAGATTTGAGTACTGATATATTGAAGGCATTTTTCAGTAGAAAACACCGTTAATAATCCTAAAATTTTTTTAAAAAAAATTATTGAAGGGGTTTGTTATTAAAAAAAAATACCTTCAATAATTATATACAAAATTTAAAAAGAAATATTAAAGGCATTTTTATGGAATAAATGCCTTCATTAACCGTCTTAAAATTTGAGCATTGGTATATTGAAGGCTTTTTTAAATAGAAGACACATTTAATAATCTCAAAAGTTTTTAAAAGAAAATTATTGAATGCAGTTGTTATCAAAAAATACCTTTAATAATTATCTACAAAATTTAAAAAAAATTATTAAAGGTATTTTTTTTAAAATAAACGCTTTCAATAATCGTCTTAAAATTTATGTATCGGTATATTGAAGGTATTTTTTACTAGAAGATGCCTTTAATAACCTCAAAAAATTTTTAAAAAAAATTATTAAAGGTATTGGTTATCAAAAAGCACCTTCAATATTTATGTACAAAATTTTAACAAAAATTATTAAATGTATTTTTCAGTAGAAGATGTCTTTAATAATCTTAAAATTTTTTAAATGAAAATTATTGAAGGCGTTTCTTATCAAAAAAGGCCTTTAATAATTATGCACTAAACTTAAAAGAAATTATTAAAGATATTTTTTTGGAATAAACGCATTCTCTAACCATCTTAAAATTTGAGTACTGGTATATTTAAGACATTTTCAGTAGAAAACATTTTTATTAATCCCAAAATTTTTTAAAAGAAAATTATTGAAGGCATTTGTTATAAAAAAATACATTCAATAATTATGTACAAAATTTAAAAAGAATTATTAAAGGTATTTTTTTGAAATAAACGCCTTCACTAATTATCTTAAAATTTGAGTACTGATATATTGAAGTTATTTTTCAATAGAAGATACCTTTAATAATCTCAAAATTTTTTAAAAAAAAATTATTGAAGGTAATTGTTATCAAAAAACACCTTTAATAATTATGTACATAAATTAAATGTAAGTAGTGAAGGCATTTTTCTAGAATAAACGCCTTCACTAACTGTAAAAAATTTTGAGTAGAAAAATATTGAAGACGTTTTTCACTAGAAGACTCCTTTAATAATACCAAAAATTTTAATAAAAAATTATTGAATGCATTTGTTCTAAAAAAATGCCTATAATAATTATGTACATAAATTAAAAGAAATTAGTAAAAGTATTTTTTTAAAATAAATGCCTCCATTAATCATCTTAAAATTTAAGCAGTGAAATATTAAAGGCATTTTGCAGTAGAAGACTCCTTCAATAAATTCTTTCAAAAAATAAAATGAATTAGTCAAGGCATTTTTTCTGAAGTAAAAGCCTTCAATAACCTTTTAAAATTTTATTTGTGTAATATTAAAGGCATTTTCTACAGAAGACGCCCTTAATAATCCCAAACAAATTTTTAAAAAAAATTATTGAAGGTGTTTTTAGTAGAAAATCATCTTCACTGATATTTACAAATAAAAATAAAGGAATTATTAAAGGCATATTATGCAAAAAATACCTTCAATAAATACACCATAAAAATTAGATGAAATTAGTGAAGGCATTTTTGTAGCATAAACACCTTTAATAATCACAACCAATTCTACTATGACTCTGTTGAAGACGCCTATAATATATTCAAAAAACATTTAGGAAAAAATTATTGAAGGTGATTTTCTTAGTAAACGCCTTCCATAATCCGATCCAATAAAATTCTTTCCAAACTTAACGCATCCAATCACCAACTTCAAGTTTCATCTTCATTATTTTACTATTTCTCTTTCTAAACCAAATACTATTTACTTTCCCTTTTCTTCAGCTTTTAGTATTCGAGCATTGTCTTTTAGAACCCTATTTTGACTATTCATTACTTATGTACTTTAACTTTTACTTCATTCGACCATTTCTTCAACTTTTGCAATTCACGATTTTCTTTTTGGTTTAAATAATTTTCTTCAAAACTCACCTTATTTCAACCTCAACTACAAATACTCTTGGGTACTATCTATGTTAGCAGCAGAGATTTAACATTCATAATATCAGGTAACTGATAAATTACTTCAAAACAAGGAGTTTTCATTTTCTGTAAGTATTGGTCTTGTTATTATCTTTTGTTTAAAACATAGTAAACTTATGTATGGTACATGTTTGTTTTCATATAAATTATTTATATACATTTGGTTTGATAATGTAACAAGTACTAAATGGATAAAAGTTGGATATAAAAGTAAAAATTAAGTCAAAAGTACAAAAATGGAGTGAAATTTTTTTTTTTATTTTGCATTTGAGAATACAAGTGCAAATAATATGATATTATGCCATGTGCGAAGTGTGCTAATATTGAGTAAAAAATACGTCAAGTTATTTTTGAACATTTAATTTTATTGGATTTTTTTCAGGATATGTTAATTGATATTTTCATAGAGAGTTTGTACCGTCAAGGTCTTCCACTAGAGTTTCTTCAATTTCATGGGCTATTTAACACCAACATAATCCTTTTATAGCAGATGACATCAACGGTATGTTGCGAGATGCTTTTAACATTTATAACCAACATTTTTGTAATCTTTCTTCCCAAAATGAAGGATTTAATTAGTCCAATACTAAAATGAATGAATTTGGTGAACCTGGGATAAGTGTACGTGACCAACAACCTAGAGAAGATGCATCAAAGTTTTATAAGTTGTTTGAGGATATGAATGAAGAACTTTATGAGGGATTGAAGCATTCAAGGTTATCTCTTTGTGTTTGTCTTTTTCACTTGAAATGCTTATATGAATAGACGAAAAAGTCTCTGACTTTATTATTAGAGTTTATGAAAGAAATATTTCTTTTTGCAAAAATCTTTGAATCTTGTAAGGAATAAAAAAAGATGATTAAGGATTTGGGTCTCGAATATGACAAAATTCATAGTTATCCCAATGATTGCATGTTGTATTTGGGTGATAGAAAAAATAAAAAATCTTATCATTTGTGTGGTATTTCTCATTGGGTGGACAAAAATCCCAATGAAAGGTTGAATGAGGATGGTGATGAGGTATGTGTCAAAAAGAAGTCTATTAAGGTTTTACGTTATTTTTCATTAATACCAAGACTTCAACAACTTTTTATTCTTTCAAAATTGTAGATTCAATGAGGTGACATCATAAGAAGCGAACGAATGATGGATCATTGAGGTATCTTGTAGATTTTTTGGCATAAAAATCATTTCATTCTAGGTTTTCAAACTTTGTATTTGATCCTCGAGATGTTATGCTTGGACTAGCATCTGATAGATTCAACTTGTTCAAAATGATGAGTACTTTTTATAGTACTTGGCCAGTTGTATTGATTTATTACAATTTGCTACTATGGATTGCTATGAAGCAATAATTATTTATATTATCTATGATAATTAAAAAAAAAGGTTCAGATAATGATATAGACATTTATTTATAACCTCTTATTAAAGAGTTAAAGCAAATATGAGAAGGAGTTGAGACCTATGATGCATAAAAAAAAGAGAACTTCAATATGTGTACTATTTTATTATGGACTATCAATGATTTTTTTACTTATGCAAATTTATCTGGTTAGAGTACAAAAGGTCGTTATGCTTGTCCATGTTATGCTGCATAGACATATTTGAAGTGGTTACCTAATGGTAAGAAGTTTTGTTATATGGGATATCATTGATGGTTATATGATAATCATCGATTTAGATTCTAAAAATATCTCTTCGATGAAACTGAAGAGTTGAAAAGATCATCTTTACCCATTAGTGGGTCTAATATCTTGTCAAAGTTAAAATATATCAATTTCACTTATGAAAAAATGACTCCATTAAGAAAAAGTGTGAAAGACATCTTTGAAGGTGTCTGGCTTCATATTACATAAGTTGGTGATACTGATAGTGAAGTTAGTGATCTTGATGTTCAAAGAGATGAAGAGAACGATGAAAAAGATGACTCTAATGAGTCTGAGTTGTGAAAAAAAAGAAATATCTTTTTCAAGTTCCTTATTAGAAATATAATTTATTATGTCATAACCTTTATTTGATGCACATAGAGAAGAATGTTTGCAAAAATTTTATCGAAATAATTCTAAATATGAATAGAAGATCCAAATATGACTTAAAAAGTTAACTTGACCTAGTTGATATGAGGATTCGCCTTGACCTTCATTCGAAGTTACTTCTTAATGGTAAATATCGATTGTCTGTTGCTTGTTTTAGGATTTCTAAAGCTGGAAAAGATATGTTTTGCAAGATTTTAAAAAATGTCAAAGTTTTGGATGGCTATACATTAAATATATTAAGATGTGTGAATCTGAAAGAGTAAAAAATTTCTTCATTGAAGTCATATGATTATCATATTTTGATGCAAGACTTACTTTCAATTGCTTTACGTTCATCAATGTCAAAGTAAGTCACTTCTGTAGTAATTGAATTGAGTAACATATTTAAATCTCGATGTGAAAAATGTATGAATGTGGAAGAGCTTGACAAACTTCAAGATCGAGTCATGATTATTTATGCCATTTAGAAAAGATCTTCTCTCCAAACTTCTTCACTATTATGATGCATTTGGTTATCTACTTTTCATATGAAATAAAAGTCAGTAGGCCAGTTTATTATCGATGAATGTATCTTATCGAAAGGTATTATTTGTTAATAGATTGATTACATTTTTATTGATGATCAAGCCACTCTACTTAAAAAGATATATGACTAATGTTTTATGCTATAGGTTTTTGGGACGGTTAAAGTCTTATTGTCGTAACAAATACTATCTAGAAGGTTTTATTGCTAAAAGATATTTAGCAAAAGAGTGTATGACATTTTGTTCTTGTTATTTGAAAGATGTTGAAATGATATTTAATAGACCATTGAAAAATGTTGGTATATAGCATACTGACTCTGTCTACAGTTATCTTTTTCAAAGTTTTGGACAACCAATAGGCAAATCTGAAATGATGGAGTTAGATGCTAAATCTTGGGCATAAGCACATCGATATATTCTTTTTCATCATGACTCAATTGAATTATTTCGTACGTAAGTTTTTTAGCAAGAAAATTATTCATTACATTAAGCATAATTTATTGTCTTTTTTTATTGTTAATACTTTATTATGATGCTTTGTAGTGAGTATAGAAATAATTTAAGAGCTCCTGTATATTATCGATGATCAAACCCTTGCGAGCTTGATAAGTTGTTAGCCGAAAACTTTCATGAATAGTTAAAAGCAACTGTAAGTAATGCCATACTTCTCATTATGAGAAATCTACATAGAATGCGTACGGTTTAACTAACATTAATAACGTATATATATTTATTCCACTTTCATAGGTTTGGAGTGGAAGGCTTGTTAGTGAAAAGGTGAAGTATCTTTCACAAGGTCCGAATTAGATTGTAAAACAATACAAAGGTTTCATCATCAATGGATTTAGATTTCACACTAAATCTCATGAGAGATTTAGAAGTACACAAAATTCAAAAGTTATTGTGACTTCATGAACTACTAGCTATGCTAGTGTTGGGGACACAAACCATTTAGAAAAAAATGTTAACTATTATGGCATGATTAATGACATCATTGAGTTGGATTATTATGGCAAGTGGAAAGTTATCTTATTTCGATGTAATTGGGCTGATATGAATAGTGCAAAAGGTATTAAGAAATATCAGTATAGATTTACACTTGTGAATTTTTCTTGATTAATTCATACTTGACAACAACTCATCGATGAACCTTATATTTTTTTTATCTCAGATCAAACAAGTTTTTTACTTTGAAGATCCCAAAGAATTGGGTTAGTTTATTATTCTTTGAAATACACCTAGAGACTTGTTTGATATGGGATTAGATACCAGAGATGATGTTGAACATGAAACTGAATGTTATCTTTTTGTTGAACAAAACTTGGATGAAAATATTTCCCGTACCTACGCTTAGTGGGTCTACGAAGATGTTACTAAAGGCATCTATGAACCATGAAATGGTGTATCTATATTTTGTAATTCGAGTGTTTAAGACATAATGTAGTAAAAGATTGTATGTAATTAATGTCACATTCGCTATTGTATATTTATTGTATTCTAAATCATACATTATCTTTTGATTTAATTAAATCGATATGTTTTTTATATATCGCAAGTTTTGATTTCTTAACTTCTCAATGTCTTTATACATGTTCTAAATTAATATCTTTTATATATTCACTTTTATGATATAAGTAAGCTACAACACGGAATAGTAGGTTGAAGGAATACACATATTAGAGATATTAGTTCAGAATCGTTTGTGGGACCTGTTGATATTGGCTATGGATTAAATCCTTTAGAGAGGAATGAACGTACTGTCGGATCTAACTCAGTTACTTTTAACCCTTTTAATTGATATTGCATTTGGCAATACGGGAAGTCTAGGTTTAGATAGTATCTCATCATTGATGATGCTTTTAATTTGAATGCAGATATCATATACCCCATATTTAGAATTCAAGTATAATGATAAAAGTAGTCATTTTACAAATTTATTTTTTATTTGTTACAGTTGATAACAATGGTCAACGAAGGACCAGAGGCCAAACAACTTTGAAGGAATTGTTTGCACTACTTTCGAACGAATGTATTGTAATGTCTGCAAACTCTAATAGGCAACCAATTAGGGAAGAGGCTTAACTGTTGGCTGGATTTCTAGGTATGCTTGCTCTTAATGGAATGAAATTGCCTATTCATTATGAAACATGGCATAAAATTCCAAAAAAAGTTAAGACCGATGCTTTAAATTTTATTGAGGTATTAGTATAATTAATTACATAAAAAAATATAATTATTTTATTTTTTGTTTACTTATTCAAACTTTTCTTATTGTATTATTATGGTCAAGATTTGTACTTTAAATACCAACTTCATTCGTGTTTAAGTCATTAGGAAAGAAATGAAAAGATTATAAGCATAATTTGAAAAATAAGTATTTCGATCAAAATGCTACTGTAAAGATGATGATGAAAAATCTACCATGTAATGTGATTAAGTGACAATATGAACAATTAGTTAGATTTTGGTTATCAAGAAAAATGAGAGGTACTAATTTATAACTTTGTATAGTAGAATAAAATGATGAAAGTGTTTTATGCTTTAAGTTTGTAATATTTGCATTTCTATCATATACGTAATTATTTTTTATGACAAAAAATAGAACAGATTGGGATTGGTAGCAGAAAGTAACAAAAATATAACCACACAAGTGGATTAAAAAGTTTTGCAAGAAAGTAAAAAAAAAAATAGTAAGTTTATGATTTTAAACTTTTTCCAATAAATGAACTTTTTGTACCGTTAAAAAGAAAATATGCAAATTAACAGTTATTGTTCTGTTTTGATAGTTTTAATAGTTTCAATACATGATATTAAACTTATCGAAAGTTTTAAACTTAGTTGACACGGATGATATGTATGAAAAAGTTATTGTTTACGTATATTTAGGTAAAAATATTTATTATTATTGTTGTATTTTAACAGTTTGGATAGCTTCAATACTTGATATTAAACTTGTCCGATTGATTAAACTTGGTTTCTACTATAGATATAGGATAAAAAGTTATCGTTTATGTCTATTTAGGACTATTTTTGCATATATAAGGCAAGTATACAAATTAAACTTTTGAATGGCTTTCAACAGATTGAATAGCTTTAATCCATGATATTAAACTTGTCCAAATAATTGAATTTGGTTTCCATGATTGATATGTGTGAAAGCCTAAAATGCTTTTATTGTTTGCATCTGTTTAAGACTATTGTATTGTTACAAGGCCAAAATATAAATACACGATATTAAAATTATTTGAAATTGTAATACACGATATGCATGGATAAGTTACGATTGATATGCATGAATAAGTTATGGTTGATATGTATCCTATCAAATAACATATGTTTTTGTATAGGAGAATGAGATGGGCGATAAAATTAGACGTGTGAAACTTTTTCGCTTAACGCACACAAAAAAAGATGGATCTTATATGAATGTCGAAATATAAAAAGTTATGGTAATTAATAACATCTATTTTAACAAAAAGTAAATATTTACTCTTTTTAACATATTATCAATTAATCATTAAACTTGATAGTTGTATATAACAAATTTACAGGAGAAAGCAAAAGAGAAAATGGCTGCTGAGATTGAAGTAGCATATGATGGTTCTTTCAACATGCAAGAATTGAAAAATCAGATATTCATAAAAGTTGCTAGAAAAAAAATGCATGGATGGGTCCGAGGCATTGGATTGGGTCTAACACCATCTATCTACTATGGACATAGCTCTCAGCAATTTACATTCTCAGCAAGTCAGTCTTCACAAGACATTTCAATATTGAGAGAGGAGTTACAAACTATGCAACAGCGTTTTTAGCAAATGAAAGCAGAAAGAGAACATGGGCGCACCAAAATTGAGGAAGAATGTGCTAGAATGAAGTAAGAACGTGTAAAATTTTAGCAGTTACATGATCGATTCAATCATCTTATGAATTTTGTGCAACAATAATTTTCAAAAACTGATCTCGATGGTCCACCAACTCAGGTATTATATTTAGTAAATATTTATATTTTTTAATATAAAAAAAAGCTTATAATGAAGTGTTAAAAATTATATGATATTATTCAATAGGTTCTTGAGCACATAGTGACCAAGGTGAAAAAATTTCTTCATCAATTGGCAGCCTTCAAAATCTATGCAGTCATCAATTCATATATTTTAATTTTTATTTTGTTAATGTATTATAAATATTTGAATGTTATTATATTGATTATTAAACTATGTTAATTAGATGCATATTTGAACGTTAATTAAGTTTATATTAATTTCAATTTTTGAATTTAAGCTCGTTTATGAAAATAATAAATATTAACAAAATTTTTTTTTAAAAAATATATTTTTTAATTTCGCAACGTTTGCGTTCAAGAATGTCGTTAAATGAATAATTTAGTGGCATTTGAATCATAAAATGCTACTAAAAGTAACGGCGCTCTTACTAGAAAACACTACTAAAATAGCGATATTTTTTTGATACAAACGCCACTAAAGCAACGACGTTTTTCTCATAAAAATGTCACTAAATTTACGGCATTTCAAACATATAAATATTACTAATATAGAGATATTTTTAGATATAAACACTGCTAAAATAGCGACATTATCATATACAAACGTCACCAAAACAATGACGTTTTTCTCATAAAAATATCACTAAATTAACGGCGTCTCAAATATACAAATGCCACTAATATTGTTGTGTTTTTTTGAAAACGCCGTTATTTTTCAAGACGCGTGTATAGTCGGATACTCTAACTAGTATTTTTTACAAACGATACAAATATTTTAATGGCGTTTATAAATGCCGTTAAACGTTAAAAAAAAACACAACTAAAAACGTAAACCTCTGTAGTGATAATTGTAACAGTGAGTTGAATTATGATGAAAAGAGAAATGACAATTAAAAACATTAAATTAAATTTTGTATGTAATAAAAAATTTAAATTATAAAATAATAATATTTTTAATTTTTAATATAATAATAAAAATTATTTTTATATTAAATTTAAAAATTTTATTTCATAATTTCTTAAATTAAAGAAAAATAAAAAAAAAGTAAAACTATTAATATATGAAAACAGTTGAGGATAAAAACGAGAAAAAAAACACCCCCAATCGGCCACTGGAGGGTTCCCTCTCTAGTTGCCAGTTGAAGGTGCAGGCAGTGAAATTATTCGACCGTGCCACATTGAAAGAATGCCAAACGAATTATCGGTGTGATTGAAGCCAAAAAGTGGCTTTAACTGTGCCGCACTGACTCTTTGGTGGCTTTTAAATTATGCCAAATTCAGTTTGATTTTTTTGGTTTTCCTTAAATACATTGATCGATTTTGTTTGTATAATAGATTAAGTTGATTAATTCAATTATTCAATTTTTACAAGAATTAACCATTAGCTCAACCCTACTTTTATGTGTTTAGTCGGCAAAGCGCATGGGAAGCGCTCCTTCCCTGCAGAACTGGCCGAATTAGAGCTATATATGCAATGAGAAGTTTATCAAAATGATGTATCACAACATGGTAATTGGATGCTCAAATTCAAAGATGCAAACACGTGTTAAAATATGATCCATTAATAAAATATTAAAATTTTAATTTAAATGATTAAAATTTAAATCTCGACAGTTTTAAGCATAAAAAATATAAATGTATCATAAAGTAATGGCTTTAAGGCCAATTGAACTTTAAATCAATTGATATGGTATTAAAGCTGACATTTAATAATTGTATATTTTAAAAAGTTTATGTGCATAATATTTTTTTTAATCGAATACATATACAAAGGTAAATTAAAAATTAAAAAAAAAAAAACGCAGCTTTAAGAAAATCCCAGTGATAATAGCATGTGGTAGTTTAGATAGTAAATTTGGGGTTATTGATTTGAGTAAAAACTAATAAAGCATTGAAGAATAGCAACGTCCGGCATAGACAGTGAAATCAAGTGACTTCACCATAACTGCAGCAGAAAAACTAATAAAAATAACATCTCAGCATCAGGATGTCACTCCTTCCATTAAGATTTTTCAACTCAATGGCAGTTCAAACTGCTCTGATTTCTAGAAGAAAAGGTAGCTCAGATGCAAGTTCGCCATAATGTGCTGTTAATGGCTTCACAATGACTAAGCTAAATCAAAGTTATACAGCAGAAGGCAGAGGAAAGCAGAGAAGACAGAAGAAGAATACAAGTTTAAAAAGAGAAGCAAGACATCAGAAAACAATCTACCTTTCCTCTTCCTTCCTCAAATATGTCTTTGAATCACGCTAATATTGATTCTGTAAATCCATTTAACTAGTCTAGGAAAGCAATTTAAACGAAGACATTTCGGAGGATCACTGTTAGTCAAATGAAAATACATTAAAGAAACTGACAATCAAGAAATTGTGATAGATGACAGAAATATAATGCAATTTTACGCTTTCATGCAAGTTGTATCTCAAATCTTGAACCAGAAGAAATCAAATATGTACTACAGGGATTTCCAAAACAAGAGAGCATTAAATGCCAGTAATAAGTTGATACTAGTAAGTTTGAGGTACATAAGTTAATCCACAAGATAAAACTCAAGAGTGGTCCTTCACGACCATGGAAGAAATTTATGAAACATTGCTGAGATGAAAGCCATATTCCTCTGCACTAATCAAGCCCCCACGTACCCATGTGGAGGAAAAAAATATACAATATAGTTGCTGCTATTGTGACCATAGGAGGAGGAAATTTCATGAGAAGACTAGCAGAGAGCAAAAAGGAAAAGATCAACAAACCATGGGCGATAAGTACCCGAGCAGGTGAACCCCTTAAATGCTATCCTCTAAAAAATTGCAGGAAAAGAAACAAATTAGGAAATATATAATGCAAGGCACCTGATAAGCATTTCCTAGGTACAAAGATTGCACTTCAGTCTAAACCCAGGAAATGGTGATTAAGTTATAAATGGTGCACATTCAAAGGATCAATACTCCATTATTGCTTAGTAATAAAAGTCTATAAACTGATTTATAAAGAAAGTGTAACTGGAAACCATACAGTCCATGCACAGATATGCTGCAACTCCTAACATCATAGTACTAGAAAACACCTAAAACTCCCTTGAACAAGAGCTGCAGAAGAAGACTATCCTGAAAGTTACTCAAATAACCTCCCTTAGTCATCTACCATGTGGTCTGTTAGTAAAGTGCTGAAGTTAAAAATTTCAGTAATCAGAAATCAAACATGATAACCTCAACTACAAAATAATAATAATAATAACCTCCCGTCCCTAGTGAATAATGACAGTTATTATTGTCAATTACCAAATTGAACCCCCTTTTGTTAACAAACCGGTGAAATCATCAATGATTCAACAATATATAGAGTAAAACTATAAGAAAGCCCTGGAAATCAGGTGGACAACGCCTTCTGATCATAATACCACCAAGAATTTGAAAGGATTTAATATGTAAATATACACCCAGGAAAATTTTTCCAGGTAATAAAACTGCAGTTTTATAAAAAAAAATCTCCCTTTTAACACAAAAATTGAAATTTTATTTCACACATACCTTGAATACAAGCAAGAAAAACATAAAGAAAAGAACAACAACAAACAAGAGCCCGACCCGACTGCCAGAATCACCACCACCCGTAGACAGCTTGTGTGTACTTATCTTTAAGCCACCTAAAGCTCCTCCTCAAGGACCCTTTGACCCTACCTTCCATACTATACATCTTGTAGCTAGCAACCCTTTTCTTCCTCTGGAATTCAGGGTCAGCAAAGCTCCACGACTTTGAAGAAGATGAGCCAGAAGTACTTTTCCCTTTCTTCAACTTGAAGTCCCTGTTGTTTCCAGTGTTATAGTTGTCAGCCATCTGGGACTGAGTACAGGAAGCACTATAGCACCTGAGATCATAAGAAGCTGAAGGCCTAGATGGTCCATGGTAGGTATCCAGCTGCATCATCCCATTAACATACGATCTTGATCTGTTGTAATCTTCCATTGAATTTTGGCAGACTCAAGAGAGATCGTGAAGGTGGCAGTGGCCTGGTGGGGGGGTTGTTTTGATAGTTGAGTTCCTTTGATCTTGACAGATAAGGAACGGACAAGAGTAGGAGAAACTGTGGGATACCATAAGAATAGAAAAGCTATGGAGGTGATAAAATAGTTATACCTTGGATTAATATAAGTTGGTTTTTTATTTTTTATTTGTTACATTTGCTATTAACTTTCCCATTTTCCTCTCCTGTGACTGACTTTGGGAGACATGGAATTGATTCTAGACGGCGTGTTTAACCGGGAATCATGCTGTCTACGGCAGTTATTTATGTTCTCCTTGGTACTATACATTTGCATTGACCAGTCATACTGTGAATCAGTAACTACTTATAAATTATCTTTTTGAAAAAGAAAACTCGTTTTGATTGCTCAACGAGCTTTACCTTTCTCTTTTGCTCGTTTTAAATTTAAAATAACTAAAGGTCCTTTGATGGTCAATGTCCTTGCCCTGCATTATGGGAGTCTAGTATTTTTTGAAGACTCGTACCATTGAATCATATTTATTTTATATGAAATGCGTATATAATATGAATATATCATAATTTATATGGCTAAGTTATTAGATTCATATATATAAATTTTATTAAAATTTTAAAGCATATTATTTTCATTTTTTTTGTTTCCCTGTAGAATCATCATGTTCATATCCGTTTTTTAGACAGGTCTAAATTTTTTTCAGGTATGTTTCAGGAGAGATTTGACAGTTAGAGACTTAAAGTCCAATACTCTGTTTCTGCATTTTATTTACTACTAGTAACTGGTAATAGCCCTGCATAACGTGAGTATAACAGAGACTGAAACTGAAAGTTACTGTTAAACTGTGCCTTTCATTCAACTATTTTTGCGTTTGTCTGTTCCATCAATAACTAAGATCAACTGATTAAAAAACCACAAATAACAAAAATCACCTCTAACAACCCGAAACCAACAGCCAACCTGTTGTTGTTTTTATGTCGCTTGTTTCTCAAACCAAAACCAGCTCACTAATCCATCACGTTGGCTTTGAAAATAATTTCTCCCAAACTCAATACCCTTTGAAGCAGTCCAAAAACTCAACTTCATTCTTTTTTCTTACTCGTTGAAAGCTTGACATGAGAAATTTAGGCATAACTCGCATGCATTTGGGGTCCCAAAATGCTTTCATAAGTCTTTTTGGAAGTCCTTTCTGATATTAAATGCAACCTTGTTATACAATACCCAAACCTAAAACCCAATAGTTAAGCAAAGGAAAGGCCAGCACTTTTTTCTTGGAGGAGCATTAAAGTTAGTGGCATCATCCTTTTTATATGCTTTGGAACACTTCTTATCCGCGGTTTACCCTACGGGCAGTGGCTTTAATCATCGATAGTGATAAGCTGCATCAGGGGCCTGGCTCCACAAAAGTTATCAACTTTAACGTAATTGTAGGACGAGAGGCTTTTGCTCGGTGGAAGTGGAGAAGCTAAGTGCTAACCACATTATATGGGCGAAAAGCTAAAAAGTCAGTAGGCCAGACAGCCCAGGATTTTAGCAAAGGCTCTAAAACGGATGAGGATGACCAAGAAATAGTTCAACCAATATCTTAAGCACTCGTTGCTCAGATAGACTTTCCAACCAAAGAGTATCTATTTGCCTCAAATAGATAGATCACATTATCTTACCATAGCTGTAAAGCACTTCCGCAGCCTCTAGAGGCAGAGAGGATTCCCTGGATCATGTTCACCGTTCACTCACTAGCGTGTTTCAGAAAAATTGAACCCAAGAAACGATTTTGAGACCAAGGGAGCCAGACAGCCTCACCCCCTCAGAATTTGTCATTAGGTCTTGCTTCAGCAGAGATCAGCACAATTTCCGTATCTGAAAGAATGCTAAACACCACGGGCCAAGCCTAGATGAATAGAACCTCTAGATCAGACCAAAACTCTCAAACAATCATGCCAATTCAGTAGCTAGAGAGCGAAAATGAATTAACTTACCACCATATCAATAAAAATCCGAGTCCAATGTTCTAAAATAATCACGCTCCCACTCTACATAATACTCTCAAATACAGAAACTAGAGTAGAAAAATAAAAACACAGATAAAGCAACAAGATTTAGAATAAAACTAGAACAATGCTACATACTTTTCTTACTTAGACACCAAATCAAAATTTGAACATCAGATGCTAAATGGTAAAGGGAACCCATCTCATTCTGCAGGAACAAAAATCTCTTCCAGCTGTAAGGGCAACAGACCACTAATACTTGTCATTTCCAAGGAGCCATTTACCCAGCCAACTCAAAACAGCATCAAATAAGATCAGCAACATTTGATGGAAGCTCCTCCACAACAACATTGTAAAACTTCTGGATGTCAAATAGCATCCTTTCATCATCCCTGGTCACAAAGTTGATGGCAACACCTTTTCTCCCAAATCTTCCACTACGACCAATTCGATGAAGGTAGTTCTCTGGTTGTGTTGGGAGATCATAATTGATCACAAGAGAGACTTGCTGAACATCAATACCACGAGCCAAGAGATCAGTGGTGATAAGTACACGAGAGGATCCAGATCGGAATTCTCTCATGATGATGTCCCTTGTATTTTGGTCCATATCTCCATGGGTAGCAGACACTGTATGGTCACGACTCCGCATCTTGTCTGTAAGCCAATCTACCTTACGCCTAGTATTCACAAAAATGACACTTTGGGTGATTGCCAAGGTCTCATAGAGATCACAAAGCGTCTCAAGCTTCCATTCCTCCTTCTCAACATTGACATAAAATTGCTTGATACCCTCAAGGGTAAGCTCATCACGTTTCACCAGAATCCTGACAGGTTTGTTCATAAACTTCCTTGTGATCTCAAGGGCTTCAGGAGGCATTGTAGCAGAGAAAACCCCTACTTGAATTTGTGGTGGCAGTAACTGGAAAATATCATAGATCTGGAACATACAAATAGCAGAAGTCAATAAAACAACAAACCAAAAAACAGAGAATCACAGCAAAAGCTTGAAAAATACCAATCAAAAAATTTTCACAATTCCTACATACATTTTTGAATGTTAATTGGTTCTTAAGCACGAACATGTAAAAACCTGCTTAAATGTTCATTATATCCAATAATTAGCTTTACAACCAAAGCCATCATCTTCTAGGCAAAGCATAAGAAAAAAAATATACATAAAGCTTATAAGTGAAAAATGGACCTGATCCTTAAAACCTCGTGAGAGCATTTCATCTGCTTCATCCAACACAAACATCTTTATGTTATCAGGGCGGAGAGATTGCCTCCTTAACATGTCAAACACACGGCCAGGTGTACCAACAACCACATGAACCCCACTTGAGAGAATCCGTTGATCTTCACGAACAATGGTCCCACCTACACAAGCATGAACCTTAACACCAAGGTAGTCACCTAATGCCCGCATAACCTTCTCAATTTGTTGTGCTAATTCTCGAGTTGGTGCAAGGACCAATGCTTGGCACTGAATTAAGCTGTAGTCAAGTTGCTGTAGAATTCCAGAGCAAAAGGTTGCCGTTTTTCCTGTTCCAGACTGTGCTTGTTGAATTACATCAAGTCCCTTGCAGAATGGTACAATCCCCCTTTGCTGAATTGCAGATGGCTTCTCAAAACCTTCAAAGAAAATTTTGACCTAGCAATCATCTTTCACACTAGCCATGTAAAGGAGTAAATTCTTGGACAATAAAAATAAATGAAGCTGTTGCTAGAACATTAAAGTCCGCATTTTCACTATGGCAAATCATAGGATCTTAATAGAACATAAATATGAGCTAAAACCCAAACTGGCAACAAACTAATTGAATTTGAATCACTTGCAAGGCCTAATTAGTTATAACATTGCTACCAGACACAGCAAATCATCAGAGTATCACTCTCTTCCCTCTTTGAAGTTTTGATTAACAAAGTAGTAGGATCCAACTTACCATAAGCATAAATGCCCCTAAGAAGATTCTCTTGCAATCCCATTGCATCAAAAGTGTCATAAACCTCATCGTATGTAGTAAAGAAATCTTGGCCATCGGCTTCAAGTCTGCTCATATCAGTTTACCAAACCAAGCCTTAGATTCCTCTCACAAAATCTGAAGCTTAGCAAACTATAAATGCAGAAGCTAAATAATCATATAAACCATGAAGAAACATAACAACCATGGTGCTACCACCAATGAGTCTGAAAGCTTAAATAACTAGAAATAATACAAGGAAATAGGAAACTTACTCATTCATTCTAGCATCATACTGGCGAGCATCAAATTGAGATCCCTCTGGTGCTGCAGCAGCCATGTCTGCAAGGGGCAACCCATATAAATAAGTCATACAAAATTAAAAATTCCATGTCTATTTCATGTAGCGTTCTCGCCAGCAAGATCCAAGCATCAGGAAGAGGACAATTGAGTTTATTCTTAATTAGAAAAATTCACCAAGGCACCACAACAAGTTCACCTATCTTGTATTTCTTCATTGTGCTAAATGCTAATAAGGTCTATGATTGTTTACGATACAAAAGACAGTCGTGCTTATCCTTAATCCATTATACTTAAAACCTGTATAATATATGTGTGAAGTAAAGGTAGAGAATCACAATTGCACAAGCAAGACAACCAATTTAAGCATTTGAAGTATATTTTGATGAACAGGCTGCAATAATTCAGCGAAGAACAATCCAAGTACCAAACTGAAGATCTGTCGGATTAAAGCAAAACCGATGTCCAAAACAACAAAAACAAGTCGGTTTCCATTCTTACACGTTGATTCTTCAAGCAAAACATAATAACAGAATAAAAAAGAAAAAACTTATCATACTAAGCAAATACTGCAATAAAAATAACGATAGCAAAAAAGGAAAAATTACCTGATAATGAATATGATTGAGAGAAGCTAGAGAGCTGTAGGTGATATCTTAGGGTTAGGGTTTTGGCTCGAACCCCTCGGATCTCTCTGTATCAGGATGTAATGCAAGAAATAGAAGGCAGAGAGAGAGACTAGATGGACAGAGACTAGGGAGACTAAAAGAAAAAGAGACTCATCATACCACCTTTCCTTTTCCGTTTTCACGATTTTACCCCTTTGCAGCCATTCTGCGGCGTCGTTTTGATTTTATTTTTAATATGCTATCCAAATAAAAAACAAACCTGCTATATTTTCCTTTAAAAAAAAAAACCCCAATACGGTAAACTTGTAAGAAAAATGTGCACATGAAATCATGAGAATGGGATTCTTAAATAAATTAGTGGTAGTATAAAATATTTTTTTGGGTCTACTATCGATTATTTTGAACCATATTGATCCATATAAGATTTGCTTTATTTCTAATCTTTTTATTTATTTAATTAATATCTAATATTTTGTCATGATCATTTTCATTATTTTATAATTTCATTCAAAAATAAAATCTATTTATTAAATTAGGCTATTAACTTGTTTATTAATCATTTATTATGTTTTTCTAATATTTTTATATTTATTTTATTTATTTGATATTTAAAAATTATGGATATTAAGTATTTATAATTTTTCATATTTATATTTGCATGTAAACATATACATATATGTAATGAAGATGTATTCTTATGTGAAAATAAGATAATATTTTATTAAAAAAATTTGAAAATGAGTTATACATGAAGAAAAATTGCAAAAATACCGATAAATTTAAAACGATACATGAAAATATGTCGGCATCAGTGCACGTTAGTACCAGAATAAAAATAAAAAAGATACGCTACTATGGTATTGACTACTTTATCCAAGTACGATGAATTACATAAATATATATAAATTTACTTTTTGTATATTAAAAACAAAAAAAAAAAGAATAAACTGAAAATGCTTTATCATAGGCCATTTGGCGGCCCAACCCAAACATGCATAGCAGGCCAATCAGCCAGCTACTTTAAGGTAAATAAAGGAAGGAGCAATTTCATTACCAAGCACTCCACGTGGCATGCATTGCTAATCCAACAATTGTAAACCGTCATTTCAAAGAATAATCACCGCACGTTCGTACAATTCATTACGTGGCGTAATCTCAACGGGCATTACAAATCATATACATACAACCGACTCCAGTAAAACAAAACTCTCCCACATAAGTTTCGATTTTCGAATTTATGTCAAATTTAATGTTCCAAACCAAAAACAACTGGGAATAATAAAATAAAAAATAAATTTGTAATTTGTCGCATATAAGCACGTTTGCTTCTCCGATTCTTCGCTAACTCGATAGCTCCAAAACTTCACACGCAAACTGCTGTTCTTGTCCAAGAAGAACCGTTCTTCAAATCCGATTCGAGTTTTTCTTCGAAAACCTCTAACCTTAAAATTTTCAGTTTCTTGTTTCAGTTTAATTTCGGAAAAAAAGAGAATTAAACCAAACAGGTGATCTTCGAGTCTCTGCTTCTGTTATTTGCGCTCTTTGCTTTTTTCTCTTCTCGAGTCTTTTTTTTATTAATAAATCGTGTATTTTTTTGTTTAATTTATAACACTAATCTGTCTTTTGATGTTGTGGCCTAAAAGAATCTGTCGTTTGATTAATTACAAATATGTATAACGTGAGGCGCTGTTTGGTTGGTTTTGTTACATTATGGTTTGGTAATTGTTGTGATCAGTGTTTTTGAGTTCTGTTTATTTACAATTATTGTTGATTATGTTTAAAAATCAGTGGTTAGGGAGATTCATCAGGATTCTACTTCACTGACAAAATTGCATGATGGATTAATTAGTTTTGTATTATTTTTAAAATTTTTATAGCATGCTTAATATATATGATAGGTTGCCTATATTTGGTTTAGATTCGATTGCTTAAGAGTTTTACTTTATTTTTCTAAGAGAATTTACGTTGCTAAAATTTTGAAAATTTATGTTCCATCTGTTACATTCACTCTGTATTAACTGCTTCGTATTTAAAGATTTCAGGACTTAATTATCTGCTCTTTCATTCTCTAAAATGCTTTACTTGTTAGGTTCCTTATATTTCCACCATTCCGTGTATGTAAACTTCTCTATGAACATTTCTTAAGCACTAAAACACATCATCATTGTATAAATGGGTCATTCTGGAGTATAAGGAAACGGCTTGTATATTTTGCATAAGATTTTATCCCTGAATAAAATTGGTATGCTTGCACCTGAACATTTATATCAAATAGAGATTCTCGTTTGTTTTCGAAAATGCCGTTTTAGTTGTGGGAAGTTATTTATATGTTGCTCTCTTATGCATATGGCACTGCATTGATAGAGTTGGGAGATGTGAAATCTTATATTGGTTGTATGGCTCTGTTATAGATATCTTACCATCTCTTATGTGATGTGTTTTTGTTATTTATTGTTACTGGTTACAGTCATGGCTGGACTTGCACCTGACGGATCACAGTATGACTCTCGTCAATATGACAGCAAAATGAATGAGTTGTAAGTTTTACATTCACCTCCAATTTTTATGTCATTAATTCTTAGTCATGTGTTAATTGTGCCAGATTTGTCTTATATTGGCTCATGATTATATGTCTTATATTGGCTCATGATTATAGCCTTTCTGATGACGGAAAAGAGTTCTTTACTACTTATGATGAGGTCTATGAGAGCTTTGATAAAATGGGTTTAAAAGAAAACCTCCTAAGAGGCATCTATGCTTATGGTAATCTTATTCTTTTCTAGTCATTTGGCCTCTCTATTGTTTAACAAAAAACAAAGCTTATGCTGAGGGCCCAAATTTATGTCATAATTCTTCCACACAGGTTTTGAGAAGCCCTCTGCAATTCAACAAAGGGGAATTGTGCCCTTCTGCAAAGGTCTAGATGTAATTCAGCAAGCACAGTCTGGTACTGGTAAAACGGCAACATTCTGCTCTGGGATCTTGCAACAGCTGGATTATGATTTATTACAATGTCAAGCTTTGGTTCTTGCTCCGACTAGAGAGCTTGCACAACAGATTGAGAAAGTCATGCGTGCTCTAGGTGATTATTTGTATGTAAAGGTTCATGCATGTGTCGGTGGAACCAGTGTTCGAGAGGATCAAAGGATCCTTGCTGCTGGTGTTCATGTTGTTGTTGGTACTCCTGGTCGTGTCTTTGACATGCTTCGCAGGCAATCCCTTCATGCAGATTCTATTAGGATGTTTGTCCTGGATGAGGCTGATGAAATGCTCTCTCGGGGTTTTAAAGATCAGGTCAGTATTTTGCCTTCGATAGTAGTAATGGTTGAGCATAATGGTTAAGTGTAACCATTTGTTGACAAGAGTTTCTTGTTGTAATGATGATGATCATGACGATGATAACACTTTACCAATAAACTACGGCTATATGCTTCATAATCAATTCAACTAGGAATATAAAAGATGGTAAGGGTCTTGCTTAAAATGAAGAAGAGGATGAAATCTAGGAGACTATGACCTTCTGTATTAGAAGACATGTTGAGAACTGGTAGTATTAATAGTTAATATATTGTTGACAATGTTTATTCTACTAATTTGATGATGATGATTCTATAACAATACATTTCAGCAAGTACCTAGGTTTTTACCAACAGATTTGGCAAGTGAAACCAAAGGAAAGTTGGCAGTGTATGCTTAAATATCCATGGGATACTTTATAGCTCTAGGAAGATGTTGAGTCTCTTCTGGTGATCTTTGCTAGATTGCATATCTTAGAGATGAGGTTAAGATATTCCAAACAGTAGTCAGTCATAGACTTTTCTCTTTTCTTGTATGACGATGAAGATATAGTATTATGTGTGATTATGCTGTATGCACTACTTTGTATGCTTTTTGGAATTATTTTATAGCAGTTATGTTTGGATTCGTAATTTGTGTCTGGAAATTTTTTATAAGCCTTGGAGATTCAAATTCCCTTATGTCTGAGAATGATTTATTACTGTCTTATGCTTTGCTCCAAAATTATTACCTAACTTTAAGCCCCACTCACCAAGATCTCTTATTATTATTATTTGCTTCTGGAAGAGTAAACATGTCCATTCTACTTGGCATTGTCATCAACTATATATATGTATACGCTGTCTGTCTATTCGCTTCTAGATGGCCTTTACTTCTCACTATTAATATAACTTTCGTGATTGATTAACCCTAATGCCTTCTTATTCAGATCTATGATATCTTCCAGCAACTCCCTGGGAAAATACAAGTTGGTGTATTTTCCGCAACAATGCCACCTGAGGCTCTTGAGATTACACGGAAGTTTATGAACAAACCTGTCAGAATTCTAGTAAAGCGTGATGAGCTCACCCTTGAAGGTATTAAGCAGTTTTATGTTAATGTTGACAAGGAGGAGTGGAAGCTTGACACACTTTGTGATCTCTATGAAACTCTGGCCATCACTCAGAGTGTGATCTTTGTTAACACCAGACGCAAAGTTGATTGGCTTACCGACAAAATGCGGAGCCGTGATCACACAGTCTCTGCCACCCATGGAGACATGGACCAGAACACAAGAGACATTATCATGCGGGAGTTTCGTTCAGGATCTTCTCGTGTGCTAATCACCACTGATCTCTTGGCTCGAGGGATTGATGTCCAACAGGTCTCCTTGGTTATTAACTATGATTTGCCGACTCAACCAGAGAACTATCTTCACCGCATTGGTCGAGGTGGAAGATTTGGGAGGAAGGGTGTTGCAATCAACTTTGTAACGCGAGATGATGAAAGGATGCTTGCTGACATTCAGAAGTTCTACAATGTAATGATTGAGGAGCTTCCTGCAAATGTTGCGGATTTGATCTGATTGGGCCTCCATTTTTATACACATGAGAAAAGATGTCTGTTTGTTTTAGTTAGGGGAAAATATTGAACTGGGTTTGCTATTTTTGACTTCATTATAATCATTGTTGTTGTTATAATTAGCCATTATCTTTTTTGTTTATTTCTCTTTTTGGTCTCCTGAGTTTTTGGGAAAATCTTGTTTAATTATCGTTATATTCCGAGACAAATTTTTGATTAAAAACAGAGATGAATGTGTTTTATTTCCCCAATTTCTTTCTCCATAAAACAAAAGACAAGAATAGGGAGATCACAATCCACATCTCTGTAAATGCTCTTTTCAGCTACAATGTTTCTTTTTTCTTTTTTTTTTTTTTAAGGGAAAATCTTAGAACAAATTGTAAAAGAGTTTGTTTGGGTTCATGCATGGGAAGATGTTGTGCCGCCCCTCTAAATCAATCGGATCCATTCGTGATATAAAGTAAGAGAAGCATGCGGAAGAAGCACATGCATCTGATCCAACCCTGAATCATCACATGCTTAACATTGAGCTGTCGTCGACACACAAAATGGTTCTCATTCCCTCTGTTTTAATATCATGGAAGTTCATGGTCCACCGCAATCCACATTGCCCGTATCTCTTTTAGTATTTGTAATTTAAAAATCTCATACACATTTTAACCAAGGAAAAAAAAAATTAAGATACTCCACATTTTTCTTGGGAAGAAACTCGATTGTCTCCATCCTTCTATATATAATGGTTATATTTTTTTATATTTAAAATTATCAAATTTTAAATTTTAATTATTAAAAGTAAGAATTCTAATTACATTTCTTAATAGCTGCTGCTATTAAATTTGTCCTTTGGACAGTCTTACAGGTAGGAGTGATAAAGGTTTAGATTAAATTAAATTAAGTTTAATTTTTTTTGAATAATACATAAAATTATAAATTTTTAAAATTCGATCTTAATCCGAATTGAATTTTCATATAATCCAATTAACCTAAATTCTATTGGTCCAGTTTGATTTATCAATTTTTTAAATTTATTTTTTTTTTTGTTTTCTATAAATTATTTTAATATAATTTTTAATTTATTTAGATAGATTTAGGTATAAAATAATTATATATATTTTATAAAAATTTTAAAAATATATAAGTTAACAAAAATATATAAATCGGTTCGATTCGATTTTTTTTCAATTTTTTATTTTTCAGTTCAAACATAATATATGTATATATTTAATATCCAAATTTAATCCAAATCAAATGAAAAAAATCGATTTGATTCGAGTCGAATATTAATATTTCAAATCAATTTTTAATTTTTTTGATTTTTTTCTCACCACAACTTGCATGTAAGTTAATTAGACTAGTTTAGCATTAATGAATTTTTTTTCAATACTCTTATTTAACTCTAAAATACTGATCAATAATCACTTGATTTATTGATAGAGTGTTAAACTTTTAGTTTTCATAATTAATGTTTAAATTTTAACAACCTTAAGTATAAAAAAAACTCTAAGATATTAAAGATCATATTTAGAAACTAATTCTCAAAACGATTCATATAGCTAATAGCAGTAGATCAATGGGATATTCATATATTCTAAGTAATATTTTATGGATTTGGTGTTAACATACATTACTCATTGCTAAAATGTTTACAAATTCAGAACAAATGAATAAAGATCTTTATTTTTGTTCCAAATTAAATATATAATCAAGATTATCATCCTTTACAAACGCATCCTTAGGTGGGAATTTGAATAAAGTTCTCATATATATTATTGAGATATGATATATGTAATATTGAAATTTGTTACATTTGAAAGATTATAGAATATGCTTGAAACTTTGTCTTTCTCCTCAAGACATGTGACCAAGAAAAAAGAAAAAGAAAAAGAAAAAGAAAATGGAATTATGGTAAGTGGATAATAATTATTAGATAGATAGGTGATTCTTGATTGGACACCATTTAGGACAGCTCCTGGTTTCACATTACTGATTTGTTGCTTTTCTGAATGCAACTTTTGTCTTTTTCTATTTCTTGGACTTCCATGGAAAGGATGGAATCATTTAGGATGGGGAATAGATTGTGCTAGGAGTTGCAAACGCAAATGCAAAGCAATAAACTCATGGCTGGTCCGAGCCAGTAGGGTCGAGCTTGCCCTAAGTTGCCACTTGGAACCCACACAGATAGACCCAATCTCTAGCTACTTGCCGAAAGTGTCAGAAAAGATATGATAATCCTATAACATGCTCCTTGACCTGCGATTGGGGTTACCACATAAAAGACAGGAAAAGAGAAAGGCCTTAGCCCTTAACCGTGCATGTATATGCGATATAACAGAAGAAGAAGAAGATGCTTATCATAATTGTAGAAGCAAGTTGGAGTTGGAGTTGGGGTTGGGGTGGTGGATGGTGTGCCCTCTTTTGAACAGATTGATTTTTTTTTTTTTCTTTCAAAGTAGCCGGGAAAAGGGAATAACCACATGTATGGCAACCGCCTCTCTCATCTTCCACTCTTGAAAGGGAAAGTTCAGACCACAAACAACAAATACCCCACTTCCATAATGGGAAAATTTTATAATTCTTTTGTTGTACCCAACATATGTCCTCATTCCAAGTACAATAAATTAATCAGATTATTCTCCATTACATGACTCCTTTTACATTTGTTTAATTGAGAAATGGGTATACTCTTTATTTTTCAAATAGTATCATATGATATGCATATATTAATTCATACATAGATTTATGATCTGATTATGATCTTAATTAGGATTATGCTATTGGATCAACGTGATTTGCATCATTACATTAAACGGGAAGCATGCATGATTTGGGGAAAAAATGGCATGTAATTAATTAATTAATTAATTAATTAATTAAGATTATCAATGCTTGTTGGCACTTTACGCAAGTATATATCAAATCTAATGGAGATTATAATACTACGCAATAAGGAATGTAGAAAAGGCATGACGTCCCAGCGAACCAACCACGCATTTGGAGTGATTGGTCGAACATTATCAGTGATTCTTTACATAATTATCTATGTTTAATTAATATAAAGCATATATACTTTAAGCTGCTTTAGCGGCGGATTGGATCTTTGCCATTTCATGCGTTCATGAGGTTGTGTTGAGCTCTCATTGGCTGATCCTAGCTGACTCTTCTCATCTTTTTTTTCTTCTTCTTCTTTCTCTTTTTCCAAAGGCAATGGGAACCGACCAGCTGCATGCAGATTTGGGTCCCAATTTCATTTTTTTGTATTAGTAATGAACTTAACCATATGACACCTTTGGTAACTTAATTAACTTCCTAATTTCAAATGCTTTGATACTAATAAAAAGGGTAAAAGGGATATATAGGGGGAATTCAAACCTTGAACGTACTACTCCAATATAATCATGTCAGGAGCTAGCCATACATGTAGAAAAGAATCATGGTAAAAAATGTTCTCGTTCTATAAGCCAAAGCTCGAAATAATGTACTTGATCTTGGTGTATAAAATAAAGGAATTTTAAGGAAAAGGAAGTGAAATGGAATGGAATAGGATAAAGACTCATATATCCTAGATTCCATTTCCCACATTTAGGGGCTAATGTTAGAGAATTTACAGAGATGAGATTCCTCTCTATTAGAATAGACTAATGCCATATAAACAAACTATGAACAGATTCAAAATCAAATATACAGGTCTACCTTCCAACACAAGTGTGGTGGATATTTATATATATATATATATATATATATATATATATAAACAAAATAGTTAGACCTTAACTTCCTTTGTTAACTAACTTATTTGAAAGTTGGAGATATTAAACTACTTAAACAAAATAATAATCTTTGCAACAATATAGCATATATGATTCATCTTTTTGTGGCTGCAGCTCTGTTCTTTGTGTTCCAGCCTAGCTATATGTTTTTCCATTGCGGCTGCTGGTGTGGCTTTGGTTGTTTCTTTTTGGGTGTATAACCTATATCTCCTTTGTTTTTTGTTATGGTTTGCTAGTACTCCTTATCTTTGCTGCCCTATTTTCCATTAGATTAACAAATCTCATCTTTCCAAGGAGGAACAAACAATCAACACAGAACATTGAAAAAGATAAGATTCAATATTAACATTTATATGACAAAATATCACCAGATATTTCCATATGTAGCAGTTACCATAATTCTAATATTATAACTTATACTATAAATATAATCTCTCTTCCAAATCAATTAAGCGTGGAAATAGTTTCAAAAAAACTCTTCTTCAAGAAGACATTTAATATGGAAAGAGCAGATTCATTTCATCAGACCAATTTGAAAAGAGATAAGATTGAGTCATTGAGAGTTGATGAACACAATATAAAAGAGAAAGCTTGAGGATTGGAGGGGGTCTTTAGACTTCTTTTTCTTCAATCTCTGAATAATGGTATTAAAATATTTGGGAGCGATCAATAAAAGATAAAACCATATTTATTCCAAGTAAACCTGATGCAACCGCTCTCTTTTCCATTATTCTATATAAAGCACCTATACTCAATTGTTTCCCACACCAAACCAAAGCAAAGCAAAATAAAGAGATGTTTCAGTACTCTAACATTGGAACATTTCTGGGTATACAGGGTTGTGTATATATATAATATACCTAAAGAGATATAAAGGGTGCCTTGATTCCACCTTCAACATGGTTTGGTAGGAAGTTCCTAATAATCTGTCTGCTAAAAGTGTTTTAGGGTAAGGGAGGTGACAGAAGAGAGTGAGCACCCGGGGTGTTTTCTTGCATGCTTGGCTTTCATGCTTGAAGCTCTGCGTGCTCTCTCTCTATCTGTCATCCACTTCTCTCCCTCTCTCTCTCTCTCTCTCTCTCTCTCTCTCTCTCTCTCTAAGGAAAATGTCATGACAATAGCAGTCTTCCTTCGCAATGGCAAGTCATTCCGATGGGATGGCTTATAATCCTGAAATCAATTTTAGTATGCTACTATATGCTTTTGTTTCTATATGTAGTTAACTTGTTTGTTTATGTGAAGATATTGCAGTTTCACTGGTGGTTGGATTTACCAAGTTCTATCAAGTGGTTATTACATTACATGATCTTTCATATGATAAACTTAATTTCATTAGATATTCACTCGGAGTGAATATCATTTTGTCTTTCCCTTCTCTTCCTCAAACTTATTGGTATATGGTATGATATACGAATGAATATCTCCTCCATGTTTGAAAACTAGTTCTTTTGTGAAACAGATGTGTGTACGTACGCGCTCAAGCAGAAAAGGAGGTCCTAGAGAAGAACAACCAGAAACTACAAGCTATTGATCCGTAAACATGAGCTCAGTGTTTCAAGGAGACGCAGCTGGTTCTTAATCATTTGTTAACTCTTATCTGAAAAACCACCTGTAAGAAAGAACCATAATTATTTTAGTCATTTCGCTCACTTTTTATCTTTGTTGTTCTTTGGTGAACCCAATCTAAATAATTTAAAGTTTCTTAAACTGTCCTCCACCTCTTGGTCTAGTGGCTATGGAGGCTTTACGAGGGCATAGAGATCCTGGTTTCTCTATAATTGCTACCTGAACAAAAAAAAAAACAAGTTTCTTGAACTAATTAATGGTGGAGTCCTAAGTGTAATGATCCATAGTTTGTCTCCTGAAAGAGGTTTTGAGCGTTTTGGCTTAACCAATCTTAAAATTTTAAACCATGAATTCAGTACAATATAATAGGGTCGTGAGATTGCTATTCTGCTTGATTAATCATTTGAAAAAAAAAAAAAAAGAACAGTAATGGTTTGGGAACGAAGGGATAATTAACGAGAATGAAGAAGCCAATATCTTAACACTTGCAAATTAATCACTCCCTGATCTCATCATTTTTTTTTTTTTTGGCCAAGGTTCTCATCATGTTCAATATTTATGACATTTTCTTCATAATTAATCATTTAAAACTCACAGCAAATGAACGATAATAATATTTCAATACAGAATTGAGTGCTTAATTTCTTTCATGGTTAACAGTAAAATTTTCGGTCCTTTGCTTGATGGCCATTTCATCATTCAAAAGACCTTCCCTTCCCTCTCCATTTGTGGCATATAGGACTAAGATCTTATTCCATTCTCTTCATGATTGACACACAGAAAATATTACAATACAAAGCTACAAATATGAATTTAATACTAATATATATCAAGTACTTATTTTAAGCAGATGAAAGCCTAAGATATCTTTCAGTATATTCGGAAATACATGATATTTAGTGCAGAAGTTGGGATGTGCTCGTTGAAACTGTTCTCTGAAAACCAAGACTGATTAAGCATTGAGACCGATCAGTTGGACTTTCCTTTCGCCCACTTGTCTACGAGTCTAAAACCAAATTGAGATGCAGCTGATAGTATAGATGGCTCATCAACTCGCCGAAAGATATGACACAGAATTAGTGCAGGCGCTTGGTTCTTCTTAGCACTTCTGTTGGATGAAACTCTCTTGCAGTTGAAAACAAAGGTAAAATAGCTTCAGGAATGTAAGTACTAAGTAAACTCTGTTCCTATTTTGGGTCAATAGCTCGAGTGCTTTTCTAGTGGCAACCACAATGCTTGCTGATACAGCAGCAACCATTGAACAGTAGCCTCCACTGCCGCACCCCAATTCCTAAACCCTTTTCCCTGAAACAATATTCAGAGAAGCAAATTGTAACTTACAAATGTTGATGTTTGGCATCGGAGAAGCAATATCTAATATTGCATCAGACATTAACAACCAGCAATATTGAACAGCCAGTCCAAATTCTGAGGCTTGGTAATGGTGATGGTACATTAAAGTAATAACACGGCAATAGTAGCAGTAGCCATAGAAGGAGAAAATGAAACGGCTAGGAACTTATACTATCTTGATGCCTCCTGTAGAATCGATCCCTATACTTCTTAGCACCTCTTTCATACTTGTATGCAAAACGGAACATTTTGTTTAAAGGACCACGTATGACTTGATGCAGGCCAAGGATTGAGAAGAAAAAAAAAAAAAAAACTACTATGAGCACCTTTCCAAAAGGGGGAAACCCCAGTGGTAGTGGGACGGTATATTTCAATCCTCTGTGCCGGTTGTTGCTGCTCCACATTGTTTTGCGTATTGGAATCCATCATTCGATAAGCCTGTTCGGCAAAAACAGATTCTCAGAAGCGAAACAATTAACATGACAACTATGTGTCAGTGGATTCAGGCATGATCTCATAATTTAACTCAATAGAAAGTATTTCAAAACCAAAAAAAAAAAAAAGCCTTCAATCTACCCGCGTTTACTACGCGTGAAGGCAGGAGCAGGGAAATAGAAGATAAGAGACAACAAAAAGAGTTAAGAGACGGAGGGTTTGGGCTTTTGCTTGCTGAAGGTGAATGCTTGGCGCCCTGTTCAGAAGTTAGGCTGAAGCCATGAACGCAACGCTTTCGTCCTTTTTTTTTTCCTTTTTCTTGTTACCGTTAACTCGCCGTGTTTAACATTAACCAGATATAATAATATGTTTTCGGTAGTTTTTTTTTTCCCCTGACATTAACCTGTTTAGAAAATGAAACCAGTTATGCTGGGAGAGGAAATAAGCCTGAACGAGTCTGTTGGAAAATCACTGTATATATTTTGAATTTAAGTTTGCGTAATAGGATGAATAAAATAATGAAAAGATAAAAAATTAAAAGAATAAAAAAGTAAAAACATAGAGAATATATATTTTTAATAGTTTCATTGGTGGTGTAGTTGAAAAAATAAAGAAGTTAGAAAATTTTTTTTTCATTCATTGCTCGATAAGATTGAAAAAGAAAACAAAACAAAAATTATATAATTTTATCATATTAACTTTTTATAATTTAAGATGAAATATAAATCTAAAAATGATAAATGATTTTATAAATATGCAATTTGAAATGATTTAATTTTATTAATAAATGAAAAAATAAAAATCTTTATTTTTTTTCTCCTCTCTTTTTTCTTTCCGATAGCTAAAATTCTTTATTTATTTATTTATTCAGTTTTCCACCCTTTCCCATTCATCCTATCACATTTTTAATCTAGTAAGCACGCCCAAAATGAAATTACCCAAGAAAACGAGATGCCAACCTCTCACACTATTCCTTACTAAATTTGTGAAATTTGTATTGTTAATCTTTCTTCTATATAGTACAACACATTTTCCAGGGATACCAACGGACAGATGATTACACACAATTAAGGCAAAATTTTGAAGGGTTAAAAATAAAAGAATGGATAAGTGAAATAAGTGATGAGCTACCTAGGATGCTTCACCAAGCTTCTTATCAGTCTGCAATATGAGACTGTTCAGTTCCTTCCCGTGCGCATTATCGCACTCTCTGTTTCATCAGCAGTAGCTTCAACACCGTTCTCCACAACAGCCTGAGGTTTTCGGAAGTAGTCTTTTCCTCCCCATTACTAACCGGTTTAGGGGGTTCTTTTAATGATGAGATTGTTAAAAAGGCGACTAACTCCATCATATAAATTCTTTGCATCCATGATAAGGGCAACTCCACTAGGGTAACTACGACTAAAGCACGTTGCACACTAGGGAAAGCAACCTACAAACGAGGGAAGTTTTGTCAGCACATGAAAACTGTCCAATATGCTTTACAAATAGAACTTGCAGGTGACAATCTGCCTAATTTCATTGGAATACACCTCTGTAAATGCTCAGCAAAGCGAGAGGAAAAGCCCAGACTCATTTTCTTTGAGCATCCGTGCTGCGTTGTACCTCAGTGGAGAGTCAGAAACAGCCTGCAATCCCTTAATTAATTCTTGAGCAAGAACATTCTTCAAACTTACTGGGGCACAAGGGCGTGTCTCATTCATTGCAGCAGAAACACCTAAAATCACCAGAGAAAGACAAGTCAATGTCTACAAAAGGAGCAATTCTATGAAACAGAAGCTTTCACTCACAAGATTAAAGGAATTGAATGAGAATTATCATGATAGAGTATAGTTTTGCAGACAACCTTCAGATTATATAAAACTTTATTAACTTAAGCTATCAACCATTTAAAAAGAACAGATACTTCAAGAAACACCTCAATTCCTAGCAATCCAGTTATATAAAACCAATAACATTGAACCATCAAAAAATTAAATTAAGGAATAAAACTGGTTCTCTTTTGCCTTTACACAAGATTGTTATGGATGAAAATAGATTGAATCCAAGAGTTAAAATGTCTAATGCAACCTAACTATCACTCCCTTGACAGCTCTACTGTCATTATTCCTTTGATAGTTTATCCAAACTTTGACTTCAGAAATAAAACTTTGAACCATCAAAACTTTGACTTAAGAAATAAGACTGGTTCTCTTTTGCCTTTACACTCAACATAAGAGTTTTAGATGACAATAGCTTGAATCTAAAAGTTAGAATGACTAATGCAACCTAATTATCGCTCCCTTGACAGCTCTTACTCCTGTGATAGTTTTATCCAAACCATTTGTTACCATGCAATCTGATGTGAAGTAATCTGATGCATAGCCCCAACTAAAAAGAAGCCCACCATCATAATTCTCTTCACTTCCAGATGTATCATCAGCAAATATTGCTCAATATTGGTTAACAACATCGAAAAGATGCATTCTATGACAACTTGTCAACCCTTTTAAATACTCATAAGCATTTCTCTGGTCCAAATCCTCAAGAATTCCAGAAAGCCACATCCCTCGGCATCTCAAAAACTGAACTATGAAATAAAGCTGTCAGAAAGGGACACATGAAAGTAAACTAAACATGGGAGTGAGGGTGGGGAGAGTGAGGATGGAAATTGATCAAGTAGCTCAGCAAAACTTACCAGCAATTGCATTTCATACTCTCTAAACACTCCTATATCCAATAATCCAAAGGCATTCTGGTAACTGCAATACACAGACTACATGCTTGACTAAAATTCCAAATAAAATCAAGCTTCTCTCATGGCATATGTTGAACATCACTGCCAAACAAATACCTGAATATTAGAGCAAAGCTTTTGGAGAAGCTGAGAGAGAAGAGATTGGGTTGTCTGCCTAACTTCTGCAGCCAGTGCTTGAATGACAGGTAATCTTTCAAGAAGGGAAAAACAAAGCTCAGTCAGCTGTCTTCCAAAGTTGACAATGGAAGGAAATAGTAGAGGTTAACTCACTTGGGGTATATGGTTGACATTTTGCAAACAAATGCTTCTAAATCAAGAGCTTCATCATAATTTCCATTTCGTACACATCTGCAGAAAAATTGAATTTAATTAGGCATTCTGGAATGTAGTCTGTAAGACTAAGTGCCTCAACATTAACTATTTATTAAGCACATATGTGTCCATAAGCTGAGGAATCTCAAGCAAGTCAAGCAAAGTACTCTGATTTGCTAGCAGGTTCTGGTTCATCTTCCTCTCCTCCAAAATCTGGTCAGCAGATTCAATGAACTCAGAGCAACTGGATGTCAGGTTTGGGATCTCAGTTATCTGCAAAGCCAAAACCCTACTTATAAGCATATCTGCAAAAGGAACTTAAGATTTCTAAGGATCAAAAAACATAACTTAGAAGATCAATGCATCATCAATTCACCATCTATATAGGATGCCTAAATCACGTAAAAGTTAGGCCAGTCCTTTTTTTTTTTCTCTTTTAACTTAAGAGTTTTCCTTTTGTTATTCTGCGGTTGCCATGAGATTGATTCCCTCCTCTTAGAAGTAAAGTAACCTTACCTAATCTCATTGGTCATCAACATCAAAATATAAGTTCCGTCTTCTTTCTACACTTAATGAATCTTGTACATACAAATATATAGAGAGAAGCAAACACATGGATAGCAGAAACTGTTTTCAATTACTCTTAATTCATCACTCAGGGAGAAACCCAACTGTATGCGCTCATGCTTTTAAACAAAGATGCTTTCACAACTAATTCAGGCATCACATCTAACAAAACATAATTGAAGCTACTTTTCAAGATTTTTGCTCTTATATTCATAAGCAAAGAAAACCAGTAATCTTGGGATTCACTATGTAGCCAGGAATGTAATAAACCATCCAATAGTACTCCATAAAATCACAATCTTACTAACTACTTTTAGATCCTAACAACCAAACCTTTCCGATTGATACTTTCAAGAGTCTTTAACAAATCTCTTTGAAGATTGGCCAAAAAAATACAAAGCTCTTTGAAAACAATTATAGAACCTCCTTGAATTTTGGTTCCCAAATGCCAGTAGCTAAAATTAAAGGAAAATGAAGTTTATAATTATTAAGTTGCATGCATTGTACTCTTTTCCAATCTTCTAATCTAACTACTGTACATTTCCTACTTCAAAATTAGTTCATAACAATCTATAGATCAAATGACATCTCAGTATCAGAAAGCAAATAATAAGTACCAGAACCTAAAAAAAATAAAAATATGAAAATTGAATTAAAAAAGAAAGGTAATTACCAGAGATTCAAGATGCTTATCGATAGAAAACGCTTCCTCTTTGATCGCAACCAACGCATCCGCGGCAGCAATGAAAGAGCGGTAATTACCAACCGCCACTTCTTGAATTTGCCTCTGAATCCTCTCCGCATCAACTCGAACAAGCTCCGGCTCCTTTTCATTCAGAAACAACAAACACGATTCAATCTCAAACAGCTTACATAAAGAAATGAAGAGAGCCAAAAACAGAAACGAGTGAAACGGACCTTATGAAGGCTATCGGTAGTGAAAGAGAGGAGTTCGGAAACGTAAGACTGTTGAGAGACGGAGGCGAGAGGGAGGAGAAGGGCCGTGGCGGAGGTAGGTGACGCCGATGGGGAAACGGTGTCGTCTCCATTCTATAGTTCCATTACCAATGTTAAATTGTGGTTTTGTTGGATCCTCTCTAGGAGGGAGAAACAGATTCGGAATCTGTTTTAATGGATCCGCTAGAGATTTTTTCTGGTTCCGCTTTTTCTTTTTTTATCTGAAAGATGTTGGTACTGACTCCGAGAACAGGCTGCGGGCTAAATCTTTGGCCTTGTGTTGTGAGCCAATATTGTATAGGGATAACAACCACGGCTCCCAGAATTTGTGCAAACGGGAACGGTAAGTGAGTTTCATAAGTGCTTTTTTACTTTGACGTTGGATATTAAGGATATTCAAATAGATAAGTTGTCCCGGCTAAAAGTATAATAGAGTTGAATTGAAAATTTTGAGTTCGATTTTCGAACTTGGAACTTAATACTCAGTTTAAATTTGATTAAATTTTATATTTTTAATTTAAATTTATTTTGTAATTGAAATTAAGCTATTTAAATTTATTTGATTAAATTTGATTAATATATAAAAATAAATTTAATTTTTATATTCGATAAAAATTTAATATTCGATATTAAAATTTTTTATAATTATTTTTTATCAAACATAATAAAAAATATCTTGAATAATTTTTTATCATTTTTTTGAATTATTCAAGATGTTATTGATTAGAAACGTTTTGAATAATTTTTTACAAAAAATTAAATAAAATTATTCAAGATATTTTTTATTAAAAAAATATTGAATAATTTCTTTTAATTTTTATAAAGAAATTATTCAAAGCATTTTTTAAGCAAAAAAGCTTTGAATAATTTCTTTCAATTTTTTATTTGAATTATTTAAGGTATTTTTACTTAAAAAATGCTTTAAATAATCCTTTATAAAAAATTGAATAAGGTTATTTAAAGCATTTTTAGTAAAAAAAATCTTCAAAAATCTCCTTCAATTTTTATAAAAAGATTATTCATTACGTTTTTAGCTTAAAACGCCTTGAATAATCGTGTCAATTTTTTTAGAAGGGATTATAATTTTTTTTATTATTCAAGATAATTAAATAAGATTATTCAATATATTTTTGATCAAAAAAATATTAAATAATCCATTACAATTTTTATGAAAGGATTATTTAAGGTATTTTTTGTCAAAAATATCTTGAATAATCTCTTCTAATTTTTTATTAGGAATTATTCAAGACGTTTTTGCTTAAAAAATGTCTCGAATAATCCCTTACAAAAAATTAAATGTAAATATTCAAAAAAAAATGGAAGAGGATTATTTAAAGTTTTTTTGTCCAAAAAGACCTTGAATAATCCTTATTAATTTTTATTAGGAAATTATTTAAAGCATTTTCTGATAAAAAACGTTTAGAATAATCTCAAAAAAAAATTTGAAATGAATTATTCAAAACATTTTGTGCTAAAAACACTTTAAATAATCTTTTTTTAATTTTTATAAGGATTATTCAAGACGTTTTTTTTTTTTTTGTTAAAAAACGATTTAAATAGAAAAACTCAATTAGGCTCGCTAACAATTTGAGCCGAGTGTTAATATATTTGAACTTAACTTGTTTGATAAGTCAAGCTGCTTGAGCTCGAACTTGACTCGATAATTATCGAATCAAATTCGAGTTTTAATCAAATCGAATCGAGTAGCTTACAAATATTAATTTATTATTTACACCATTAATCATAACTTTAGGTCAAGACGGATATTCAAAGACAATAGGTGCAAGACGTAAGTTAAAGGAAACAAAATTTCCTACGGAATAATAACACATTTAAAGGTATAAATGAATAGAGTTTTGATAAATCGTTCATAAATATGTTCAATTTTTGTTCATTTATGTTTATTTATTAAGTTTGACAAATGATTTTGAACAATATTTTTATATTCATTGATTAAATGATTTGAATACAAATAAAAATATATTTGATTCATTTATATTCATAAATAAAACTCATTTAAAATTTGTTTAAATTTTGTATGTTTAAGACGAACATGTATGTTCGTTTATTTTTAATTCTATAGTTGTATGTTTATTTGTTTAAATTTATTTAATTGTAGTTTGTTTATTATTTGTGAATATATTTATTTATTATTCATAAATATGTTTATTTATATATATATGTATGTGAATATATTCGCTTAATATTTATAAACAAATTTATTTAACTTAAATGAGTCACATATAAATCAAACTTAAGTATTTTATCATTTAAACAAATTGAACTCGAAAATAATAAATAATTTTTTTACCGAACACAAACTAAAAACAAACAATTCTAAAAATAAATGAACAAATCAAGAATATATATTTATTCATTCATATTCAATTCATTTAGACTCTTATTTTTTCTGAGACAACGGCTACATGCACTTGTTCATGGGTTTCTCATAATATTAATTGCAGCATAGGGTACAAGAACTTGAAACAGAATGATAAAAGAACATGAATAAATAACAGCCCAAATGTGTTCCTAATTTATACATATGCCTGGGAGACTGTATGTTTAAACATCCGACCATTCAACATTGCAATAACACAACATCGAAAAATATCAACATTGCAAGTGATAAGGAAGCCTGAAGTAAAAGAGAAGAGGCCTTTGATGCATAGTAGTAGTGAGAACAGAGGTTCCCGTGTGGTCCTACTACCATAGGTGGTCCTTGAGCCGGAGGTGCATTGTAGAGTATTAAATGAGGTGGTGGACTGCCCTTTGAGGAATATGATGAAAGTGCTGATGGGGGTAGCCGCGGTGGAGATGGAGGTGATAGTGATTTTGATATTAGTGGGAAGTGACAGTAAGATCCGGTGGGATGTAATAATAAGGTACTGGTGGTGGAAAGTGGTAAACTGACGGTGTTGGAGGTGGAAATGACTTCATTAGTGGTGGAAGTGATGGTGAATAAAAGATTGGACATGGTGCACAATCACTGATGTATGGTGTCCACATTTCATCCTCAGATATTACTCTTTTACTCTAGCAAGCATGATCACGCCCATGATCCCTACTTACAAGAGCAAGACAAGCCATTTGCTTTCTTGGGATAGTTGATTATTACCAAAGCCTATCTGCATTTTTGTTATATAAATTGAAAGTTGATGTTGTGCATTTGTGAATTGCTGGACAGGAACCTGTTATACTTATCTATCTGCTCTGTGACTTTATCAACAAATGCCAGAAGAAGGCTATGCATTTAGATGGGCCCCTTTGCCCTTTACATGTGTGTATGGCTCTTCTAAAAGTCTAATAAAAATAAGAATGATTAAGTGGGGGACCCAAACAACAGCGTAAAATTCAATGACATGGTTTTAAACATTAGTGCTAATAACTTTTATTATCTACTTGTATATTTGCATGATTTCAATTTCATGGGAGGGGGATCCAAAGCAAAACTTGTTTGGTGATGCCATTCTTACTTTTTCTTATACCTTTCTCTTAACATAAATTCACTTTTGTGAGCATCAATCTTTCCTCATAATGTCACCTTTAACACTTTATTCTCTGCTTGTGTTTTTCTTGTAAGAAGGGCTGCTGAATCTCTTTTTCTCATTACAGGTTTAGGGAATTATTATTGCTTGTATCAGGATATCCCTGAAAGGTGGGAAGTGCCCACGCCATTAAAGAATTAAGTCATTTAGCAAGCATCTTGAATAACTTACTTGGGGAGTACAGTTTGATTATGTTGACTATCCCACTATCTGGAGGTCCTTGACCATTATTGATGCTTACGGGTCAAATTTCAAAGCAGAGCAGCAACCATAGAAGAAGAATTCAAAATTCACTTTTAACTTAATTCGAGGCATTCTACAGTTCTCTCAAGCATCAGACAAGGTGGGGCTATCCGAAAAAACAGGGCAATTCATAAGAAAAACATTCCTGAAGGCACATATTTAACTTGAAAAGGATTCATGTTAATTGTGATGATGCAATGGATCATTATGATTATGATGTTGATGAATGACTTTCATAGATTAGGGGAAAATTACTCGGTGTAACCATCAGGTCATTGCTAAGTTATCTTCTGAGAATACATTAAACATCTAACAATAAGAAAGTGAGTCTCCAATTCTTAAAAATAATTAGAAAAAAATATTGACTACTAGTTGTTTTGCAAGCAGGAAAATGAAGAAGTTTTAGGCTTGCTTTTCAAAGTCAAATTTTTGCAAGTGCTAAAATGACCTTGAAGATAGATATATTTATGATGTCATATTGCATGGTCCAGCATCCTTCTCTCTCAATCTTGTTCACAAACAATGTTGTTTTTCTTCAGATATAAGCAGCTTCTTTCTCTCAATCCTTCAATCTCGTCTGGAGCTTCATTCAACTTCATCTTCTTTAGAGTTTGGTATTTGTTCAGTTTCTGAATTTTCAGTCTTACTCATTGATTCCTAGCCATTCAAAAACAAAACAATGTAAGAAAACCAGCTTTCCAAGAATAATGTATTTTGTGCACCCACATGGAAATTGTGGCAAGAAGGATTCATACTGTTAATAACAAGCAATTGGGGATTTTTCTAGGATACTTTTCTAGACAATTGAGTACTCTTTGCTTGTCAAAAGTACTCTTTATGTGGCCATAAGCCTTCTTGCCTATCTTCTGAAAACCTGAACTTTTCATGCTATGCAGTATGCATCTAATTAATATCTATTATGATAGATAAGCCTCAAACCTGACTTGCTGATGATGTCCTCGACCTTGAAAGTGGACTTACTGAAGAACGTGCATGGCTGCCACTATGACCACTATAGTTGTGTCCTTGGCTATGACCCCCACCGCTGTATCCTTGGCTATAACCACCACTGCTATGTCCGGTATAACCATCACTGCTGTATCCAAGGCTACGTGAGTCAGAGCTCATTCCAAGGTCTCTTAACCAGTTAAGTTCTGGCACTATAACAGTGCCAAGATCTGGTCTATCCCTCTTCCTCAGCTCTACACACTTCAGTGCCAATTGAGCAAATGATAAAGCCTCTTCAACTGGCCAATCTGGCACAGTTGGATCAAGCATATCGGCAAAAGTTCCTTTTTCAATGGCCTTTCCAACATGATGAGCAATACCCATTGGAGGCTTGGCTGTAATTATCTGGAGAAGCATTATTCCGAGGGAATATATGTCTGATTTAGTTGTTAGCATGCCTGTTTGTTGATATTCAGGATCTATGTAACAGAATGTCCCTGCTGCTGAAGTCAGGTGATATTGTGTTACACTGTCAGCTACAGAAGGTGGAACTAGCCGTGCTAGGCCAACATCACTAATTTTGCTCACATAATTACGGTCTATAAGAATGTTAGCTGGCTTAAGGTCCCGATGCACTAGTGGTTCTGGCTTTGCTTGGTGAAGAAATAGAAGGGCAGTTGCAATTTCTGCAGCTATTTTAAATCGTTTCCTCCAGGAAAGTGGACGAGTATTGCCCCTTCGAAATAGCCTATCCTCTAAGCTGCCATTGAACATGTATTCATATACCAGGCATCCATACTCAGGGCAGGCGCCAAGGAGAAGGACCATGTTTGGGTGTCTAATGCTGCAAAGAACCTCAACCTATACAAGTTTGTATTTTGTAGAACAGAATATTAGCTTGAATTGAAAGGATATGGATGCCTACATAATGACAGTTAAATAATGTTACTATTTTTTATAGCAATCATGCCAACAACCTCTTTGGTCTCTTCCTACTGAAATTAAATGGTTTTAAGAAAATAATATCCTTGCTAGTAATGCCAACATGACACCTTACCTCTTGCTGGAATTGCTTCTTTCCTTGAGCAGCATCAGGTCGTAAAACTTTGATGGCAACAGGAGTGTGATCAAGTTTGCCTTTATAAACAGGTCCATAACCTCCTTCTCCAATCTTATTTGATTCTGAGAACATTTCAGTAGCTTCTTCAATTTCTTCTATGGTATATTTTCTGTACCGGACATCATTTTTTGCCAAAGCATTCAAAGCCCGATTCTTCTCGTCTGCCTCCTTCTTGGCTTTAAACTCTGCTTGTCTTCTTCTATGTGCTTCCATCTCTGCTAGCCTTTGTGCTGCCTCAGCTGCTTCAATGGCAGCTTTGCACTTAGCCTTCTCCATTTCTGCAATGGCAAGAGCTGCCTCTCCAGCTAACCTGGCTTCCTCAAACTTGCTAGCCTCCTCCATCTTCCATTGATGAAGCTCATTAGCCTGGACTCAAAAAGTCAACTATGTTCTCAAACTGATATTCTTGACACCCTTTAAGCATTAGAAAAGACTGGTAGGATAATTTCCTACATACTTTTGAATTTAAGTGTGTTTTAAATTATTTACATGTAACATCCAGACAATCTGGTAATTGTACTGTAACTTTAAAAGACATCCTTCATTGCTTCTTATCCCAGTAGTTATAAGAAGAATAAGCATTTGTACCTTTTGTGTACAATAACTTTATCATTTGCAAATTCTTAATATGTTTACCATTTATTCATCAAAATTTAAAACCATCTAATATGGCCAAACATGTATAGAAAATTTCAATTTTCAGATTACTGGACAAAGTCAAGTATTAATTGTAGTTTCTAACTGTTAAGACTTGGGATTTCAATATTTTTTTGGAAGATATTGTTATCTAATTGACAGAAACTGAAAAGTTGAGATTATGAAGGTATAAGTTTACCTTTCTTTTGGCTGTAAGAGCTTCTTTGCAAGCTGTGCTGTACATATCCATGGTCTGCTTAAGTTCAAGCTTCAACCTTCTCATTTCAGCTTGTATGTCTCGCTGCAATTCAAGGACATATCATATTATGTGTTAGCACTTTTGTCATTAAGCTAGCAATGCTTTACTGTAAAAACACAATCCACTATCTGTGAATTCTTACATGCATTTGATAGCTAATATTAAAAGTCACTTACCGAATTTTGTGTAAGTGGCTCTGAAGGGATACTTGAAACCACAGAGAAATCTAAATTTTGGCCAGAAATATCCATAGATCCAAGGCCAAGTTTTGTTGGAAAGTCTGAGTCAATAGCTAAGGAATCATTGCTAGTTGAGGGCCGTCCTTGGATAGCTAAATCAATGGTGTCCAATGACAGATTTTCTGGAAAGCTTCTATATCTGTCGCGGTCACGTATAGGTACTTTTGGGGGATTATCCAAGGACAATCTCTCTGATCCTGCATTTCTCAATGCTCCCCTTGCATATTGCCCTCTATTTTAAGTAAAATATACAATGTCAACCACAGACAGGCAATAAAACATAGTAGACCAACTTTATACTAGTACAAAAAAGAGACCATCTGTAATTTTCCAATCAAATTTTTAGATTTTGATTATTTGGTTACATTTGCCATCACTAATCTTTCAGTCAATACAGAGAATGGAACCAACGTTTCCCACCTGTTTCCATCGTCTTCAATTTGATCCAGCGGGATCGGAGGCGGTATTCCTGATGGTGCTTTTGGCGGGGTAGCAGTATTAGATACTGTTCTCTGTGCTTTTCGCATTGTCAATATCTTACCTTTGCAAATTACATATACCGAACAAAACTCTGGTGCAGTTTTGATCAAGCTGGTCGGAATGTCATTTTTGGATTTCCTATAAGACAAATAACTGAACTTTGATTGTTAGAATAGGAAAGAGAGAACAAGAATAGAGAATAAGGAAGGAAAATGTATTAATCAACCTTGAAAAACCATTCCTCGTTGCTGCACCAAGGACTAGACTGTTAATCAAGTTTTTGCTGACATAGTCCAAAAGTGCTTTACAGATATCAGTATCCTCAAGGATAACCTCCTTCATTTGAATCTGAACTTGACAATGAAATTAGGTATTAATTGGAATTTGGTTATGCCATGACATAACTCTGATAAGAAATATCCATCATCTGATACTGTTTCAATCTTGTGAGTGAACAAATTCTTAACCATTGCTTTCCAAATTTGTTCAATGTGAAAACTGCTTACCCCTTTACGTGCACAATAGCCGCGAAAAGGAATGAAAAGCTGGTTTATGTCATGATCAGATACTCTTTCACCCTCTACAATATTAAATTAAGAACAAAAGAAATCAGAAAAAAAAAAAGAAAACAAAAGAATGCATGACCAACCATTTCAATGAACAAAAGGCAATGAAGATAATAATATGAGAAACAAGAGAGGGTACCTACGGTTTTTTTGCCTAACATGGATCAAGATGATGAATGGGTTGGTGATCACAAGATGATCAATAGCCCAACGTACAGCATTTGGGCTGTTTTTGTCTTTGTCGACGGCCACGGCAGTGGTGTTGGCAGGTATATTGTCATCAGATGCGAAGAGAGGAGCCATCTCAGGAACAACTTTGTAACTTGTGGCTCACGACAATGTCTAAACTTTGTGATGACAGAACAAATTGCCACCACTGCCTTTGCAATTACCAGGCCAATGCCTCCTTCACCTCCCGCTATAAATCCTTAAGAAAAAAAAAAAAGAATCCTATAGAACCAGAAAGAAAACGGGAATGAGAATATGATTGAAAGGAAAAAATGAGAAGCCTAGTTTTAGGTCTTTCTCCTGGTGTTTTGGTGCAACTGCAATATTTTCTCAAACCTCATGTAATGAACTTAAGAATCTATTTCCTCCATTCGCTTGTTTTAGGCAATTTGACCAGGCCCATTCCTTCAAAAAAGCTGCGTTTACGAGTTTATCAGCAGTTTTTACTATAATTAGTGCATTTGACCATCAGTCAATCAAGATTCATGATATTTGAACTCCCAAGTCTTCATGAAGAATGAATTGTAAATGAACCTTACTATATATGAAAAACAAAAAAAAAAACAAAAAGGCCTTTTTTTGGTTGGTCTGTTCAAAAGATGTTAACTAAGATTAGTGGGAAGATTTCATCCTTTTTGAATGTCACGCTGATATAATTTGTTTGCAATTCAATCTACTTGAATTTTTATATTAAAAAGTGATTCCCTGATCTTAGTAATTGCATAATATTTTGGAAGCTTTAAAAGTGTAAATATCAAATGTAAATATTATTAGATATAAAAGTGTCGGTATTAACTCGATAAATATGATGGAAACTTATAATAAATGTGATAAATTTTGAGTGAAACTTTAGTTTATGAAAATGTTGCATGTAGTTCAATTATGAATTGCAATATAACAAAATTGCAAAAATTTAATATTGTCTGCAAGTAAAATTTCTTCTAGTTTGTAGGAAATAATGCAGTAAGCCTTACAATAGGTGAAGTCATCTAAAATAGAGTGCATAAATTTGCATTATTAACCAATTTCCAAAATTAATAGCAATAGTAACAACCTCTTAGGACAAACCACTATTCATGATGATAGGGCAAGCCGATCATACTTGTAAACAGGGACAGATTTACAATGGGTGGGGAAATCCTATAACCCCTTTTTAAATATATTATTATATTAGATAAAAATTTTAATATTCTTACATTTTGTCCCTACTAGATTAAAGAAACAAAAGATATAAAAGGGAAAGATTTTAAAAATATTATAAAGTATAGATATACATTTGTAAAAAAAAAATCAACTTATTTCAAAGAAAATAAAGTATTATATATAAATATTAATAAATTTTAACTTATAAAAAATTATTTCATGTAAGCCTTTCTTTAACTAACTTTAAGTTACAACCTAGTATTACTTTTCTCTCTTTTGCCCCCATCTGTCTATTCTTCTTTCTTTCCATTTGCAAACTTTATTTTTTTTTACTTATGTGAAATATCATTATTTTATTATAATAGGGTCCAAGTCTAAGTGTAAAATGATAAAATATTTGCAAAAAGAAAAAAAATGCAAATTAAAGTTAAACTAATCCTGTATAGTAAAATATAGATAACAAGTAAAACGAAACTACGATAAAACACTCATGATATAACAATTTTATTTTTAACATATCAAAGTATTTTCTTCTCTTGTTGTTTTTCTCTTATATTGATAATGTGATTTTCTTAACATTATTTAGAATTTTTAGTAATATGTATTTGATGTAAAATAATGTTGTAGAGATGTAACCTAACAAACTTGTAGAGATGTAATCAAATAAAATCTAAAATTTAGAAAAAAATATCAATTTTAAAATTATTAAAAAAGTTAAAATATATATAAAAGTGGCTTGTTGTTGCTACTATTTTGTATTTTCATATCTTATTTTATTTATTAAAAACTATAGAGAAATTAAATTAGTAATTGATTTAAGTTAGTCAAAGACAAATATCAATAGTAAAAGAAAGTGAATTTTAAAGGAAATATCTAAAATTGAATAAAGTTTTATATCTTTTAATATTGACAACAAAAAAAATCTTACATTTTCTACTTATGAAAACTATTTAACTCAATTATATATTACTATTTTCCTTTGAAAAATGACAATATTATGTGTTTGTGTTTATTTGATATTTAAATTTTCAATGTATTTAATATTATAAGTTTTTGTTATATTTGTGTTAATTTCTATTTAAACTTTTTATATATTTGATGTTGTAAAAAATATTTCAAATTCTTTTATTAAAACTCTATTTTACATTTAGAAAACATTTCCTTTATATTAAATAAAATATTTTAAGTAAATATATTATATAATAAATTTACCCCTATTGAATAAAAATCTTGAATCTGTTCCTGCTTGTAGACATCATATTTAGTTTAGGGTTCAAATCGATTGAGTTTACACTTACTCCAAGTCTAATAGTTAAATTTTGTTCGTGTTTTTACTTTTATTGTTTTATTTGTATATGCATTTTTTATTATTTATCATATTATGTTTTATATTTCACCTAATTTTATTTTATCTGATTTGAATTTTTTTTTAGCTTGGTGATCTTTTTCGATTTACAGTTTACCCATTTTTCATTTATCTCATTGTTATTTTCTTTTGTTTTTCTTTCATTATCTAGATAATTTAATTTAAAAAATTGAGAATTGAAAGTTTAAGATTACACTTGAGTTGATAAACCAAAAAAAAAAAAAATGATAATCCTCGATTTGAATTAAATTTGAGTTGATTTTTAAATTTTCTTGTTGTGTACTATAAATAAGACTAGTAATTCACTGTAAAAAAAATAGAGACAATAATTATACAGAAAAATAAAAGCAAAACCCAAAAGAATTAGAGTGAAAAAATACAGAGAAAACAATCAACCAAAAATTGTTTTCCCTTGTCTCCATTAACTGCAGACCTCCCATCCCACAACCATCACCATAATCGCCAATTCGACCCATCATTCTCTTAACCATTACCTAATCCACCAGTGTCTAGGCACCGATCTTTATTGCATTCCAACACTGTCATTCCTAAACCCAACATTAATTGAAAAGCCAAGATACCATATATACAAGCAACAACTTCTTTGAAACCATCACACAGAATGCCATACCACCATAAAATTTCCATAAACCAGTCAACCACTGCCTACGCCAAAGCCACGAACCTCTCTCATCACTACCTCCATCATTGCCAACAACCTACAATACATACCCCAAAGCCAGTTTCAAGCATAACTCTAAGCATAAAACCAGTCAAATTCTTTACCTCAAGTTAAATCTCAATTCCAAACACAATCCCAATTAACCCAAATACAGATTCCAACCTTAATTTTTCATTAACCAAATTCGCGTAGCTTAGACTTTACTGAACCCAAACCCAGTAACAAACTCAACCAAACCTATAGCACACAGCATAATAGCCACATAGAAAATCATCTTACATAGAAATACAAGAGTAGAAAATTCTAACAAAAACCACCATTCACCATCGCAATCAAAACCAGTTAGGTTGCCTTAAACCAACTCTACCACCACTTCCAATAGTTGGATCTTGCTTCTTTTCACCACTATCACTATTAGCTCACTATCAATAAGCCCTACCAACAAGAAGAAATAAATTGAAGTCAGAAACTAAAGAAAATTAGAAACAAAAATGAGATGAACAAAGGTAAAAAATAAGAGATTTTTTTTTTTGTTTCGGTTTGACACATTTTAGGATAATTTGAGTCCTGAAAATCGATGAAAAAATCAATGAAAAGAGAGTTAAGAACTAGGAGAATACCATACCTTGAAGCCACAACTGTTGGAGCAGTGATAATGTAGGTTCTGGGAAGGGAAAACAGTGACATTAATTCCAAATCCATGCAAATCTAGTGAGTTTTTGGAGAATCTGAGTCTGGATCTGAGACAAGAAGATCAAGATGAGCCACTGGGTGAAATTTAGGCCTTAAAAGTAGTTGACCTACAATGAAAAGCAGTGGCAACGATACTGGGATATAGAAATCCTTGAAGTTTTTAGCCTAAGTTCATCCTATATAGATAGAGAAGAGGGAAGTCCACTTTCAGAAAGAGAAACAAAACTGAAAAATAGAAGAAAAAGCTTGGAAAAGGCTTTTCATATTGTAAAGGAAATGGCATAGTTTTAGGAAAGAAAACTGGATTCCTTTTACCTGCTTCAGTGACTCATACGTCACCTAATAATCAATTAAACCTGATCGCCATCCAAGCCATTGGTCCATGTTCTTAAGCCGAGCTTCAGCCGATTGTGAGTCGTTCATTAAGCCTTTTCATTAAAAAGAAGCCGAGCCACCTAAGTTGATTTTCTGAAGCCAAGCTGCATTTTGTTTTTCTGGTAATCTTTTTCCTTTTTGTTATTTTACTTTTTGTGAAAGGAGGTAGGTTGGAGCCTTTATCCCATACCATCCTTACCAACCTTGCTATCCTATCATAAATAACCTAACTCATAATCCTTATTTTCTTCAACTTTATCCTCAATTTATTACCCAACCATTGAACAGTAAAAAAAATCAAAAAAAAATCTTGAAAAAATCCTAGTTTTGATTTTCGATATTTTATCTCTATTGGTAAGAACCAATTCTTCACCTTAACACCTTTGAAAACAATTCCAAATCCATCAATCAAGAGTTATGATCCAAACAGTAAATGTAATTATCATATAGGAGCAATTGGACACTCGATTGAGAAATGTAAGTAGTTGAAAAAAAAGATTGAAAATCTCGTCCAAAATAGCTCATTAACCTAAGAGCTTATTGAGTAATGGCAATCTACTTTGTCATAGGTTGATTTTTCTTTGTTTTAATGTCTTGAACATTAATCCATTATGGGAAAATTTTATAAGTTTGTAACAAGTTTTTGTTTTTCCAAATTTAATTGTTTGAATTCCTGCATAATTAATTTTCCTAATGCATGTGAAAATTTTCAAAACATTTGGTGATTACTGTTAAGAATGAGCATCCCAAGCCATTTCCACGAATATCTCATTCTTTTCACTTAGAAGATTAAGAACTTTGAAAATCTTTAGCAATGAAAGCTTTAAAACTTTACTCCACTTGACCATGATGAACCTTAAAAATTAATTGATCTTCATTTGGGCTATAAGCAATGAGATGGTCATTTAATTTGTAAATTTTTTTAAGGCACTATTCTAAGGTTTTTGGATTTTGGTGATTTAATAAATGTTGAGGCTATTTCAAACATTTTATCACCCAAATTCCTTCATAAATTTTGATTATCGTATTTTTCAAGTTGTTTAGTATCTTGATTTATGCAACATTCTTTTCTTTGACCAAATAATCCTCCAACCTTATCTTGGGACAAGCTTACTAAAAAAGTTAAATTTACTTGATATCCTAAATAACTCTTTTGACCATTCTGGTTGATAAATATCTTAATGGGTTGCAAAAAGGAAAATTGTTACATTTCGTTTCGCTTAAGTATAAAGTTGAGAAAATGCATCATGAGAATGAGTTGAAAAAAAAAAAGAAAAAATATGATTGTGACATCATGCATCTAAAATCAATGAGAAAAAAATTATTTCTTGAGAATTGCTTTTTAAATGAAGTATCCATATTTGAAATGAAAAATGGCCATATTTCAAATTCTCATCACAAAAGAAAAAAAAATCCTTTTGCTACCTTTTTTTAGCATGCTAATTTTTCTTTTTAAAGAAACCCTAACCAAGGATCATTCTCCAAATTTAGAGCAAGTTAAAAAAAGGCAAAGTGGCATTTGAATCTTATAGTGCTTGAAAATAATGCCTTATGTTAAGGGGATAGGTTTGAAATAAGCTCAGTTCTTAAATTTTTGAACTCATAAGAAAAAAAAAGGAAAAAAAATGAAAAAGAAAAGAAAAAAAAGGAAAAACATGAAAAGGCATGTTTTGAAGAAAGGGAAATGTATTTTGAGAAAAATTATCCTAGGTTCAATTATCCTTAAACATGTATTTTGGGCCTATTTATCTTTTTTTTCAAAATCTCAAACCCTGACCTATGTTATGCCCTTTGCAAAGTCCACTTTGATTATGTATAGAGACCTAAGTTAGAAATCTTATTTTTTAAGAAATCATTGATTTGGTTTTAAGATGAATTTTAAGTACTCAAATACATGGTGGAATAATCATAAGAAAAAAGAAAAAAAAATAAGGCTTTAAGGTGAAAACTCGAAAGGGCGATCTAGAGCAAAAGTAAAAATTTGAAAGCAATTCATGAAACTGATTGATGCAAGAAGCATTAGGTACAACCATTTTCGAATGAACCTTAATGCATTGAAGACTTTGATCAACCTTATTTTGATGAAATATTCTTAAATCTGAACATTTTCTTTATCTCATAAAGTTCGGAGCCTTGCTTTACTAGTCTTGGCATTTATTAAATTACTATATATCAAGAACTTAAAAGAGTGCCAAAATAGATTGTACTTTAAAAGATCATCTTCGTTGGTGGGCCTAAATTAAGAGACATTGATATTCCTTTTCTTGTTAGTGACCAACCCATTGATAACTAAGATCATGATGTGCAAACTATTGCATCTTTTTAAGACAAAATCAAGTTGTGATTCATCACATTCATTCTAGATAGTAATCACTAGTTTTATACATGTGGAAAATCAATTTATTTTAGAAAGATAGTAGTGGGGGTAATTTCTATTGCCATTTTTTGAAAATTTTAAGAAATGTTCAAGAATAATTTTGATACAAGTGATTTATCTAAGGCAAGGTGAATGCAAAAAGTAAGGGATTGCTAGTGAGGAAATGTTTAGAAAATTTTGAGAATATTTGCTTTAGGTCATGAAATAACCTATAAGCCAGTCCAGAGGCTATGTCATGGAAAGAGAGAAAGAAAATAGAGTTTCTAGAATTATATTACCATAACTAAGAATATATGGTATAGATTTCATGCATTGCATCCATTGCATGCATTTCATGCATTATATGCATTACATTCATTTTAAGCGTTGCATTTATTGCATATTCTTTAGTAGATAGGAGAAAAAAATTTAAACTTAAAATTTAATGAAAAAAAAAATTTGATACGAAGATCGAACAAGATTTTATTTCAAATATTTGTTAAAACTTTTAAGTATCAATTTTAAAAATCTTCGAGTGATACTTCTTAAAGCCTTAAGGTACATTCTCTCAGCTTTAGAATACTCTTCTCAAAGTCCTCCGAGCAAAATTCGTAAGTCTTTCGAGTTGAATCTATTTAAAAGTTAGATTTATAAGACCTCTAGGAATAATCTTTAAGTCCTCCAAGTAAGATTCGTAAGTTTTTCGAGCTGAATATATTTTAATCACTAAGACTTTTGGTAATAATCACCAAGTCCTTCGGGGTATAATCTATAAAACCTCCAAGCATAATCTTTTAAGTTTCTAGGCAAGACCTTCTTAAAACCTCCAAGTATCTTTCAAAAGTTGTAGAGCTTTCGTATAGAAGGAATTTTTTTTTCAAAATTCAATTTGTAAAACCACCGGACATAATTATCAAATCCTCTAGGTACAATCTACAAGAACTCCGAGTATGACCTTTTTAAAGTCTGCTAGGCATAATCTATAAAACCTCTAAGCATAACTTTTTAAAATTCTCCAAGCATAATCACTAAAACCTTTGGGTATGACCTTTTAAAATATTTTAGGCATAATCTCCTAGTTCTTCAAATACAATCTATAAGATCTCCGAGTATGATCATCAAAACCTTTGAGTGTCATCCTTTATTTTTAAAGTTGTGTGCCTCTATTATTGATGAACCCTTATTCTTAAAGTTATATGTCTTTATTTTTTAGGAATCTTTCAAAAAAAAAAAAAGAAAGAAAAGAAAAAAGAAAAAAATGTTGAATAATTTAGGCCCAGATGTAATAAGTTGTCTATGTTTTTGCACAATTTCTGTTGTACAGAAAATGCATAAAGAAGGGCAGCTATAGACATTATATTTAGTTTGGAGTCTAAATCGATTGAGTTTAGACTTGCTCCAAGTCTAATAGTTGAATTTTTTTTCATGTTTCTACTCTTATTGTTTTATTTGTATATACATTTTTTATTATTTATCACATTATGTTTTATATTTCACCTATTTTTATTTTATCTGATTTAATTTGTTTTTTTTTTAGCTTGGTTATCTTTTTTGATTTATAGTTCATCCATTTTTCATTTATCTCATTGTTATTTTCTTTTGTTTTTCTTTCATTATCTGGATAATTTAATTAAAAAAACTAAGAATTGAAAGTTCAAGATTAGGCTTAAGTTGATAAACCAAAAAAAAATAAAAATGACAATCCTCGATTTGAATTGAATTTGAGTTGGTCTTAAATTCTTCTTGTTATGTACTATAAATAAGACTGATAATTCACTATAAAAAAATAGAAAAAACAATTATATAGAAAAATATAGAGCAAAACCTAAAGGAATTAAAGTGGAAAAAAACAAAGAAAACAACCAGCTAAAAATCTTCCCTTGTCTCTATTAGCTGCAAACCTCATATCCCACAACTATCACCATAATCGCCAATTCGACCTATCATTCTCTTGACCATTACCCAATCCACCAGCGCCTAGACACCAATCTTTGTTGCACTCCAACACTGCCATTCCTAAACCCAACATTAATTAAGAAGCCAAAATACTATACATACAAGCAACAACTTCTCAGAAACCATCACCTAGAATGCCATACCACTATAAAATTTCCAAAAACCAATCAACCATTGCCTACACCAAAGCCATGAACCTACCTTCCACCACCACCTCCATCACTGCCAACAACCTACAATACACACCCTAAAGCCAGTTCTAGGCAAAACTCCAAGCTTAAAACCAGTCAAATTCACTGCCTTAAGTCTAATCTTAGTTCTAAACACAATCTCAATTAACCCAAATACTATTCCAACTTTAATTTTTTGTTAACCGAATTCACAAAGCCTAGACTTTATTGAACCTAAACCCAGCAACAAACTTAACCAAATCCACAGCACAATAGCCACAGAAAATCGTCCTACACAGAAATACAAGAATAAAAAATTCTAGCAAAAACAATCATTCATCGTTGTAATTGAGACCAGTTAGGTTGCCCCAAACCAACTTCGCCACCACTTCCAACACTTGGATCTTACTTTTTTTCACCACTATCACCATTAGCTCACTGTCAATTAACCCTACCAACAAGAAGAAATAAATTGAAGTTAGAAACTAAAGGAAATTAGAAACAAAAAAGAGAAGAACAAAGGTGGAAAATAAGAGATTTTGTTTTCGATTTCAGTTTAACTAGTTTTTAAGAGAATTTGAGTCCTCAAAATTGATGAAAAGGGAGTTAAAACCAAGAAAAGAGTATACCTTGAAGCCATAACTGTTAGAGTAGCGACGATGTAGGTTATAAGAAGAGAATATTGCGATGTTGATTCCAGATCCACATGAATCCAGTGAGTTTTTGAAGAATCCAAGCTTGGATTGAGACAAGAATATCGAGATGAGCCACTAGACAAAATTTAAGCCTCAAAGACGATTGACTTGCAATGACAGATGATGGCATGCAACAGCGCCAATGCTGGGATTTGGAAACCCTTTGTATAGAGAAAAAAGAGGGAAGTCTACTTTTAAAAAGAGAAACAAAACTAAAACATGAAAGGAAAGGCTTGGAAAATACCTTTAATACTATAGAGGAAATCATATTCCTTTCCTAATAGTCGATCCGACCTTATCACCACCCAAGCCGTTAGTCCATGCCTTTAAGCCAAACGTAAGTTAATTGTGAGCAGTTCATCAAGCCCTTTCATTAAAAAAAGAGCCAAGCCACCTAAGCCAATTTTCTGAAGCCAAGTCGCATTTTGTTTTTGGTAATCTTTTTCCTTTTTGTTATTTTACTTATTATTTCTTTTTTTTTAGTGCATTTTTTTTAGAAAAAATAAATAAAAATATTTCTAAAAATGAAAACCAATTCTTCCCTTAAACAAAAAAATATAAAAAAATATATATTTCAAAAAATATTTTGAGAAAAAGTTGAAATATCAATTTTTCTCAAATAAAAAATTTATTTCAAAAAATATATATTTTAATAAAAAGTTGAAGTATCAATTTTTCTAAATAAAATATATTTCTAAAAAAATTTTTAAGGAAAAGTTAAAGTATTAATTTTCTTTAAATAAAAAAATTTTCAAAAAAATGTTTAAGGAAAAGTTGAAGTATCAATTTTCTTAAATAAAAATATTTCAAAAAATGTTTGAGGAAAAAGTTGAAAATATCAATTTTTCCTTAAATAAAGTATCTTTTTTTAACATAAAATGAAAAAAAAATAATTTTTAGGAAAAAGTTGAAGCATCATTATTTTCTTTGGAATTAAAACTTTTTAAATAAATATTAAATAATCTGACAACGGAACCTCTACGAAAGAAACAGTAGCTTTATTGTATACTCTTGAGGTGAGAAAATTCTCTTAATTTTCTACCAAAAGTATTGGAGACAATTAAGAATAATTTTCAATAATTAACAATCTAGTAATATTTTTTAAAGCTTAATGGATAATATGAAATCAAGCTAGTATCATCCTTTGATGGGCGTTGGGAGAGTGCTATAACATTTCTCACATATAACCATACTCTTAGACTTAGTTCTAGTTCGTACACATTGAATCTACCTTTTAAAGATATCTGAATTAAGTTTAAGACTTCTCTTTAAAGTGAGGCAGGTTTATTAAGTGACTAATCACACCTAAACAAAAAAGATAAATAGTGATTTCTTAAGTCAATGTCTAGTTATAAGTCCATTAATCTATACGTTATGACAATATTTTATCTATATAATAAGCATAAATATAAAATCATAATCTATATGTTATGACAATGTTTTATCTATATAATAAGCAAAAATAAAAAATCATACCTTTGTGTCATTGATAATAGTGCTTAACAAAAATGGCAAGTTGTATAACACGAGAATATATTTTTCCAATATATAACATAAAGGACTCCCTACCGAAGAGAAATTAATATCAATAACTTTTTATAAAACATAAAGAATGAATTTTTAATCATTTGCCAATAACCATGATCAATAAATTTACCTTGGAGTGAAGTGTTTCTGCCAATTTATCACCACTGAATTTCTCTAAATAGACCAACACAAACATTTGAAAATAGATTAATTCAACATATATAATGATTAATGAACTTTAAATAAGCACTAAAACTTGTAAAACATGTAAAAGAAGTCACAAAACAAAAGGAAACAATGAATGTAAAAAGAACTTATAAGGGAAAAGATTAAAAAAAAGTATACAAAACTCAATCTTATCCTGTATCTTTAGCACCTTATCATAAAATTTCAGGGAGAATGAGATCAAATAATAAACTCTATGCAACAATTATGATAACAAAATCATGCATCATTAACAGTGGTGGGCAATATGGAACCAAAAAGTCCATATAAGCTTTTTAGAGTGGACAAGTCAACATCTCCCCAAACCAAAAAGCCTATTTCTTCACTATTTGCACTTAGCACTCTTTGTAAGTAAATAATTTTTGGCTTTAGAGATTCAAGAACTTGTCGAAACTCATCAACATTAGGGTTGTTTAGAAGCTGAACCTGTACTCACATACATGAAAATGTCACAACTTTGTAATAACTTTATGCTAAAATGTCAAAATTTTAAAAATGTAAAGCTATTAAGATAATTCATATACCTCGAGGCATCTTAAAGAAACAAGCTTTGAAAATGGGTATATGGGCTTATCATAAAAAACTGGCTATTTTTGTTTATTATTAGAAATTTTACCACCACAAAGAACTACAAGGAGATTGCAATGGTTCCTTGAAGACCTTTAAGCATTAAGCATCATCCAAACATGCCAGACCCAACAAAACTCAAGGTTGCCCAAAAGTATATTTTTTTTTAGGAAATCCTAAAAACTTAAAACATTACTGTGAAATAAATCAAAACCTTAAAAAGCTTGTTGCAAATTTGCTAACTCAAAATCCCACTTTTCAAAAAAAACATGGCAATAACATGCATCTGCAACTTGAAAAATCTCTCTTAATAAACTGATGAAGAAAACAAATGATGAAATGTCTCATATAGGAGTGGCAAAGGTAAATATATATATGATTTTTTTTAGTACAAAATGACTAACAATTTGAAATATCTCTTTTACTCAAAGGTAATATAATCATTTCTCTTTTCAACATAATCATATAATAAAGGTACTATTGCAGGAAAGTATCAACTCTCCTATGTTCTGATCAAGCTATCTCACAATAGGCTGTCACTTTCTTAGCAAATTATTTGTTAGACCAAGTTATCTCAAAATGGGATGGCAGTTTATTACCAAATTATCTAACTAAAACACTGTAAAAAAAAGGAAATACACATTTCATATCACAAATATCATAAAACAACAAATACATAATGCTAATGTTTCTAGCAACAATGAAAACATTGTTCAAAACTTTTAACAAAATTCTAGAACAAACTCTCTTTTCTTATCAAAGAATGTTACAAGACATATACAATATGGATTTCATAATTTCTAAAAAACCCTGGCCACCTCTTTTATAAACACATCTATTCTAGTTTTAAGTATTAACTTTGCAGTTGTAATTTTTTGAAAAAATAATCGTGTTTAGCCCAAAGTGTACCTAGATTACATGCATACATCCTTAAGTAACTTAATGCAACATCACATATTTCATTAAAAGCAATCAACAAGGAAAAAAAATAGGTCACCATCTTAATATTTATTTGAAACATTGTCATCGAGCAAAGGAATGTCTTGTAAATCCACAGAAGAGAAATTAGAACTTAGACATGAGCCTTCAATTCTCTTTTCTAATTTCATATTCTTGCAATTCTATAATTGACAGGCATAAATCTTGTAAATCCATGAAATACGAACCTATTACTCATAAGTATTTTAATATGTATCAGTATACTAATTCTATGAATGCAACACATTTCCTAAACCATCGTCAACTTCTTGAACTTGATTTTTTTTATTATAAACAACTATTCTCCATTAACCATACACATAAATCATATTACAAAAAGACAATAAATTAAAAATTTTAAATACACCCACAATGCTTAACAACATTACATAAAAAAAACATATCAAACTAGTATACTTTCTACAATAACTCTGAACAACTCCTAATAGCATCAGAACCCAACAATCAGTTTCTCAGCTGTTTAAATTCATAAAAAAAAGGTCTAAACTAAAAAATAGAATTAATAAAAACAACAAAAACTCATTTTCATCCAAAATGACAACATGTAAAAATAAAATCTTGTAAAAAAACACATCCATAACAACATGTAAAACTTCCAACCACAAAACCCAAAAACTCATTCAACAATGAAACTCCGTTAAAAAAAATTACAATATATAAAACGAAAATAGTGACAATGAAACCAAAAGAAAACAAAAACCCACATTTAATGACAGAATTAAAGAGAGAAAAATCATACCAAAAAATAACTCTAAAAAAAATAAAAACCAAAGAAAAAAGAAAGCAAAAACTCATAGAAAAAAAAAAGGTACTTTACATGCTAATATAAGTTTGCTACAAACACAAACACACACAACAAAGAGAAGTTTTAAAAATAGAGAACATAAACACCTATCAAAAACAAAAACAACAAAAAGCAACATGTGTCTAAAAAACTATTTTACCTTCTACTAGAGTCAAAGATACAACAATCAAAAGAAAAAAAAAAAGATAGGTGGCATCTTTAGAACCCCTTAAGGATTCTTTTTATATAGGGTATGTAGATAGTAGCTTTGGAAGAACAATACAATCTTTATAAGTAAAGACATGTTAATTTGTAACATGAATTCAATAATAATCATAGCTTTTTGCATTGAAAAAAAAAAACACATGGTTGATTATATATATGCCATTCAGATTTTGGCTATACTAGTTTTTGCTACTACATTTTGATTTCCTGTATTGCTCTCATGATTTGGATTCGATTTATAGTATTTTTATAATGTGATATTATGAATTAGTTTAATTTGATAAAAAATTGGATTGAATTCGATTCAATTTTTTGAATAATGCAATATTAAGAATTTTTAAAATCTGATTCAAATTCAATTGATTTTTTTAAACCAATACAATCGAATCAAATTTTATCAATCTAGTTTGGTTCATCGATTTTTTAAATGTAAATTTTTTATTTTTATATGTTATTTTAGTATATTTTTAATATATTTAAATAGATTTAGATATAAAATAATTGTTTTTATTTTATAAAAATTTAAAATATATACAAAAACTAATAAAATATATAATTCGATTCAATCTTTTTTTTTTCAATTTTTCACTACTCAATCTGAAATTTGATCCAAATTTAATATATACATTTAATATCTAAACTTAATCCAAATCAATCAAACAAATCGATCCAAACTAAACCAAGCATTAAATTTTCAATTGATTTTTAATTTTTTTAATTTTTTCTCACCCTTACCCTTTATTCCAAGCTTATGCTCACTACATGAAAATGGAGATTTAGTAACTGTTTTTTTAGTAGCATTTTTAAATAAATGCTACAAAATTTTATGTTTTCATAAGGTTAGTGATGTTTTTTTATAAAATGCTACTAAATTCTTATATAACGACGTTTGGATTTAAAAACGTCACTAAAAATATAATTTTTATGGTGCTTATTGATTTAAACACTGCTATATACATTGACTTTTATAAATTTTGCAATGTTTACGTAAACACTACTAAATACAAATCTATAAATTAAAAAAAAAAAAAACTCAAGAGGCGTTTGGTTTGGAGGAATTCAAACATTTTCCCTCATAATCTTACTGTTGGGTATTTGATTCTAATATTTGATTTAGGATAATCTGAATTCGAAAAAAATTGATAGATTCCTAACAGTATCCAAAGTCTCGAAATTAAAAACCCACATCTCCCTATGGTATTCTAAGATTCTAAAAAAAAAGAGTAGCGTTATTTTCAAATTTAACCTAACTAAAAAATTATGAAATAACCATTACCATTATGAAAAGCATGTTTGGAAATGAATGCAAGTTAGTTGTAGGTTTCTACTGGTAAAAAATTTAGTTTATATATAGCATTTGGCATGAAAAATGCCTTCAATAATCTTTTACAAAAAATTGAATGGGGTTATTGAAGGTGTTTCTAGCCAAAAATAATTTGAATAATCCCTTTCAATTTTTATTAAAATTGTTTTTGGGCAAAAACATCTTGAATAATTTTTAAAAAAATGAAGGAAATTAAATGCATTTTTTGCTAGAAATGCCTTGAATAACCCCATTTAATTTTTTGTAAAAGATTATTCAAGGCGTTTTCTGATAAAAAATACCTTGAATAATCCCTAAAAAATGAGAAGGGATTATTCTTAGTTTAAATAATACCCTTTAATTACAAAAATACTAGAGTAGCTCAGTCGATTAAAGCATAAAACTGTTAATAATAAGATCGTAGGTTTGATCCCTTCCTCTAGTATTTTTTGAGTTTTTTAAGGGATTATTTAAGGCTTTTTAAAAAAAAAATACCTTAAATAATCCCTTGAAAAATCTAAAAAATATTAGAGGAAATGATCGAACCTATAACCTTATTGTTAACAATCACAAGATTTTTTAAAAGATTATTTAAAGTGTTTGTTGTCCAAAAATACCTTAAATAATCCCTTATTTAAGGCATTATTGGACAAAAAAGCCTGCAATCCCTTGAAAAACCCAAAAAATACTAAAAAAAAAAGATCAAACCTATAATTTTATGATTAACAGCCGTATGCTTTAACTAACTAAGCTACTCCAATATTTTTATAATTGAAAAGACTTTTTTAAATTAAGAATAATTCCCTATGGGAGGAGATTATTCAAGGTATTTTCTGTTAAAAACGCCTTCAATAATCTCATTTCATTTTTTTAGAGATTATTCAAGGCATTTTTTATCAGAAAATACCTTAAATAATCTCTTAAAAAAATTAAATGGAGTTATTTAAGGTGTTTTTAGTCAAAAACACTTTTAGTAATCCCCTCTAATTTTTTTGAGGATTATTCAAGGTATTTTTGTCTAGAAATGCCTTTAATAAAAATTGAAAGAGATTATTCAAGGCATTTTGGCCAGAAATGCCTTGAATAATCCTTTACAAAAAATTGAATGGGGTTATTCAAGATGTTTCTGGTCAAAAATGCCTTGAATAATCCCCTTTAATTTTTATTAAAGGATTATTTAAGGCATTTTTGGTGAGAAAATACTTTGAATAATCCCTTACAAAAAATTGAATGAGGTTATTTAAGGCATTTTCTTACCAAAAATGCCTTGAATAATCCCTAAAAAAATAGGATGGGATCATTGAAGGTATTTCTATAAGAAAATGCTACTAAATTTTTCTTAAATTTCAAACCCGCAAAACCCCCTTTTTGTTTTTCTTTTTCCTACTCATTTCTTTCATTTTTGCTTATTTTGGGTCTCTTTCTTCTCATTTTTTGCCTAAATTTTAGTCATTTTGTGATCAATTTTCATCTTCTTTCCTTTCGTTTTTATAAATTTCAAGTTAGTTTTCTTGTATTTTGGGTTAAATCCCTAAACTTTTTGTCTGATTTGTTGGGTCAAGTCCCTAAATTTTTTATCTGATTTGTTGTATTTCTGCCAATGTTCAAGTTCTATTAGTAAGCTTTATTTCAATATTGGTAATTTTTAGTATTTTGCCATTTTTTTCTTTTTTTACCAATTTATTTCGTTATTGCAGTTATGAGTTTGGTTTTGTTTGATTGGTAAGAAAATTCAAGATAGAATAAAAAGTGAAAAAATAAGATTTTTATCTGAAAAACTTGAAATTGAACGTTGAATTTAGTTACAAACATGAATAAAATTTTAAGTTTAGCTTTTTTTTTTTCAATAGAATATTTTTGAAATTACTAAAAAAATGTTATTTGTTAACATGAATTTGTTGATTCATTCAAGATATTTTTAGGAAACCATTCTAAAATAGTCTATTATATTTTAAATGTAATTTGAGTATTAAATAAGCTTCCGTGGAAACTTTTTTTAGATCCATATCACTTTTTTACAAATTACAATGTACAAGTATTTTAAACTCAATTTTGTTTTTTTTACTATTTTTTTGTTTGTATTTGCTAGTAATGTAATGAGATTGTTATTGAGTTATATAAACTAGAACATGTATTAGATATTTACCAGGAGTTATGGTTCATTGATTGACAAAATGTTCATATAAAGGACATTGTTGAGTCCTTTTAAGCTTTATCCCTCGTTAAAGGACAAAAAGGTGTTTATGTTGTTTGCAGTTTACGAGTTCTATGCATTGTCTATTTGTCATTGCTGTTGTTTCTCGGCAGAAGCTTATTCTTTTACTAAAGTTATTGATATAGGATTTCTTTTTTCTTGTGTAGCCAGTGCCACCGATTACCAAAACTAGCAATCGTGTTTACAAGCAGACATGTACAGTGACTACCATGCACATGCATGTTTGGTGGTGTGCATGTGCTTGTCTTTTTTATTTCATGTTAATGTTATGTGTTACCATATTCAATTAGATTATTTAGTAGTTTCCTTCAATTTCCAAACCATTCCAATGTTTGCTATTTTCATCTGGTGTAAGTCATATACCTAAACTTTACATTTTCAATTCAAAAGGAAATAGGTAGAACTTTGCAGGGTTCTTGTAAAGTACTTTGCATTTTTTAGATTATGATGTTTAATAAAATGACTTAACCTTGCTTGAAATGATTCATTATGCATGAAAACCATCAACAATAGAAGATAGAGAATCAAAAAAAGATATCTATAGTCATTTGTGAATACTACAAGGTAAAATATTTCCCATATACTTAATCTTCCTCTATTACACTGTAAGTTTCTAGGTGTGTAAATATTCGATTAAAATTTGTATAAATTTTTTACTAATGTTATCTCTGTTCCATTTTTACATTGTTTTAAAAACATGATATCAATGCATGATACGTAATAGGTTTTTTTTTTTTTGCATTGTAATAGGTTATCTCTGATATCGTCTTGTTATTATTTTTTTATTTAATACTTAGTACAATTAAGTATGTTACAGTTCATTTTCATCTAATTAAATTATAATTTTGGTATGATAATAAAGCAAGTACTAAATGAATAAAAGTTGGATGTAAAAATTAATATTAAGTCAAAAATATCGAGATGGAGTGAAAATTTTTCTTCATTTTGCATTTGAAAATGCAAGTGAAGATAATATGATTTTATGCCCATGTTTAAGAAGTGCTAATATTGATTGGCAAATACGTGAAGTTGTTTTGAAACATTTAATTTATATTGAATTTGTATCGGGATATGTTAATTGATATTTTCATGGAAAGTCTGTACCATCAACATTATCGACTAGAGTTCTTTCAACTTCAAGAGCTCTCCAACACCAACATGATTCTATTATACAAGATGACATTGAAGGCATGCTGCGAAATACTTTTAACATTCATAACCAACATTTCCATAATTTGTCTCCCCAAAATGATGGATTTAATGAGTTAAATATTAAAATGAATGAATTTAGTGAACATGGGATTGTGTAGGTGACCAACATCCTAATGGAAAAGCATCAAAATTTTATAGGTTGCTTGAGGATATGAATGGAGAACTTTATGAAAAATCTAAGCATTCAAGGTTATTTTTCTATGTGCGTCTTTTTCACTTGACAATGCTTATTGGATGGACGAGAAATTTTTTGACTTTATTATTGGAGTTTATGAAAGAAATGTTTCCTTTTATGTAGGACATTGAGATGGGTGAAAAAATTGGACATGTGAAACTTTTTCAATTAACACACACAAAAAAGTCAGATCTTACCTAAATATCAAAACATAAAAAATTATGGTAATTTGTTGGATTCATTTTATAGAGAAAGTAAATTTTACTATTTTAAATATATATGAATTAATTATTAAAATTGATAGTTTTATCTGATTAATTTATAGGAGAAAACGAAAGAGAAAATGACCATTGAGATTGAAGTAACATCTAATGGTTCTGTTAATATGCAAGAATTGAAAAATCATATTTTCACATAAGTTGCTAGAAAAGAAATACATGAACAGGTTTTAGGCCTTAGATTAGGTCTAACACCATCTAGTAACTATGGATATAGCTCTCAGCAATTTATATTATCAACATGTCAGTCTTCACGAGATATCTCGATATTGAGAGAGAGATTGCAAATTATACAATAATGTTTTGAGCAAATGAAAGCAGAAAAAGAATAGGAACGTGCTAGAATTGAACAGAAGCGTGCTAAAATTGAAGATAAACGTGTTAGAATGGACCAAGAGCATGCAAGATTTCAGCAATTACATGATTGATTCGAGACGCTTATGAATTTTGTGCAACAATAATTTTCAAGAACTAATCTATGTGGTCCACCAACTCAAATATTATATTTAGTAACTATTTATATTTTTTTAATATAAAAATAACTTATTATTAAGTGTTAAAACTTATATTACCTTATCCAGTAAGTTTTTGAGCATGCTAGTAACCAAGGTAAGAAAAATCTTTCATCAAATGATAGTATTCCAAATCTATGCAATCATCAATTCCACACATTTTAGATTTTTGATACATTTTGAATGTTATTGCATGTATTAAACTTTGTGTTCCATCCATATTGGAACAAATTATGTATTTATAATATTCAATTTATGAATTTAAGTTTGATTTTATTTCTTTTAATATTTTTTATTTAATGATAATAATCAATATTAAAATAAATTTTAAAAATAAATTTTGTTAATTTAGCGACGTTTATACTTAAAAATGCTGTTACATGCAAAAATATAGCAGTGCTTTCTATTATAAATGCTACTAAATTTAGTAATATTTTTTATTATAAATATTGCTAAATTTAGCATTTAACAATATTTTTAAGAACAAACGCCACTAAATTTAACGGTATTTTATGATAAAAATATCGTTAAATTCAGCATTTAAATTTAACGATTTTTTTTAAAAACACCATTATTTTTTTCGAAGTAGGTATAGTCAATATTCTTAGCGATATTTTTGACAAATACAGTTAATCTTTTAATAAAGTTTATAAATATCGCTAAACATAAAAAATAAGTCACTAAAAACCTAATTTCCTTTAATAGCTTTTATTTATAGGAAAAGAATTAAAGATTCTTCTCAATTCTTTTTCATTTTTATCACTTGGTGTATTTAAAAATTTTTTAAGGATATCATCTATAATATATATATATATGATAAATTTATTAATTACTGACAAAAAAGTATTTAAGAAAAAATTTTAAAGATATTTAGAAAAAAATTTAAAATTTTAAAATTTTAAAATATCCATAAAAATTTTAAAATTATTAAAAAATATTCTATAATTTTTTTTTTATTTTTAATTTTTTTAAGGTGTCTATAAACAGTCTAATACTAAAAAGTAGATCACCTTTGAGCCGTAATATTTGTAAAAACATGATCTTGGCAAAAGCAAAGAAAAAAAAGGCGAGATAAAATGAAAAGCAGGTGGACAGAAAGGCATAAATTTCCACAAATTGTAACGTAAATTCCCATCCAAATCTTGTTCTGAAATTCATTCCAAGATCTATCAATGTCAAACTCAAATGTCAGCACGCAAGCATCTCTAACTCTAAAAAAGCATATTTTTTGGATGATTGAAGCAGCGTCACTCTCCCATCACTCAAGGCACCGATTTGTGGGCCGCAAATTTCACAACCATTTTCATACCTTTTCTTTTTATTACATAAATACACTAGTATGTAACCTTATTCGTTTAATCAATGTTAGAAAAAACTTTGTTAAGCAATTTTTTCTTCGAATTTTGGGGATATCATTAATTCCTAATTCTTATTTACTAGTTCATTTCAAGAATATAATTTTTCATTTATCATTGACCAAGCCTGAATGGGCTGCGCTGCGCCTGCTTCGGCTCTTGGTGGGATGACAAAGAGCAGCTTGCTTCATTGGACCATTGCTTGATTCGATGATACTTTTTAGGAAGCGTTTGGGTTGAAAAATTATAGATATAAGAGAAAAGTGTAATTTTCAGAAAAATATAATATTTGAAATTTTTTTATTTTTAAAGTATCTCATTTTTAGATTAACTTGTTTGATTGAAAAAAATCTACATATGTTAAATCTTAAATAATTATTATAATTTCATTGAAATAATAGTTATAATTTTTTATTTTTATGAGAAGATTATTAAAAATATTTTTTGTCAAAATCTTGAGTAATCTTTTTTAATTTTTTATAATAGATTATTTAAAGTATTTTTTATCAAAAACATTTTTAATAATTCCTTCATAAAATTTTATGACATGATTATTTTTAAAGGTATTTTTAGTCAAAAATGTCTCGAATAAAAAAATTTTAAATATGATTATTGAAGGTGTTTCTGACAAAAAATACTTTCTATAATTCCCTCATAAAATTTTATGACGTGATTACTTAAGATTATTTTCACTAAAAAACATTTTGAATAATCTCGAAAAAAAAATTAATGGATTATTGATGGTATTTTTTATCAAAATGTCTTCAATACTGTATTAAAATTTTTTTTGAGATTATTCAAAGCATTTTTTTTTATCAAAAACGCCTTAAGTAATCACCTCATAAAAATTTATAAAAAAAATTTTGAAAGCATTTTTTGTCAGAAACGTTTTCAATAACTCTTTTAAAAAAAAATTTTTTGGATTATTCAATATGTTTTTTTGTGAAAAATATTTTGAGTAATCACGTTATAAAATTTTATGAGGGGACAAAAACGATTTTAATAACTCAATTAATTTTTTTTTATTATTCAAAGCTTTTTTTTTTTATAAAAAATATTTTGAGTCACATTATAAAAATTTATAAGGGAATTATTAAAGATCTTTTTGATCAAAAATATTTTGAGTAACCCTATTCAAAATGATAACAACTATTTTAAGTATTTTTATTTAGATCAAATTTAAAAAATAATGTTATTGTCTCTTCTAAAATCTTAAAATACTACAAAAAAAGATAATTTTTAATTTCGAAATTTTGAATATTATTAAAAATATGTAAGATTTTTTTTAAAATTAAGTGATTTTAAATCAAATATTAAAATTAAATATTTAATAATAAAATTTTAAAAAATATTTAAATTCTCTCGAATTAAACGATACTCGATGGTTTGCCGAAAAAGCTCTTGTTTTCCTTTAGGCGTTGATTGATGGCTTGGACAGCTAGCCTTTTCTTGTTTATGGTAATATTCGCGTTATATACCTAATGTTATGAAAAGGACAAGTTCTTTATTAATCTTAACAAATTTATAATTTTTTTAATAAAAAAGTGGATACCATTTTGAAATAAAAAAATAAATAATAAATTTAAAATTTAAATTTATTAAATATCATCATAATTGGACTAATTAATTAAATAGAATATGAGTTCATTGAAATTGTAATTTTTAAGAATCTGTCCAATACTATTTAAATTAATGCTCATTTGATAATTTTGATAAGCAATTTGGTTGTATTTGAAAAAAAAATAATTTCAAAAAATTTAGCCTGTATTATGCTCTACTTCCATTAATCTGTTTAGCAAGTTGGTCAAAGGGGAGCTGAAATTGCTCCACCAAACCAACAAAAGAATTAGAAAAAAAAAAAATCCACGTAATACAAGGTCACCGTCCCACGCCAACCACCGCCATCTCCATCTAAACAGTAGAAATACCAAAGGTCGCGTTCACACTTGCACATGTTATTTTTTCTTTTTTTATTGTTGTTTTGTACCTGTATTCCCGGTTAGCCTTGATCAGTGGCTAAAACAAATAAAAAATCAATTTAAAATCATAATATTCAGTTTGATTTAAATTTTTTTATTTAATTAATATTAAATTTTAAATTAAAAATTAAAATCAAATCAAATCAAATTATATATTTTTATTAAATTATATATAATTTTTATAAAATAAATAATTATTTTATATTTAAATTTATTTAAATATATTAAAAATTATATTAAAATAACTATAAAAAATAAAAAATAAATTTTAAAAATTGATGAACCAAACTAAATCAATAAAATTTAATTTAAATTGTACTAATTTTAAAAAATTAATTTAAATTCAATTTAAATTTTAAAAATTTATAATATTTTACATTATCTAAAAAAATCAAATCAAATCTTATTCAATTGATTCAACTCGTTATCTGAACTTTTACATTTTTATGCAAAACCATGTTAGCCACAGCCATGGATTTAAATTTTTTTTCAAGTATTATTTATAATATGTAAAAATTATTTGATAAATATTTTCTTCAAATCTCTTATTTTTTAATTTTTAAATATCCATAAATATCTTATTATTTCAATACATGAATCCAACTAACCCCAATTTTTATAAATGTAGAATTCTAATTAATGAAGTTGAGATTTTCAAATTTAATCCTACTTTTTTCCCATGTTTTTTTTTTTCCAAAGACATGGGGTTTAGTTAAAAGGTTTTTTTTTTTATGTCAACAAGGTTTTGAAATACAATAATAGGTTTCAAAATTTTAGTTTTATTCTTTTTTATCATGTATCTATATTACGTTAAGTGTGATACTTTTTCGGTCATTTTTAAAACTTATTATAGAATAAAAATATTTTAAATTTTATTTAAAAATACATATTTAACATAAATATGATAAGTTTAAGATTTTATTTTAAAAATAAATTTAGCTAAGATATATAATATTTTTCATTATCAATTTAATTAATTTTTACTTAATGACGGATCTGAAATAAATTTTAATATTATTTATTTATAATATATTTAAAAAATTATTTACGAATTATTGATTTATCATCAATAAAAAAAATAAAGAGAATTTTAAAGATGTACAAAAACATTTTTTTAATTTTTGTTTACCAATTTTTAAAAATATTCATAAACATCTTATCTATACTTATGGATTTGCCTCTATCTTTAGGAATAGATACTATTTTTAATATTATTATATTTTTTTTTACTATTATCTATTTCATATGTGATTTTATATTTTATATTAATTAAAATTTATCTTTTTCAATAAAAAAATTTTAAATTTAAATCTTAAGTTATTACTTATTAGGTAATCTCAAATACATAATCTATAATTATTTATTTTAAATTATCAAATATAATTTATTTTATTTTAATTTAAAAAATGAAACAATTTATCAATATCTTTTTACCAAAAAAATTTAAATATTTAAAGTGTAATTTCATTCACAACTTCGCATGGATGCCACTTGATGTTGAAGCCGTGTAGATAAAATATATAATTGAATTCAATGATTTAAAAAAATGACGTATAAAGATAAGGCTTATTGATGTTGATAGATTGCCACCTTACAGTCGCATTGTCTTACGTATGTAATGCGACAAACATTTATAAATTCTAATGTCAATTTGAAACTCTTTGCGTTCACACTTCACCTTTTCACACCATTTTTCTTACACTTTTCGACCCTCCAAAAAAAAAAAAAAAACCCAATTTTTAACAATTTCTTTCCAATTTCGGCTCTTTTTTGTTTCTTTTCTTCGTCCTGGATGAAACTCTCTGCTCTGAAAACCCAAAGAACGATTTTATCTTCTTCACTCTTTCCTCCAAAATGAATAACGGCGACAATTACAAGCGGCGACGAAAGGAGATTTCCGACGAAGATGGTTACGATGACGAAGACGATAGCTGTTCCAGTGATCATGAAACCAAGAAGAAAGATTTGAATGGTATTATCACTTCGTTACTGTTGCTTGAAGAGCAAGAAAAGCGAGACCTTGAAGAGCAAAACGAAGCATCCGATGAAGAGAAATCGATTTTGGAGTCAACTCACAAGAGAAAAACTCGAACCATGTTCGAATTTTACTCCAACCTCCAAGATTACTGCTCCGAAATCGATGAAACCGATCGTATAATGAGGAAGAAGTCCCGCACCATGGCGGCCTCAGTCGCTGCCGTTTCCGTTAACCACATGGAAAACCAATCACCCAACAACCATAACAAACAATCCGGGTCGGGTCAGCAGAGGCGGTTATGGGTGAAGGACAGATCGAATGCTTGGTGGGACGAGTGTAACCAACCCGATTACCCGGAAGAGGAATTCAAGAAGGCGTTTAGGATGAGCAAGTCAACGTTCGATATCATTTGCGAAGAGCTCAACTCCGTTATCGCCAAAGAAGACACCACTCTAAGGAACGCGATCCCCGTTAAGCAAAGAGTGGCGGTTTGCATTTGGCGGTTAGCCACGGGTGAACCGTTACGGCTCGTTTCGAAACGGTTCGGTTTAGGTATATCGACATGTCATAAATTGGTCCTCGAAGTCTGTTCGGCAATTCGCAGTGTTTTGATGCCGAAATATTTACAGTGGCCGGACGAGGATTCGTTGCGGAAAATAAAAGAAGAGTTCGAGGGCGTTTCGGGGATACCAAACGTGGTCGGATCAATGTATACGACTCATATCCCGATTATAGCACCGAAAATAAGCGTGGCGGCGTACTTCAATAAGAGACATACCGAACGGAACCAGAAAACCTCGTACTCGATAACCGTACAAGGTGTGGTCGATCCTAGGGGAGTTTTCACGGATGTTTGTATTGGGTGGCCAGGTTCGATGGACGATGATCAAGTGTTGGAAAAATCAGCTTTGTGTCAAAGGGCAAATGGGGGATTATTGAAAGGACTTTGGATTGTTGGGAGTTCGGGGTATCCGTTAATGGATTGGGTTTTGGTTCCTTACACACAACAGCATTTGACTTGGACACAACATGCCTTCAATGAAAAGATTGGGGAGATTCAAAGGGTTGCTAAGGAAGCGTTTGGGAGATTGAAAGGGAGATGGTGTTGTTTGCAGAAAAGAACAGAAGGGAAGTTACAGGATTTGCCCGTTGTATTAGGAGCATGTTGTGTTTTGCATAATATTTGTGAAATGAGGAATGAAGGACTTGATCCAGACTTGAAAATTGAGCTGGTTGATGATGAGATGGTCCCTGAAGTTGCTTTGAGATCGGTAAGTTCGATGAAAGCTAGAGATGCTATTGCTCATAACCTTTTACATCATGGTCTTGCTGGCACTGCTTTTCTGTAATTTACAAAACGAAGTTGGAAACTTACTATTTGTTCCTTTTAAAGATTAGAAATTCATTTTTTTGCAATGTAGCATAACATTATTGTACGGATTAATTGAAAATTTGTTTGAAGGGGATGTGTAAAATTATAAATTGTCCCCTCACAGAAATGGAATGGAGTTGCAGTTTGAGTTATAGTGTTAGATTTACATTTACATGAAGATATTTGTATTCCTAGGTTCCATACTTCTTCAATTATGAAATAAAGAATATGAAAGAAATCAAACATCAAAAATATACTTTTAATATTCAGTTTTATACAAGGTTATATGGAAATTCTTTTCCTGTTTTGAATTTTGTTGTGAATTCTGTAGGTGATATTTGTGCTGTGGTTTATAGCTTTAAGCAGCTTTTATGTGTAAAATGTTTCAAGGCTCAGCTGTTCATCTCTGACTATGGGCACATGGATCATTCAGAGAAAGTTACTGGTCATATACAGAAATCTGGACCAGCATTTTCTTTAGATGATTTGGCAGCTTTTTGTTTCTGCATTTTCTTCTGTGTGAAATGCTGTCTGCCTCTCTGTTTCTGTTGGACGACTTTGAAATTGGTGGCAAAAGGGTGGTGTTTATGAATCCTTCTGACATTGAGTCTGTTGAATTAAATCAATGTGAGGGACCTTTGGGTCCATTTCTATTAGTTTTACCTTGGGGCGGTCCCTTTTACTTATATTTGCATGTATCCTCCTCTCAAGATCAGCTCAAAATCAGAATATGATTCAAGTTCTAACACTGAATGTTCCCAACAAGATTCATAGCGCCTTAAACTGATTAAGATTTTTCCTCTTTTTCTTTTATTAGCAAAAGGACGAAGCTTCCAATATTATTGGTAGCTTTCCGTTGTATCTGCTTATTATATAATGATTAACAAGAGCTTATTCCACTGCTTAGGTTTCCTGGCGGTTTAGTTTCTTCCTGAACTTGATTTTGTGGCGATTTTAATGCTCCATCGTCACCTTCAAGGTCATATCTTGGCTAAAAGAATAGAAAATTAATGGCAAGTGATTTTCTAGATGAACGAAATTCTGGGATGATATGTCAATCTTCATGCCGAACACGGTATAAAGATGTTGAAAAATGACTTCTTAATAATTAATGCAGAAAGATGAAATTGTAAATGGTTTAATTAATGGTAAATATAAAGAAGTTTCTGAAAGAACTTGATTAACACTTGGCACCCAAATGCAACTAAATTGGACAGGAAAGGCAAGTTTATCACCTCATTTCTTGGTTTATCAAACAAACTAAATGAATAGTTTTGTTGTTGACAAATTCCAATTCTGAATATGATATATTCATGGAAAAATTCATAATTCTGGAGACTTCATCCCCAAGTCTCAAAACCATAGAAATGCTGAAGTCCTTGGCGACTTTCACGCCATAATATAGTTACCGGTCAAATCTGTAATCTTTTGGGATGACTTTGAACACCTAAGTTTTAATGATCTGTCTGTCACAGATGATTCTTCAACAAACAAAACAGTACGAAAAATTCTTTTCACATTTAGTCTACCATTCTCAAGGGGAATGATGCCAAAAAAAAAAAGAGATACTTCGGCTGTCAACCCTGCGAATATATGAAATTTTATCAAGTTACGCAAATGAATTGTACACAATTGCCCAGAGTCAAAAAAATGAGAATATGAACTGATTGGTCTGCACAGGCATTTGTAACAGTCGTTAACATGGTTGACATATGCACATTTCCAAATGCATCCAAGGCCTCGGGACGAGGTCACTGTGCATTTTGGTCGATGTCAATGATCATCACGATCAGCTCGGAACGGCAAGGAAAATGTGCAATTGGATTCTCAAGGCTGGGGAGTCAGGTTTCTTGTCATCAAATCTGTAACCTGCAGAAAAAGCCAACATCCCACTGCCTATAAATAATTGACTGCTAATGCTGTAATACTAGTTCATAACGCATAATCAAAGATCGTGAGAAATTGATTCATGCTCGTTGTCAACTCACAATATATGCCACACCTGATATTGAAAACAATGATGCCAACAACGATAAAGTCAAGTAAATAGGCTTTAAACAAATTATAAATGCCTTGTATTTCCTCTAGTTGTTTCTCAAAACTCTCGTTTTCTTCTGCTGCATCATTATTCTTCTATCTGTACGTTCTATATTCAATTATTTTGTGCCTAGATTACCTTGAAGAGCTTGCATGGCAGTCATCGCACATTTTGAGTCATCAAACTCTATGAAGCACAAAACCATGGCTATATCTCCACTCTGCAATTGACTTAATAGGTGAGGCAACTATAGAATACAGAGAACATAAATAAAACTAAATTAATCGAAAAATGGATGGAAGTATGTTTAACATCTAGGTATATTAAGCCATTTGTCCCTGACATTGCTCAAGAGCACTGCATTGAAACGTAAACACAAAACAAATGAATGGTAACTTGTCTAAGCCAACTTGGTGTTATTCTAATAGACTAAAGCATATCAAGAAGCTCTAGCAATAACTTGAAGCTAAATAGAAAGAAAAGATCAAGTAGTAAACTTACATGACCAGGTTCCTTGTGAATAACTTTGATCTCTTAGCATCCAGTAAATAGACAAAATAAGTGAAAGACTAAAATCACCAGAAAGCAATCAGAATTTTGGATATTCAGGCATAATAAAGTTTAATTTTGCATAATATTGTGAAGCACATGTCTTTTCTCTGCGACATTGCTAAAACCTTCTTGGGATGTTGAGAAATATATCCATACAAAAAGAATGCATGGAAAAAAAGGATACCACCTACTTCTCTTCTTGTACAGTCTGTTGGAATACCATCAACAAACAGAAATTTGATTATCCAGCCGCAACTGGGGGACCTTCAGCATTTCTCATGAAGGCAGGCTTTTCATCAACAGCATCAGGAATACCAGGCCTCATGCCTAGTGAACCATCCCGTCTTTGGCCAACTAAGTTTGGATCTTCTGGAGGAGATGGGTTACCCTTTATGCTAGTTCCAGCTGATACAGCACCAAGGGTGGGTTCAGGATTAAATCCAGCACTGCGACTAATGCCTACAGGAGAATCCCATCTTTGGCCAACTAAAGTGGAACTTCTAGTGGAGATGAATAACCCCTAATGGTAGCACCAGCAGATACAGCACCAAGGCTGGGTTCAGGATGAACTCCAGCCCTTGGGCTAATGCCAGGAGCATCCCGTCTATGACCAACTAAATTTGGAACTTCTACAGTAGATGAGTAACCCCTAATGGAAGCTCCAGCTGATACACCACCAAAACTAGGTTTGGGTGAACTCCTGCACTTGAACTAACACCTACTGGAGCATCCCATCTTTGGGCAACTAAACTTGGATCTCCTAAAGAAGATGGGTAAGCCCTGACGGTAGCTCTGGCTGATAAACCACAAAGTTTGAGTTCGGATAAACTCGGGAATTGAAATATCATCCACATCATCTATCCCAGGCTGCAATTGATTTACCTGAATGAAAAGGCCAATTAAAGGAAGGTACATTCCCAGTTATACACCCCAAAGTTATTTAAGAAAATAATATAATACTAGAAATGCTTTACATCTACTCTTTTGAACATCTGAGGAAGCAACATGCATATCAGCATGATGAGATGCCAATGAGGGTGCTTCAAATGACAAGAAGCCAGGAAAGCTGGGCCTTGAAAGACTACCTATTGCAATGAAAGGAAAAAAAAAATTAAACGATTTTAACTTGTTAAGATCAATTTGAAGCCAGGACATGGAAAGCATGAAAAATTACCAGAATATTCATGATTAAAAGATTCTAAACTGGGGAAAGCTTATTTTTCATCTACCATTATTTTCATTGTTAAGGTATGCCATGATAACTACCTCGGTGCAGGGCACCTTACAATCAAGCAAACCCCCCCCCCCCCCCCCCCCCCATCCACAAACTATAATTTTTGAAAAACCATCATTAGTTAAATTCAATAGGTAGCAAATTGGCAGACAATTTGCAGACAATGACCCAAAGGCAAAATTTTTAGAAGCAAACAAGTGAAATTCTGGAAAGCAAAAAAGAAGTAAAAATTATGGGTAAATAAAGCCAAGAGTAAGCACCTCTGTCTGCTGCAGCAGCAGGGTATCTGTAGTAAGGATCCCCATATGTTTATGCAATTCTCAGTCCTTCAACTTGAAACTTGAAACTTGAAATCTGGAACTGAAACCCTTTTGCTTATTAGTTATTACTTCGGATACAAGTTCTGCATTAGCATATGAACTTTTTTCCCTTACAATTTGTTCCATCTTTCCTTGTTACAATTTGGGATTCAAGCTCCAATTCACACCTTTTCTTAGATGCATTTGGACCGACGGCCGCACTCGTCACCCCGTCTTCTTAGGAAAAATGAGAGAGCAATAGTTTTCTAATCATTGTTTGCTGCGAATAAGCAACGAAATTAATTTCGATAATATTAAAAATAAAGATAGTGATAAAATTAATTACGACAGTAGTAAAATTAAAACTAATAATAAGATAAATATTTAGATGTAAATGTAATAATAACAATAAAAGAAAAAGTAATGAAAAGATAAACCGATCATTATAAATATTATATTAAAATTTATGTATAATAAAATTTTTAGTATATTTTAATATTATAATTTAATATTAATTGAAATTTATTATAATACTAGTTTTTGGCACATGCGCGATGCACATGTGATTCTTATCTTTAAAATTTTATTTTAATAAATAATTTTTTATACTATGGTAATAATGATGAATACTAATAATTTAATTTTGATATTTATATAATATAAGTAATATTTGATAAATTTTTATATAATTTTGATTTTGATAACTTTTGATAAAATTTTGATAATTTTTTATACAATTTTGATAACTTATGATATAATTTTAGTAACCATTGATACAATTTTAATAATTTTTGATAAAATTTTAGTAATCTATTAATGTAATTTTAGTACTCTTTTAATAACTTATGATATATTAGAAATCTAATAAAATTATTATTAAAATTTGTATCATTATATATTTAACAATGTATTTCTATAAAAAAGTGATGGTTTAGTTCTAATATTAGATTTTTTTATACAATAACATTATTTTTTAATTTAAACTTAGAAATTTGTTTACTAATTTTTTTTATTGAGTAGGTTTATAGTAAGTTTATCATAATCTCTCAAAATAAAAATTTCAGTTCTAATTTTTTCTAGTAACCAAGATTCAATTCTTGACAACTTTAAGTTTAAAAAAAATTATTAATGATTAATAATTAAGTTATCATTAATTTAATATTATATTATCAATGATTTACTACTAAACTGTTAATGATATACTATTAAATTATAAATGATTTATTATTAAATTAGCATTAATTTACTATTAATTTATAAATGATTTACTACTAAGTTATGACTAATTTGCTATTAAATTATTGATAATTTACTTCTAAGTTATTAATGATTTATTATAAAGTTATAACTGATTTACTATTAATTTATTGATGATTTACTATAAAGTTATTAATAATTAACTAATTTGCTATTAAATTATCCCTTATTTACAACTAAGTTATTAGTGATTTACTATTAAATTATCATTAATTTACATTTAAATTATCAATAATTTACTATTATGTTGTTATATATTTACTACTATATTATCATTGATTTACTAATTAGTTCTTAATTATTTACTACAAAATCATTACAAATTTATTGCAAAATTAACCATTATTCATTATCAAATTATCATTAATTTATATTAATTATCAATTATTTACTGTTAAGTTATTATTGATTAACTATTAAGTTATTAATGATTAACTACTATTAAGTTATATTAATTTACTTTAAAGTTTTCAATAATTAATTATTAAATTATCATTAATTTATTATTAAGTTATTTATGATTTATTACTAAATTTATTAATTAATTACTATTAAATTGAAACTAATTTACTATTAAGTTATCATCAATTTATTACTAAGTTATCAATTATTAACTATTAAATTATTACTTATTTTTTATTAACATGTCATTAATTTACTAATATATTATTATATATTTACAATTATAAAACATAAAATTTAAAAGTTTACTAATAATATAAGAGATAATTTTTTATATATAATAACACTATTATTTTATTCAAGTTTATAAATTTTTTCAAATTTTTATTCAATATATTCATGGTAGGTTTATTCTAATCCTTAAAATGAAAGTTTTGACTTCATTTTTGTTAGTACCCAAGGTTCAATCTTTGGCAACTTCAAATATAATAAAAGTTATAAATGATTACAATTAAGTTATCAATTATTTACTATTATGTTATCAATAATGTATTACTAATTTATGAATAATTTGCTATTAAGTCATGAATGATTTATCAACCATTATTGGTGCTAATTTACCAATAGTTTACTAAAAAATTATCAATAATTAATTAATTTACGATTAAATTATCACTGATTTATAATTAAGTTATTAGTAATTTACTATTATGTTGTTAGTGATTTATTTCTAAATTATCAATGATTTATTATTATATTTTTAATATTTATTATTATGTTATCATTGATTTATTACTTAATTTTTAATTATTTATCACAAAATTATCATTGTTCCACCACTAAATTATTTATGATTCACTACCAACTTATTATCATTTTATATTACAGTATATATGATTTATTATTAAGTTATCAATGATTAACTATTATGTTATTGATTATATACTACTAAGTTATACTTATTTACTTTTAAGTTTTTCAATAAATAATTACTAAATTATCAATTATTTACTACTAATTTATAATTGATTTACTATTAAGTTATTTATTATTTAATACTATCAATTAATATTAAACTGAAACTGATTTACTATTATATTATCATTCATTTACTATTAAGTGATCATTGATGTATTACTAAGTTATCAATAAGTAACTACTAAGTTATCACTTATTTTTTGTTATCTTTGATTTAGTATTAGTACTATGTTGTTATGCATTATAATTATATTATAATTAATTTATCATTAAAGTATTATACATTTATTATTGTATTATTATAGATTTACTAAAAAGTTATTAACGATTGACTATTAAATTATCATTCATTTACTGTTAAGTTATTACTAATTTGTTACTAAGTTATCCATGATTACTACTAAATTATATTGATTATATTTAAGTTTTCAATGATTAATTACTAAGTTATTAAGTATCCACTACTATATTATCATTAATTTATATATATCCAAAAAATAATAATTATAGTGTATGTTAGATGATGTAATTCGTAAGGTAGAGAAAGAAAAAAAATAAAAAGTTCAAGTTTAAATGACTTGAAAAGCATGAGTAAATAATTTTAATTTACTATCAGTAGTTTAACATGTAATAATAAGTTAAAATCATAAAATTTTATACTAATGCAAATGCTAAAACTAAATTAACTAATCATATACAATATACATTAAGTCAACATTTCTAAAATATTCTTCAAATTTTTTTAGTTCATGATAAAATAATACATATTAAGAGAAGTTTTATTACCGATTTGATTGAATTATTAGTATATATATTTTCATACCTATTAGCGAAATACAATTGTATATAAAAGATTAAAAATTTTAAAGTGTTTTGTCAGCAATAAAAATAATAAAATTTTCCTTTTGTTTTTATCTTTAAGTATATAATTTTGGGTAATAATTTTATTATATATAATAAAAAAATGAGAACAAATTTACTAAATAAAAATAAAAATTAAATAGACTACAATTTTAAAAAAATATTAAATTTATAATAATTACTTTCATATTCTTCATAAAAATTTCCTTCAACTAAACAAAAAGATGGTATATTTTTAATTATTGCTTTATTATTATTACCATCATTTAAAATAACTTTTTTGATATTTTGATACCAATAAGCTTTTCCATTTGGAAAGAGTAAAGAATATTGTAAGGAATCATAACAACTTAAATAATATTTAACTTTATACTATCTTTCTAAATGAGTATAAACTATGACATCTCTTTTAAAAGAAATGTTTGAATTGTTTCCTTCAACCAATATAATAGCATGATCAATAAATGAATAATTATGATCTTATTGATTTAGATTAACATTTTTGTAATACAAATTTCAAAATCCTCAAAAGAAGATTTATCTTTTAATCTCTAGAAGACTTGTACATAAAGATTTTTTTCTAGAATTAATATTAGTATCTCCATCATTTTTGTACTTAAATTTTTATTGTATTGTATTTTTGTTCTATTTTTAAATTTATAATCGGTGTCATAAAAGTATAACTAAAATAACATGAATTAATTAATTTAAAATTAAAATAATTCAAAACCCAAATTGAGTATAAATAAAAATTTTACTCATTTTAAATTTTAATTTAATTAAAAATATACACATAATTATAAAGATAAACTAATTGGACTCAATTTCAATTGATTTTAAAAGTCAACAACTTTATAGTTGTTTAAAACCTCAAATGATTGAATATAACCAAAATCTAAATTGAAACAGTAATCTAATCAAAATATAATATTTTTTATTCATCTTCCGTAACAATTTAAAAGTTCTTTATTTAAACTTTTCCCTTAATCTTTAATGTTTTATTTTTATTGTGTTTATGGTTGAATTAGTTAATTAATTTTTAAAAGTATTTTTAAAATGAAATTGCAATTATAAGTGATTGAGTATATTTCTTTATTTGAATTTAGGAAGATTTGAGTTAAATTTTTTAAATAAAAAGAAATATGTACCAATTATTGAATTAAATTTGCTCAGTTGTATAAGCAAATAAATTAACTCAACCTAATTTGTCGCAGATCATAAGTCTAAAATTCAACTAAAAATTATGAAAAGTCAAAATTCAAAATGATTAAAATACTAAATACACAATTAAATAAAGATTTATGAAATAAACTTTGTTAGTAAAAGCCTCTAAATCACTTTTAACTCTAGTTAAATTATAATTTATAATAATAACTTTATATTAAATGTAATAGTGATAATTATTTTGATAGGTTTCAAGTTTTTGAACAAATATTATCTACTATAGCAACCTTAAAATTTTTTATATAACAGTAAATATTCTTAAACTAATATAAAGGAAAAAAAATGAAGGAATATATAATATTTTTCCAAATAAAAAAGTTTCATATTAATTCTAAGGAAATTTGAAACCAATAGCTTTATATATTTTTCATTAAATATCAAATAATAGTAACTTTCTTTGTCATATGAAAAAGATGGAGTTAGGTCATAACGATTTTAGGGATCATTAGATGAAAATTTTCAAACAAAAAAGAGTCACCATCATTCTTTTTGGTTAGGTATAATTGGTCACCTATTAAAACTTATCTTTTTAATAAAATCTTAAAATTAATTAAAATTTATTAAAAAAATAAATTTTGAGTTTGTAAAAATAGCTTAGGTTAGGGAGTTGGTTATGCGTAAGGAAGAATTAGCACCCTTACAACACTCATTAAAAAATGGTACCAATTAATTATGTGTTATTTTTTAATTCAGAAAAAAATGTTTTAATTTAGGTATTTAAAAGTTAATTTACTTAATTTTCCTTATTCTAAAAAAAATATATATTTTTGTTTTTAGTTGTTGGCTTGAAAAATAAATAAGAACCTTATATATTAAAAAAATTATTAAAAATATTTCAATATTTTGGCAATATTAAGAGGAACTTTCTCACCTAAGGAATTCTTAAAAATCACTATTCAAAATTCTCAAAAATATTATTATCAATGGTTCATTTTTATCTTTGATATTTATATTTACCAAGCATATTGTACATATCTATAATTTAAAATCAAATAATACTTTCTAAAAATTCATTTCTTATACTAAAATGAGAAATCGTTATTGAAAATTATTATAAATGCTCTAGTATATTGATGGCATTTTAGATTAATTTTCTTACCTAGAGATTCTTAAAGAATCACTATTTGAATTTCTTTAAGATCTCATCATCGTATATTTCATTTACTCTTTTAATATGATGCATATGGATTAACTTGAGATACTATCGTATTTCATGAAAATTCATTTTTTTAGAAATGAAAAGCAAGCGAGAGTTTTCTTGTATTGAGAATCATTTTAAATATTTGAATACTTTGGTAATAATTTTAGAAAATTTTTTTCACCTAGGAAATTTTTTATAATCACTATTTGGATTTTTTGGAGTCTCATCATCGAAAACCCGTGTTACTTTCAAGATTATATAATGCAAATGATAAATGCAATATGCATATAAAAAATATTTTTATTATTACACATATATATTTTTATTTTTTATTACATCTTTTATGTTATTATTTTATTTATATATATACATATATTTTTTAAGAAAATACTATTTATTTTTCTTATGTTATATTTTCATTACTCATTTTAATTTTGTCTTAATCACCTAATTATTATTATTAAAATTTTTTTAAAGGGAATAAAGAAACAAAAATCTTCTTATTGAAAATTTTTTTAGATACCCCAATATTTTAGTAGTATTTTTTTAGAAAAATTTTCTTACCTGATAATTTTTTAGGAATTTTTGCTTGAAATTCCTTAAAATTCCATCCTTGGAGATTTCAATTTTTGTTCCTCTCTTTCTATTTCTACTTAAATTTTTTAGTTTGAGTCTAATTCTAATTCTAATTTTTAATTTTTATTATTATCATTATTTATTAACAATAATTTTTTTTGGAAAGACAAAAAAAAGTTAATCATAATATTCATGTATTATTATATTAATTTCATTACTAAAAAGAGTCATTTTTTCTTTTCATTATTTTCTCTTTTTTTTAATATCATCATTTAATTGTAAATATAAATTTAGGAAAATAAATGAATGAAAAATCTTTTTTTATTGAATATTTTCCTAAATACTTTATTATTTTGTTAGTATTTTTTTAAAAAAAATTATTCTCATCTAAGCATTTTAAGGAATTACTAGTAGGACTTCCTTAAAATCTTGTCCTCGAAGACTTTTATTATTATTATTATTATTATTATTATTATTATTATTATTATTATATTTTTTGCATGAAAATAGTGTGTATAGAATATAAATTGAATCAAAAAAATAATTTACAGTATGAAAAATTAAATTGCATGAAGTTAAATTTAGTATAAAAGTTCAAACAATAAAGATTACAAGGCATGAGATTTAACCTTAGATTGAATTTAAATAACCTAAAGAAATGGACATATAATATGAATGACAAATGTACTGGTTATTCATTAACCTATATATGGCCCAAGACAAGAAATATGGGAGGTGAGGCCTTGAAGTGATCGCTTAGGTTTTTAGACTTTCCTTTTCCTTTATATACAGCTTAAGATAAAAAATATGGGAGGTGGGGCCTTTGAAGTGATGGCTTAGTTTTAGGCTTTCTTTCCCCCATTTTAAACAACCACTATGCAGATGAATACTGACGTGTAAAATTTGCATCTTTCCTCATCCCCATAGACAACCACCAGTTAAAAGAATAAACAGGCATGAAAATTTCCAACTTTCTCTAATAAATAAGCAACCATATTACAATTAAACCCAACAACTAACAGATATCTATACTAAAGCAAATGAGTGGGAGATTTAAATATAATGGAGTTTCATGCTTTTGTATATAAATTACATGTAGTAAATGAAAGGAACATAGCTTACACCCATGACAGCTTAAAAAAAAGAAATAATAAAAAATAAACCTGCCCAGAGGCTTTATATAAAAAATGCTAGTAAACATGAATCAAGGATGCAAACTTGAAGTCCCACAGACAACAGAAAGAAAAGCAAAATTGAAACAAGCTTATAGATTCCAAAGCTTTTCTTTTTCATTTTATTTGTTAGGAACTCTTAGATGCTTGAAGAAGAGCTTTCATCTTTCACGTGAAACCATATAAGTAAAGAGGAAAACTGTTTTTTTTAGTAAAAACTGGAATGAGAATGCCTATCAGTTCAATTTTTTTTCTAAAAAACTATGCTCACAAAATCATGGCTTATGCTCCCAAAATTGTGGCTTTCGTTTTCCAAAAAAAAAAGCTTCTTTTCATTGTACAATTGAAAAAAATATGAACTGAAAGAGTGAGCTTTAAGCTCTATAGATAGTAAAAAGTGTTAGTCTTGAATCGATGCATAATTTGAAATGATAAAACATTAAGCTAAATAAGTTTGATCAAGATTTTAAAAAAGAATTATTTAGTACATATTCTTAAGTTTTATTATTTGGGTACTAAATAAATAATATGATTTTTAACGTTTAAACAAACTTTTTTTATTTTTTCTTATTTTTCAAATCAAAAATATCTTTAAACATTATTTATTTGAGCTTAAATAAAAGTCCAATTGTTGTTTTTAAAGTGAATTTTTTTTTATTTTAGACTCAATACAATTTTGATAATATTGGTTTTGAGAAATAGATTAATTTAAGAAAGTTATTTTACAAGAACAAAGTTTTCTAACATTGAACTTGTTTTATTTTTTTGTATTAATTAACAAAATTTTAATATATGAATTTTATATGGTTGGAAAGCTCTTTGAGTCTACTTTCTAATGGATCAAACAAAATCAAAATCCAATTTTTTTTAAAAAAAAATTTAAACTTTTACTAGACACTATGTAATTGTCTAAAAACTGCACATAAGGTAATTTTGAAAATTTACTATAATTCGAATACAATGAATTAGATGATCAGTTTTATAAGAATAGAAAATCCTTTAAGTCTAGTTTCTAAATCTTCAAACGGTTTTTGATTTGGAGTTGTATAACTCAAGATCTGATCAAATTAGTGAGTAAAGAGCAAAACATAATACAACTAGAGGCACTATTCATCTATAATCATCCAGTATCCAAAATCTGGTTGACCCAATCGATTGGGTGCCAAAACCAATCGATCCCCTCAACTGTAACGATTAAAAATTGAGTGAAATTCAAGAATCAATCGATCCCTTATCAAAATCAGTCGATCCTTTCATCCCAAACAAGCTCCATTGGCTAGTTTCAAATAAGAAAATCATTTGTTTTCATTTCCCAAGCTTCTTTAATGGCTAGTTCCTTAATTCCTTTATAAATTGGATATTTCAACACACCAAAAAGGTTGATAAATCAAGAGAGCAAGATCAAACAAGTCATATATTCATTTTTTCAAAGAAATCAGGAGTTTTAGAGCTTTAAAGTCCACATTTTTGTGTTTATTATATTCAAATCATATTTATTGTTCCTTCATCATTTCCTTGTAGTTAAACTTAGCAAACACCTAATGTTAGAGAGGTTGTTCTATTGTTTGCAAAATTACCTTTGATATACAAGAGAAAAGAAAGCAAGAGGTTAGGTACCCTATTAAGAGCTTTGTAGTGAGATTGGGTAAAATATTACAAAGGGTAGAGGTTTTTATTTTAAGTTTTAGAGAGAAAAAGATAGGGTTATATTTTCAATTCAAGATTAATGAATTAAAGCCTTGATGTGGATAACCAAGAAGAAAGAACATAAGTGATTTGTGAAGAATGACCAAACCTTTGTAAATCTTTGTGTTTGATTTCTTTATCCCTATATCTTTATTTTCATTATTGTTTATATTTACTTCAAGATATATAAATTGTTGTCATTTGTATCATATTTTTATATTAATGTTAATTTTTCATTCAATCATTTTGAAATCATTATTTGAGAAGAATTTGAAAAAATTTAATTCACCCCCTCTTAGATTACCATATCACCTAAAAAGCTAGCAAAAGAAAAGTAGGACCGAAAACCTTTACATGAAAAATAGTTTTTATTGGCTTCAAGCCTTTCAAAACTTTTGCTTCTTTTTTTTTTTTTTTAAATTGGAAAGCTTCATCTTTTCTAAACCTATCTTAAGTCTTTTAAAAAAAAATTTAAACTGAGAAAACCCACCTTATGTTCAAAAAATAAGAAAGTTAGAAACTAAGCTTTTATGATCAAAGGCAACAGCATGTATTGTATGACAGTGAAAAGATTATAATATCTAAAAAACAAGCACAAATGACATGAACTAGACCTAAGCATTGATTTCATCTGGAAACATAATACATGCTTAGCAGAAAAAAAAAAAAAAGCTTTCAACTTCTACCCGTCAACAAACCATTTCCTTCATTTGAAAAGCTTTAGGTTTATAAAAAGAAGTAGACTATACATATAAAAGAAAATCAAGAAAGAAAAAGAAAAGGAAAGGCAGAATGATGTAGCAAAACCAGCATAACGTTCTCCCTTTTAAGTTAAGGTTATCCATTAATGTCCAAAGATAGAGCATAAAGCTCCAGGTATGTCCAATAATAGTACAAGCCGAGGCAGCCACCTTTTTCCTTTATTTTTATGTTTTTTTTTATTGTTTTCATAGTTTTTTTTTTGTTTCATTTGAAAAGCTTATGTTTTCAAATTCTTTTCGTTCTTCTAAGAGGTGTGAATGAAATAGATATGGCAAAATAAAACTCTACTTCATGTTTTAAGTTTTTCTTTTTAATTTTTATGAAAGTATCATAGCTTTGAAAGTTAAATGAACTAAGCCCAAAAAGTTGAAGGTTTTTACCTGTTTAAGTAAGCTATTTTTTTTTGGACAGAGTTTCCACTTTCTTTTCTATTGATTCTCTCATTTACCTTTCTTTTCTATTGATTTTCTCATTTACCTTTCTTAGACCTTGTTTTTGCAGAAAATTCCCTAATGTTACTCAAACTTTTTTTTTTTTAGCTTTACAGAAACCTTCATCTTTCGACTCTTTTCTTACTATTTGAAATCAACATTTTTTTAAAAAGCTTTCCTTCTTTATTTTTTTTTCTTTTGGTTACCCGAAAACTTTTTTTTCTCTTTTTTTTTTCTTCCTTCTCTTTTAAAAATGCTTTTAGTTCTTTTTTATATCAACCCTAACCTTTCTTTTAAGTTTCAGCATTTGTTTATTTTTCCTCCTACTACTGTTGCAGACTGCTTTGTTGGCCACTAATAGTGTTTTCTTTTGTAAGTTTTCTATTGTAGCTTTACCTTATTTTTAGTCAATTATCTCTTTTGTCAATGGGTCACATGAGAATGGCGAGCCTGAGTTGGATTTTTTTATTTAACTTTGGGTTTGGGTTGACTTGCTTCATTTGTAGTTGGTTTCTTATGCATTCACGTGAAAAATGGAGCTTTCATATAAATTCCCATGCAAAGAGGTTAATAACAACTGTACGGGCCTTTTTTTTTTATTTATCATGGGCGTTCTCCCATATGACGTGATTGATTTTCTTTTAAGTCAGGCTTTTTTCCTTTTTCTTTTTTAGGTTTCTTTATGCTTTGGACCATGTTTTGATCTATATACCAAAACTTTAAATAAGTCATGAATTAGACTTGTAATTAGATCTCTAAGAGGGCCAACTTGTGGGTTTGAATTGGGTTTGGTTTGTGTTGATTTGGGCTCCGTTTGGGTTTCCTAAAAGGCTTTTAAAAAGGCCACATTATGGGCTTTAAGATACATTATGAATTAAGCTTACAATAAGGTTTTTTTTTTAGGTTGCACATGGGCTCTTTAGTGGGCCATTCCTTTTTATCAGTTTTGGACCTCATTCTTTGGTTTTAGGTCCTTTGTTTTTTGGGCCAAATTTGATAATTAGCTTCAGCTCTTAATTAGGTTAAAAAATTGACTGTTTAATAGGCCAAAAAATAATGGTCTTAACCCACATACAAAAATAAGCATAGATCAACAGTGTTAAATTGTTCTGAACAAAATTAGATATCTATAGTTATCCCTCTTTACAATTTCTAAAGATTAAGAAGAATGCAAAGAATATAGACAATAATTTTGTCTAGATGATACTTTCAAGAGAGTTTTTTTTATTTTGTTTTATTATGTTTTGTTGTTGTTTTTTTTGTTTTTTTTTTCAAAGGATTTGACCATTTGAAAATAATTTATAAAAAATTCTTTTAAATTAAGGCTCAACAACTTTTGAACATAAAATATGGTATCATACTTAAAAGTCTTACAAATTTTAATACTACAAAAGCTCCTATAAATATAGGTTTTGAAACTTTTAAAATCTTTTTTGAAAATGGCTCATCGTGAATAGAGGCTTTGAAATTTTAAAAATTTTGTTTGAAAGTGGTTCCTCCTAAATAGAGACTTTGAAATTTTAAAAATATTTTTTAAAAATAGCTCATTCTAAACAGAGGACTTGAAACTTTAAAAATCTCATCAGAAAATGGCTCCCTATAAATAGAGACTTCAAAACTTTAAAAATATTATCTAAAAATGGCTCCCCATAAACAAAAACTTTAAAACTTTAAAAATCTTGTCTGAAAATGGCTCCCCATAAATAGAGGCTTTGAAACTTAAAAAAAATCTTCCATGAAAATGGCTCATTATAAATACAGGCTTTAAAAGTTTAAAAATCTCATTTGAAAATATTTCGTGACATTATAACCTGAAGGTCTCACGAGTTATGCCCATTTCAAAATCGTCTCCCATACCTTGGTCTTTTCTTTGAAGAGTTTAATCTTTAAAAACCAAAGTTCAAATTCTTTTTTTTTTTTTTTTGTTGCTTGTTTTCTTTTTTTTTAAAGAATGTAATTCATAAATGCAATGGATGCAATACATGTGATGCGTCTTTTATTAGAAACCGGTATAAAGCATCCAAATTACGGTAACAAGGTTTTTCAAGTCAATCTTTTCTACATTTTCATCTTTTTTATTTGAAAACAACCAATCTCAAACTGATTTGTAAATTCTAGAAACTGATTTCTTGTTAATTGTAATGATCATTTGCCAATATTGTTATCTGATACCACTTCTAGCAAGTTTTTATTTTGGCTCGATGATTTTGAACGTGGGCTCTTTTCTAAATTTCCCTCTTTTTTTTTAATCTCAATTTTACCTTTGTCATCTTTGACTTTCGCAAAATATAAAAGCTTGTACGAACATTATCAATCATTTATTACAATTTCAATTTTCATGACCAGTGTAATGAATTAACATTTCTTTTATTTATAAGAATGAAAAGTATCAGAAAGTAAGATAAATTAAAGAAAGATGAATGTTTATTATAAGAAGGTACAAGGATGTGTCAAATAAGGAACTTAGATAAATGAACATTAGCACAAATTTTAAATAAGAAAATTATATTTAGACAGTGAATATTTGAACAATCATTAAAAACAGTCCAAAATTCTTTCTCTTTAAACCTATTCCATCGATGTATTTGATCCTTCCAAGTTCATTGTACTGTATATTGCCCCTTGTACTTGGAAATTGACACTCCTTTGCATCTAAGCTACCCTTTTAGGTTTTCAACTAGATCATTCTTTGACTCAAACTACTTTTTTTGGATTTTCAATTATGAGTCTTCTTTCATTTTTTTTTTAGTTTTATTTTTTTAATTTTGTTTTTATTTTTTCTCTTTTTTGTCACCCTTCTTTGTCTCTTTTTCAAGCAATGTACTTTTTCACAACATTTGAATTTATTTAGTTTGGCAAGTTATCTTCATCCATCTCTGCCACGATCAACACTCTACTCGAAAAAGTTTTTTTTTTACTACATATGAACCTTCTCAATTTGGCATCTATTTTCTTTTATCATCATGCTCATTCGAAAGAATTTTTTTAAAAATCATTTCTCTTTCATGAAAGCGCCTAAATTGAACTTTCTTGTCATATGCTCACATTATTCTTTTTTGGTACAACTAACTATAACAAAAAGCTATAAGCCTATTCTCTTTAATGAGGTTCAATTGTTCATAACGATTTTAGACCTATTCCACTTCATCTAAATCTACTTCTATCAAGACTCTCAAAAAGAGAATTTCCACCTCAATTGGCAACGCGACCTCCATCCTATATATAAGTGAAAAAAGAGTTTTCCCAGTAGATATGAGTACTGATGTCTTATAAGCATACAGTGTAAAAAGTAACTTTGCATGCCAATCTTTATAGGTACCAATCATTTTTTCTATTATCCGTTTGATATTTTTATTGGTAGCTTCCACCACCTATTCATCTTTGGGCAATATAGGGTCGAGTTATAGTGCTTCACCTTAAAGTGAACACAAACTCTCCCTAACACTTTGTTATTCAGATTGCAAGCATTATCAGAGATAATCTTTTTTGAAAGGTTATAATGATGTATTTTCTCTTCTTTTTTTTATAAATTTACATACCACCGTCCTTATCACATTAGCATAAAAAGCTATTTTCACCCATTTCGTAAAGTAGTCAATTCCTATAAAGATAAATCAATGCCTATTTGAAGTTTTTGGAGTGATGGGTCTAGTCACATCTATCCCTTACATGGAAAATGGCTATGAAAGTGTGAAAAAATATAAAAGGATCAAAGGAGCATGAATCTTATCTGCATAAATCTTATCTGCATAAATCTGACATTTATGACACTTTCTAGCATAGTTAATATAATCGTTCTCCATTTTTAACCAATAATAGCCTACTTTTATAATTTGTCTAGCCATCATATGATCGTTTATAAGTGTTCTATAATTTTTTTTGTGTACTTCTTCAAGTATCTTCTTTGTTTCAATAGCATTCATGCATCTTAATAATATTTGATCTCAACTTTTCTTATATAAGATTTTTCCATCGAAGAAAAATCCCATAGCCAATCTTTGTTTGTCATTTTTTAACAAGTGTTTTGGGTGTTGTTGGTGCTTGACATATTGCATGATGTCATAGTACCAAGGCAGATTATCAATTTTCTTTTCAATGCTTGAGCAATATGCTGATAATCCTTGCACTTTCAACCAGAAAAGTTGGATCTTTATTTTATCACTTACTTTGAATATTGCAACTAATGTAGCCAAAGTATCAACCGTTTGATTATCTTCTTAATATACATGCTAGAATTAAACCTTTTTGAATTGCTTGATCTAATCTATCACATATTTTTGGTATCATATCAACTGTGAATCTCTTACTTTCCATTCTTCTCATAGCTAATAAATTACTAAGGTCGAGTCTTTATATGCTTCTAACACTCTAATCTTTTTCTTAATTGTCATTTGTAGGCCCATTATGCATGCTTTTTATCCTGTCACATTGTTGTTACAATTAAAATCCAACCTTGCAATACTTGGATAGTACTTTTCATCAAAGGATATTAGAACTGCTCCAATCTTATGCCCTAAAGCATTTGAAGCTCTATCTAAAAACATTTTTCATGATTTTTTTATTGGTTCACCTTCTTTAATTTGGGATATGGTCATCAAATCTTCGTCAGAAAAGTCAAACTTCATAGGCTTATATTCATCAATTGCACACTCTACAAGAATTTAGCCATCACATTTCCTTTGATCATCTTTTATGCAATATATACAATGTTGTGTTTAGAAAGCATGACTTGTCATTTCACTAATCTCTCTGACAATGATGGTTTTTCAAAGATATACTTGAAAGGGTCTAATCTTGCTATTAGCCAAATTGTATGATATAACATATAATACCTAAGTTATAAGCTGTCCACGCCAATACACATCACATTTTCTGTAATTGAGAATATTTGGACTCGTATTCATTAAACTTCTTACTTAAGTAATAAATAGCTTGCTTTTTTTTTCCTATTTCATCTTGTTGCCCCAATACACATCCCATAAAATGGTCATGCACGGTGATATACAAAATCAATGATTTTTTCGCAATAAGCAATACCAACCCTAGTAGATGTGATAGGTATTACTTAATCTTTTCAAAGGCGCACTGACATTCTTCATCCCATATGTCGAGGTCATATTTTCATAGCAACTTGAAAATTGGGTCACATTTAGAAGTGAGTTGAGAAATAAAATGAAAAATCTAATTCAACATTCCTAGAAAACCCCTTACTTCTTTTTGTGTGTATGGAGGAGATAAATTCTAGATTACGAGTATCTTATTTAAGTCAACTTCAATGACTCTTTCATTAACCACAAATCCTAACAATTTTTCTGACTTAGCACCAAACACACATTTAGTCGGGTTTTGCTTAAGTTGATATTTCTATAATCTTTTAAACAACTTTTTAAGATTGGTAACATGGTCCTCTCTCTTATGAGATTTTACAATTATGTCATCCACATATGCTTCTATTTTTTTATGCATTATGTCATGGAAAAAAGTTATCATTGCTCTTTGATAAGTAACTCTTGCATTTTTCAATCTAAAAAGTATAATCTTATAACAAAATGTGCCCCACATGGAAACAAATATGGTTTTTTTCATATTAGTAAAGGCCATTTTAATTTGGTTATATCCTGAAAAACCATCCGTGAATGAAAATGTGGAGTGTCTAGCAGGATTGTCCACAAGAATGTCAATATAGGGCAAAAAAAAATTATCTTTCAGGTTGGCTCTATTCAAATCTCTATAGTCCACACACATCCAAAATTTTTCATTCTTTTTGGGAATCGAGACTATGTTAGTTACCTATTTCGGGTATTTGGCTACTTCTAAAAAGCCTGCAACAAATTACTTTTTCACTTCTTTTTTAATTTTTAATAGCATGTCCAACTTTATGCATCTCAACTTCTGTTACACTAGCTTAATTCTTGTTTTAATGGCAATCGATGTTCTACAATATCTTAACTAAGTCCTAGCATATCTTAGTATAAACATGCAAACATATCAATGAACTCTTGAAATAATTCCTTTAACTTTCCTCTTTCTATAGGCGAAAGGGATGTGCCCACCTTAACCTTTTTCATATTTTTTTTATCACCTAAATTGACTACATCTGTAGCTTTCTCATAAAGTTTAATTTGTTTTCTTTCTTATTCTATTAGTTTTAATAAATTAGAGGACAAATTGTACTCATCTGAATCCTCTTCATTATCAAGTTCATTTACATGAATAGGTTTTTCAAAGTCAAATTATAGATTATCATCATGATTATCTTTGTATTTATTATTTAAAAATTTGAAAATGGGTGAAATTGAAAAAATGAAGGCATTTATGCATGAAAAAGAAAGAAAAGGAAAGAAAAAGAAATTGTAACTTTGATTGAATGAAATAATAAAAAAAATGAAAATGCATAACATTAGTCATTTTATTGAAATGATAAAGGAAATATAAGTCCGTACATAAAAGTCCTCCAAATGCTTTTAGGCAAAAGAATTATGGAAATTAACTTACTACATTATTTTTTTGAAATATTTAAAGAAAACTAGCAACTTCGTTATTTTTCAATTGTTCAGCTCTTCGCCCGAAGGACATGGATAAACGAGGGGCTCTCTTCTTGAGTTGTTGTCATTTCATTACCCACCATATGAATATGGAGTTCAGAGAAGGCTTCTTTCACGTTCAGCAAAAGTTTTTTTATGTGATTCCTAGTGAATTAGGATGAATACATATGCCTGAATGACATGTATCATAGAGGTAGGGGATAACTATTTTTTCGTACTCTAACTTATGTCCTTTAAGACAAGCCAACCTCTTCTCTTTTCTTCAGTCTTAGCTTTCTTTCTTTCTGTCATAGTGACCTTGAATTCCAATTTAAATTTTTTCTTATTTTTAAATACCATGGTAGCTTCTTGATTCTTTATAAATTTTTTCTCAGGCTATATCCAACATGTCATCATTTACCAATTGTTTGTTTGATGACCATATTGTTTGTTTGATGACCATCCTTATTGCATTTAATAAACGCAGAATGGGCATATTCAATCCCTTTCCCACATATGTTGCATTAATAAATTTAAAGGATCTAAAAGAGCACTCTAATACCTCTTTTGCAGCTTTGACATATGGAGTAGCCATAGGTTTGGTCACTAGTAAGTTTTCTTCTCTAAAAACATAGATATATTAATCTTTAACTATAAATTTTACTTTTTGATACAAATATGATGGGATAGCACCTACCATATGAATCCATGGTCACTCTAACAAGAAGCTATTAAATGGTAAAATATTCATGACTTAAAATTCCATAAAAAAGTACACAGTCTTATTTGCATCAACATCTCAATTTTTTTTAAGACTTCTTTTTAACATCCGTCAAAAGCCTTTACTATCATATGACTAGTTTTCATATATATGACGCATTAATGGATAACTTTTTTAGGGTAATCATGGGCATAAAATTGATTAAAGAGCCATTGTCAATAAGAATTTTAGCTAAGATATGGCTTTTGCACATAGTAGTGATATGAAGAGCCATGGTACTACCCCGACCTTCTGGTGGAATCTCATTATTATTGAAAGTTATGAAAATTGAAGCCATAATATTTCCTAAAAATATGGTTGATATTTTCGACAAAGATGTTATGGTCCACATGTGTTTGATTCAACATTTTTAGTAAGGCATTCTAATACAATTCAGAGTTAAACAATAGTGACAACAGAGAAATTCAAACAAACATTTTATTCAACTACTTTACCATGCTGTATTCGCTGTGTTTAATTAACTTAAAAAACTCATAGGCTTTTTTTTAATGATAGGTTCTTTATACTGTGTATCTTGAGCCACTAAAAGATGAGTCTTTTTTCTTTCTCTCAATAGCTTTTTTTTTTTTTTTAGCTTTTCATTTTTAAGCTTTTTCTAACAATTTAGAGTATAACATCTCCCACTCTGTGTCATTCCACTCATTCTGGTTATACTTGCAGTGCTACTAACATTTAAGTTGCTTGCAACCTAAAAGTCATTTAATCATTGTGCCATGACATTGCAATCATATTTTCATAACATTGCTTTGTGACTTTGGTAAGGGAATGAGCTAAGGACCTGAATTGTTATAGGTCTCATGAGAAAAGAAATAGGCTGCTCTTTTACCAAGTTTGGTTTTTCATTGCAGAAAATAGTCAGTGGCTTGGACATAAACTTGGAAAACATGTTCTCTAAAGGTTTTCTTTCTATTGCATTTGTCATGGGAAAAAATGGGTTGTTTTTTTACTGAACTTGGTTTTTCATTGCAAAAAATTATCACTAGTTTAAGCACAAACTTAGAGAACGTACACCATGAAAATCTTATTTTTGTTGCATTCACTGAGTTCTGATCATCTCTTTCATAAAACTCTACCAAGGATGAATCTATCATTACTTGCAACACTTAATGAAATACACCACAATTTTGGATAGAGTGTCTTACCACATTTATGTGATATATACAAGTTTGAACCAAATCATGATAGCTCTCTTGGTCTAAAGTAATTGGATGAAACATATCAATTTTGACCAAGCTTTCAAACACTTAACCAAATGGGGTTTTAACTTCATCAACGCTCCTCTTAACACGCCATAACATACCATCATCTATTGCATTGTTATCAGCCCAACATGATTTGGTAAAAGATTTTCATTGACATTCAGTTTTTCACTAGTATCAAAATATACATATCCCTTTTTAATCAAAATTTACACTTTGTACATAAAAGCTATGTAATTTTTTATGGAATGACTTGTAACCCCATCATGATAATCGCACTGAACATTTGTATCATCCCACCTGGGGTATAGAGGTTTTAATCGTTCTAAAGGAAAATGTGCGATGAGATGGTTTGCTATCAACTAAAGGAGTAAATTAATGTAAGACATGGGAATGGAGTCCATAGGAGTTTTGTAAATCAACGTAGAACATGAGAATAGGATCAATGAAAGTTTTCTCTTGAGTAGCTCATGGCCCTCTAGGATTACTTATTAAACTATTTGGCTAAATGAAAGGTTGGGTTATGGGTGCAAATGTATGAATAGGCATGCGAAGGAGAAAGTTCTATTGGAACCTCGATTGTGGTACCAGTTGATATGGGTATGGGCCTTGAAAAATGCTATTTATGGTAGGGTAATAGGGTGGGTAGGTTGGATAGGGGTGATATGAGATGAAGTTTCTAGATGGTTGATTTTTATAAGCCACAACATATGTCTCTCAATCTTTCTTCTTAGGTGGAATTACTTTTTTAGAGCTAAAGGTATCATTTGCCTCAATCTTGCCACTCTTGATAATATTTTTTATCATTTCACTGATGATCACCATATTAGCAAAATTTTTTATTGCATTGCCGACAAGCTTGTCATAATACGGTTCTTTGAGAGTATTGACAAAAAGTATGGTTATCTCTTTTTTATTCAAAAATAATTGTACTTGAGCAATAAAATCCCTCTATCTATAGGCATATTTTTTAAAAGTTATATTAACTCTTTTTTCCATGTTTTGCAGTGATAACTTATCAAGAGTCACATCCAATATGTGCTTGTATTGGCTTAAAAAAGATCTAGCAAGATCTTTTCAAGAATGTATACGACTTATATTTAATTAGACATACCATTTAACCACAGACCCAGTAAGGCTATCATAGCAACAGTGAGTCAAAAGCTTATCATTATCCATGTGGCTTGCCATTTTAGGACAGGACATTGTGAGATGAGCAGATGGGCACTTAGTTCTATCATATTTATTAAAATTAAAAGTTTTAAACTTCAATGTAATTTCTAAATTAGGGACTAAATTAAGTTTGCTTGCATCGATACTTCTAAAGGTATTCTTTCCTTCCATAGCTTTTAGTCTCTCTTCTAATAAGTCATATTTGTGTTGAATCTCTTTTTTTTCTTCTGACTCTAATATGACCCTTAATTTCTCTTGTTTTCTACGGTCATCTAAATTGGGAACGAAGACTAGATCAATCGGATTACATCTTAGGTTTTGCCTAAATTGTCCTTGATTTTGTTTTTAGTTAGCCGATAAATCATATTCATGAGAGGGTAAGGTTACGCACCCATAGATGGTGGATACACCACTTAAAAAGCTCAAGCATGGGGTGGTGTAAACCCATGTGGGTAAAGTGGTTTTTCTTTGACATTGTTGTTTTTTTGAGCAACACCTTTTCTCTTGGCCATACCTCTATTAACTCCATCAACTCTATCATTTGCCTTCTCATATCTTCTTGTATTTTAGTCATCCATTTTCTCATATCTTTTTTAGCTTTTTCCATTCTTTCTATCCTGGTTGTTTACTCATTTTTTATAATTTTGATCTGTGAACATGTATTGTACAAGTGACAAGTAGGTTGGTTTAAAACTTTCAATGGTTGAACTATCTTTAAACTTTTATTACCATAATTTAAAAAATTATGATGCTCTATTATTTTTTGTGAAAGAAATATCTTTATCTTAATTTTAAAAAACATCATATTAATGAGATGAAGTATTGATAAAGAAAAAAATGCACAATATATGTATGAATGCATTAAGAGGTATTTACTTCAAGACACATCTTAAACATTAGAACTTTTCATTGATTCTGAACAACTTTTGTTTACATGGAGTCTATCATTCTAGAATTGTAACCATAGAAACATTTAATTTGCTTATAATGATTTTTAGCCTCAACCAAAAAGTCTAACAGATATACCCATAACTTTCAATTGGGTTGATTTCTTACATTAAAACTTCAACCTTCTCGACCATCTTCTTTGCTTTTCTCATTACCTTACAAATTTGACTAACTAGATGCTCTATGTATAGTTGCCTTCCCAAGCTCTTCGCCTTCCATTTCATGTGAGCATCCACTTTGAGATCATAATTGTATCTCCAATCTTTTTCCCTATTTTGTCATTCTTTGATGATTGTGGAAATATGGTCATTGTGGTCTCATAATTGCTATTTCATCTCTTAAATTACTTAGCAAAGTTATTTTTTTTTTTTACTTTTTATAGTACTTTTATTTTTCATTTTTTATTTGGGCCTTTAATTTCGTATTTTTCTTTTGGTGTTCCATCAACCTTATTAAAGCTATCAAATACAATCATTCCAAATTTTGTTATTCTTGAGAAATCTTGATGATTTTTTCTTTGTTTTTCTTGACTTTGTCCTTCCAAAGTTGCATCTCTTCTTAAAGTTCAATCATCTCTTTATGCTACCTACCACCAAGTTTGGCACCCGTTCCCTTTTATAGTTGGATTCGCATCTTTTTGTTTTCTTAATGCAAATCTTTTAGGTCATTTTGGGCCACATACTGATCTTGCATTGCCTTTTTAAGTCTACTTTTTTTGCTTTCACTTCATATTTCAATTATCCCATCTCATCTCAGAGTTTCAAATTCTCTTTCTTTAGTTTCTCTTTCTTTACTTCAAATTCTTACCTAACAAGCTCAACTTTTAACAACGGTTCTTTTGCCCATGAGTCAACTTGTTGAAACAAGAAATCATCTAGAGGGAGCAAAATATCTCTAAAATGCTTTGCCTTCCAAATTGAATAATTGAAGGTGACCTTGTCAAGGATAGGTCCTAATCTTAGCCTCTGAGTTTTTTTTCATACTTGAACTGACTGTACCATTCTTCTTAAATGAGCTCACTTTTTCATAAGTAAATTCTACTTGAACGAGTCCATGTGTTATAGGGACAAGTTACTTTGTATCAAATTACCTTAACACTATTAGTGGAGCGTAACTTACACTCCTTATAATCCTAAGAGTAGTACTCATGGCTCATCTCCATCTTGATATAACATAAGTACATAAAGCATCCATGGTGCCATCCATTTGACCTAATCACTAGTAAACCTTCAAAAGAACACTACCTAATCTTTTTTGGATTTTAGTGTTGGCCACTAACTCTAACAAAACTTTTTGATTAGGGTTCTATTTCGAAGATCGGGCTTGGAAAATGCACATTTTTGGCATCTAAAATGGTTTTTTATCCAAACAAATAATAACTGCGCACTCTCTATAAAACATCCCCAAATTCAACAACAAAAGTTCAATGACCTGATATTCTTGGTTAGGATTACCGGAATGGGATTAATCATTTGACTTTCAATTTGTTAAAATAGATCAACCACTACCAATTCAATGTACCCCAAAATTTTTTAAAAGATCACCATGTTGTAAATTGTTAAGCTACATACTACCATGCCTTGATTATCTTCCATGTATCTCAAAATGAAATCTTGAAAGAAATGCCAAAGTAAGCTAACACTTTTACCTTTGTCCTTTATTAAAGCATTCACAGCCTTTACCTTCATTCCCATTAGTTTGGCTATCTTCTTATAATATCCTGACTTTGGTTTTTTGACATATATCTTAGTGGATTACTGTAATTCTAATCCCACTAAAATTGAATATTCTTTGATGGTCGGTGTCAAATCATCCTTATTAAACATGAAATATCTGTATAACAGGTCTCAAAACTAGACAACTGCTATAATCAAATGCTCTTCAATCACTATGAGATAAGAGATGTAATCCACTCATACTTTTCACAAAACCTCTCTTTTCTCACTTCACTTATTTGATTTCATATGGTAGCCAAATCTTCTAAATTATTTTGTGTAAGATTCATATGTACTTTTTTTGACAATCCTTACACATAATCGATATGTAGGAAATCCCTTTTTTTTGTTTAGTTTTCTTAGACAATTCATGCACATCATTGTATAACTCATATAGAACACTTATAGAAGAAGAACAAATATGTAACACTATAGGATCCATGAAAAAAAACTTTGCTGAAAGATGTCTTGGAGTAAATAGCTCACTATGTTATTGTAGTATGCCAAAGGAAAAGTTTTCTCTTTATATTATTTTTAAAAAAAGAAAAAGAAATAAGATAAAGATCTTATTTTTTATTTTAAAAAATTAAAACAAATATAAATGTATGATTTTCCTTAGAAAAGTATTACAATACAAATGTTCCTTTTTTTTTCCTAATTTAAAGACAATCTACAAAAGGTAGGCATGGCTTTATCTAGGGTCAACCCTTCTAGCTTACTATATGCTTGGTTTGGATTGATTTGCATCTAAAAGGTCCCCAAATTGTTCCTCACTAATGTTCATTTGGAACAAATAAGGCATTTCGATCCTCACCCATTACAAGCTATAAACGAAAAAAGTTCAATTTAAGTGAGAGTATTTCATTTGACATTGCAAAGGTTATCACTTCACGAGAGCATAAGCACTTTACTCCCTCTTAAAAGGGTTAGAGCCTAGGCATAGAGCTCATGCATGATATGAATGTGTCGTTAAGAAGGGAACAACGTATTATAATCCTTATTCTAAGTACCTCATAATAACAATAATATATACAAAGCATAAAATAAATGAACAAATAAAAAAAATGACATGGTTACAATGAAATGCAAAATTTTTCCTTTCCTTTTATTGTTGTTGTTGTTGTTGTTGTTGTTGTTGTTGTTGTTGCTGTTGTTGTTGTTGTTGTTGTTATTATTATTATTATTATTATTATTATTATTATTATTAAAAAACAAAATTTAGATTAAGGAAATTAAGGTTAAATACTAATTAAGGCCATTAAACCAAAATTAAAAATAACACATTATTAACCTTTAGCCTAACTCTCTAAAAAAAAGACATCCCCGGTGGAGTCACCAAGTTGTCATAACAATTTTGGGGACCACTAGACAAAAGTTTTTAAAAAAAATGAGTAACCATCAATCTTTTTGATTAGGTGTGATTGGCCACCTATTAAAACTTATTTTTTAATAAAATCTTAAAATTAATTAAAGTAATTTTTGGGTTTGCAAAAAAATTTGAGTTTAAGGGTTGGTTACACGTGGGAAAGGATTAGCACTCCTATAACGCTCGCTAAAAAATGTACCAATTAATTATTGTTATCTTTTAATTTAGATAAAAATATCTTAATTTTGGTATTTTGATATATATGAGAATATAAGAATTGAGCTTATTTTTACATGTTAATCGAGCCTAATCAAGTAAGCTCGAGTAACTCGAGTAGCTCGATTTTTATTTCAAGTCGAGCTTAAGCTAAAAAAATAAAACTCAACTGAGTTCGAGTCAAATTCGAATGAAGCTCGAGCTTGAGCTTAATACTGTATCAGCTCGAACTCTATCGATTACACCTCTACTCAGACTTTTCAAAACTCTTTTATCGAAAACTTGCATTACTTTTAAGATTATGTAGTGCAAATGATAAGTGCAATATGCATATGAAAATTTTTTTATTATTATACATAGATTTTTTTATTTTATTATATTTTTATTACATATTTTATTTTATTATTTTATTTATATATGTACATATATTTTTTTAAAAAAATACTACTTATTTTCTTTATGTTATATTTTCATTACTCATTTTAATTTTGTCTTAATCACCTAATTATTTCATAATCATTATTTTTAAAAAAAATTTTAAAGGGAACAAAGCAAAGAAAATTTTCTTAGTAAAAATTTTTTTAGATACCCCAATATTTTGGTAGTATTTTTTTTAGAAAAATTTTTTCACTTAAGGATTTTTTAGGAATTTCTACTCAAACTTCCTTAGAATCCCATCCTCGGAGATTTTCATTTTTGTTTCCTCTCTTTTTATTTCTACTTAAATTTTTTATTTTGATTTTAATACTAATTCTAATTTTTAATTTTTATTATTATCATTATTTATTAATAGTAAAGTTTTTTGGAAAGATAAAAATAGTTAATCATAATATTCCTGTTTTATTATATTAATTTCATTACTAAAAAAAGTCAATTTTCATTTTCATTATTTCCTCTTTTTTTATATCATCATTTAATTGTTAATATAATTTTAGGAAAATAAATGAATGAAAAATCTTTTGTATTGAATATTTTCTTAAATACTCCATTATTTTGGTACTATTTTTTTTAGAAAAAGATTCACATCTAAAGATTTTAAGAAATTGCTACTCAGACTTTCTTAAAATCTTATCCTCGAAGATTTTCATTACCATTCTTTTTTTGTATGAAATTAGTGTGCATATAAGATAAATTGAATCAAAAAAATAATTTATAATATGAAAAATTAAATTGCATGAAGTTAATTTTAGCATAAAAGTTCCAATAACAAAAATTGCAAGGCTTAAGATTTAAGCTTAAATTGAATTTAAATAACCCAATGTCATAATATATAGATCCGAAAATCTATAGCTATACTTAACAAAAAGAGTCGCCATCAATCTTTTTTAACTAGGTGTGATTGGTCACCTAATGAATCTATCATCTTAAGGAGCTCCTAAATTTAATTAAGGGTCCCTAAAAGAATAGGTTCAAGTCTACAAACTAAAACAGGGTTCAGGAGTTCAGCTACATGAAAAAAGTTATAGTACCCCCACATGCCCATCCAAATGATAGTACCATTTTATTTTAAATTTATCATAAGGTCTTGATTCTAATGGCTTTAATTTTTATGTTGATTATTGGAAATAACTTTTAAGACTCTCCATCAATCTGATAAAAGTCTTAAAAATATTTTCTCACCTCAAGAGTATTCAAGGATCCCATTTGTTTCCTTAAAGAGGCCCCATCGTCGAAAAATTATTTTTTTATTTTTTTTCATGAAAATATATCTAATTATTACACCATTTAGACCAAATTAAAAATATTTTCTCTTTTGAATTTCTAAATTCTTCATAATTTGGGCCTATTTAAAAATTTCTTTTATTTTTTTATTTAATTTCTAAATTTTTCACCATTTGAGTTAATTTAGAAATATTTTCTTTTTTCAAAATTTAAAAATTTTCACCATTTGGGCCAATTTAGAATTTTTTCTCTTTTTTTTCTTTTTTTTTTGGAAGAAAAATAATATGACAATTATTTTTATTGAACTTTCATTTAAATTCTTCCACCATTTGAGACAAATTTACAGAAATTTTCCACCTATAGATTTCTTAGGAATTTACCATTTAAAATTTCTAAGATTTTCATTCTTAGATAATTATCAAATATTTTCAACCAAATTTTTTTATATTTTATATTTTTCTCTTTTTTTGTTTGAAAATAAATATTAATTATTATTAAAATTTTATCGAAATTATTTCACCATTTGGTACAAATTTAGACAAAATTTCTCACTTATGAATTTTATAAAAATTTACCATTTGAAATTTTTATAAATTCTATCATTGGATAATTAATACTTATTCTTAAAAAATATTTTAATTTTTAATTTTTAATTTTTTTTAAATTTAATAATGCAAAAATACTAAAATAAACACATAAATAAAATACTAAAAAAAACCAAAAAAATGAAAATGGCTCAATTTGGTAGCTGAAGTGACTTGACTGTAAACACAAACGATGGCTCGAAAAGCGGCTCGAGGGAAATTGGCTTGGCTCGGTTCGGTTTAGTAGCAGGGTTTGGCTGGGATGAGGGTCGGAGGAATGGGTTGCGATCGGGTCGGTTGCCCGAATGAAAAACATGTGAATCCTAAGTTTCTTAAATGCCGAAAATGATGTCATTTTGGGATCGATATAAAAGGCAAAACCTGATCTTTTTCTTCAGATTTCTCCTTCTTCTTCTCTCTCTTCCCATTTCTTTTCTCTCTCCCTCTCTCTCTAACTTGGATGAACTCCAATTGAAGCCTTCACCAGATTCTAAAAATCTCGTTGAAATTTGGGTTGGTTCGTCGGAAGTTCATCAAAAAATTCAACAAACATCAAAATTTTCAATCAAATTCTAGAAACCTGTTGAAAAATTCAACCGAAGTTGAAAAGTTCACAAAAAAATTCAATCAACATCGAAAAAGTCACTAAAAACTGAAAATTTTTATCAAAATCTGAGAATTTTCCAAATTTTTCTAGAAAAATCCTCTTTAACAAAAAAAAAAAACTCTAAAAATTTTTTTAACTACTTTTTGCTTTTTTGTATTTCTAATATGTTTTTATGTTGCTGTGTGTCATTGGCGTTTGGCATGGCTCTATATTTATAGGGATCAAAACCCTAATCCAAAAAGAAATTTCAATTTTTTTTGAATTCCAACTTCCAGATAAACAAACTCACACAAACTCAGTTCTTTTCATTTTTCATTTTTTATTATTTTTTTATTAACAAAATTACCCTAATAGACCCTTAGACAGATTAAGGTGTCTATAATTACCTTTTTTTACACATTTTTTTATGAAACATGAATTGTGCAAAGATGTAGACAACCTAATCAACTCGACACATGTTTTTATTATTATTTTTTTTTACTCAGACTTTATGCATAACATAAAAACTCCTCTAAACAGAGGCTCAACAACTTTCAAAAATAAATAAAGCTCCTCTAAACACAGGTTCAATGACTTTGAAAAAATAAATAATGCTCATCTAATCCTCATCTAATCAGGGACTCAATGACTTTGAAAAATAAATAAGACTCCTCTAATTAGAGGCTCAACAACTTTAAAAAATAAAAGGCTCTTCGACAATCACGTTTAGAAGAGTCATAGATCAGGTCTGATGAAATGGAAACTCAAATATTCATAATTTGAATTCAAAATTCAAAGGTTCAGTTTGCAAGAACCTTTCAGCTTCGCAAGAATTCATTGAAATTTGATTATCAAAATTTTAGTTTCACAATAATTTGATTCACAAAATTTCAGATATGCAAGAATTCATATTTGCAAGGTTTCAAGATCCGTATTTGTGAGATTCTCACCCAAAGTTTTAATTCAGGGATTCGTATACAAATTACAAGGCTCACATCCAACATTTAAATATTCTCATTCGAATTTTGAAAATTCATATCCAAAAGTTTAAAGCTTCTCATTCGAGTTCAAAGGTTCACATTCAATAAATCTTAGAGTCTAAAATCTAAAAGGTTTTCATTTAAGTTCTTCTCAAAGATTCTCATTGAAAAACTCAAAGAGTTTCAAAGATTCTCATTTAAAAATCAAAGATTCTCATTTAAGACTCAAAGATTCTCATTTGAAAATGTTTTAAAGATTCTCATTTAAAAATCAAAGATTCTTATTTGAGAACTCTTAATGATTCTCATTTAAGACCCAAAGGTTTTTATTTGAAAATATCTTAAAGATGCTCATTTAAGACTCAAAGGTTTTTATTTGAAAATATCTTAAAGATGCTCATTTAAGACTCAAAGATTCTCATTTGAGAACGTCTTAAAGATTCTCATTTAAGACTCAAAAGTTCTCATTTGAAAACATCTTAAAGATTCTCATTTAAGGATTTAGAACTTCATCAAAATATTCAAAATTTCTTTTTTATATGACTTTCAAACTTTTACCAAAGTCAAAATTTTGTATGTACTAAATGTCATGATCAATGATGCAAATGCTTTCTTAATGATGTAAATGCAACAATCTAGATTCTCATAATACTACAAATACTATATTCTCAACCACGAGTCAAATGTTTACTGTATAATGCAAATGTATGGCCAAACCAAAGTTTTAAATATTCTTCAAATTATGTGCATGTATTGTTCAAATGACAATGCAAACATAATGCATGTAATGCAGATAAATGTTATGAAATTCTAATTAATTGTGGTAACATGTATCTCAAGACCTCACCATCTCACATTTTCCTTTATAGCTTCTCAGCCATTTAGAACAAGTTTCGTTAACTAATCCTTATTATTTTCATCACTTGATCACCATTTATAGACTTATCAACATTAACAATTTTAGAACAAATTTCGTCCATTACCCCATATCATTTAATCACAACTCATGGGCTTTTCAACACTAGCAATTTCAAAATAAATTTTGTTAATTGATCCACATTATGTTCATCACTTGACCACATCTCACAAATTATGTTGACCATCTATCATTATACATGTGTCATTTTTTCAGGTTTTAGGCATCTCTTCATTTTTTTGCCCTTATTATCTTGGACTTCTTTTCAAATGAATGCAAGAATTTTTTATGCACATTATCATTCATTCATCATCATTTCAATTTTTGGCAACTATAGTGCGATCAGACATTTTTTCAATTTATTCAGAGGATGCAACAATAAGATATCACAAGGTGAATTAAGAAAAAGATAATAAATGAAGAGTAAGTCTAGTATAAAACAAATGGGCAAATGATCAAATTCAAAGCAATGTCCTTGGGAATGGTATTGAACAAATGGAGTAATAATATCCAAACAATGAATACTCAGACAATTTTTAACATTAATCCATAATTCTTTTTCAAAAACTCATTCCATTAACTTTTGAGATCATTTAAGCCCATTTAACTTTGCCTCTACTTCAAGAGATCTTCATATGTCTTTGATCTTCCAACCATGTGAACTATCTATCAAACTCTCAGCTTAAATTTTTTTTTATCGAAATTGCCCTTTTGGGTTTTTAATTTGAATATTCATTTTCTCTCATTTTTATTTTTTTCTTTTTTCTTTTTTTTCTTTCTTTTTTTTCTTTTTTTCTTTTTTTTCTTTTTCTTTTTTTTTCTTTTTCTTTTCTCATTTTTTCATTTTTCATTTTCATTTTTTTCACTCACTAGTAATATCTCTCACACATCGATCTCTAGAGTAATATAGCATGATTTAGTTATTCCATCACAAGCATGCTTTAACCTAACAGATGATCATTCAATTCGAGTACTCATATTTGATCCAAATGGACTTTTAAAGGTTATAATGTAGGCCATTGTGAGGGGTCATGAAAAAATTAGATAAAATAAGCTCAAAATATGTGTTTAAAGGGTTTAAAACCAAATGATCATTTCTCATCACTTGATACAACTTGGCGTTTTCTCCCATTCCACATCATTTCACTACTTTTCCCTTTTTCATTCATATTATTCTTTACAAAAGACTCTTATTACACTGCCACAAATCATTTATAACATTTATTTTTCTTTTCTCTTGCTTTTTTTTTTTTTGCTTTCTATCTTTAAGACTTTTTGTAATCTTTTGCCTCTTTTCTTTTTCAAAAATTACCCCCAGCGTGGAGGGTGATCATTGGTCAGGATTCTTTAGAAAAAAAATTATAGTAGGCTCAAAAGGGTAACAATGAATGGTTTTTCAAATGATAAAAAAATGGCCATTTTTTATCTTAAATGTGAATGCTTTCCTTGAACATCATCTATTGAACAAAAATAAGCTCATGGATCTTTATAAAAGACTGCACATCTTTAAGATATATGTATTTCACATATGCTAGTAGCTGACTTTTATTTTGTTTTGCTCAAATAGTTTTCTCAAATCAATGTGAATGAGTTCTTAAAATTAAATCCTAGAATTATTGTTATCATTGTCTAAACATTTATCATTTGAAATTTGAGAATGGGAATAAAAAGATATGAAAAATAACAAAATATGGAATAATGGTTTTGATGAAAAAAAAATGTAATGAAATGCATCAACTTGTCTTTTATTAAAATGATAACAAATGAAATCTTATTGCATGAAAGAATTCCTAACATTATTATAAAAAAAATCTTAAAATGACAAGCACTTCCAACCAACCTTAACATCCTTTTCAAAATTATGTCCTTGTGGAATCAGGTGAAGGATTTTTATTGATATCTTATCCCCCTGATTCGTCAAAGCTCACTAAGCCTTTTCGGATCAAACTTTGCACTTTATGTTTAAAAGTAGGGTAGATTTCAATAAAATGACCCATATTTTTATTATGATAATCGCACGTCACATTAGTATCATACCACTTTGGATAGGGTGGCTTCAATGGTTCTATAATAACTAGAGATACTAAGTTGTTCTTGACCAATTTTAGGAATAACCCAGTGTAAGTCATGAGGATAGGGTCAACATGTGTCTTTTTTTTGTTATCTTGAGATCTCTTTAAACCATTTGCTTGGTTGTTAGGCTTTGAAGCTGATGCAGGTTCTTGAAAGTCTGATTAGTAGGTTGGTGGGTAAGCTGGTTGTGGATATGGTTGATATGGGTAGGGTAAGGTATTATTCACAATAGGATAGTATGGAAAATAACCTTATGGTGGATAGGGTTGATATCCCCTAAACTATTTGTCAAAGCTTACGACTTGAGTTTCAGTCTCTTTCTTTTTTGGCACCTTCTTGGTTTCCCTTTCTCTCAACTTGCCATTTTTAATGGTATTTTTAATAATTTCGCTTGAGATCATTATGTTAATAAAATTTTTTGTTGCATTCCCTATCATCTTTTAATAATAATGAGATTTTAAGGTGTTGACAAATAATACTATGGTTTCTTTCTCAATCAGAGGAGGTTACACTTAAGAAGCTACATCACTTCACCTCTAGGCATTTCTTTAAATGATTCAATCACCTTCTTTTCCATATTCTACAAAGATAGGTAATCAGAAGCTAAATCTATGATATATCGATACTAATTAATGAAGTCATGGGTCATATCACTTCAAAAATGAATACGTGTCTTATTCAACTAGACATACTACCTAGCAATAGAGCCAGTGAGGCTGTCTTAGAACACATGCATCAACAGTTTCTCATTATTAGTATGGGCAACTATTTTTTGACAGTACATGGTAATGTGGGTTTTTGGACACTTTGTACCATCATATTTCTCAAACTTCGACACTTTAAACTTTAGAGGAATAATCACATCTGGAACTAAACAAAGCACAGCAGCATTCACTGAACCATAAAAACCAATTCCCTCTATGTTTCACAACATTTCCTCTAACAAGTTTATTTTTTGTTCAACTTTTGAGGCTTATAAAGTTTTTTTGTCCTTAGGCCTCAATTTTTTTTCTCTTCTAGATCATCCAAGTTGGGGATTGATACTACATTTTCAGTAAAGACAGGATTTATATAACTCTAGTACTATCTCAAATTTGAAGCTGATGGCATTCTAGGGTATGTATATCTTATAAGATATATAAGCTGCTGGGGTGGTGCATCCTGAATGGACTGAGCTTGATGTGGCTTGAAACCAAAAGGATATATAGGGTCAGTCACCTTTTGTAACGGATGGTCTTGTTAGCTAGTATTTTTTTTGACATTTTTCCCCTTGTTCAACTTATTCAAAGCCTTTAGAATCCTGTTTAATTCCCCTTCAAGCTTCTCTATCCTCTCAAAACGGTTGGAATTTTCTTATTCCATCTATCTAGCTCAAACCTTTATATTGTATTAGTGAGTGAGGTTCTTGCCTAGTGGAGCTATCCTTGAACCTTGAGCACCACAATTATGATAAAAAATTATATGTTATGCTTTATGTTTGGTATGTTGATGCATAAATAAAATATACATTTTCATGGAAGAAATCTAATATGAAAATGATACAGATGCACAATGTTGCATATGACAATAAAAATGATACATGACATGATAATGCAAATGCACAAAGTCAAACAAAATCATTAGATAAGCAAAACATCATATAAATTGTCCATTCTTGTGTCCTAGTTTTAAGGTCTATCAATAGGTAGGAAGGGCTTTTCCCTAAAGCTGACTTCTTGAGTGTACATTATATGTAAGGTTAAGTGATTTTGACCATTAAAGGTTTTCAAATTATTCTTTACATCATTGCCCATCATAGATTAGTAAGGTAGTCCAATCCTCACCCATCACAGGCTACCAATAAAAATGATTCAATTTGAGTAAGAGTATTTTATTAGCCATTGTAGAGATTATCATCCCATAAGAACGTAAGTACTTTACTCCCTCCTAAGAGGGACAAAATCGGGGTGTAGAGCTCATATAATGCAAATGCATGTGATAGTGTGTGTGAAAAAACATATAGGCTTCATGCCCTAAAAATTAAAAAAAAAAAATATTAGTAAACAAATAACATAAATCATTACAATTTAAAACTATTAGACTAAAGAATAGGATAAATTTAAAAGTTTATGGCTTGACTCTCTATGGCTTTCTCCAGTGGAGTCGCCAAACTGTCATAACATATAGATCTGAAAATCTATGGCTAGACTTAACAAAAAGAGTTGTCACCAATCTTTTTTAACTAGATGTGATTGGTCACCTAATGAATGTATTCTCTTAAAGAGCTCCTAAGCTTGACTAAAGGTTCCTAAAAGAATAAGTTTGGGTTTACAAACCAAAACAGGGTTGAGAAGTTCAGTTACATATGAAAAAAATTATAGCACCCCCACATGTTCATCCAAATGATGGTACCATTTTTTTTAAATTTATCCTAAGATCTTGATTCTAATGGTTTTACTTTTTATGTTGAATATTGAAAATAACTTTTAAGACTCTCCATAAATCTAGTAAAACTATTAAAAATATTTTTTCACCTCAAGAGTATTCAAGGATCCCATTTGTTTCCTTGAAAAGGCCCGTCGTCGAAAAATTATTTTTTTATTAAAAATATATCTAATTATTCCACCATTTGGGTCAAATTAAAAATATTTTCTCTTTTGAATTTTTAAATTCTCTACCACTTGGCCTATTTAGAAATTCCTTTTATTTCTTTTATTTTATTTGATTTCTAAATTTTCCACCATTTGGGTCAATTTAGAAATTTTTTTTTTGAATTTCTAAATTTTTCACCATTTTGGCCTATTTAGAAATTATTTTTCTCTTTTTTCTTCTTTTTTTTTGGATGGAAAATAATATGATAATTATTTTTTATTAAACTTTCATTTAAATTCTTTCACTATTTGGGACAAATTTACAGAAATTTCTTACCTAGAGATTTTTTAGGAATTTACCATTTGAAATTTCTAAGATTCTCATCCTTGGATAATTATCAAATATTTTTTACCAAAATTTTTTTTATATTTTATATTTTATATTTTTATATTTTTTTGTTTGAAAATAAATATTAATTATTGTTATTGAAATTTTATTTAAATTATTTCATTATTTGGGATAAATTTAGATAAAATTTCGTACCTAAAAATTTTTAAAAAATTTACCATTTGAAATTTTTATAAATTTCATCATTGGATAATTAATACTTATTCTCAAAAAATAATTTATTTTTTATTTATTATTATTTTTTCCAAATTTAATAATGTAAAAATACTAAAATAAACACATAAATAAAATACTAAAAAAATACCAAAAAATGAAAAACGGCTCAACTTGACAGCTAAAGCGGTTCAGTTGCAGGCATAGATGATGGCTTGAAACGCGGTTCGGGAAAAAATCGACTCAGCTCTGCTCGGCTTGGCTCAGCAACAAGGCTTGGCTGGGACATGAGTCGAATAAGTGAGTTGCAATCGGGTCAGGTAACCTGAATGAAAAATATGCAAATCCTGAGTTTCTTAAATGCCCAAAATAATGTCATTTTGGAATCGATATAAAAGGCAGAACTCAAACTTTTTCTTCAGATTTTTCCTTCACCTTCTCTCTCTTCCTATTTCTTTTCTTTCCCTCTCTCTCTCTAACTTGGATGAACTCCAATTGAAGCCTTCATCTGATTCTAAAAATTCAGTTAAAATTTGGGTTGATTCATCGAAAGTTCGTTAAAAAATTCAACCAACATCAGAATCTTCAACCGGATTCTAAGAAACCTGTCAAAAAATTCAACGAACACCGAAAAGTTCACCAAAAAAATTCAACCAGTGTCAAAAAAGTCATCGAAAACTGAAAATTTTCGTCGAAATCTAAAAATTTTCTAGATTTTTCAATAAAAAATCCCCTTCTTTTTTTTAACCCAAAAAAAACTATAAAAATTTTTTTGATTGCTTTTTACTTTTCTGTATTTTTGATCTGTTTCTATGTTGCTGTGTGTCCTTGGGCATCTGGCATAGGTCTATATTTATAGGGATCAGAATCCTAATCCAAAAAAGAATTTCAATTTCCTTTGAATTTTAGGTTCCAAATAAACAAATTCACACAAACTCAATCACCTTTTTTTTTCATTTTATTATTTTTTATTAATAGAATTACCTTAATAGACCCTCAGATAGATTTAGGTGTCTACACCTGAAGAAAAAAGACATATAATATGAAAAGACAAATTTGTTAGTTATTCATTAACCTAAATATAACCTAAGACAAGAAATATGAGAGATGAGGCCTTAAAGTGATGGCTAGTTTATAGGCTTTCTTTCTCTTTTATATACGGCTTAAGACAAGAAATATGTAGATAAAAACTAACATGTAAAATTCACATCTTCCCTCATCCCTACAAACAACCACTAGTCAAAAGAAGAAATAGGCATGTAAGTTTTTCGCGTTATTTAATAAACAAGTAACTAGATTACAATTAAATCCAACAACCTACAAACATCCATGCTAAAGCAAACGAGTAAGAGATTCAAAGATAATAGAGCTTCATACTCCCATATATAAATTACATGTAGTAAGCAAAATGAACATAGCTTGTACCCATGGTAGCTTAAAACAAAAAGATAACAATAAACAATAAACCTGCCCAAAGGCTTTATGTAAAAAATGCTAGCAAACATGTATTCCCATAGATAACCAAAAGAAAAACAAAATCGAAACAAGCTCATAGATTCCAAAGCTCTTCTTTTTCATTTTATTTGTTGGAAACTCTTAGATGCTTGAAGAAAAGTTTACATCTTTCACATGAAACCATATAAGCAAATAGGAATAAATAAATTTTTTTTAGCAAAAAATAAAATGAAAATCCTTATCGGTTCAGGTTTTTTCTTTTTTTTTTTCTAAAAAACTATGCTTACTAAATCGTAACTTATGCTTCCAAAATCGTGGCTTTCATTTTTTTAAAAAAAAAAAAGAGCTTTTTTTCATTGTAAACCTAAAAAATATGGACTAAAAAAGTGAGCTTTAAGCTATAAAGACAATAAAAGGAAAGTAAGATCGAAAACCTTTACATGAAAGGCAATTTTTATTAGCTTCAAGCCTTTCAAAATTTTTTCTTCTTTTTTTTTAACTTAAAAGGCTTCATCTTTTCTAAACCTATCTCATGTTTTTTGTTAAAAAAAAAATAAACCGAGAAAACTCACATCATGTTCAAAAAGCAAGAAAGTTTGAAACTTTAAGCTCTTATGATCAAAGGCAACAACATAGATTATGTGACAGTGAGGAGATTATAATCTCTAAAAAATAAACACAAACGACATGAACTAGACTTGAGCATTAATTTCATTTGGCAACATAATACATGTTTAGCAAAAAAAAGAAAAAAAAAAGCTTTCAACTTTTACCCATCTACAGACCATTTCATTCATTTGAAAAGCTCTAGGTTTCTAAAAAAAAGTAGACTATACACATAAAAGAAAATCAAGAAAGAAAAAAAAGAGAAAAGTCAAAATGATGTAGCAAGACCAACGTAAAGTTCTCCTTTTTAAGTTAAGGTTATTCATTAATGTCCAAAAATAAAGCATAAAGCTCCAGGTATATCCAATAACAGTACAAGCTGAGACAACCACCTCTTTTCTTTTGTTTTCATGTTTTCTTTTACTGTTTTCACAGTTTTTTTTTTCATTTTAAAAGCTTATGTTTTCAAATTCTTTTCATTGTTCTAAAAGGTGTGAGTGAAACATATATGACAAAATAAAACTCTACTTTATCTTTTAATTTTTTTTTTATGGAAATATGGTAGCTTAAAAAGTTAAATGAACTAGCTTAGAAAGTGGAAGGTTTTTGCATGTTTAAGCAAGCTATTTTCATTTTTTAATAAAGTTTCCATTTTTTTTCTTGTTGATTCCCTCATTTACCTTTTCCAGACCTTGTTTCTACAAAAACTTCCTCAGCGTTCTTCAAACTTTTTTTTTTTTTTTAGCTTTCTAAAAACCTTCATCTTTTAGCTATCTTATTGCTTTTTGAAATCATCATTTTTCTTTTTCTTTTTTTTCTTTTGGTTACTTGAAAACTCTATTTTTTATTTTTTTTCTCCTCCTATTTTAAAAATGATTTTATCTCTTTTTTATATTAACCCTAACCTTCCTTCAAGTTTTAGCATTTGTTTGTTTTTCTTTCCATTATTGTTGTAAATTGCTATGTTGGCCACAACGATGTTTTCTTTTGCAGGTCTTTTGTTTCAACTTTAGCTTATTTTTAGCTAGTTGTCTCCCTTATACATGGTCACATGAAAATGGCAAGGCTGAGTTATATTTTTTTTATTTAACCTTGGTTTTAGGCTGACTTGCTTTATTTGTATTTGGTTCCTCATGCATTCACATGAAAAGAGAGCTTCTATATAAATTTCTATACAAAATAGGTCAATAGCAATTGTATAGGCCTCCATTTTCTTTATTTATTATAGGCCTTCTCCTATATAACATGATTGATTTTCTTTTAGGCCAAGCTTTTTTCCTTTTTTTTTTGTTTCTTTATGCTTTGGACTGTGGTTTAAATTATATACCAAACTTTAAATGAGCCATGAATTAGGATTGTAATTGGGTCTCTAAAAAACCAATTTGTGGGCTTGAATTGGGCTTGGTTTGGGTTGATTTGGGCTCCATTTTAGGCTTCGTAAAAGGCCTTTAAAAGGGTTGCATTATGAGCTTTAAATGGGTCTTTAAAATAAGCTATGAATTAAGCTTACAATTGGGCCTTCTTTCAGGTTGCACATGGGCCCTTAATTGGATCATTCCTTTTTAGCAATTTTCAGGCCTCATTCTTTGGTTTTAGGCCTTTTTGTTTTTGGGCCAAATTTAAAAGTCAGCTTCATTAGGCTAAAAAATGGGCCGTTTAATAGGCCAAAAATAGTGGTCTTAGCTCAACAAAAATAGGCTTAGATCAACAGTGTTAAATTGTTCCAAACAAAATTACATATCTACGAGTTATATATAACCAATCAATCTTTTATCTTATTTTTCTACTTAGGATAATCTTGCATTGATGCTTTCATCAATTGAATGTAATTGTACATTTTATCAATTGAAAGCTTAATTTTTTTCTTTATTTAAATTTTTTATTATATAAAAATTTTAAAATACATAATTTAAATAAAATAAAATCCTAACTTTGATACTTGTCATGTTTTATTAAGAAATTTTCAATTATAAGAATAACAAACTTGTTGTGTAATACCTATACAATTTATAATGATTTCATTTTTAGTATTAACAATATAAATTTTCATGAATGAATGTAATTTTGGCATAAACACATTCAAAAGTAGTTCTAATAAATTTTATCACACCTTACAAAAATCACCAAAAATAATTAATTTTACTTCACTTAATAATTTTTTACTTAAAATAATTCACATTAGGTTATTTAACTACTTGGATGACTAAAAAAACGAGTGATTTAATATAATTGAGAAAGATTAAATAATCTTGAGTTATAAATTAATCATAAACATATTAAGTAATCTTGAGTTTTAAATTAATCATATATAAACATATTAAGATAGAAGTTGATAAAAAATTAAATTAATTATTATTTCAATCAAGTTGACAAGACTTAATCTTGAGCTACTAGTAGCTCAATCATCTTTTGAATTATCTAATTCTATAGGTAAAAAATCTAATTAAAGTGTTCAATTAATCGCATAGTGCTAATTGTTGATAAGAGGAGCAATTGATTTGTATTTGATTTAATATTAGTTTTTGTTCATAGAAATAATAATTATAAAATTCTAAAAAAAATAAAAACAAAATTTAATTATAAAGGTCATATTAAAGTGTAAGAATGATGTATTAAAAAATTATTTCAATGGATTATGTTATCAATGATTAAATTATCATCTTATAAAGCATATAAATAACAAAATCATTATCCTACATATATAGTTAATATATTAAAATAAAAAATTAAAAGGAAAAAGATAGAAAAAAATAAATATGCTTAAATGACTTAATTATGATTATTTTAATGAATTTATTTATTACAATTGTTTTTGCTATAACTTAAAAAATGGACTTTATATAATTGTTTGATTATATGCAAATTAAGCTTTTAAGCTTTTATATTATTCTATTTGTAATTTTATTTTTATTTAATGAGAAAAATCATTTTATTTATAAAAAAAGAATTTAATAATAAAAATAAAATCATTTAAATTAAAATTTATAAAAAATTATTAATGGTATTTTAATCAATCACTTTTAATATTTTTGAAATTAAAATTTTATTAAGGATTTAGTCAATCACTATTAGCACATTTTAAATCTACTTATAAAAAAGAATTTAATAATAAAAAATTCATTTAAATTAAAATTTTTAAAAAAATTTTACTAATGATATTTTAGACAATCACTTTTAAAATTTTTAAAATTGAAATTTTAACATTTTAAATAATTTAATTTCTCATAAATTCTATTTTTAATTCTAATTTATTTAAATTAAACTAAAATTAATTAATAAAAATTATATATTTAAGGATAAATTTATTCATTTAAAAATTTATAAAGATATTTATGTCAATCATTATTAATATTTTTTAAGTTCACACACACATATATATATGATTTTTAGATCAAATAATAATTATATTAAAATTAATAATATATTTACAATTAAAGATATTAATATAAAAGTATCTTATATTAATATATTATTTTTATGTATGTTTTATATATTTTAATTGATACTTCTAATGTATGAAAAACTAATTTATTGAAAACATTAAGACAGTTTTGCATATTTGTAAGATAAGGTTAACAAATCTAAAGATAAAATTGGATTAACAATTAAGATACGAGGATATAATTATTCAATTAATCCCACGATGAGCCACCGTACCTCTTCTCCTCCAATGGACATTTGAGCCCCAGCGAAAAAACTTTGATGCAAACGCACTATGATTGTGTTACCCAAACAAATTATTAGTAAGGTTGCATTAAAAAAAAAAAAAGATGTATAATCACACTTAACTGCACCTCCGATTATATCCTGCAGCCTTAGAAAATAAAGATCAATTTATATCACATGAACCTTAGATTGAAGATCAAAACTTGGATTCATAGGTTTCATACCAAAACTCAAACCTAGTTCTCAAGATATTGCTCTAAAATTGTTAGTTGACATTTAAGAGGTCAATGCTTCAAATGAAGTTGCAATATAGTCTTGAGTAACTTTCATTACCATAAAGAAGTCCATTATAATTGTTTAATTTTGGAACATGGCAATCACCTTAGATTAAATGGTTTAGACATAGTTTTAGAAATTATGAGTGTAAGAAGATTTAGACATGCAACATTTTCCTTAGAAAGAAAAAACATGTAATATTTTTTTTCAAATAAGTTAAATAAATAAGAATAAAAAAATAAAAAATAGAGATGTCAACCTTACTTATATTCAATGTAAAATTCGAATGAAAATTATTATTAAATTTTTAAAATGAAGATGAAAATGGTGATGAATAAGATTTTATTTTATTTTATTTTTTTGGATTAAATGACAGTGACTTTGTACCATATATATTTTTATATATTTAATAAATAAAATTTTTATTAAATAATTCAAAATTTTATTTTAGATTAATCAAAACTAACATATTTCTATTTAAAATATATATTAATATATATATTTAAAAAATTACAAAAAAAGGTTATAAGTACAAAAATTAGTAATACTTATTAATATCTACAAAATGAAGACATAAATAAATTTAAAATATTCATTAAATATAAATATAAAAATAATATAAAATTTTAAAAATAAAAATAAAGAATAATCTATCCATCTTATATTCAATCATTAACATTTTTAATTAAAAAAGATATTATTAAAATAAAAAAAATCAGTGTCACTTAATCTTAATTAAATAACCGTTTTACATTTTTCTCTCAAAACTTTGCTAACACAGAAAGGAACAGCTGTCTCTTTTGGTAGTGCTCCTAAACTGCCTGTCCTAAATGGTGTCAAACTTGAAAGGAAGATGGAAGCTAACATATGTATGTGTATATATATATATATATATATATATATATATATATATTATTGTTCTCATATCAACTTTTTTTTTAATTCAAAATAAATAAAATATTTAATTTTTTTATTAAAATAAAATATTTAATATTTAATAATTTAAAATAAATAATTAAAAATTACACATTTAAAATATTCCAATAAATAATCCCGACCTAAACTATAACACAAAATTTTTACGTCAAAAGACGACGGTATTTTTTTTCCATTCTTCTCATGTCACCTTATAAATTACTACAAATGTACAATGTTTTTATATACAAATACAAAAGGGACCCACCAATGGGATATGATCACATGAAGAAGAACTGTCACTGTCCAATAATAAGTTTCCACGTTAGCTAGGCGTACTACTACTAGTCCCAGATGAAGTGTTTGTTTTCATTGAGGTCCCATTTGGATTTAACTTTGCCTTGGGTGAGATGTGGATTTGCACTTTTTCGGTACGATTGTACCATTAATTTTTTATTGGAGAAAAAGATCCGGTGGCTGGAGCGGACCTTTCATACATAATACATAATACATTTTTTATTTTTTATTTATTTTTAATTTTACATTTATGTTTAAATTAATTTATTTTTATATTTTATATTCCATATATTTAATATTATTTTGTTAAATAACATTTATAATTTATAAGCATTATTTTATTTTTATTTTGTATTTATATTTAAATAATTTTTAATTATTTATTAATTTCATAAATATAATTAATTTAAAATTTTCATTATATATAAAATTTAATCTAATATTTTTAATAATTATTTTTTATTATAATTCATCTCACCATCACTATTATATTTTCATTTAAATATATATCTTACCATAATTTTAATCTCATAATTATAATATCTAATTTTATCACTATAATAATTAATATCATCTCTATTATTATTTTTAATCTCAATATTTATTCAAATGAAGCTTTAACCATTTGATGTAATTACTGTTCAATTCACACGTGAGATATACATGTTCCTTGAAAAAGTTATGGCGGAGTGTTACCAATATGAGATTCATTTGTATATGCACAATGTACGGCAAATGATGAAAATTTATAAACGTTACTCATCCTTGTTTTGTTTCTTATACTAATGTGAGATTGCTAAAAATAGGTTTCCATTATTTCAAATTTCATTCAAAGTTACTATTCAATTTTTAAACATATGTAATAATATTTTAAAAAAGTTAAAAGTTAATTTTGATTTATGTCATTTGTAATTTTTAATGATATAAATTTTATATGATAATTTATAAATTGATAAAAGATATTAAATTTTAAAATGATTAATTTTTAATATTTTAAATAAATTATAATCAAATTTGAAATTAAACAAATTTATTTGTGAATATAAATGAATCAAGTAAACTTTTATTTGTATTCGATTCGTTTAATAAATAAATATAAAAATATTATTTAAAATTATTTGTTAAATTAAAAAAATAAATATAAATAAATAAAAAACCGCACATATTCACAAAAGGTTAATAAAAAAATCTAGTTATTTACTCCCCTATTCAGAATTAAATTTCTCTCTCACACGTTCAAAAATTACTACATCTAATTTAGAATCCTATATCACTCGTCAGTTGTTTTTATTTTATCATCCTTTCATTAAATCACCAATAATTTGCCAAAAAAATTAAATCGCTAATAAGAAAAAAAAGATGAACTTTAAGCATGAATTAGTAAATAGTAAACCATCCATGAAAAGTATATATTTTTTGAAAGATTGAAAATTAGAACAACTTATTTATCTTACAAAAATTTTCAAGATTTATGGATATTTAGTTTTGCAAATAATAAAGTTGACTTGATATCTGATTTGGTTTATTTGAAATTCTTGTAACGAAAAAAAATTCTATAGTGCGACAATTATGTTAAATACATTATGCAAATTTCAGATTTAAATCTAAATGATTTTCATCTATTATATTGTGGTATAAATATAAAAATTTACTTAAACAATTGATTGTCTTAATTAACGATGTAATCAATCGAATTCAAGTCGATATAGTATTAAATTTGAGCTCGAGTTCGATTTAAAATTCAAAGCTCGAAACTCAATTCAAACTTGATTGAATTTTATTTTTTTAATTCGAACTCGACTCAATATAAAATTTGAACTATTTGAGCTTATTCAATTAGATTCGATTAACATGTAAAAATAAATTTGATTCTTATATTTGATAAAAATTTGATTGTTTGTGCTCAAGTTCGAGATAATTTATTAATTAAAATAATAAAAATAAATTAAAATATAAAAGTTCGATTAAATTTATGAGCTATTCGAATCGAGTGTAAAAATACTCAAATTCGATTCGATCGATAAATCGAATTACTTGAGCTTGATTCGATAATAATCGAATCAAATTCAAGTTATATTCGAATTAAACTCAAGTTACTAATGAGTATTAATATATTATTTATATTTTTAATCTTACTATTAATAAATAAAAGTAATTTTATATTGTGATCATTAAGAATCCAAGCCAGATATTTGATGTAAATTATGATACAAATAGTAGCAAAATTTGGACCAAATCATCAAATTTAAGCTCATGTTTTGTTGGATTTCATCACCAAATTAATCATGTCTCTCATTAAAAATTATTCACTTATATTTTATTTATTATCTTCACATTTTCTTTAGAGAAAGAAATACTATAAATAAGACAGGAACTATAAAAATTCATAAACTAAAATTAAATTATTATTTAAAATTTTATTATTTTATTATAATCAATTAAAATTTTAAGTATTTATTTTCAGTTAATTTAATATTTAACATATATTTTCATCATATTGAACTATAGATTAGACGTAAATAGATATTGATAGTTATACAATTTTTTTATTAATAATAGTTTGATTGAATAAAAATAAATATTTAAAAATTTAATTAATTATATAATAAAAAGAGTTTTAATAATTATCTAATTTTAATTTAAAAGTTTTTTTTATCGTCAGGCCTAATTTTTTCTTACAACGAAGATCAAAGGAAACAAACAATAATGCACACAGTAAATATGTGTATAAGACCCTTACTTTTTTAAGCAGCCAAAGACAGCCTATCACTGATCAGAGAATAAGAAGAAGGAGACACAAGCCCACATCATACTCTAGGCGAGTGAACGGCACTTCCCAATTACAACAACTCGCTGTGGGCTGTCTTGCAGTTTCTTTTTAGAAAATGTGTTAAAAATAACATTTATGACCGGAAAACAACCTCTCCATCACACTTCGAGTGTTTTCACGCGTTCATCATCGAGCGTGAAAGTTGCCCTCAATCCTAAGCTGACAACATTCATTAAGCTTATTTCTTAATAAATAAAAATAAATAAATCCTAACCTCCTCTACTTCCAATCCCACACTGAACCCGCTCCAAACAAGCTTCAAAATACGGCCACACTAGAAAACCCCACGTGGATGATTCTGATTGGTTTTGTGAAGGAAAGTACCGTGAGAGTGGGAGTAGAGATGAAGAGGAAGATCAGTAAAAGAGCTCCGTTTTCTCTTGCATCGTCATCTCTTCGTTGGCTGCAGTAAATGAGGAAGTTTTTTTGTTTTTCTTACAAGTCACAGAGAGAGCTTCTAGAAGAGGAAATATATATATATATATATATATATATATATATATATATACACACACACACTATATATATATAAAGAAAGAGAGAGCTATACGTTTAGAGAGAGAGAGAGAGAGAGAGAGAGAGAGAGAGAGAGCAAGGGAGGTTTTGGAGAGAGAGGAAATGGAGGGCATAGAGGAAGAAGAGAGTGGAGAAGAGGTGTTAGGGTCAAGCCTGACGATGGAGAAGGTGGCGGCGGCAAAACAGTTTATTGAGAATCATTATAGAGCTCAGATGAAGAATATTCAAGAACGCAAAGAAAGGTATTGTTTTTACTTATTTAAAAAAATTAATCTTTTGCATTGTTTATGATCTTTGTTTGGTTGCTGAGAAATTTAAAAAGAAAAAGATGGAATTTTGAATGTTTGTTTATTGCATTTTTTGGTGGAATCAATGAACTTTGCAGTCAGCTGAATCTAACTTCAATTGCTTTTTTTTTTTTTTTTCTATTTTTCTGGTTTTGAGCTGATGAGTCTGGTGCTTGTTGTGTATGTGGCTTAGTTCCATTTTTTTTTTCTGTTAGTGTTTGGGGAGAATTGGAGCATTTAATAGGAGTAATTGAACTGTTTCCCTAAGTCAGTTGAACTTTTACGAAAATTGAATTTCGAAGTATCAAGAAAGATTTTTTTTTTTTTTTTTTTGTGTATTTTCCTTGCTTTTCTCACCAGTTAAATATGGGCGCTTATTGAATCTATCTAGTGTCTGTGGAAAACCCGGATGGTGGGTTGTCTTTGGATCTCACATAGTCACATTGGCATAGTGTGTTGAGTTTTTTGTAGGTTATATAAGAATTTCACAGTAGTTAAAATTAGCTAGCTTTTAGCTACTGGCCTGTTCTTTGGCCAAAAAAATCTGATCTGGTGCATGATTTAATTATCAATGCAAAGTTGCTCCGGTTGGAACTTACTTTAAACTATCTTTTACAGTTTTCTACGAGTTGGCAGTTTTGATGATCCAAACATTTCTTTGTACTATTGATATATTCTAGCTCTAGATTATGGATTTCTTTATTTTTTATTACTTTTTCTCTGGAAGTACGAACCCAGAAAAAAAGACCCACAACATTAACAAAGGAAAGGGGATCCTATCACTTGTGTTATTAGCAAAGAAAAGAAAAAAGAAACTAATAAAGTGAAAAGCAAAGTTTTTATTTTGGAAAATGATGGGAAATTTTGGGACTAATATAAATATCTGTGTATTTCATGTTTTCTGATTGGTCTTGCTGTTGTTGTTAATGATATTTGTCATGAGGTACATATGCATTCCAATATATATTCAATTAAGACAATGAAGGAAAGCAGGTTATGCTTCGGTGATGTCTAGGATTTGCACATTTTATTTGTTGAAAATTGGTGGATTTTAATACCTAGATTGGTTTATGCAGATTCATCACAACTATGATATTGTTTTTTGTGCTGCATGCAAATTTTGATAGGATCTGATTTTCTATTCAAATTATTACCTTTAGCATTCATCCACAATAAACCTACTAATTACATCTTGGACATGATATTTTCAACTTTTGATAAAGGATTCTTGAATTAATGCTAGAATATGACTTTTGGGTTATTTGGGAATTGAGATTTATTGCAATGAAGTTTCTTATTCCTTGTAACATTGTTTTCTTCAACCTGATGTATCGTTCTTTAAAATGTTGTCAGCATTTGTATGCTTGGAATTTGCAATGCATATTTCAAGTTAATAATGTGATTTAGTTTCATTGCAGACGATGGATCCTGGAGAGAAAGTTAGCTGCTTCAGATGTGCCCAAGGAGGAACAACTCAATCTGATAAAAGATCTGGAGAGGAAAGAGACAGAGTTTATGAGACTTAAAAGGCACAAGATTTGTGTCAATGATTTTGATCTTTTGACCATTATTGGAAGGGGAGCCTTTGGTGAGGTTAGAATGCTAACGTTTGTTATAGGTCAAACTCTTTGTTGTTTCTAATATAAGCTGCTTGGTAGTCCATTTTATTTGGAACTATGTGTTGCTTTTTCCTTCTTATTTATATCACAATTCATGCATTGGCTGACTGGAGTATTTTATTGCTCATACTTTTTCTGCAGGTTCGACTGTGCCGGGAGAGGAAATCTGGAAATATTTATGCGATGAAGAAGTTAAAGAAATCTGAAATGCTTATGAGAGGACAGGTAACATGCAAATTACCATTAATTTAATTGATACCTCTACAGTTGGAGATGAGGAGAGTGGAACTTTTGTCAACCATCTACCTCTATGTTACCTCTTGGTTTTAAAGCTTACGTAGACATTCTACATTTTAACTCCCCTTGAGTTTAGAACTAACTCCAAATTTGTTGCATACTACATCAGATTAAGCATGATTGTGTATCCCTTTTCTATTCTCCCCAGATTTTCTTCTGGTGTCTGCTCCTTGATTGCTACCTAACCTTCTTGTAAATATTACATGCTTTAAATTAGCTATTTTTTCATTTTCCATTAGTCCTTTCTCCACTGCTAATCTAATGAAATATATCTGACTCTTTAGGTGGAACATGTTAGAGCAGAGAGGAACTTGCTGGCAGAAGTTGCAAGCCACTGCATAGTAAAACTTTATTATTCATTTCAGGATGCTGAATTTTTATATTTGATCATGGAATATCTTCCTGGGGGTGATATGATGACTCTGCTGATGAGGGAGGATACCTTAACTGAAAATGTGGCTAAGTTTTACATTGCTCAAAGTGTCTTGGCCATTGAGTCTATTCATAAACATAATTACATTCACAGGTTAATATTTTAGCTTTCCCTACTAAGTTGCCTAATTAGTTCATTTTGAAGTAGGGTTATGTGGTAATTCTGTTTATAATTGTTACAAGTTATGTTTACCCATCTTATTTCTTCACATTCACTTTCTTTCCAGGGACATTAAACCTGACAACCTTCTTCTGGACAAAAATGGTCACATGAAGTTATCGGATTTTGGCCTTTGTAAGCCTCTTGATTGTACAACTTTACCAGCAATCCATGAGAATAGGCCCATGGATGATGAAAATATGACAGAAACTATGGATATTGATGGATTTATTCCTGATGCGGACAATAAGAGCAGTTGGAGAAGCCCTCGGGAGCAGCTTCAGCATTGGCAGATGAACAGAAGAAAGTTGGTATGTATGCAATTTACTGCACAGTTGTATTGTTTTAATGCATATATTCTCAAAGTACATTCGAAATGAAGCTTTAAACATCAATATGGCAGTGGTTCAATTTTTTTTCCCAGCATATTAATTAATTAATTAAAACACATAATTGCTTAGAGATGGTGCTTCAAGAAATAATATTAACCTTTCTCAAGTTTCAGTTTTGACTCTCGATTGATGCCCCTTCTATCTCTGACTAATGCCTCTGTTTTCTTACTTTATCAGACCTCTTCTTGCCAAACTTAAATTGAAAGATCTAGAAGTTTGTTTATACACATGTTTGTTTTCTGCCTTTGAACTATGCCTAAGTTCACTTGTTGCTACATGTTAACAGTTTCTATCACATACTGGACTTTGTGAATGGCAGCTAACGGCACGCATCATTCCTATAAGCGGTTTCTAAGTTCTTTCCCTTCCAAGGGAATTTGCAAATAGTAGCACTGTTGACTAGAATTAATGAATCTTAAAAAGAGTGACAAGTTTTTGGTAAATTTCTCACTGAATAGCTGCATTAATAGTAATGCAATCGGATTATGGTTTGAAAGACATGGTTCAGTTTGCAAAGCAGTTTTTCCAGCAATTTTGGCTATCAGTTTTTTGTTTGACTTTGAAGGCATTTTCAACTGTTGGAACACCTGATTACATATCTCCTGAAGTGTTACTGAAGAAAGGATATGGCATGGAATGTGACTGGTTAGTTCTAATTTTTTTTCAGTTCTCTTTCACTCTCTTAGTTGCAACTGGTATCTATTACTTGTTCTCCATTTTGTTACTTTATGTTCATTTACGAGGCATATCTGTTCTACTTTTCTAACTGTCCGCTGTCTATCATCTTTTCCAGTTACAACTTTGAATTTGGGAGCTAATCAATTGCTGAAAGTTTTGTTTACTTTGTATTGCATAGACACACTTTTCTCTGTGAAGTTCTCTTACCGTAACTTAAATAGCCACCTTTTCTATTGGACTTCTTTTAGGTGGTCACTAGGAGCAATAATGTATGAAATGCTAATTGGATATCCACCATTTTATTCAGATGATCCAATTACCACATGCAGGAAGGTAACACGTTTCCGTCTGGCTTTACTTTCTTTGCTCCATTTGATCTTTGCTGCATTATAAATATTATCCTTATTCTTAGGCGCTCTCTCCAAATTCAGGATAATCCACTGAGCAACTTCTGCTTTCTAGTTTGGGCTAGTTTATAATATCAATCTTTTCCTTTACAGATGGAGACTGCTATTGTTAAAGAATTCCAATGCAGGATGATGCCTAGATGTTTAATGCATCTTTATATACAATATTACGTTGATAATATTGTACTTAGTCCACAACTAAATATGCATTTACGTCTAGTTATTCCAACTATGCCAAATGCATACTTGTACAGCATAAGTAGGTTGTTGGTGTCTTACCGGCACATGCTTGATTTTGTCTTCTACTAGCATTTTCAGACTAGGCCCTGTTTCTTTTAGGTTGTGTGTGTGTTTTTTTCTTTTCCTGAAAAGTTTACCTATGCACCATGATTGCTTTTGATTTTGTTATGCGTGCTGCATTATGTCTGTTGCTCTCCCCCACCTCCATACAAGTTTAACAGGAACATTTTCTCTATGGTACACTTGATGGAGATATCATTCTTTTTCCTGACATTTTGATCATCAATTATTGTCAGATTGTGCATTGGAGAAATCACCTAAGATTTCCTGAAGATTCAAGGTTAAGTCATGAGGCAAGGGATCTCATATGTAGATTGCTGTGTGATGTTGAGCACAGACTGGGTACTGGAGGGGCACATCAAATTAAAGTAAGATTATTGAAATGTTATTTCTTTTCTACCAACTATCTCTTCTTCCTTAGGTTGTTGACATTTAATTTTATCAGGCTCATCCTTGGTTCAAGGACGTTGTGTGGGATAAACTCTATGAGATGGAGGCTGCATTTAAACCTGAAGTGAATGGGGAATTAGATACTCAAAATTTTATGAAGTTTGATGAAGTATAACTTGAAATTCCCCTTCTTTATTACTTTTGTTTTGCTTGTTCCAATCACTAATCAGTTTCTTCACTATGCATTTGTCCATCTTGGTGAAATTTTTTCCAATAATTTGATTATTTTTGGAATTGTCACCAGTTGGATTCTCCAGCACCAGCAAGAACTGGCTTGGGACCCTCACGGAAGGTTTGTAACAAATGATGCTGTCTGTAAACTCATCTTAAGAGTACTTTCCAGTTGGTTATTTCATTTTATTTAACCTTTTTTGAGTATATGGCAAGTTTGTGCTGTATTAAATGATCTGATAATGCTATGAATATGCATCATGGGACTTTATTCCTTTTCCTTTTTTGTTCAAATAATGATAATTTACGAAACAATTGATATTTCAATGATCTGTCTTGTGAAAAATTGTGTGTTAACACCTTGTGACAAAAACAAATTCATTGATGTGGAGAAGTATATCATGGTAGAATTTATTTATTTTTCCTACTTTATGCAGATGCTTTTAACACCCAAAGATTTAAGTTTTGTTGGCTATACATACAAGAACTTTGATGCTGTCAAAGGGCTGCACCATTCTTTTGGTATGCAATTCATCACTGAGTTGTCAAGATTTCAACCTTTTTCTCTATTGATGTAGCATTTCTTTTTTGGGGTGCTTATCAGTGATAAATATCTTTGTTTTCTTGTGAACATACTTGCATTTTGTGCAGAAACAAAGTTTGCCTGTGGGTGAGTAAAAGTTCAGCTTTAGGTTGGACAAGTGAAGGGTGTTAGATTCAATTCCCTCTTCCTTGTCAATATTGATTATAAGCTTGAATTTCTTGATCACATACTTCTTATTCATCTCATGAGCAAGTATGTAATGTGAAATTGGAGGTTTAAATGGATGCTATGCTAACACTACAGATGTACGGAATGCCATAATGAACCTTGATTTGCATGCACCTTAACCTTTCTTTGGCAGTATTGGCTTGCTAATAGCTTTAGGTAGTCAAGTTGCTACTCTCATTGTCTGAATCTGTCTAAAGAATGATAGGAAGTCACAGATTTGAGAAATAGATCTTAGTGTCTGATAAAACTACTTGACAGCCTCTAACATCTCAAGCTTAAGAAGAGGTTGTATGGATAAGGAATTAGATTTAGACCCATGGATGACAATGAGAATGGAGCTAGGACTCAGAACCAATCAATAATAGTTGAAGCCAATCATGGGTAACATACTAACATCGAGCTTCCACAAGAGATTATTGGGATATGGTGAATCCACTGCCCATTTTAATTGTTGCTAGTTCATGAACATTGGTAAATTTCACTCCAGAATGTGTTTGATGCAGTGTTTCAGTGAGGCAAATTTAGATTTGGTCTGAACTTTATAGGTGGACTACTGTGAAGTAGAATGGTATAAATATCTGGCAGAGCCCGAGTGAAATAACTGGTTGTGAACTAGGAGCATTTAGGTAAGGCCGCAAGATTGAGTAGTCCAATGAAAGACTTGAAAACCACATTTCTATAGTAATAAAATTACCTTAAAATGCTAGAATTTGTTGATAGCATTTAATATGTGGACTTGAGAAGAAAAAAAAAAATAACTTTGTGATATTTTGTATAATTTCTATGTGAAAAGCATATAAAAAAGAAAATAAAAAATGCACCAAGCTACTTTATTGTGTAGGTTTTTTTTTTTTTTTGGTGCAGTATCCAGATTTCTTTTATTAACCTAGATGTTTTACTTCAGCTGATTATGCTCCTCTTAAATAGGGAAGAGTTTTGTGATATCACCTTCCTAAATTATTTTACTTGTGCAGATTTCAAGAATCCATCAATGGAACAGCTATCTGATGATTCTATATACAGTAAATGATCTTTCTCTTTCTTCTATTCTTATTTTCATTTTCGACTTCCTACCATTGTAGTACTAGATGTAATAACTTTTCTTTCTTCACTATTAAATGGATTAAGTTTCTTAATCTCTGCAGGTGATTCAGGGTTAAGTTATTCCATTAAGCTGTCAGCCGAGGAAACAGAAGTGCAGATGCTTACATCAGCAGGTGATCCCATGTTGCCATAGAGTAACTGATGCAAAACCTCTTACATAGATATATGTATATTTCTGCTTGTTTTAAGGTTACAATTCTCCAAGATCTGCAGTTCTTGCGGCTGCCATCCAACTTGTGGAGCCACTTTGTTAAGTGTACAGAAGTATTTCAGAAAAAATTTAAAATCCAGTTGCGAGTAGACTGGTAGGACAAGCGAGACTCTTTTTCAACCTAAAAGGCTTTGTGTATTAGTAAGTTAGATCAGAGTTCTGAAACTTGATGCACTGGCTGCCCAGGTTGGCTGTGGTAAAATTGCCTTCTTTCGTGGCAGTTTCTGGTCAAATTTTTAATTGATAGCAAACTCCTGAGAAACTTTATAGCCATTTTGGGAACAATATTGATCTCCCTTTTGTTGTGTGTAAACTATTATTAGCAAAAACTAGAAATTATCTGTGACGAAATAACATTTTGCTGATAAATATATTTCTCAGTAAATTGTTCATTGAAGTGCTCCTGCCATTTTTTGTTGTATGATTGCGTTTTTCAAGTTGTCCACTTCTGGAAATGTTGCTATTGAACAGTTTTAAGCAGTTTTGCCTCGTTTCTCTCTGGCTACTGATGCAATTCTTAAGTGCTCCCTCCATCAAAGGAAACACCTTACGAAAATTGCTGCGGTGGACCATTTACCACAGTTCTCTGTTCCAATTTGCCTAGCGTTAGTTCTTCTGATTCTGAACAGTGGTGCAGTTGGTGTAGATATGATACGTAAAATGATAAAAAAATAAAAAAGATATGGTTTAAAATTTGAGTAAAAATTATATGTAAGGTTAAAAATAAAAAATATTTATGCCTTATATTTGCATGTTAATACAATTAAAATATGAGAATTTTTGTGTTTTAACACATGTTTGACAAGAAATAAATAAACACAAATACTCAAATTATATCTATTCCAACTTAAATTGATTTAGTCATTCCGGATGAGAAGCTCCCCAGGTGCTACTACAAAATATGCTCAACCAACCTGAAGAATAGTAGCAGTTAGCACTTTACTCCAGTCTGGCATGGATTTTTCTTTTAATCAATCATATAACATGTCTTCATTTGGCAGGATAGCAATTCAATATTCTTATTTTCTGTTAGTTAACATGATTTTCAATTTTTTCAACAAAAACAGGGTTGTCTTTGTCCGAAACTAAGAATTTAGAAAGCTTTGAGTCAGGCCTTGAGGTTTGACTCTTGTGATGTTTATCCAAGGAAATGATAACCCGAAAGAATAACAGTGGATTTTGCTTAAAATCTCAATCTTGAATCGATGGAAGAAAAAGACAGGTTTCGTGCCTTAAAGAAAAAGTCGATTGCTATTGACTTAAAAAAGTAGCAGTACCAACAAGCAAACTAGAAAACGAGCTTTGTAGATTTCTTAGTAATAACTAAGCTGAAAAACAGGAAGGTCAAAGCTGGCCCTTACCTAAAGTGCAACCAAATGATTACTCTTGGGTTATTAAAAGGTCAAGTTTTAGCCTTTCACTTAACTATAATTAACATACAATTGTTTTGGTGAGATTTTGCCACCTGACAGATATGTTGTGATCCTTTGGGAGATTGACAGGTTGGTGGGTGTATACTTTTTCATCTGAGGCAGGTAAAATTGTGTTGATTTTTTCATGGTGGTTTTTTTCCAGAATGAAAGAAGGAAATATTCTTTTTCTAGTTTTCCATTGCTTACGGATGATCAGCTAGTAAAGTCATAAACGGAACTAACTACCAAAAAATCCTTGTGCTTTGAATTAAAAAAACTGTCATAGCAAATAATTGAGATTGATAGAATCAAATAAGTTTTCAAGATACAATCAACACAAAAAAGGAAAATGCCAGATGCTGATCACCAGAAAGCTTCGCAAAATCTACCATGCAATAAAAGCAATTAATTTAGACAAGAAAAAAAAAAGGATAGACAAATCAAAAGAAGAGAGAATGAGATGGGTGGAGATGCTTTAATATGCTCTTCAAGATTTGACATCTGTCATCGCTTTCCTTTTCCTCTTCCTCTTCAACACATCAGACACACGCTCTCTCTTGTCTCTTTCTCTTCGGCTTTTTCCTTTTACAAATGCATTTTCTTTTGCTTAAGTTTTTTCTCTTCTCTTACCTCGCCACGCCCTTTCCTTTTGCTCCTTCAAGTCTCAACGCCCAGATATCATTATTGTATGTATAAACAAAAGAAAAAAGAACGTAAAAAAATCGATATTCATATCTTTGCTTTCTTACTCATTTGATCTTTTTTTTATTCTCTCATGTCTCATCTCCCAGATGTTAAAAGTTCCTTGCTTGAGACAACTATAAAGAGAGAGGGAAAAGGAAGACCACTACAGTTGACAAAAGTAGGTAGTAGTCATTCTCTCTTTTTTTTTTTTTTTTATGTTAAAGTTTCTATATTTACTTTCCTTTTCTTGAATATAATTGTTGCCAATTATTTGGCAGAGAGAGAGGGAGCGGGGTGGTGAGCAAAAATTACTTGAGGCAGTGAAGGGTTGCCTCAGATCCAGGGAACTCTTTAAATGATATCTGAAGAAAAGTACTATCCTTTTTAGGGTTTTCCTGTGATTCTTGGGACATCACGCGTCTTGAGTTCTTTCTCATGAGCCTTCTTTTTTTTTCCCCCCTTGAAGTCTTTCTTTTTATGTTCGAGGATAAAGGGTTGGTTTCAAATTTGATCTAATTGTTGTTGTCTGAAAGTTCTATTATTATTATTAGTATTATTATTATTCTTTGGTTTGTGTGGATATTAATTTGTTTCTCTGGTTCTTTCTGTCATAACTGTTGTTGGTGGAGGTAGATAAAGAAGAGTCCAAAGAAGAAAAAGTTGAAAAATGCATAATCAAGGTTTAAAGTAACTAATTTTGGGTAGTAGTTTCCACAAATGGAAGTTTGAATCCACTTGTAGTTGACCAGATCTGAGAACCCATTTCCCTTTCACTACCTTTTCTGGCTCACCCATAAGTTGCAACCCCGAACTTCCATCCTTTTTTTTGGACACCTTTGAGTTAATTAAGGCATGGGAAATGGTTTTGTTAAAACCCACCATTCATATTCTACTGTCATTCTATAAGTCAGAAGAAGGTAATAGTTTCGTTGAACAATGACAAGTTGTGTGTTTTTTGAGTGGTTGGGGAGTAACTTTTTCCGCTGCCCAGATAGGGATTTTGATGGAGGAGATGCGTCCGACAGTCACGGTGCCTTTTAGATTAGGTAATTCAGTCTGTCAAAACTCTACCTTTGCTACGTGTATGGACATCACAAGACTTAAGCTTATGGCAAATCCTGCTGGTTTTGTAACTGATTCAGTAACCAAGACTACTAACCAGTCAGTTACTGGTGAAGATATGGGTTGTAACTGTGCTGACATGGAGATCAAGGAAAGTACTATAAAGTTGCCACTGACAGAAGAGGTCCAGGAAGAAGGAGCTACCTCCTTAGATATTATATCTGATAGTAAAGTTAGTTGGATTGCTAGTAGTGATGTTATATCCCAAGAAAGTGAAGAAGACGATTCTTACTCTTTGGAAGGTGATCGTGTTCTTGATATTGATAGCTCTTGTTCAATATCATTGGCAAGTGAGACTAGTAGCCTTTATGGAGAAGATTTCCTAGGTGTTGATGCTACTTCTGAGATAGGAACTCCTATTTCAGTGGACAACGAGAAAAACATTTGCTGTGTAGATATTATTGCAAAGGCCACCAAGTTTTTGGAGTCAAACATTGACACAGAGGTCGCAAGCGATCCCCTTGCTGTGGCAATAAGCCTTGGGGAAGAGATTGGAGATGGGTCTGAACAGAAGCCATCTGCAGTGGTTCTTCAATTGGCTTTCGAAAAGGAAACAAGTACAGCAGTTCCGGTTCCACGTAGTGTGTTTGAGGTGGAATATGTGCCTCTTTGGGGATTTACCTCTATATGCGGAAGGAGACCTGAAATGGAAGATGCAGTTGCTGCTGTGCCTTGGTTTTTAAATATTCCAATTCAGATGCTAATTGGTGATCGGATATTTGATGGCCTTAGCAGGGGCTTTGCTCATCAGACTGCTCACTTCTTCGGGGTCTATGATGGTCATGGAGGCTCACAGGTTAGTTTTACAATTTCTTTTGTATCTTTCTTGTTTAGCTTTCTTTCTTTTCCATTAAATCATTCATGAGATGTCCTGGAAGTAAATTTATTTCTTGGTGTTCACCATTTTACAGGTTGCAAACTACTGTCGGGAGCGTATTCACCCTTTGTTAGCTGAGGAAATAGACTTTGTTAAGGAATGCCGGAGTAATGCAAGCATAAAAGGTAGTCGCCATGAGCTGTGGAAAAAGGCATTCACGAATTGTTTTGTTAAAGTTGATGCTGAGGTTGGAGGACAAAGTAGTCAAGAACCTGTTGCCCCAGAAACAGTTGGTTCTACTGCTGTTGTTGCTCTAATTTGTTCTTCTCATATTATTATAGCAAACTGCGGAGATTCAAGAGCTGTTCTATGTCGTGGAAAAGAACCCATGGCTTTGTCCGTGGATCATAAAGTAAGAGACTGTGAATTGCACCTTTATATCTTCTTGTATTTCTTCATCAACATTGGGAACTTATACCTTTTCTTTTATTCTGTTCATATTTCTTAGCCAAATCGAGAAGATGAATATGAAAGGATTGAAGCTGCCGGAGGCAAGGTTATCAGATGGAATGGGCATCGAGTTTTTGGTGTTCTTGCAATGTCAAGGTCCATTGGTATGTGTTCAGTCATAATAAACTTTTTTTTCAAGAATTGAACTCTTATCTTTTAGCATTTCATGTTTGTGATATGCTTTTTTTCAAATCATAAGAGGGTAGGGGGACATCTTTTCTTAAGACAATTTTCCCCAAATGACGTCCTCATCATGGTTTATATCTTGTGACCTTAGTCATTATCATACTGTAAGTTATATAAAGCAGAATACAACATATATCTCTTGTGAGACTGGATTACATGGTGTGCCCTTGTGTCTCACTTGACATTAGCTGTAGGATCTGTGTTTAATGATGTTTCAGAATTGGTTGGATTTGGCACAGTTCTGTAGAACTAACCATTGAAATGTGTTAAGAGGAGTGCCAGTGTAGTAATTCAAAATCTGTTACACTTTTGCTTGAATTTTTTACTCTAGCTTCCATCATGAAGTTCCTCTGGCTGTGCCTTCTGTCAAAGTCTTCACTTGTTTATTGGTGTGGTGTATTCAGTATCTGTTTTAGGCCTTATTGAACTCTGGGGAGAACTTTTTCCCCTTTTTTTTTTTTTTCCTGTGCATAAACTGCACAAAAGGTGCTTCTGTTTTATAATAAAAGAAAATTTCTTCAACCAGGCCCAAAAGAATTATAACTCTTGAAAGAAGATCCGTGAATGTTAGAGAGAGCAATAGATTATAAATCTCCATGCATTTGCTTTTCTCTTCATCAAAGTTTGCATGATAAAACAATGTTTCCTGACTGATATAGGAGTCACATTTTGAGTATTAAACCTGTATGGTCATAAGTATTGCAAGCAGTTAACCTATTTGTTGTCATTTTTCTTTTCTACCAAGGATATCTCATGTCCGAAATTCTTAGAAGAATCATGTTGTCTTCTAATAGTTTTTAAAAAATTCCTGCTGTTCTTTCAGTATCCATATCGGTGTTCTGTCCTTGGAGTGATATTTTTAGATTATAAATTGACATCAGTCTGATATGATTTAACGTACTTTAATCAACTTCAAATTATGCTATTAGTGCTTTCATTTTTCTCTAAAAGCATGCACTGGTTAGCTATTTCCTATTGTTAAATCTGTTGTGCTAGCATTTTGAGGATAGTTGCTTAGGTACTTCTTTCATGAAGCCATGCGGGATAATATAATATGAACTCCTTGTCAGGTCACAAACTCATAATGCACCTGATTGCAGGTTTTTCCAATGTTGATATGGGCATTAAGTGTACTGGATTGATGCTTGCCATAACTAATCATAAATAATTTGATTGTACAGAATAATTAAAAACTGTGAATGACCATTCTTGTTGTTTCAGGTGATAGATATTTGAAGCCATGGATCATTCCAGAGCCTGAAGTAATGTTCGTTCCAAGAGTGAAAGAAGATGAATGCCTTATTTTGGCCAGTGATGGTCTATGGGATGTTATGACAAATGAAGAAGCATGTGACCTGGCCCGAAGACGAATACTGCAATGGCACAAAAAGAACGGTGCTACATTGACTTCAGAAAGGGGTGAGACAATTGATCCTGCTGCTCAAGCCGCAGCAGAATACCTTTCACACCGTGCTCTCCAGAAGGGAAGCAAGGACAATATCACTGTACTTGTGGTGGATCTGAAGGCTCAAAGGAAGTTCAAGAGTAAGACATGATGGTCTCTCAACCGTCCTTGGGTCTTCAATCTTGCCATTTGACATAATTTCATATGGTTCAATATAGTTTTTCCAATTTGTTTTTCAGGAAAAGGGGGGGGGGGGGGGGGGGGTCTGTCTTTATATGACAGTATCAGTCTGTACTATAGAACACGCACCATTCTAATACCTTTCCGTAGTTTCAAGAGTCTTGATGTAAACCAGCCAAGTTCTGGCTATTGTGAATCTCAGCTGTGCCTTAAGAAATAGGAGATTATGTCAGTTCCACGCGTTTGACATTGTGGGAAAATTGTATTCATTGTGCCTCCGAGTTAAAAATCACTCTGAGAGGTATCTGTTTTGTACCATTTCAATCGCATGGTGCCTATGAAAGTTGGCAAATTTGGTTGATAACACGACTACCGTTCTTGACTTTTCATTGGCTAGCTATCTATTGATTTCTTCTGATGAGATGTTTCTAGTTTGTAGCACTATAAGCCGGGCAAATGCCTACGGTTTTGCAGGTGATTATTTTTGGCCATGTAAGGTGCTTCCTTTCTCATAGTGCATGATACGTGTGGAAATGTGGGTGTCAAATTTATCACATTGCCCCTTGAATGTTTTTCATCCATTTTCAAGCCTTGAAATGCAACCACCCCACCTGGTCCATTATTCTCAAATAAGCACTTTGCAAAGAACTTTTTTGAATTCCTTCACTTTCTCAGATGAAACAAACTGTGAAGGGAGAAAAAACAAAGGTAGAAAAAAATGAAAGTAAGGATAAACATTTTAAACAATGAACCTGAGATTAAACAAGAACAGGAAAAAGAGGATTCAAAACAGAAATTGCAATAGAGAGGACAGGGCACAAACCGGCTACACAATTGAACAAACAAAACGAGTTAATAGAAATCCAGAACCATAGGTTGTCCAGTTGTGATCCAGTTATCCTGTATGCCAATTATTAAACAGAGAAGAAGAAAAAATAGAGTTAAACTGAGCTAAAAAAGAAGAAGAGTCTATGGCTGTTAGTATTATTACGTTGAGCCACTTCCAAGCAACTTGACGTCCTTCCCTACTAACTGCAAGTCCGACTACAGCATCTTGGCTGCGAACCTAATTGCATCCATTGGAGGTATTGTTTACTTTGATATTTTACAATTTTGTTTCACATCTCACAAATATAGTATACATATATATATATATATATATTTATCAGAATATCCCGATGTCATTTTGGGTGTTAGCTAACTTTTAAACTAGAAGTTAGAATAGCTCAAGACAAATTTTAGAGGTTCAAGAATGATACCCTGATCAGGACAAGATGCCAATGAAGAAGATACAGAAAAACAAGTACAAGTCTAAAACCCGAGTTCTCTCCTGGCATAGATCAGTCTCTCTATAAACACTGAAAAGAGATTCAAAACCCGCATTGTCGAAGGAGCTGACTTTCTGCATTACAGCTACATCTGCAACCTGCAAGCAAGCATGGTCAATTAAAAGCTTAGTTGGTTAAAATTCTTTGGTTTGTATTAAGAACCTGAGATAAACAACCTTTCTTATGTCAGGATGGACTGGTGTGTTTCCATTATCCAAGAAGGCGTGAAATCCAAAGTTGCTTGAGTGACACAATCTTTGGAGTAATAAATAAATTATTTTTTAATATATTTAAAATTATCAAAATAAAAATTAAGAGTTCAAATGTTTTATTATTAAAAAAATTCAACACTTTACTGTTGTTAATAACAATTAATACTAGTGTAAAAACTTTGTTTCGCACGAGATCAATCATATATATGTATATATATATATATATACATATATTATATTATAATATACATAATTATTAGATAATATTTGCTGAGTAAACGTTTATATGAACAATTTTTTTTAACACGAAAAATTAATTTTTAAAATTTTTCGTTATGATATCATATAAAATATTTATTAATTTTAAATTATTTATAAAACATATATTTCAAAATTTATTAAATTATCTGAAAATTTTAAAATTTAATCAAAAATAAATTTAAATTTCAGTGAAAATTTTTTTTTCTAATATATCATCTCATCTTAATTTAAAATTAATTTATCTTTAAAATAATGATAAAATAATAAAAGCAAACCATATCTATATCCATAGTGAAAACTTGAAAAAAAATCTATCGGCCATTGCTCAAATCCTTGATATACATTTGAACTTCAATGTAAAATTACCTGCAAACATCCTTACCTGGATAATGTGTTATTTTATAATTCAACCATTACATTAAATTTTTTTTTCTACTTTCCTACCCAAAATGAGTAGGTTGAAAAAATGGAGAAAAACAATGAATATTAGCAAGTGGTTACTTCATTATACTGCTCAGCATTTCTCTCTAAATTCATTCAATCATTGGAAAAGCCAGTTGAGTAACCAACTATTTTCTAATGGTTAGGATTATAGTTCAAAAGTAGAGCTCTTTACAACTAAGATAGGATTAGATAAACATCTACAAATTGGAAAAAATGATTCGGTGCGCCAATGAGAAGAGGATCAAATGAATGATGCCTCTGACCATAAAACAACTCTAGCTTCATCCAAGTTAATCTCTGCATTAGTTTCATCCATACCTGGTGAAGGGACTTTTGTTTTTGTGGACTCTATTTCCAGATTGGAGACATCAGTACTTTCAGCCTTAGGCTGTTGAGAAGCTTCAGCATCATCATCTTCCGATTGTGGTGAAGGAGCTTTTGTTTCCAGTTTGGCGTATCCAACCTACAAACTCGTATTAAAAACAAGTGTGGTTAAATGGTTAATTGGTATAGCAAAATGAGATTGAATTTTTTTTAGTTCTTAATCTACATCTGTTGAATATCTATTCTCTTAATCGATTCACTCAATCAGGTAATATTTTTTATTTTTCAACTCTTTATTTTTTCAATATTTAGAGTATAAATTCAATACAAAAATTTTAAATATTTTTATTTACTTATTTTAGTCCATAATTAGATGCAGTCATGTGCAGGTAAGTAAAAGAATCATAAAAAAGGAGCCGTAAATTTTGGCTTATTGGTTTTCAAAGAAGTTGATACTTTTATTCCGAATTTCCAAAGGGCTTTTTGTCTTTTTTTTTTCTCTTGATTTTAGCTTCTAGGTATTTCTTAAACTTTTTCAAATTTTTAGCCTCTGGGCAAAGAATGGTTGTGGAGACTTTCTTTAAGTACCCACCTCTTGAACGTTTTGATATCAAGAACATGTGCCAAACCGTGGCTGTTGGTGTCATTAAGATTGTTGAAAAGAAAGACCAATCTAGTGCCACGGTCACCAAGTCTGTTGTCAGGAAAGATGGAAAGAAAATGAGATAGCATTTGGGAGAGATTTATCACAGCTAGGATAGTTGTATTGATTTTGGTAATATTTTTATTTAGTATTTATATGATAGTTTGGCAACTCTAGAGATTTAAGTTTATATGATTATTTAAGCTTATTATCTTTGACCTATTAATTTGATGAGACTAGATACATGAATTAGTACCCTAAACAGTTAACATTCATCAAAATAAATATCTAGTAATTAACTTGAATTGAAAAATATATGGATAAAAGAACTTTAATAAGCAAGTCCATATATGATAGTCTCACATTACCTTTCTATGAACTACAGTTTCCCTCTGTGCATACAAAAGATCAATGAAATGACTTTTCCTATCAAACTCAAAAATAAATTCAACCCTTTGAGCGATCAAATATGTATTTGAACCAACCCTCTCAACAACCAAGAATATGTAATTTGAAAGAAAATCATATGCAAGTCTTTGTATAACCATCAATTTACAAAAGAATTATGTGATGTAATTCGGATATGTTTTCTTTTTAGTTCGAAAATCTATTATCATCTTAATTGTATTTGAAACTTATTTCAAAGCAAAATTAAGGCAATTTAACATTTCTACTTTTTTTGGGTTTGTAAAATTTGAAAGTGAAATAACCAACCTTACAAAACTATTTAGTGTTTGAGCTAATGCCAAGGCCAAAGTCAATTTTACTCTTATTAATTAACAATTTCCATTTTCTATAAAAACATATAGAGGTAGCAGGAAGAATTCAAACTAGCACCAATCTAATATATATGTATATATATATATATACATATATATATATATATATATATAACATACAAAGTTATATGGTAAAAATTAATGTGGATGCTTTGGTGGATGATTTTTTTTTGACAAATAAGAAAATTCTAAAATTTCTCTATAATAACACCTAAGATATTTCTTAATTTTAGGCCATTTATAAAAAAATATATATTTAAAATTTTATTTAATTATCTAAAATTTTCAAAATTTAAATGAATGATCACTTTTTATATATTATTTAATTATCCAAATATATATCTATATGGATAATTTTTAAATTAGTAACAAAATCTAGTTTAGATATATTATTTTTTAGGACTTTCTAATAATCTAAATATATATCTTTTTAAATTTAAAAATTTCATAGATGTATTATCTCTAAAATTGATTTATAAAATAATTACATTTAATAAATTATTTAAATTCAAAACAAAAATCTATGAAAAATTGAAAATTTGTACAAAATTTGAATTCAAAAATATCAAATTTAGAATTTATCTTTCTTTTTAAATTTAGCAAAAATTTAAGAATATATATATTTATTTATATGCACCATAAATTTTAAATACATATCTGTATTAAAATTGATTAGATTTATCTTTTATTATTTTGAATTTAAAAGACAAGTTTTATTTTTTAATTTCCTTATCATTAAATTATTTTAAAAATTAATCTCAGTCACAATTATCCATTATTTTGTCGTTATTATTTCCAACTCTACATCTGAAATAACAATGAAAGGCGTCAATAAAAATTTTTTATTGTTTCACTCACAGTCATAGTCACCCATCATTTTTTTTTTTTTGAGAAAATAGTAATTATATTATTTATATGTTTGTGAAATAATCAGTTGATTTATGTTTTGTTGGATGATTCGTAGGAAAAAGTAGAGATTCAATTGTCTAAGATAAGAGTGAAAGACTAAGGACTTCTTTTCTATTTTCAGTTGCTTTTATATCAATATCATTTTTTCTACAAATTGAGTACTATATTGATAATTAATAGTAACCAAACAACAAAGTATCATATTATATATAATATAAATGACCCATTAATTATTACTTTGTATAAAAATTTGTAATTATCTATACTTCCTCCTCATCAAAGTCATAACACTAATTTTACTTATAAAAAAATTGAGATAAATTGAAATTCAATTTAATTTCTATTTTTTTTATTTTTTTTTGGATTTTTTTCAATATTATTTATAGTATATTTTTAATTTTATCAATTTTTAAATAAAAATTATTTTTATTATGATTTGATATCTTAATTATATTTATTTATATTTTATATATTTTTTCAACATGTAAATAATTAAATAATATTAATTTATATTTTTATTAATATTTAAATAAAAAAAATAATATGTGCATAGTACGGATTGTAAATTAGTTTATTTATATTGTAATAATTAATTAGAGTAATATAATATTAAATAAAATATAATGATCATAATTAACACTTGAAATTCCAATACACTATTTTTATAATTTGTATTTATTTTTTTATTATCTCTTTTTTTGTATGTTGATTTTATTGATTTTATTTAATAAAAAGAAAATATTTTAAATTCGCTCTAATAGAATTTTTTAAATATCTCTTAACTAAAGAAATTTTATTTTTAAAAAAGTTGTCATTTGCATTTTTTAAAAAAATTATTTCATGTCATTTGTATCATTATCTTTTAATTTTTTTATATTTCATCTTATTTAATATTTAATATTTTTACTTTTTCTTTTTTTTGTTAATATTTTAAAATTGACTAATGTTTTGGAACAATTCTTAGGCCTCTTCCAATTGTATTATTTCTCAATTTAATTTCTTTTTAAAAAATATCCCAACAAATTTTTTAAAAATTTTTATTGTTAAGAAATTTTCAACAATAATTTTATTATGGTTATTTTTTTTTTGTTAATTTCCACTTTTATTTAGCAAATCTAATAAATTTTTAATTTAAATTATAAGATCCAATAAAACATAAGAAATAATAATCAAATAAAATTAAAAATAAAAAATTATACTTTTAAAATGATCTAACTCTATTTTTTAAAAAGATTGAGCATTGATCGAATGAAAAAAATAAAAAAAAATCTTACTCGGATATGAATTTACTTCTTTTTGCTTTTCTACCCGCATTTCAAGACAATTTATTTCTTGGTCTTGACTTAAATTTTTAAGCCAAAACTCAAATCTAATTAAGAATGTCATTTTATTATTTAATATTTAATATAAAAATAATTTTATTATTTTAATTATAAAATATTATCTTAGGCACAGAAACTCATGATAAGCCTAGGTAAAGTGAAGCCACCTAGTTACCCTACCTTTTTTGCCCTACTCACCTTTGAAGAGAAAGGAAAATATTGAAATAGCTTAATCTTACCATTCTTCTTATTTTCTCCTCTAATCGTTTCTCTCTCTAGAATCTACCATAGACATCGCATTTGACCAACGATTAAAAAAATACTGTATTTGATCACTACTTGTGCCGTGAACCGCTGATGGTTGTTTTCTTATCCTCCTTTCTTTACTCTCTCTTTTACCTTATCCTATTTACTTATCTTTTACTAAAAATTTCACTTTTAGTTAAAAAAAAATAAATGAAAACTCAATGTCGCCACCACACCTCCATTAGTCATTGGTCGGTGAAAGTTTCTTGTTGTTTTATGATTTTGTATTTTTTGTCTGATTTTTTGTTTTTTAAAATAAAAATATATTCTAAAAATTTTCAAATCTAAGTTCTCTATTTTTTTTTTTTGTTGATTTTTAGTGCATATTAGTTGATTGTGTTGATGAGGTTGTTACTTGTGGTGAGAAATTTTTTTATCCTTTTAAATATAAAAATAAAAAATTTCAGATTTAAGAACTTTTGTGAGATTTTTCTTTTATTGTTAATTTTGTTTATTGATTTTGTTGCTAGTAGTTTGTACTGCTTAAAATTTTTAAAATTGATTTTTTAATTAAAAAAAATTCAGATGTTGTCTTTTATTTTTTATGTTCTTTTTCTTATTTTAGGAGGCATGTTTCTTATGAAAAAATTCCTAAATTTCTTTTGAAAATTTAAATATGAAATTTGTGGCGGTAAAAAGGTTCAAAATTTTTTTTTTACTACTTCTTAGACAATGAAAATCCTACCTATGCAAAAAAAAAAAAAAAAAAAAATCTCTTTGCATTTTTTTTATTGGAGTTATTGAGTTTTTTTTTTTATTTTTAAAGTAATTTTTTATCAAAAAAAGTTTTTAATTTAATCTTTTTATTTTTTGTTTTTCATGTAATTTTTAAAATTTTTATATAAATTTTAATTTAAAAATATTCAATGTACCAGCATTAATCCTCAAACTGCCAATGATATTTTAGAACCTTAATAGATTCAATGTAATTATTACGCTAATTAATGGGTAAAATAGTAAATTTAAAAATTAACAGGTGTTAAACAACTAATCTCTTAGGGATATTTTTAATATATATATATATATTATAGATTATAAATTTGTACAAAAAAAATAAAGAAAAAATAACAAAAATAAAAAGGAAAGACACTCCTTATAGCTTACATAAACAACAATAGATCCTCCCAAATAAAAACCTAACCCAAAAAATAACCCAAAATTCTTAACATTTCAAAGCCCATCAAACTCACAAAAATGGACGGTTGTCTAATATATAATGCTCCAAGGATTCCTTTAATAGTAAGTGTATAGATTCTTTTAAATTTGTTACAAGTAAACTCTTTTTTTTATTATTTTTATAGAAAACTAGAGTTATGTTTGCGCTACGTCGCGAGGCTGTGTAAAAATAGGTTTAAGTAAGTATAAATCAACAATATCAAATGTTTATTTTTTATATTTTTGGCTTTGGTTTATTGTGACAACATATCATAATTTGATTAGAAATTGTTTTTTGTTAAAAATGAAAGATTTTGAATCATTGTGAGAAGTCACTCTTGAAAGAGAGCAACATATAATTGATAATGTGCAAAAAAACATATTAAGGTAAGTATAAATTAATAATATCAAATACAACAATAGGCGTACTAACACCTTTAATTCAAAATGTATCAAAACATAAAGTCAAGAGTAATAACAAACATGATCAATTAGTTGACTTTATTTAAATCTTATAAGCTATATTATTCAAAATCATAAAATTTCAAAAAGTTTCTAAACATGGACATAGTTTTCTACAATATAACATATATAGTATGCAGAGTAATTACAATCTCACAATTGAATCTTTAGTCATGCATAAGATTGGTAAAATCATGTTGATAACGGCAATGAAAATATATATATGTATGTGTATATATAAATAATACAGTAAAATCATTTTGCACATATTGACCTATTTTTGACCTTTCTTAAGGCCCTATGATTTTTTTTTTACTACTCTGTGAGATTTTTATTTTTTTAAGTGTTTATTTTTTTTTGTTATTTTTAGTATAAGTCTTACTTATAAAATATGAGAAAAGTAAGCCATAAAAACAGAACCTAATATACTAATGAAAACACCCAAGAAATAAAAAAAAGGTTGAATTTAAAAAATGCACAACATAATATATATTAAGTAAAAGAAAACAAAAAAATACCTATTTTTGACGAAATTATGAAATATAATCCTAAGCCAGCCCACTCTATAATAAAAGTATAATTTTCTCTAGTCACTTGATGTAGCAAACAACACACCAACACGTAGTAATAGAAAAAGAAAAGAGAACAAAATTGAAAACAATATGTGTCTAGCTCTAGGAGGTATTCCTTGATATTTGAAACAATCATAGGTTTGTTGGCAACATACGAAACCACAACAAAAACCACTAATAATACACATACCTTTAAATGTATGCAAAAAAGGACTTGAAAACTAATTATTGAAATTTCCATGATGCGATCACCAAAATCTTGTAAGCCACACATTGTATCTTGATACTGGTATTACTTTAGAGTAACTACTAAACCACTGTTCTAATCAAGATATTTGATAGTTGTAGTAGATAAAGCAATTCTATTGCAGGAGAATATCTAAGAATTACAAGATTAGACCATTTGTATAAATAAGAAAAACAAATCTCTTAGTAATATTACATGAAAAAATGTATTAGCATTCATCACCTATTTCTAATTATTCAACTCAAGCAAACTATGATTGTGCTACTTTGTGAAACCACTAGTAAATAGTACTAAAAAACAAATAAATGAAATTAAAAACATCAATTAATCATGCATTTCACCAGAATTATACATTAATTATTGATATTAATTGGATTATTAAAATTTGATTATGTAGAATTTTAGTTGTACTAATAGAGTCTATCAATTTGATTATACATTTTCCTTCATAAACATTAGTAATATTTTGTATCATAATTGTACTATGTTATATATTTTTCTTTGACTTTTGCTTATAGGATTGGATTTTTCTTGAAACCTGCATTATTAATATGGGATTATCCATATGTTTTTAAATAATTCAACAACCTTTAAGCTTTTTGGAATATAGACATCTAACTTCAAAAACAATATATTGATATCACCCACAAACTTGATTTATTCTAAATATTCTAAATTTATTCACCAATAACATTGCAGATGTGAACAACATGTTATTTTGTCGTTTACCTTGGTACATCTTTGTAAGGTATGAAAACATAATTGTTTTTACCCTTTTTTCTTTTTTTCTTTTACTTTTTGTTCAATTCTAGGCTGCACTTAATAGATATTGACTTCTTAAAAGATTTCATTGCAACATTAGGACCATTTCATCATTAGTCTGTCAATCATTTTTATCACTACCATATACTAATGAAATGATAATGGAATCACGATATAAGGTTTTAATGTTGATAAAATTTTTAACATTTCTATGATATTTCCTAAAATGATACCAGGTTTCTTGTGGGTCTGATCCAATTAAGCTTACATCCAACTTTGATAATCATATATGCATTTTATTTTGTTTGGTTTGATGAAGGTCAACTTTAATAGCATTTATGAGCTTGTTATGAAAGTGACATATTAAGTACAAAAGATAAAAACTTTAAGCCCCTGTAAATTGGTTCTTTGTTTAGATCCTTTGATAAATGTGATATTGAAATAATCAATCACATGTAATAAACAAAAAAAAAAAAAAACCTTATTGATCTAAAACTTTAAGGAAAAATTTGCTTGAAAAAAGATCTCAAAAGTTTTTATTCAAAAACTTTAACAGCATAGGCATTGAATCCATGACTGTAATGCCAATCTTTGGTCTAATGCTTTCTTCGATGAACCCTTTTTATAGATGGATTAAACCTTTGTTTGTTACAGGCTCCAAAATTTTTAATGGAAAAAATACGAAGGTGTTTTCAACTTTGGATCAAAATCACATGCAACCTTACCATTACCTAGTTTAATTAAGAAAAATAGGTAATAGCTTTCTATGGTATATTCTAGTAGGCTTTTCCAATTAAATGTAGAAAAAACTTCTAATAAACAAAAATAAACTACCAACTAAAAGAACCCAAAATGCCAAAGTTACAATTGTAAGACCACAATATAAAATTTTGTTTTACTATTTTTTCAAAATAGAAAATATATTATGCAATAAAAATTACAAACTAGAAAAAGCTCACATATTGAAACCATCTCACTTTCAAAATATATGCAGTAAAATCATTTGCACTAAACTAACAAAAATAAAAAGTTTCAAAATGTAGAATTAAAGAATAAGCTAACTTCAAACGCCTTGGATTCCAGTTAGTTAATTTAATTCCTTAATAATTTGGCTTTAATTTTTTGACTTTCAATGTTTGCAAGTTCTCTTTTAGCAATCTCTACTACTTGTAATGCATTTTGCAAGCCATCAAGCAAACCTTTATTCTCCTATTTATTTAAGAGCTCCTCACCTTGTTTGCCAAATAATTCTAGATCAAACATTCTTAAGATTAAACTTTAACCATATTTGTTACAATTGTGACAACACAAATTGAAGGAAAAAATAGAGTAAAAAATAAGATAAGCTAATATTTAATATTGTCATTCTTTTACAAAAGAAAAAAAAAGTCAGAAAATAAAACAAACATTCATAAGACAAAAAATTTAAAAGTTGGATCTAAATGGAAATAACCTAAAACTGATTGGATCAAGCCAAAATAACAACAAAAGTTTGGGAAACCAAATCAAATACCTCCATGTGATGGTGCAATCAGCTCTCTCATAAAGTTGAAAGACAATCTTTTACTTCTAAAGTTAATGTTTGATTCAATAGTAAATGGGTCATCATGACTTAATTCCTCAATTGCAGTTGCGATTAAAAATCATCAAAAGTCGACCCTAAACCATTGAAATTACGGCTACCAAGAAATTAAAGAGGGATTTAGATTTAAAAAAAAAAAAAAAGCTAAGGAGAGAAGCTGTGAGTTTGAAAAAGAGAATAGTAAAAAGAGTTTGAATAGGAAAGGGAATAAAGAAGAGAGAAAAAAAGGAATTAATAGAGAATAGCATGAAAAATGATTTAAAATCTATTTTGATTAGGGAAAGAAAAAAATTTTGGTAAGAAAAATGAGCAAATAAAAATAAAAACAATGGAAAAAAACATAAAAAAACATGAAGAAGGAAAAAAAGATACCTATGGGTTAGGTTTAGGTAAAAGTAATGAAAAAAAAAAAAAAAAAAACAACTTTAGAAGGAAAAAGTTCACGTGAAGACTCTCACCATATTTTCTCTTTCTACCATCTTTTATTGTTAGTTTTTATTCCTCGTTAAGTTTACCCACTAGTTAAGTTTACCTACCAGTTACATCCATCTCTTTTCCATTAGTTTCTCTAACTTTTCACTTAACCATCACATATCACATATTTGAAATAGTTAGGTATTTGGTAAGAAAATAATTTTAAAAAGAAAATATATATGTATATATTTAAGAAAATAAAAAAATTTAAAATAACAAAAGATTAAAAATATGAAAAAAGAAAAAGGGTGCCACATGGACAAACCCATTGCTCTCAAAAGTTTGCAAAATTAATACTATGGATATATCCTAAAATAAAATTTTTCTTTTTATGGAATAAACAACTTTTTAAGTTTTCACCATTTTGGTATGGATAAAGATTCTTCTTTCACTATTTAAAAAAAGATTAAATATAAAAATGATTTTTTACTATATAATTTTTGTCATTTTAATATTTAAAGAAACAAAATTATTAGTTTCATATTCTAATTTTCATTCCACATCTACTTTGATATCTAAAACTAATACTATCAATCAATTTGTTGATATGATATTAACATCCAATAAAAAACTAATACATGTCAAAAAGTTCAATTAATATCATATCATCAATTGTCATGTAACATTAAAAGAAATTAAAAAAAAAAACTTTTGGAAAATTTTAAAAAATTCAAAAAATTTTTTAAAATATGAAAACTTTAAAATTTTTAAAAGTCTAAAAAATTTTAAAAAATCTAAAAAATTCTTAAAATTTCAAAAAAAATGAAAAGTTTAATAAAAATAAAATTTTCTTAAAATTCAAAATAATTCACAAAAATTATAAAAAATTGAAAATAAAAATTTAATTTTTATAAAAAATAAAAAATTTAAATATATATACAATTTTAAAAAATTCTAAAAATATTCCATTTTTTTGAATCTTATAATTTTAAATTTTATATATTTGTTGAATTTTTCAAAATTTTTAAATTTTTTATTAAAATTCTATTTTTTTTTTAATTTTTTAGAAATTTTAGAATGTTTAAGATTTTTGAAATTTTTTTAATTTTTTAGAATTTAAAAAAATTTATAATTTTTAAACAAATTTTAGAATTTTTTTTATAAAAGTTTCAAAGAATTTTAGATTTTTTAAATTTTTCCAAAATTTTCAAAAAAAATTATATTTTTTAATTTTCAATTTTTTAAAAGTTTTTGTGAATATTTTTTGAATTTTAAGAAACTTTTATTTTTATTAAAATTATTTTTTAAAAATTTTTTGGATTTTTTTATTAAAAAATTGAGATTATTTTGAATTTTTAAAATTTTCTTAATTCTTTAAATTTTTATAATTTTTAAAAATACTCTTTTAAATTTTTTTATAATTTTTTAAAACATTTCTTAATTTATTAAAATTTTTAAAAATTTTAATTTTATTTTAATCATAATGTCACAATTGATAATTTGACATTAATTAAATTTTTTTTGATAGATATCAATATTTTATTAAATATTAATATCACATCAATAAATTAATATATAAAATCGATAATTTTATTTTATTTTTAAATGTTAAATTGACAAAAAATATATATAGCACAGCAGCAATTTTATATTTAACAAAAGAAAACATATACATGTAGGTAAAAATTTTAATTTTATTTTAATCATAATGTCACAATTGATAATTTGACATTAATTAAAATTTTTTTGATAGATATCAATATTTTATTAAATATTAATATCACATCAATAAATTAATATATAAAATCGATAATTTTATTTTATTTTTAAATGTTAAATTGACAAAAAATATATATAGCACAGCAGCAATTTTATATTTAACAAAAAAAACATATACATGTAGGTTTTGTGCAAGAAGAAAAAGGAGAAAAGGAGATATAGAAAGGCCATGCGAGCAACTGCGACGTAATCCTGGGGAAGATCAGAAGAAAAGAATAGAGGGCGATTTGAAACATCGGTTGGGTGAATCGTATTGGTTGGTAATTTTAGCAGGTAATACGATATGGGACTGAGCAAGAGAGAAAAGAAAAGCAGTTCTAATTCAACATCGCCTTGTGCCCATCTCCGAGCTGCTTACCACAATTGCTTTAACAGGTCGCTTCTTCTTCTTCTTCTTCAATTTCTGTAAAACCCTTCTTAAGCCCTGGCTCTCTCTCTCTGTCTTTCATTTTCAGGTGGTACTCCGAGAAATTTGTAAAGGGTCAGTGGAATAAAGAGGAATGTCTTTCCGAATGGCAAAAATACAGATCTTGCCTCTCTGTAAATTCCATCTTACTCCTCCCTTCCTTCTGGAATAGATTATTTTCATCGTTTTGCTTAATTGCGTTTCTTTTGTTTGGACAGGAACATTTGGATGACAAGCATCTAAGTCGCTTCTTGCAAGCTGAAGGTGCTGTTGGTTCCATTTTTCAAGACGACAGTGGAAACCCAGTTGAGAATACTGCTAAATAGTGTCAAGAAAGGTCAAGAAGCTAATGAAGTTTACATTTGGCTTATGTTAAATGAACATGGTGGTTTATGCAGATGATGCTATAGGAGGCTGGGGAATATTGTTGATAGGTGGTTGTTACTTGCTAAAATCTTTGGGAGGAACCCAATTTTAAGTTGTTTAATACTAGGACGTAGATTCATTAAATAAACTAGATATAACATTGTTGGTGATGCCTGTATGAGACTTAACTGTGAAAAGCACTCTAAATAGCACCTTGATACAGGTTGCTGATAGTTATATAAGGGAAGTTTAGCTTTACTACTTAAAAATCGTGATCTAAGATGAACAATTTAATCAGAAGCTGTGGATAGAGTTGATAGACTATTTAAACAAGAACAGGCTCTGCTTTCAATCCTTATCACCTAAAACTGATACACGGGACTTGGGTTTTAGCGCATCATTTATTATGTGTATATCATGGGAAGCTCTACAACTCATACTCTGGTCATTGATCAATTCTATCCTTGTTTAATCCCATGACCTGACAGCGTCACAGACTACATTTAAATAACAGTCAAAGTTTTGCTTCTTCTCTACTGTCTTCTAGGTGGAGCATGACTCCATGCTACACTGTATTGTTCTGATTTTGCTGGAGTTCGATTCTACATTTCATGGACCAGCCCTTGATTTCTTTCCCTCAAAAATAGGTGTCATTTAAATAAGACAAAACAGTCTCCCGGTAATCATCTCTTGTTCAACCTATGTATCACGAGATGTTGATTATGATGTCTACTTCTGAAGTATCAGCATAGTCAGGAAAATTTGTTTCAGAATGTGATTTCAGATTTCCACCTGGCATTCCTTTGATGCTGCTGTTTCTAAGTGGATAGCCTTTCAGGATATCGCTATATCTAATTTAACTGAGTGGTACCGAGTTTTAACTAGATCTATATTATCAATTATGAGATGTAACTATCAACTATGAGATGTAACTAAATGTCTTGCCTGCCAGAAGGGTTTTTTTTTACCGCAAGACTGAAGTTCTCTTCTTTCTGTTGGTGGTTATTTTCTTTTATTGACTAAGGTAATTGTGATTGTTTCTTCAGGCAATGGACAGAAGTGATTTGTTAAAGCTGGTTGCAAGTAACAACCATCCTCTGTTGCAGACATTAATGATACTGTTACTCGCATAGAACTCGCAATTCTCTGTTTAAATTTTGCTGAGGAGTAGTCTAGTTCTATCATTCTATAATTTGTACTCTAGAAAGGATTTTGGTTGGTAGGGACTCGACGCTGAAAGTGAAAAATGAAGCCCACGGTTGAAATACCAGTCAAGGTATTTTAAATTGTTGGTTCTGATGTAGAAAAACTCATTGGCGTTCATCAACAAGGAATTCATTTGATGTTTTTCACTGACCAACATGGATTTTGATGCAGAAGTATATTTTACAGAAATTTATGATGAACCTTATTTCACCAGAGTTAAGATCCTTAACTATTGTGATACTGATCAGCGGTAAGTTCTGGTGCAAATTATGTTCCTTTATTAACAAAAAATATCCTAGTAAACTCCACGAAGTTTCAATCTCAAAACTTTTTTTTTATGTACATGAATTATATAGTATCTTCTGCTCAATATTAAGTTACATCTGTGACTGTCCTTCCATTAGCCACACAGCACAGTTAAAAAACATCTCAGGGTTAAGAGTTATTCTCTTAGTAATGAAATAGTTTATATTACAACTCCGAGCTTATTTATGTTGGTTTATATAATCACCTTTTCAAAGGTGTCATCAAGTAAAGTTTATAATTCAAATTTTTTAATCCTTGCTTTTTCTCCAAGGCGCTACCTTTGTGTAAAAAGAGTTTATATTAATAGCCAGGCTTTAGATGTTTTCAGATTACACCCTATGATCCCAGAAGGAGGCACCAGTTAATTATATGAACTGATATTAAACAATAGTAAGAAATACTGACATATGAGATTACAGCACCAAACAAGAAATTGGAAAATCAGGATATTTTGGTTCCTGACCAAGTTATTGTTGCTTTCTTGGAATAGAAGAGTCCTGGTAAGACAAATTTCATCCAAAGTGATAAAATGCTTTTCTCTTCTCAATGGAACAACTAGCAAGACTTGCAACTCTTGTTTAGCTATGAATTATGATATTCAACAACTATAGAGTTCCTCTTATTAGAATCAATATTGCCATATAACGCTAAATGCTCATGCTTTTATCCTCGAATGTTGGACTGTTTCATTTCTTCTTGAATAAGAAAAGTGCAACCATCCATTCTTCTCCATTGTTGTATCCAAAGAGTTCTGCAACAGCGATAAAGAATGTTCTCCAATAGACAGCCCATTTGACAGCCTGCTCCTTGCCATAGGTTGACTCCATTATTGGCTTGATGGAAGCCAAGTTTTGGTCCATTTTCTTGAGCCACTCTTCACTGCAATACAAAAATGTTCTCTGAGAATGTTCAAATTGTTAACATGGAAAGAAATAGTTAAGCCTCACAGTTCAGTATTTCTCTGGGAAGAATCTGGGATTTTAAACAAGTTTACTACAGCTATTTTTTGTAATGAATATTTATATTGGTATTACAGAATAACTGTTCTCACCTAGTTTGCGCATAATGTTTCCCATTCACAAGCCAATGATTGACAATAGAAACATCATCCTGCATATAAATGATGAACAAGAAGCCATCAATGGGTGAGTTAGCTCATGCAGAGCTCAAATATGCATATTCCTTCTGATGGTTAGGCATCATGGAAAAACACACTTTTTTTTTTTTTTTCATTTATTAGCAGGAAGCAATATGACATCAAAATCCATGGCCATTGAATTTCAATTTTCAGAATTCATAGTCGATATGACATGTAAAAAAAGCCACAAGGTTTCAAGTATGAAATACAGACCTGGAAATAAAGAAGCAGATTAGCTGAAGGCATTGTACCTCCTGTGAAGAAATACCTAGTTATCCAGTCATCTTCATTTATATCCTAGATAAAAACGTTTGATAAAATATTGTCACATCAGATAAGATCCTAATATTTAAAATAATGTTATAAAATAGTATGATGACTAAACCCATATTAGCAATTTCAATTAAGATCACTCAGCAAAATCAATTTATATGCATACCTCAAAGTGGTAAGCAAATGCTTTATGGCAGAAATAATGAACAAAAAGAAGACTATCCTGTTTCATCCACTTGGATAACTTCTTGAGGAGATCCTGATAGTTCTTCATATGCTGTTAGAAAATGACAGAATCAATTTTCCAAATATCAACATTACATGTGTGTGTAGAACTGACTGACAGCAAAAATAATCAACCTCAAACATTTCAATGGAATATATCCTGTCGAATGATGCCTCCATTTCGAATGTGCTTATGTCTGCAACAATGATATCCACATTTTGTAACTGCTGATCCCTATAAAGGGTAACAAAAGTTAGTTTTCAAAACTCAGAGTAGTGTATAGGGAGTAATACTTTCATTTATACATAGCATTCAGCAAGTAGCATTACCGGCATTGCTCCTCTATAAAAGCTTTCTGTGTGATGGAATTGCAAATCCCTGTAACCATGCAATTGGGATATTTCCGGGCAATATATAGAGAAAGTGAGCCCCATCCACAACCCACATCAAGAACAGTGTGCCCATCTTTTAATTGCGACCTCTCACAGTACAGTTCCAACATTGCTTCCTCAGCATCCTCCAAAGTTTTCGACCCATCAGAGAAGTAACAACAACTGCATCTTTCCATATATAAAAAGCCACATCAACTGCTAACAAAAATGGTACACAAATCGAACTCTTTCAACTATGAACATAAAAGAAAGAAAAAAACACCTGTATTTGAAATTCTTCCCCAGAACCAACTTGAAGAAAGAGGCTGGTAGCTCGTAATGTTGAGCTTTAGGCTTATCTGTTTTGATAGCTATAGGCATGTCCCTTAAAGCTACAAGGCAAACAAAGAAGTCAACGGAACACTACAATATAAAATCAGATCAGGGTAAGCCAAAAAATAAATAAATAAAAATTTAACATCTAAGAAATATACTAACAGTGAGCGAAGTGAAGCAGGTCAGAGAGTTGGAGTTCAGTGGAGGGTCTATAACCAGAGCGAAGACGGCTAGCCAAGAGCAACCGTGTTAACCTCCTTATAACAGCATCAGGCAGCAAATTGCGCTCCAGGGAAGCCAACATCAACCGCACCGTAGCATCATAGGGCGCCTGCATTAGATCCTCCATCAGCAAACGCTTTGCTTGACTCATCCTTACTTGAACTTCTCTTTCTGCTGAGAATAGAAGCTTATCTGTTGGTGATGGGTGGCTGACAGTACATTCGAAACAAGTACAACCCAAGTTGCTGCTGTTATATGCCTAAAAATGGGCTTCACGATTCAAGAGTTGGGTTGGGCAGCTTTATTTTGGACCCTTTTGGCAGTTAGGTGCCCCACCCGATCAGAATCACGAATCCAGAATTGTTTCTTACATGTAAATGGTAGCTGTTTCACATGAAATGTATAAAGTACGTGTGAAAATTTCAAGTTCTATAATATTGAAAGAATTAGATAAGAAATTTCATTTCTAAACAAACCCCGAAACCCTAAACTTTAATATCATAAATGCCATACAATTTGTCACTTATTGACAACCGATTTAGTTGAAAAAGGGGATAGTAAAGGGCTAAAGTTGCAACAAACCCAATGTGGGGACAAGGCCACGAGGATAAAAATTACAATACGGAACTCAATTAATGTAAAATTAAGTGAAATCAATCAAAAACATCTAAAGGTTTGAAATTTTTAATTTAAATGTCTAGATAAAAGTTAAAAATGATAAAGAACAACATGTGGATGTGATATTCTTAATGGTTACTTTTGTGTATATTTCATGGGTCAAGACTTAAGCTTTGAATTTGTGCGATTTCAGGACTCGGACATTCACTCATCTGGTATTCTAGATCAGCCTACCTATCATAGTTTACATTATTGTGAGGTATTATCTGCTCTGACCCTCTGATCTCACGGTTTTATTTTACAAAAAGTGCCTCACAAGAAAGAAATGATATGAATCCTTATATACCCTAATGACATTCCTTTTATACTTAATGTAAGCTGGTTACCCTGCCTACCTCCCTCGAGGTGCTTGAGACCCGTACATCCACTCATCCAAAGTCCCAAATCAACCTACCTGCGGTGCTTGACGTGGATCGAATGATATAGGGCTGGCTCTGATACTACTTGTAATGGGTCGAGATTTAAGCTCCGAACCCGCGCGGCTCCGAGACCCGAGCATCCACTTATCCAAAGTCCCAAATCAACCTACCTGTCACAGTTTACACCCTTGTGAAATATTATTCGCTCTAGTCCCCTGATCTCACGATTTTATCTTATAAAAAGTACCTCACAAGAAAGAGATGGTGTGAACTCTTATATACTTCAATGACTCTCTTATTATGTTTAATGTAAGATCCAGGACTCTTTCTTAGGTCCGTGACATATACACGTACTCAAACAAAAATCAAATTTGTTCATACTCAAATGAACCTATTCATTGGATAATAGCGTGAGGTCGGCAGCACTGTATCTTTAGCTATATTAGAAACTTTTATATATATATATATATATATATATATATATATATATATATATATATATATATATATTGTGAGGAAAGGAAAGCATGCATTCATTAGGAAATATAACGGTACACCCTTATCCCATTAGTTTCAGCTAATAAAAGGGAATAATGCAAACAGGGGATCAGAAAAAATAACAAAAAGGATAAGGCTAGGAGTACAAGTCTTAGACATTAAAGGAGCTTCACTTCCCATCCTAGCAGGGCATCGGCGTTCTTATTTCCTTCACGAAAACATGTTTCATAATCGTCTATTGGAATCTCGTCAGCAACATCCTGCAGTCACACACAAAGGTATTAAGGAATTGGTTGGAGGACATAGTATTCTTTATAAGGTTTATTACAACCATTGCATCCAGTTCTACTTTAAGAACTCCTGCATCCATGACCAGCTTAAGACCATCTCTCAAAGCCCATAGCTTTGCCTCAACATTGGTAGCTTTGGGGACGTGACAGCTTGAGGCTGCAATCCATCTTCCTGTATGGTCCCGAAGAACTATTCCCACTTTAACCTTTCCTGGGTTACCAATTGAGGAACCGTTCGTATTTAATTAATGCCAACCCTGTGAGTGGTTCCCATTTGACTGCAATGAACATAGGAATGGTGATCTTCCTAATCTTTCCCACAATGGCTTGGAACTCCTTTGCTCTCTCAACAGCTTTGGGGACCACCTTAGTCGCTTCTAACTTCCCTTCAAAGATCAGTTTGTTTCTGGTTTTCCATATTTCCCAAAGCAGGAAAATGAATGTTATCTTCCAAGGGATTCTGTGATTCATGAGAACGTTATTGCACGTAGAATTAAACTGCATCCATTCCATCCAAGAGGAGAAATTTGAAAGAAATCCTTGAGGTGGTACCCTAGCCGAGGCCCACCATTGCGACACAGTTGGACATCCAGTGAAAAGATAGACCCCATCTTCTTCCCTCGCTTTGCAGAAAGGGCATTCGGTCCGCATATCCATGCCTCTTCTACTGAGAAACATCCTGGTTGGTAGAACCTGGTGCATGCACTCCTAAAGGAACCATTTAAGCTTAGGGTAGATATTAAGCTTCCAAATCCAGAGCCACCTCCCATTTTCCACATACGGGCTTTGAATACTTTCATTTGTGGCTATGTTGTAGGCACTGGCCAAGGAGAACTCTCCGTTATGTGAGTAATTCCAGCATAGGTGATTAGCCCCATTTTTGCTAAGGGAAAAGGGTGTGCTTTGCAATAAACCAAGGATATCCTCTGGGATTTGAATAGAGACATTCCTCCTCCCTGCTACACATCCCTGACCGTGAGCATATCTTCACCCTCCAAAAGTGGTCCCTCCATCATAGATTGAGCACTCCCTTTCCCAGTCCAGTTATCGAGCCAGAAATTCACTTTCGATCCATTATGCACAATTTATCTCATTGCTTTCTCGATAGTCCTCTGACATTTTCTCATGGATCTCCATACCATAGATATGTTAGAGTTCTTTGGTTTTTCTAAGAAGGTATTTGTTGGTGAGCACTCTGACCCAAAGGTCACTTTGGTGATGGATCATTCTCTAATAGAGTTTAGTAAGGAGGGCTTTATTCCGTGGTTGGCTTCTCAACAGCCCCAACCCACCCTCCTCCTTGGGTTTGGTAACCACAGACCACTTAACTTTATGGAATTTTCTCTTTTCCTCCCCTCCTCCTCATAGGAAATTACAGCTACACTTATCGAGTTTTATGCATGTGGAGGTAGGCAGTGAACAACATTGTATGAAGTATGTTGGCATGGCAGCCATAGATGACTGAATTAGAACCAAATGGCTCGCTGGTAATAGGAGCTTAGCTTTCCAGCTCGCGAGTTTGTTGCAGACTTTCTCCAAGATAAAATCATAATCTTGCTTCCTAGTTCTTTGGTTATGAACTAGGAACCCGGATATTTTCCCAGATCATCAGTATTGTTTATACCACGAGTATTGGTGATCTAGTTTTTCATTCCTGCATTCATGTTCGTTGAAAAGATAACACGTGATTTCTCATTGCTTACCTGCTGCCTTGAGTCTATCATGAATTTATCCAACACCTCCTTAATAGTAAGTGTTGATCTCTTGTCCACCCATGCAAAGAGGATGACATCTTCAGCAAATAAAAGGTGTGACAACTCGGGCCCTTTCTTTGACACTTTAATGGGGCCTCATTTTTTTTCTTCACAAGCCTCATGTATAATCGAGTTTAGATACTCCATACAAAGGATGGAAATATAGAGAGAAAGAGGGTCCCCTTGTCGGATCCCTTGCGACGGTTCAAACTGTGCAAGCTTACTTCCATTAACCATGGCATTCATACTTGAAGACGATATCCATAATCAATGACGTCCATTTCTAGGGAAGTTGAAAAAAGTCAAAACTCTTTTTATAAACCCCCATTCTAATCGATCATAGGTCTTCTCCAAGTCTAACTTAATCATCATATTACCATATTTACCCCTTTTTGTCTCCATAGAGTGGAGAATCTTTTGGACTATAATGACATTGTCCACTGCATGTCTCCCTGGGATGAAGCTGCCTTGAAGTGGGGATATGAGCTTTGTTCAGCAGGGGTCTCAGTCTTTGGACCACAAACTTAGTCACTACTTTATATGTAGTGTTGAGCAGACTTATCGGTCTAAAATGGTTCACGGTATTGGGAGATTGGTTCTTGGGGACCAACGCAATCAAAGTTCCATTCAATCCCTTTGGTAGTCTTCCTTTCTCAAAAGCAGCATGGCATGTCACAACCACCTTGGTTTTAACTTTGTTTCATTAATGTTGATAGAAAAATGGGTGAAGCCCATCCGGACCCGATGCTTTAAACGACTTAAGAGACCATAGAGCTTTCTTAACGTCCTGTTCGGTTATTGGTGCCATGAGGTGTAGCCTTTCAGTCTCGGTTAACGTGGTCGACTTTAGATTGCTATGCTCCAAGATCAACCTTTCATGCGTGTTGGCTGTTGAGAACAGGGCTGTGAAGTGGTTCATAATCATTCTTCCCTTTCATTTGAGATCCACGTTCCATTACCATCAAAAAGTCCTCTAATTCTATTCCTGTGTCTCCTCACCAGAGTAGTAACATGGAAAAATTTTGTGTTCCTTTCCCCTTCAAGCATCCATTCAACTCTTGATTTCATGGCCCACAATAGTTCCTCGTGTTTTAGTATTTCCTAGTATTCCTCCATCAGTGTTTTTTGCAGCTCAATGAGGTACCTGCATGGTCTAACAACTAGGGCTCTTTCGATCCCCCTAAGTTTGGCCGGAATTCTTCTTTTCTTTTTAAAGATGTTGTCAAAAGTGTCCTTGTTCCTAGCTTTTAGTTTATCCGTGAATGCTTGGATTGTTTGGCCAAAAGCAAAATTGTTGCTTATTAAATGGGTGGTACTGGTCACCACATTCTCAAAATCAGGTGGTCTACCCAATTTCTCTGGAATCTAAAGGGTGTGTCATTCTAACTGTTTCTGGGCGCCTTCAGGGAAATCAAAATGGGGGCGTGATCTGACCGGACCCTCTCGAGGCGGTTAATATTCACATCAGGGTACAGTAACCTCCATGAAAGATTTGCTAAGGCGTAATCAATCCTCTCCTGGATTGGATATTGAATATTTCTCATATTTGACCGCCCTTAAACTTAAGTCAATAAGGTTACATGAATTGATGCATTCATGAAGTTTAAGTAACCTACTATTGATCACAGGTCTGCCCCCTCGTTTCTCACTTGATGATAGCACCTCATTGAAGTCACCCGATATTAGAAACATACTTTAGAGTTTAGACTTTCAGCTTGCCTCACTTTCATCGACAGGGATGGCATAAATAAATGAATATCCGGCGTTATTTTATCGTCAAATTCTAATAATTATAAATAATTAATTAATGAATTTAAATAAAAAATTTATTATTCATGATAAATTCAAAAAAGATACAAGTAATTTATCTGAATATCCAATAATTGAATTTATTTAAGTTTTAATAAATATTATTAGATATTCAAATCCGTCTCTATTTTTTATTTACATATGTAAGTATATAAAATATTATACTTATGAGAAGTTTTGGATATTAGTTTTTATTTATTATTAATTAAAAATAAACTTAAATTTTAAATTAAAATTTTATTTATTTTATATTTTGACAAAAATTTTAAATAAACATGGAAAATTAAGATATGTTGCAAAGAATTGCCCAAAGTCAAACAAACGATAAATCAAGATGATACAAGATACTGTTAATATCTCTGATATTAATCTTTCTGATAATGACCTTGAATCAATATTCTCCTTTAATGATGAGCAAAATGAAAGATTATTGTTTATGATCATGTAGTTTGATAACGATGATGACACTTTAGACTCAGACTACTCAAATAACTTCACAGATGATCAATGCTATAAGTACATGTTAGTCCAAGAACTTCAAAAAAATCCAAACCCTCTAACCTTCAAAATTCCTTTTAGCTTCAGTTCAATCTTCACTCACAAATATTTCCTTCCCATAACAGTTACAGCTTTCTTTGACACTGGTACAACCCAAACCATAGCAAATCCCATTATTTTACCTAAAAACCTTTGGATAAAACAAAAAGCCTTATTCAAGACCACTGATGAGATTGTATTCACTACAGACTTTATCAACAACTTTGTTACCCTTCAGATTTTTCCAAGCTGTCAAATAACTTAAAAGATTTTAGGATCTCCACTTCTTCAGAAAGACCTTGTTATTGGTTTTAATGTCATAACCAGTATACCAGGTTTAAGACTTAGTGAAAAAGGTATAAAGTTTGAAAGTTATTTCAAACCTTAGAAAAACCTTTTCAACCTTTTCACCCTAACCATCAAACCAGATGTTTTCCAAGAATTTAGATAGAAGTTCATTCATTTTTTCTGTGCAAAAAATCATTCAAAATTTCTCTAGAAATGTGACCACCCTTTTTGGAAAAACCCTAAATTTTTCATTACCTTTCCCTTCAAAAAAGATGAGAATGCTAATCCCACAAAAGCAAGTCATTCAAACATGAACCCAGATCATTTCAAATTGGCAACCTAAGAATGTTCCATTCTCCAAGCTCAAGGATGTTCCCTTTTCCAGGCTCAAGGATTAATTGAACCAACTTCTTTTCTATGGGCATGTGAAGCTTTTATGTCAACAAACGTTCAGAACAAGATTCTGAAAAATTAAGATTGGTGATTAATTACAAGCCTCTTAACATTTTTCTTGTAGATGATAAGTTTTCTCTTCCAGACAGAAAAACTTTGTTTACAAATTTGACAAATGCAAAAGTCTTCTTCAAGTTTGACCTCAAAGTAAGATTCTGACAATTATGTATACATTCATATGACAGATACAAAATGATATTTTACATTCCTCAACACCATTTTTAGTGGATAGTTATGCTTTTTGGATTAAAAGTTACTCATTCATTGTTCCAGAATGTAATGACAAAGATATTTACTCCCATTCTTGATAATGCCTTGATTTACATTGATGATATCTTTTTATTCTCTCTAGAATGTCACATCTCATACACAACTATTGAATAAGTTCTAGCAGATTGTTCAACAGTATGAGATAATGCTCTCAGAGAAAAAGATGATCATTAGCGTCTTAGAAATTGATTTCTTACTCATGCATTTAAAAGATGGACAGTACATAGCTTAACCTCATATTGTTTAGACACTTACAGATTTTTCTGATGAAAATTTTTTAAAAAAGCAAGTATAATAATTTCTTGATGTAGTTAATTACATGAGTGAATTTCTCTCAGATCTTGCACAATTAACTCATCCTCTCAGATAGATGTTAGAGTAAGAACCTCACATGTGATCTTAGAAGCAGACAAAAGTAGTACATACCTTGAAGATAAAAGCACAGTCACTTTCAACTTTAAAGATTTCTTCAGATGAAAAAAAAATATTGTAAATAGATACTAGTAAAAAGTTTTGGTTAACAATTCTTTTGGAAGAAAAAGATAGAACCAGACAAATCTGTGGTTACAAGAGTGGAAAATTCAAATATTTGAAACTCCATTATCACTCTACACTAAAAAAATTTTAGCTGTAAAGTATAAAATTCAAATATTTGAAATTTATCTCATAGGATATCATTTTCTTATGAAATTAGATATGTCAGCCTTTGATCAGATGCTCAATTTAAAAAAAAATAGATGTCAAATGCATAATTACTTAGATTTTTATAGTGGTTTTCACAATACTCTTTCACCACAGCATATATAAAAGGCAAAGATAACCTTCTCCCAGACATGCTTACCAGACCTCCTCTAAAATCTCTTTCGAACTCTTTGTAGATCATTTCAGTCAATTTTATGATGAACCCAACACCCTCTTTTTCACAAGCTTTATCATCTACAAATCTTCTTTTTCTTTCTTCATAAAAAGTCCCACACTTTTTGTCAAATACCAATCCAAAATACTAAAGAAGTTTGGAGATACCTCAATTCAACCTCTTGGTATACATCCTGAATACCCCTTTATCCATCCCTTCAAATTCCCTAACCCACTTTGTTTCCCAAAAGAAATAGTTTTTTCATGTGGTACCTTTGTCACCTTTACTATATTGCTGTAGAATTCCCACTTCCAAAGCTCAAAACACTCTTTCACCTTTTTTAGCAGTCAACTATCAAACCTACCAAACACCAGCTGGACCACAATCATCAACATTTCAAGTTTTTTTTTCACCTAGTTCAGACCCATTCCAATCTGGATCCAATGGATAAAAACCTATGAAAGATATACAAAAGTTTTTCTTGATCCTTACATTATTTTAATCTTTCACAAATCTTGTAGCTGTTTGACAGAAAAACCCTAGTATTTTTTTTATGCGATAATTTATAGCTTACAAGATTATTTATTGTTTGATTCTTTTTTTGATCACTCAACTGAATATACTGAATTTCAAGAATAGATTTGTGAAATAAATTACAAGATTTCTAAGCAAAATTGGCCAGAGCTCTAAGATGATGTTTTATAGGGAAACTACCCTTCAAAATATAACTACCAGCTCAAAATTGATAAAAAGATTTATGAAACTAGACTTAATGGTGCTTAGACAGAATCGCTTCTTGAAACTATAAGATTTGAACTTGACCATGCAGGACCAGTATAATAGAATCCTTCCTGAAAACTTTATGAAGTTCTTAAAGAAATGGAATGACAAGAATCCTAGAATCCTTTTAAAAGTTTTGATCCAGATCAATAGTTAGAAAATATAAACGTTTCATAGATCATATATATAACCAAGGTATTTTAGTCAGTGTTTAAAACTATGACATCTTTCTAGCTTAACGTTGAACTAATGGCCTAACTTTTATAGAAATATATTTTTCACTATAGTAACTTATTTTTAGTATGATCTTGATTTAGTATAACTTTTCTTTGGCTAAGAGAATGGATCAATGGTCTGTTTAACAGCTTAACAATAATTTTTTATATAGAGGATCCATAATATTATGACAACTGTAGAGCATACTCAACTTATATCACTGTAAACTATGGATAGCTTGAAGAAACATGAAACTAAAATGTTAAATATGAAAGAAGAATGAAGAAATTACCAAAAGAAAAGAGAAGTTTTAGCCAAACATATTTTATAAAGAAAAGATTTCTTACAAGAGAAAACTTAAGGAAAGTTAACTTGCTAACTTAAGTTATTTTTTTTATCTTAGGATAGATGACATCATAGTCAAACTTTCCTGAGGGTTTTTCAAGGAGATCAATTTCAAGGTCTCGATTCTCATATCTTTCTTTTAGCTTTTGTTGGAAAGATTTTTTTCTTCTTATGCTTATTTGGAATATCATCATAATCATCCAGAAAGCTTATGTATGAGTCTAGCTGACATTCATTGATTTGTAATTTATGTCTTAATAACAATGTTCTTGTGAAAATTTGTATGTATAAACAAAATTTCCATTGGACTAAAAATGTGTGCCTGAAACATTAAGGGGATCAGCTTAACCTCTTTGTATCATGAATTATGTTGAAAAAATTATTAGAGGAGGAACATCTTTTTTTTGCTGTGATTAAACTCAATTATGATAGTATCATCATGATTTATCTTGTAAGTTAAATCAAAGTGTTGAATTGGTTTATCTTACTTTCAAATCTTTTGATAACTTATCGTCTATATATTTGAGAGAAGGGTGGCAAGTTCTTCATTGGAGATTTGTTTTGGAATATAAACATGTCTAGAAGTCTTATTTGCTGTTTTTATTTTTACAAAGATAGTATCACCAAAGTGAGAAAGAAACAAGTTAATGGCATGATCTTGAACTCTATATGCCATCTAATAATGAAGGGTTGCCTGAAGTCCTTTCATCTCTGTGCCTACAATTTGGACTTGAACTTTCAAAGCATTTAACAGTATTGAATCATGAAGAGACATTATAATTTAAGAAGACTATGAAAAAGATAGTTTTTGCATTAAGAATCGTCTCAACTATGCTAAAGACTGCATGCTTATATTTTTTGAATCTTGTATCCAATAAAGACATTCTAGTATATATAAGAATATTATTTATGCTATGAAAGGTTAAGACGACTCTGATAGCACCAAAGTAGATGTGGGTATATCCTTGTTTTGATCACTGTTGAAGAAATTTTTTTAAGATCTAAAGAGTAACAAAGTGCTCTTGAGATCCTGCTAGAAGAATACATTGATCAAAGTTTGTGGCTTGAACATACTCTTTTAGAACAGGGTATTTTGGTTTTAAAAAGTTTTTTAAAGATCTAGTAAGAGAAAGGGAAGCGTTTGAAAAAGCTATATAAGAATTTATAAGGGAAAAAACTATTTGTTGGATTTTTTTTTAGATATAATCTACTTCATACAAAAATTTTAACTTAAAAAAGGAAGACTTTTTAAGTATAGGAGAAGAGAAAGAAGACAAACTAAAAGAAGATCTACAAGATAAGGGTTGAGAACTAGAATTACTAGTAGTTGATAAATTCATGAAAATAAGACTCTTTTTTGGCTTTTTTATCCAACATCAATAATCAAGAATTAGAAACATAATTTTTTCTTACTATTCTAAACTATGAGTTTTCGATTCTGATACCATTCTATACAGCGACAGGTAGTAATATCAAGGCTTTGATAACTGACGGCTTTAATTCTGGGCTAATACAGTGACAGATAGTAATGCCAACGCTCTGGTAACTGGCAACTTCAGTTTCGAGCTCTTCGAATAGTAGAGTCATGAAAATATTATCTAATACTATTTTAATAACATACGGATTGGTTCACCTATCAAGATAATACCAAACATAAGCATTCCATATATAAGACATATAACCAATGTATTCTAACTAGTGTTCAAGATTATGGCATCCTTCTTGTTTAATATTAAACTGGTGACCTGACTTTTATGGAGATATGTCTTTCACTATAGTAACTTATTTTTACTATTATCTTGATTTAGTATAACTTTTCTTTGGCTGAGAGAATGGATCAATGGTCTGTTTAATAGCTTAATAAGAATTTTTTATGTAAAAGATCCAAAATATTATGATAATTGTAAAGCATATTCAATTTATATCACTACAAACTATGGATAGCTTGAAAAAACATGAAACTAAAGCTTTAACTATAGAAAAAGAATGAAGGAATTACCAAAAGAGAAAAAAGGTTTTAGCCAAACATATTTTATAAAAAGAAGATTTTTACAAGAGAAAACTTAGAGAAAGTTAACTTCCTAACTTAAGTTGTTTTTTCTATAATGCCTTCTTAGAGAAGGAGCACACTATTTATACATGAAAAAAGTAAAGAAATAATAACCTAATAGGACAAGTCATGATTAAAGTCATGACCTTTACAAAGGACTTAACATAAAACTAAAGTAACTTTAAAAAGTAAAGATGACTCTTCACTTATATGACATGAAGTAAATATGACTCATAAAGTAGACATGACTTGACTAAAGTAGACTAAACATAAAAGTGACTTGACATAAAGTAGACTAAAGGTGATAGTAAGTCGGTAAGACATCATCATCATCTTTAGAGTCTTCTAAAAAGCATCTAAAGAGTATTATCATACGTAATTATATATAATTAGACTGAAATAGAGAATTTTTTTTTGGAGCACTATGAGTGGATTTTTATCTTGATCAACATCATTATGAGAAATCTTTAAACTACTGAAGAATGAGATAATCATTTACCCACTAGAATAGTTCTTGTTCAAAATCTTCAGGGTGAGAATCATAATATTGGAATAGGTGATTGTAGATCCTGTGTTCAAATCTTACTCTAAGTTTGAAGAGATCTTTTTAATTCTATCAGTAAAGATTTGTTGAAAGTTCAGCTAACTTTGAAAGGATGTGAAGATCAAAATTAACAAGTCTTTAGGATAAGTCACTTTACCAAGTGTTGTAGGATGGTTCAAAGGTCCAATGTGCCAGGTGATTGTGTAATTCTTAAATGTATTCTGAAGGGTACCACCACCATGATTCTTGCTTGAAATGGGAAAGTTCTGTAAGGATTGGAAAGTTGTTGATTTTGTAAAGTCTTCTTAATATGAGCTTGTATTCATGAGCATATAAGAAGATAGATTTGTATAAAGAGTATGGATTACACACATATAGGTCAGAGTGGGGTTAGAAGAAGATAAAATTATCATGGAGTTTATAAGGATGGTAAAAGAGAAAAATAACATGGTAATGTTGTGAAAGATGTTTGGTGGTAAAATACCGTGTATGAAAGGGTTTAAACCACTTTATGAAATTTTTTAGATGAATATCTGTTTCATAAAGAAAAGCATTATTGGTAAAGGTGACTATGGTAAAATTGAGTTCAAAAGAGTTAAACTCAATAGCAATGGTGTAGAGTTGGCATAGATACCATAAGAGAACCAAAGCTTCTTTGAATAAGCCTGCTGTATGAAAGATCTAGAACATGTGAAGAAAAAGAAATTGAGGGTGAAAACTAATAGGTCTGAGGCCATGATCAACTTTTCTTCTGATAAGTATAGCTTACATCTTGTAAATAAGATTATGAGCATGATTTTTAATTATATTTCTTGTAATAATTTGCTAAATTTCAGAAGAAAAGTTATGAATTGAAAAGATTATTTAGAAATCTGGATATAGAACAAAGGGTTTGTATTTTGTGTTGTAAAGGTAAGGATAGAAAAAATGATTGGTTATGGTTTAAGGAACAAGATAAAAAAAAAGTGAAGGTCAAGGTAAAAAAGTCATCATGAAAATGACTGAAATAATCTACAGGGAGTTCGAAAAAGGTTTTAGAGGAGATCTGATAAGCATGTCTAGGAGGATGTTATCTTTTCCTTTTATATATACTGTGGTGAAGGAGTATTGTGAAAACCACTGTGAAAATTTGAGTAACTGTGCATTTAGCATCTGTTTTTTTTTTTTTTAAATTGAGCATCTGATCAAATGCTGACATATCCAATTCCATAAAAAAGTGTATCCAATGAGGTGAAATTTAAATATTTAGATTTCATACTTTACAACTAAAATTTTTTTTAGTGTAGAGTGATAATGGAGTTTTGAATCTTTAAATTTTCAATTCTTGTAACCATATATCTGTCTGGTTCTATCTTTTTCTTACAAAAGAATTACTGACTAAAACCTTTCACTAGCATATGTCTACAATATTTTTTATCATCTGAAGGAATCTTTAGAGTAGAAAGTGACTGTGCTCTTATCTTTAAGGTTTGTACTATTTTTGTCTGCATCTGGGACCACGTGGAAGGTTTTTTCTTTAACATTTATCTGAGATGATGAGTTAGCTATGTAAGATTTGAGAGGAATTCACTCATGTAATTGACTATACCAAGGAATTATTGTACTTATTTTTTTGAAAAATTTTTATCAAGAAAATTTACAAGTGTCTGAGCAATGTAAGGTTCAGCTATGTACTATCCATCTTTTAAATGTATGCCTAAGAAATCAATTTTTGAGGCATCAATGATCATCTTTTTCTTTGAGAACATTATCCTATATTGTTGAACAATCTACTAAAACTTATCCAATAACTGTGTATGAGATATAATATCTAGAGAGAATAATAAGATATCATTAATATAAATCAAGGCATTATCAAGAATGGGAGTAAATATCCTTATCATTGCTTTCTGGAATAGTGAAAGAGTAATTTTTAATCCAAAAGGCATAACTGTCCACTAAAAATGCTGTTAAGAGATACAAAATATCATTTTGTATCTGTCTTATAGATGTATACCTAATTGCCAAAATCTTGCTTTGAGATCAAACTTGGAGAAGACTTTTGCATTTACTAAATTTGCAAACAAAGTTTTTTTATCTAAAAGAAAGAACTTATCATCTGTAAGAAAAATATTATGAGGCTTGTAATTAATCATCAATCGTAATTTTTCACAAACTTGTTTTGAACGTTTGTTGACATAAAACACTTCACATGCCTATGAAGAAGAGGTTGGTTCAATTAATCTTTGAGCCTGGAGAAAGGGAACATTCTTGGGTAGCCAATTTGAAATGATTTGGGTTCATGCCTGAATGACTTACTTTTGTAGAATTAGCATTTTCATCTTTTTTTAAGGGAAGGGTAATGAAAAATTTAGGGTTTTTTCAAAAAGGGTGGTCACATTTCTAGGAAAAATGAATGAACTTTTGTCTAAATTCTTGAAAGACATCTGGTTGAATGGTTAGGGTGAAGAGATTGAAAAGGTTTTTTCAAGGTCTGAAATAACTTTCAAACTTTATACCTTTTTTACTAAGTATTAAGCTTGGTATACTGATTATGACATTAAACTAATAACAAGGTCTTTATGAAGAAGTGGAGATCCCAAAATATTTTGAGTTATTTGACAACCTAAAAAAATTTGGAGGATAACAGGGTTGCTAATAAAGTCTGTAAAAAATACATTCTCATCAACGGTTTTGAAAAATGTTTTCTATTTTGTCCAAAAATTTTTAGGTAAGACAAGGGGATTTGCTATGGTTTGGGTTATACCGGTGTCAAAGAAAGCTATGACTACTATAGGAAGAGAATGTTTGTGAGTGAAAATTTAAACTAGAGCTAAAGGTAATTTTAGAGGTTTAAGGGTTTAAATTTTTTACAGTTCTTGGATTGACATGTACTTATAGCATTGATCATTTGTGAAGTCATCTGAGTAGTCTGAGTCTGAAGTGTCATCATCCTCATCAAACTGCTTAATCATAAACAATGATCTTTCATTCTACTCATCATCAAGGGGGAAGATTGATTCAAAGTCATCATCAGAGAGATTGATACCAGAGATATTAACAATATCTTGCATCTTCTTGATTGATCTTTTGTCTAACTTTGGGTAATTTTTTACAAAATGTCCTAATTTTCCATAAAGCAAATATTTTAAACTTTTGATCTTTGGAACTTGAATCTTTGAAATCTTTTGGGTTCTTTTTACTCTTCTGAACGATTTTTTAGATTTAAAAAAAATGAAGTTTCTGGGAAATCTGAATCTTATAAAGTGATTCTTTTTCTTATGATTGCAAAAACATGTGGAGTCTTTGGAAAAATATTTGATTTGAAGTCCAGAAGAAGAATAAGAGCATGGTGTCTTTAGCTTTTTTGAGTTGTTCACCAAGTTTTTGATGTATCTGTGTTCTTTGCAAATCTTGTCAAGGGCTTTGAATATCATTTTGTAAATATGTCTAAGGTTTATGGTTTTAACATCAAAAAATCTGAGATTTAGCTGTGTCTTTGTTTGCTATGTAAGTTCTTCTGAAACAAAGTTGAGAAAAACTTACTTTAGGTTGACATCATCAAATCCACCAAGTATGTAAAAATATTAGAAAAATTACTGATAGTGTCTATCAAGGTCTCTTGGATAGAAGGAACAGCATCTTAGCTTAAAAAATTATTCTCTGATCTTTTCCAATTTATGAGTTTCTTGGCCATAAAATATTACTACAAATTGAGATACAACTTTTGTGATGGTTGGGCATTAAAGACACTAAAATTGTCTGTATTCACCAATGTTGTCCCAAAAGCTTTTTAGAGTTCCAACTAGTCTGAAAACAAATCTGATCAAGACTGTGTTCATCATAACATTGGGAATGGAGTTTAGTTCAACCAATCCTCATGCTAAAAACTCTTAGAACCTTAAGGGCCATTTTGAAAGAGGAATATCATCAATGGTAAAGACTAAAAACTTTAACGTTGAAGGAGGAACTTGTGATTGTTGTGGAGGGGGGTGTTGTTCAGTGTCCATTGCATCAAGGTTGTGAACTTTAGAAGTATCATCTGAAACTTTAATTGTTGGTTCTATAATGAAAATCTGAGGTAGTACTGACTTATGTGAATCATCAGTATCATCTGACTCAATTGTTTCCATTTGAGATTTAGTCTCAAAAGTGAAAAGAAAAATATCTTTAAGAGAAAAGTGAGAGAGATTGTCTTGTACCATTTGATGAAACATTTCTGGAAGGGTTTGTGTATGAGAGATCATGAGTTGTATAAGTTTTTAGTCTATTTGAAATAGAAGGTTTTGAAGTGTAGAGCTTGAGCTTGGTTTTGGTTTTAGGGGTTGAGAAAGTGGTTGTTCTACAACTCTTTCTGGTTTTGGATCGATTGGTTATTTTTCTCAAAATTTGTGAATCCATTTTTTAGTTGTGCCAAAGGAAGGTTGTTCTGGTTAGTCTGAGATAAGAGTGAAGTATTGTTTTGGTTGTGAAGATGTTGGTATGGATATTAGGGGAGATTTATACTGGAATAGTAAAAAAAAGTTTTGAGGGTGAGGTTAGAGGAATGTATGGTTAATAAGAATGAATAGTATAGGCTTGGTAAGTGGTGTCATGCATGCCAGTGTTGAGTGGAGTGAAGATGTTGTAGCTGAAGGCTGCTTGTTATTGTTATTATTTTTGACAGAGATGATTCTAAAAATCTGTAAGTTGAATCTTTAAGGTTTTCATTTCTTTCTCTCTTTTAGTGCAAGCATAAGTGAATCTAGTGTTGGTTTCAGTCATGTATCATAAAGAGTTATTATCTTTGATTGAATTTCAAGAATAATGTTTTGAAGATTAATAAGGCTCTAATCAAAGTGATGACTGACTTGGTCCAACTTGTGTTCAATTTTGTACAAATATGCATTTTATTAAAGAGAATTCTCAGTCTAATAACTTAAAATTACTTCAACATGAGAAATATTTTTTTGGTTCCCATATTCATCTCTGTCAGTAGGGTTTAGGATCTTTAAAATGTGTTTATATTGGTCTTTATGAAATTTTCAAAAATGAAAGAAATCTGAACTTGGGTAGCTTGGTTGCATCATGGATATTTAAGGCAAGAAATAAGAGGAATCTGGTTTTTGTATGGTTTGGTTTAGGCAAGTTTAGGGGAGTTGTTTTTCTTTTTTAGGATAGATGACATAGTAGTCAAACTTTTCTGAGGGTTCACCAAAGAGATCAACTTCAGGGTCTTTATTCTCATATCTTTTTTTTAGCTTTTGCTGGGAAGACTTTTTTGTCTTTTGTTTATTTGAAACATCATCATCATCCAGGAGGCTTCTATATGTGTCTATCTGACATTCTTTGCATTTGAAATTTATGTCTCAATAATAATGTCATTGTGGAGATCTGTATGCATATACGAGATTTTCATTGGACTAGAAATGTATGACTAGAACATCGGGGGGATCAGCTTAACATTTTTGCATTATAAATTGTGTTGGAAAGATTGTTGGAAGAGGAAAATCATTTTCTTTACTGTGATCAAACTCAATTATGACAGAACCATCCTGATTTGTCTTGTAAGTTGGATCGAAGTGTTGAATTAGTTCATCTTGCTTCCAAATCTTTTGATAACTTGTTGTCCATATCTTTGGAAGAAGGGTAATAAGTTCTTTATTAGAGATCTACTTTGGAATGTGAATATGTCTAGGAGTCGTATCTGCTGCTTTTATTTTTACAAAGATAGCATCATCAGAGTGAGAAAGAGGCAAGTTAATGGCATGACTTGAACTTTATATGCCATCTGGTAGTGAAAGGTTACCTAAAGTCCTTTCATCTTTATGCCTACGATCTAAACTTGAACTTTTAAAGCATCTAACAGTGTTGGATCATGGAAAGACATATTATAATTGAGAAAAACTATGAAGAAGATAGTTCTTGCATTAAGCGTCGTCTCAATTATACCAAGTACTACATGCTTGTATTCTTTAAATCTTGTGTCCCATAAGGCTATTCTAGTACATACATGAATATCATTTTTGCCATGAAAGATTAAAGCTATTATGATAATATCAAAGTGGATATAAGTGTATCCTTGTTCTGACCAACTTGGAAAAATTCTTCTGAGATCTGAAAAGTAATAAAGTGCTCTTGAGGTCCTATTAGAAGAATATATTAATCAAAGTTTGTGGCTTGAACATACTCTTTTAGAGCTAGATATTTTGGTTTTAAAAGAATTTTTAAAGATTTAGTAAGAGAAGAGGAAGAGTTTTAGAAAGCTGTATAAGAATTTACAAATGGAAGAATTGTTTATTGGGTTTTCTTTTCTTCTAGGATATAATCTACTTCATATAAAAACTTTAAAGTAGAAAAAAAAAAGACTTTTTATGTATAAGAGAAGGGGGAAAAGACAAACTAAAAAAAGATCTGAAAGATGAGGGTTGAAAACTAGAATTACTAGTAGTTGATAACTCTATGAAAATAAGATTCTCTTTTAGCTTTTTCTATCTAACTTCAATAATTAAGAATTAGAAACATAATTTTTTCTTGCTATTCTGGATGACAGGTTTTTGACACTGATACCATTCTAATACAGCGACAAGTAGTAATGCCAAGGCTCTGGTAATTGACGACTTTAGTTTCGAGCTCTTTGGGTGGTAGAGTTATGATAATACTATCTGATACTATTTTCAACAATGTGTGGATCGATTAACCTATCAAAATAATGCCAAACATAAGTGTTCTATAGATTAGACATATAACCAAGATATTTTAGTCGGTGTTCAAGACTATGGCACCTTCTTGGCTTAACGTCAAACTGGTGGCCTAATTTTTATGAAGATATATCTTTTACTACAGTAACTTATTTTTAGTATAATCTTGGTTCAATATAACTTTTCGTTGGCTCAGAGAGTAGATAAATGGTCTGTTTATCAATTTTACAAGAATTTTTAATGTAAAAGATCCATAATATTATGGCAACTATAAAGCATACGTAATTTGTATCACTATAAACTATGGATAGCTTGAAGAAACATAAAACTAAAACTTTAACTATAAAAGGAGGAAGGAATTATTAAAAGAGAAGAGAAGTTTTAGCCAAACATATTTTTATAAAGAGAGGATATCTTACAAGAGAAAACTTAGGAAAAATTAACTTGCTAACCTAAGTTGTTTTTTCTATTATGCCTTCTTAGAGAAAGAGCACACTATTTAGACATGAAAAAAGTAAAAAAATAGTACCTAATAGGACAAAGTCATGATTAAAGTCATGATTATTACAAAAGACTTGACATAAAGCTACAGTAACTTTAAAAAAGTAAAAGTGACTCATCACTTATATGACATAAAGTAAAAATGACTCATAAAGTGGACATGACTTGACTAAAATAGACTAGACATAAAGGTGACTTAACATAAAGTAGACAAAAGGTGATGGTGAGTTGGTCAGACATCATCATCATCTTTAAAGTTCTTTAGAAAGTATCTAGAGAGTATTATCACACGTAATTATATATAATTAGATTAGAATAGGGAATCTTTTGTCTTGAGGGGTTTGAGAGCATCATGAGTGGATTTCTGACTTGATCAACATCATTCTAGGAGATTTTTAAGGTATTGGATAACTAAATAATCATCTACCCACAAGAATAGTTTTTGTTCAAAATTTTCAAAGTGGGAATCATAATATTGGAATAGGTGATTGTAGATCTTATGTTCAAATATTGCTCTAAGTCTAGAGAGATCTTTTTCATTCTACCAATAAGGGTTTGTTGGAAGTTCAGCTAGTTCTAAAAGGATGTGGAGATCAAAATGTCTTTGGGATAAGTTACTCCACTATGTATTGTAGGGTGTTTCAAGGGTCCAATATGCCAGGTGATTATGTAATTCTTAGACATATTTTAGAGGATACCATCATCATGGTTCTTTCTTAAAAAAGGGAAGTTTTGCTGGAATTAGGATGTTGTTAATTTTATAGAGTCTTTTTAATAAGAACTTATACTTATAAGCATATAAGAAGATGAATTTGTAAATGGAGTATGGATTGTACACATACAAGTCAAAATAAGGTTGAAAAAAGATAAAATTATCATAAAGTTCACAAGGGTGGTGGAACAGGAAAATAACATGGTAATTTTGTGAAAGGTGTTTGGTGGCAGAATACCATGTGTGGAGAAGTTTAAACCATTTCAAGAAATTTCCTAGATGAATGTTTATTTCATAAAAGAAATCATTATTGGCAAAAATGACTGTGACAAAATTGAGTTCAAAAGAGTTAAACTTAATGGCAATAGTGTATAGTTGGCATAAATACTATAAGAGAACCAAAGCTTCTTTGAATAAGCTTGTTGTATGAGAGATTTAGAACAGGTGAAGAAAAAGAAATTGTGGGTGAAAACCAATGGGTCTGAGGCCATGATCAGCTCTTTTTCTGATAAGTATAGCCTGTATTTTGTAAATAAGATCATAAGCACATCTTTCAATTATTTTTCTTGCAGTAATCTACTGAATTTCAAAAAGAAAGTTATGAACTAGAAAATTTGGTTAAAAATTTAGATCTAGAACAAAAGGGTATGTATTTTAGCTTATAAAGATAAAGATAGAGAAAGAGATTAGTTACTATTTGAAAAACATGATCAAAAAAGAGTGAAGGTAAAAGTAAAAAAGTCATCATGCAAATGATTGAAATGATCTGTAAGAAGTTTAAAAGAGGTTTTGGAGGAGACCTGGTAAGCATGTCTGGGAGAAGATTATCTTTACGTTTTATATGTGCTGTGGTGAATGAGTACTGTGAAATCCACTATAAAAGTCTGAGTAACTATGCATTTGGCATCTGTTTCTTTTTGAAATTGAGCATCTGATCAAAGGTTGACATATCCAATTCTATAAGAAAGTGATATCCTATTAGGTAAAATTCAAATCTTTCGATTCCATACTTTACAACTAAATTTTTTTTTTAGTGTAAAGTGATAATTGCGTTATGAATCTTTGAATCTGCCACCCTTGTAATCACATATTTGTTTGGTTCTAACTTTTTCTTTCAAAAGAATTGTTGACCAAAACTTTTCACTAGCATCTGTCTACAGTATCTTTTTGCCATTTGAAGGAATCTTTAAAGTTAAAAGTGATTATACTCTTATCTTTAAGGTTTGTACTATTTTTGTTTGCTTCTGTGACCACATGAGAGGTTTTTTCTCTAACATCTATCTGAAAGGATGAGTTAGCTATGCAAGATTTGAGAAAAATTCACTCATGTAATTGACTACACCAAAGAATTATGGTACTTGCTTCTTTGAAAGATTTTCATCAAAAAAATCTGCAAGTGTCTGAGCAATGTGAGGTTAAGCTGTGTACTATCCATCTTTTAAATATATGTCTAAGAAATCAATTTCTGAGGCACCAATGTTCATTTTTTTCTTTGAGAGCATTATCTTATATTATTGAATAATTTACAGAAACTTATCCAATAGCTGTGTATGGATGTGACATCTAAAGAGAACAGTAAGATATCATTAATGTAAATTAAGGCATTATTAAGAATGAGAGTAAATATCTTTATCATTGCTTTCTAAAACAGTGAAGGAGTAACTTTTAATCCAAAAGGCATAATTGTCCACTAAAAATGGTATTGAGGAATGTAAAATGCCATTTTGTATCTGTCCTATGAATGTATTCCTAATTGCCAGAATCTCGCTTTCAGGTCAAACTTTGAGAAGACTTTTGCATTTGCCAAATTTGTAAACAAAGTTTTTTTGTTTGAAAAAGGGAATTGTCATCTGCAAGAAAAATGTTAAGAGGCTTGTAATTAATTACCAATCTTAATTTTTCATGAACTTATTCTAAACGTTTGTTAACATAAAATGCTTCACATGCCCATGGAAAAGAGGTTGGTTTAATTAATCTTTGAGCCTGAAAAAGAAAACATTCTTGGGTTGCCAATTTGAAATGATCTAGGGTCACGCCTGAATGATTTGTTTTTATGGGATTGGCATTCTCATCTTTTTTTAAGGGAAGGGTAATGAAATATTTATGATTTTTTCAAAAAGGATGGTCACATTTTTGGAGAAATTTTGAATGATTTTTGACATAAAAAAAGTGAATGAACTTTTTTTAAATTCTTGAAAAAACATCTGGTTGGATAGTGAGGGTGAAGAGGTTGGAAAAGTTTCTCCAAGATTTGAAATAACTTCCAAACTTTATTCCTTTTCCATTAAGTCTTAAACCTGGTATACTGGTTATGACATTAAAATCAATAACAAGGTTTTTTTGAGAAAGTGGAGATCTTAAAATCTTTTGAGTTATTTGATAGCTTAAGAAAATCTGAATGGTAACAAGATTGTTGATAAAGTATGTAGAAAACACATTCTCATCAACGGTCTTGAAAAAGGTTTTCTGTTTTATCCAAAAGTTTTTGGGTAAAACAAAGGGATTTACTATAGTTTGGGCTGCACTGATATCAAAGAAAGCTATAACTGTTATGAGAGGAGAAAGTTTATGAATGAAGATCTGAATAAGAACTAAAGGTAATTTTAGAAGTTGAAAGATTTGAATTTTCTGGAGCTCTTGGACTGACATGTATTCATAGTATTAATCATTTATGAATTCATCTAAGTAGTCTGAGTCTGAAGTGTCAGCATTATCAAACTGCTTAATCATAAATAATGATATTTCATTTTGCTCATCGTCAAGGGAAAAGATTGATTCAAGATCATCATAAGAGAGATTGATACCAGAGATATTAGCAATATCTTGTATCATCTTGATTGATTTTTTGTCTGACTTTAGATTTTTTTTGTAAAATGTCTTAATTTTTCACAAAGAAAACATTTTAAACTTTTGATTTTTGGATCTTTCTTTTTTCATACAAACTTGAATCTTTGAAATCTTCTAGGCTTGTTTGCTCTTTTGAATAATTTTTTAGAGAACTGAAAGTTTCTGGGTAGTCTGAATTATCTAGTTGGATGGTGAGAGTGAAGAGGTTGGAAAAGTTTCTCCAAGATCTGAGATAACTTTCAAACTTTATTCCTTTTCCATTAAGTCTTAAACCTGATATACTGGTTATAACATCAAAACCAATAATAAGGTCTTTTTGAGAAAGTGAAGATCTTAAAATCTTTTGAGTTATTTGATAGCTTGAAAAAATTTAAAGGGTAACAGGGTTATTGAAAAAGTCTGTAGAGAATACATTCTCATCAATGGTTTTGAAAAAGGTTTTCTGTTTTGTCCAAAAGTTTTTGGGTAAGACAAAAAGATTTACTATGGTTCGGGCTGTACCAGTGTTAAAGAAAGCTGTGACTATTATGGGAAAAAATGTTTATGAGTGAAGATCTGAATTAGAGCTAAAGGTAATTTTAGAGGTTGAAAGGTTTGAATTTTTTAGAGTTCTTAGACTAACATGTATTCATACCATTGATCATTTATGAATTCATCCGAATAGTCTGAGTCTGAAATGTCAGCATCATCAAACTGCTTGATCATAAATAATGATATTTCATTCTACTCATCATCAAGGGAGAATATTGATTCAAGATCATCATCAGAGAGATTGATACCAGAGATATTAGCAATATCTTGTATCATCTTGATTGATTTTTTATCTAACTTTGAACAATTTTTTGTAAAATATCCTGATTTTGCACAAAGAAAATATTTTAAACTTTTGATTTTTGGATTTTTTTTCATACAAACTTGAATTTTTGAAATCTTCTGGGCTTGTTTGCTCATTTGAATAGTTTTTTAGAGAACTGAAAGTTTCTGTGTTGTCTAAATTATATGAAGTGCTTCTTTTTCTTGTGATTACAAAGACATATGGAGTCATTGGAAAAACATTTGATCTGGAGTCCAAAGGAAGAATATGAGCATGGTGTCTCTAGATTTTTGAAGTTGTTCACCAAGTTTTTGATGTATCTATGTTTTTTACAGATCTTGTCAAAGGCTTTCAACATCATCTTGTAAATATCTCCAAGGTTCATGGTTCTAACATTAAGAGATCTGAGATTTAACTATGTCCTTATTTTCTGTGCAAGTTTTTCTGGAATAGAGTTGAGTAAACCTTGCTTCAGGTTGACATCATCAAATCCACCTAGTATGTAAAAATACTGAAAGAATTGCTAATAATGTCTGTCAAGGTCTTTTGGATGGAGGGAATAGTATTTTTACTTGAAAATTATTCTCTGATCTTTTCCAATCTATAAGTCTCTTAGTTGCAAAAGATTGCTGCAAATTAAAATACAACTTCTGTAATGGTTGGGCATTGAAAAAATTAGAGTTGTCTGTATTCACCAATGTTGTCCTAAAATTTTTTCAAAGTGCCAACTAGTCTGAAAATAAATCTAATCAAGACTATGTTTATTGTAACGTTGAGATTGGAGTTTAATTCAACTATTTCCCATGCTAAGAACTTTTGGAACCTTAAGGGTCATTTTAAAGGAGGAATATCATCAATGGTAAAGACTAAAAAATTTGATGTCGAAGAAGGAACTTGTGATTGTTATGGAGGAGGGTATTGTTTAGTGTCCATTGCATCAGGATTGTGAACTTTTGGATTATTTTTTGAAACTTCAACTATTGGTTCTGTCATAAAAATCTAAGGTAGTGCTAATTCATCTGATCCATTGTATCATTTAACTCAATTAAGGCATCTGATTTAACAGTTTTCATTTAAGATTTAGTCTCAAAAGTGGAAGAAAAGATATCTTCAAGGGAAAATTGAGAGAGATTGTCTTGTGCCATTCGATGAAGTATTTTTGGAAGGGTTAGTGTAAGGGAGATCATAAGTTGTATAGGTTTTTGGTCTAGTTGAGGTGTAGAGTTTTGAGGTGTAGAACTTGAGCTTAGTTTTGGTTTTGGGGGTTGAAAAAGTGGTTATTCTAAAACTCTTTTTTTTTTGGATCAACTGATTATTTTTCTTAAAATTTGTGAATCCATTTTTCAGTTGTGCCAAAAGGAGGTTGTTCTGGTTAGTCTGAGATAGGAGTAAAGTATTGTTTTGGTTATGAAGATGTTAGTATGGATGTTAAGGGAGGTTTATATTGGAAAAGTGTGAAAAAAAGTTTTGAAGGTGAGATTGGAGAATTGTATGATTAGTAAAGATGAGGAGTATCGGCTTGATAAGGGGTGTCATGCATGCCAGTGTTAAGTAAAATGAAGATGTTGTGCTGGAGCTTGCTTGTTGTTTCTGACAGAGCTGATTCTGAAGATCTATAAGTTGAATATTTAAGTTTTTTATTTATTTTTCTCTTTCAGTTAAAGCGTAAGTGAATCCAGTGTTAGTTTTAACTATGTATATAAGTTCTTGGTCAAGAGTTATTATCCTTGATTGAATCTCAAGAATAGTATTTTAAAAATTAACATGGCTCTGATCAAAGTGATGATTGACTTGGTCCAACTTATATTTAATTATGTACAAGTATGCATTTTATTAGAGAGAATTCTCAGTTTGCCAGTTTGACGTTAAGCTAAGAAGACGCCATAATCTTGAACACTGGCTAGAATACATTGGTTATATGTCTTTTTAACATGAGTTTAAACTTATGAGCATATAAGAAGATGGATTTGTAAAAAGAGTATAGATTGCACATATACAGGTCAGAATGAGGTTTTTGAAAGAGAAGATTTATGGAAGATGAAGCTTGTGAAGAAGAAGGTGTTGGGTTTATCATAGAAATGATTGGAATGATCTACAAGGAGCTCAAAAAAAGGTTTTAGAGGAGGTCTGGTAAGCATGTTTGGGAAAAGGTTATCTTTGCCTTTTATATGTGTTATGGTGAAGTATTACTATGAAAACCACTATGATAGTTTAAGTAACTGTACATTTAGCATCTGCTTTTTCTTGAAATTGAATATCTGATCAAAGGCTGACATCACAAGAATGTGATATCCTATGAGGTGAAATTCAAATCTTTGGATTTCATACTTTATAGCTAAAATTTCTTTTAGTGTAGAGTGATAATGAAATTTTAAATCTTTGAATTTTTCACTCTTATAACCACATATCCATCTAGTTTCATCTTTTTATTCTAAAAGAATTACTGAGCAAAACTGTTCATTTACATCTATTTACAGTATCTTTTTTTTATTTGAAAGAATCTTTAATTAAAAAGTGGTTGTGCTCTTATCTTTAAAGTTTGTACTATTTTTATCTACTTCTGAGATTACGTTAGAGGTTTTTTTTTTAACATCTGTCTGAGAGGATGAGTTAACTGTATAAAATCTAAGAGGAATTCACTCATGTAATTGACTATACCAAGAAATTATTGAACTTACTTCTTTGAAAGATTTTCATTAAGAAAATCTGCAAGTGTCTAAACAATGTAGGGTTGAGCTATGTACTGTCTATCTTTTAAATGCATGCCTAAAAAATTAATTTTTGAGGTGCCAATGATCATCTTTTTCTCTAAGAGCATTATCTTATATTGTTGAACAAGCTACTGGAACATATCCAATAGCTATGTATGAGATGAGACATCTGAATAGAATAGTAAGATATCATTAATGTAAATCAAGGTATGATCAAGAATGAGAGTAAATATCCTTATTATTGCTTTCTGAGACAGTGAAAGAGTAACTTTTAATCCAAAAGGCATAACTATCCACTAAAAATACTATTAAGGGATGCAAAACACCATTTTGTATTTGTCCTGTGGATGTATACCTAATTGCCAAAATCTTGCTTTCAGGTTAAACTTGGAAAAGACTTTTGCATTTGCCAAATTTGCAAACAAAGTTTTTTTATCTGAAAAAGAAAACTTATCATCTGTAAGAAAAATATTAAAAGGCTTGTAATTAATCACCAATCTTAATTTTTTATGAACTTTTTCTGAACCTTTGTTGACATAAAACGCATCACAGGCCCATGAAAAAAGGTTAGTTCAATTAATCCTTGAGCTTGGAGAAGGGAACATTCTTGGGTTACTAATTTGAAATGATCTAGGTTCATGCTAGAATGACTTACTTTTATGAGATTGACATTCTCATCTTTTTCAAAGGGAAAGGTGATGAAAAATTTAGGGTTTTTCCAAAGAGGGTGGTCACATTTTTAAAAGAATTCTAAATGATTTTTTGCACAAAAAAAGTAAATGAACTTTTGTCTAAATTCTTAAAAAGCATCTGGTTGGATAATGAAGGTGAAGACGTTGGGAAACTTTCTCCAAGGTTTGAAATAACTTTCAAAATTTATGCCTTTTTCACTAAGTTTTAAGCCTAGTATACTGGTTATGACATCAAAACCAATAACAAGGTCTTTCTGAGAAAGTGGAGATCCTAATTTAAGTTATTTGATAGCCTTAAAAAATTTGAATGGTAACAGGGTTGCTGATAAAGTTTGTAGAGAATACATTCTCATCAACAGTCTTGAAAAAAGTTTTTTGTTTTGTCCAAAAGTTTTTGGGTAAGACAAGGGGATTTGCTATGGTTTGGGCTGCTCTAGTGTTAAAAAAAGCTGTGACTATTGTGGGAGGAGAATGTTTGTGAGTGAAAATCTGAACTAAAGCTAAAGGTAATTTTAGAGGTTTGAGGGTTTAGATTTTTTTGAGTTCTAAGACTGATATGTATTCAAGCATTGATCATCTATGAATTCATCTGAGTAGTCTGGATCCGATATGTCAACATTATTAAATTACTTGATCATAAACAATAATTTTTCATTTTGCTCATTATCAAGGAAAAAGATCGATTCAAGGTCATTATCAAAGGATTGACACCAGAGATATTAACAATGTCTTGGATCATCTTGACTGATCATTTATTTGACTTTGGGCAATTCTTTGCAAAATGTCTTAATTCTTCATAAAAAAAGCATTTTAAACTTTTGAACTTTTGAACTTTGGATCTTTTTTCTTTCTTGCAAACTTGAATCTTTGAAATTTTTTGGGCTTTTTTGCTCTTTTGAATAGTTTTCTAGAGAACTATGAGTTTCTGGGAAGTCTGAATCTTTTGAAGTACTTTTTTTCTTGTGATTGTAAAGACATGTAGAGTCTTTGAAAAAACATTTGATCTGGAGTCCAAAGGAAGAATAAGAGCATAGTTTCTCTAACTTTTTAGAGTTGTTCACCAAGTTTTTGATGTATCTGTGCTTTTTGCAAATCTTGTCAATAGCTTTTGACATCATCTTGTAAATATCTCTAAGATTCATGGTTCTAACATTAAGAGATTTGAGATTCAGTTGTATCTTTATTTGCTGTGCAAGTTTTTCTGAAACAGAATTGAGAAAAGCTTGCTTGAGGTTGACATCATCAAATCCACCTAGTATGTAGAAATACTAAGAAAATTGCTAATAGTGTCTATCAAGGTCTTTTAGATGGAGAGAATAGCATTTTAACTTGAAGAAATATTTTATGATCTTTTCCAATCTATGAGTCTCCTAGCCGTAAAAAATTGTTGCAAATTGAGATATAGCTTCTGTGATGGTTAGGCATTGAAGAAATTAGAGTTGTTTGTATTCACCAATGTTGTCCCAAAAGTTTTTCAAAGTTTCAACTAGTTTAGAAATAAATCTGATCAAGACTGTGTTCATTGTGAGATTGAGATTGGAGTTTAGTTCAACTAGTCTCCATGCTAAAAACTCTTGAAACCTTGAGGGCCATTTTGAAAGAAAAATATCATCAATGGTAAAGGCTAAAAACTTTGATGTTGAAGGAGGAAATTATAATTGTCGTGGAGAAAGGTGTTGTTCAGTGTCCATTGCATCAGGGTTATGGACTTTTGAATTATCATATAGAACTTTAACTATTGGTTTTGTCATAAAAATCTGAGGTAGTGCTAACTCATCTGAATCATGAGTATCATCTAACTTAATTGTTTCCATTTGAGATTTAGCCTCAAAAGTAGAAGGAAAAATATCTTTAAGAGAAAATTGAGGGAGATTATCTTGTGCCATTTGATAAAGCATTTCTGGAAGGGTTTGTGTAAGAGAGATCATGAGTTGTATAGGTTTTTGGTCTATTTGAGATGTAGGGTTTTGAGGTGTAAAACTTGAGCTTGGTTTTGCTTTTGGTTTTAGAGGTTGAGAAAATGGTTATTCTGTAACTCTTTTTAGTTTTAGATTAACTGGTTGTTTTTTTTTAAATTTATAAATCTGTTTTTCAATTATGCCAAAAAAAGGTTGTTCTAGTTGGTCTGAGATAGGAATGAAGTATTATGTTGGTTGTGAAGATGTTGGTATGGATGTAGGATGAAGTTTATACCGAAATGGTGTGAAGAAAGGTTTTGGGGGTGAGGTTTGAGGATTGTATGGTTGGTAAGGAGGAGGAGAGGTATAGGCTTGGTAAGGGGTGTCATACATGCCAATGTTAAGTGAAGTGAAGATGTTGTAGCTGAAGGCTGCTTGTTGTTGTTATTTCTGACGGAGTTGATTTTGAAGATATGTAAGTTAAATCTTTAAGCTTTTCATTTCTTTCTCTCTTTCAGCGAAGGCATAAGTGAATCCAGTATTGGTTTTAGCCATGTATCTAAGTTTTTGATCAAGAATTATTATCTTTGAGTGAATTTCAAGAATAATGTTTTGAAGATTAACAAGGCTCTAATCAAAGTAATGACTGACTTGGTCCAACTTTTGTTCAATTTTGTACAAGTATGCATTTTACTGGAAAGAATTCCTAGTTTGCCAATTTAAAACTATTTCAACATGAGAAACATTTTTTTGGTTCCCATATTCATCTCTGCTAGTAGGATTTGGGATCTTTGGATTATGTTTATATTGGTCTTTGTGAAATTCTTGGAAATGAGGGAAATTTGAACTTAGGTAGCTTGGTTGCATCATGGATATTTGAGGTAAGGGTTGGGTGGAATCTGGTTTTTGTGTGGTTTGGGTTGGGCAAGTTTAGGGGAGTTATTTTTTCTTTTTTAGGATTGATGATATAATAGTCAAACTTTCTTGAAAGTTCACCAAAGAGATCAACTTTAGGGTCTCCATTCTTATATTTTTTTTGAGCTTTTGCTAGGAAGACTTTTTTTTTTTTTGCTTTTTTAGAACATCATCATCATCATTTAGAAAAATTTTGCATGCGTCTATCTGACATTCTTTGCTTTGTAATTTATGTCTCGATAACAATGTCCTTGTAGAGATCTGTATGTATATACGAAATTTTCATTGGACTGAAAATGTGTGACTGGAACATCGAGGGGATCAACTTGTCATCTTTGCATCATGAATTATGTTGGAAAGATTATTGAAGAAAGAACATCATTTCCTTTGCTATGATCAAACTCAATTATGACAATACTATCCCGATTTGTCATGTACGTTGGATCAAAGTGTTGAATTGGTTCATCTTGCTTCCAAATCTTTTGATAACTTATCATTCATGTCTTTGAGAGAAGGTTGGCAAGTTCTTCATTTGACATCTACTTTGGAATGTGAACATGTCTAAGAGTCCTGTCTGTTGCTTCAATTTGTACAAAAACAGTATAACCAGAGTGAGAAAAAGACAAGTTAATGACATAATCTTGAACTCTATATGCCATCTAGTAGTAAAAAGTTGTCTGCAGTCCTTTCATCTTTGTACCTATGATCTAGACTTGAACTTTTAAAGCATCTAACAATGTTGGGTCATGAAGAAACATATTATAAATAGAAAAAACTGTGAAGAAGATAGTTCTTGCATTGAGCATCGTTTCAACTATGCCAAGGACTGTATGCTTGCATTCTTTGAATCTTGTGTCCAACAAGGCCATTCTGGTACATATAAGAATACCATTTCTGTCATGAAAGGTTAAGGCTACTCTGATAGCACCAAAGTGGATGTAGGTGTATCTTTATTCTGACCACTATTGAGAAAATTATTCTAAGATCTGAAGAATAATAAAGTGCTCTTGAGGTCTTGCTAGAAGAATACATTGATCAAAGTTTGTGGCTTGAACATACTTTTTTTTTAGCTGGGCATTTTGATTTTAAAAGAGTTTTTAAAGATCTAGTAAGAGAAGGGAAGGAGTTTGAGAAAACTGTGTAAGAATTTACAAGGGGAAGAACTATTTGCTGGGTTATCTTTTTTTCTGGTATATAATTTACTTCATATAAAATCTTTAACTTAGAAGATAAAGACTTTTTAAGTGCAGAAAAAGGAAGAGAAGACAAACTAAAATAAGATCTAGAAGATAAGGGTTAAGAACTAGGATTACTGGTAATTGATAAATCCATGAAAATAAAACTCTCTTTTGGCTTTTCCTATCCAACTTCAATAATTAAGAATTAGAAACATAATTTCTTCTAGCTATTTTGGACTGCGATTTTTGATGTTGATACCATTATATTACAGCGACAGGTAGTAATGCCAAGGCTCTAGTAACTGACGGCTTCAATTCTGGGTCTCGGAGTGGTAAAGTCATAACAATACTATTTGATATTATTTTAATAGCGTACGGATCGATTAACCTATCAAGATAGTACTAAACAAAAGTGTTTCATATATTAGACATATAACCAAGGTATTCTAACCGGTGTTTAAGACTATGGTGCCCTCTTGGCTTAACGTTAAACTGGCGGCCTAACTTTTATGAAGACATATCTTTTACTACATTAACTTATTTTTAGTATGATCTTGATTCAGTATAACTTTTTTTTGGTTCAGGGAGTGGATCAATGGTTTGTTTGTCAATTTACAAGAATTTTTGATGCAGAGGATCCATAATATTATGGCAACTACAAAGCATACTCAACTTGTATCACTGTAAACTATGGAATAGCTTGAAAAAACATGAAACTAAAACTTTAACTATGAAAAAAGGAAGAAGGAATTACCAAAAGAGAATAGAGGTTTTAGCCAAACATATTTTATAAAGAGAGGATTTCTTATAAGAGAAAACTTAGGGAAAGTTAACTTGCTAACTTAAGTTATTTTTTCCATGATATTAGTCTGAATCTTGTAAAGTGCTTTTTTTCTTGTAATTACAAAGACATGTGGAGTTTTTGGAAGAACATTTGATTTGGAGTCCAAAGGAAAAATAAGACCATGGTTTCTTTAACTTTTTGGAATTGTTTACCAAGTTTTTGATGCGCATGTGCTCTTTGCAAATTTTGTCAAGGGCTTTCAACATCATCTTGTAAATACCTCTAAGGTTCATGATTCTAACATCAAGAGATCTAAGATTCAGTTGTGTCTTTGTTTGCTGTGCAAGTTCTTCTAAAACAGAATTGAGAAAAGCTTACTTCATATTGACATCATCAAATCCATCGAGTATGTAAAAATATTGAGAGAATTGCTAATAGTGTCTATCAAGGTCTTTTGAATGGAGGAAACAACATTTTAACTTGAAGAATTATTCTCTGATCTTTTCTAATCTGTGAGTTTCTTGTCCACAAAATATTGCTATAAATTAATATACAGCTTTTGTGATGGTTGGGCAATGAAGAAATTAGAGTTGTTTGTATTCACCAATATTATCCCAAAAATTTTTCAAAATACCAACTAGTCTGAAAACAAATCTGATCAAGACTGTGTTTATTGTAACATTAGGATTGGAGTTTAATTCAACTAATCCCCATGCTAAGAACCCTTGGAACCTTGAGGGCCATTTTGAAAGAGGAATATCATTAATGGTAATGACTGAAAACTTTGACGTCAAATGAAAAACTTGTGTTTGTTGTGGATGAGAGTGTTGTTCAGTGTCTATTGCATTAGAGTTGTAAGCTTTTAGATTATCTTTTGAAACTTCAACTATTGGTTCTATCATGAAGATTTGAGGTAGTGCTAATTCATTTGATCCATCAGTGTCATCTAACTCAATTGAAGTATCTGATTTAACCATTTATATCTGAGATTCAATCTCAGAAGTGGAAGAAAAGATATCTTAAAAAAAAATTGAGAAAGATTGTCTTGTACCATTTGATGAAATATTTTTGAAAGGGTTTGTGTATGAGAGATCATGATTTGTACAGGATTTTAGTCTGTTTGAGATGTAAGGTTTTGAGGTGTAGAACTTAAGCTTGGTTTTGGTTTTAGGGGTTGAAAAAGTGGTTGTTCTACAACTCTTTTCGGTTTTGGATCAACTGATTATTTTTTCTTAAAATCTGTGAATCCATTTGTCAATTATGCTAAAATGAGGTTGTTCTGGTTGGTCTGAGATAGGAGTGAAGTATTATTTTGCTTGTGAGGATGTTGGTATGGATGTTGGGGGAGGTTTATATTGAAAATGTGAGAAAAAATGTTTTAGAGGTGAGGTTAAAAGATTGTATGGTTGGTAAGGAGGATGAGTATAAGCTTAGTAAGGGGTGTCATACATGCTAATATTAAGTGGAGTGAAGATGTTATAGTTGGAGGCTACTTGTTGTTGTTGTTGTTTCTGACGTAGCTGATTCTGAAGATCTACAACTTGAATCTTTGAGCTCTTCATTTCTTTCTCTCTTTCAGTGAAAGCATAAGTGAATCCAATGTTGGTTTTAACCATATACATGAGTTCTTGATCAAGAGTTATTATCCTTGATTGAATCTTAAGAATAATGTTTTGAAGATTAACAAGGCTCTTATCAAAATGATGACTAACTTGATCTAACTTGTGTTCAATTTTGTACAAGTATGCATTCTGCTGGAGAGAATTCTTAATTTGCCAGTTTAAAACTACTTCAGCATGAGAAATACTTTTTTGGTTCCTATATTTATCTCTGTCAGTAGGGTTTGGGATCTTTAGAATGTGTTTGTATTGATCTTTGTGAAACTCTTAAAAATGAGGAAAATCTAAACTTAGGTAGCTTGGTTGCATCATGAAGATATGTCTTTCATATAGTAATTTATTTTTAGCATGATCTTGGTTCAGTATAATTTTTCTTTGGCTCAGAGAGTGGATCAATGGTCTGTTTGTCAATTCTACAAGAATTTTTTATGCAGAGAATCCATAATATTATGGCAACTACAGAGCATACTCAACTTGTATCACTGCAAACTATGGATAGCTTGAAGAAACATGAAACTAAAACTTTGACTATGAAAGAAGGAGAAAGGAATTACCAAAAGAGAAGAAAAGTTTTTAGCCAAACATATTTTATAAAGAGAGGATTTCTTATAAGAGAAAACTTAAAGAAAGTTAACTTTTAACTTAAGTTATTTTTTCTATGATGCCTTCTTGGAGAAGGAGCACACTATTTATACATGAAAAAAGTAAAAGAATAGTAATCTAATAGGATAAAGTCATGATTAAAGTCATGACCTTTACAAAAGACTTGATATAAAGCTAAAGTGACTTTAATAAAGTAACGATGACTCATCACTTATATGACATAGAGTAAATATGACTCATAAAGTAGAGATAATTTGACTAAAGTAGACTAGACATAAATGTGACTTGACATAAAGTAGACTAAAAGTAATGGTGAGTTGGTGAGACGTCACCATCATCTTTGGAGTCTTTTAAAAAGTATCTGGAGAGAATTATCACATGTAATTATACATAATTGGACTAGAACAGGGAATCTTTTGTCTCGGAGAACCATGAGTGGATTTCTGACTTGATTAACATCATTTGAGAGAGTGGTAAGTGTGTTCTGGAGAGAGGTTGTGTTTTCAACTTTAGGAGTGAGAATTCTATAGCAATATAGTGAAGGTGACAAAAGTACCACACGAAAATAACTATTTCTTTTAGGAAATAAAGTGGGTCAGGGAATTTGAAAGGATGGATAAAGGAATATTTAGGATGTATTCCAAGAAGTTGAATAGAGGTATCTCCAAACTTTATGAGTATTTTGGACTGGTATTTGAGCAAAAAGTATGAGGCTTTTTGGTTAAGGGTTTTAGTGGTAAGAAATGTTGGTAACTCTAGAGGAAGATTTTTCACTAGAAGGTTAAAAAATTCATCAAGTAAGTCAAATTCATTATCAAGGTGAGGTTTTTGTGAAAAAGGAAAAAGAGGATTTGTGCAAGATGAAGCTTGTGAAAAAGAAGGTGTTGGGTTCATCATAAAAATGACTAGAATGAGCAGGGAGTTTGAAAGAGGTTTTGGAGGAGGTTTGGTAAACATGTCTGGAAGAAGGTTATCTTTGCCTTTTATATATGCTATGGTGAAAGAGTATTGTGAAAACCACTGAAAAAGACTGAATAACTGTGCATTTGGCATTTGTTTTTTCTTGAAATTAAGCATCTGATCAAAGGCTGACATATCCAATTCCACAAAAAAGTGATATCCTATGAGGTGAAATTCAAATATTTGGATTTCATACTTTACAGTTAAATTTTTTTTAGTGCAAAGTGATAATGTAGTTCTGAATCTTTGAATTTTCTACTCTTGTAATCACAGATTTGTCTGGTTCCATCTTTTTCTTCTAAAAGAATTACTAAATAAAACTTTTCACTAACATCTATCTGCAGTATCATTTTACCATCTGAAAGAATTTTTAAAGTTGGAAGTGACTATGCTCTTATCTTTAAGGTTTGTATTGCTTTTATCTACTTATGGGACCATGTGAGAGGTTTTTTCTTTAACATTTGTCTGAGAGGATGAGTTAACTGTGCAAGATCTGAGAGAAATTTACTCATGTAATTGACTATACCAAAGAATTATTGTACTTACTTCTTTGAAAGATTTTCATCAGAGAAATCTGTAACTATCTAAGTAATATGAGGTTGAGCTATGTACTGTCCATTTTTTAAATACATGCCTAAGAAATCAATTTTTGAGGTGCCAATGATCATCTCTTTATCTAAAAGCGTTATCTCATACTGTTAAACAATCTGTTAAAACTTATTCAATAGCTGTGTATGAGATGTGATATCTAGAAAGAACAGAAAGATATCATCAATGTAAATCAAGGCATTATCAAGAAGGAGAGTAAATATCCTCGTCATTACTTTTTGGAATAGTGAAGAAGCAACTTTTAATCCAAAAGGCATAATTGTCCACTGGAGATGGTGTTAAGGAATGCAAAATGCCATTTTGTATTTGTCCTATGGATGTATACCTAATTGCTAGAATTTTACTTTGAAGTCAAACTTGGATAAGACTTTTGCATTTGCCAAATTTGCAAATAAAGTTTTTTTATCTAGAAGAGAGAACTTATCATCTATAAGAAAAATGTTAAGAGGCTTGTAATTAATCACCGATCTTAATTTTTTACAAACTTGTTATGAACTTTTATTGACATAAAACGCTTCACATGCCCATGGAAAAGAGGTTGGTTCAATTAATCCTCGAGCCTGAAGAAGGGAACATTCTTGGGTTGCCAATTTGAAATGATCTGGGTTCATGCTTGAATAACTTACTTTTATGGGATTGGCATTTTCATCTTTTTTGAAGGAAAGGATAATGAAAAATTCAAGGTTTTTTCAAAAAGGGTGGTCACATTTCTGAAGGAATTTTGAATGATTTTTTGCACAAAAAAAAATAAATGAACTTCTGTCTAAATTCTTGAAAAACATCTGGTTAGATGGTGAGGGTGAAGAGGTTAAGAAGGTTTCTCCAAGGTCTGAAATAACTTTCAAACTTTATACCTTTTCACTAAGTCTTAAGCCTAGTATATCGGTTATGACATCAAAACCAATAACAAGGTTTTTCTGAGGAAGTGGAGATCCTAAAATCTTTTGAGTTATTTGATAGCTTGAGAAAATTTGAAGGGTAACAGGATTGCTGATAAAGTTTATAAAGAATACATTCTCATCAGCGGTCTTAAAGAAGGTTTTCTATTTTGTCCAAAGGGTTTTGGGTAAGACAATAGGATTTGTTATGGTTTGGGCTACACTAGTGTCAAAGAAAACTGTAACTATTATGGGAGGAGAATGTTTGTGAGTGAAGATCTGAACTGGGGCTAAAGGTAATTTTTGAGGTTGGAGGGTTTGGATTTTTTGGAGTTCTTAGACTGACATGTATTCATAGCATTGATCATCCGTGAATTCATCTGAGTAGTATGAGTCTAAAGTGTCATCATCATCAAACTGCTTGATCATAAACAATGATCTTTCATTCTGTCCATCATTAAGGAAGAAGATTGATTCAAGGTAATTATCAGAGAGATTGATACTAAATATATTAGTAATATCTTGTATCATCTTGATTGATCTTTTATCTGACTTTGGGTAATTTTTTGCAAAATGTCTTGATTTTTCACAAAGAAAACATTTTGAACTTTTGATTTTTGGATATTTCTTCTTTCTCATATCCATAGTCTTGAACACCAGCTAGAATATCTTGGTTATATGTCTGATCTATGAAACACTTATGTTTGGTATTATCTTGATAGGTTAACCGATCTATACGCTATTCAAATAATATTAGATAGTATTGTCATGACTCTACCACCCGAAAAGCTCGAAAGTGAAGTCGTCAGTTACTAAAGCCTTAGCACTACTACCTGCCCCTGTATTAGAATGGTATCAAAGTCAAAAACCCACCATCCAAAATAGTAAGAAGAAATTATGTTTCTAATTCTTGATTATTGAAGTTAGACAGAAAACCCAAAAGAGAGTCATATTTTCATGGATTTATCAACTACCAGTAATTCTAGTTCTTAACTCTCTTCTTCTAGATCCTTTTTTAGTTTGTCTTCTCTCCCTTCTTTTGTACTTAAAAAGTCTTCCTCTTCTAAGTTAAGTTTTTATATGAAGTAGATTATATCTCAGAAGAAAAGAAAATCCAACAAACAGTTTTTTCTCTTATAAATCTTTATACAGCTTTCTCAAACTTTTTTCCTTTTCTTACTAGATCTTTAAAAACTCTTTTAAAACCAAAATACCTAGCTCCAAAAGAGTATGTTTAAGCCACAAACTTTGATAAATGCATTCTTTCAGCAAGACTTCAAGAGCACTTTGTTACTCTTCAAATCTTAAAAAAAAATTTCTCAACAGTGATCAAAACAAAAATACACTCACACCCATTTTGGTGCTATCAGAATAGCTTTAACCTTTTATGACAGAAATGATATTCCTGTATGTACCAAAATAGTCTTGTTGGACACAAAATTCAAAGAATATAAGCATGCAGTACATGGCATAGTTGAGACGACGTTCAATGCAGGAACTATCTTTTTTATAGTCTTCTCAAATTATAATATATCTTTTCATGATCCAACTCTATTAAATGCTTTAAAAGTTTAAGTCCAGATCATAGGTACAGAGATGAAAGGACTCCAAGCAACCTTTCACTACTAGATGGCATATAGAGTTTAAGATCATGCCATTAACTTACCTCTTTCTCACTCTATTAATACTGTCTTTGTAAAAATAAAAGCAGCAGACAGAACTCCTAGACATGTTCACATTCCAAAACAAATATCTAATAAAGAACTTGCTACCCTTCTCCTAAAGACATAGATGATAAGTTATCAAAAGATTTAAAAGTAAGATGAACCAATTCAATACTTTGATCTAACCTACAAGATAAATCAAAATGGTATTATCACAATTGAGTTTGATTACAGCAAAGAAAAAGATGTTCCTCCGGCAACGATCTTTCCAACATAATTCATGATGCAAAGATGTTAAGTCGATCCCCTCGATGTTCCAATCACACATTTTAAGTCTAATGAAAATCCTGTATAGGCATATAGATCTCCATAAGGACATTATTATTGAGACATAAATTACAAATCCAAAGAATGTCAGATAGACGGATACAGAAGCTTTTTAGATGATGATGATAAAATTCCAAAGAAGCAAAAGAAAAAAAAGACTTCCAAGCAAAAGCTTAAAGAAATATATGAGAATTAAGACCCTGAAGTTGATCTCCTTAGAGAACCCTCAGGAAAGTTTAACTATTATATCATCTATCTTAAGAAAGAAAAACATTATCCTCAAACTTACAACACCTAAGACACACAAAAACCAGATTCCCCCAAATCCTTGCCTCAAATATCCACGATGCAACCAAGCTACCCAAGTTTAGATTTTCCTCATTTCCAAGAGTTTCATAAAGACCAATACAAACACATTCCAAAGATCCCAAACCCTACTAACAGAGATGAATATGAGGAACCAAAAAAGTGTTTCTCATGTTGAAACAGTCTTAAACTAGCAGACTAAGAATTCTCTCTAGCAGAATGTATACTTGTATAGAATTAAACACAAAATAGACCAAGTCAATCATCATTTTTATCAGAGCCTAGTCAATCTTCAAAATATTATTCTTGAAATTCAATTAAAGATAATAACTCTTGATCAAAAACTCAGATACATGGTTAAAACCAACACTACATTCATTCATGCTTTCACTAAAAGAGAAAAAGAAATGAAGAGCTTAAAGATTCAACTTACAGATCTTCAGGATCAGCTCCATCAAAAATAACAACAACAATAAGTAGCCTCCAACTATAACATTTTCACTCCACTCAACACTAGCATGCATAACACCCCTTACCAGGCCTATACTCCTCCTCTTTACCAACCATACAATCCTCTAACCTTACCCCCAGAACCTTTCTTTACACCTTTCCAGTATAAACCTCCCCTAACATCCGTACCAACATCCTCACAACTAAAACAATACTTCACTCCTATCTCAGACCAACCAGAACAACTTTCTTTTGGCACAACTGAAAAATGGTTTCATGAATTTTAAAAAAAATAATCAGTTGATTCAAAACCAAAAAGAGTTATAAAACAACCACTTTTTTAATCCCTAAAACCAAAACCAAGCTCAAGTTCTACACCTTAAAACTTTACATTTCAAACAGACTAAAAACCTGTATAACTTATGATCTCTCTAACACAAACCCTTCCAAAAATGCTTCATCAAAGGGCACAAGACAATCTCTCTTAATTTTCCTTTGAAGATATCTTTCTTTCTACTTTTGGGACTGAATCTCAAATGGAATCAATTGAGTCAAATGATACTGATGGATCAGATAAATTAGCACTACCTTAAATCTTTATGACAAAACCAACAATTAAAGTTTCAGATGATAATCCAAAAGTTCACAACCCTGATGCAATGGACACTGAACAACATCTTTCTCCATAACAATCACAAGTTTTCCCTTCGACATCAAAGTTTTTGGTCTTTACCATCGATGATATTCCTCTTTTAAAATGGCCTTCGAGGTTTCAAGAGTTCTTAGCATAGGGTCTAGTTGAACTAAACTCCAATCCCAATATTACGATGAACACAGTCTTGATCAGATTTATTTTCAGACTAGTTGAAACTCTATAAAACTTTTAGGACAATATTGGTGAATACAGATAACTCCAGTTTCTTCAATGCCCAAACATCACGAAGCTGTATCCTAATTTGCAGCAATATTTTATGACAAAAAAACTCACAGATTGGAAAAGATCATAGAATAATTCTTCAAGCTAAAATGATTTTCCCTCCATCCAAAAGACCTTGACATATACTATCAGTAATTTTTTCAATATTTTTACATACTCAGTGGATTTGATGATGTCAACTTGAAGTAAGCTTTTATCAACTCTGTTTCAGAAGAACTTGCACAGCAAACAAAGACACTGTTGAATCTCAGATCTCTTGATGTTAGAATCATGAACCTTAGAGATATTTACAAGATGATGTTGAAAACCCTTGACAAGATTTGCAAAGAGCACAAATACATAAAAACTTTATGAGCAACTCCAAAAAGCTAGAGACACCATGCTTCTATTCTTCTTCTGGACTCCAGATCAAATGTTCTTTCAAAGACTCCATATGTCTTTGCAATCACAAGAAAAAAAGGCACTTCAAAAAATTCAAACTACCCAGAAACTTCTAGTTCTCCAAAAAACTATTTAGAATAGTAAAAAAGCCCAGAAGATTTCAAAGATTTAAATTTGTAAGAAAAAAGAAAAATTAAAAGTTTAAAATACTTTTTTTATGGAAAATCAGGACATTTTACAAAGAATTACACAAAGTCAGACAAAAGATCAGTCAAGATGATCCAAGACATTGCTAATATCTTTTGTATCAATCTCTCTGATGATAACTTTGAATCAATCTTCTCTTTTGATGATGAGTAGAATGAAAGATCATTATTTATGATCAAGTAATTTGATGATGTTGACACTTCAGACTCATACTACTCAGATGAATTCATAGATGATTAATGCTATGAATACATGACAGTCTAAGAACTTAAAAAAATCCAAACCCTTCAACCTCTAAAATTACCTTTAGCTCTAGTTTAGATCTTCACTCACAAACATTTTTTTCTCATAACAGTTACAGCTTTTTTTTACACTGATACAGCCTAAACCATAACAAATCTCATTGTCTTACCCAAAAACTTTTGGACAAAACAAAAAAACCTTATTCAAGACCTTGATGAAAATATATTCTCTACAGACTTTATCAGTAATTTTGTTACCCTTTAGATTTTCTTAGGCTATCATATAACTCAAAAGGTTTTAAAATCTCCACTTCTCTAGAAAGACCTTGTTATTGGTTTTGATGTTATAACCAGTATATCAGGCTTACGACTTAGTGAAAAAAGTGTAAAGTTTGAAAGTTATTTTAGACCTTAGAGAAACATTCCCAACCTTTTCACCCTCACCATCCAACCAGATATTTTTCAAAAATTTAGATAAAAGTTCATTCATTTTTCATGTGCAAAAATTCATTCAAAATTTCTCCAAAAATGTGATCACCCTCTTTAGAAAAACATTGAATTTTTCATTACCCTTCCCTTCAAAAAAGATGAAAATACCAATCCCACAAAAGTAAGTCATTCAAGTATAAACCCAAATCATTTCAAATTGGCAACCCAAGAATGTTCCCTTCTCCAAGCTCAAGGATTAATTGAACCAACCTTTTCTCCATAGGCATGTAAAATGTTTTATGTCAACAAACATTCGAAACAAGTTCGTAAAAAATTAAGATTGGTGATTAATTATAAGCTTCTTAACATTTTTCTTACAGATGATAAATTTTCTCTTTCAGACAGAAAAACTTTATTTGTAAATTTGGTAAATACAAAAGTCTTCTCCAAGTTTGACCTCAAAGTAAGATTCTAGCAATTAGGTATACATCCACAGGACAGATACAAAATGATGTTTTGCATCTCTCAACACTACTTTCAGTGGACAGTTATGCCTCTTGGATTAAAAGTTACTCGTTCATTGTTCCAGAAAGTAATGATAAGGATATTTACTCTTATTCTTAATAATGCCTTAATTTATCTTACTGTTCTCTCTAGATGTCACATCTCATATACAGCTATTAGATAAGTTTTAATAGATTGCTCAATAGTATGAGATAATGCTCTCAGAGAAAAATATGATCATTAGTGTCTTAGAAATTGATTTCTTATACATGCATTTAAAAGATGAACAGTACATAGCTCAACCCCACATTGCTCAGACACTTATAAATTTTTTTGATGAAAATCTTTCAAAAAAGTAAGTATAATAATTCTTTGGTGTAGTCAATTATATGAGTGAATTCCTTTCAAATCTTACACAGTTAACTCATTTTCTCAGATAGATGTTAAAGAAAAAACCTCTCAATAAAAAATCTTTCTCCAGAGTTACCAAGACTTCTTACCACTAAAACTCTTGACCAAAAAGCCCCACATCTTTTGCTCAAATATCAGTCCAAAATACTTAGAAAGTTTGGAGATACCTTAATTCAATCTCTTGAAATACATCTTGAATACCCTTTTATCCATCCCTTCAAATTCCCTAATCCATTTTGTTTCCCAAAAAAAAATAATTTGTTTCATGTGGTATCTTTGTCACCTTTACTATATTATTGTAGATATTCCACTCCCAAAGCTCAAAACACTCATTCACCTTTTCAGCAGTCAACCACCAACCCCACCAAACACCAACTAGACCTTAATCATCAACATCATTGAAAAATCTTCAAGGTACTGGAGAAACTAAATAATCATCTACCCACTAGAATAGTTTTTATTCAAAATCTTTAGGGTGGGAATCACAACATTGGAATAAGTGATTGTAGATCCTGTGTTCAAATCTTGCTCTAAGTATAAAGAAATCTTTTTCATTCTACCAGTAAAGGTTTGCTGGAAGTTCAACTAGCTCTTAAGGGATGTGGAGATCAAAATTAACAAGTCTTTAGGATAAGTCACTTCATCATGTGTTGTAGGGTGGTTCAGGGGTCCAATATGCCAGGTGATTATGTAATTCTTGGACATATTCTAGAGGGTACTACCACTATGGTTTTTTTTTTTTTTAAAGGGGAAAGTTATGCAGGAATTGGGATGTTGTTAATTTTGCAGAGTCTTTTTAATAAAAGCTTATATTCATGAGCATATAAGAAGATGGTTTTGTAGATATAGTATGGATTGCACACATATAAGTCAGAGTTGGATTGAAAAAAGGTAAAATTATCATGGAGTTCACAAGGGCGATGAAAAAGAAAGATAACATGGTAATGTTGTGAAAGAGGTTTGGTGGCAAAATACCATGTATGGAGAGGTTTAAACCACTTCAAGAAATTTCCTAAATGAATGTCTGTTTCATAAAGAAAATCATTGTTGGCAAAGATGGCTGTGCCAAAATTAAGTTCAAAAGAGTTAAACGTAATGACAATGGTGTAGAGTTGGCATAGATACCATAAGATAACCAAAGCTTCTTTGAATAAGCCTGTTGTATAAGGGATCTAGAACAGGTGAAGAAAAAAAATTGAGGGTGAAAACCAATGAGTTTAAGGTCATGATCAGGTCTCTTTCTGATAAGTATAGCTTGCATCTTGTAAATAATATCATTAGCATGGCTTTCAATTGTCTTTCTTGCAATGATCTGTTAAATTTCAAAAGGAAGGTTGTGAACTGGAAAATTTGGTTAGAAATCTGGATCTAGAACAAAAGAGTTTGTATTTTAGGTTGTAAAGGTAAGGATCGAGAAATGGATTGGTTATGGTTTGAGGAACAGGATCAAAAGAGGGTGAAGGTAAAAGTAATGAGGTCATCATGCAAATGACTGGATTGATCTGCGAGGAGTTCGAAAGAGGTTTTGGAGGAGGTCTGGTAAACATGTCTAAGAAAAAGTTATCTTTGCCTTTTATATGTGCTATGGTGAAGGAATACTATGAAAACCACTATGAAAGTCTGAGTAACTGTGCATTTGGCATTTACTTCTTTTTGAAATTGAGCATCTGATCAAAGGCTGACATATCCAATTTCATAAGAAAGTGATATCATAAGAAGTGAAATTCAAATCTTTGGATTCCATACTTTACAGCTAAAATTTTTTTTAGTGTAGAGTAATAATGAAGTTTCGAATCTTTAAATATGCCATTCTTGTAACCACATATTTGTTTGGTTTCATCTTTTTTTTTCAAAAGAATTGCTGACAAAAACTATTCACTTGCATCTGCCTACAATATCTTTTTTTCATTTGAAGGAATCTTTAAAGTAAGAAGTGATTGTGCTCTTATCTTCAAGATTTGTACTACTTTTATCTGCATTTGGGACCACATAGGACTTTGAAAAACTTTTGGGACATATAAATCATTTATAATTTTTTCAAAAATGTGACCACCCTTTTTGAAAAAACCCTAAATTTTTCATTACCCTTCCTTTCAAAAAAGATGAGAATGCCAATCCTATAACAGCAAGTCATTCAGGTATGAACCTAGATCATTTCAAATTGGCAACCCAGAAATGTTCTCTTCTCCAGGCTCAAGGATCAATTGAACCAACATTTTCTCCATGGACATGTGAAGCGTTTTATGTCAACAAACGTTCAGAATAAGTTCATGAAAAATTAAAATTGGTGATTAATTACAAGCCTCTTAATATTTTCCTTGCAGATGATAAGTTTCCTCTTTCAGATAAAAAAACTTTGTTTACAAATTTAACAAATACAAAAGTCTTCTCCAAGTTTGACCTTAAAACAGGATTCAAGTAATTAGATATACATCAACAAGACATATACAAAATGGTATTTTGTATTTCTCAACATCATTTTCAATGGATAGTTATTTAAACGAATAATAATTAAATGAATTTAAATTTAAATAATAATATTAAACTTAAATAAATTTAAATATTATAAATATTAAATAAATTCATCTATAAATACTAAAAAAATAATGGATATATGTTTGGTTAACATTTTGCTGAATCACCGACTAATGAAAGTACAAGTTGTCCATACAAGGACAAAAACGTTAACTTGCACTTTTGTCCCGTGAAATTTTCCGGAAAAACACATAGAAAAAGAATTAGGCAATCTCGAGAAAATCCCAACTAAACCATTTACTTCCTTTTTATCATTTTTCATTTCCTTCGAAGGAGAGTTTATTATTCTTGATTGTTACTCCTTTGTTTTAGCTAAAAGCTGAGCAACTGAAAGCAATCAAGGTTTTCGTTTTACTGTTTCATCTGACGGGAAAAAAAAAAGAATCAGATTTCAAGTAAGTAACTTTTAATTTACTTTGATTAATTCCTTTCTTGGGTTTCAATGATTTGTCTTGTAACTCAGTCTTTTTCTTCCTTTATGGTGCATGACTTAATGATTCAAGTGGGTTGTTGAAAATATCTGGAGAAATTGAAATTGTTAAGGATATCTAAGTTAAAGCTTGTGACTGCCTTTGTTGAGTGGAGAAAATGAAATCCAAAATAGAGCTTGATAAGAATAATGGTGGTGGTGATTCTGATAGTGGTCAGTTGTTGCGTGACATAAGTAAATCCCTTTTCTTGTATTAACCCTCATCAAAGGCTTTGATTTCCACATCCAATGTTAGATCTAAATCTGCTGAAAAAACCCTTCTTGTGGAATCAAAATCAAAGCAGAACTCAAGAAACCTTTATGATGATGTGATGCAGAGGGATAGGAAATCATCATCATTGTCGAATTGGAAGAAGCCCTTGAAAGCATTAACTCATATTAGGCGTTATCGGGTTGATATTTGTTTCTTTCTCCATGTGCATTCTATTGAAGGCTTGCCTGCCTATTTAAATGACTTTAGCTTATGTGTGCATTGGAAAAGGAAGTATGATGTATTGTCTACTCGTGCAGCAAGGGTGGTGGATGGAATTGCTGAATTTGAAGACATTAATGTGTAGATGTTGTGTGTATAGTAATAGAAGTGGGCCTCATTATTAAGCAAAGTATGAGGTCAAGCTTTTCCTAATCTATGTTTTTGTTGTTGGTGTTCTGGGGCATGATATAGGAGAGCATTGATCTCACAAGGCTGTTATCACTTAATTTGGAGGCTTTAGAAGGGGAGAAAGGCTCAGGTACATGGACAACAAGCTTTAAACTTTCTGGCAAGGCTAAAGGGTTGTTACCATAAATGCCAGTCTCAGTTTCTTGGTAATTAGGGAAAATTTAGTTGAATCAACTGAAAATATGAGTGTGTTTAATTCTATAAATCGAACAGAGAAGGGGTCAAGTGCAATGTGACAGAGTGGAGGTCTTCATGCAAGCAAGGGGAATGAGATGCTTCAGCATGTTGGGACTGTTCCAAGTGCATAGATATGGTTAATGCAATATTGACAAAACATGTTAATTTGTGTAAAACATCTGGTATGGGTTGTTGGGGAACAACTTTACACTATCTGTCATGGTGTTGCTTAGATATCCCCTTTGAAACTATGAACCAGGTGGCACTTCAATGATTGCTTTAATTCAGGTAGAGTGGGCTTCTGTCCCTCTAGAGCAAGGAATCTTTAGCACAGTGCCAGAAGGAGATCAGGAAGAGAACCCTGAATCAGTGGAGGTGGATGAAAATGGAGAAGGTACTCCATTTTTAAAATTTCCATCTTGCAGGGTTAAATACTGATCCTGATAAGCTTCGTCTTTGGGGTACTAAAAGCACAGAAACAGTCTGGGACCCACTGGTTTCTTGCTAATGGCATGGCTATCTCCAATAAGAAAAAAATTCAAAGTTAAAGGCCATTGTAAGATTCTACCCACTGCTGATGAGCAAGATGCAGGCTGGGAATGAGCTGTGGAGTCTAACCTCTAATGTTCATGAAGCAGGAGCTAGTTGGAAAGAATCGGCAGATTTGGGTCCACATTCTCGAAACCCTAATTTCATCTTCCAAACTAAAGTTTCAAATTTGTTGTATATTTCAGTTTTTGACAACCTACTAAGAATATGCCTTACTCCAAGGTAAGCATGCTCTGCTTTGTGTCTTGGCAGTAGTTAAAGTTCTTTAGGTTAGACATGCCTTTTTCAAAGGACAGAGATGTTTTCATGTTTAGAGTGTGAAAAGTAGAATGCCTGATGCTTATTAATTTGATCCACTCTTCTGATAGGTAGTTGGATTTTCATTTAAAGCCTAGCAGCTCATACCATAAGTGTTGATGAGTTCAAAACTTCAAAAGGTTTTTCTCCTTATGATTTCTTTTAATTCTACAGTCTTATTTTTTCTTTGCACTCTCTACTCGGTGCTATTCTTTTGGATCCTTCCCGCTCTGGATCTGGTACAATTGCTGACAGATTGGACCATTTGCTCCCATCTTATGCTGCAGGTAACTTGCTGATTCTTATATCTGTTGGTGATTTTATACATTTTTGTGGTATGTTAGTAGTCTGGATTTCTTTTTCTTTCTTTTTAATGTTAATAATCTCTTCATTTTATTTTTGAATTTGTTAATTACGGTAAACTCTAGTTTTCAAGTAATAAAATTCTGGAAAATAGTAAGCGGAACTGGTGTAAATTTGTAAATGCATATTGAAATGTAACATTGCCATACCAAATAACCTTCCCCTTCATTTGTCCTTTTTCGTATGCTATCATTATTATTTGATTTTTCAATCATAAACAAGGTGAAACATATGCTGCCCCTTGATCATCAAATTATTAATATTGATGAAACAGAAAAATTAAACAACCTGGACTTCTTTCAAAAGAAAACTCTAGTACATGTACTATGCTTTTAAGTTTTTTTTTTTTTCTTATCCGTGTTTGTTTATTTATCAATGCTGTCCTTTTTCAACTTTTGAAAACAGTTGGAGCATATATTGACTTATGTTGTGATGTAGAATAGATAGTTTTCTAACATTATAGAAAATATTGTTGCTGAATTGTTAGTGTGGTACCATGGAAATATTTGATGAGCATTGAGTATTGATTATAAAGTTTATGTTTTCTATCACAGTTCCACAAGTTGAGAGAGTTGTTTACAGCACATGTTTCATAATCCATCCACCAACCGCTTGCTGCAACCCATGGTTTTTAACTAGCCACTCCTTTTCCCCAGTGGCACCGTCGTGGTCTGACCCTGTTGAAGACAAAGAAGGTTTTTTCTTAGCTCTGTTTATCAGGAAAGATAGAACCAGATGGAATCATCGCTGGAGGCTGATAAAGCCACTCCTGATCTTCTCATCCTCTTCCTGTGGCGCCTGCTAAAAGAAAGAGACGTCTGAACAATAGAGTCCACATTGACCACATAATCTCCCCCAAACCCAACTTTCTAAGGCGACCTTAGTTTCAAAGGTCTTAAGAGATCTAAATTCTCGCAGCTTGAAGATGAGATTATGAAATTGCAGCCACTGTTTCATTTTTCTGAATTGTGCAATTCAAATTTCATTTCACATTCAATAAGACATGGAGACTTGCATACATCATTGTAAACTAAAACTTTTACCACTTACATACGCGAGAAAATAAAAATTACTAAGACATATGCTTTCGTTAACAACATCTGCCTTTCATCACGAACATTCAACAGAAAAGGAAATTGAAAACTCATCACACAAACACACTCTAAATCCAGCATAGCAAAGCAGACACTAGATAAGTACTACCCATAAACCCAAATTATTTAAAACCCCCAGTGGCCATAACCATTATTCATATAAAACCTTCCCAGACTAACTTCTCAAGCAATCTTGACCTCGATGGTCTTCGGTTTCTTAGGCTCAGGCGGTGGCAATTTTTCCACAGTGACTGTCAAAACCCCATCCTGACACACTGCAGAAATAGCATCAGTATTAGCATTCTCAGGCAGCACAAACTTCCTCATAAACTTGCCGACCCGCCTCTCCATTTTCACGTACTTGGCTCCTTCTTTCTCTTCCTCTCGCTTCCTCTCTCCGCTGATCAACAGCACATTGTCGTCTTCCACTTGCACCTTGATGTCCCCGGATTTCAGCCCGGGCATGTCGACGATGAACACGTAAGACTTGGGGTACTCTTTAATGTCCGCTGGGGTTGCTGCCATAGCCGTGGCATCACGCACGTAGGTCCTTGATGGAGCGTTGGGGGCCTTCTCCGCGTCGTCAGGAAGGTCCATCATGTGTTGAAGGGTATGCAAGAGTGGAGAATCGAAACCCATGATTCTGAAATCCATTTTTGTCTTCTTTGCTGCAGGAATTGTGGGTTAGATCGTTTGGATTTTGTTTTGGCTTTCGAATGCTAATTTACTCTGCGTCTTAGATTGAGAATGCTGTTGGTTTTGCGAATTTATAAGGTTGGGAAGGAAGTTTCTGGAGGAAAATGTCACGAGATTTCCAGAAGGTTTTAGTACTTTCTTTCCAGAATGTTTTGGAAGGTCCAGAACGCTTTCATTCTTTTGACTTATCTTACAGTGAGTCATTGGTTGATAAATGGATTTTATTTCTTTTGACTTTTCTACTTAAGGAAGGTATCTCTTTCCTTCTGCTAAATGCGATTTTTTTAGTCCTTAAATGCGAATTTGATAAGAATTAAATGAATCTCGTTTATTTATTTTTTGTCAGAAAAAAAAAAAAAGATGTTTAGGGCCGGAGGGCTTTTTTTTCAAGTGCAAGATCAGACTGAATGTAGGTCTTAAAAAATACTTACCTTAAATTTCTAAATGATGACAAAAAAAATTACTGACAATAAAAATCAGACTTAAATCTTACATAAATATTTAATCTTTATCAATTCAATAAACTGGCAATCTTGTTTATTTATGGTCAAAAATCAAGATATGACAGGTTTTTGTATTTTACGAAAATTTAAATTTTAGTTTTTGTATTATAATTTATAAAATTTTAGTCATCTTATTATTTTAATTTGATAATTTTAATTTAATTATTAATTTAATTAATTTTTTATTATAAAAAATGCTGATATGATTATTGATTTTACTGATATGGTGTTAAGTTACTAATGTAGTTAACTTGTTGATGAAACAATTGAGATTGATAAAATAAATTGTTAAATTATGTAATTAATTTTTGTATTCATACAAAATTTAAAATTTAATCTTTACACTTATTCGAAATTTAAAATTTAGTCATTATATTTATGAAATTTAAAATTTAGTCCTAATATAAAAAAATTATTTTGAATTTTAAAATTTTTTTAGTTTTTTTTAAATATTAAATTTTAAAAATTGACATAATATTTTCTTATAATATTCTATCACAATATTAAAAAATATATTATAATATTTTGTAATAATTTTTATATGTTGTTACTAAATTTATCACAATTTTTATCACTAATGTAAAATAATATTACTAATTATTTCACTATTTCAAATTACATTCTTTCATAAAAAATAAATATGTTATTAATTTTATTACATTTTTTGTCATAATTGTAGTATATTGTGATCATATGAAAAAATGTTATACCAATCTACCAAAAGTCTATCACAAATTTATTAATATATAATACAAATATGTAACTATCTAATTTTAATAAACTATTATTTTTTATTAATTTATTAAATAAATTATAATTATAATTATATCTTATAAAGAAAAAATTATCCATTAAACAATATTTTTATTTTTTAAAACTAAACCCTATTTAAATGATTTTTTATAATCAAATATAGGTTAAAAAATTCTAAATTAATTAAATTAATTTATTAAATTAAAGTAATTTACTAAACTAATTAAAATAATATTAACTTTGATATATTAATTTAAATTATTAATATTAGAATTGATTAATATAAATTATAATAGTATATTATTATTAAGATGATATTATTAATAACTAATTATAAATAATAAAAACTAATATATTTCAAAAAATATTTTATATTAAATAAACTAAAATATTTTTAAAAAACTAAAAAAATTCAAAATATTTTTATATTAAAAAGACTAAATTTCAAATCTCGAACGAGTATAAGAAATAAATTTCAAATTTTATGCAAATATAAAGATTATATTTTAAATTTTATACGAATATAATGATTATTTATATAATTTAATAATTGATTTTATCTATTCAATTTATCACGTCAGCAAAGTCAACAATTATATTAGTATTTTTTACGGTAAAAATTTGACAAAATTAATAATTAGATTAAAATTATCAAATTAAAATAATAAAAAAAATAAATTTTTATAAATTATAATACAAAGTTTAAATTCTAAACTAAAGTTTCAAATTTGTTGTAGATTTCAGTTTTTGACTACCTACTAAGAATATGCCTTTATTTGTAGAGTTAACAGAGTGTGGGCATTTTTCTTATTCCTGTATGTGTTACGCAACTTTTCTGCAACTTAAGTTGGCAAGATTGTACAGCCCAATTGGTATCTATTTTGCAGTTGCATACCCATTTCACATGTAACAAATTTATGTCCATTTGATAAATGAAGCATATAGCTAAAGTTTTCCGCCGTTACTGCGTCTATTGTTCTTGTGCAATGGTTTGTTTATGCTTCAGTCGTATGCTTACCACGGGTCTATGATTTATTGATGATTTCGGTTGTAATTAGAGATAGTATATGACTTTGAAGTGGCTCTGTTTGTAGAGCCTTATTTGATCTGTTATCGTTATTTTATAATCTGTCATTTTCATGTCTTGTCATCTACTAGTGTAGTTTGTGATCATTCTTCTAGTTTCTGTATGAAGACGTTTGTGGTGGTATGCTGTTCTTAACTGGGTTGTGGATGTTGAAGTTCTGCGTGGCGATTTTCTAAGCCTAGACCCAAAAAATCCTCTTTTTTCCAAGGTGAGTATGCTCTGCTTTGTGTCTTGGCAGTAGTTAAAGTTCTTTAGGTTAGACATGCCTTTTTCAAAGGACAGAGATGTTTTCATGTTTAGAGTGTGAAAAGTAGAATGCCTGATGCTTATTAATTTGATGCACTCTCTTGATAGGTAATTGGATTTTCATTTAAAGCCTAGCAGCTCATACCATAAGTGTTGATGAGTTCAAAACTTCGAAAGGTTTTTCTCCTTAAGATTTCTTTTAATTCTACAGTCTTATTTTTTCATTGCACTCTCTACCAAATTTAACTTTGCGGGTCGGTGCTATTCTTTTGGATCCTTCCTGCTCTGGATCTGGTACAATAGATGAGAGATTGGTACAATTGCTGAGAGATTGGACCATTTGCTCCCATCTTATGCTGCAGATAACTTGCTGATTCTTGTATCTGTTGGTGATTTTATACATTTTTGTGGTATGTAAGTAGTCTGGATTTCTTTTTCTTTCTATTTAATGTTAATAATCTCTTCATTTTATTTTTGAATTTGTTTTACAGTAAACTCTGGTTTTCAAGAAATAAAATTCTGGAAAATATTAAGGAGAACTGGTGTAAATTTGTAAATGGATGTTGCAATGTAACATTGCCATACCAAATAACCTTCCCCTTCATGTGTCCTTTTTCGTATGCTATCAATATTATTTGATTTTTCAATCATAAACAAGGTGAATCATATGCTGCCCCTTGATCATCAAATTATTAATACTGATGAAACAGAAAGATTAAACAAGCCGGTTAAGTATTCTCTTTTCTTATCCATGTTTGTTTATTTATCATTGCTGTCCTTTTTCAACTTTTGAATACAGTTGGAGCATATATTGACTTATGTTGAGATGTACAATAGATTGTTTTCCAACGTTGTAGAAAATATTGTTGCTGAATTGTTAGTGTGGTGCCATGGAAATATTTGATGAGCATTGTAGATTGATTATTAGTTTTGTGTTTTCCACTACAGTTCCACAAGTTGAGAGAGTTGTATAGCACATGTTCCGTAATCCATCCACCAAATCTATTTAACCGCTTGCTGCATTCCATGGTTTTTACTAGCAACTCCCTTTTCCCAGTAGCACCGTCGTGGTCTGACCCTGTTGAAGACAAAGAAGGCTTTTTCTTAGCTCTGTTTATCAGTAAGATAGAACCACGATCGAATGATCGCTGAAGCCTAAAGCCACTTCTGATCTTCTCATCCTCTTCCTGTAGACCGCACCAAAACAAAGAGACGACTGCACAATAGAGTCCACATTGACCCCATAATCTCCCCAAAACTCAACTTTCCAGGGCGACTTTAGTTTCAAAAGTATTTAGAGATCTAAATTCTCGCAGCTTGAAGATAAGATTATGAATTTGCATCCACTGTTTCATTTTTCTGAATTGTGTAATTCATATTTCATTTCGCATTCAATAAGACATGGAAACTTGCATTCATCGTTGTAAACTAAAAATTTTACCACTAACATATGCGAGAAAAAGAAAAATTACTAGACATATGCTTTTGTTAACAACATCTGCATTTCATCACGAACATTCAACAGAAAAGGAAATTGAAAACTCATCACAAAAACACACTCTAAATCCAGCATAGCAAAGCAGACACTAGATAAGTACTACACATAAGCCCAAATTATTTAAAACCCCCAGTGGCCATAACCATAATTCATATAAAACCTTCCCAGACTAACTTCTCAAGCAATCTTGACCTCGATGGTCTTCGGTTTCTTAGGCTCAGGCGGTGGCAATTTTTCCACAGTGACTGTCAAAACCCCATCCTGACACACTGCAGAAATAGCATCAGTATTAGCATTCTCAGGCAGCACAAACTTCCTCATAAACTTGCCAACCCGCCTCTCCATTCTCACGTACTTGGCGCCTTCTTGCTCTTCCTCTCGCTTCCTCTCTCCGCTGATCAACAGCACATTGTCGTCTTCCACTTGCACCTTGATGTCCCCGGATTTCAGCCCGGGCATGTCAACGATGAACACGTAGGACTTGGGGTACTCTTTAATGTCCGCCGGGGTAGCTGCCATAGCCTTGGCATCACGCACGTAGGTCCTTGATGAAGCGTTGGGGGTCTTCTCCGCGTCGTCTGGAAGGTCCATCATGTTTTGGAGGGTGTGCAAGAGTGGAGAATCAAAACCCATGATTCTGAAATCCATTTTTCTATTTTTTGCTGCAGGAATTTTGGGTTAGATCGTTTGGATTTTGTTTTGGCTTTCGAATTCTAATTTACTCTGCATCTTAGATTGAAAGTGCGGTTGGTTTTGCGAATTTATAAGGTTGGGAAGGAAGTTTCTGGAGGAAAATGTCAGGAGTTTTCCAGAAGGTTTTAGTACATTCTTTCCAGAATGTTTTGGAAGGTCTTGAACGCTTTCATTCTTTTGACTTTTCTTACAGCGAGTCATTGGTTGATAAATGGATTTTATTTCTTTTGATTTCTACTTAAGGAAGGTTCCTCTTTCCCACAGCTAAATGCAATTTTTTTAGTCGTTAAATGCGAATTTGGTAAGATTTAAATGAATCTCGTTTATTTTTATTTTGTCAGAAAAAAAATGTTTAGGGCCGGAGGGCTTTTTCTTAAGTGCAAGATCAGACAGATAGGTCTTAAAAAATATTTGCCTTAAATTTATAAATGATGAAAACAAATTACTGACAATAAAACTCAGACTTAAATCTTACATAAATATTTAATCTTTATCAATTCAATAAACTGGCAATCTTGTTTATTTACGGTCAAGAATCAAGATATGCGAGTTTTTTGTATTTTATGAAAACTTAAAATTTAATTTTTATATCATAATTTATAAAAATTTAATCATTATATTATTTTAATTTGATAATTTTAGTTTAATTATTAATTTTATAAATTTTTTGTCATTAAAAATATTGACATAGTTATTGGTTTTATTGATATAGTGTTCAATTATTGATGTAGTGTTATTTTGTTGATGTGATAATTGAGATTGATAAAACGAGTTGTAAAATTATGCAAATGAGTTTTGTATTCATTAGAAACTTGAAATTTAATCCTTACACTCGCACAAAATTTAAAATTTTGTTCTTATATTTACTAAATTTAAAATTTAATCATTCTAATCCAAAAAAATATTTTGAATTTTTAGAAATTTTTTAATTTTTTAAAATATTAAATTTTAAAAATTGACATAACATTCTCTTATAATATTCTATTACAATATTGAAAAATGTATTATAATATTTTATAACAATTTTTATATGTTATTACTAAATCTATCACAATTTTTTGTCATTCATGTAAAATACTGTTACTAATTCTATCACTATTTCATATTACATTTTTTTTTGTAAAATATAAATCTGTTACTAATTTTATTACACTTTTTTGTCATAATTGTAATATATTGCAATCATATGAAAAAAATCTTATATCAATCTATTAAAAGTCTATCACCAATTTATTAATATATGATACAAATTATCACTATCTAATTTTAATAAACTATTGTTTTTTTATTAATTTACAAATCTGTCACTATCTTATTTTAATACCAATCTATTAAAAATTTATCACAAATTTGTTAATATATAATACAAATCTATCACTATCTAATTTTAGTAAATTATTTTTTTTTATTAATTTATTAAATAAAATTATCCATTAAACAATGTTTCTATTTTTTAAAATTAAACCCTATTTAAATAATTTTTTATAATCAAATATAGGTTAAAAATTCTAAATAAATTAAAGTAATTCACTAAACTAATTAAAATAATATTGACTTTGATATATTAATTTAAACTATTAATATTAGAATTGATTAATATAAATGATAATAGTATTATTATTAAAATGATATTATTAATAATTAATTATATATAATAAAAACTAATAAATTTTAAAAACTATTTTATATTAAATGAACTAAAATATTTTTAAAATTTAATATTTTTAAAAAACTAAAAAAAATTAAAAATATTTTTATATTAAAAGGACTAAATTTCAAATCTTATGCAGAGTATGAGGATTAAATTTCAAAATTTATACAAATACAAAGATTAAATTTCAAATTTCATATAAGTATAATGACTATTTACATAATTTAACAATTAATTTTATTTATTCAAGTTATCACGTCAGTAAAATGAATGATTATCAGTATTTTTGATGATAAAAAATTGATAAAATTAATAATTAAATTAAAATTATCAAATTAAAATAATATAAAAAATAAATTTTTATAAATTATAATATAAAGATTAAATTATAAATTTTCGTAAAATAAAAACCTATGGCATATTTTAACCTTTAATTATCTAATTACCCAAAATAAAAGTGACTGATTTTAAGTTACGGACAAATTTTAAAATCGTTTGGGCTATTGCGTATTGCCTTTTTCAAAAGGCAATAAAAGGTTGGGCTACTCCTGGCCTCTTTGGGCCTACCCTTCTTCGCGTATGAATATCGCATTTCGATTCAAAAGAATTAACAGCGTAAAATGTAAGCTGGTTTCAAACTTTCTGAATGAAAAACTACTTTTGTTAAATTGAAATGCATAGAGACAACGTGATAGCCCCATGGGATGAAGAAGGTCAAAACAAGGGTACTTCGCTTTTTTCCTCAACGTTCGCTTGCCTAGAACCCATTACGGCCAAAACCCGAGCAACCCAAGCATTGTTATACAAGGAATTCAATGGAAGAATTAATATTTGATGTATTGACGTAATATAAATTTTATATACTAAAAATTTGTTACTATTGAAGAGATAATATTTGATATATTGATAATATATAAATTTTATATATTATCAATAATTTATACAATAATAATTCATTAAATAAATAAAATTAAAAATAATTAAAATTTTAAATATAAATATTAGTAAATTTATTTAAATTTAATTAATTAATAAAAGTAATTTATTTTTAAAAATATATGTATTTTTAATTTTACCCTTTACTATTTTTAATTTTACTAATTAATAAATTTTAATCATTAATAAAATGTCACGTCACCTAATGTCAAGTAAGCATCAAATATTAATTCTATTTTTGGCCTAGCCTAAAACGCAAGAATAAGAAGTAGATTTCAAGAAAATATTTGGAACGAATGACTAAAACATATTTTTTCATATACTTTGATAAACAGGGCTGTTCACATAGACATTTTCAAGAGCAAGATTAAAAGAACAAAACCAATCTACTCATTAAATTTTACATCCTTAATCTATATGATGTGATCTTTTACTTTATCAATTTTTATTTTTTATTTTAATTTTTATTTACTCATTTCTAATAAATAATTTCATGAATTTCACCTATGAAATTTTACATAAGTTTTTGCCCCAAGAACAAAACTTATATAAAGTTATTTAGGTAAAATTTATAAAACTTTTTTTAATTATTTAATAAAAAATCCAAACTTGATAGACTAATAAAGTTCAATATGAAAATCAATAATATATAACATATTAATACAAATCTTATTTATAATTTAAATTTGATCGATATTTATTCAATGATAAAAATTTTATCAATATTTTTACTAAAAATATCTATTTAATAAATACATCAAAATTCTTTAAAATTTTTTCAAATTTTACATGCTTGATTTATGTGATGAGATATTTTAGTCTATCAATTTTAATTTTTTATTTTATTTTTTATTTATTCATTTCTAATAAAAAATTTCACAAACTTCACCTATGAAATTTCATATAAAATTTTCTCCCGAATGACAAAACTTACATAAAGTTATTTAGATAAAATTTATAAAGTTCCTTTTTAAAAAATAATTTAATAAAAACTTTAATAAAAAATCTAAACCGATATATTGACAGAGTTTAATATGAATTTAATAATATATAAAAAATATTACAAATATTATTTATAATTTAAATTTGATTGATGCTTATTTAATAGTAAAAATTCTGTCAATATTTTTACTAAAAATATCTATTTAATAAATATATCAAAATTTATTAATTTTTTTTTTAAATTTACATGTTTGATCTATGTGATGAAATCTTTTAATTTAGTAGTTTTGATTTTCGATTTTAATTTTTATTTACTCATTCTAATAAAAAATTCCATGAATTTCACCTATGAAACTTTATGTATTTCCCTAAGAACAAAACTTACATAAAATTATTTAGGTAAATTTTGTAAAATTCTTTTTGTAAAATGATTTAATAAACATTTTAATAAAAAATCTAAACCGATAGATTAATAGAATTTAATATAAAAATCTATATAAAAAATTATTTAAAAAATTATTTATAATTTAAATTTGATTCATATTTATTCGTGGTAAAAATTCTGTTAATGTTTTTATTATAATGTCTATTTAATAAACATATCAAAAAATTTTCAAATTTTTTCAAATATTACACGCTTTGATTTATATGATAAAATGTCTTAATTTATTACTTTAGATTTTTAATTTTAATTTTTATTTACCCAAATGATGCAAGTTTTTCCCTTATTCGAACCTCAACTAGTCTCTCACCTCTCAACTCACTTGCACTTCAACAGTCCTGGGTTGCTTGGGCTCTGGTGGTGGCTTCCTCTCCACAGCCACAGTCAAGGACCCGTCTTGATATGAAGCTGATATCTTTTCAGCATCAGCATTTTCTGGTAGCTGAAACTTCTTCAGATACTGACCGAGCCTCCTCTCCATCTTTATGTACTTCACGCCCTGATCCTTTTCATTTTCCCTTTTCCTCTCTCCGCTCACCACCAGCAAGTTGCGCTCTTCAACTTGGACCTTCACTTGGTCTTGTTTGAGCCCCGGCATGTCAATCACAACGACGTACGCGTTGGGGCAGTCTTTGACGTCTGCTGGTGTCGCTGCCATTGCTTTTGCGTCCCGAATGTAGGTGCGAGAGGGATGGGGCTGGGTCTTTTCGGCCTCGTCAGGGAAGTCCAGGAGCTCATGGAGGGTTTCAATAATGGATGGATCAAATCCTACGACTCTCAAATCCATCTTCCATCTGCTGGCCTCTTTTATTTCTTGCGGGTAGATAAAGAAATGTAAGGGATCGATGTATTACTTTGCTTCTTTTGTTGGCTGTGGAGAAAGGAATGCTGCCTTGGGTGAGATTTTGAAGGATTTAGAGCAAAGGAAGAACAAAAAAAACAGCAGAAACTAATCTGTCACTTGAAGTAAATTGGCTCTGCAGATCATGAGCTTCATTTCATTAATATATAGGCTTTAAACATACAAAAGTTTGTTTAACTACTACAAGAGTTGTTTGCCTAACAGTATGGATCATCATATACAGATCTATCATGTTACCTAAACTGATCAGATGGCAGAACCTGTTACAAAGTTCCAGCAGAAATGCCATACCTAGTTGCTTCAACCACTAACACACTAACACTCCTCCTTGGTATTTCTGCTGGAAACTCCAAGACTTTTCCTTAATGTTTCAAACCTTGCCTTTGGTAAGGCTTTGGTCAGAATATCTGCAATTTGATCTTCTGACTTGCAATGCACCAGTTTCACTTCATTCTCAGCTTCAACTTCTCTAATAAAGTGATACTTGATCTTAATATGCTTAGTTCTTCCATGAAACACAGGATTTTTGACCATTGCAACTGCTGACTGATTATCACAAAAAATTTTTGTTGGATCATCTTGCTTTTGACTCAAATCCAACAGAATTTTCCTTAGCCAAATTGCTTGATTAATAGCAGCTGCAACTAGGGGTGTAAATGATACATTAGTACTCGCAAGCTACTCGGGTTCGATTCGAAAAAAACTCGAATTCGGTTCGATTATTGTCGAGTCGAGCTCGAGCTCGAGTAGCTCGATTTATCGATCGAGCCGAATTCGAGTATTATTATATCTGACTCGAGTAGCTCGCGAGCCTAATCGAGCTTTTATATTTAAATATATTTTTATTATTTTAATTAATAAAATATTTCGAGTCCGAGTTCGAGTTCGAGTTCGAGCATGAATAATCGAATTTTTGTCGAGTATACGAATCGAGCTTATTTTTACATATTAATCGAGCTTAATCGAGCGAGCTCGAGTAGCTCGAATTCGATCACGAATCGAGCTCGAGCTTGAAAAATAAAACTCGATCGAGCTCGAGCCGAGTATCGAGCCCCGAGTTGTGAGTCGAGCTCGAGCTCGAGCCTCTCACTACTCGGCTCGGCTCGGCTCGTTTACAGCCCTAGCTGCAACAACTATATACTCTGCTTCTGCTGTTGATTGAGCCACAGTTCCTTGTTTCTTTGAATTCCAGCTGAACACATTTAATCCAATGAAAAACACATAACCTGAAGTGTTTTTCATGTCTTCATGAGAGCCAGCCCAATCACTGTCTGTGAATCCTACCAATCTTGAACTGTCATTCTTCTTGAACCAAATTTCAAGTTCATTGGTTCCTTTGACATATCTCAACACTCTTTTTGCAGCCTTAAAATGCAACTCACTAAGATTTTGCATGAACCTAGAAAGTAAATTTGCAACATACATGATGTCTGGCCTTGTTGCTGTCAAATACAATAAGCAACCAACCAAGCTTCTATAAATAGAACCATCAACTTTGTTACCTCCATCTTCCTTAACAAGTTTCTCATTTTTGAGCCAAAGGAGTGTTGACTGGTTTGCAATTTTTCATCCCAAACTTATTCAGGATTTCATTTGCATATTTTCTTTGACAAATGAAGATTCATTGTTGGTCTTGATGAATCTCCATTCCAAGAAAGTAAGACATTTTTCCCATATCTGTCATCTCAAAAATTTTTTGCATTTGGAGCTTAAAATCCTCCACAAGAGCAGATTTGCTACCTGTCACCAAAAGATCATCAACATAAAAAAAAACAATCAACAGATCATTACTGTAAAAATTTTAATGTACAATGTTGCTTCACTGAGACTTTTCTTGAATCCTAACTTTAGTAAATGATCATCAATTTTGGAATTCCACACTCTTGGAGCTTGTTTTAATCCATACAAAGCCTTCTTGAGTAGATAGACTTTGCCTTCATGTCCCTTGGCAACAAAATCGTCAGGTTGTTCATTGTAGATCTCCTTCTCAAGATAACCATTCAAGAAGGCAAATTTGACATCAAGTTGGTATATTTTCCAACTTTACTGAGTTGCTAAGGCTAATAGTAGCCTTATGGTGTCCAACCTTGCAACTGGAGCAAATGTCTCTGAAAAATCAACACCAAGCTGCTGGAAATAGCCTTTAGCTACCAATCTAGCTTTAAGTTTGTTGATGGAACCATCAGCATTCAACTTTGTTCTGAAAATCCATTTAACACCAATGATGTTTTTGTTGCTTGGTCTGTCAACCAGCATCCATGTTTGATTTTTCTCAATCATTTGAATCTCCTCCTTCATGGCATTCCTCCACTCTGAAAATTTGACAGCTTCTTCAAAGCTTGCAGGTTCAAGAATGGCAACATTTGATCTTTGATAAATATCTGTGAGTGGTCTGATTCCTCTCACTAGTTCATGATCAATGATTTCATTTTCAAACATATATTCTTCTTGATCTTGGAAACTTATCATGTCTGCAGCAGTTTGCTTGACTGATTTTTCCTTTGACTTTTTTCAATTTCAGGCAGCTTGTTCATTAAATCTCATATTTCTACTTACAATCATCTCACCTGTAAGTGGATTGTAAGTCCTATAGCCTTTGGTGATGTTGCTATAGCCCAAAAAAATACATATTTCTGCTTTTTGATCAAGCTTGTCCCTTTTGATATCAGGAACGAACACATAACAGATGCTGTCAAAAACTCTGAGGTGGTGCACTGATGGTTTGCTTCCATACCAGGCTTCGAAAGGAGTGTTTCCCTTCAAAGCTTTTGTGGGCAGCCTATTGAGCAAGTAGACAGAGGTATTGACTGCCTCTGCCCAAAATTTCTTTGAAAGATTCTTCTCAAACAGCATGCATCTTGCCATCTCCATGATTGTTCTATTCTTCCTTTCACTGACTCCATTTTGTTGTGGAGTGTAAGTTGCTGTCAGTTGGTGTTCAATTCCTGTAACTTCACAAAACTCATTAAATCTGTCAGATGTGCATTCAGTACCATTGTCTGACCTTATGATCTTGATTTTGCACCCACATTGATTCTCAATCCAAGTCTTGAACTTCCAGAATACATTTGCAACTTCAGACTTTTGTTTTATGAAGTAAATCCAACACATTCTGGTAAAATCATCTATAAAAGCAATGAAATATCTACTGCCATTCAAGGACAAGGTTCTCATAGGACCACAAACATCAATATGAACAAGTTGTAGGTTTTCAGTTGCCCTCCATGCTTTGTTAATTGCAAATGGCAACTTACTTTATTTTTCTAGCTGACAGACTTCACACTCTCCAGCACTGACTTCACAAGATCATTTTTATGCATGAAATTTAATGCATTGTAGTTGAAATGTCCCATCCTTTTATGCCATAAAGAAGATTCATCATGTGAAGTAGCATATGCAGAGGAGTTTGCTTCATGCCAATTCAAGAAAAAACATTTTCCTTTCATATTAACAGTAAAGAGTTCATGGCCAGTGGGATCATGAATTATGCATGCCTTGTCTTTGAAAACTAAAGAGTAGTTATTTTCTAGCAACTGTCCTACACTTAACAGGTTTTGATCTATTTTAGGCACAAATAACACATCTGAAATGAGTTTGGTACCTGTTGGTGTCTCAACTGTCACTACTCATTTTCTTTTGACTTCTATGAAATCACCATTACCTATTCTGACTTTAGAGGTGCAGGTCCTGTCTAGTTCTTTGAACATGTTGATATCAGATGCCATATGGTGTGTACAGCCACTGTCAATGAGCCATGCACTTGAGGAGGTTCTGGTTCCATAGCAAGTTGTAACAAAAACTTGCTCTTCTAGCTGTTGTTGATTGTCAGCAACTCTGGCTTGTTGATCTGGCTGCTGCTGTTTTTTGTTTTTACATATCTTCTCTATGTGACCAAGCTGCTTACAGTACCTACATTGTATGTCAGGTTTGTACCAGCAATATTTCTTCAAGTGAGTGGTTTTTTTGCAGTGAGAGCAAGGTGGAAACTTTCCTTTCTTTTCAGTGTTTCTAGAACCTTTGTTTCTTTGATCTCCTTATTTTCTGCCTTTGCTTTCTGTTTGCATCTTGCCTTTCTCCTTAGCTGTAAAAGCACTTTCTATTGAATCCTCTTGTCTGATAGCCCTTCTTTGCTCTTGAGCTTGTAAAGCATTAAACAATTCTGCTGGAGTTATCTTGGTCAGGTCCTTGGAGTCTTCAAGGGATGAGATTTTTGACTCAAACCTCTCTGGTAAGCTGACAAGAACCTTCTCTACAATTCTTTTGTCTGACAGCTCTTCACCAAGTAATCTAATCTTGTTTACTATCTTCTTGAGTATGTCATTGTACTGCTTTAAATTTTCAGACTCCTTCATCTTTAAGACTTCAAACTCTCTTCTAAGATTCAATACTTGCATTTGTCTTGTCTTATCACTGCCTTGAAACTCTTCCATAAGCACATCCCAAGCTTGTTTTACAGTTTTACAAGTCATGATTCTAATGAATATGTCATCAGAAACTGAAGACTCTATACAGCTTTTAGCCTTGTACCTCTTTGCGTTTTCTTCACTATAATTTTTCATTTGAGTTACTGTTGGATTTGCAGGAAGTTGTGGTGGTTCCTTCTCATTTTCCACCACTTCCCACAAATCAAAAGCACTTAAATAAGTCTTCATTTTGACAGCCTATATCTGGTAGTTCTCACCAGAAAAAATAGGAGGTGGAGGTATGGAGCAATTGCTTGAGGCCATTTAAGGTTAACAAAAGCTGGTTGGTAAGTGTTTGATGGCTTTTCACTCAATTTTTTGGAACTCACAGGTCCTCTAAAACCTTAAACCTGGCTCTGATACCAATTGAAGGATTTAGAGCAGAGGAAGAACAAAAAAAACAGCAGCAACTAATATGTCACTTGAAGTAAATTGGCTCTGCAGATCATGAGCTTCATTTCATTAATATATAGGCTTTAAACATACAAAAGTTTGTTTAACTACTACAAGAGTTGTTTGCCTAACAGTATGGATCACCATGCACAGATCCATCATGTTACCTAAATTGATCAGATGGCAGAACCTATTACAAAGTTCCAGCAGAAATGCCATACCTAATTGCTTTAACCACTAACACACTAACAGATTTTATAGTGAATTGATCATGAAGCCTGAAGAGGTTTGGGGTCTTTTAAGGATGCTTCTCCTTCTTGTGTTGATTTCTAGCTAGAGAAACAATTAGTCGTCGGTTTCGGGGTGACAGACAAATAAGTTGTATATAAATTGGTTTATATGCATTCATGAACAAGGCTTTTATGATTCACGTCCGCGGAAGGATTTGGTTGTTAATTTAGTAGTAGTCTAAAGCATCCGGAGCGTGTTGTCTGTTAGCCTGATAAGTGGTCGTCGACTGCGATGTTTATGCCTCACGAGTAGTAGGTCTTAAGGGGACGTGGCAACTGTGTGGTTCTCTTTGGGATCAAGCGATAACATAAACTCCAGTTCAGTGTTCAACTATAGGGTCTCGTCAAGGGTTAAAAAGTAACAACGTCACCAAGATTAAAATCAAGGTTATTAGATAGCAATGCGCATTCACATTGTTATTCTCTGCTTAGTTCCTGCAATCCTATGAATGATGCCAAAGATTTTAAAGATGAAATTTCTTCTCTAGACAAAGGAGGAAATTGACACAGAGCAACACCAGCTACTGATCATACTGAGCAAAAGAGAAATTGTTTCTTGAGTTTTAGAGTTTCAGTTGAAATTTCAAACTAAAGATGAGTTATTTGGGCTAGCCTCTGTTGTTCCACATGTTGCCGGGTAGAATCCTGCATGTTATGTTAGGCTTAGATCCAAAATACTACTAGCGAACTACTGAACTGTAAGGGTAACTTTTTGTCGTGTCCCAGAGCCGGGGATGTGATTGCAATCCACACAATCACTGTCAAAATCGACACGAAAACTCTTCGCTAGAAAGGTAAACCCAGAAATCAGCAACAAGATAATGCTCAATGATGCAATGAAACTTTTTGTGTTGAAAGAAAGGTGCTGAGTATAATAGCTATGGTTTCTATCTGCTATTATTGAAGTTCCTGCCTCATGAGATTCTGTGCCATTGTTGCCTTGAAGTCCCTGTCAAGTCATCTTGCCAGAGACCATCAGGAAGTTTCAGGTTTAGTTCGAGTGGCAAGGAGTTCGGCTCAAGGTTTAGGTTTCGAATCTTGTAAATAAAAAACCAGTAAGACAGCTTACCCCTTATGAGATTTGACCCGGCTAAATTTCAAATTAGTCGAAGCTCAAAGCGATTACCAAACACCGATAAATCTCAGATAAAAAAAAATTACGAAAAATAGTATAATTTAAGATCAATATACACGTTAACCTTATTAAATATACCACTGAGACTCCTTATACAGCACAGCTAAACACTAACATAGTTCACAGTTCAACGTATAGAAATACTTATGTAGCAGTTTTTGGGAATCAAAATGCCTAAAATTTATAAGTTATTCATATTCCAGGTTTAATAGAAACCCGAAAGGCTAAACCAAAGTTTCAGTGGGCAATCAAAGCTTGATGAACGGTGCTTTAGGAGTCTATCACATCAATGATTCTATATATAGCTCAAACCTCTTTAACTCCATTTAAATGCAGCAATGAGAATCGATGAGGTCATGCAAGACACAGCATAGAAGAAGACAATCGAAAGAAACCTTTCTGGCATCCTATACATCTTGTCTCTGCTAAGAAAGGGGTAAAGAAAGAGAGTATGGATCGACTCTGTTATGAAAAGAAGTGAGCATACATGGCAATTTGATGAGATTCTGTTCGTGAAACTATAGGTATCAAGTTTATAACATGTTACAAAGGCTGACTCACTAGGCATGCCATGAGAACTGAACAAATAATGGGTAGAGCCCTTGACAAAAAGGGTGGCCCAAAATAAAAAAATAATAATTATAAAAAATGGTGAATAACTTTTAAATTATAATAAAATATTTAATATGATATATGAATTATGAATATGTTATTTAATGTAATATTTAAAAAATTATTTATTTATTATATATCATAATTTGAAATTAATTAATTTAAATATAAATAATATATTAATTAATAAATTCATAATTTAAATATCATATTAAAAAATTTTAAATTTAAAAATAATATTAAATATTTTATTATAATTTAAGAATTATTTACGATATTAATTAAAAAAAAAAAAAAGCAGCCCAACCCATCTGTGTTGGGTGTTACTATCTTTTTTAAGTTTTCATGCCGATAGAAAGGTATTTCAGGGATGGTGTTAGTTATAGCCGTTATTTTCAAGTATCACATTACGAGTGTTTGGTATTGGGTATTTCAAGTTTTCAACCCAAAAAAAAGGAAAAAAAAACCAACCCATGGGTGTTGGGTATTGCTATCGTTTTCAAGTTTTTACATCGATCAATCGGTAGTTTAGAGATGATAAAAAATAAAAGTCATGATGATTTGAATAGGATGAGATTTGATTTGATTTTTTAAGTAATATATAATATTTTAAAATTTGTATCAAATTTTAATTAATTTTTTAAAATTAATTTAATCTGAATTGTGTTGATTCATTCATTAATTTTTTATATATTATTTTAGTATAATTTTTAATATATTTAAATAAATTTATATATAAAATAATTATTTTATTTTATAAAAATATATAAAATTAATAAAAATATATATTTGAAATTTTTTTTATTTTTTACTTTTTAATTCAAACTTAATATATATTTAATATCAAAATTAAATTAAAAATTTTTTTTCAATAAATTCTATAATTTTAAATCGATTTTCCTTTTTTTTTTCACTCTAATAGAAAGATCACCCACGGTTAAGTTGGAAACGGAGGGTAGCAACAGTCCAGCTCCTTGAACCGAGTGAACGTTTAAAGCAGGCTGATGTTGAGTCTAGAAAAGGAAAGCTGTCGTCGAAGTAGTAATCGACACGTGTCTAAATTCCTCGATCCGCAAAACCCTTGCTAAAATCCATAACCTTGTCCTCTTTCACCTCTACGGTTAAAGCATTCTTTTTCACTCTCTCCCACTTTTCTTTTTCCAGTTCCTTCTTATTAACACAATCCATCTTGCTTTCTGTGAAAGACCCACAAACCCACTTTTTTCCCCCACTTCTTTTAGATTCTTTGTGTTTGAGATCTGTGTTCTTTCTCCGCTTTCTTTATCATTCCCCAGTTGTGCCTTGAAGATGTTTCAAAGACTTGGTTTTTTTCTGGTAAGAATCAAAAATAAAATCTGGGGTTTTTGTAGCCAGTAATGTTCGACTTACTTCTGCTGATCCACGTTCGCTCTCAAATTTGGCTGCGCAAAAGGAAAAAAACCAACAAAACCCTTTCTTTTTTGTTTTTACTAACTAAAAGGTCTTCATTTTCCTTTCCTTTTCTGTATAGAGTTCCTAGTGTACATTCCAAATACTAAAAGACTAAAAACCCATCATAAATTTTCAATTTCTTTGCCTTTTGATCATCTTCTCCGCTCTCAAACTAATTTGTAGCTTTAATTGTATAGAAAACTCAAGTAGCTTGAGTTATATTTTACTTGAGCTGAGTTGGTATATATAGAGTTTTGAATGGGATTTGAGGTGGCATTGATTTTGGTGAAAGGATAAGAAAAACAGATTTTAGTTAGTTGAACTAAACAGTTTAGAAAAGTGAAGAAAATGAGTTTAAGCGCAGCCGAGGATGATTCAGGGTCAGAGATTCATACACAAGAAGATATAGATTGGCATATGCTTGATAAATCCAAGTTCTTTTTTCTAGGTGCCGCTTTATTTTCAGGTGTATCAGCTGCTCTTTACCCTATAGTAGTCTTGAAAACGAGACAACAAGTTTCATCTACTCAAATTTCTTGCATTAAAATGTCTTTCTCTATTATGAGATATGAAGGATTGAGAGGATTCTATAGGGGCTTTGGTACCTCTTTGATGGGGACAATCCCAGCTCGAGCACTTTACATGGGAGCCCTTGAGGCTACCAAGAGCAGTGTTGGTACTGCCACTGTTAGTTTAGGTTTTTCAGATACTATGGCAACTGCTATAGCTAGTGCTGCTGCTGGGTTGAGTTCAGCTATGGCTGCACAACTTGTTTGGACTCCAATTGACGTTGTGAGCCAAAGACTTATGGTTCAAGGTTGCAACAATAGTAACAGTAGCAGAAATGTGATTCCAAATGTGAATTCTTGTAGATATAGGAATGGTCTTGATGCGTTTAGGAAGATTCTGCATGCAGATGGTCCTAAAGGATTGTATAGGGGATTTGGGATCTCAATATTGACATATGCACCATCTAATGCGGTTTGGTGGGCATCTTACTCTGTTGCACACAAGCTTATTTGGGGTGGTTTTGGCTGCTCTATGGGTAAAAAAGATGAGAATGGTGTGGTTGGGTGTTCAGGTTTTAGGCCTGATTCAAAGGCCTTGGTGGCAGTTCAAGGGTTAAGTGCAGCCATGGCTAGTGGCATTTCAGCTTTAATCACTATGCCACTTGACACCATCAAGACCAGATTACAGGTTCTGGATAGAGAAGAGAAGGGGATAAGAAAACCTTTGACGGTTTTGCAGACAGTGCGGAATTTGGTTAAACAAAGCGGATTGGCAGCTTGTTACAGGGGATTGGGACCAAGGTGGGCTTCAATGTCTATGTCTGCAACAACCATGATCACTACCTATGAGTTCTTGAAACGGTTATCAACTAAGAGCCAAGAAGCTTGACAACATGAATAGGGCGGATGAGGGTAAAACATATAGGTTTCTCTCACTTGAGATGCTTTAAGTTTTTGTTCCCTTATCCCCCTTTTGGCCTCAACCGGCCTGCTTAGTAAGAAGGGTTACTAATTGTAAATTTTTCATTTCTTATTTTGGCATTTTAATGATGAGTATCACCTGCATATTGATGTAAAACGTGTATGTAGCAGTTTTTCTTTCTTTTCCATCTGCCTCTGTAATAAAATGTATCTTTCATGTTCTCAATCTATTATAATTCAATCCTTTACTACTCCAAAGTTTTGTTTGGTTTTTTCTTTTTAATCACCTTGAGTTGAACATTGCTATCTCAGTTATGACAGAGTAGAAATCTCTGAATAAATTCTTATGATGATTGAAAAGAATATAATCTCTGAATGAATACTTGCGCTTTCTATTGACTGAATAAGTTACAACTATTAATGTGTCTTCAGTTATCTCTTATCATTGATGAATGATGAGTGATCTGTCTTTTTCTTGCTTAAGCAAAGATATACCTGAACCAAAGTGTTTTCCCTTGCAAACCATTTTAATGTTTTCAACATGATACGATCTCATTGTGGCATTTAATTTAAGGGATTAGTTGACGTCAGACGCTCATGTCCCTGCCTTACTGCGTTTTAGCCTTGTTATTCTATTTCCATTTGCTAATATAGATGGGCTGCATCTAATGAATGCGCCATTTGAGAAAAGGTAAATTGGCTCTGCCCCTCAAAAACTTGAAAAGACAGAAAAAAATTTGGATACAAAAAAGAAAACTTAAAAGCTTCCGTCATATAACACATGGATATTCTCAAATCTCAATCCCCACATTACCCATTTAATAAAAAACATGCTTTAGACTAGACAAAGACGAAGTAAAATCATCCAAAGATTGGGTAGTCAACTTGTTTTTGTATGCAAACCAAAAACTGTCTCTGACATTTTAAATATAGGTCACCCTCATGTCGGATTAGTTTAGGCTTAGTATAGGTTAGTCATACAGTACATGAATTACTACTAACAATCTATCATGTCAAAAAGGTCTTTAATGATATTCTGTTGACTTCAAATTCATTGTGCTGAAATTATTTTATTTTTTCTTTTCAAGAACAATAACATGATATAGATATGGGTGCTAGCGGTAGGGTTCCATACTTGGATGACTGCATTAAAGTCAAGTGCATATTTGTTCACTGGGGAGTTAGATTTAGACGCAAAATTTCAATCAATCCCACCATGAATCTCAGTTCTCAGGAACAACAAATTACTTTTGCAGCATAGACGTAGTACATCACCATTCACTTCATCTTAAATGGAGAAAAAAAAAATATATACAGCTCAACACAAAATTTCTATCTGCATCGATAGATGAAAAAGAACTCAGAAGCAGTGGTTGGCGGAAACAGGGGGAAAAATGATTAGCATGCGGCAGGCAGCTTTAGCATTTGGGTAGGGGATATGAACTCTTCATTTTTTTTTTATTCTTTTTTTTTTTGTAGTCAGAGTCACATCATCGAGGGATGGAAAACCACGGGCTGATACGAAAACCCATTCGCCAGTCGGATTTACTATGGACCACCCAATATTTACCATTACTAAGAATGTTTATGGACCAGGCAAGCAGAAACAATGGGCCCATCCAACCAATCATTTTCCCGTTTGATTTTTATCCAAAACAGCCACACTTGTGTGAGAGACCAAATGAAACGACTGGGATTGAAGCCAATTTGAGGACCACTTCTTCCAAGTTGATGTTCCGTAAAAGAGTAAATTCTCAATTCGCAACAAAATGCAAAAGGAATTGGGGGATTTATGGGGCGCAGTTGAGTGTCATTTGGTTAATAAGTCATTATGTGGTCTTAGTTATTACATTGAGAAGTACAGGTTTTAGAAAACTCGACGATGGCACTGGCATGCAAATGAAACCAAGATTCAGCCGTTACAACATCCTCAAAAAAACCCACCGGTGGATTCACTTTTCATGCTTATTTTATTGAGTTGCAGTTACAGTTTACAAACTACAACCTTTTTTTTTATTATTTTGTACTATTCTTTTTGGGAGACAAGGGAGTTACGATGTCTAATACTGATAAGCAAAGGCTCACACAAGACATCATGTGCCTCTCATGGTGGATCGGCGTCTCAATCGAGAACAATATACATATATAGTATTTTAATTAGACTGGTAATATACATAGAAAATATACATATACATGTATATAGACAATAGTTCTATGATCATTTTCTATTTTTCTTCTTTCCATCTTTTTTTCTTTTTAAAAGAATGACAATGACAAAGCATTACACTTCTTGAGCTTAGGGTACAAAAGGAAATAAAAATGCTTGCAAATAAAAGACAAGAAGATTCAAACATAAAACAAGTCTCCCTTTCCAAGGGCAGGAACAAAATTATTCTCAACCAGATTATAAATATCCTATTTTATAATCAAATTAACAGCGAGTTCCCGATTAACGCATAAAAGCCATGATAGACATCCTAGATTAAAGGGCACATTAACTAAGAACAAACTAGAGTACATTAACTACTAGACGGTTAGCACTCCACAGAATTCACATAAGAGCCACCGACCAGCTACCATCAAGGCCGTGCTCTCTTGTTGCTGCAAGATGGGCATTTGTACTGCTTAATAAGCTCCGCCCTTGCTGGTGTAATCTTAACGCACTTTCCATGGAACCATTTCTCACAGATATCACAACAAATCCAGAATTCATCAGCTGCATAATTCTCTCCACAAGCCCCACAGAATGTCTCTCCATGCTCTTCATCGTCTTCCTCTTCCATAATATCATCATCCTCATCCTTTGATGGCATTGCCTTTGAATATTTGGGCTGAGATTCAGAACCTCGCTGGATTTTTCAAACACAAAAAGAAAAGCAAATCTAATTTATAAGGTGCCCGTGAAATTGTAATGTTATTTCCCTCTTTTTCAGCACAAGGAGAATGAACTTTGTGGAAATATTGATGTAACAAGCCCAAATGCCAACAACTTTATTTGATCAGCTTTTCGTCTAAAAGAATTATACGTTCACTATTAGATTTTTTACCATGTCATAAAGCCTAAAGCCTTGTCAAATTGTGAGAATAATGTAATATTACATATTAGCTCCAACCTCAACCCACCTTGAATCTAAAATTCACTACTGCATATCCAAAGAAAAAAAATTTCATGAAATAGCTGGGCAAGAAAAAAATTTTCCATACCTTAGAGTTTGATTTAGATTTGTTGCTGCTATGATTTGAAACTGATGATTTCTCCTTTGTCTGTTTCTTAGCTGCTCCTGTCACAACTTCAAATATTGTTGGAAGATCATTTATCATATTAAAAAGGCGTTTCCTGCATCAAATTAACCGGCATGGTATTATTCAGGAAAAATCCAGCTCAAAATATAGCATGCTTGTTAAAGCCACATCCAAAGCCAGTACAAAGCATCACAATTTAAGCAAGTTCACTAATTTCTAAGTACTTCATGCTGAAAGCCTAAATTCATGGATCAGCCCAATCATACTTTAGATGATACTAGAAGGACCTCAGAATTCTGTTAACACCTGGCTTTAGCATTTTGCGGAGAAATTCAACTAATCAATGCAATAAATTTTCAAGGAAAACCTTATAAATGGATGTTTAAATCAAATTAGTTAATGGGGCTTCCCAAACCAAAGTAGCAAATTCTACCCAAATTATACAAGTTTCGACAATGTATTAAATTTTACCATAAAAGAGGATCCGTTTACAAAAATGTTTGTCAACTGAGTCAAAAAAATACCATGCAAAATTTTCATGATATAAAAAATACTAATAAATAACAAAACACCAAAACTGCAAGAGACATGGGTCATGTTTGATACACAAGATTATGATAAGATAGGATATAATAAGATGATATTATGAATAGTATTAGATTAAATAATGTTATCTTATCTTATGTTTGATATGTGCAAGGATTAAGATTATGATAATTTGTTTTTAGGTCAAAATTATCCTTCCTCAAATTTTATACAATTTAAATTATTAATGTAATTTTTAAAAGTATAATAAAACATGTAAGTTTAATCCCATTGGATTAAAAATAATCCTCTCCACTTTGGAAGGATTGAATCAACCTATACCAAGAGGATCATAATCCTCCTTGTAATCCTATCCCTTTCAATTAGATACAAACCAAACATAATACAAAATAATTATCATATCATCCTATCCATCATCCTATGCACCAAACATGACCATAAATCAATTATTTGGCTGAACTGAGGCTCGATTGGTGTGCATGCCTACCATGTAACTTAACTTATTTACACCTAGAACATATATATATATATATATATATATATATATATATATATATATATAAAGCCAACTCAGGAGACAACAATTGGGCAAGGACAAAACATACCTATCAGCTTTATCAAACCCAAACCTAGCACCAAAATAGAAAGCCACAGAAAGTAACCACGCGTCACTGTGTACAGCAACCAAAGATAACCAGTCCTTTTCTTGCATCCCATCTCTGGCAAAGTTAATGCCCAGTGCAGGCTCCGGAAGCTCTGGAGGCACCTCTTCAGCAGGTAAATTCACCTCCCACTGCTCACTGGCAATTCCATAAAGGCACAGATTCTCTTTTTCTGCAATCAAGATTTTAGAATTTTAATTAACTAATTCCATTTCATACATCTGGAACCTAACAAGGTAGAATGAGTTAAAGTTTAAGGCAACCACACTTAGTTTATTGCGTTTGGTTTCGCATTCATTGATTTGCATCTAAGTTAAAATGAATATGTTTTTATACTAATTGAAATTCTTGCAGAATTAATCCTCATTTATTTTCCAGTTCATCTTATTAAAAACATATATGAGATGAAAAATGCAAAAAAAATCATATCAAAGCAGAGTACAGAATAATTATATAACTAAAACTTCCATCTTTTTTAAAATAAGAGACGTACTATTTCCAAAAACGCTGAACTGAATAATAAATTTGGACCATACCACTGTATAACAATATCTTGAAGAAATTACATTTGACCATAACCACATGCTACAATAAGGTTTTTAAGAATTCTCAAAGACCTTGTTTGCAATTTGGAAAAGTACCAGAGACTAGTAAGTCTAATAACTAGAAATAAAAAAAGTAAGCATTATGTTGTTAGTTCCATAATAACAGCAATGATGCCAGCTATACTGCATCCACATCCTGTTGTCTAGCCTTATTCTGTATCACGGCCATCTAACAAACCAATAAGCATCAAATAATGAGGACAATCTTAAATTAGACAGTCAATAAAAAAAAAATACCAAATAAAGAAAGACTTTTTTCGCGCCAACTTTTAAAAATGTTAATTTATTTAAAGATAGAAAAGGAATTTACATTTGTTTATTTAAAGATAGAAACGGAATTTACATTTGTAACAGAACACATGAGGAACAAAAACAACAACAACAACAATGTTGAAATTATTAAATCTACGCATCTGAACATACAGATCTCTTACTTAGCTCAGATTATTCATTTTTATTGTAAAAGGGAAAGCTCAATTTAAGTATAAAATGGTAGCTCAATAATTGAACAATTTTCGTTCATATCATAAAGTTAAACAACAATAAGGTATACCGTAAATACCATTACATGCACTAAAATTCACTTCACTTGTATTAAAATTTAAACTACTTCAATTACAGGGTTTGAATTTTCTGTTCTATTTATATAAAAATTGTAACTTCAACTAAATCATATTACCAACCATATAAAGCTGGATGTAAAAACCCAACAATTAGTTCACCATAAAAACAAAAACCCAGTACCTGGATCGCACTGCTGGTAAAATTCTTCCACATCTGCAACCACCACCACACCCAATAAGTAATTAAATAAAAATAACTTTAAAAGAAACAAGATGGTTGAGAAGATGATAACCAAATAAGAGAAAATAGTAAAACTATTACCAGTAGTAAGGGCTTCAATCATGCCGGCACGACGTCCCTTGAAATCTCGAAAGACTTCTTCGACTGTACGTGGGTTGTATGAAGCACCGCCGTCCATCACCCAAACTGACTATTTTCTTCCTCTTTTACTTTTTCATTCTCTTTTAAAGAGAGCTCTTTTGTTTTGGGGAGTGGGGATGAGAAGCAGAAGCGGAGAGGTAAAGGAGGGAAAAGAAAGATTTGCCAAAAAAAAAAAAGTTTAGTTTAGAGTATTTGACTGACCCCCTCTATCTCACTCGGTTTAGAGGGAGAAACAAGGAAAGACAGATGTGAGCGAGTTCGGAAGGCAAATGAGATTTTCAATTAAGCGGATTTGATAAGACAGGGAAGAATCCGTGACCCTGGCTTTCCCTTTTCGGCCCATAAGACCCTAAATAGAAAAGCCCCTTTGAATGAAATCAAGACAAACCCACAATGTCAAAAAAAGGGATGGTTTCCTCTTAACTCCTCTACGTAACAATCTCGGAGGGCCAATTTGTTTGTCTGGTTATGGACTATTGGCCCAATGGAGCTTCAGCAGCCTGATATAAAGGGACTGGATTTGTTTTCGTTTCTGCTTTTTTATTATTGTTGTAGAGAGGTCAGCAAATTTCATCCCATCTTCCGTTATTGATAAGAGGGTTTATCATTTATGGGAAAAAAAGCTAAATTACTGGAAACAAAAGATACTTTATACAAAATTCTTTGTTGTTTTTGAATGGTGAACCTTTTCTTTTCTTGCCTTTATAATTTGGTGGGGGTGGTGATTGGAAGAGTAGACTTGAATGTATAGGGAGGCAGGGATTTATGCTTGTACGGCGAGGAGGAGGAGAAAATTTGTAGGTAGGAGGATGTGCCAGTTACTAGAGAAGAAGAGAATAGAAGAGATAAGGAGAAGTGAATCAAGAAAAAGAAATTCATTGGTAATAGAGCTAAGCTTGGCTATGTAGCAAGGCGTGCCAACAGCTGAGGTGTTCATTATCTAGTGGAAAATCAAGCCCCACCTGCGCACCTCTGGTTCAATTAGAGATTTGGAAGATGGCCTATTGAAGTAATCAATGATAGTAAGGCATAGGAAGGAGACAAAAGAACATGATAAGGTGGTCATAATTCGAAATTGCGCGAGTTCTTGTGATTCTGAAATGGAAACAAAAGCTGGAGAAAAGAAAATTATTCTCTCAATTCTCATGCAAACTTTTGCAGACACGTCATATGATACTGCAGCGCTCATTGAATTTTGGCACTCCCCTTCTTTTAAAGTTTCACATTATATAATTCTGCATAAAGACGGTTTGTTATTCGAGACAATGCCCAGGGTTTGACTCAAGTACATGTCATACACCAAACGGTTTAATTCCCACATTTGAATTTGATCATAGTGGCGGTGAGTGATAATATCCATTGGGAGGCCGGAGGGTCGCAGCACTGATTGATTTCAGGGTGTCAGGACGAGTTTCGTTAGGCCAGGCCATGATATGGAGTTGAATTATATCCATTTGGTTGATAGCTGAAATTAGGGTGACCCTTATTTCATTGTGATCACAACAGTATATAAGCCCAGCAGAGCTAACACTCGTAGGCATTAGACTCTTGCCTTCTAATCGAGAGATAACAAGCAGATGCTTTTTGGCATTTGCTTCTTCAAGTAGTTGCTTCAGCCCTGCACGGTCGGCAGCTGAACCCTTTGTTACTGAGTAGACGCAAATAAATCCCTATGCGAAACAATTAGACATGACAATAGAGTCATAGAGATGAACTAGTTAAACGTTCGTTTTGTCTTGTTAGAATAAGAAAAAAAATGAAAAGATAACGAGGGAGTTACCTCTTCTGTCCGTTTTATGTCCATTCCAAATCCAGCATCTCCTGGTTCTGGTATCATTTCAAGTAAAACTTCATCCACTCCAGGTAGGAACCATAGCCTTATGCTTTGCACTAATTCTACATTTGAAGTGTGGTTTTGTTGCTTCCCTCGATTTATTTCCTTTATGGTAGGAGTGATTTTCTCCTTCAGGGAAAATTGAAAATGTTGCAACAGGTACAAAACACAAAGAGATTCAGTTTATTTACCTCTTGGCTTATTAGGAAAACATTCATGCATGTTAGGATTGACAAAAAGCTTCCTTTTAAAATAGAAAGATGATGGATCTGGACTTATTCTAGGAAAAATATTGGCATCTTCAAGACTAGTAAGATTGACAGAGAGAGCTACCGAGGTCGCGATCTGTTCTGTTTGGACATTGACAAAGACAAGAGGAGCCCCTGAAGATACTGCCGCAGTAAACCAGGCCATGCACCTGGATACAGTAGCCTCAATGCAATATTCGCCTTGAAAGGGCAGGAAAAGAATGGAACTAACGACAGTAGATGCTTGGTCCGGCAGGTGAGTACCCACTTTCCTCTTCCAATCATACTTCACTTCCTTTCTGTTGAACCCTCTAAATTCCACATTCACCAACCTCCTGCTTATTTCTGCATGACCAGGCAGAAACCCTCTTTTTACGATGTTGATTCAATCAGTAAAGATATATAAATATAAATATAAATATATATATATATACCTATAATTTAATGAAATGAATATGTCTTGAATTGCATGTCTTAACAAGAGCACGGGATTTGAAGCTTCAGGCTGTTTCCAGTGAATTCCCATTGCAAAAGCGACGGTAATAAAATATGGTTTCAATCTGAAAATAGCAATTTTCTCCTAGGTTTCACATATTATGGATTGGAGAAAGTTTGTTACTTTAATCTTTCATGATTTGATTCGTTTCTCTGGATTTACTGTCACTCAAGGCTCATACATTCATTCAATTCAAAATCACGTCTTGAAGAGAAAGGGAATTAATTCCTCTTTAATCCTCAAATAATCCTAAAGGAAACAGATTCTCGTATCAAACTGCCGCAAATTTCAACATGCTAGTCATATTTTTGCTTCCAGCTGTTATGACAGTTCTTTTTTTTTTTTTTTTCAGAAATTTGTGTTAGACAAAACTGGTTCTGGACCTTATGGTCTTTCAATCAAGTGGAAATAGAAAGCAATAGCCCCCAGCCCTGGTATGAAGGAAATTAAAGATACCTACCTTGGAGTGTGGTGCATCGTTCTAAGGTCAAGTCACCTAAAACTGCAACATGTCTGTCATCCCTAGCCGCTCTAATTGTATACTTCCTCTGGAGAATTGAAGACTTCTGTGCTACAACACGAACACGAAGTTTATGCGTTTCATCACCCCTTCTAACCTTCACCCATATTGTCTCCACCTTCTGGCCGATCTTTCCAAGCTGTGAACTTAGTTCAGATCTAACTTTTGCAGGCCGAAATAACTCATCATCAGCATCATTTTCAGCATACCCTTCAATAATGTCTCCAGGCAATGGCATGCTCTCATCCCACTCTTCTGTTTCATCTTGCTTCACTCGCTTCACACAAACCACTGTCTGAGCACCATCCATCTCCTTCTTCCTGAAAAATGGCATTGATTTTCCATGGAATATCTTGTAAACTTATACTGTCGAGGTCCTAGAGTTGTGTAAGCATCCACGTTCGAACACATCAAAGGATGTAAACTTTTATAGGTCTCTACGCCTCCATTTGTAAGGGCAATTTTGTGTCTAATATTCATTACAGGACAAGCGAGCCGGCCGTCAAACTTAGTCTCCTCTCCTTGTTGCTAATTAGGATTAATTATACTTTAAAATGCTTGATATACTAACAATTGTCCCAAAATTGACAAGGAAAAACAAAAGATATCCTTATAAGATTTACATGAAATTTTTAAAGTGAAATTATAGAGTTTTTATTAAAAATAATTTAATAAAAACTTTAATCTAAAATCAAAATTGATAAATTGATAAAATTCAATGAGACTATTAATAATTCGTGAAAAAGTTATTAAAATTTTTGTTTATAATTGAAATATTATAATCACTTATTTAACGATAAAAATTTTATCGAAATTTTTATAAAAATACTTATCTAAAATATGTATAAAATTTTATCATTTTTTTTTTAAATTTTACATATTTGATCTATGTTTCAAGATCCTTCAATCTATAATTTTGGATTTTCAATTTTAATTTTAATTTATTCCATTTTAATTAAAAAAAATTACAAATTTTATCTCAAGATTTTTATCTAAATTTTTCTCTCGAATTTGTGGCTATAAATATAACAATATTAAAGCATTGTGTGTTTAAAATGAAATTTTTACTATAAAAATATATTTTTTACTTTTTGGATAATAAAAAATATAAATTGTTTTTAATTTTCAACATAATGTAGATTGATAATTATTATATTTTACATAATTAAATTGATTTAGTTTATTTAACTTTAATATATAATTTATGTTTGCCTATATGGTTTTAGATTAAACCATAATAAAAAGAACTTTAATGGAATATGAGAATTTTTTTTTTCTTTTGGTATATCTAATTCACCATTAGATGTTTTTCTCCTTTTTGATAAATCTATTAGATAATTTTTCCCATTTGATATATAACAATTTCTTTTAGCTTTGAATTTCATAATTCGTAACCATCCATCAAAAAATAAAATATGACTGTAATATTTTTATCCAAAACTAATTTATAATTTTTGAAATTATAAATTCTACTCATAACTTTTGAACATATCTTGTAAACTATAAAATGTGATCTATGTAAAAAGAAAAGAAAAACTTAATAATATTATCAATTTAAATATATTAATAATAAAAAGAAATGAATCAAAATGAAATATGATTTTGACTAAGTTGATTGCACCAAACATTTCAAAAAATTATTAAATTAAAAATTGTTATAAAGAGTTGTTTTAATTGATTATTTCATGATTGTAACTGATTATGATATAATAATTTATTATTCAGTTGATTATACGAACATACTATTTGATTATAAATATAACTTTTAAAAAAATTACTATAAAGAGTTAAATAAGCTTTTATAATTTTTAATTATTACAAAATAATAATATTTTATTATTAATTTAAAAATATTATTTATAAATATGATTTTATTTAATTAAAAAAATATTAATGAAAAATAAAATAATTAATCTAATAAATTTTCAAAATTATATATCTTATTTATTATTTGTATTTTTTATATTTGAGAGATTGTCAGGATTTAAATTTTAATCTCTAAAATTAAGAATTTAATACTTTATCAATCATCCATGTGATTATTAGCACTATTTGTAATTTTTAAGTTAGACCAAATAAACATCAAATAAATTCAGATAGTATTTCAAGCTCAATTATAATAATTATTTTTTTAATTTAAGTTTCCAAATTCACATGTACAAATTGAAACATCTAATAAATTAGATAAAACATAATATTCCAAAAATCTGAAGATCAAGCAAGAATTGTCTTTAAGATTGGATTGGATTTGAGTATATTACATAATAGTAAATACTCAGTCAGGTACCCTATAAAGTTCAGCCATCTCTTCTTCCTTCTTCCGGATTTCTTTTCTAGCTCGAACCCTTTCATGCGGATCATCTGAATTTAACAGACCTCTCAATTTCGATATTTCCTTCTTTATGCTGTGAACCTGAGATATGCAGCAGAAAACACATCCAGTATATAAAAGAATGTTGGTATATTCAGGAGAGAAGAATCAATGAAAACAGACCTTTCTATAAGGCCATCTTCCGGTGCCACCGGTTTTCAGCCATATGTTATGCACTACAGTTTCAGAAAATCCCAATTTCTCGGCTGCTTCCTTTCTAGGAAGATCAAAATAATTTGATAACTCTTTGTAGGTTATCTCCTTTACTCTCCTTCTCTGCATTATTTCACCAACAATAAGAAAAAAAAAACCAAGTTAGAGGCTAGAATAGAAACACTAAGAGTAGCAACCGGATTCAATGAAATGCAATCATTTTCAAGTTCAATTAATCCTGCCCAGAGCTCTAACTGAAATAGGAAACCCAATGGCAAAATTCTAGTTTCCTTTAATAGGTCAGTGACAGTAGCTACAACCTGCTCTACCAGGAAGAATGGAGACTTCTCTTTGTTATAGGTGTTCACAGCTTTATTATAGGCAGTGGCCACAATCTGTGCAGCCAGGCACAGAGGAGGCTGCTCTTGGTTATTTCTGTCGTTTGCAGTTTCATCCCTCTGAACGTCCCCTGCAAAAATTTAGACAAATTCCGTCATACCGTTACTATGTGATAAACCAGCGATACGAAAAGGGGAAAATCAGCCCTGCTTTTTCCTTTGTATAAATCATTGTATTTAGCTAATAATCTGCTCAAAATTAAGTATGTAATGAGAACACGGAGTGTAAAAAACTACTCCAGAATTCACATGTTCATTGTTAGAAGATACTTGGATCTGGTGTCAACGTTTTCTCCATGTAGTCACCATCAGACTGATTTTCATCCCCATCAAGCCGCACGCAAACGGCTTCATAGAAAGTTGAGCGTGGATCCTTAATCACCATATATCCCTCTTGATTTCTCTTGATGCAATATTGAGTCAGAAACTGCTTCACCTCCTCATTGTCTTTTTTGTAGAAACTATTGAAAGAAAATCAAAGTGAGTTTTGTAACTCATGTCAGTCCTCAAGATTCTATAACCAAGTTACAATCAAATAAGAAAGTACTTCAAGAAGAAAGTGGAGAGAAAAGAAAAAAAAGAACATTAAACTTACTCGAACATTTCACGAGTAACTGCTTCAGTACTTGTTTGTACATCAAGAATAGCATGATAAAAAATTCCAAGTCTTCCATGAATCTGAAGTTTCATAACATGGCGGCCTACCATGATAAAAACGAAACATCATCACCAAAAGAACAACCTAATCACCATTGACACTAATTGATACTATAAATATATTTCATTTCAAGTAATAGTAACATGAAACGCACCCTTAATATGAATAATTTCTCTCAATATTTCACAACCACTACAACCAAACGGGACTGGTTCACTTGGCCAACCAGAAATTTGAGTTGAATTCATATTATCTAGACTTTGTATTCCCAAATGCGTCTCTCTTTCATTACAACTTTTCCAGATAACCAGAGAATTCACCACATTGGACTCATTACACATACCCCCGGAAATTATTGTTTTCCGTAAAGGATCAATGGCTTCCCCTCTTTCCTCTGAAAACTGAGGGGTTAAAATGGGAAATGAAAAGGATTCATGAACAGCTAAGCGATCCTCAAGAGTAGGAATATGCAGGTTGTTTATGTGTAAACTTTCATTTACCAAGTTTATGTCTATTTGATTACTCGTTTCCTCATTAATCTCCAAAGGATTCGCTCCAGAATGCCACTCATTGTCTGAATCCCAAAAGTCCAGAGACAAAGTCCCTGGTGAATCAATATCAATAGCATCCTTGCTTTTCTCGCTAGACAGAGGAATTAAAGGAGAGTCCGCAAGGAGAGAAGGATTCATGTTGTCCACGATGTTCATAGTGTCGTCTGTATATGGGGTGTAATAAGGATCATCTTGATAGGGAACAATGAAATTTGGATCCGCCATGACCTGAAGAAGTGAGTGTTAATTAGTCTAAAATCTCAATTTCTTTGGAGGAAGATGGGATCTTAATCCTTGGTTGGTGGCGGCTATCGAATGGAAGCGCCACCGTATAAGGGGCCTCAAGAGGAAAAAGCCACAATGGAAACTGAGAACCGCAACGATGGTGGCTCAAGAGAAGAGCAAGAAATTGAAACTGAGAAAAGCTCTTGCAAATTGTTTTTAAGTTAATATCAAGGACATAAATCAATTGGAAAAGGCGCGAGAAGGCAGTTAATGACCGTTGAAAGACAAGGAAACGGTTGGTAGTTGGGATATGACATTTTCTTGAAACGTTGTTAGCGAGCCTTGATCAAGTGATTTCATCGTCACCTTAAGAAGTCTAAACCACTAAAATCAACTCATCGAGAACCAATCATATCCGCCCATTAACACGACAACTTTGACAGCAAATTGACGAAAAACTCCTCTTAACGACGTTTAAAAAAAAAGACCCCAGCCAGAAACGAAAACGTTCTAATCGAGTTCCCAGACGCAGAAAGTGAAATGAAATGACGTCAACGGCATCATCACTAGCTAGCTCCAAGAATCTAAGTCATTCCGCAATCTCACGCTCCCTTCTGCAGCACTCATCAAAACCCATTTCTCAAAGAACCTTAGTAATTCCAACTATTCCCAGAAACACCAAAAATCTCTACATTCAACGTTACCAAAAGCTCCAAATCAGGCCCAACTCAACATCCATAACCGCATCATCTTTCAAGCCTGAACTAGCCACGGCACCTCCTCCCCTCCCTCTTCCCACCCCTCCTGTCACAAAGGTAATCACTTTTTCTTTATTTAGTCCTTTTTTATTGTTGTTTTAGTTGTGTATTTGTTAAACAGATCTGCTTTGGGTTATTGTTATAGTTCAAGATTGGGCTTTGCCAGTTGTCGGTAAGACCTGATAAAGAGAGGAACATAGGGCATGCTCGGAAGGCCATCGAGGAGGCTGCTCAAAAGGGTGCCCAGCTTGTTCTCTTGCCTGTGAGTTTTGCTATTGTCTGTGTGTCAAGGTTTAACCTTTGCGAATGTTCAAATGAGGGTTTTTGTTAGGTAATAATTTGTATAAAATTAAGCTTGTTTTTATCGAATTTGAGAATTGAAAAAATAGAAATTTGGTTGCTTGGTGAGCTAAGAAATTTGCGGACGCCAGATAAATGAAAATTTTCACTTTTTCACATGGTGACATGGATGCTTTATGCGTCAATCTTGCTACTCAGCCAGAGCAAACCATGGATGGTGATGGTGATCACTGATCAAGCGTGTTAGCTAATGCCTTTTTTTTTCATTATTTTTGGTGAAAATGAAGGTGAAGATTTTCACCTTTCAGTTTGACGAGCCAAATATGTGGTGGAATATAAACGACATTGGTGTTCCCTGAAATGGTGGTTTTGGTGTTCACAAATTACATGTAATAGATTTTGCAGGAAAGATTATAAACTATGAAATAAGAATATGATATCTTAGCATCAATTTAAGGCCCATCCTTCTTGTCTGTTATTTTATGTCAGGAAATATGGAACAGCCCATATTCGAATGAAAGCTTCCCAGTTAATGCTGAAGATATTGATGCAGGTGGTGATGTGTCTCCTTCAACAGCTATGCTGTCTGAAGTTTCTAGTCGCCTGAAGATCACAATAGTCGGTGGCTCTATACCTGAACGCTGTGGGGATAAGTTGTATAATACTTGTTGTGTCTTTGGTACTGATGGAAAGCTGAAAGCCAAGCATCGCAAGGTAGAGGCACTTCCTATCCCATATGGTAGTATACTGAAATGCCAATTTTTCGCATTATTTGTGTTGTGGCTGGACTTGGCAAGGGAATGTGTTCTGGGGCCACCTGTTATTTGATGTCCATGAGGTAGAATAATTCGACTATTGTATAACATCCGTCGTCACCTGTATATCAGCTCATACATAGACACATGTTACTAGATAACAGAGCCATCTAATATATCAGTTTTCATTATTACGATGACAAATTTTTGTTTTTCATACCATCAAAATCTAGATCCCCATTGGAAGAAACCAATCATTGGTATTGAGTTTTATCTATTTTATCTTTTGCCGCTATCTTATCAGCATGCAAACCCTGAAATTCCTGATCTCAGATACCAAGTTGGCAGCGTCCTTTAGACAATTTTATAGTTTTAGTGATATCATTTTGAACACTCCCTTTAAAGCTGGTGTGCATTATATTGATGACATTCTTGTGGAACTACAGATTCACCTTTTTGATATTGATATTCCTGGGGAGATTACCTTTATGGAATCCAAGACCCTTACTGCAGGGGATACTCCTACCATCGTGGACACAGGTTTGATATTTCATTAGACTTTGCATGCATGAACGATTGAGCTGTCCATAATTTTTGTCAGAAGCATTTTCTAGACCATATATTGTTAATCATCTCTTCTTATGTCATTGGCATTTACTTGGCACTTCTATATTTCTTACATCTGTGCCATTAATCGTGATAAAGTGTGATTTTAAATTTCCTACGATCAGATTTTTGTGACAACTAATTCCTGTTGGCAATCTAGTATACTAGTTGAATAATTTTCAAAGTGGGAAAGTAATCATCAATAGTTCTTGCAGACGTTGGGCGTATTGGTATAGGCATCTGTCATGACATTCGCTTTCTGGAATTAGCAATGATATATGCTGCAAGAGGTTTGTTTACTTCTCCATTGAACCTTGATACAATTAATTTCATTTTTAATGTTGGATTTTGGTAGCTGATGAACACAATTATTGTTTTCTAACTTATAAATAATTTAGCAAGTGTGGGGTATTTTTGTCATGGCCTACTTCTCCTGTTCTTTTCTTTTCTCTAAATCCTTTGCTATAAATTATTAGAGGATATTGTTTCTTCCTGAATTCTTTAAGCAACATCTCCTACATCTACTGATTCCTTTAATTCCCATAATTTACTAGCATTTATATATTTTATATTGTGATTTGGATCTTTTCTATTGTTTCCCCCTTTGGATAATTTATATTGTGCTCATATTGTTTTTCATGTTCTTTTATTTTTTGGAAGTTATCATATTTGCCATCTTATTTATGAATTTTTTGAACTATGAGTGTATCATGTTGTTGAAATTAGGTGCTCACTTGCTATGCTATCCTGGAGCATTTAACATGACAACTGGACAATTACATTGGGAGCTGCTGCAGAGAATAAGGTGCTTGTTATTTCCGTGCTTTCACTCTCCTTGTTAATTCTTTAAACATCACTAAAAAGGTTGAGAGAAATAAGGTAGGGTGGGGAGGGGATGCTGTAACTGCAGAGAGCAATATGTGATACGGTTCTTTTTACCTTGTATTCTTGCAGTGATGGTTCCTTGCTTTTTTAGCTTTTGGCTGGAAATTGTAGGGCAGTTAAAATAACAGGAGTATGCAGAAATTTTGTTCTTTTGAGTATAGCTGAATGCCAAATTACTAATTTTGAGATGTTAGGTTTGATTTTAAAATCCTGTTCTTTACTTGTATAGAACTCTGTAAGTGTCGGTAATCCTTTTCTAAGCAAAGATAACTTGCCGACTTTGCTTTGCAGAGACTCCAATAAATTTATTTGATGAAGTGGAATTTAGCATGTTTGATCACCTTTGGAAACATCATTTCATTTTAAAAAGGAAAATATTAACTTATATATACAACAATAAATTGAAACTTAGATCAAGCCATGCTGATTTGTCCTCCAGATTTGCTTTTTTTTTTGGTTGAACATCCAACCTTCCACAACCTGAAGCGTACCACCTTATTGGATGATTCAGTGAGCTAAATGTTATATTTCGCAATTTAGAATAGTGTATATGCTGTTTGTGGCTCGATATGATAGTTGTTGATCTTACTAATATGTTTCTTGCTGTTTCATATGCAGGGCTGCAGATAATCAGGTACAGTAGCAATATTTCCCCCTTCTTCAAATGACGAGCATAAGGGCTTTAGCATAGTATAATGCTTTCTTTAATAAGAAATGGTTCTAGTACCATTGAAACCAATGAAAATTATGTAGATTCTATCATTATATAGTCAAAACTAGAATGCAGTCTAATGCTGTTCTAGTTGAATGGCAGGGATAAGTTGCCCTATTTTCTTCTTCTGTTTTATTAAGCTTCAAAAAAAATAGTTGTTTGTAATTCATGCTGTGGTGTTTCAATAAATATTGAAAGTGGGGTGGATTCATCACAATGGGAGACTTGAGATCATAAAAAGTTCTTTTCTTTCTAGAACATGAATATCTGATTACTTGTAAAAGGTTTCTGTTTCATGTTTCTTTTCTAACAAAATTTTATATGACAGTTATATGTTGCAACTTGTTCACCTGCTCGAGATGCTGGAGCCTGTTACGTTGCTTGGGGTCACTCAACACTTGTAGGACCTGTAAGTAGATGCTTGCTTTTTAAGCTCTGTTGTGGATTAACAAAATAAGGCTTTGCTCCAGTAACACGTGGAAAGCAAGGCTTTCTGAATCTGTTGTGGTTTTAAGTCTTTTGAGCAGACAAGAATATACTGAAAATTTTTCCATGTAACAGTTTGGAGAAGTTCTGGCTACCACTGACCATAATGAGGACATAATTATATCAGAGATTGATTATTCAATACTTAAGCAACGAAGGTGACGTGGCTTCCACCTAGTATTTGTTTTCCCGATATTACATGCGTATGGAATTGCTCATTCATTTTAATTGGATGCTTGTATGAAATTTAGGGCAAGTCTCCCCTTAACAAAGCAACGGCGAGGTGATCTTTACCAGTTGGTAGACATTCAGAGGCTCAACTCTCATTGATTAGAGGAGAAGCTTATGAGAGAGCTGGGATTCATGGTTAGAATTTTCATTGATAAAGGTGGAACTTTGTTAAAAATCATGGGAATTTTCTAGTCCTTTACTCAGTTGAGGAAACTCAGTAGTTAACAAAGATCATGTTAATCATTCGGATGGTTGCTGGGAGCTCAATGATGGGAAGTGTTACTGTTTTCATGTTTGCAGTATGAAACCCACCGGCCACCATGCAAATCTTAATCAAGTCGATTATTTTTGTTTTATGGGTCATGGTTGAATGGACATATCAAATCCTGTGGATAGATCCTAGAAAACAGTGGATCTATCCTAATAAAGAATCATGCATGCCCAGAAAATCTATTACCAGCTAAACCTACTATTAATGAGCCTGGAGACGTGAATACTGAAGAAGAAGCCTGGGTTAATTCACTATAGCTATTATTCTACTTGGCAAGCCAGAAAAAATGTGGCTTTGTCTCCTAATTCAAAGTACTGATAATTTTGTGGATCTTGTCTATCACATTATCTGTTTCATTAGAGTGTGATGATTTGATTCCAACACATCTTACCCAAAAATGATAAAAAAATATTATATGGATATTTTCGGGTTTGATGCATAAGATTATTAATAGGATAGAATAATTATTATTTTATTTTATGTTTGATTTGTATCTAAAGAGAGATAAGGATTGTAAGGATTATTAATATTTTTTTAGTATCTAATTATTCAATTTTTTTCAAGTGAAAAGGATTATTTTTAATCCATAAGATTAAATTTATGTTAAATTATACTCTTAAAAATTATATCAATAATTTAAATTGTATAAATTTTGTGAAATGATAATTTTGATAAATAAATAAATTATTTTATTTTAATCATTACATATATTAAATATAAAATAAAATGATATTATTTAATCTAATTTTATTTATAATATTATTTTATTTTATCTTATTATAATATTATGTACTAAACATAACCTCAATGTATACATATTGATAGTACTGAAATTAGATTTTTAGACCTACTTGGTTTTAGGTTACCAACTAAGCCTGGTCATAACACTAAAAAAAAATTTTTAATAGTGAATACACATTTACATGTAATTTTTAATATGATCTTGATAATTGTTGATATAATTTTGATTAATGTTATAAAAATTATTAATATGATTTTGATTTAACAAATTTTGATATCAAAATTATATAAAAAAATATGTCAATGGTTATAAAATTATCAAAATTTAGCAAAATCATGTTATCAAAATTATTAAAAATATTAAAATGTCATCTAAATTATTAGAAATGTCATCAAAATCATAATCGATATCAAAATATTATTAGAGATTATCTAGATTAAAAATTATCAAAATTTTATACAAATTTAAGTTATCAAAATTATATCTATTAATTTTTATGTCACCTTGATGTCTTGATGAGGTCACATCTGTTTATAGTATAGTAAGTAATAAAATGTTTACTCTTTATCATGTTATAGAGTAAACATTTATTTTGGAAATTTTATTGTTGGAAATATAAAACACTTTAGATAAGTTTGTCATGTAAAGTTTAACAAATTTGTTTAATACAACATTATTATTATGTGTTAAAATTGCCTTTCTAACTCCATCTCTTCGAAGAGAGACCATAAGTTAATAAATGGAAAATGTGGGAGCAAAAGAAACTTCACCTACTTCAAAGTCAACTAGTAATAAATCTATTATTTTTACCCTAAAATATATACAAATTAATCTAAAGCCAATAGCAAATTTATCAAAAGAAATTAAGAGTACAAAATAACATATAAATTTAATAATTTAAAATATTATATAATAATATGATATAAAAATAATTAAAAAATATTGATTTTTTTATAAATATAAATTTTTGTACATAATTTTTATATAAACTATATGCATCGCACTTGGATGCACTCAAAGTAAAGAACCCAATCGCAATGCCTAGATGGCCATATGCTATTAAACTTCCCTTTGTTTGCTTCGTTGGAAAGAACACTGTTTCTTTCTTCATCACCAGAAAATAAAAGAAAAAGAAGAAAAACTGTGTCATAACCTTCTAATCCAATCTCCACGGTCCGATATTTCCTCTGATTCTCACACGATGCGGTTGATTAAATCAATGATGGATCACATCAAGGAACATTGAAAAAATCTTCGTAGAGGAGAGCCAGGAGGTAAAAAAATCAGGTGTGGCCGTACCACGTCTCCTTGCACTCTGCCGAGGAGGCAAGCTTCCGGTCCTACAAACTCTGTGTCCTCTTTCGATTGACGCTACATATCTGGTTTGGGCCTTGGTTCCCTAATCAAGGGAAGCCATTTAATTTACTTGTTCCACTCAATCGCAAATTTCTGACCGGATCTATTTTTTTACCCTCTAATAAATTAAATAATCAATTTTATTAAGGAGTTCTCTTAAAATATATTTTTAAAAATTAATTATTAATTTCTTTCATTTAGCATAAAAATATTATTATAAATAGCATAGTGCACTGGTTAGTAAAAATATTAAAATATTTAAATTAGTTAGAATCTGAGATTAATATTTTAATGTCTTGCAAATTTTGCATTATCAACTTAAAATATATCATTATTTTTGTTTCCTCAGTTTTAAGAATTCACACTAGTTAGCATATGCTTATGGAAAATTGTTAATGCACCATAAATTTTTTTTTATGCTAATTATATATAATCTCAATAAGAAATGTTTCATAGATTTTATGTTGAATGTATGAAATTGAAAATTAAAGTCTCAAATGCACATATGCTTTTAATAATTCCTCAAGATAACTCTTAGAAGGCTTTAGAATAAAGGAAAAAAAAACTTTAATATAAAAACATTCGACAGAATTTTTTTTTATTTTAAGAATAATGATAAACTCCAAAACCTTCCATCACTCTCTTTCGTTGCTATAGCAATTTGTGCCCATTCTCCAATTAGTTTGACAATTCCAACTAAAGATTCAAGAATAGAAAATCAAATCAAATCAAATTTTTGAGAATAAAAAAGATATTAAGTATGTCTTTTATTATATTAAATAATAGATATTAGTAATTTTTTTTTATCAGCATAAATTTTGTAAATTAAAAGGGCTCCGATGGGAATTGGGATCCAATACTGCTGCCAATGCTGAGAGAGACTATTATACACGTGGCACAAGACAACTGGCGGAACATCTTCCAAAGATGGGAAACTAAATTCTTATTTAAATTTTATCGTATTTTTTGAGTTGTGTTATTAAATTTATCGTATCAAATTTAAATATTAATTTTAATAAAATTAAATTAATATAAATTTTTTAAAATTATAATTATAATTATAATTATAATTATTTTTAATTTTACCGCACTCAATCGCAGCACGCGTCCAAATATAGCCTAAAACTCAATGGGCTGACGACGGTGTGTGAAGAGGGAAGCCCCAGAAATCAGAGAGTAATATCCTTAAGCGGAGGTGTCAGAGGCACTCAGATCGGACGTCATTGGAGAGACACGGTGAAAAAGGTTCACGTGAATTTGGAAATGGTCCCCACATTCCCCAGCCTTGAATTTTCCAAACTCTAGGGCCCCACCAGAAGAGCGCGTGATGCCATATCAGCCATTAATTATTGGCGCCCGTGCATAGACTATGGTATTAGCTGTTTCTGCTCACATTGGACCCCACATTTTAAGGGGAAAACCCAGTACACGGTCCGTACTTTCTTCTTCCTCTTGCCCTTGCATCCTTATCTAGATTTAGTAAGTCAAATATTACGGGGTGTTAATATTCGATTTTAATCAAATTAATAATTGAAACCATTTAATTTGATTAATTGATGTTTATTAAATTAATTTTAATTTATTATTAAAAATAATTTTAAAAATTGTTAGCTTCAATTAATTAAATTTAATGATTGAATAAATAAAAAATTTAATAGAAATATAAAAAATTCAAAGATAAAATTAAAAAAAATAAATCAATTGTTTTATTTTATAAATTATTAAAATTTTCAACTTAATACTTTAATAACTGAAATTTTTTAAAATGATTTTATTTAGTTTATTTCAAACATGAAAATTTAAAAATTTAAACTATAATTTAAATGTATTTTATTATTAATTAATTCTAAAATTATCCTGTTAACATTCTTAAATTGGGAATTGAAGTCAACTTAATTATTTGTCTTGGTATTTTTATCACCCAAAAAAAAGGTATGAAATTAGATCTCATTTTGAAAAGATACCAAAGTTTTAAGATGAGTTAAGACCTGTGTGTATGTTATTTTAAAAAATTGAGATTTAATGGATTTACAATTATGATGGCCGTGGGTCTCTCACCAGGAAATTAAAGGAACAATGGAGTTGTCCAAGGTGCCATTGAAGACATACTGCATATCAATTTCAAAGGGAAATTGCCCTGGGATAGCGTTTTCTTGGTAAGCATGCAGATACAATGCCGCACGAGGCATCCATCATGCATACATGGGCAGTTCAAAACTTTATTACTACCAGGCCCTACCTTAGCAGTAATATTAAATCTCTCAACCAGATCTGTTAGCATCAGATGGAGAAAGTACACAACAGTCATTGTCTGATTGCTGGTGGAAGCCACCCTTGCAATGTACCTTATTTTAGCTCACTAAATTCAAAGACACTGATGATGAGAGACATTGCTGAAACCAATGCAAGAGACCAGATCACTGACCTTTTCTGAATCACTCCCCCCTTTTTCTTACCCCAAAGGGCACTGAAAGGGTTCTGGATGTTGCATCCATAATAGCTTATGTCCTGGAAATGGATGTACATGAGCAAACCAGAAACAGGAAAACATGTGATCTTGACAGAGATTACCCAGGCAGACCCCTTGTTCACCCTGTAATATTCTTAAGCCATCCTTTTCAGCATTCTTAATATTGATGTTGCTTCTATACATATATTAATGTTTTTCTCATGCTTTTGGAGAAGCAACTAGATTCGCGTTTTCTAACTGGGTTAACTGAATAACTTTGCATCGTCTTGCATGAAATGTCTATAGCATTATCCCCTCTCTCAAATTTCGTCCAAAAAAAAGTAATCAATTATTCTCTGAAAACTCCAACTCCAGATCAAAAAACAGAGAAAAAACAAAATTTTGTCTTAAGCGAAATAATGACCGACGACATGATCAGACTGAAATGACTTAACTCGTCAAATCATGTCAAAAATAAAATAATGCAATTTGCTTTTGTGAAGCAGGGCACTTTGGGAGATGATTCCAGCATATTTCAAGAACTGGGTCGTGCCATGTGGCAGAATCTTTTTTAGACCGTATATTGACTGCATCCTTTTTGTGTAGAGGAAAAGCAACGTAGGGTGGGAAAAACAGAAAAGAAGAATTTAAGAAGAAATGAACAGTTGAACACAAAGAGGGAAAGAACAGAAAAACATGTCTCCTCTTCTCTCTCTGTTTCAATCTTCAAAACTTGTTCAGGGTTCGAGGATGACCGTTATTAAGTTCAGAGCTTCAAAATGAACAAAATGAAGGCTCCATGGGTGAAAATTTCATGATTAATTAAAGAAAAAAAATTACAGGCTCCTTCTACTAATTACCCATGGTTAAAAGCTAGATTTTTTTCATGATTAAAGCTAATCTTTCATCCATTTGCTTTAGTAACTTTTTAACTGTCATTTCTAATTTTTGGTAACGGAGCTCATCACTTTGAATTTCAAAAGATTCACACCCAAGCCAAATGGGATCCTTTGAAGTACAATTACAAAGATATCTGTCTCTTAAATAATAAAGCATGATTAATTATATATATATATAAGTTTAAGCGAGTGAAAATTATTTTATTTTAGGGTCAAGTTATATATTAATAAATTTTAAATAAATTTTATACAAAATTTAAAAATCATTCATAAAAATTTTTTTTGATAATTAAAATTAAACTTAAATTTTATAAATGAAATATTTTATTTTTATCAACTCAATCAATCTTCATTAAAAATCAAGATTAATCATTAGCATTATGGTTTAATATGTATATGCTAATTAAACATTAAACAATACTTAATTACATATGTTTAATGTGATAAGAAAAATTAGGCTAAAAGTTCCCAAACAACGAACTCAATTTTTCACTTTTAAAGTTGAATTATTTACGTACATTATCGTTATTTTTATTTTATTACTCAAACTAACACTTCAATGTGTTAAAAACATTTAATGACAACTTCATATAATATTTTCTACTAGGTATTACATGTAGACACCAACATCCTATGAATCTTTTTATGGAACATTACATTCGTAGGATTTAATTTAAGCTTTCGTAATAAGTGAGGTCTGGATTACATCATTTATAGTACTATGGTATATGTTTTTTTTTTTTTTTTTTAAATATGTTCCCTTCCCTGTATTACTGAAAATGCGAAAATATTGTACCAGTAAGATTTTTTGCGTACATTTGTCTGAAAATTGTAGTACTTCGTGCAGAAACAGTGATTTGCTATCACTTCAATAGATAATAGATATAATTGTCAACAAATACATGTGATTTGTTCCCTAATCACAAATCCATTTGACAATAATTGAAGTTTTTGTCACCTTAAATCATTCTAATAATAACTTTTACTTTTTGCAAATGATTTATGATTTATGGTATAAATCTCACTCTCAGACAATCTAAATTATAATAATTTGAATTTTAAATAAATGATTCATATAATTATTTATAAAAGGATGAGATTTAATAAATTTAAAATTTTAATTTTAATACTTATAATTTTTTTTGTAATTTTAAATTATGGTTTCTTTTATATATATAAAAAAAATCTATAACAATTTGAACATCTAAATCTAAAATGATTCTAATTCAAAATTATTTAAATCCAAACCTAAAATAATTTGTATTAAAAAATAAACCTACTTGAATTGGATAAATCCACCTAATTACCACTTAATTACAAAATAATATGTACAAGAAATTTATTGAATGACAACAAAATTTTAAAAAGAAATAAAAATCCTAAATCAAATAAGAAAAAATCGGATTGTTTGATTCCATTCTATTTCTTGTCTCATACGGTATTATGGTTCCTATCAATAATTTATTAATCACTATGCCAACTCAATTGCATTTTAAAACCCTCCCAACATGGTACCTTCCTTCCTTTCTTTGTTTCTTTCTTTAATTAATTATTATTAACACTTTGGGGTTGGGTTGCCTTCGTGGATAAAATTTTTTTTTCAATTTGCAGATATTGCTGTAAATAAGCTTTTTCGCTTGAACAGGGACTTTGATAAGCATATGATTTAATTAATCACTTGTAGTTTTGTATTTGTTTTTTGTAATTGATTCTTTGTAACCAAACTTGTTGCTTATTCTATGAATAAAAATTAACTCATTTATTTTTAAAAAATGAACATAATATAATCAAGCCCTTGTATCCTAACCATACAAAAATTTATTTATATTGTATTCCAATTTGCACCCAAATGCTTTAGAATTAAATAATTCAACTAAATTCAGTTCATCAGTTCACATCCAAAATTTCTCCCCCTTCAACGTCTCCAGCTTTTCTTTCTAAAAGAATGTTTAATTTTTTTAGTGACAATCCAATGTATCCCAGACCACCATTACCATCTTTAAAGACTCAGAAAATTTTTCTATCTTGAAACAACATCTGGACCCACCAAGACTGACAAACCCTTCTCCTCCGACAATGATCAAACGGTCCAAAACTCAATTCTGAAAGTAAAGAAATTCAAAGTGATTGGAATGGAGATGGAAGGTTAATTTATGAGAAAAAGAAGGGTGATAAGGGGATCGAAAAAGTGGCAGAAGAGTGCCATGTAGACAGATGACAATCTCGCATTGGCTCCATTATAGTAAGATCGAAACACCTTTATTAGTGTGCCAAGCTTCTGTTCCCCTCCTCTTCATCTTCAAGGCGTGCAAATTTGCTTTCATTACTCTCCTTCTCTTCAGACAAAGCATCAATTCTCTGTCAATGTTTCCTTTCTTTCATTTCCAACAATAGGAAAGAAAATTTAGACAGAGAAAGAGGAAAGAGAGTTCCCTGTTTCAAACAATGACTTGTTTCTCGTAGCCAAAACCTTCTGTTTCTTCTCTGTATTTTTGCAGCTTTTGAATCCTTCTTCACAGACAGAAAGAACTTCTTGTTTGATACTTGATAGTTTCTTTGTTTATCATTTTGTTTGGCCATCATTCTTTTGCTATACACACATTTTCCAAAAACGAGAAACCATGTATAGATTGGAGAAAACAGTGATAAGAGAGGAAAGATACAGGCACGAGAGAGATAACCCATCTTTCTCTTCTACTCTACTTGACAAAATCTACCGTTCTATCGATGATGATGTTGGCACCAAACATGAAGACTTGAAAGTCTACAGGGAAACAATGCAAAAGAAACAAAGTAAAGGTAACATGAAAAGCAACAGAAGTAGAGGACAAGGTCAAGAAGAAGAGCTGTCGAGTCTCCAACGAGCTCGTTTGATCGAGAAATGGATGGAAAAGAAGGTTAGTGAAAAGGCAAATGCAGACAGGAAACAGGTTTTCTCTGAGTTTGAAAGAAAATCACATCATGAACATGATCCTGATCATGATATTCTTTTCTTTAGCTCCACTTCCAGCTCATCTGATTCCAGTTCTGGTGGTTTCTCATCATCTGACACTGAATCTATGTATGGTTCAAAAACAAAAGCTTCATTGTTTGTACCACCAAGGCCTAAACCTGTCAGGACCAACGTGTCGGCACGATCAGAGAAACCGTTTAAAACGGAGAAAACAGGGAGAACAGAGAGGACTCTGTTTTATGAACCGAAGGAGGAGTTGCATATGTTTGATGATTATCATTATAATTCTGCATCTGACCATACATCAAAGCTTGATGGAAGTTTTTCCAAGTCAAAATCAAGAGCCATGAAAATTTATGGCAATTTAAAGAAGGTGAAACAACCCATTTCACCTGGTGGCCGTCTCGCGAGTTTCATCAATTCTCTGTTCACAACAGGTAATACAAAGAAAGCCAAGAGTTCATCTTCAATTGTAAGCTGTGACGATGAAAGAAAATTGAAATCGGGACAGGTCTCAACGTGTTCTTCTGCTTCCTCATTTTCAAGGTCATGTCTAAGCAAAAACTCGCCTTCTACACGAGAAAGGTTGCGTAATGGAGTTAAAAGAACAGTTAGATTTTGCCCAGTGAGCGTAATCGTTGATGAAGACTGTAGACCATGTGGGCAAAAATGCTTATATGAAGAAGAAGACTCGAGTTTACTGTCGGTTTCAGTTCCAACTGCATGGAAAATTGGGAAATCGCCATCAAAAAAGTGCGAAGAAGAGCTAAATTTTCAAATAATGGAGAAGACTAGGCGAGTGGAACAAATGGCTAGAGAGTTTTTGAAAGAATATCATCTAAATCAGAAGAGGAGCGATCTTATTTCAAGTGACGGTCGCAGTAATTATGTAGTGGACGAAATGGATGACGATGAAGATGATGCAGCTAGCTATTCAAGTTCTGATTTGTTCGAGTTGGATCACCTTGTTCTTATTGGTAATGATAGGTACAGAGAAGAGCTTCCAGTGTATGAAACTACCCATGTTGAAACAAATCGAGCCATTGCTAATGGCTTGATAGTGTAGTTAATTTTTACAAGATATAGAGAACCAAAATTTTCAGTTTAACTGTCTTTTTTTGGTTATTTTCAATCTGGAATTTTGTTCTTTAATTCTGGTTTTGAGTTATAAAATGTTTATGCATTCTTTATAGCCAATTTTGGTGTAAATACCCAATGGGCTTCTTTTTCATTTTTGTCTTACTATTGTTTGTGTTTAAGTGATGAGATGGTAAAAATGAAAAACAAAGGGTGAAAAAGAAAAGGTAAGCATCGAATTTTAAGTTTCTGAAAAGCAAGAGCTGGGGATGCGTTAATTCTTTGATCATGATCTGAACTGAAGAGATACTGATAGTGCCATTTGATTGAACAAGAATAAAGAAAGAAAGAAAGAAAGAAAGAAAGAAAGAGGGAAAAATGAAAGATTCGAGATCGTAATCACAAGCAAAATGAGGGTGATGGTAAAGGCAAAGGCAGATCTTCGCCCCATGGGAATAGAGAAAGATGAGGGGAGCTTTTGCTTTCTTTCCTTTCCTTTCTCTGGAATTGGATTTGTAAATTGGATTGGACCCTCTTGCTTGAACATTGTGTTAGCTTCACCATTCCTCCCCCCACCTTCCCTGCTACCAAGACAAAAGGGCACTCTTTTGCCTCACCTATATATCCCTCCCATTGAAGACTACTCTTATTTGTGGATCAAGAAACAAAAAAAGATAACTCATTTTCACACCTCATAAATCTTTCAAAAGATTCAAAACCCTAAACCCTTTGTCTGATCTCTTGAATAAACCCTTTTACATTTCAGTTGATCTTATACAATTAGGAGACCAAAAACATTGCTGTTACTGTTAATTGAGACTATATTCTAGTAACAACTAAAACTACAATTATTACTACTATGAACATGAAAACAGTACACATCCCACCGAAGTTTACAGCAACAATTTTTTTATGTTAACAGGTAAAATGTTTAACATGTCAGGATCAGGAACAAGAAGAAGATGGTCCGCAGAATTTAATGGAATAGAGCTATTAATGTCAACTAGCAGCTGAGTTACACTCTTTCTCCATCAACATTTACTCTTTAGGATTCCTTTACCATAGGTGAAGTGACCAACACTGTAAGTGTGCTCATGAATTTTACTAGACTTTCTTCAAACAGGTCTTTGTCCAAAAGACTGGAGAAGGCAGTGAGCAGAGGAGCTCTATAAAGTTGCCAATTATCACTGCAGACTTGGCCTAGGTTGCTCACTGTTCACAAGGGACCAATCTGGTTGCAGAAATTGTGATAAATGTGAAAAAAAAAATCATTTCATTTTGAGCACTGCATGACAATAAATGCTAACTAATAAAATAGAAACCCCAATTAATCTTTTTTTCTTACAACATTTTTATGAGTATCATTTCAAGACACATTTTTGAGAGACTGTTGATAAATGGTTATAGTATATTCTGATATTCTTTATTGGGAATAGGTGGTTGTGGTTGTTTCATGCAAATTTAAAGAGTTGAAGCATTAGAGCAACGGGTCCCAAAGAAGATAGAAGGAATCTTACAAATATAGTTATTAACATGATTGAATATGACAACCAATGAAATTTGTTTATATTATTATGATAATACTCTGATATTGCTTTTAATTGTTGTACGAAGGGAACACAATGTAATTTATACATCAAATGTATAATTAATTTTTTTCAGCTTTAAATTAAAGTATATATACTATGTAGCGATATAATCATGTTTGACAATGACGATCCACGTTCAATTCTTATCATATAAATTATAAATATTAATGTTTAAATTTATTAAATATCATGTTTTAAAAATAAAATGTACCATTAAATTCAGCTTCGAATTCTCAATTATAAAATTCTAGTTCGAATTCTCAATTATAAAATTTTAGTAGACCTAATAATATAGCCTATAAAGGTACCATTAGTACTGCGTGACAAGCATGCAAAGAGTTTGTAATGTAAAAATGGGGCCAGACTCTCCCACTAAGCTGACCAAAAATCTCTCTATAGTCAAAATCCAACTTGATCATAGGATTAGAAACTAATAAACAAGCTTAAACTACATTTGTTTAAGGCGGCAGTGGATTTGTAACTTATTCAAGAATTGTAGGCGGAGAATTGTTTAATTACTAGTTATTTTGTTCATGCTGTACTTTGTAGTTTGAAAGTTTTTAAAAGTAGTTTAAAAAAAAAGCTTTATGGATTAATTAATTTATATAATAAGATTTCAATTAAATTATCAATTAGCAATCTATATATCAGTCGTGAACTTGGGATTATATATTTTTGTTGGGATCATCTCTTTCTCTTACTCAGCTTCATTTGTTAGAGATTCCGTACACACAGTGGTGAAGTGGGGAAGAAGTTGCCGACAGTGATGGCAAGAATACTGTTACATGGAGAGGATGAACAGATATAAGTTGAAAGATTATAATATAAATTTTAATTTTAATTTAATTAATTTATAATAACTATTTTTAAAATAATATGTTTTATATTATAATTTTAAAAAAAATTATAAGGTAAACCTAGCTAGCCTAAGGTCCTTTTTTGGCACATACCCTAAGCCAAATTTTGGTTCTTTTGGGCTTATTAATTCCCTTGACGGGCGTGTCCCAGTTTTTATATGGATTCCTGAGATCATATTCATCATTTTCTTTCCGTCATACAGCTATATTGATTTTTATAAACCATGTGTGATAAATGCACAATTGGCTCGGGCTTTGGGATAGTGAGCCTACTTTGATTGGATATAAGTTCAATTTTGAGCAGGGATTAGACAAAATGGTTAGTCCCCCTTATCTCTTTAAGGATTAAACTGAGATGATCAACCAACAAAATTTGAGTAATTCTATCTATTCTGGAGTTCAAGAAATATCTTCTTGAAAGAGTAATTTGTGACTTAATTGATTCTCTTTCAAAGGTGGGCAGAGTTCTGCAGAGAGGGTTATGGGCCCAAGGTGTGGTAATAAATTGCTAATTGATAGAATCGAGTTATGGAGTTTGGAGCATTAGCTTCAAGTTTCAAGTTTCTTCTGTCGTTTAAGGCAGGAAAAGACAAACAACCAACGAGTTTATAGACAGTGGGGCCTGGGGAGGGGTGGGTTTCCTTCCATGGTGTACTCCTTGTGGTAAAAAAGCTCTTTGGAATCTGAGAGAAATTACTTGAGGCCTTGAGCTTTCTATACTTGTTAGATTGTCAGTCAATTTCTGATATAATCTATACTTGCTTAACATTAAGAAATTTATCGTCTCTTCCCACGAAGAAAACATGAAATCCTCATTGTTTTTATCTTCAAATGCAGAGAGACAATGCTGCCATTGGAGAATAAAATCATTCTGCAACAAGAGACACCTACTTTGATGAGCGAAATTGACAATTCTTTTGCGGCTTGCTAACAAATAAAAAGGCCGCAAGACTTTATTTTTTATTTTTTATACGGCAAGGGTTTTGTCCAGTACTTCTCCTTATTGAGCAGGTTCAGGCAGTTAATCCTGCATTTTTTTTAATCGTTCATTAATTTATCTACCATTCTTAAACTTAAGTTGAACTAACCCCTCGCAACAATTTTAAAAATTTAGCCAAACCGCGGGAAAGTTGGCAATGGAATCAGCCTGGCCTCTCTCTGCAACTTGGTGTGGTCCACTGTTTTGGCTACTTTTGCTTTGGTAGTAAATGACAAAGATATGATTGGCGATCCCAAAGATGAGTTTCTATAAGATCCTTAGCAGCTTTTCCTTTTCTCTTCTACAAAGTAAGAGAAGTGTGAAGAATGCATGAGTATGTTTCTTGTTTGATCCACAAAAGATTCAATCTTACTAAGAATGGAAAAATTAAAAAGATAAACAACGATATCTTTTAGCTTCTTTTCATTTTCTTGGGACTATACAATTTGGTGAATGTAATTGTCAGCAATTTCATGTTTGAAATCATTTAAAGTAGTTTGTAAACTTATTATTTCAACAATCTTGTTCGTTTCTTAAACTTCGTTTTGAAAATATAATTGGAAGACTTCTTACCGTGTTGGAATGTTGTTTTCACGTTGAAATCTCCTCCCTACTCGTTTCCTATAGACCTTTTAATCCTCTTTCACACTCTAAGTTGAATTTTTAGCACAACCCTTTTCTTAAAGAATGGATATGGCTGCAGGAAGTACGGAAGAATGGATGCAGTAACATTAATTTTCACTAACCATGCACGCTTCAAATTTGCAGAGTGTGGACCGTGTACAATTGTGGTCCAATTTTGTAACTACTGTATATGAGTTTTGCAGGTGACCGATCAACTTCAATTTCCTCTTCTTTGGCATCGGCATAAACGTCGAAATTTGCCTAGGCCAGTATCACCCCTCACTCGTCACTTACAATCATATAAAAACGAACTCTACCCTTTTCGAAACTTACAAGATGGACTCATTCAATCCCAGTTACAGTCAAGATTGTAACGAACTTCCTAAAATTTTCATTGAAAAGGATATGTGACCGAAATTAGTTTATAGTTCATCAGAAAATCCGTCCAAAACTGTCGTTTAATTAGCAAAAGACAACAAGAACCAGACCACTTTATAAGCACCATTAACTTTGTTCAATATTTCCCTCCCTCTGCTTGCAATTAGTGCAAAAGACAACATTATATAGAATGAACTCGGCTGCAGGCACCCCAGAGCAGAAGAAGGCCACATCATCGCGTCATCAACAAGCACTTGTAACGAGTTCCCTGGTAAAAATAGAAAAGGTTACGACGTCAACGCCGTCGTCTAGGAAATTTTGCTGTAGATTTAACGATTGTATGGGTATGGGGTCGGTTGCCTCTACAAACCCACAGCTGCAGCAGCAGCCACAAGGAAAGCAACAGCGTTTGCAGCCGCCGACCTCCAAATTAGAGCAGCAGGTATAGTTTGGAATCTGCAGTCTGGACCACAATTTATTTGTTAGGTGAAAAATATTGGGTATTCTCATCGTCAATGCATGCAATCGCATCAAGGTTTTATTTTATTTTATTTTTTACCAAACAATATATTAGTATTTGTTAGGCCAGTTTTATAAATTTGGTGACTATTGTCATTTTATCACTATTAATTTTTTTTTGAAGCATTACAATTTGAATTATGATTATTAAAATTAAAATTTTAACATTTTATTAAAATTATATCAAAGGTTTAATTTAAATAATTTATTATTTTTAAAATTTAAAATTTAACAAAATTAATATTTAAATTCGATCCCTTGTAAATATATATTTTTTATTTATCTTGACCCTCGATTTTTTCTATAAAAAAAATTTAAGGTACCGTGCTATCTAAAAGAAAATGACATTGACGTTTGGATAGTACATTTTTGGAGGCGAGGCTATATATCGATTTTGTAGAGAAGCCCAAAGTTTGAGGTCGACCTTCACTATCATCAAAGTGGACTGAGCTCGTTTAGCATATACTACAGTATACAAGCCGAATCTGAATATGTGGTCCATTGACCCTTTGAGGAGCAAAATCTTTACTTTTCTCCAGTCTGGCGACACACTGTTTCATCTATTGTTTTAATTCAACGTTAAAACTATAAACAGATAAAAAAAATGTTTGGCATACATTGTTTTTATGATTCTATTTCTTTGTTTTATTTCCCTTTTTCATGTTTATTTCATGCAAGAACGACAACCCCATAGTGTAATAGCAAGTGGATCATAAGAGACCAGGAAAAGACTGGGCCTTTGAACTTGGATTAGAGGTTTCTGATATTGAAAATTATGTCTTTTGGGTTTTGGTGAAGGTGCAGACCTTGAAAAGGAAGTTCGGAAACAGAAGCAAATGCGGGCCATGCACAAAAAAAGATGGAGAGGACACAAGACTATTTAAGGTACTGTCTTCAAATAGCTCAAGAGAACGGATTCCTGGACCTTATAATTAACAACAAATACCCTATTTCTCCCAATGTTGTTAATGTCAATGCCAGTCCTCAAACGCCTGTCTCAGTTTCTCGACAATCGGATCTAGGCATACTCATCGACCAAGCCAAGATGAATGGATGGTACATTAACCCTGTCGAGGTAATGCCTCCTTGGTCTTTCATTTCTTTATAGCAGTATTTTTACATTTTACGATAGAACTTGAAATGTAAAATGGTACTAGAATTGCAGATTGAATTGCAAGAAATAATAGGCCGAGGAAGCACTGCCGACATTTACAGAGGAATTTGGCGAGGCCTTGATGTTGCGGTGAAGTGTATATATCCCGATTTCTTCCACAGCAATGAGAATGGTGCTACATTTTTTGCTCAAGAAGTTGAAACATTGTCTAGGCAGCGCCATCGCTTTATACTCCAGCAAATGGGTGCATGTCTCGACCCACCTATACATGGGTGGGTGGTGACAGAGTTCTTGGGCATGACACTCAAGGATTGGCTACATGGGCCTCGAAATAAGAGGCGAAAAGAGAGGTTGACCCCATTTCCGCCATTTGAAGAGAGATTGACTAGAGCAGTAGAGATTGCCCAAGCAATACAATATCTCCATGAGCAAAAACCAAAAGTTATTCTCCGTGATTTGAAGCCTAGCAACATTTTCCCGGACGATGCCAAGCATGTCAGAGTGGCAGATTTTGGTCATGCTCGGTTTTTAGTTGATGAAGAGATGGCACTTACTGGCGAAACAGGCAAGGATTTTTTCTTCCTTTTATTTTCTTGCTCCTTTCCCTCCTATTGAGTGACGGATGAAGCCACTCCAAGCTTCAAGCAACCTGATTAAGACATATTGTTAGTAGCTAGTGAATTGCTCTAATTTTGCTTGTCCTCTCAGGAACTTATGTTTACATGGCACCAGAGGTTATCAGGTGTGAGCCTTACAATGAAAAGTGCGATGTCTACAGCTTTGGAATCATTCTCAATGAACTTATCACCGGCAATTATCCTTATATTGAGAAAAATTATGGAGCAGCCAGGGTATCCCATCGATTACTCCTTCAAATATAACATTTTGCCACATTAATCATCGGGATTCATCTCTGCTGCTAAAATATTATACCCCTTTTTCTTCCGTTTAATAATATGTTAACCCTTCCATTAAAATCTCCTCAAAATTTTTTGGATAGAAAATGGAGAAATAGAAATCTGGAAAATCAAGTTATTCAAGTGACTAATTCATATCCATTGGATCTTGCTGTTGCTTAGATTGCCTTGGAGGTTGGAGAAGGAAAGCTAAGGCCAGCGCTTCAAGAAGACAATGGCGAATTGGAGGAACTGATTGACCTCATTCGCCTGTCATGGGATGGAGATGCTTCGGCTAGACCAACCTTTGCAAACATCACATCTACTCTGCGAAAGATCCAAAGCAGAATCAAAGAAAACCGTTTAGTATAATCGATGAATTAGCCATTGTTTATTAGTAATATTTCAACATCTTACATTTAACTTATATTAAGATCATCTTAAAAATTGAGTTTTTAAACATCACTAAAATGTCATCTCATAATTTTTTTTATAATAATCTAATTATGATCATATATTCATTCGTATTAAATCAACTCTCATTAATTCACCTTAATTACCTGCCTAATTAAACTCATAATTAATCTAAAATGGGGGATAAATATACATTTATTCATGAATTTGGGTTGTTCATGAAACGAGTTAAAAGGGACAATAACCTTCTTACATTATAAGAACTTCTCTATTATTGAGTCGAGACCTGTCATGGATGTCATGTTATAGCATTAACTTCTGACAGTCAAAAAGTAACGGAAAAGAAAGAAAGGCACGTAACAGGCTCCACGATAAAAGACACGTGAAAAAAAGTTATAGGTCACGATTTTGGAATCAGCGTGAAATAAGCCTAACGTCATAAATAATAAGCTTCCATGCAAATATTGATTGAAAATTTTTTTCACTTATCATAATTAATCAAAAGATAAGTAATCTAGTAGCCATTTAGATCGGACTTAATTTATTTTTTAGATGATATATAATGTTATAAATTTTTAAAATTTACTTTAAATTTGAGTTGATAATTTTTTCAAAATTGATTTGATCTAAATTAAATTTTACTAATTTAGAATTTAGAATTTTTTATTTTTAATATTATTTTAATACATTTAAATATAAAATAATTATTTTTATTTTATAAAATTTAATAAATATAAATTAATAATAACATATAATTGGATTCGATTAAAAAGCTTTCAATTTTTTATTTTTTGATTTGAAATCTAATTTGAATTTAATAAAAATTTTTAATATCAAAATTTAAATTAAACTTAATGAAAAAATAAATCTAAATAAAATTGAACACCATAATTTTAAATTAATTTTTAATTTTTTTCAAATTTCTTCCACCCTTAATTAATGATATTTCACACAGTCGCTTTTGCCTGAATTAAAAGCTCATAAAAATTTGAGTTATGACAATTATTACATTAATTTTTGTTTTGTATCATAATAAAGAAAATGCGGTGATTACAAATAAATGTAATTTTCATGAGGATGAATTATTACAAATTTCATTTGTTTCATTATTTATATTTATTATTAAAAATAGGTTTAGGACTTGATTCCTAAAATATCCTACTCATTGCTGCATTATGAAGTTCTCTTTTTCTTCTGCCCCCTTTGAAAAAAGACTGATGTACACAAAAGTGGCAGCAACAACATAACTTTGTGAAGAGTCAAGCCAAATTGTCTCTTTGTGATTGTCTTTTTGTCGCTAAGCAGCGGTGAATTATTAGTGATAAATAATGTGACATAAAGCCGTTCCTGGTGCACGTTGGTTATATTTATCTCAATCACCAGAAAGTCGATAACTTTAAAAACAAAAAGGCAAATGACAAATAATTTAAATAATATGATTTATCTCAATGATCTTATACTTTAATTTAGATATGTTTTATATATATTCAGGTCCCATAAGGTTAAGTCATCTCATTCGGATTAAATTTGGGTTTAAATTATTTAAAGTTTTAATGTTATATCATCAAATTAATACTTTTAACAACTATACTAACAAATATGTTTAAAGTATTTTTTACGAAAATTTGTATAATCTTAACAAAGCATTTTAAGGATATTTGTTAACCAAATTGATCACATTCTCTTATATTGTTTAATAAGAAAGTATGTGGTATGAGGTGATTCATTTAAAAATCATTATGATTTGTATTTATTAGTTACATCATTTTATTTTATATTAATTTAGAAATGTTATATGATAGTGATTTTAAGAGATGTAATTTGATTTTTAACTTAAAAGATAGAAAAATTATATCGTCATAAAAAATTAATTTTTAATATTATTTTTTGATTAATTTATTTTCACAAAAAATATAATTAAAATTACTCTGAAGCTGGCTACTAAAAATTTAAAAAACTAATTTTTTAATCATTTATTCTTAAAAAAGGTTTTATATTATAAATTTATATCATTTGTAATGAAATTAACACGCATACATAGCATTCACACACAAAACAACAAACTCAAAATAAGAATAAGAACACACAAATATATTTGTTTTGACTTAATCCAAAATGACATTATCATGCTCCAAAATTAAGATGCAACACGGTTATATTATCTTAAAGTAAACCTCAAAATAATACGAAACCTTATTTTTTAATTATTCTAAAATTTTTTAATAAATTGATATAATCTGTCAAGTAAAATCTATATCTTTAATTTAACTAATGATACATCTTTATAAATCCAAATACAAACTATATAAAATACAAAATTGTTTTATAAGATTTCATTGGTCAACATTGTCTCTGATAACTAAGTAATCTTTCCCATTTGATTTTTTAACTTTCACAAAATTAAGCAAACTTATCACCTATTCATCTGTAAAAGAAAAGAAAATGAGGAATGAGCAAATCACAACTCAATAAGTATATGCTTACACACCTTACCAGATCAAGTATCATTTTCATACATATCATATAGAGTATTTAAAATAATCGTCAAATCATAATGTCAAAACATTTCAAGATTATCGTTCTGTCAAACATTTCGTAAATTCATAAATCAATATCAAAACATGTCAATTCATCAATCATAAATCACAAATCATGGTCAAATACATATTTCATACAAATCATGGATCAATGTTTAAAATCATCATAAATATCATCATCATAAATCATCATTATCATTCGTTTATCATTAGTTACGGTCACTGCTATAACCCATGACATTAACCATATTGACAATTTCATCCTCATGATCATTGCTAACTATTATAACTTGCTAGCTAAGACCTTACACTAATTATTATTACCCATTAGCCAGGGTCATATGATCATGTCTTTGCTAACTACTATTACTCATTAGCCAAGATCTTAGAACTAGTTCTGGTGACAATGATCCCATTTTTCAAGGATGTAAAACGTAGCTATCATAAAATAGTTTATTAAATATAAATCATTTTCTCATTTCATTTATAAGCATGATCCATCATTTACATAGCAAAAATACAAAACACTCATATGCTTGATCTTATTTTCATATATCGAAAATAAAAAAATAAAACGTTTACTCATTTAGAAAACATATATATATATATATATACATAGGTTCGAAAATAAATAAAGTGTCTGAGATTCTATTTACCTCTTTTTTATTCTACTACTTAGTTTTTACTCTAAAAAAATTAATAGCCTATTCAAGATAATTTCAACATGACAATAATTAATCAACCTATTTGCGATCATTTATACAAAAATAACTAAGTTAAACAAGAAATAACTCAAGTAACTAATTCTGGCAGCTTGCACTACTTTCACTAAAACGACCATATCTCAAGATATCTAACTTGGAATTAAAATCTTTTTAATACGTTAGAAACTCGACTTGATAAAACTTTTTAACCATATATAGCCCATATCGTAATTCCTTGTAGATTAATTATAATAATTTTTACAATCCACATCATATGCTGCTACAAGACAGCATGTATACTTTCTAATAAAAATTACACATTTATTCATAGGTTCAATTCTGTTTCTTTTGTTGGAAAGTAGATTCAATATGCTTTCAACATATATGGCTTAAACTATAATTCCTTTTATAAAAATTAAGATAATTTTCATAATTTAATCCTGATACTGCTATCTTATAACATGTATATCCTTAAATAAAAATTAGACAACTCTCCATAAAAAACTCGGATTTAACTTCTATTTGTTTCATCAAAAAGTAGATTCAACAAGGTTTCCGACAATATATAATACTTATAGTAATAATCTATCCATTAATACATAATTCTATTTTGATTTACTATTGCAGATAATAGCATCTCATCTAAAAATATAATTTTTTCTTTAATCCTTAAAAATTCAAATCCCCATTTTCAGCCTTTAAACTTCATTCAGTAATCATCAATAAATCTTAAGAATATGAAATAAACAAAGCTCAGTAATTTACCCAAATAGATCATGAAGATTAATAAAAGATTTCATAATTTTTTTTGATTTTGCTTTCAAAACTTTAACTCCATATAATAGCAATAAACATGATTTTTTTTTAAATAACAAGAAGGCATATACTCACATTTAGGGGATTAACTTGATTATAGCCTCTGATTTTAAATCTCAAACTTGATTTTTTATGCTCTCTAACCCTAAGAAAGATGAGGAAAAAGAACTCCAATTTTTTTTTTGTTTCACTATAGCTAGGTTTTCTTTAATTTAATACCTCAACCATTTTTTTTATTAATTAATATCTTAATAAATTGATAGGCTTTAGTATTAGTCTAGTCTAATTATCATTTGGACCGAGGTATTACAGATTTACTCCAAATCCAATATACTAATAAATAAATAAATTATTACAATTGTGAAAGTTTTGAAATGAGAAAAGTTACTAAAAACTTATTACTCAAAATTTAATCCAAAATTTAATTACATCATTTAATAGTCTACTCATTTAGCTATTCTCTTTGTGTCTAAATAGTTGAGATTACCAAACTAAAATAAAAACATTAACGAAACTTCTTATAACTTTACTAAACTTTTGATGTAACACTATATTTGGATTAAGGGAAGGGGAATGAAGAAAGGAAAATAAAGGAAAGTAGTGGAAATAGAAAAACTTTTCCTTTATTTGGATAAATTTTTAATTTAAAGGAAATGAAAGAAATGAAAATCTAATAATCTTTAGTTTACGAGGAAAAGCTAATGAAAGGAAAGTTAAAAAAATTTTATTTTTATGAACATATTATTATATCTATATTTTTATTATGACATTGATTTGATTATATAACTGACATCTTCTATAAAGATAATTTCTTTTTATGAGTATTTTATGTAATATCATAGTTTATAAATATTTTATAATTTTTTAAATTTTAACAACAAAACAAGTTAAATTATTATTAGAATAAATTAAAATGTTAAATTAAACATAAAATTAATAGTAAATCAATAATTAACTAATATATCTTATCGTATTAAATATGTTTAATTTTGTTTAGAAAGATTTGTTTATACAAATTAGATATAAAAATATATTTATATATTATATGTTACTTTATTAAAAAAATTATAATTAAAAAAATATTATAATAAATTATTTTTTATATTTATTTAAATAATAATTATTAATTTTTTTAATTTTTTTATTAATTTTAACTATTTAAACAAGAGATATATGCATTCTTAGTTCTTATAATTTTACTCAAAATTTAACGTGAGTATGAGTTTGAAGACAGCCGACATTTTAAGATACTTCAAAGTCCATTTGCAAGTCAACTTCGGCCCATTAAACTTACGCGTTCATCTAGAACTACGAACTTAGCCATGGTCAAATTTTTAAAATCTGATCCTCGTTTTATTTTTTTTTTTAACTTTTTTATTCACTCCAGCATTTTCCATTATTCTTTGTTTATTTCTTAGAATGCTTTGTTAGCTTATAATGTGAGAGCTGTAACAAGTGCAAGTGCATGTCTATCACTTTCTGAACTAAAAATCTCTCAATCTTGGTGTTTTCCTGGTGTTTGTTTCTTGCTTTACCATAACTTTCCTACTTTCGGTTTGGTGTCTTTGCACTGCTTAAGTACTGTACTCGACTTTCTTGTTTTTACTCTTCTGGGTATTGTTTTGATGCTTACATTTTCTGGAAACCTGTATCTTTTTTAGGTAAAGGCAAATGGTACTCAACTCTTTTGATGCGCTAAAATTGTTTATGATTTTCGCAAACGTTATATTTTTTTAGTTACAAAGTGAAAGTAAAAAGAAAGTTGCTGATTGTTTGTTCTCTATAAGGTACCATTTAATGAGAGTATCAAAGCTACTTTAATATCTGTTAAGATCTCATTAAAAAGAGAGGTTGCATTTTTTTTAATTTTAAAGTTTCCTCCTATATAGTTTCTTATTCTTAAGTATAAATCTGATCCTTTGTTTTATAAGTGGAATCCTACTTCTTTGTTTAATATTTTTACTGGCTCTTAGCAGGGGTTTTAATGGAAGCTAAAGACATGGCAGAGAAAATAAGCATTTCAGGAGGAGAAGTGGTGATCAATGTTTCCGGTGAAGAAAATCCGAAAGGGCCAAAAGGGTCTTCTCAAAAAGAAGCAGAGTCATTGGTCCCTAAGGAAAATGCTCAAGGTTCAACCAACAAAGCATCAACTGAATCTGGTGCTGTTACTGCTGGTTTGGCTAAACCAGTGCCAGTGCGCTGCCCGTCTTCGGGGACCACAAAATTTGGTCCAACTGCAAATAAGCCATCCAAAGTCCCAAGAACAGGTAGTGAGCCCCTTACTCGAAGAACGTCATTTGCGAAACCCAAGTCAAGATTTGGAGAACAATCTTATCTTCTTGAATCTGATCAGATGGAGGAGAAAACTTTTGCTAATCAGGAACAAGTTGGTGGTAATTCACCTTATAGACACTCCTTCAATAAGGCCTCGCCTAATAACAAGTCGGCGAGAAGTATCGTGACGGATTCTGCTGTGTCAAAAACGTTATCAATGACCTCTACAGGCCCAACTGGAGAAAATGAATACGAGGAGATAATTAAGAAAGTAAAACTGCATAAAGAAAAGCTTAGGGGAGTGAAACCTAAGGTTGTGATTGAGTGGGTCGTATTTTTGTTCCTCTTGGGGTGCTTAATAGCAAGCTTAACTGCAGATAAACTACAGAACACGCAATTTTGGGGTTTGCAAATTTGGAAATGGTGTGTACTTGTGATGGTTATATTCTGTGGTATGTTGGTTACTCGTTGGTTTATGCGTCTGGTTGTTTTCTTGATTGAGATTAACTTTCTGCTACAGAAGAAAGTGCTATATTTTGTTCATGGTTTGAAGAAGAGTGTTCAGGTGTTTATTTGGCTAAGTTTAGTTCTTGTTACTTGGGTTCTTTTGTTTCTTGGTGTTGAGAGATCAAAGACTGCCACAAAAATTCTCGATTATGTAACCTGGACACTAGCAAGCATTCTCATTGGAGCATTTTTGTGGTTGTTGAAGACTTTGTTGTTAAAGATATTGGCTTCCAATTTCCATATGGACAAATTCTTTGACAGAATACAAGAATCAGTCTTCTATCACTACGTACTTCGAACTCTTTCTGGACCTCCATTCGTGGAGATTGATGGGATTCGTAAATCACGAGCTCATTTGACTGTTAGCAACGCAAAAAAGGGTAAAGGAGCAAAAACCAAAAAATTGATTGACATGGAAAAGGTCCATAAATTAAAGCGAGAAAAAGTTTCATCTTGGCACATGAAGGTATTGGTAGATGCTATAGTGAATTCAGGGCTTTCCACAATCTCCTACACGTTAGATGAAAGTGCTTATGATGAAGCTGGTGAACAAGCAGATAAAGAAATTACTAATGAGGAGGAAGCACAGTATGTTGCTCATCAAATTTTCTCAAACGTTGCCCGACATGACAGTAATCACAATCGCCAGTGAGAAAGCAGCTTTTCATGATGCTTTTCTAGTGATGTTGTTTTTCCTGCCCACTTTTTTTTTTGTTTTTTTCTTTAACTAACCACATGCCCTTTATGATCAGTTGCATTGATGAGGATGACCTCTTAAGGTTCATGATTAAGGAGGAGGTGGATCTTGTGTTTCCATTGTTTGAAGGATCAAGCACTGGAAAAATTGACAGAAAAAGTTTCACAAACTGGGTGGTAAGAGCACGATATGAAACTTCAATAAATCTTGTCTATTTTTTAAATTTTTATTGCATTTTACAGTGGGGTGGAGGTTTCCTTGCACATAGCAAATATTGAGCACTTTAAGCAATGCAAGTATGTAACAATGAGTATAAGAAATTTCGATGCTATATTTGCTGGAAGCTCGTATGTAATAATGTGGTTCTCTGGCAGATTTTACTATTTAGATGCAGGAAGATAAGAAAGTTATACTTTTTGGCTGTAATAACTTAATAAAATTTTGACTACTTTTGACTACTTTTGACAACTACATGGAGCAAAGAAAATCCGGCTTCTCTAGTGCTTTTTGTGCTTTTGGTTTAGAATTGAAAGTCAAAAACTACTCCATTTCTGTAACAACACATCTTTGTAACGAAGTGCACAGTGTCCATATGACTTCATAGTTGTTATTTTTGATGAAATAAATTTGATCCATGCATAATATCCAGGTGTTGAGATGGAGAAAATTCTTTCTGTTGTGAAATGCACTCTGTCTCTACGATCTCATACTTTTGAGTTTTGATGGAATGAACTCAATCCTGACATTTTATCTTGCTGTCTTAAAAGTTAAACCTGATGAAGCAAAACCATCGGTAAAGGTAGAGATTCTCGATTAACATGCCTGTTTTTGTTGTTTCATACAGATAAAGGTTTACAAGGATCGAAAAACACTATCACATGCTTTGAATGACACCAAAACAGCTGTAAAGCAATTAAATAAGATAGTGGCAGTGATCCTGATTATTGTTTCTGTTATCATATGGCTTCTTTTGGTGGAAATTGCAACCACAAAAGTGCTATTGCTACTTTCATCGCAGCTTGTTGTGGCGGCTTTTATGTTTGGAAACACCTGCAAGACTATATTTGAAGCTATCATATTTGTATTTGTGATGCATCCATTTGATGTTGGTGATCATTGCGTGGTTGATGGTGTTCAGGTAACTGTTTAAAGGGCATGCTCCTATATATATGTCTTGAAAAAATTACTAACTGTGCTCTTCACTTGGTAACTGACAGTTGTTGGTCGAGGAGATGAATATTTTAACGACTGTTTTCCTGAAGCTTAACAATGAAAAGGTGTACTACCCAAATTCAGTTTTGGCTACCAAGCCCATCAGCAACTATTACAGAAGCCCAGATATGAGTGATGCTATAGAGTTCTCCATTGATTTTATGACACCGGCGAACACAATAGGCAGGCTGAAAGAAGAAATAAAGAAGTAAGTTATGTAGCTTTATCCTTCCCTTAATTCATGTAAGATTGGATTATGAGAAAATCAAGCATTGCTATAGTTTCAAGCATGTTTCCTTATGCTTTGGCATTTTAATTGGCCCAAGTAGTTATTAGAAGAATAAAATACTTTTGCCTAGTCTTGGCCTGTAGATCTTAATTCCCATCTCAGAGCTACATGTTCTCATAGATTGCTTGTTGCATTGGGCGGTGTTCTGGACAAAGGGTAAGCAATCTGATTCATTTACCAACATCCTTTCCTCTTTTAGCCTACAACTGCAATGACCTTCTGATACATCTATCTGTTTTAGTTGAAAGGAATTAGGAGAAGAAGCAGAGTCTCTGTAAGCATTTAACTCTGACAAGACAATATCTAGTTTGAACAGTCTTTTGAATTGTCATATTATCCTGCATCTTAAGTTTCCCGGAAAAGAATGCTTGCATATTCCTTAATGCCGCCAGACTATGAAAGTCCTGTCCATAGTAAATAATAAAGATAGAAGCATGTAATTTGATAGCTTTCTAGCCAAATAAACAATTCTTATTAATTTTTTTGTTGTATTTTGATCTCGATAGTTGAGTAGGATATTTATTATGTTTATGGAACTTAATTTTTGCATTCCAAATTCATTTTGGTCTATACAGTTTATATTCTTTGTGCTGTCATTTCTAACCAGGCATTTGGAGGCCAATACCCTGTGGTATCCTAACCACCTTGTGGTGGTTAAGGAGATTGAGAATGTCAATAAGTTAAAGATGGCTCTCTATTGTAATCATACAATGAACTTCCAGGACTTTAGAGAGAAGAACAGGCGTAGAACTGAACTGGTCCTTGAATTGAAGAGGATTTTTGAGGAGCTGGGTCTAAGGTACAATCTCCTTCCCCAGCATGTGAATCTCAACCAAGTCAATCAAGACAGGCCAGATGCAACATATGCGACCACCTAATCATTATTGCTTATTGCTCAAGAGTGTTTTATATGATAGGTAAGCATGCCCATTGTACTCTTTAACAAGCTTATGCAACTCTTAACAATCAACATTACCAATCCCTCTTTGAAATGTGTATACGAAGTTCTCATGGTATCTTTATTTCAACTAGGGATGGCAACACGCAGGTACGGTTATGGTAGTATGGCAAAGAATGGTAATGAAGCCCTTTTAGTTGCCGTAATCTAAATTGTATGAAGGAAAATGGTTACCGCACAAGGCAAGTTCCAGGTGGTAAATGTAAGTATTTATTTATTTAGTCCGGTCAGATTTTGGGATGTAAGCTTATAATTGTATATATGGAATTGAAGACTCAAGACCAATGCTATGTATCATTATAATTTGGTTCGAGTTTTGTATTCCTTATCAAGTTTTAAGCAAGACGAATGCTTTGACTTTTGCCATGTTTCAAAGTCTCTGATCCAATATTCATATGCTTATCGGGAAGAGTTCAGTCTCTGAAGCTAGTTTTCTCTATGAATTATGAAGTCTGACCATTGGGCCAAAAGGCCCGAAGCAGTAAATGACATATTTCTTGTTTGCATGAGTACTTTGCTCACAACCAAACTTGTTGATTAAAAAGAGTTGATAGCTTGCGACTGATTAACGAGGCTGGCACTTTCCTTGTCTCTATGAGTCTCACTAGGAAATCCATTCCATGTAACCTCAATCTAGTGGGATAACTTTATCCATTAAACCCAGGTGTACAATTTGCCACAATGGACAACACTAGAACGACATTTCAATCTGAAATCTTCCATTTCCTCCTCTCATTAATCATTTCATTCCCTCCATTTCTCCATCCAATATCTAAGCCATAATTTTGTTCATCTACCCACGCCAAGGTCCAAAACTTGTGCCAATTACGTTCTACAAAAAACAGGAAAATATCACCAAATGGCCTCCGTTTCAATGGCTATGCAGTTGACTTCTGCAACACAGAAAAGGGTTCACCAACCCAGCTATGAATCCTTCATCCAGCCTTTGCCTCTTGGGCCATCGAAATTTGTTTTCTCTACAAAGCCAAAGCCCAGAGCCAGGCTTCAAATGCAGGCCTCCTTCAAAGAAAAAGCAGTGACAGGTCTAGCTGCAGCCGCATTGACAGCTTCTATGGTTATACCTGATGTAGCAGAAGCAGCTGAGTCTGGTGTCTCCCCATCTCTCAAGAACTTTTTGCTTAGCATCGTAGCTGGTGGAGTCGTGCTTCTTGCGATTGTTGGAGCTGTTATTGGAGTTGCAAACTTTGATCCTTTCAAGCGAGCCTGAGGAGAATCTGAAAGTTGCCCTGTGAATTTCTTGCCGTTTATCCTCACAATATTGCTATTCTGATTATGTAGTTTATGTTAGTAATACAAATGTTCTAGGTATAAGCATGGGCATAAAACAATTGAAGTTGGAAACAAACAAACTTTCATTGCAGGTTGCAGCAGAGATAATGCATATCTAACTGTGAATGTCTCATAACAATCCAGGATCATATTCTGGTTGCACATGTCAACTTTTTAACCCCCATTATAAGAGAGAACGAAAAAAAGAAGATAGATTGATTCAAAGAAGAAAATTTCTAGAAATACATTCGGCATGGATTGACATTTTTGAGCTCAATTGTCAATTTTCAAACTAATAGGTTAGTAAGCTTGTGGTATACTATAATTCTGAAAGATGCCAACATTAATTTGTTGCGCCTGAAGCAATAATTACAACAATACAGAAGTAATAGACAATAATCAATAATCAAATACGCAGGAAAAATAAAGCACACCAAGATTTACGTGAAAAACCCTCCAGTGTAAAGGGAAAAAAAACCACGGGCCACCAGAAAAATCGTCACTATCAAATAATAGTTATACAAAGTTCTTCTCTAGCTAAAACTAGAGCTAATCAACAACTAGAGAAACAATTGGAGAAATCTCACCAAATAAGTGACTCAATAAATACACCATGGATTTGTTTCTAGAGAGCTTCAAACCCGATCTTCACCGTTCAGAATGTAGAACTCTGAATCATAAACCTCCTGACAAGGTTTCAACTCAATCGGACCATGGATCGACTTCCGTTCAACCAACTCTCCCTTCTTTTTTTTCTCTTTATGCTTTTCCTGGCTTTTCTTCTTTTTCTGTTTGGTTTTCGACACACACCTAAAACAACCCCACCTCTTTTTTATTAAGTAGCTAGGGCTCTGTGTAAAATAAAAGATCAAGGCTCATGGCTTTTACTTGGTCCAAAACTACTTACATGGGACTGAACCCCATTTTCCTAACAATCTTCCCCTCTAGCCCCATTAGGAGGAGATTCATCACCATAGCAGTTTCATTTGGAACTTACCTTGGCCAGAGAATTCATTCCGGCCAAGTTATTACAAAGCTCAAGCTTTTCCCTGGGAAGTATCTTAGTCAACATATCTGCTACATTCTTATCAGTATGGACTTTCTTCAATAACATCTGCTGTTCTTCAATCACTGAATGTAACCAATGATATCTAACATCAATGTGCTTTGTTCTAGCATGGTACATGGTATTCTTACTCAAATCTAAAGCATTATGGCTATCACAAAATACCATATACTCTTTCTGATTCAACCCCAATTCAAGAAGAAAACGTTTCATCCAAAGTATTTCTTTACATGCTTCGGTTGCTGCAATATACTCAACCTCTGTAGTTGACAAAGCAACACACTTCTGCAACTTAGATTGCCAAGATACAGCTCCTTCTGCAAAAGTGAACAAATACCGTGAAGTAGATTTCCTACCATCAAGATCGTCTGCCATGTCAGCATCAGTAAACCCTTCTAGAACTGGTTGTGAAACTCTATAAGTCAAGCACATTTTTGAGGTACCCCTCAAATATCTAAAAATTCATTTCACTACTTCCCAGTGAACCTTTCCTGGATTAGAAAGAAATCTGCTCACTACACCAACTGCATGAGCAATGTCAAGCCTTGTACAAACCATAAGATATATTAAAGAATCGACTGCAGAAGAATAAGGAATACTAGACATAGCTAGTTGCTTTTCCTTAGACACTGGACAAGATTTCTTACTTAGATGAAAATTGTTGGCAAGTGAACTGCTAACTGATTTAGCATGTTGCATGTTGAATCTACCAAGCACTCGTTCAACATACTTTTCCTGTGACAACCACAACTTTTCAGCTCTCATATCCCGGATAATGTCCATACCAAAAATCTGCTTTGCTGGACCTAAATTCTTCATATCAAAAGACTTAGACAATTGTTCTTTCAACCTGCAAACCATACTAGCATCTTGTCCTACAATCAACATATCATCAACATATAATAATAGGATAATGAAGTTACCATTAAAAAATTGTTTAACATACACACAAGAATCCGTTGCTGTTCTTTTATAGCTATGACTCACCATAAAAGAATCAAACTTTTTGTACCACTGTCGCAGAGCTTGTTTCAAGCCATACAAGCTTTTCTTCAATTTGTAAACTAAATGCTCTTTCCCTTTCACTTCAAAACCCTTAGGCTGATTCATATAAATGTCCTCCTACAAATCACCATGCAAAAATACAGTTTTAACATCAAATTGCTCAAGTTCAAGATTCAAACTAGCAGCCAATCCCAGTATCACTCAAATAGAACTCATCTTTACAACTGGAGCAAAAATCTTATCAAAATCGATGCCTGGTTTCTGAGAAAAACCTTTTACTATCAATCGAGCTTTGTACCTCATTAGTTTGTCACCATCTTTTTTCAACTTTAACACCCATTTATTCTTTAATGGCCTCTTCCCTGTTGGAAGTTTAACAAGATCATAAGTACCATTCTTTCGCAATGACTCTATCTCTTTTTTCATTGCTTTTAACCAATGCTCTCTATCTGGAGTAGTCTGCACATCTTGAAAGTTTTCTGATTCCCCATCACTGATAACTAAAATAAAATATGAACTTGGATACCTAGTAGATGGTCTGCGCTCTCTAGTAGATCTTTTGGGCTGAGACTCTACATCACTTGATGCCGAAGGTAGTTCCCCTTGCTCAACACTCTCAGGTAGAGAGGATTGCTCCCCCTGCTCAAAACTAATAGCATCTGGCTCATCACCAACTGTGACTGGCTCATTCATATCTCCAAGTTTTGTTTTTTTGCTCATTTTCACCATCTGTGGCTCTTTCCTGTGGAATCCCTGTTGGTGTTGAAACATCACACTCAACAGTAACTCGTGTAGTCTTCTCATTTTTCTCAAGGTCTGCTATGGTTTCTTTTTCATGAAAGACCACATCTCTGCTTCTGACTGTCTTTCTCTTTACTGGATGCCATACCCTGTAATCAAATTCTTTATCACCATATCCTACAAACACACATTGTGTGGCTTTACTGTCAAGCTTTGATCTTTACTCTTTCGGCACATGCATGAATGCTTTACACTCAAAAACTTTCAAATGAAAGTATGAAGTATCTTTTTCTGTTCACACTCTTTCTGGAATGTCAAAGCCCAAAGGAACTGATGGTGACCTGTTAAGTAAATAACAAGCTGTGTTGACTGCTTCACCTCATAATGGCTTTAGTAATTTTTCCATCCTCAACATACATCTGACTTTTTCCACAATGGTGCGATTCATTCTTTCAGCTATACCATTATGCTGCGGTGTTCCAGGTTCTGTCCTTTCATGTCTGATCTCATACTTTGAGCAATACTCTTCAAAGCCTTTAGATGTGTATTCTCCACCATTATCAGTTTGAATACACTTCAAGGGTAACCCTGTCATCCTTTCAACCATGGCATGGAATTTTTGAAAATACTGTAGTACCTGACTTTTGTATTTCAACATATACACCCAAGTCTTACGTGAAGCATCATCAATAAAAGTAATAAAATATCTGCTAACACCTAATGACTCAACTTCAATGGGATCACATACGTCAGAATAAATTAATTTCAATCTATTTTTTTCTCTGAGAACTTTTACGAAAAGAAACTCTATGATGCTTACCAAACAAATAATAATCACATGAATCGAGAGACATACCTTTGGTCAAGAGAATGAGAGACTGCCTTGCCAAAACCTGTAACCCTTTTTCACTCATGTTTGTCAGACTCCTGTGTCACAAGTTTGCTGAAGCATCATTTTTAACGGTATTTACCTGGTTACCGTTCAATTGCATCCATGTCTTATACATTGTGCAGCATAGTTTTCCCCTTATAACTACCATAGATCCTTTGAGAAGCTTTCACTGTCTATTCTTTTGTCAGTTTTCATATCCCTCCTTATCAAAGACATTAATAGCAAGCAAGTTTATTCTCATATCTGAAATGTGTCTGACATCCCTCAAAGTCATCATGCAGCCTGTACTAGTTTGTACAACAATATCACCAATCCCAACAATCTGTGACACACTCTTGTTTCCCATCTTGGTACAACCAAAGTCTCTTGCTTTGTAAGTTGTAAACAACTCTCTCGTAGGAAACAATGATATGTCGCTCCTGTGTCAACTATCCACTCAATGTCGGGATCACTAACATGATTACAATCACCATGTGTACAAATCAAAGTAACTGAATCACTATCTGAATTCACTGCTGCAACATTGCCATCATCTGAACTCTTACCTTTCTCATCTTTTCTTTCTTGCTTCAAGATTTTACAATTTCATTTTATATGACCTACCTTACCACAATAGAAACACTTCACTTTACCTCTAAACTTGGATCTAGGTTTAGACTTACCATGGCCTTTTGGGTCCTGACCTCTGTCGATGTTTTTACCCTTATTCTTTGTAACCAGAGCTTGATTCCCAAGGTCTATATCTTTTCACCTTACTTCTTCATTAAGTATACTATCTTTTTCCATCTCCAATGTCACCTTATAATCAGGAGCTGAATTAAGAACAGTCACAACTAAAGTATTCCAGCTGTCTCACAATGAACCCAAAAGAAATAATACCTTCATTTCATCATCCATTTTAAGCTCCATAGTAGTCATCCGATTAAATATATCTTGAAAATCACTCAAGTGCTTTGTAACAGATCGTTCATCCCTGTACTATAAAGTTGTAAGCTTTTTAACAAGCATAACTTTATTCATACCTATTTTTCTCTCATACAATGCTACCAATTTTTTTCAAACAATGTGAGCATCTGACTCCTGCGCTACATGATGGAACACGCTGATATCAACCCATTTTTTTATTGTAGCCAGCGTCTTTCTACCTAGCTTATTTCAGCTTTCATCTTTCATATCTACTGGAATCAGGAGCTGAATTAAGAACAGTCACAACTAAAGTATTCCAGCTGTCTCACAATGAACCCAAAAGAAATAATACCTTCATTTCATCATCTATTTTAAGCTCTATAGTAGTCATCCGATTAAATATATCTTGAAAATCACTCAAGTACTTTGTAACAGATCGTCCATCCCTGTACTATAAAGTTGCAAGCTTTTTAACAAGCATAACTTTATTCATACCTATTTTTCTCTCATACAATGCTACCAATTTTTTTCAAACAATGTGAGCATCTGACTACTGCGCTACATGATGGAACACGCTGATATCAACCTATTTTTTTTATTGTAGCCAGTGTCTTTCTACCTAGCTTATTTTAACTTTCATCTTTCATATCTACTGATTTAGCCGAATCATCCAATACTGGCTCATACAAATCTTTGTAGTATAGATGATCCTCCATCATAAGCGTTCAAATTGAATAATTCGATGCTGTCAATTTTATCATGAAACTTGTATCACCCTCCATGATCTTAAACAAAATTTACTTCTATCCTGGGTTACTTTTGTATCGATGTCTCAAAATAACCCTCGCTCTGATACCACTTGTTGCGCCTGAAGCAATAATCACAATAATACAGGAGTAATAGACAACAATCAATAATCAAATACGTAGAAAAAATAAAGCACACCAAGATTTACATGAACAACCCTCAAGTGTAGAGGAAAAAAAATCACGGGCCACCAAAAAAATTTTTACTATCAAATAATAGTTATACAAAATTTTCTCTAACTAAAACTAGAGTTAATCAACAACTAGAGAAACAATTGGAGAAATCTCACCAAATAAGTGACTCAACAAATACACCATGGATTTGTTCCTAGAGAGCTTCAAACCCGATCTTCACCGTTCAGAATGTAGAACTCTGAATTATAAACCTCCTGACAAGGTTTCAACTCAATCGGACCACGGATCGACTTCCGTTTAATTAACTCTCCTTTCTCTTTTTTCTCTCTCTGCTTTTCCTGGCTTTTCTTCTTTTTCTGCTTGGTTTTCGACACACACCTAAAATAACCCCACCTCTTTTTTATTAAGTAGCTAGGGCTCTGTGTAAAATAAAAGATCAAGGCCCATGACTTTTACTTGATCCAAAACCACTTACATGGGACTGGACCCCATTTTTTTAACATAATTGTATCAATGAAAGCCTTTTCATCTGAACTGTATCTGAAAAATGATAATAGAAGATGGGGGAAGGGGAAAAGATCATACATAGCAAGCCAAGATTAAGTACTCAAGAACAGATATCTGAATGGAAGAATTGATTATATTTATAGATAAGGCTTTCATGCATAAGTTCATTTTAATGAAATCCGTAAACAACCCAAAGCCAACACATAAATGTCTCAATCAAAACCAATTACTTTCAACAATTGATGACTGATTTGTTTGAAGCAAAGATTTTGCTATCGTTTTAATTACAGCCCTTCCTTTTTTTTTATTTACAGTAACTTTTCCCAGACTAGGCCTGAAACCTTAAAGGCGGTTAGCCTGTTAGGAAAATAGGGTCCAGTCTCATGTAAGTGGTTTTGGACCAAGTAAAGGCCATGGGCCTTGATCTTTTATTTTACATAGAGCCCTAGCTACTTAATAAAAAAGAGGTGAGGTTATTTTAAGTGTGTGTCAAAAACCAAGCAGAAAAAAAAGAAAAGTTAAAAAAAGCAGAGAGAGAAAAATAAGAAGGGAGAGTTGGTTGAACGAAAGTCGATCCATGGTCCGATTGAGTTGAAACCTTGTCAGGAGGTTTATAATTCAGAGTTCTACATTCTAACGGTGAAGATCGGGTTTAAAGCTCTCTAGGAACAAATTCAGGGTGTATTTGTTGAGTCACTTATTTGGTGAGATTTCTCCAATTGTTTCTCTAGTTGTTGATTAGCTCTAGTTTTAGCTAGAGAAAAACTTTGTATAACTATATTTCATAGTGAAGATTTTTTTGGTGGCCCGTGATTTTTTCCCTCTACACTGGAGGATTTTTCACATAAATCTTGGTGTGCTTTATTTTTCTTGCGTATTTAATTATTGATTGTTGTTTATTGCTTCTGTATTATTGTGATTATTGCTTCAGGCATAACAAGTGATATCAGAGCGAGGATTATTTTGAGACATCGATACAGAAGCAACCCAGGATAGAAATAAATTCTGTTTGGGATCATGGAGGGTGATACAAGTTTCATGATAAAATTGACAGCATCGAATTATTCAATTTGAAAGCCTATGATAGAGGATCATCTATACTGTAAAGATTTGTATGAGCCGGTATTGGGTGATTCGGCTAAACCAGCAGATATGAAAGATGAAAGCTGAAAGAAGCTAGGTAGAAAGACGCTGGCTACAATCAGAAAATGGATTGATATCAGCGTGTTCCATCATATAGCGCAGGAGTCAGATGCTCACATTATTTGAGAAAAATTGGTAGCATTGTATGAGAGAAAAATAGGTATGAATAAAGTTATGCTTGTTAAAAAGCTTGCAACTTTATAGTACAGGGATGGACGATCTGTTACAAAGCACTTGAGTGATTTTTAAGATATATTTAATCGGATGACTACTATGGAGCTTAAAATGGATGATGAAATGAAGGTATTATTTTTTTTGGGTTCATTACGAGACAGCTGGAATACTCTAGTTGTGACTGTTCTTAATTCAGCTCCTGATTATAGGGTGATATTGGAGATGGCAAAAGACAGTATGCTTATGAAGAAGCAAGGCAAAAAGATGTAGACCCTGAGAATCAAGCTCTGGTTACAGAAAACAGGGGTAGAAACATCGACAGAGGTCAGGACCCAAAAGACCGTGGTAAGTCTAAACATAGATCGAAGTCTAGAGGTAAAGTGAAGTGTTTCTATTGTGGTAAGGTAGGTCATATAAAACGAAACTGTAAAATCTTGAAGCAAGAGCGAAAAGATGAGAAAGGTAAGAGTTCAGATAATGGCAATGTTACAGCAGTGAATTCAGATAGTGATTCAGTTACTTTGATTTGTACACATGGTGATTGTAATCATGTTAGTGATCTCGGTATTGAGTGGATAGTTGACACAGGAGCGACATATCATTGTGTTTCTAAGAGAGAGTTGTTTACAACTTACAAAGCAGAAGACTTTGGTTGTACCAAGATGGAAAACAAGAGTGTGTCACAGATTGTTGGGATTGGTGATATTATTGTATAAACTAGTACAGGCTGCATGTTGACTTTGAGGGATGTTAGACACATTCCAGATATGAGAATGAACTTGCTTGCTATTAATGTCCTTGATAAGGAAAGATATGAAAATCGACAAAAGAATGGATAGTGAAAGCTTCTTAAAGGATCTATGGTAGTTACAAGGGAAAAATTATGCTGTACAATGTATAAGACATGGATGCAATTGAACGGTAACTAGGTAAATACCGTTGAAAATGATGCTTCAGCAAACTTGTGGCACAGGAGGCTGGCACACATGAGTGAAAAAGGGTTACATGTTTTGGCAAGGCAATCTCTCATTCCCTTGACCAAAGGTATGTCTCTCGATTCATGTGATTATTGTTTGTTTGGTAAGCATCATAGAGTTTTTTTTCGTAAAAGTTCTCAGAGAAAAGAAAATAGATTGGAATTAATTTATTTTGATGTATGTGGTCCCATTGAGGTTGAGTCATTAAGTGGTAGTAGATATTTTATTATTTTTATTGATGATGCTTCACGTAAGACTTGGGTGTATATGTTGAAATACAAAAGTCAGGTACTGCAGTATTTTCAAAATTTTCATGCCATGGTTGAAAGGATGATAGGGTTACCCTTGAAGTGTATTCGAACTAATAATGGTGGAGAATACACATCTAAAGGCTTTGAAGAGTATTACTCAAAGCATGGGATCAGGCATGAGAGGACAGAACTTGGAACAAAGCAGCATAATGGTATAGCTGAAAGAATGAATTGCACCATTATGCAAAAAGTCAGATGTATGTTGAGGATGGCAAAATTACCAAAGCCATTCTAGGGTGAAACAGTCAACACAGCTTGTTATTTACTTAACAGGTCACCATCAGTTTCTTTGGGCTTTGACATTCCAGAAAGAGTGTGACAGGGAAAGATACTTCATACTCTCACTTGAAAGTTTTTGGGTGTAAAGCATTCATGCCTGTGTCGAAAGAGAAGAGATCAAAGCTTGACAGTAAAGCTACACAGTGTGTATTTGTAGGATATGGTGATGAAGAATTTGGCTACAGGGTATGGGATCCAGTAAAGAGAAAGACAGTCAGAAGCAGGGATGTGGTCTTTCATGAAAAAGAAACCATAGCAAACTTTGAGAAAAATGAAAAGACTACACAGGTTACTGTTGAGTGTGATGTTTCAACACCGACAGGAATTTCACAGGAAAGAGCCACAGATGGTGAAAATGAGCAAAAAATAGAACTTGGGGATATGAATGAGCCAGCTACAGTTGGTGATGAGCCAGATGCTATTAGTTTTGAGCAGAGGGAGCAATCCTCTCTACCTAAGAGTGTTGAACAGGAGGAGCTACCTTCGGTATCAAGTGATGTAGAGTCTCAGCCCAGGAGATCTACTAGAGAGCGCAGGCCATTACCAGGTATCCAAGTTCAGATTTTATTTTAGTTACCAGTGAAGGAGAGCCAGAAAGCTTTAAAGATGTGTAGGCTACTCCGGATAGAGAACACTGGTTAAAAGCAATGAAAGAAGAGATGGAGTCATTGTGAAAGAATGGTACTTATGATCTTGTTAAACTTTCCAGGGAAAAGCTTGAGCTTTGCAGTAACTTGACCGGAATGAGTTCCCTGGCCAAGGTAAGTTCCAAATGAAACTGCTATGGTGATGAATCTTCTCCTAATGGGGCTGAAGGAGGAGATTGTTAGGAAAATGGGGTCCAGTCCCATGTAAGTGGTTTTGGACCAAGTAAAGGCCATGGGTCTTGATCTTTTATTTTACACAGAGCCCTAGCTACTTAATAAAAAAGAGGTGGGGTTGTTTTAAGCGTGTGTCGAAAACCAAGCAGAAAAAGAAGAAAAGCCAAGAAAAACAGAGAGAGAAAAAGAAGAAGGGAGAGTTGATTGAACGAAAGTCGATCCGTGGTCCGATTGAGTTGGAACCTTGTCAGGAGGTTTATGATTCAGAGTTCTACATTCTGAACGGTGAAGATCGGGTTTAAAGCTCTCTAGGAACAAATCCAGGGTGTATTTGTTGAGTCACTTATTTGGTGAGATTTCCTCAATTGTTTCTCTAGTTGTTGATTAGCTCTAGTTTTAGTTAGAGAAGAACTTTGTATAACTATTATTTGATAGTGAAGATTTTTCTGGTGGCCCGTGATTTTTTCCCTCTACACTGGAGGGTTTTTCACATAAATCTTAGTGTGCTTTATTTTTCCTGCATATTTGATTATTGATTGTTGTCTATTGCTTCTGTATTGTTGTGATTATTGCTTCAGGCGCAACATAGCCAACCCATGTCCAGGTATAAATCTTGCATCTTCCTCAGTGTAAACATGAGTTTCATTCAACAGCCTGAAACAAGCAGTTTAACCATCTCAATTTGCTAAAAGTTTTTAAACAAGAAATTAAATCAAAACATTATAATAGTATAACCGTGAACTTACGATAAATAAACAGTCTTATTCATGGTTGCAGAGGAAAGGAATGAAGCGCCATTTAAGTAGAGTAATTCACCATCTATTCTTTCTGCAATCCTCCTGTCAATTTCCTCAGCACCAATGGAGAACGGTTGATCTGAGGCCTGTTAAAGCAAATATAGTTAGAGAAAGCTAAACAAGATGTAAGAAATTAAAAGCTAAACAAGATGCAAGAAATTAATCTATGTAACCTCACAAATTTGAACATAATTTCCTTACCATAACCCATCCCCAGGTATCTGCAAAAGATGGCACATGTGCTGTGTATGCCATCACATCTGCATAACACAGAAGAAAACCATGATTTTAGTGTTATTATTCAATCTATTGTATAGAAATTTGAGTTGATTGAGAAAACTTACGCTTGAAAACCTGTCTGATTGTGTTGTATATGGAAGAGAAGACCTCCTTGTGAGTGAAAATACCAGCCGGGCTGGCCTATAGAATAGAAATTGTCCTAGATTTCATGATATTTGTTTCATTCTGATGTTTAAGAAAAAAAAATAAAAAAAAGATGGCTCTACACAAGAGAAAACCAACCTGAGTAACACAAAAGCCATTTTCATTGAGCTTAGGCTTAAGAATTTTCTCATAGAATGATTTTGTGTAAAGTTGATAGCAAGGCCCGCTCTCAACAGGATCTGCCAAGTCTCCAACTATGATATCATATTTCTCATTCCTCTTCTCCAGTTCCGCCCTGAATAATATATGCACTTAGTTAACTTCCAATGGCAAAACAATGTGACATTTGGCAAATTCCTTTGAAGCAAATCACATCAAATAGCTCAAATATTCACTTGGCATCATTAGTAACAAGATTAAGCTTTTTGTTGCAAAATGCATCTCGGTTCACGGTCAGGAATCTGCCGCAGAAATTGACCCCTTCCTGCATTTAGTAGCATAGAATTATCAGATGGTGTCATCAAATTGAGTGGCAATATGCAGAAAATGAATCAACCAAAAGTTACCTGGTCGATATCACACATGACAACTCCTTCAATAGATTTATGCCTGAGTGCTTCCCTTGCAGCAGACCCTTCCCCACTCCCATTATAAACACCGTTTTAGGGCTGCAGAATTGGTAAGAAAATACCTGTCATCAGTTCATTAAAGCCTAGCCTTCCCCTTTAAGCTTTATATTATGCGGTACTTTACAGATCATGTGGCCCGGTCATTACTTAGTCAAGCTGATGACTAGTAACGGTCAACATAAGTAAATAAACAAAAGAAAACGTTAAAAGAGCAGATAAATGGCAATGGGAGTCCTGAACCAGACCGACCCACCAAAAAAACTTACTTTGAGTGAAATAAAAGAGATGGGTGAATTAAGCATTCGTGATAGATAAACTCATCAACTTCGGCAGTCTGCATCTTTCCATCAATCACCAACACCTATATATCCAAGCATACACTTTTTAACAAAAGCAATTAGAAGAGAAAATTAAATGTATGTTGCTTGAATGAGTTTGAAGGACGAAACAAATCTATGGCTATAGGTATACGTACCTTTCCGAAACGTTTGGTGTCCAAAAGAGCTATATCCTGGTACTCACTTGCGCCTTTATACAGCACACTGTTGAGAGAGATCCAAGAGATTCAACTATCAGTCAAATAAAGAAACCAAAATTTCTTTGTTTTTATTATGGCTTGGGTTACGTACATAAATATCAATGGTTATGCAATCTGATTGCTTGGCCTTAAAGATCAAATTATGGAAACTAAAATGATATCATAAAAAACAATATAGAATTGCTTTGAAAGCTTTTAAGAACAAATTAATTATTGGCCCTTCTTTTTTATCTTTCCTTATTTGAGATAATGAATTATTAGGCTAATGGACAAGTTTTGGCTTAAACCTTCTCAATACAAAGGACCATTTGAGATCTTCATCAATGGTTTCTTCATACCAAGAATCAAACTGGTGACTCTCATCATCAAGACTTTGTTTTGTCGTTCCATTGCAAATTTTATAGATACCATTTGGATAGAAGATCTCAACAGCCTCACCCATGACCAAAATAGTTTAGTGAATTCAAATCTGTAAACTAAAACTCCCACAAAAAGGTCGAAGAAAAGAAAGACAACTTCTTGAGACAAAGCAAACAAAGAACAGAAGAAGAGCAAAAGGTGGTAAAGTGTGAGGATTGTAACGCCAAGGATATGTCTTTTATAGCACTCTGTAAAGAGAAATTAAGGTTTTCTTTTTCCCTAAAACGGGCAATGATTCTGTCACATTACTGCCTCAGTCCAATTATCATCGTACATGGTTCATGAAAATGGTAACCTCATCAATGGTCTAAGCTGGCAGCATTATATCAAGTAATGAGATTTCTTTTTTTTTCTCCCATGCAATGTATTGACATCTAAAGTAAGATTTGGGTGAAATTTCCAAGAGATTTTACTGTCATTCTAGAATTTTAAAAGAAGCATGCGATTGAATGTCATGGGGACGGATTTACAGTGGGGGCAGCCCCCACTGATAGCCCATAACCTTTTAAAATATCTTATGATATTAGATAAAAGTTTTAATGTTTTTACATTTTGTCCCTACTAAATTGAAAAAAAATATATAAAAGAGAAGGATTTAAAAATATTATAAAATACAGATATACTTTAATAAAAAAAAATTGACTCATTGCAAAATAAAATAAAGTATTATATGTAAATATTAATAAAATTTGACTTATAAATAATTATTTCATGTAAGCCTCACTTTAATTAACTTAAGTCACAACTTAATATTACTTTTCTCTCTTTTGTCCCCATCTGTCTATTCTTCTCTTTTTTCATTTGAAGACTTCATTGTTTTGTATTTATATGAAATATCATTATATTATTATAAAAGTTGTCAAGTCAAACATAAAATGATAAAATATTTGTAAAAAAAAAGGCAAATTAAAGCTAAACTAATCTTGTATAGTAAAATATAGATAACAAGTAAAATGAAATTACAACAAAATACTCATGATACAAAAATTTATTTTAACATATCAAAGTACTTTCTTCTCTTGTTGTTTTTTTTTTTATATTGATAATGTGATAAGGTGTTTTTTTTAACATTATTCAGAATTTAAAATAATATGTATTTGATGTAAAATAATATTGTAGAATTGTAACCTAACAAACTTGTAGAGATGAAATATAACAAAATCTAAAATTAAAAAAAAAATAGTATCAATTTTAAAATTATTAAAAAAATTAATATATATATATATATATATATATATAAAAGTAGCTTGTTGTTGGTCCTATTTTGTATTTTCATATTTTATCTTATGTCTTAAAAACTATAGAGAAATTAAATTAGCATTTGATTTAAGATGGTCAAAGATATATATCATTAGTAAGAGAAAGTGAATTTTAAAAGATATATATGAAATTGAATAAAGTTATATATCTTTTAATATTGACAATGAAAAAAAATATGACATTTTCTACTTATGAAAATTATTTAACTTAGTTATATAATACTATTTTCATTTGAAAAATGATAATATTAAATATTTGTGTTTATTTGATATTTAAATTTTCAATCTATTTAATATTATAAGTTTTTATTATATTTATGTTAATTTTTATTTAAACTTTTTATATATTTGATATTGTGAAAAATATTTTAAATTTTCAATCTATTTAATATTATAAGTTTTTATTATATTTATGTTAATTTTTATTTAAACTTTTTATATATTTGATATTGTGAAAAATATTTTAAAATTTTTTTATTAAAACTCTGTTTTTCATTTAAAAAAATTATCTTTACATTAAATAAAAAATTTAAATAAATATATTATATAATAAATTTGCCCCCACTAAAGAAATATCCCGAATCCGTTCGATGATATCTATAAGTTGGTGGGTAAGGAAAATGGGTGAGCAACAGACAAAGGAAGAAAAACAGGGTTGTGTTTATATGGGGTTGATGGTGGCCAGAAAGAGTGTTAAAGTGATATATTTATGGATTAAATTTGAGAAATCTTAATTGGTAAGATACATTAAAGTTTATATCCTTTTTAAATAGAACTTTTTTGTCATTAAACTGCCCACCAAAAGGATAGTCGTAGCTTGTGGGTGTGTGGGCTGTGGCTAAGTAGGGAGTAATATATACAATTGACATGAGGGGTAGCAGGAACCCCTACCATAGAAAGGGGATTTGTAGGTCCCCAAACCCAATGAAAGTGTGTTTATGTTGTGGGAGATGAGAGCATTGTTAATCGTAGAGTGACTACACTTTATGGGAAAAAAAAAGACAATTTTGTGGAAATCCCACTCCAATGTTATGTCTTTTCCCCATCATATCCCCTCATGCCTTTGTTGAGATTTTGTTCCTCTGTTAAACTTCAAAATGACCCTTTTGTTTATCTTTTATGCCACAATGCCACAACAAAAAATTTCATTTAGTGGCTAGCTTTTTATTATCAATTCATTATAAATTATTACTCTAAAATACACCATCAATTTCATCTATATGCACCTTATTCTTTTTTTACTTTCCATTCATTATAAATTATTACTCTAAAATACACCATCAATTTCATCTATATGCACCTTATTCTTTTTTTACTTTTCTTTTTGATGGCACATGCTTATAGATATTATTTTTACGTAATGTAGGGCAAATGTGGCAAATGAACTGACAAGAATACAAATTTTATAAATGTTTTACAAATAATTAGTCTATTTTATCTTTGGTGATGCTAGGTTTACATTATAATCATGGTTTAAGATCATAAATGTTATAATAGTTACTAGAGGGCACTAGACTTGTGCCCATGGATATTTGTTGGAAGACTTGATGACTTTGGTTTTGACTCAATCTTTATAAAGAACTAGTATGATATTATTGTCGCGGGCTAAAAAATTATCAATGTTAATTCATGAAAGATAATGACAACAAAAATATATTCATCTAAAAAATAACAAAAAAAAAAAAAAAACCTAACCCTAGCTTTTTTATAACAATTTCAAAATTATAAATAATAAACAATATGCAAAACACACAAAGGACTGATAACACGAAAATACTTATCATCACCAAAACCTTAACTCTAGTATTTGAAAATTAACATTTCTTGTTTAAAACATCACAAAACCTAGCTTAACCATTTCAAGTTGTTTCAAGGTTTGCAATAGTAAAATCTCATACCATACTATCATAGACATAAAAATATTATAACCATAAAACATTGTAAGCTGTAAAAAAATTTTTTTTTTCTTCATGAAAGTGTAAATATCCCATATTGTAAAATGTTAAACAATCATGGATAGTAAATTTGTACATCAAAGCAATATCAAAGCAAGAACTAATCTCTTGAAAAATATATGCTTTATACCTTCAACCAATCATTTTGTCAACGCGAGTCTTGTTTATTTTGTAAGGAGAAGACTAAGAGTAGTACAACGTTTGGGATTCTAATACTTTTTGCTCTGATGGCAACGGCTTAATAAAGACATAAAGACACTCTACTTCATTTTGCAATCTCATATTTGAAATAAGTAAAACAAGAATTGAAATGCAGCAAAGAGAAGGAATGATTTTGCGTATAGTGTTTAAGATTACTACCCATAATAGAAAGAAAGTGAAAGCAGCAGTAACATTAACCTCACAATTGACAAAACAACAAACTTTTCAAAACCATATTAATCCTATTCAAACAAAACACCAAACACTTATCCTACAAAAGCAAAAACGCAAGAAATTTTCTGTTCAATCTTAAAATTACGAGTCTCCTTATAACCAAACAATCAACAAAATTTTAAGCCAATGCAATAAATAGGAGTGTGCAACACTTTAGGTCACCCATGGCCCTTTAGACTGGGTTTGGATAAATTTTAAGGTGATTTTTAAATTTGATTGGTTGTCCATGATCTAAATATTTCAGTATTGTCACTATCAAAGTGATCAACGTTTCTAAGTGTAGACTTCTTATTTAGTTCGGGGCTCAAATTAATTGGGCCCAGATCCAATCAAACCCAATTGTCTAATTTTTTACTTTTTTTTATATCTTGTTTATCTTATTTATTTTTTATCTTTTTTTAATGTATTTTAGTCTTTTATTTATCTGGTTCTAAATTTTTATCATGAACCATAAATCATGTGGAGTAATTTGAGCACTAATCAAGGATGATTTTAGCAATTAAGACTTAAACATAATCTTTTCAAATATTAAAGGAAAGTTGAAAAGAAATCAATTTAGGGAATCAAAGTCATATTTAATTTGGAAAATTTTTGAGGGATTTTGAAAATAAAAAAAAGTCACAATAATTCCAAAAATTAATTAAGTCGATTTTAAAGAGAATTAAGAAAAAAAAATCAATTCAAAGCATAATCAGATCTGCAATCTTTTTCATTCAATGCAAATGCCTAAAATTCCTAACAGAAGGCCCTATATAAATACTAATCAACCACACACAAAAAAGAAAGAGGGGAAGATAAAAGAAAAATTCTAGGGATCTTAATTTTTTAATTTTGCGTAGGAATCATTCAAGTAAATTCTGAGATTTTTTTTCTTTGGGTTTTATGATTTTATTTTATTCTGAGTTTGATTTAATTTTTGGATTTCCTGAATTTGGGTTTTAATTTCTGAGTTTGATTTCATATTTTGTTGAGTTTCTAAGATTTTGTTGGGGTTTTCTATTGGCTTTTGATTCTAGGATTTTTGTTGAGTTTTTACGAATATGGAAACTTTTTTGGGTTTTTCTAGGTTTAGGATAATTTTATTGGTTGAAATTTGAAGTTTTTGCATGAACTCGATGACTCACGTGAAGATCCGCGCTTCAAGCTCAACCTGATTGTAGGTTTTCTTTTCTTTTTTTTTTCATCCTATTTTTTGTTTTGATTTTATTTTAATTTTTCTATTTAAGTTTCATTTTCATTTTTAGATTTTTTTTACTTATTATTATTATTATTATTTTACTCATTACTTTAAATTGAAAATTTTATTATTTATTTATTCTTTAAAATGTCTTTATGAATTTCATTTTGTTTATTTATTTATTTAAAAATAATGACCAAAAAAATGTTTCTAAAATAAATTCATGAATCCTACCAAACTGTTGGAGTATTTTTCATGAATTTTAATTTGTTATGAATTATACCAAACTAATAGAGAATCTCATAAATAAATTTTTATAAAAAATTATTACTAATAAATATTTTGTTTTAATCTTACCAAACTATTGAAAGATTTGAATCTTAAATTAAATCTTACCAAACTATTGAAAGATTTAATACATTTTATAAAAATAAATTTATAAGAAAATCTAACTAAACTGGAGATTTGCATCAAAGTAAATCTTATTAAACTATTGAAATATTTTACTAATTATTTTCTTAATAAAAATATATTAATAAACCGAACAATGGAACCTCTTGAGAATGGGACACTAGTCTCCATAAATACTCCTGAAATGAGAAAATTATCTTAAATTACTACCAAACTATTAGAGCAAATTTAGGATTAGTTTGCAATAATTGAAAGATTTGGTAAAATTATAAGAATATTTTAAGGCTTGAATAATTTGAAATCAAATTGATACCATTCTTTGGATGGGCACTGTGAGGGTGCTATAACATTCCTCACGTATATCCACACTTTCAAACTTAAAATCTGATTTCGTAGACTAGAATATATTATTTAAAGATAGCTAAGTCAATTTTGAAACTTTTTTTTAAATAGAATAAATTCTGTTAGGTGACTAATCACACATAAACAAAAAAGATTGATGTCAACTCTTTTAATCTATATTTAGCAATAGGTCTACGGATCTCTATGTTATAACACTAAATACTTAATCATCTGTCTCGAACCATGATCTTTGTCAAGCATATAAAGCCATTTTTTTTATATGTGGTCTTAAGAACGCCAAATAGAGTAAAGAAATAAAGCTTCGATAAATTTGTTAATAATAAATGGTTATGAATACATTTCAGCATAGATGCTAGGTTGATATAGCTAAATATCATGTATAAGTACATACTCATATAGTTAATCTAATTTCTCAAAATTTAGTTACTAAGCTACAATATTAAAAGCATTTAATCTTGTATCATAGTAAGAACTAAAAGGATATGTTGTCTGTCAGAAGCTAGCCCATTTGTCAGCGTAAGTCCTATTCATTTTGTAAGGAGAGGACTGTGAGTAGCACAAAATTTATGACCCTAATCTTTTTTACTCTGATGGCTGGGGCCTAATAAAAACATTAAGATACTCTACTTAAGTTTGCAATATCAGATTTGAAATAAGCAAAATAAGAATTAAAATACAACAAAGAGAAAGAATGATTTTGGTTATAGTGTCCAATATTACTACCCATAGTAAAAGAAAAAAAAATGAAAGTAGCAGTAGCATTCGTCTTACAATCGAAAATATAACCAAACTTTTCAAAACCACATTAATTCTATTCAAACAAAATATCAAGCACTTATCCTAAAAAAGCACAAAAGCAAGAAATTTTTTATTCAATCTAAAAATTAACACAATCTTTTCTTTGTTTTTCTTCAAAACCATATTAACCCTAACATGCACAAAAGAAATAATTTTTGCAAGTATTTTAAAGCTAAAAAAACTTAAATATATAGCAAGCAAATATTTTTCTTAATAAAAATCCTACAACCATTTTGTTCGCTAAAAGATTGATCATAATAAGATTAAATATTAAATTTATTGATCTTGAGGGCTTAAACCTTCCAAAGAAACTTGCTTTAACCAAAATTGTTAAAAATAAAAAAAATATAAAAAATAAACTCATAAAGAATGGGGATTCTCAGTTAGCTGGAACTTATTAACCACTGGCAAAGCTTCTGTTTGCATGGTTGTAAGCATAAACTCACCGAATAAATAATCTCATAAAATGCATACGGATATGGAGGAAAAAAGAGAAAAAAATAGGTTTTGACCAATGATGATAAGTAGAGATGAAATAGTGTGCCTTTCAACTTGAGCAACCATGGCTTTTATTATAATATATGATCTTTTCCCATGAAAAGCTATTGTCGGTTCTTTGATTCTTATCTTGTCTCTATATCTCATGCTTTGCCTGAAGATTTTTTTTCCTAAAAATCTAATACTTAGGAGAAAAAGAGAAAGGAAACAATTGGCCATTGCTTACATTGCTTGAACATTGCTAGAATTTAGAAAAAGTTATAAATTGTAAAAAAAAAAAAAAATGAAAGATGTCATGTGGGAGAAGAAAAATGACATTTTGTTTTCTAATGATGTGAAAAGAAATAGGCATAAAAGTGGTGTGTGAAAGATAGAAAAAATAATAAGATGAAAAGTCAAAATAAGTAAAAATGAGTTTTAAATTAAAAAAAAAACCGAAAGAAGACTATGTTTTTGTATGTAAAAATGGAGTCTTTGAAAACTTTTTTTTAATAAAAGATTACTTATCTATATGGGAGTTGGATTTGGTTTTACTAAGATCATGTTTCTATATGAGAAATGTAGATTTTGGATTTTATTCAAAATTACATGTCGAAAGCAAAAATTATGGTTTTTGTTAAGTATTGATAGAGAAAGAAAGAAAATAAAAAAAAATATTGACGTAAGCAAAAGGCACTGAGAGTTTGGTAATTAAATGGCTAGGTATTTGGTATTTGCCAGGAGCTTTTATTTTCCCAACTTTTATTTTATTTTATTTTTTACTATCAACAACTTTCATTTCTACAAAGACTAAGTTAAACAAGGTTTTTGTGCACCAAAATTTTTTCTTTTACATTCCCAAAACTTTTTTTTTTTACAACAAAAAACTTTCATTTTTAATAATACTACCTTTTTATGTAAGAAACATGTCATAAATTGCATTTTTAACATAAAAAAGTAGTTTACACAATTTTTAATTTTTTTTTATTATCAACTATGTTTTGAAACAAAAAAAAAAAAGTCTTACATGCATTATTATATATATGAGAGCTAACATATAATATGCATCTTATGGATTTTATCATAAAAAAATATTGATGTGATGCATCAATTACTAACTAAATTAAAAATTAAAAAAATAAAAAAGAAAAAAAACTTGGATGACGTGGATAAGCTGAAAGTTTAGTAATTCTTTCAAAATTAATAATACGAATGGATATGCCATTTTTAAAATGAAACTTGTGAAATTAAATGCAATATTGCCTTTTATGACAACAATACCCTAAAGGAAAATCAATTGATCATACTTTTTACAATTTAAAAAATATTGGTCATTAGAATTTATAAGAAATCTAAATTAATTTAATCATATTAAATTTGATTAATGTCTCGCGTTGATACTTCAATAGTGTAATTTTGTATTGATAACTTAAAAGAAAACATGTTTAGGGAAAGGTAATTTTTTGGATAACTTATGAAAAAAATTTTCTCAACTCAAAGAGGCATAATGGTGAAGAAGGGACATTGCAGCACCAAAAGGAAGTACCGAAATGCTACACTTTAATTGCATGGAAGTTAGAACCTTTTTTTGTAATAGGGGAGGTAAGGGAAAGGTAGAAGAAACTATTTTATTTAAATGAATATTGGTAGTTTTTAAATCATTACTCATTGCAAGGACAGCTCGTAAGTCAAAATCGTTTTGCTACTATTTCAAAAGGTTAAACCTACCTTTCTCATACGTAAATATCCTGTCATGAAGTCAATGGTTTAATAATTCAATGACTCATCTCACCCAAAGCATTTGGAAAGACCTTTTCCAACAACAATCGTTTTGTTAAAAAAAAAATTATATCATAATCTAAAATTTAATTTGATTAGTTTATAAAATTATTTTTAAAGGGTAATATGAAAAAATTAAAATTTTAATATCACTATTTTCAATATTATCTCTTATGGTAACTTTTTTTGTAAAATAATAATAATAATAATAAAATGATATAAAAGCTTATTATGTTTTAAAGGACAAATAATGAATTTATGTTGTCTTATCCATTATTTCATTTTCAAGCCGAGTTGATGAATTTGTTTTTAAATTTTTTTTAACCCATTAACGCTTTATCTTCCATTTATATATAGTGTTTAGCATTTTCTTTTGGTTGTTGATCTCTTTGGGGGAATAGAGAGGTAATTGAGTGATACATCAATGGAGATTACACATGGAGGCAGGTGTGCTTGGTGGTGGTGGTGGTGTTGCCCATAATTATTTTTTCATTTATATGTAAAAAAAAAAAAAATCCCAACTAATTGAAATCCAAGAGAAATAAAAGGAAAGAAGAGAGGAGAGGGGACAACTCATGCCCTTTAAAGTTTAAAGCACCATTTTGTTTTTTTGAGATTGTCCTAAAAAGATGAAGGGATGTTGAGTAAGATGCCGTCAAATTGTCTTGTACATATGCAGTAAGTCACCTTAAAAATGATGTCAAACGTGATATTTAGATTTTGTTTTTTGAAGCTTTAATATTCCTAAGATAACCAAGTGGCTTAATGTCTAATGTCACATATGATTTAGCATCACTCACTAATACTAAATATGTAAGAGTATTGATCAATACGAAATTCTCAATCAACCATTTTCGTATATTCTTTAGTCATTCCATTAGATTGATTTTGTAGGAATTTATGTATTTATTCATTGAATTAAGTGACTATAAACCAGCTAAGTTCTTGTTTGATTTTAGAGAAAAAAATGAATAGAGTGGAAGATGGTTAGTGGAGAAGATAGATTGTTTGCTCATATTTCTTCTTTTTAAAAGATATTTTTGCTCAAATTTAGTTGAAGAGAAAACCCAAAGGAAAAAAAAAAAAGAGAAAAAAAAATGACCAATCAAACAAAGATATAAGTTTTTTTTTTTTAATTAAAAGAGTTATGAGTTAAATATTCAACTTTACTATATTAACATATCATTTATTTTATTCAGTAATAAGATTATTAATGTTAAAAAAATGCATAAACTGATTAAATGGTAAATTTAACATTAATACTTTATCATTTAACATTACTAATCTTATTAAATCAACAAGTATCATCTGAAACTACTTTGTGCGCCAAAGGTTATATTGGTACGATTAAACCAAGCATGGACGATCGTATAAGCATACATGTATCCTATTGAAATATATTAAGAAAATGCATGCAAATTTCACCCGAAAAAGGCTAAATTTGCAAACTGTTTGAAATTGTCTTGATCTAAAGAGTTAAAAACTTAAGCTATAAACTGTTAAAGAGGTGGGGTCCAGCTTCATGGTTTTAACTATCCAAAGATCAAGGGCTTTATGTTTTAAGTTATCTTAAGAGAGTCCTCTTAGGTAATTAAAAAAATGGGGATTATGTTTTTGGTAAAAAAACAGAGTGAAGCAGTCGAAATTGAAAGAAAAGAAGCCAAAAAATAGAGAGAAAAATGAAAAAGAGAGAGTTAGTTGAATAAAAATTGATTCGTGATCTAATTTAGCTAAAATTTTGTTAGTAGATTCATGATTTAATGTTTTACATTTTGAATGGTTGAGATTGGGTTTGAAGCTCTCTAAGAATAAATTCAGAGTGTATTTGTTGAATCACTTATTTGATGAGATTTCTTTAATCATCTCTCTAGTATTAACTCTAGTTTTAGCTAGAGAAAAACTTTGTATATCTATTATTTGATAGTGGAGATTTTTCTAGTGGTTAGTGATTTTTTTCCTCTACATTTAAGGGGTTTTCACGTAAATCTTAGTGTACTTTATTTTTCTTATGTTGTTTATTATTGATTATTGTCTATTGTAATGGGTTTATTATGATAAATTACTTCTACATTGTTATATTTGTTGCTTCAAGTTCAATAAGTGATATAAGAGCGAGGGTTATTTTTTAGACATCTTTACAGAAGCAACTCAAGACAAAAGTAAATTTTGTTTGAGATCATAGAGGGTGATACGGGTTCCATGATAAAATTGACAACATCAAATTATTCAATTTAGAGATGGAAGATCATTTATACTGTAAAGATTTGTATGAGTCGGTATTAGGTGATTTGGCTAAACCAGCAGATACGAAAGATAAAAGCTGAAAGAAGTTTGGTAGAAAGACGCTGACTATAATAAAAAAATGGATTGATATTAACATGTTTCATCATGTAGGATAGGAGATAAATGCCCACACTATTTGAAAAAAAATTGGCAGTATTGTATGAGAGGAAAAGATGAATGAATAAAGTTATGCTTGTTAAAAAGCTAGTAACTTTATAGTATAGGAATGGACGATCGATTACAGAGCATTTAAGTGATTTTTAAGATATATTTAATAGGATAACTACTATAGAGCTTAAGATGGATGATGAAATAAAGGGGTTGTTTCTTTTGGGTTCATTAGCAGACAACTGGAATACTTTAGTTATGACTATTCTTAATTCAACTCCTGATTACAAGGTTATTAGGACTTAATTATATAATCAATTCACGGTAACATAAAATCAAATCAAATTACAGATTCAATGGAGTTTTTTTTCCAGATTAAAAAAGATTGAATACCTATAAAGAACCAATAAGAATACACGCAAAGAGGATACACATGAGAGAAGATCATAAGGGGACGAAGCACGAATAAATCAAAGTTTTTTAGGTTTTAAATTTTTGAGAGGTTCATTGAGTTATTTTGAAAATAGTTTAGGGTTTTTTTATTTTTGGATTTGTGTATTTTGTTTGAATTTATGGGAAATTCAATTTTTTGGGCTTATGAAGTTTCTGGGTATTGGGTTTGGATTTGATTTTGGGTTTTTGATTGGAGATTTTGTTTTTATCTTAATTTGGGATTTTTGGATTTCTATTGAAATTTTAATTTTTTGGGGTTTTTTTTAAATAGTTTGAATTTTTGAATTTTTTTCTTTTTCTTTTTGGGTTTTTGTTCATATTTTTATTTTTTTTATGAAGTTTTTGGTGAAGATTTGAATTTTTTGGTGGAGTCACAGTGGCCAGAAGGATATTATGGCAACCATTTTCTAGGTTTGTGAACTATTTCTAGGGAGTTTGAATATTCCAATGGGTGTTTGAGTTTCAGAATGTCGAAATTTGGGTTCATTTTGGCCGTTTTAAGTTTTCGACAAAGGGTTTTAGAGAGAGGTTAAAACATTTTTTTTGTTAGAAAAAAAGAGAGCAGAAGGTTATTATGAAGAAAAGGCCTAAAGTTTGGGGCTTTTATATCGAAAGTAAAACGACATCATTTTGTGGAGATAGGATTTGCATCCTAACTTGCGACGACCTGCACATTAACCTAGTAAGTTCCTGACCGATAGCATTTTCCTTTTGATTTTTTCGTTGATTTTTTATTTTGATTTTATTTATTTGTTTATTTATTTATTATTTTTTTGTCTTATTTATTTATTTTTCTTTTGGTTTTTCTATTTTTATTAATTCTAATTAAATGATTGAATTAAATTATAAAAATTGGTAAAATTATTTATTGCATGATACATTTTTTTAGCATGTATGATATCTAATTGCAAGTTTTATATTGTGTAATTTATTAAATATATTTTTATGATTGCTTGATATTTTTATTATTTATATATTATATTATTTTACATGATAATTTTTACGTGATAATTTTGTTTTATTTTAATTGATTTTTTTCTTTCTTCCAAATTTGAAAATGAGTTTTCAAAAAAAAAAAAATAGTTTTTCAATCCTACCAAACTATTTGAGGATTTAAATCTTAAATTGAGTCTTACCAAATTATTAGAGGACTTAATAGATTTTTTTAGAAAAATATTTTTAAAAAATCCTACAAACATATTAGAGGATAATTCTTAACAAAAAATCTTATTAATATATTGAAAGATATTTCTGAAAATAAATTATTTTCACAAACAAATAAATTTTTAATCTTACCAACAGATTAGAAGATAATGCTTGACAAAAAATCTTAACAACACATTAGAAGATATTTTTAAGAATAAATTATTTTTTACAAATAAAATTTTTTTTTACAACAAAAAGATTAAATGAATCTGACGATAAAGCTTTTTCAGAGTGAGACACTAGTTTTTATGAATACTCATGAGGTAAGAAATTTATCTTAAATTGCTATCAAATTATTGGAGTAATTTTAAGATCAATTTTCAATAATTAAATTATTTAGTAAATTTACAAAGAGACTTTATGGCTTGGATAATTTAAAATCAAACTAGTACCATCTTTTGGATGGACACTGTGAGTGTATTATAACCTTCCTCCCTTGTAGCTATATTCTTGAACCTAAAATTTGATTTCGTAGACTAGAATCTACCTTTTAAAGATACCTGAATCAAGTTCGAAACTTTTCCTTAAAATGAGACAAATTCAATTAGGTGACTAATCATATCTAAACAAAAAATATTGGTGGTGACTCCTAAAGTCTAAATCTAGCAATAGGTCCACAGATCTATACGTTATAGGTCTACGGATTTATACGTTATGACACTATCTACAATATTAAATATTAAATTTCATTCTAAAAAAACGAATGTATGACATGCGACATTATTTGCATATCTACAACCTCTTCTTACCTTAATTAAATAAATATGTGTAAAAAATATTATATGAATTTGTATACAAAATATAGTGTGTTCTACATGTGTTTAGGAGGATAAAAGTCAAATGATGGACGATACACATTGCATTCATTTAACTACTTTCTAATGTAATCATTTCTAAATACAGGTGGCAGAGCAAGGAAAAACTCAACTTTGTGATTTTTTTTTCAACATATACTTATCAGCTGTGATCATTTCATCAGGCGAGAAACTGTTGAGTTGCATTATTTCATTGAAAAATGACATTCTTCTATCATTACTCTCAACTTCTTTATGGAAGAAAGTTGAAATGCCCTCAATCACATTCATAGCCTTATTATATAAAACTCAAAGTTTACTTGTATGATCAACTAATTCAATAATTGGTAAGTCTTTGCTCTTAAAATGCTTCTTGCCTGACAATATCTTAGCATTGCTCAAAGCAGCTGAACCAATTTTTTCTTCTTTGTCTTCTTTCTTTGTATTTTCTTCAATATGGAAATCAAATTTTGGAAAGAAGTAAGCATTTTTAGTAGCATTTAATGATTCAATAACAACTGTTGCTATTTTGGTTTTTTGATCAGTTGCTCTTTTGGATTTAAAAATCACTTTAAAATTATCAAAGAAAGAGTAAAGTTTGTTCACTAACCCTTTAGCATGTGGATGTGCCCAACAAAAGTTAAAGCAAATATGAATCAAATAAAAAGAATATAAAAAAATATAAATAAGTAAGATAAGCTATAGTCTAATCTTAAAAAACTTACCCAAACCCATTTGTAAAAAACTTCTTTCTCAACTATGATACATTTTTCTTGATCATTTCACTCAAATCCATTAAAATTTTTCATATCACAAATTACGTGATATTGTCTCTTAAGTAGCTTAACCTTGGACTCGATGTGAGGGGTGGCTTTATATTGCAAAGTAAGAATGAGTTGCTCTAGCATTCGTTCAAGATAACCTAGATATCCAATGCAGAATGTCCCATTATCCACTTTTCATCTAGGATCATTAACCAAAGAATGTAGGCATTGAACTAGATAGAAATTTTTCTCTCTTGTCCAAGAATGGTTACCTACCTCCAAACTTTCGATTTTTCTTTTGGGTAAGCCTCGTATGGATTGCAAAAGATTGACACGTGATGAAGACATGTTCAATTCCTAATAACATGATTAGACATTATGTAATAATATCAATATAGTAAATAAAAAACCCATCAAGGGAATGAATTAAAGAAATACACATGGAAAAAAAAAAAAAACAAAGAAGTGTGTACTAAAAATTGTAATATATATTATACACTTAAGAATAAAAGAGATATCAAATAAACATATATTCAACATGGATATAAACCAAATTCTTCACACAACCATATGGTATATAAATCAATTAAATTGAGCAAATGTTATAACATACAAAAAATTTTTATAATGTTCTTATCCCCAAGATTGCAACCAATGAGTGGATATCTCATTAGCCAGATTATCTCTAAAATGATTCCAAGAATCAAATGGCTCAACAGGCATAATCAAATCTTAATGTTGAGATTCATCTGGTTGGTTAATACTTTCTTTAGCAACATCACATTCAATAGAGTCAATTATCATCTCAAACCTAATAAAATTATAAAGAAGGCAACAAGTAAAAATGATTCTACTGTCTTTATTGAATAAAATGATTTCTCTTTTAAAATTACCCATATAGTTTTCAATATACCAAAACATCTTTCGGTACAATTTCTTACTTGAGAGTGTTTCATAGTGAAATATGTATACGAAGTCATCAATTGAAGCCTTACCTTCCAATCACTAAGATGGTGTCATTGATCTTTATAAGGTGCCAAGAAAACTTTCCCATTTGTGTATCTAACATCACACAAATAATAATTACCTGTTATAGTGAAACAACATTAATAATATGAAAAAAAAGTGTTTTGTTATAAAGCTAAAATGAATATAATAAAGATAATATTTTATGGGATCCTTAACTTATTCATGCGTGTAATGGCACCTTTTAACGCCTGTTATCTGCTGTAGAACCTTTTCATCCCGATAAAACATATATGAATTGCATATCTAAAGTGTAAAAATTAAGGACATTGGTAACAATTCCATTTTTCCTAGTCTTATATCTAGGCCTGCCAATAGCGTCTATATTAACTTTGATGTATGTCCCATCTAAAGCACCGAAACAACCATTGAATCATTTTTATCTATTATTTATTGAATTATTCAGTATTTGTTTGGGTTATTTAAACAACTTATACAGTCTTAAATTAGAATTCAATACAGAATGAAATTGTTTACTAATTGTCTCTTCAGATTTAGCTACTTGACGCTTCATAACTCTTTTTTTTTATGTATGATGGGTTATGATATGGAGGAAGCTAATAATTAGTTCTTCTTCTAACATATGCCTGTAATCTCCTTCTATTTGAAGCAAATGATATAATTTTACAAAAGATTTTATATCCATTCTAGTATTATTTACATATTGTCTATCGTTTTTAAAAACTGTTGCATTTAAATTTAATTCTCTAATATGTAGCCTATCATAAGATGTTCCACCATAAGATAATCTATGTTATTTTCTAATGTGCACATGTAATAAGTCACAGCAACAAAACACAACACATACAACAAAGTCTCCATCTGATTCAATTACATCATGAGCAATGTAACCAATTGTATATTCATTTTTAGTGACAAACCAATCATAATTGTTTAGAAAACATGATCTCATTAAAGTTGAAAACATAAACGAAAAATAAATATTTACATATAGTACATGAAATCTATCAAACATCAAAAAAGAAAATATAAACTAGCAACAAAATATTTTTTATGAAAGAGCTAAAACAAATAAGCCATAAAACACATTTGATATATCAGAAACAAAAATCTAGATCTAAATAACATCTAAAAAGATGAAAAAAAAAAGATTAGAATGTAACAAATAATGTAGATCAAATAATTCGGTATCAGATAGTATACATACTATTTTTTGTAAAAAACGAAGATAAAATTAACATGACAAAAATTAAATGAAGGATGTTGAAGTTAGTTCAAATAGAAAAGTATTTGCTTTGAGCTGAAATATGTTGAAATAAAAATTAGAAACATATTGGTTATTAAAACATGATGATGGTATCAATTAAGATGTTTCATATATAGATATACCTTATTTGATGTATAAAATATAGGTTCTTCTAAAGTCGATTAAACATTACAATGTTCATATTTCAGAACACTATCTTCAAAAGGGAAAACAAAATTTTAATATGCAACAATTATGATGTTTGTAAAAGAAATGTCTTAATTGATAATCAATAAAAGTGTTTTTTCTATTAAAATGTCTTAATTGACGGCCACTTAAATCTTTATCAAATGTGACTGAAAATCATTCATGTCATAATATGATTTTTTAGACCTAAAACAAAATTTAATATCATAACAATTGAGGCAGTTCTTCCATGAAATGCCTTAATTGCAACATAAATTTAAAAAAAAAATAGATTTTTTTTATAAAAAAGCTACAACCAAGTTTCAAACTTTCTTTTCAAAATGGTAATAGATATGTGATCAATTTTTTATTTAAGTCAAATTTGAAAATAAGGTAACTTTTCCCCTCGATCCTAGAATATCATAGAGAAAGATAGGTTTCTAATTTTGGGACTTTAGGTACTGTTAAAAAGCTGACATTTTTTCTTATAATTGGATTGTCCTAAACCAAACTTGAGAAACAAATATCCACCATCAAGATTTCAGGGAAAAATTTATGGATTTTCCCTAACCAAATGTACTCTTATTGTTAAAAGGTATATTGTATATACTTCTAAATAAAATTTTTTTTCCATAAAAGACTTACCATAAATTAAAAATAGAATACTAAAATATTCTATGAAGTCTACCATGCAAATTGGTGTTGTAAGGAATATATAAAGCAAGCTTCCTTGATGTAAGAAACTTATATACAAGTAACAATTTAGTTATCCTCAGACATGAGAGATGAACTACTTTTGGAAACCAAATCACTATAAAGATAACTTAGACCACTAAAACTTGTGCATCAAGTAACAAAACAGCTTACCAAGGTACTCAAAACTAGATAAACATATTTTCATGCCCAAAGAAAACCCAAATCTTATAAAACTCAACAATAGTAAATATATATGTTATATAACATAGTAAAGTCAAATATGTAAAACCTTAATATGGCATAACATTTAATTCATTTACCTCAGAACAGTAAGGCCTTTAAAGACCTTGTAGCACAAAAACTCAGCCGAATCAATGGCATAAAAATCCCTGTTGTTAACTATCTCCGTATAGAGTTCTACACTATTTTTTGAAAACTTGAACCATTTTTGAATAACAAAAGTAAGCTTTATAATCTTTCTACCCTTATCACCTAAAATCATATCACTAAAACACAAGTGAGAATCATGATTGAATTTTAAATTTACAGGGTTAAGAAAGGACAATTAAAACACCTTAAAATTTTGAGAGAATTATCGAGAACATTTTAAGTATGAGTGGCTCTGATGATGATCTTAGTACGTATAAAAGTAACCCTAACCTCAGCTCCAGAGTATCCATCCTCAGTAAGTTCCCTTGTTAAAAACTCGTTCAGCTTTGCATAAAACACTCGATCCATGACAAACTGTCTGCCCAATCAAATCGTAAGTCAAAACTTTAAGCATCAAATGATAACTATTTCGCTCAACTGAAGTAAAGTTTCCACCTTTTTTTTAAAATCATATTCACTAGAGACCTTATTATACTTATAACCAAACATAAAATCAATTTTAGTTTCTAATATCTTCCAAATCAAAGAAAGAAGCATATGAAGAATTAGTCGAGTAATTCTAAATACTTTACAACATATTAAGGAAAAATGAGTTAGATTTATCACTTTTCCTACTTAGCAACAAAATTAAGGGTCCATTGCAGTGAGATTAATTTTGGCGAAATTGAAAATAATGATAGATGTGAGATTAGTTATTATTGTTTTGAGATTGATTACTATAACGGTGAGATTAAAATAAATAGTGGGATATATGTTTTGATATAAAAACAACGGTGATAATGAGATAAAATGTAGTGAGAAAAGAAAATAATCATTAAAGAGAAAATAATCATTATGGTAAGCTATTATTATTAATTTTAAAAAATCATTTGAAATATTAATATATTTTTTAAATTTTAATATTTATTAATAAAATTATAATTTGACATAAAAATAATTTAATAAATTTTAAATAATTTATTAATTTTATAAATATTAAATAATTTAAAATTTTTACTACATATAATTTTTAATTTAATATGTTTAATGATTATTTCTCTTTTCATTACAATTTATCTTATTACCATCGTTGTTTTTACATCAAAACATATATTTCACATTAATTTTAATCTCACTGTTACAATAATCAATCTCACCATCACAGTAACTAATTTCACCCCTATTACTATTTTAAATCCCATTGAAATTAATTTCATTGTTCATTCAAATGGACCCTTAGTTAATGTTACAACTTGCTTCTTCGTCATTTTGGGAGGATTATGTATCGATCATTGGTTGACTGTAGGGTTTTTAGTCATCGTGTATATGGGGATGTTAATTTTACTCATACATAATGGGAAACCCGATTTTTTACCCGAATGGGGATGGGATGTGGATGGGTGTGATTTAAATTTTTTATTGGATATAGAGATGGAGATAGAGATGGAGACAGGTAATATAACACTCATTTCGTATATGTACTCATACTTTCTATATATAATTTTATATATATTTAGTAAATATATTTTATTAAATAATATAAATTATTATTTTATATTAATTACAACTAATATATTTCTAGTTAAAATATATATGTTAATATATTTATAAAAAATATTATGTAAATATGGAAGATAATTTTTTAAAAAAAAAGTTAAAAAATACATTTTGGTTTTTATTTAAAAAAAAAAAAGCTATAAATGCAGGGATTATCGATACTTGTTAAATACTTACAAGGATAAAGACATGATAGACTTAAAATACCAATTAGGTATGAGTATGAAGATGGGAATAATATAAAAATTCAAAAATAGAGACAGAAAATACACTATCCACCCTATACCATACCTATTAACATCCCTACATGTGTATGAGTGGCAACTAGCTTCCTTTTTAAGGCTAGGATTTAGGCTTTCGGTTGTATGGAGTTTTGACTAAAAAACATGAAAGAAAATGAAGAGAAAAAGATAGGATGATTAATTTTTTCAACCTAGAACATAAGAGAAATCTTTTAGACATATTTCTTCATTTAACTAAAACCCATTGATACCATATCATAGTCGAGGATTTTGTATAATAAACAGAAATTAAAATTTAGGTCAAATTACAAATTTAATCTCCATACTATTACAAAATTTGAAATGTACTTCATGAACTATTATTTTTTTAAATTTAATTCTTATACTATTTGAATTTGATAATGTTAATCCAATGGACAACACCGTTATTTGATTTTCATTAATTTTGATAAAGTGACCATTTATCATGCTAATATAGCATTGACCATGATGAGTTATCAAAATTTACGGTTGAGATCAGATTTAGCTACTATGACATGGTATTTTTTCCACATGGATGTATAATTGGCCATTATAAAAAAAAAAAAAAACCATCAGTTTAACCTCATTACCTAAAATCATCCAATCTTTGAACAAAACAAAACAACCTGATCATCAAACCGTTGAAGAAACCCAAAATCATTCAATAATAAATTTTGATTTCTTCAAATCAAAAGTCGATTTGGTAATGTTTTTCTAAATTAAAATCCATATAAACTTGAATTTGATAATGAAGTTCAAAATCAAAATCATGGAATAACTCTAGGTTGTTTGTGGGACTTAGGGTCGAAGAAGTTAGGGTTGACTTTGTAATTTGAGGATCAAAAGTTAGAAATTTATTGTATCCTATAAATTATAGGTTGAAGGCATGGCATGGAGATATCTGAATGAGGTGAATTATTTTTATAAGTTTATATTTACTCATAATAGAATTTGATTTCCAATTATGTTAGTAAACAATTGAGTAATTTCAGTTATTATATTTGATATTTAGGGTATTTTGATTGTGATTAGGGTTTGAACTATATTATGAAAGTGGTGAAGACTAGAATGGTTACTATAAATTAGGGGTTTAGGTTAATGTAAAACAAATTCAAACTACCGTGAAACTAATCCACACTATTTTTTAATCTTATAAATTTATTGTATCCTAGAAATTCATACTATTTGTTGTATCCTTAAATCATGAAACTAATTTTTTGACTTTTTCCTACTTTTTTCAAGTAATTTAAAGTGGTTTATATGTTAAGGATAAGCAATGTGCACTTATGATTATGGAAGTGATCCGATGTATTGCTATTGTGGAAAGAGGCTTCTCTAGTTACCTCAACAAGCGATGACAATAGATATTTAAGTTTAAAGATGCTAATAAAGGTTTGACAAGAGAGAATTCAGTATTGAAGGAGGAGAATGAAGCATAGAAAAGAATGAATGCTAAGTTGAAGAGTGAAAATGATTGTCAAAGAATCAATCCTATAGAATGAAGTCTGATGACTTATTTGATGAAATAACTATATTGAAAGCTGAGAATGAGGTGATGCATGAAAGATTAAAAAATGTCAATATAGATGCAATAAGGGAAACAAAGGCAAAAAGTTACAAATTGGCTTTCTTGTTTACTATGTTAAGTTTGTTTTTTTTTTTTTTTTTATATTTGGAGTGAATAATGATTGTAGGATGAAGGATAATTTGTTGGTTCTACCATGAGTAATTATGTATGACTTATATTAATGGTAAACTAGTAATGGTATGTAATGATTTTATTGCCAATAAATATTTGTTTATGAAAGAGGTTTTATTTTTTTTTTTTACTCATTTGAAAATGCTTTGTTGTCAATAAATATATGTTTAAGAAAGAGGTTTTTTTTTTTTTTTTTACTTTAATTGAAATAATTAGTGAAATGAATACAAATTGCAATATAACATCACAAATTAAATTAGTTTTAGGGTCAAATTTAATCAACAATGAAATATTCATTGCATTTCAAAAATAATATTTCACAAATTCTGTTTGGATTTAAATCCATATAGAACAGAAAGCAACAAGATCACATAGCTTTTGTATAATGTTCAACCAGTTTAACCAAAGGCAACCTAAATCATTTGGTTTAATCTCGTTAAACCAAAATAATAACAAAAATCAATCACTTAAAACCAGAATATAACAAAAAGATCTTAAAATCATATAGTATAATCTAGTAAACCTAAATCAAAACAAACTTCAATTCGGTTCAACATAAACCTAAACCTAGTTTTACCCTGTAGAATATATCCTGGTGTAGGGTATAAATAAAAGTAAAAAAGTTAGTATTCAATCATCATCTGATGTTTATACATGATCTTTCCCTTTGATGGATGTTGGTTCAACTGTTTGATGTTGATTTAAGATTGGTGTGAAGGCCATTGCATTTTTTATATTAATTTTTTGAATCTTTTTGTTTCTTTCTTCCTACAAACAAAAAAAATCAATGGTAACTACAAATTAAAAGTTTAAACTTTGTAGTAGACTAAGTATAGTTTTAAAATTTATCAGCTATTCGTTCCTAGTGATGTATGACCTACAAACTTTGCCTTTCCTGCCAATAATTAGCTCACCAAGTTTATCAAGTTGTTATAATGAAATGTAATAGGGTGCAAGTACCAAAATCAATAGTGCTTAATCAAAAAAGTTACAAATAGACTGCTTACATTGAATATTGAAATTCCACTATTAGGATCTTGGTATAACTAAATCCCTTCTTAATATGACAATAACTTTTCTTTCTTTTTACCTTGCCTAGAACTATTAGCCTTAATCTACAAAATTAAAGGAATAAAAGTCACAATTAATACACAATAACAAACAGGCTATAGTTAAATAGACAATACACCAATAACTACACAATACAGACACTAATTAGCAGCAGTGAAATATTCAAAATGATTTTACCTTCATAATATTATCTTTTTCAACAATTTCAATATTTGAGTATATTGTTTTCTTCTTCTTAGACCTTGAACTATCAATAGTGGCCCATAACCCATTTAAATCAATTAATAAAATAACAATAACTAATCATTAATAGTCTAAATAATATAGTGGAATATCCGAAACTATTTTACCTTGATAAAATTTCCTTTATTGGCATTCTCAGCATCAATAGGCTTTGTTATCCTCTTTCGATGCCTTGAACTCTTAACAATGCCCTATAACAAGTAAGAAAATTAATAAAATAACAAAAGTAATCAAAACAAATATATAGTAAACCATATGTCTTAAAATATATAAAATATTTTTAGTATTTTTACTTTATTTGGATTGTCCTTATTAACGCTATCAGCAATTGAGTACATGGTTTTCTTTTTCCTAAACATTGAACTATCAACAGTAGCCTATAGCCTATTTAAATCAATTAATATAATAAAAATAGCTTATCATTAACAATCTAAATAATAATAGTGGAATATCCCAAACTATTTTACCTTGTTAGAATTTCCTATATTAGCATTTCCAACATAAGTAGGCTTTGTTTGCCCTTTTTGATGCCTTAAACTCTTAGCAGTGGCATGTAGCAAGTAACAACAATTAATAAACGAACAAAGCTAATCAACAAATATATAATAAACCACATAACAAAATAAAATATACAAAGTAATTGACTTACATATGTTGCTCTTTTAAGATAGCCTAACTTGTTATGGCCCTCTTCACGACAGTAACCACATGTCATTATCCTCCATACCCGTTACATCTTAGCCTCACTCTTTTGTTCTAATAGTTCCTTTTTTCTTATTTTTAACAGGTTTACCTGACATCTTTTTGACCAAATAAGGCATAACTGGTCCATTAATACTTTTCAGTCAAAACAATCTTCCTTTAACAGGGTTTAACATATGCTTATATACACATCAATATGTTTTTTTATTAAACTATGTATTTAAATAATTGACAAGATCAACCCCTTCTTTCAGTATAACATTTATAACATGCTCACAAGTATGGGTGTAAATGATACATTAGTACTCGCAAGCTACTCGGGTTCGATTCGAAAAAAACTCGAATTCGGTTCGATTATTGTCGAATCGAGCTCGAGCTCGAGTAGCTCGACTTATCGATCGAGCCGAATTTGAGTATTATTATATCTGACTCGAGTAGCTCGCGAGCCTAATCGAGCTTTTATATTTAAATATATTTTTATTATTTTAATTAATAAAATATTTTGAGTCCGAGTTCGAGTTCGAGTTCGAGTTCGAGCATGAATAATCGAATTCTTGTCGAGTATACGAATCGAGCTTATTTTTACATATTAATCGAGCTTAATCGAGCAAGCTCGAGTAGCTCGAATTCGATCACGAATCGAGCTTGAGCTTGAAAAATAAAACTCGATCAAGGTCGAGCCGAATATCGAGCTCCGAGTTGTGAGCTCGAGCTTCTCACTACTCGGCTCGGCTCGGCTCGTTTACAGCCCTACTCACAAGGAATCTCACTTATGTCTTATTTCCTACATTAACATGAATGCTTGATTAACATGATAGCGTAACTCTTTTTTTCTATATGAAGTAGATTTTTCTAATAAACTTCATGGTTGACACCCCAATTCCATTCAACCTCCTACTTGGTCGAAAGTTTTTTTTAACTTTTCAAGCTTTTCTATAATTCTTAGGCCATAATCAATTTTTTATTTGCCCACACGCACCTTTTTTTGAACGTTCTCTTTATCATATATAGTCTAATCTCTTCTAACATGTTAATAATTGGCTTACACCTAGCTTCTAAGATCAAATCATAAAAAGTTTGACACATATTGTTATCTATTATATCACATTTAATGATGTCCCAAAAAAAAACCTTGAATCCAATCTTAAACTGGCCATTTTTTTAGTAAATCACCATTTACAGTCAAACCTCCTTGAAATTCTTTCAAAACTTGTAACTGTTTCTGCAATTGTAGCTAGTTAGAAGACCTGGAACATCTCCAAAATTACATTTACAGGTCTTTTCCTTTATGGTTATTCCCCCACTTAACATAAGTATGCTGAGCATACATCTTTTGCTCAACAAAAGGCAAAATGTCCCTTACAAATCTGATTAAATCTTGTTAATAAAAAATAATTCAAGTTGTTAACATTTCTATGTTTAAAAAGTTAATTAATAATAAAGTTTAAATGTAAATACCTTTTGCATGTCACTTATAACTAACCACCCAAGTCTACCTTTAATTTTTAAATTAGCACACAATTGATAAAAAAAAAAAAATCATGTCCAGGTTGTGATGATCTCTTTATCCATAAGTGCTTATGCAATTATAAACATTTAATTGTTCCCATCCTTGCTTACAGCCACAAGCAACTATCCCTTCACCAACCTTTTAAGAAAACATCCATCAAGTATAATAATTTATCTACACCCCTCAAAAAATCCTTTTTTTAAAACTTCAAAGCACGCATATATTTTTTCAAATGTAGGCACTGCATTAGGGGTTGTCTTCTTAGATGCGATAAAAACTTTGCTATTAGGATTTGTTGCATTCAACTTTTTCACATAATCATTCAAAGCTGAGAATTCACCCTTATATTTCTTTTCCTTTTTTTTTTTTATCACAATCCCCTTCACTACCTTTCACACATCATATGACATAATAACTCATAACTTTTTCCTCACAAGTGCCCTCAAGTGCCTAGGCTTAATGAAAGACACAGCAGTTATATGTTCACTATACTTTCTGCAATCATAGGAGTTGTAACCCTTTTGTTTTTTTATATGGGTAAGCATGAATGCTCAGACACATGTTTTAGCCATATATATCTTATTAGTACTACACCATGAACAAAGAACAACCCACTTGCAGCCATTGACAGTACATATTACCTTTACTCTTAATTTATCATTTTTTTTTAACTTAAACTTAATTTTATTGTTGAGAATTCACAAAGAGCATCTTTAAACATGTTTATATTAGAAAATTTAAGTCCAATCTCAAATTTTGTTAATAGAACTCCAATATTGTAATAAGTTTTGCTAGACTGACTTCTATAGGTATCATCTACATCTAACCCATTATTAGTATCCTCATAATTGCTAGGGTTTGAATATTCAAAGTAATCACTAATGTAACCATCAACTTTGTCATTCTCAGCTTTTACATCCTTACCACCATCATTTGCAGCACCTTCACCAACATTATTTTCACCACCATTATTACTTTCTCTATTAGCATTAACCTCACCATCATCATCCAAATTTGAGTCACTTACACAAAATTATTTTATCTTCTCAAAATAAACCTTCAAATTCTATCAATAGCCTCAAATTTATCATCATTATCATCATTTGAATCATCATTACTCGCCCATTTTACATCCACCAAAGAGTCATCACTAACATCACTCTAATTAGTTTCTTTACGAATATAGTCAGCAACAAAATTAATGTCATTCACATCTAAATCATCATTAATTCCTTTGGTTTTCCTATCAGCCACATGCTCATCCTCCTTACCCTTAAGATGGTCCTTAATGACATTCATTTCATTTTGATATCCTTCATTATTTACCTCAACATCATTATGAAAATCACTTAAGGTAAGTGTACATTATCTAATAGGTTCATTATTTTCAATCATAACAATCTCATCATTTAAGTCATTATCACCTTCACCAACTTCAATCAATTCAAGTAAGGCATCAAAAATGTTTTTGTCAATTTGACCACCCAAATGTTTTGCACATGTCTATGGGTTCACTTATCCTTAATTGATCACTAAATTCCCTTATACATTCATCTGCTTTTGTTAACAACTTTAACCATGTACTTAATGTTTTTCCTGACTCAATATAGTAAACTTTAACCTTATTTAACAAATTATAACCTAAATACTTCATTGTTCCTAGTATTGCCCAATAACAAATTTGATCTACATCCTTACCAAACTCATCTACAAAGCCATTCACATATCTCACTGCTATATGAGTTCTTTGAATTTGCCTCTATGTTGGTACCTTACTTTGCATACTTCCCAATTTATATTAACAAGTGATAAAAGAAAACAAATAAAATAATTACATCAATAGTTGTTCATGGTATAATAAACAAATATTTTATAATAAATATTCAATAAAAATAGCATATGGCAGACAACACTTATTTTCATAAATTATATAACCCAATGTTTCAACAGTAATAACTATTTTGCAACAATTGCAAAATAGTAAACATATTGTTGACATTGCAAATAACATAATAGGACATTAAACACAGAGGTATAAAGGACCCAAATGGACAGAAAATAAAAGGATAGTAAACACAAAAAGACACATAAAAGGCCATACACCATTACCGAACATCTTTATTTAAATCCAAGATTTTAAATCACAAACAAACAAAAAGGTAACAAAAATAATGAAAGTAGTTTGTTCATTTGGTTGATGGCAATAGTTGAAAAGTAAAAAAATTGACAAAAATTCCTAAAATTTTATTCATTTCCCTAAACTTTAAACCAATTAAAATAACAAACCTGATTAGTTTGTTAGCAACAATCAAGAACAAGTTTCAACAAAAAGTCAAGCTTGTTAATAAAAAATCAAGCTTAACACAATCACTGTTGAAATCCACATTTGAGATAAGGTTAATCATCAATCGAGATTTGTTCTTCCTCTGTAAGCACTCAAGGTTTGGAAAATTTTTTAAGGTTTGAGAAACAAAAATTTTGGTAAGTTTGGTATCTGTTTGATTTCAACTTAGGGTTTCTGTTAAAAATTTTTATTTTTCAATTAAGGTTAATAAGGTTAAACTAATAGTTTTTTTTTAATGGTCAATTGTACATTCGCATAGAAAAACTGCCACGTAATAGCCAAATCTAATTTCAACTGTTAATTTTGATAACTTATCATGGTCAACACCACGTCAACATGGTCAATGACCTCATCATCAAAATTAACTGAGACCAAATAATTTTATTATCAATTGGATTAACGTTATCAAATTCAAATAATATAAGGATCAAATTTCAAAAAATAATGGTGTAGGGATTACATTTCAAATTTCGTAATAGTATGTGAACTATATTCATAATTTGACCTAAAATTTAAAATTTAAAGCATTCGACTCCCTACATCCTGTTGCCAGCAATCCTCTATTATCCCAATTTCCTGTTGCTAGCCACCCCTCGTAAAAGACTTATAATCATGTTTGATGCATAAGATGATAGATAAAATAAGATGATAATTATCTTATATTATATTTGATTGTATATAAAAAAAATAAAATTACAAGAAAAATTAATCATCTTCTTGACATAAAATGATTCAATCCTCCCAAAGTAAAAAAAATTATTTTTAATCCATAAGATTAAACTTACATATCCTATTATACTAATAAAAATTACATTAATAATTTAAATTACATAAATTTTGAGAAAAAATATTTTTAATTAATAAATAAATTATTCTATCTTAATTCTTACTCACATCAAACACAAGATAAGATCATATTATCTAATCTAATTCTATTCATAATATCATATTATCCTATTTTATAGATTATGTACCAAATACATCAAGTATAATATAAATCCTCGTTGAAGCTTGCAGCATGCATTAACCCTAAAATTGAATAACCTTTCTCTACCTTAACTTTTTTCTCAAAAATGAAATTATAAATGGAAATTTATCCGTAAGGGGAAAATAAACTGATTTATTGGAAAATTACAATTTTGCTAAGGGGAACTGAACATGAGGTCCATGCATATATGCCCTAATCTTAGTTTGGAGGGGAAATTATCTATTACAATTACAATGGTTATTGAAAAACTCCTGCCCTTGGTTACATACAACTACAATTACAGTCCAAGTGAAGCTATCAATATACTAATCCTTATTCTTTTGTATAGTTACAAAATTATTTGCATGAGCAAAATAGTAGGATAAGTGGGTTGCTTTGAATATGTTAACTCTTCCTGGGTGTTGACTTCAGCAGTGCTTGTAATCACAAGCTAGAAGTCTGAATGATATAAACAAACTAGACTTGAATGAGTTATGGGAGTACGGCAGAGTGGGCATTCAGGCTTCTCGTTGCACCATTCCATTATGCAGTTCCTGCAGAAACATCGTGATATATAGGAATTATCGCAGTTTCTGCTGACATAGAATGCGCAGAATAGAGTATTTGGCTGCAAGGAAAACTACCAGCAGAATACATGACCGCATGGCGTAGCTGTTGGGTGTTGGCGATTGCTCAGGCATAAGGTGCATTTGCTTACACCAACTGCTAGCTGAATTTGCACAAGCAGTAGCTTAGTTAATTATTTGCAGAAAAGTTCCATAAACAATAACCAGATTGATGAGTTTCATTTGCAGATGGCAGCATTTCTCTAATAAGCTCAGAGAAGAAACTATTCCATTCAGCAGAAGCAGGTTTTCACGATTATATGTTATTATTTGGCAAAAGTGCAGGCAGCCAGGAATTCAATTGTATTTTAAATTACCCAAAATAATTTCCATCATTAGCATCTAATAATTAATAGGTCTAATTAAATCAAAGATAAGCAGTTGTAATATTTAGTGCAAATATCTGTGGGAAGAGCTTGTAAATTTTGGGGAATATCAATGACATATTCCTTTTTCGATGAGATCAATTCTCCATTATTGTTAAAACTTTTGATCATTTGCACCTGCTATCAATTAGTGTAACAAATACCCTATTGTTCATCTTGCTTAGTACTTCTGACTTCTTAAGCACTTTCCTTTGGGCAAAACAAAAAAACCTAGCACTTTCCTAGAGTGAATATTGCACTAGAAAAAAAATAGCATCAGAAGATGATGAAAACAAAATACATTAACAGAATATTCAGAGAGAAACTTGAGAATTTACCTCTGAAGATTCACCAACCCAACTACCCTGGTCAGCCTCCATGGGTATCAAGTTGCCTTCTTCATTTAAAACAGGCAAACCTCCTACTACATGCCCAGACAAACAATGTGTCAAACAATATATGCTAATCTCCCGTGGCACAACCATTTGAAGCGAGGATAAAAAAAAAATAAATGTCTTAAATATGGATTTCCTAGTGCAAGAAGTAGGTTTGCTGTCAGCTATTTCACCAGCTTCATCAAGTACAAATGCAAGTCAAGAGCCCAGACTCAAATTTCAGCTGATTGAACTCATATCTTCAGTACTATTAAGTTGTCATTCATTCTTGCAACAATCCAAATGGATTCAACTTAAAGGCAAGGAACCAAGTTCAGCTTATCAGATTATATGTTAACTATCATGCATTTGGCAATTGGCACAATGTAAGCCTTTTGTTGCAATTAACCTGTTGGATTTTGATGGGACCCTAATGAGGTCTGATGAATTGAACTTGCAATTGAAGATAAGTTGCTGCGTCGTAGACCTTCAGCAGCAATGATGCAGAGCTGAATTAAAAGGAACACACCCAGGATCTGGTACCTGCGGTTGAAGGTGGTCAAAAAGGTTAAAAACAAAAATCTTGTTAGGGACATTCACTACCAGTACACCCAAACTTTGCCTTATATGATGCTGTGCTCCAAACATGTAAACAAGAGAAACTACATGAAAGCAAACAAGATACTTAGAAGCAAGTAGAGAACCATGTACCTGGGTCTTTGATTTGATGGCTTTCCAATGAACACATAGCGAATGCCAGCTGCACGTTTTGATATATGATAATAGAGACCTGCCAGCGTTTGCCAAGGGAAAATTGGCAATATTAAGAAAACTAAAGTTCCTCTTCAAAACTTCATTAATAAGTTTAGAAGAGTAAGCTCTGAAGACCTTCAAAGTAGAAGAACATGAGATTAGCACGTAGAAGCAATTGCAAGAATTCACGAGCTATAGGCAGCATCTGTATGCAACAGCAGCAAAATATACTCATCTAAAAGACTACATCAACAATGAGAAAAATACCTAAAAAGAATTAAGTTGAGTTTGCAAGAAAAGACACCCCCCCACCCCCCCCCCCCCCAAAAGAAAAAAAAAAAAAGAAGGTCAATAGGAGGGACAAAACAACAAAGGGTTTATATAAAATGAAATGAACTCCTCCAAAAATAAAAATCATAATTATCATACTGCTGGCCATCTCTGAACTGCATGCAACCACATTCCACTCAGTTTCTCTTTCAACCTCGACAGTACAGAAACTGATGCCCTTGATTCCGACGGCAAAGAAATTTCGATCCCTGTGGATGACTCTACTTGACTCCTCTCAGGAGCATTACTACTGTAGAACTCATCAGACTGTAACTCAGCAAGGGTTATACCACGGGATGCAATCCTATAGCTGCAAAAGCAAATACATCTCCTCAAATTCCAAAAATTGTTTCAGATATCCCTTGATCACCAAATATGAAGTAGGGAGCGGTAAAACGAACACTAAAAAGGAAAGAAAAGCTTCAATTTAAACCTGATTCTTTCTGCAATATAAGGAATCGCAGTCTGATACACAATGAAGAGAGCACGTCTAGCAGGTGTTGGGGAAAGGCCATGAGGTCCTGCAACCTAACAAAACACCATAATTATCAGAGAATAAATGAAATGTAAATTAATTAAAAAAAAAAGATGAATTCAGATGCATATTTGAGCAAGAAAAACTCAACAATTAATTCATTTCTTTTTAAAAATATAAAACCTGAGTGATGTCACAGTACTCTTCTCCTAGTGTTTGCTGGCCAGAACCTGTTGTTAGAACATAGTAAAGCATCTGACCCAGAAGTTTTGTCTGCATAATAAATTTAACAAATAATTAAAAAAATAAAAATCTTTAGCGAGTTATTAGGGCTTGAAATTTAGAACTAACCTCATTCTGATAAGCTACTGCAACTCTCGTACCTATCAAAATTTTACAATTCTTTATCCTTTACAAGGTTTAGTAACACTGTTGAAGAAAATAAAGAAAAATTAAAGAATTAAATACCGAAAAGGTGACGAAAGGCGTCGCGGCAGGCGTCGTAGATGAAGGATGCGTATTGGTCGTCTTTCTCCGCTGCTCGCATTATCTCTGGCTGAGCTGCCGGAGGGAATCGTCGCGGCTCCATCGTGGCGGTGGCTTCCGATTCCCCGCTTGGCCCTGGGTCGCCTGACCCGGGCGAGTCGTTTCGACCCAATCCCATCTCGGATTCAGTTTTCTTTGGAGTTTTTTATTTTTTTGGTCAAACTTTCACAAGTGGAAGACCTGTGACAGGGAAAAGATACTGCAAGAATAACAATAACGACGTCGTAAAATAAACAGTGCAAGTGAGAAAATAAATTAAAAGGAAAATTGCTTGGCGCCGCTGCCGGGGATCGAACCCGGGTCGCCCGCGTGACAGGCGGGAATACTCACCACTATACTACAACGACATTGTTATTGTTTTTAAGTTACAAAAATTTATCCTTCTAAACGATTTTTTTTTTTTTTTAAATAGAGAAATTTCCATTATTAAAATTTAAAAATTTAGTTGATTATATAATTGTAATAATTATTTAATCGAATATAAATTCTTACAAGATTTGAGTGTTTTTTTATTACTGTTTAAAATCCCATTGTATTCACCATTACTGCTTGGGAATGACTACACTTAATTGATGAGGGTTTGGTCTAGAATGCAGGAATTACAGATGCAGATCACTATGGTGAACTTAGGCTTTAAATATGATGTTCTTATGAACAGGTCCCTGCTCAAATTAGCATAATTTTTAGTCCCATCCCATCTGATAAACTCTTCATTTTTTTTTTCACTTTCTTTCAGTCTCATTATCTTTCAATCACTGTGGCCTATAAAAAACAAGGTTGAAGAACTCATGAATCAGGAGTTGGATGAAGAACTCAGCAAGAAAATGAATCTCTTAAAAGTCAGTCAAGATAATGCATTCTTTTTTTTTTCCTGTTAAAACTTTTCTCTCATATGATTAACACCTCAATAAATACGAGCTGAAAACATCACCATTTTGTTCTCAGGAAGCTTACTCGATTTTGTCATCCATGGAAGAAAGAAGAATGTATGACTGGAGCTTGGCTACAAGTGAAACAGCCAGACAGATATGCTTGGCCTTTTGAGCTAGACATCAACCAAACTCCTACGCAGGACCCTCCACCACAGCTACGAACCAAAATCCTGAGACTTACTATCTCCTTTTTTTATTTTAATTTTAATCACTTTTAACTCTTTTTTTTTATGTTAATTCTTTGTTCGTTTCATTTAATTTTCCTGGAAAATAAGATTTATTTTTCCTTTCGTATTGTTCTTGGCTTCCCTTTAATTTGGGTAATGTTACCATGCATCATTATTTAAAAAAACAAAACAAAAAGAGAAAAACAAAGGGAACTTTTCTTCTTTTTTTTGCTTTAAAGTTTGATTCACGGAATCTTAAATTTTTTGAAGGACAGTGATATCAAAAAAGTATAAATTCTGGATAATAGGTGATTATTCATGATATAGAATTGTTATATTCCTATGTTTGATTGAAGAAACTCATATTACTTAATAATATATTTTTATTACAATGTTCTTCATTACATAATAAACACAACATTTTTGTTAAATATAAACACCATGCTTGACCAAAGTAATATGAAATTAAATATTGACAAAAAAAAAGTAGTCTTTTATCAAAAACTATGTTTATAAATATAAATATGTTACTGTTGATATAAAAACAAAAAAAAAATTCATGAAAAACATCATCATTGTATTAAAAAATCAACAAAAAAAAAAAACTACTCCAGGGATTCAAATCTTAGAAATTAAATTTAATAAAAAATAATCCATAAATATTACGTTTCAAAACTTAAAAACGATGATGTTTTGTTCATGAAAAACGTCGTCGTTGTATTAAAAAAATAGCACAAAAAATAATCCACAAATACTATATTTCAAATTCTAGAAAATTATGATGTTTTATTCATGAAAAACGATGTTGTTATATAAAAAATTCTACAAAACAATAATCAACAAATACTTTGTTTCAAATCCTAAAAACGATCACGTTTTGTTCATAAAAAACATCGTCGTTGTGTTCATAAAAAACATCGTCGTTGTGTTCAAAAAATATTTTTTTTCAAATCTTAAAAATTAAGATGACGTTTTATTCATGAAAAACGTAATAATTCATAAAAATTGCATTTCAAATTTTAGAAATTATGACGTTTTGTTCATAAAAAACATTGTTATTGTATTAAAAAAATTTTACAAAAAAAAATATAATTACTGTGTTTCAAAACTTAGAATCGTAGTATTCTAGTGAAAAATTATAAAAATATCTTATTTGACATTGAAAATAAAAATAATATTCAAATGCTATGTTTAGTTTCCAAGAAACACAATATTTATGGTTTTTGTATAAAATTTGACATAATTATTAAAACATCCTAAATTCAATTTTTGGTACTACACAGATAAACCCTAAACACCAAAACCCTTGGCCTATATACAGGGTATTTGATTGGTAAAAATTTACTTTTTAACAAAAATCACATTTTTGATATAAAAAACATTATCTTTATTATTTAGTCAAAAGTGTTTTATTATTTAACAAATATTATGTTTCTTATTTTAAAACGTTATATTTGTTTTAAATACTGCATTTGTAAATTTTCATTCGTTGATTTTCAAAAGATAAATTTTTTATTCATGTCAAATATGAGATAAAAATAACTTTCATTCCGGAATTTAGAAAAAACACTGGGAGTTATGAGCTTCTAATTCCTTAAATTTTAGGTTTCATTAGAAATCTAAAATTATCTCTAAAATCAAATACTCATGAATTAAATGTGAAAATTACATAAGATTTGAGAGAAAATTTTCAAATTTTCTCAAACCAAACACCTATTTTATCTTTCTTTCCCTTGAAAAAACCAAAATAAATAACAATAACCTTTGAATTTGATAACAATAATGAAAAAAAAAAAAAAAAAAAAACCTCTCCACTATTTTTTAACTAGTGAAAACTTTCAGTATTTTATCTAAAAATATTAAATGCATTTTTAATTAAATTTAATATTTTATAATTGAAATTAATTTAATAATTTAAAATTAAAAATAATTTTAATTTTAATAAATTTCAATCATAAATTTAATTAAAAGTGTATTTAAATATTTAAATAAAATAATAAAAATTTTTATTACTTCTTAAATAGTATAGTGAATCTTTCGTTTATCAATAAACAAAAGCTTTTAAATTCTTTCCGCACTTTATTTTGGTTTGTCTTTTCCGGACGTTATTTTAAGTTCTTCTTCCCTCTTATTAAATTCTCAAAGGGCCCAAGAACAAAAAAGGAAAAAGTCTAAGAGGGCCCGTAAATTAGTACCAGTACTTCATAAGAGAGAGAGAGAGAGAGAGAGAGAGAGAGAGAGAGAGAGAGAGAGAGAGAGAGATTGTTTTCTGATGACAGGAACCATATAGGACATTGGCCCAATCAGATTGGTGGGATATTAATTTCATGCTGGAAATGGGATGGCTAATACTCTCCCTCGTCTTCTCTATAGCCTTCGCTCGATAGGGGGAATGCAATGCTCAAACATGCAATACATGTGGAAAACAAAAAAGTTGTAAGAAAAAGTCTAAATCATATTTTGTTTTCATATATAGTACATATTTTTCTTATTGTGTTACTGTAACTATCATACAAATGTATAACGAAAAGTTGTAACAAAAAATTTTATCATTTTTGTTTTCATGATACATGTTTTTTTTTTTTATTGTTATTGAAATTAGTAGATGGATGTGTACGTAACATAAAAAAAATTGTAATACATAATAAAAAATAATAACAATAAGTTTTATCACTTTTATTTTCATCTTACCTGTTTTTCTTGCTGTTTTATTGAAATTATCATAGGGATATAACACACGGTTGTAATAGATAATAAAAGGTGGTAAAAGAAGTTTTATCATTTTTGTTTTACTTTATATATTTTTATTACTATATTATAGGAATAATTAATAAAAATTATAATATTTTTATCACTATACATATTGCCAAATTTATTATAAGAATAATTAATAAAAATTACAAATAAATAATAAAAAATTATAATAGGGAGTTTTGTCCCTTTTGTTTTACATTACATATTTTTTCTTAATGTGTTTAAATTTATTATAAGAAAAGAACTTAAATTCTCGAGATTTTAGATTCAAGTTTTATTTTGTGTGAATTTAGTTATTTAATTATGTTTTAATTTATTAATTAATTATTTAGAGTTTGTAACTTGATTATGATGTAATAATTTATTATTCACTTGATTATCTAGAAGTAATATTTGATTATAATTATAAATTTTCTTTAAAAAAAATTATTATAAGGATGCGAAATACAAGGTTAAAAGAAGGTTTATCACATTTGTCTCAAAAAACTAAAAATTTCTATTACTTTATTACATAACCTATATTAAGAATGAATATTAAAATATTACAATATATAATAAAAAAGTTGTATCAAGAAATTTTATCATTTTTTAACAAGTTATAATTATAATAAGTTATTACATCCATATAAAAAAATGTTTAATTAAATCATACAAACAAAACAATCAACAAATACTTAAACAAATCTAATATAAAATTAATTAAAATTCACACATAATAAAACTTGAATCAATACATAACTAAATAAATTTAAAATTAAATTAAATTAAACTCAAATGTGAGACTTATACATTAAATATCTTCTTTCTTTTTTTTTGTTACATTAGGAGGGCAAAACCCTAATGCAAGTACGGGAAAGGGAGGGAGTTCTGACTCAAAAAAAGGCTTTTGATGTTTTCTCAAGTGCCTTTAACCACTAGACTAAAGGTTTGTGGACAAATATCTTATTATTACACCAATTGAGCTATTGCCTATTGGTAGGTGAGCAAGGTGGCAATTTTTTCGCAAGAGCTTTATGTTTATCACCTTTTATTTTAATAAATTTCTCTTTTATTTTTAGTTTGCATGTTCATCATGTGCAGGCCATTGTTCAACCACATATCACTCAAGTCAAAATCATGGTCAGTTGAACATTTACAGAAAAGTGGGAATTAACTAACACTACCGTAATCACTTGAGCTATCATAAATTTCATTATTGTTCCAATGAAGATGTTCTATTTTTTTTTTCCCAAGAGTGAAAATGTTCCTTGAAGCCGCTTTTCTAGAAGCACATTTTTTAATCATTTTTCAGGTACAATGTGTAGATGTTTCTTCTAGAAATTTTAATTCTGCTGGCATTTGAAATATAATTAAAATGAAATACCAAAAGCAAGAACTATGTAAAAGAGAAATGTTTTTTTTTTCTCAGACCCCTTTCACAAAAATGATATGTAATATTGAAATGACAAAAAAAGAAAAAAAAAAAAAAAAACGATGGAAGTTTTGACATAAAAATCAGTTACAAAGGTCAAAGTCTTGGCATCAGATGACTGATGGAAGACCTTTAAGATGAAATGAAAGCTATAAATTTTGGTTTTACTATTGAAAGTCAGTGGCCTTGTCCTAGTAAAACTTCATCAACAGAAAGGTATTTTGATAATATAAACCTTCTTATTTTGGAGTGGTGAAACTTGTTTTTGTGTATAAAAAAGGATCGATACAAGGTTGTGGATAGAAAGTGTTCTATACATATGGCTGTAGTTGAACTAGCTAGATCAGGCATGGTTACTGTATTCAATCTTAGACTTATAGTTCGCTTGTAATGATTAACTCATGCACTTATTAACCTGGAAAATTTAATGTTCTAATTTAGATGATGTGCGTGGAGAAATTCAATTATATGATATACATTTTTTATGCCGATTTGCTTGGTAAATGATTTGTCTTATAATTAATTCTCATGTTCTAGACCCTCTGGTCATGTACCCAAACTTGGTGACAATGGAATATCAGTGGTAACAGGACATTATGGTAGTGGTTTTACAATATAGTCATAGTTTTCTTACATTTGCACAATTGGGTGCATTTATCCTATGAAACAAAAGAGAAGACAGCTGCAATGGGTGTCTATGGTATAAGAAAAGAAACTGTCAAGCTAGAAATATATTGTTCCATCTTTTATGTGCTTCATGTTATTAGAAACATTGGCATTAATTTTTAAGTTCTCTTTTAATGATGATGTCATGATTCATGAAGAAAATCTGTCATTGTCGAAAAATCATATTTTATGTCTTATTTCCATGGGGGAAGGAACTCTCTAACGTGAATCGTCAAACTTGTCCTTGTCATAGCTTTCTTGTTTCTATGATTTGAGTTCACTTTGTTGCAAGGTTAGGTAGCATTGTATTTTGATCAATTATATGCTCTCAATTTCAACTATTATGTGGAAAAGTAACCATTTTGTTTACTTTAGGAGTTTTAGATATTCTAGACCTCCAGCCACCTCGAGCAACGTATTGCAATTTTGTTTCGTCAAACCTAAACATAGATTTAAGGAGATCGTCACTAATTTTTTTTGTTTAAGTATAGTAGGTCATTTAACAAAATCTGTTCCATTTAATGAGGAGTCTCAAGATTGACTTAGATATTTTTAATAATAGATTCTAATTCATGAAACCAAAGTTTCTGGAAGTATGGTTATACGTGAAAAAAGTTATAACACTCTTACGACATCCATCCAAAAGATAATACTAGTATGATTTCAAGTTATTCAAACCTTAAAACATGTTTAAAATTTATCAAATAATTTAATATTGAAAATTTTACTTAAGGTACTTCAATATGTTGGTAATAATTTAAAAATATTTTCTTACCTCATGAGTATTTAAAGAGATTATTTGTCACACTTTAAAAAGATTTTGTTATCAAATTCATTTAATTTTGCTTTTATAAATAGATATCTATAAACTAAGTTTATAGTAAAAAATGTCCTATAATCTATTGATAAGACTTTCTATTGAAAATTATCCTCTAATTTGTTGGTAGGATTTTTTTTAAAAAAAATATTTAAGAAAATTAATTAAGTCTTTTAATAGTTTGATAAAACTTAATTCAAGATTTAAATTTTTCAATAGTTTGGTAAGATTAAAAAAAAATTTGAAATTTTTTTAAAATTTGAAAAAAATAATTAAAATAAACAAAAATCATCATGCAAATAATAATATACAATAATATAGTATATCATGCAATAAACACAAGTTATCATGCAATTAAATATACTTAATAGATCACACAATAAATATGAAAAAAATTATGCAAATAAATTAAGTTCATACTAAAATAAGTACTAAAAAAAAAGTAAATTCATGCAAAAATAAACTATTTTTTCCACCATATTAATTCAAACAATCATAATATATATATAAACAAAACAAAAGAATAAAATTAGAAATTAGAAATTAGAAATTAGAAATTAGAAATTAGAAATTAGAAATAAAAAATCAAAGCAGAAAATCAACAAAAAAAAAAGGGAAAACCTACAGAATAGGTTGGGTTGGAGTCGTGTCGACGCACGAGTTTTCGCAAGTTGGGTCACGGATCCTACCTCCACAAAACAACATCGTTTTACCTGGGATATAAAAAGCCCAAAATTCTTCTTTGGTTCAGAATCCTTTTGATCACTCTCTTTCTAAAATTTTTTTCTCTATTTCCTCTCTCTAAACATTCAATAGAAAACTCACGTTTCTAAAAATTTGGCCAAGAATCTAGATTTCGATGCTGGAATCTTCAAATAAAACCAAAAAATTATATAAAACTCATAACAAGACCACTGTGAATCCCTTCCGATCGTCTTAACCTTTACCGAAAAACTTAAACTTTCACTGAAAAACTCATATAAAACCTATAAATATAAACAGAAACCCAAGAAAAAAATTCACTAATTCAACAAATTCAACTATAAACCCAGAAATTCAAAAAAAAAAAAAAACTCTCGGCACACCAAATTTCAAAAACGGAATCCAAATCTAAGAATCAATTTTAACAGTCCCAAGAATTTTCAAGATTCAAACAGAACGTTAAACCTAGAAATTCAAATGAATTTCAATATTTCTAGAAATCATATCAAGACCTCAAAACTACTTTCAAGACACTAAAAATTGAATCTTAATTCAATTTCAAAAAATTCAGAATTGAATACACAAAAGCCCTAAAACTAAAAAATTCAGAAAAAAGAAATAAAATCCCAGAACCAAAAAAACTTTTCCACTTTCCCTTTTTTTGTTTTCTATCATTTGCTTGGAGCTTGAGTGTAGGTTTTATATGCCTTTTCCTCTCGTTTTTGTGTTGATGAGCATGATTTATAGGGTTTCTTTACAAAGTTTTTAAGGATTTAACATTAAAGATCAAATTTGTCATTGAACAGATTTAATCTAAAAGATTGTTTCATCCTTGGGATTTAATTATATTTTCAATTTTAAGCAAAATTGATTTCTGAATTGAAGTTGAAGATTTTTTTATTTCATTTCCTTTGTTCTTTTTTTTTTAACTTTTTTTTTCTTTTTAAAATAAGTAAAATTAAACAAAAAATAAATCAAATTAAAATTAAAATTAAAATTTTTTTCTTGGGCCCGAAACTTTCCAATTTACGACCAAAGCCTATCTTTCGATTATGAAAAAAATCTCAGACAAAATAAGGTGTCTACAGTTGTTCCTCTTTGTGTATTTTTATGAAATAAGAATTGTACAAAGATATAGATATCCATTGTGTCCTGTTCAACTTAAGGATCCTTTAAAAAGAGGCATACAATTTTAAAAAATATAAATCAATAAATTGACTTCTCTAAACAAAGACTTAACGACTTTAAAAAACTTTAAATAGGAAATGTCAAAAGACATCAAAATTTTTCACTTGAAATCCAAAGATTCACAATTTGGAAATTCTAGGATTTACAAAACTATAAAGATTCGCAAAGTTCCATAAAAAATATTGAAAGATTCCAAGACTCCAAGATTCGTAAAAAATTCATAATGATTTCAAAATTTATAAAGATTTAAGATTCGTGAAGGTTTTTAGATTCACAAGAATTTCAAGTTTCACAGAGGTTTCAAAAATTCGTAAATGACTTAAGATTCTCAGAGGTTTCATACTCACAAAGATTTCAAATTCATAAGATTTTAAGTTTCATAGAGGTTCCAGATTCACAAAGGTTTCAAATTTGCAAGAATATAAGATTCGTAAGAATTTATATTCACGAGAGATCCAGGTTCGCAAGAAATTCAAGTTAGCAAGAATTTCAAATATTCGCAAAAGATTTAGGTTCACAAGAATTTTCATCATTGTAAAGATTTGTAAATTGTAATTTGTATTCAAAAGGTTTTTCTTTTTTAGTGATTCACATCTAAAATTTAAAGTTTCATATATAAAAAAATTCATGGATTCACATCAAAGATTTCAAGGCTCACCCTCAGAATTCAAATACTTTCATTTGAAAACTTTGGAAATTCACCCCCAAAAGTTAAAGATCTTCATTTGACAAATTTAAAGATTCACATCCAAAATTTTAAAGATTCACATTCATAAAATTTTAGAGATTCACATCCAAAAGTTAAAGATTTTCCTTCGAAATACTTAGAGATTCACATAAAAAATTTTTAAAAAAATCATATTCAAAAACTTTAATATTTAACAACCAAAATTTCAAAAATATTCATCTGAAAAATTTTAGGGTTTCAATCTAATATTTTAAATATTCATATTCAAAAAATTTTAGAGATTCATATCTAAAGTTTTAAAGGTTCTTTTTCAAAACTTTATGGCTTCACATCCAATATTTTAAAAATTCTTATTTGAATAAATTTTTGGGTTTTGCATCCAAAATTTTAAAGTTCTCATTTGAAAAGCTCCTTTAAACAAACGATATATATTTAACAAGTTTGGAAAGTTTTCCTTGTCGAAATAATTCTCATCATGAAAGATTTTCCCCATTTAAAGATTCAAAAGTAAAAAACTTTCTTCAATCAAAGTCAAATTTTGTATGCAATAAATGTCAATGAAAATGTATTCTACATGTTACAAATGTAACAATCCAGATTCTCACTAAATGATGCAAATGCATGTCATAAAACAATAATGCAAATGTCATACTATGATTCAAATGTTTTTTACATGATGCAAATGCATATCCAACCATAATACAAATGCATGCCCCAACCATGAAGCAAATGCAATTATCAAGGATTTAAATACAATGTAGGCACAATGTATGTAATGTAGATATCACTAAATCAATGTCATGTAATTCCAATTATGGTAATAAGGTTCTCAAGATTTCACCATTCTTTCTTAGCTTTTAAGTATTAACAATTTTAGAATAAATTTTGTCAACTGATCTATGTCATTTCCTCATATATTCATAACTTACAAGTAATGTTGACCAATCTATCATTTGTATTCATCACTGGGTTACCTCGTTTGCCCTTTTTAAATCATTTTCTCAATCTTCTTTCACTTTTGTCATCTTAGATTTCTTTCAAAAGAATGTAAAAATCTTTTACAAACATTGTCATTCACTTATTTATCATCATTTTAATTCATGACAAATATGATACATTTTCTCAATTTATTCAAGGGATGTAAACTTGGTAAAAAAAAAATGAGTATTTATTATCGAAAGAAAATCTGGTCAAGAACAAAGCAAAATATTAAGGCTATTTAAAAGGGATATTAATATCCAGAATAATGATTGTTCAGACAATCTTGAACTCTAACTTAAAATTTTTCTCACAAACACATTCTATCGATATTTTTTATTTTCTGGGATCTTCTAATGAAGTTGTTTTCCCAAGTATCTATTTTTTTACTTAAACTAGCATTTCAGGTTATCATTTTAAGTCTTCCTTTTTTTTATTCTTTTTTTTACTTTTTTTTTAATTTTTACACATCTCTTTTTTTATTTCCTATTCCCCTTAATTCATTAGTGATACTTTGATCAAAATCCCTACCTTAGTTTAATTCATGATTCTCTAATTTGACTATTCACATTCAATCAAAATGGACTTTTAAAGGACATAACATAAGCTAAAATGATGGGTTATAAAAAAATGGATAAAATAGACCCAAACTATATTTGAAAGGTAATCAAACCAAAAATTATTTTTTTCATGTAAAGCACCTTGACATTTTATCCCATCAATTTTTTTCTTTCTTTCTCTATTTTTTGCATTTTTTCTTTTTCATTTTTCATTATTTTTCAAAAAAAAATTTAAGTACAAAAGGGTTTTGCCCTTGAAATCACTAAGGATTGTCACTATTCAACTTTCTCAAACTTTGCCCCCAATGTAGGAGTGATATTTGATTAGGGTTTCTTAAAATAAAATTTCAACAAGCTCAAATGGGGAAGCAAGGGATTTTTTTTTTTGTGAAAGATAGAAGAAATATGGCCATTTATCATTTTCAACATGAATATTCTCAATGGAAAATATTTATTGATCGAAAATAAACTTGTGAATGAGCAATTGTAAAGATCATGTATTTCATCACTTATACTTTTCACAAAGCGAAATTCTTCACCATATTTATGTTTTTTTATTCAGTAGTCCCAATGAATCAACAATTTCAATTTATCAATCATATCATCATGAATGATATTTTCAAAATCAAATCCTTAATTATTGTCATGATTGTCTAAATATTCATTATTTGAAATTAAAAAAATGAATACGAGAAAAATATGATAAGGTAAAAATATAACAGTAATTCACACGAAATAGCAAAAGTCATGAAAATGCATTATATCCATTGCCTTTATTAAAATGATGAAAAATAAAATGAAATTCAAGTATAGAAAAGAGATTTATATTCTAAAAAAATCTTAAAATGATAAGCAGTTCCAATTAGCCTTCCAAAAACTATACCCCTGGATGATTAACCAAAAGGTCTTTATTGACAGTCAACTCCCATGATTCATTAAAGCTCATCAAACCTGCTCGAATCAAATTTTATACCTTATGCTTAAAAGCAGGGTAAGTTTCTTTAGAGTGACTTATATTCCTATTATGGTAATCACATGTGGCATTAATATTGTACTATTTAAAATAGGGTGGCTTTAATGGTTTCAAAAAAATCAGAGACATTAGGTCATTTTTTACCACTTTTAAGAATAGCTCAGTATAGATTATGGGCATAGGATCAATGCAAGCTTTTTTACCCCCTGATCTTTTTAAATCACTCGCTTGATTGTTAGGCCTTGAAACTAGTGTACTAACAAAACTAGTCTCATATGCAAGTGCTTAAAAAGCTGGTTGATAAGGACTTAGGGAGATGTTATTCATGGTTGGATAGTGAGGCTGGTAAAAGAGTTGTACAACATTATTGATTGTAGGATAGTAAGCAGAATGAACATATGATGGATATAAAGCATAACTTCTAAATTATTGCCTCTCAAAACTTATTGCTTGGGCTTTAGCTTCTTTCTTCTTAGGCATCTCTCCTTTTTTGGCACTGTTGGCATCTCTTTCATCAAGCTTGCCACTCTTGATGGCACTTTCATTAATCTCCCATGAGATTACCATGTTAGCAAAGTTTTTTGTTGCAGTCTCTATCATTTTCTCATAATATGGTGCTTTTAAAGTAGTAATGAACAATATTGTCATTTTTTTTATCAATCAGAAGAGGTTGAACTTGAGTAACCATATCCCTCTATCATTGAGCATATTTTTTGAAGGATTATGTTGCCTTCTTTTTCATGCTTTATAAAGAAAGGCGATTAGGGGCCAAGTCAATAATATGACGATATTGGTTGATAAATGCCTGAGCAAACTCATTTCAAGAGTGAATGTGAGTTTGATCTAGCTAAACAAACTATTTTGTAGTCGAGTCAGTAAGGCTGTCTTAGAATACATGCATCAAAAGCTTGTTATACTAATGTAGGCAGCCATTTTTTTATAGTATATGGTGATATAAGTTACTGAATACTTAGTACCATTGTATTTTTTGAACTCTAAAACTTTAAATTTTGAAAGAATCCCAACATTTAAGATTAAACAAAGGCTGACAACATCCATGAAGCCATAAAAATCTATCCCTTTAATAGCTCATAACCTCTCTTTAAGCATGTTCTTCTAGTAATCAGCTTCTGAATCTTTCAAAGCCTCGACCATTTTTAATTTTTCTTTTGAGACATCCAAATTAGGAACTTGTATCGGTTCAATTACCTTTTCAGCAAGGGCAAGGTTATTGTAGCTTTGAACATTCTTTTTGTTGGTTACAGGCAACATTTTTAAGTAAGTATAGCCTATAAAAAATGCAAACTATTGTAATGAAAAACTTGGAGTAGATTGGGCTTGATATAGACCATAACCCAAAGGATATAGAGGATCAATAACATCATGTGAAACATCTTTTTCTATTGCATTTCTTTTATTCAACTTGCCTAATGCCTCAAGAATTTTGCTCAGCTTTCTTTTAATCTCCTCTTGGGCTTTTCTTAATTTCTCAACACAACTTGCATTATCTTATTCCATTTTTCTAGCTTGGGTTCGGGTGTAATACTGGTGTTGAGCTATCACTAAACCTTATTTTTTCACAATTATGGTGCAAATTTAGATGTTTATAAAACCATTAGCTTATGCATAAGAATGAATGCAAAAAACACATGAATGCAATAAGGAGAATTTACCACATACTAATTGTTATAAAAAAAAATCTTTATTGAATTAAAAGTTATTTCTAACAAAATCCAATGTTACATCTATGAAAAGTCTAGAATTTATTGAGAAAAAAATCCCTAATTTGTCGATACCGGCTTCCCACTTCATTAAGAAAAATTAGCAGTTCTTGACTATGTGCTCCCACTGATGGCACTCTTATCTTCCATCTTCAACCTTTTGTACCATGTTTTTGGCTTTGTAAACAACCACAGTGATTTGGTCAAGCAAAGACTTCAACTGATTATATTTTCTCATATATGCCTCTTTTAATTGCTCGCACTCTTCATTTACAACTCCCATTTGTGTTTCAATTTAAATCACAACTCTATTCAGCATTTAGATATGCCTTTGTGCCTCAGATAGTGCCACTTCTTTTTCTTGTAGCTTTGTTTACAACTGTCTATTTTTTTTTTCAAAAGTTGGGCTAGTTTTCGATTAGTGGATAATTGTGTTGTGTTAAGGTCAGTGAACAAACTCTTTCATTTATCCTTTTCTTGTTCAAATGCTTGAACTTCCCTTTTTAGCCTTTTGTTTGCAAGCTTCAACTCTTTCGACTTCTTTTTCAGGCTAGTAAAAGAATTTGCTAGGCTTTTCATGGATGAAATTGAAACTTTCCTTGTTAAAATTATTTTGTAGTAATTACTCCTTATGATAAATCTAATGATGTGGATGTATGTATAGTAAAAAAATGGTTAGCATATACAAAATATATATAAAGAACAATAAATACAAAAAGTAACATAAAGGGTTAGCATGCAAATAATATATACAACAACAATACATAAATTTACAAGCAAAATAAACATCCCATCATATGCCCTATTTAGGAATTTCTAACATAAAAGAAGGCATGACTCTTAACTTAGGTTCAAACCTTTAAAATTGATTTACATGCTAGGTCCAAAGGTTTGACAATCTAAAACTTTTCAAATTATTTCTTACATCATTGTTCATTATAGACTAGTAAGACATCCTAATCCTCACCTATTATAGGTTACAAGCAAAAAAGGTTCAATTTGAGTAGGAGTTTTTCGCTAGCCCATGTGGAGACATGAAATCTCCCGAAGGTATAAGTACTTTACTCCCTTCTAGGGGATAGAACTCGGGTGTAAAGATCATGTTATGTATATGCAAATGAATGATAAATATATAAAATGACTAAATAAATAAAACAAATAAAATACAAATAAGAAAAAAAATCTTAAATTTATTAAGTTAGGCTTGGATAACAAGAAATCATTTATTGGCTTGAGTCTCAAAGTCTCCAGTAGAGTCGTCAAACTGTCATAACATATAAATTCATAGACCTATCACTAGACATAGACTTAAGAAAGTTACCACCAATCTTTTTTGTTTTGATGTGATTGGTCACTAACAAAATCTATTTCATTTAAAGAAAAGTCTCAAAATTGACTTAGATATCTTTAAATAGTAAATTATAGTCCATGAAACCAAAATTTAGGTCTGAGAGTATGGTTATACTGAGAAAAATTATAGCACCCTTACGATATCAATCCAAACGATGATATCAGTTTGATTTCAAATTATCCAAACTTTAAAATATGTTTAAAATTTATCAAATAATTTAATATTAAAATTTTTTCTTAAATTACTTTAATATATTGATAGTAATTTAAGAATATTTTCTCCCCTCAATAGTATTCAAGGAGACTATTTGTCATACTTTGAAGAGACTCCATCATCAAATTCATAAATTTTACTTCTATAAATGATATCTATAAATCGGGTTTATAGTAAAAAATTGTCTTCCAATCGTTAATAAGACATTTTATTGAAAATTATCCTCTAATCTGTTAGTAAGATTTAAAAAATATATATTTTTTAAGAAAATTCATTAAGTCCTCTAATAGTTGATAAGACTTAATTCAATATTTAAATCTTCCAATAGTTAGGTAAGATTGAAAAACATTTTTTTAAAACTCTTTTTTTTTTAATTTGAAAAAAATAATTAAAATAAACAAAAATCATCATACAAATAATAACATGCAATAATATAATATATCATGTAATAAACATAAGTTATCATGCAATCATGTAATTAAATATACTTAATAGATCACACAATAAATATGAAAAAAAAATCATGCAAATAAATTAAGTTTAAGCTAAATAAGTACTAAAAAAAAGTAAATTCATGCAAAAATACTTTTTTTTCACCACATTAATTCAAACAACCATTATATATAAAAAATAGTATATAAAAAAAACAAAACAAAAATAAAATAAAATTAGAAACAAAAAATAAAAAACAAAAAATAAAGAAAAAAATCAACAAAAAAAAAGAAAAACCTATGGAATAGGTCTTGGAGCCAGATTGATGCGTAGGTTATTGTAGGTTTGGGGCATGAATCCTGCTTCCATAAAACGGCATCATTTTACTTGGGGTATAAAAAGCCTAAAATTATTCTTTGGTTCAGAATCCTTCTAATCACTCTCTTTTTGAAATTTTTTTCTCCGTTTCCTTTCTCTAAACATTCAACAGAAAGCTTTAGTTTCCAGAAATCTAACCAAGAACTTAGATTCCAATGCTGAAATCTTCAAATAACCATCAAAATCTTCAAATGAATCCAAAAAATTGAATAAACTCAAAACACAGCCATCGTGAATCCCTTCTGGCTATCGTAACCCTTATTGAAAACTTAAACTTTCATAAAAAAAACCCATATAAAACCCAAAATATGAACAAAAATCGAGGAAAAAAATCTAATAATTCAACAAATTCAACTATAAACCAAAATTTCAAAACAAAAAATTTTAGCAAAACAAATTTCAAAAATAAGATCTAAATCCAAGAATCAATTCCAACAGTCCTAGGAACTTCCAAGATTCAAACAGAACACTAAACCAAGAAATTCAAATGAATTTCAATGTTTTCAAAAATCATATCAAGACCCCAAAACTACTTTCAAGACATTAAGAATTGAATCTTAAACCTAATTTCAAAATTTTCAAAATTGAATACCCAGAATCCCCAAAACTAAAAGATCCTAGAAATCCAAAAAATAAAAAATAAAAACCTAAAACCAAAAAAATTCTCATGTTCCCTCTCTTGTTTTCCATCATTTGCTTAGAGCTTGAGTGTAGGTTTTAAATGCTTTCTCCTCTCATTTTTGTGTTTATGAGCATGATTTATAAGGCTCTTTTACAAAGATTTTAGGGATTTAACATTAAAGATCAAATATGTCATTGAATAGATTTGATCCAAAAAGATTGGTTGATCCTTAGGATTTAATTGTGTTTCCAATATTAAGCAAAATTGATTTCTGTACTGAAGTTGAAGATTTTCTTATTCCATTTCCTTTTTTCTTTTTTTTATAACCTTTTTTTTATTTTTTTTTACTTTTTAAAGTAAATAAAATTAAACTAAATAAATAAATCAATCAATCAAATTAAAATTAAAATTTTTCTTATTGGACCTAAAACTTCTCAATCCGACCCAATTTACAGCCAAAGCCTATTTTTCAATTTCAAAAAAAAAAAAACCCAAATAAAAGGGGATGTTTACAAAATCAAATGTTTACATGTGAATCTTTATAGCATGAGATTATTAGATTCTTGGTTTGGTTGGGGGAAAGTCATATTAGTTAATTATGTATTTTTACTATAATGTTTTTCACTACATAACAAATACAATAATTTATCAAAAAATTGACAATTAATGTGTTTCAAATCCTGAAAACATGATATTTGAGTGTCCAATTATAAAAAAAATATATAAAGTAATCAATTACTACTTTCATCTAAAAAATGCAAGAAATAATTCACTATTACTGCATTTCAAAGCCTAGAAATGCAGTAACCAAGTGTGATATAAAAAAATTTCAGAATCAATTACTACATTTCTATTTAAAAAGATGTAGCAAATACGACAATTATTGTATTTCAAGTTCTCAAAATGTAGTATTAGATTACTCAATTTTTTCAAAAAATGATAATGAACAATTACTGTGTTTAGCTTAAAAAAAACACAATAATTGCCATACCCATTATAAATACTCATTAAATCAAAAGCCATCAAGTAAAATAGATGAAAAAAGTTAAATGCCAAATAATGTGTTTCTATTCAAAAAAATGCAATAATTGTCATACCCATAATAAATTCTCTAAATGTAGTATTATATTACTCATTTTTTTTTAAAAATGACAATGAACAATCATTGCGTTTAGCTTTAAAAAAACACAGTAATTGTCATAACCATTATAAATACTCATTAAATCAAAAGCTATCAAGTCGAACAAATGAAAAAAAAATTAGTTGTCAAATACTGCATTTTTGTTCAATAAAATGCAATAATTGCCATACATATGGATGATAACAGTTCAAATCGAATTGGGTTCAATTTTTTTAGATAATGTATAATATTATGAATTTTTGAAATCTGACTTGAATTCAAACTAACCTTTTTTTGAAATAAATCTCATTTGAACCAAATTCTACTTGTTTAATTTGGTTCAATTCATCGATTTTTAAATTTTATTTTTCATTTTTTATATATTATTTTAATAATATTTTAATATATTTAAATAGGTTTATATATAAAATAATTATTTTTATTTTATAATGTCAAATTATGTGGCTTTATTAGGAAAGCCATGTGACTGTAAAGGATTTTGTATGATTTCCTAATTTTTAAGATTTTGATTAAGTGTTTATACCGATTAGGTAGTTTTTTATTTTGTAAGGATTTTATTATTGTTTTTAAGCTACGATATTGTGTATAAAATTATTTTTTTAACCTATTCGATTAATTAAGAAAACATTCTTTCTTCCAATTACATTTCTTAACATGGTATCAGAGCTTTTAGCTCTTTCCTAAGATTTTTTGAAATATCCTTTTTTTTTTCTCTTTTATGCTATTCTGGCCAAATTCCTTCATCTCTATTCAACCTAACATTTTTCATTTCTTCACTCATGTTCTTCTATTCGTAATCTTTTCTTTTTTTTCAAACTAATATGTCAAAGTCCACCGAAACCAGCCTTATCTCAGATGCTGCTGCAATTGAGAATACTATCGCTACATCAACTGGGGATTTACAAAACATTCAAGTGGCGTATCGATTGAATGAAAAAAAAATTACTTGAATTGGTCACAACTAGTTCGCATGTTCTTAAAGGGCCAAGGGAAATTAAGCCATTTGTTGGCCATGTATCTTTCAAAGGATAAACCCAAATTTGTGGCATGGGATGAATAAGATTCAATGATGATGTTGTGGTTATGGAATTCAATGCTACCAGAAATTAATGATACATGTATGTTTCTTAGAACTGTTAATGAGATTTAAAATGCTATCCGATAAACATACTCCAAGGTTCATGACACTGTCCAAATCTATGAAATTAAAACAAAAATTTCAACAACCAAATAAAAGACTCGAACTGTCATGAAATATTTAAGTCTCTTACAAGGCTTATGGCAGAAGATGGACCATTATCAATGTATTTAAATGCACTACAATGAGGATGCTGATATTCTGAAGTAGTTCATGGAGGATGATCGTATCTATGACTTTCTTACTGGTCTAAATGTCGAGTTCGATGCCATCAGAGTGTAGATTTTGAAAAAAAAAAGACCTATCCTTTTTGAATGAGATAATTTTGATCATACGAAAGAAAGAGGGGATGACAAAGTGACCTACAGAGGAGATAGTTATGCCCTTGTGACCAAAACAATTGATTTGAAAGAATCTAGCCTGCCACAATCTATTGTCCAAGCAAATCAGTCCAAGCCCATCAATTAAAAGTCCCTATTTTGTACGTACTATAAGAAGCATTACCACACCAAGGAGCAATGCTAGAAACTCCACAGTAAGCCCAACTAAAGTACAAATGATAAAGGTTAAGCATATACGGCAAGCACTCAATCGAGAAATGAAGGGAGTTTCTAAAGTTCAATCTCTAATTTTAACAAGAAAGAGATTGAAAAACTAAAAAAATTTTTAGGACCCTTCAGAAACCTTTCACAGTAAGTATATGTTCTCTAGCATTTTTAGGTATCTCTTCTTCCTTTTGTGCTGCTAATATATCAAAAAAAAATT